>NC_057403.1:10312403-11512403 GCF_019320065.1 Cervus canadensis | reverse complement strand
CCGAGTCAATAGGGTTCAGCAGGCTTATGATTTCGTCCGCGTGCATTTAGGAGGAGGACTTCTGGCTTCTATGAGCTGGTCGGTTTTCGTGCTCTTTTCACCGTTCTTAGGGCATTGAGTTCTGAGTGGGGACCGAAGTGAATGGATCGCGCGAGGAGAGATGTTAGCCCGCTGCCCAGAGCCGACTGTGAGCCCCACCCCCCCACCCCCGGAGCCCACAGTCGACCACGCTGCGCTCATTGCCGCCCCCATTGCCTAGGTCACTGGCCGTGGGGAAAGCCGGGTGGGGAGAGGCGGCTAGGTAGGTGGCTAGTGCATTGATACAGAAAATCACTTAATTGCAGCTCCACACTCATTAGACATTGGAGGAGTCCCACTGGAAAAAGGCCTTTTTAGTCCCGTTAATGTGGGAACGTTTTGTAGTTAAAACTCCAGACTCCATAAAAACTAGCGAATTCACGTTGATATGAGGCCTTTTGAGAACAGCGGATGTGGGAACATCATTGCACGCGACTCCAGTCTCCTTAAACATGGTTGAATTTACCCTGGAGAAATGCCTTCTGAGTGCAATGAATGTTGGAAAGTCTATATACCAAAACTAGCCAAACTTCATTCGGCTCCAAAAAAATTCACACCAGAAGAAGATCTTAGGAAGGAAGCAAACGGGGAAAGAAGTTCAGCCAAAAGTCAGCTCTGATTGGCGATGTGAAGTACGTATTATGTACTTTGGGGTTTGTTTTCTTTCTTGTGTTAAAACACACATACATAAAGCTTGCCATCTTAAGAATTTTAGTGTGCAGTTAAGTGTTGTCAAGTACATTCTTACTGTCATGCAACTAATGTCCAGAGCTTTTCTTCCTCTTGCAAAAGTGCAACTCTGTACCCATTAAATAACAACTGCTCCTCTCCTCCTCCATCCCCTGGCAACCACTATTCTACTCTCTGTGTCCTTTAATTTGACTGCCCTAACTGCCTCATGTAAGAGAAATCATACAGGTTGTGTATTTCTGAACACTTCACTTAGCATAATTTCACATTTCATCTGTCACTTCATATTTCAGAAGTCCCTTCTTTTTAAAGGCTGAATAATACTCAATAGTATGCGTATACCACGTTAGCGCATTTATCCATTGATGGACACTTGTTTTTTTCCCATTATTTTGGCTGCTGTAAAAAGTGCAATTTTGGCTGTTGTGAAGACTGCAGCTGTGAGAATGACTGCATAGATATCACCTTGTGATACTGCTTTCAATTCTTTTGGGTGTACAGCCAGAATTGGAATCGCTTGTTCATTCTGTTCTTGTTCTATGTTCATTCTGTTTTTGATATTTTGAACTTTCCTCTATTGGATGTACCATTTTATGTTTCCATCAAAGGTTCACAGAGTTCCAGTATCTCCACAACCACTTCAACATAATTTTATTTTCCATTTCATGTTTCATAGTGGGTGTCCTAATGGATGTGAAGTAGTGTCTGATTGTGGTTTTGTTTGCGATCACATACTTCTTGGCCATTTGTGTGTATTCATTTTTAAAATGTGTTTGGACTTTCCTGGTGGTTCAGTGGTTAAGAATTTGCCTGCCAATGCAAGGGACATGGATTAAATTCGTGGTCCGGGAAGATTCCATGTGCCACAGGGCAACAAAGTGTGTGATCTGCAATCACTGAAGCCTGCATGCCTACAGCCTCTGTTTTGCAACAGGAGAAGCCACTACAATGAGAAGCCTGTACACATGAAGAGTAACCCCCACTTGCTGCAACTAGGAAAAGACTGAGCATAGCAACAAAGACTCAGTACAGCTATAAATTTAAAAAGTGTCTATGTTTACCACTTTTTTAAAATTTTTTTTATTTTTTTATTTTATTTTATTTTTTTTTCCAGTGGGTTTTGTCATACATTGACATGAATGTTTACCACTTTTAAGTGTTTTGTTTTTTTTATGTTATTTTTCTCATTCTTGAGTTGTAGCAGTTCTAGATACTTATCAAATATACAATTTGTAAATGATTTTCTTCCATTCGGTGGGTTGCCTTTTCACTGTTAGTTGTGTCTTTGCACAGAATTTTGTATCTTTATTTTTCCTTCTGTTTCCTATGCTTTTCATGTCAACACCAAAAAAAAAAAAAAAAAAAAAATTTCAAATCCAATATCATGAAGCTTTCCCCCTATGTATTTTCCCCTAAGTGTTTTATGAGTTTAATCTTACTGTTAGCTTATTGATCATTTTGAACTCATTTTTGGCCATGGTGTAAGAGTCCAACCTCATTCATGTAAATGCAGATATCCACTTTCCTACAATTTGTTGGAGAGACTGTCCTCCCGTTGAAATGTCTTGGCACTCTTTTCGATTATTTCTTCAGATATATTGGCTTCCAGCTCTGGGCACTCTCTTCTGCTTCCATGGTCTGAAAGTTTGCTTCTATGACGGTACCGCAGTGTTTTATTACTTCTGAATTGTTATCACGGTCTTGTTGATTTACAACGTCGTGTCTCAGGAAAGTGAGTCAGCTGTGCGTGGACACACATCCACTCTTTTAAAGATTCCGTTTACAGAGTGCTGAGTAGAGTTCCCTGTGTGACACAACAGGTCATTACTAGTTACCTTGAAATGTAATTTTATGAAAACACTATCTTCATTCACTTTAACTCCCTGGCTTGATGCTGGTCATTTCCTCTTTTGAAGCAGCTGGTTAAGTCCACACCCAATCACTGTCCGTATCAGGCATTCACACTCTGGACTGCTATACACCTTCCCTTATGTCCCAGGGCCAAAATACCAGGCAACTGAAGACAGCCTTTGTACCCTTGCTCCTTGAAGTTATTCCAACGAGGTCATCCATGGGAAGCCTGGGAATCCTAGCTAGCCGCACACCACTTGCTATATACAGGGTGCTCCCTACAGTGCAGGTTGCTTACCATGTCTCTGTACAGCCTGTTGGGTGCCCCACCTGATGCCCTTATCACATTCTAAGCCTTAAGGAACAGAGTGCTGCCTTTTATCTAGCCAAGTGTCATCAAAAACATTTAAATCTTATAAAACGACTGAACACTCAGAAGGGTATTAGGAATGCAGTGAACACTGAAAGTTATTCAGCCTAAACAGTTATTAGCCTAAACTGAAACAGCACTCCGTTCAATTACTCAGTCATGTCCCACTCTGTGACTAAATGGACAGCAGCACACCAGGCTTCCCTGTCCATCACCAATTGCCGGAGCTTGCTCAAACTCATGTCTATCAAGTTGGTGATGCCACCCAACCATCTCATCCTCTGTCATCACCTTCTCCTTGCTGCTTTCAATATTTCCCAACATCAGAGTCTTTTCCAATGAGTCAGTTATTTGCATCAGGTGGCCAAGTATCAGAGTTTCAGCTTCAGCATCAGTCCTTCCAATAAATATTCAGGACGGATTTCCTTTAGAACTGGCTGGTTTGATCTCCTTGCAGTCCAAGGAACTCTCAACAGTCTTCTCACAACACCAGAGTTCCAAAGCATCAATTCTTCAGCGCTCAACTTTATAGTCCAATTCCCACATCCTTACATGACTGGAAAAGCCATAGCTTTGGCTACACGGACCTTTGTTGGCAAAGTAATGTCTCTGCTTTTTAATATGCTGTCTAGGGTGGTCATAACTTTTCTTCCAAGGAGCAGGCATCTTTTATTTTCATGGCTGCAGTCACCATCTGCAGTGATTTTGGAGCCCAAAAAAATAGTCTCTCACTGTTTCCATTGTTTCCCCATCTATTTGCCATGAAACGATGGGACCAGATGCCATGATCTTAGTTTTTTGAATGTTGAATTTCAAGCCAGCTTTTTCAGTCTCCTCTTTCACTTTCATCAAGAGGCTCTTTAGTTCCTCTTCGTTTTCTGCCATAAGGATGATGTCATTTGTGTATCTAAGGTTGATATTTCTCCTGGCAATCTTGATTCCAGCTTCTGCTGCATCCAGCCTGGCATTTTGCATGATGTATTCTGCATATAAATTAAATAAGCAGGGTGACAATATACAGCCTTGACATGCTCCTTACCAAATTTGGAACCAGTCTGTTGTTCCATGTCTGGTTCTAACTGTTGCTTCTTGACCTGAATACAGGTCTCTCAAGAGGCAGGTCAGGTGGTCTGGTATTCCCATCTCTTTAAGAATTTTCCACAGTTTGTTGTGATCCACGCAGTCAAAGGCTCTGGTGTAGTCAATAAAGCAGAAGTAGATGTTTTTCTGGAACTCACTTTCTTTTTTGAGATCCAATGGATGTTGGCAATTTGATCTCTGGTTCCTCTGCCTTTTTAAATCCAGCTTGAACATCTGGAAGTTCACAGTTCATGTACTGTTGAAGCCCGGCTTGGAGAATTTTGAGCATTACTTTACTAGGATGTGAGATGAGTGCAATTGTGCATTTGTGTGTAGTTTGAGCATTCTTTGGCATTGCCTTTCTTTGGGACTGGAATGAAAACTGACCTTTTCCAGTCCTGTGGCCATTGCTGAGTTTTCCAAATTTGCTCTCAAATTGAGTACAGCACTTACACAGCATCATCTTTTAGGATTTGAAATAGTGCAACTGGAATTCTATCACCTCCACTAACTTTGTTTGTAGTGACACTTCCTAAGGCCCACTTGACTTCACATTCCAGGACATCTGGCTCTAGGTGAGTGATCACACCATCGTGGTTATCTGCGTCATGAAGATCTTTTTTGTATAGTTCTTCTGTGTATTCTTGCCACCTCTTTTTAATATCTTCTGCTTCTGTTAGGTCCATAACGTTTCTGTCCTTTATTGTGCCCATCTTTGCATGAGATGTTCCCTTGGTATCTCTTAATTTTCTTGAAGAGATCTCTAGTGTTTCCCATTCTATTGTTTTCCTCTATTTCTTTGCATTGATCACTGAGGAAGGCTTTCTTATCTCTCCTTGCTATTCTTTGAAACTCTGCATTCAGATGGGCATATCTTTCCTTTTCTCCTTTACTTTTAGCTTCTCTTCTTTTCTCAGCTATTTGTAAGACCTCCTCAGACAACCATTTTGCCTTTTTTGCATTTGTTTTTTTGGGGATGGTCTTGATCACTGCCTCCGGTACAATGTCAGGAACCTCCATCCATAGTTCTTCAGGCATGCTATCTGTCAGATCTAGTCCCTGGAATCTATTTGTCACTTCCACTGTATAATCATTAGGGATTTGATTTAGGTCATACATGAATGGTCCAGTGACTTTCCCTGCTTTCTTCAATTTAAGCTGGAATTTTGTAATGAGGAGTTCATGATCCGAGCCACAGTCAGCTCCAGGTCGTTTTTGTTGACTGTATAGAGCTTCTCCATCTTTGGCTGCAAAGAATATAATCAATCTGATTTCAGTATTGACCATCTGGTGATGTCCATGTGTAGCGTCTTCTCTTGTGTTGTTGGAAGAGGGTGTTTACTATGAGCAGTGCGTCCTCTCGACAAAACTCTGTTAGCCTTTGTCCTGCTTCATTCTGTACTCCAAGGCCAAACTTGCCTGTTACTCCAGGTATCTCTTGACTTCCAACTTTTGCATTCCAGTCCCTTACGATGAAAAGGACATCTTTTTTGGGTGTTAGTTCTAGAAGGTCTTGTAGGTTTTCACAGAACCGGCCAAGTTCAGCTTCTTCAGTGTTACTGGCTGGGGTATAGACTTGGATTATTGTGATGTTGAATGGTTTGCCCTGGAAAGGAACAGAGATCATTCTGTCGTTTTTGAGATTCCACCCAAGTACTGCATTTCAGACTCTTTTGACTATGAGGGCTACTCCATTTCTTCTAAGGGATTCTTGCCCACAGTAGTAGATATAATGGTCATCTGAATTAAATTCGCCTATTTCACTCTGTTTTAGTTCACAGATTCCTAAAATGTCGATGTCTACTCTTGCCATCTCCTGTTTGACCACTTCCAATTTGCATTGATTCATGGACCTAACATTCCAGGTTCCTATGCAATATTGTTCATTACAGCATCAGACTTTACTCCCATCAGCAGTCACATCCACAACTGGGTATTGTTTTCACCTTGGCTGATGTCTCTTCATTCTTTCTAGAGTTATTTCTCCCTTATTCTCCAGTAGCATATTGGGCACCTGCTGACCTGGGGAATTAATCTTTCAGTATCAGAAAGATGTCAGAACCCCCAGGGAATTTGACTTTGGAGGGCAGTGGGACTTGATTACAGAACTTACACGGGTTGGGAAAACAGACTTTTGGAGGGCACAAACAAAACATTGTGTGCACCAGGTGCCAGGAGAAAGGAGCAGTGACCCAAGAGACTGACCCAGACTTGTCTGTGAGTGTCTGGGAGTCTCCGGCAGAGGCGTGGGTCAGTGGTGGCCTGCTGCAGGGTCGGGGGGCTGAGTGCAGCAGTGCATGCATGGGCCCTTTTGAAGGAAGTTGCCATTATCTTCATTACATCCACCATAGTTTGGTCTCAGGTCAAACAACAGGGAGGGCACACAGCCCCACCCATCAACAGAAAACAGTTTAAAGATTTACTGAGCATGGCCCCGCCCATCAGAACAAGACCCAGTTTCCCCCATAGTCAGTGTCTCCCATCAGGAAGCTTCCATAAGCCTCTAATCCTTCACCATCAGAGGACAAACTAAAAGCCACAATCACAGAAAACTAACCAACCTGATCACATGGACCACAGCCTTGTCTAACTCAAACTATGAGCCATGCCGTGTAGGGTCACCCAAGATGGACAGGTCACAGTGGAGAGTTCTGACAAAACGTGGTCCACTGCAGAAGGGAATGGCAAACCAGTATTCTTGCCTTGAGAACCCCATGAACAGTGTGAAACAGCACTAGTACATTTAAATCAGGGAAACATCTTAGCTGTGTGGGCAATGTACTTCTTTCCTTGTCCTACATAATCACACAGCAAAGTTCTGGAGGTTAGTCTTTGTGAAGGAGGAATCAGCCAGGAATTGAACTGCAAGCATCCAGACATCCTAGGGAACTTCTCTTAAGTCCCAAGTCCACTGGAGACTTTCACGGTAGCCTTGTCCTTTGGGACCTGCCTGGAACCTTGCCAGTATCTGTTATGGAGCCTTCCCTCCTCCACTACATGGCATGGACGCAGTGCATGTGAGTCACTGTACATGTAGAAAGTGACACTTTTACCCTTCATCTGGAGGGCTCAGCAGCCTCCTGACTTTGGGATGTCTCCCTCCCCCCACCCAAGACAGTTTTGGGTGAGGTGATAAACAGCTCTGGACCAGATGACTCTAGCTGCTTCTGCAGGCAGCTCGTGGAGATATCCCTTCTTGGTGAGTATATTTGATTGCCTTGTAGTTGTTGGGTTGATTTTTCTACCCTCAAAGTCACCCAGGCCCGGGTTATCAGCAGAGCTCAGAAGGGTCTGAAACTCCTCTCTCTCCTGCATCAAAGCTGTCTAGACACAGGGACCACCACCCTACTCACCTGTCTGACAACATCAAGATTCCCCCATTCTCTCGCTCATGAGCTCTGTCTTGGTAACAGAGATGTTCCATTGCTCGCATCTGCTCTCACGTATGTGTACGATTCTTAATGATGCCCCTCTTCCCTGTTCATGTCTCTGTGGTCCATGTCATCCCACCCCTCAGAGCTCGGTGCTTGCTGTGTGGAGCATCCAGGCCACTGGGGCCCCCCTCTGAGTAACCACAGCCATGAAGATGATGCAGAGAAAACTGGATGATAGAATGAACCCTAGTGGGCCCTTTGCCCACTGAGATGCAGCTCATTCCTAATTCTGGCTCTGGGTGGGGGGGGGGGGCGGTCTCTTTACGGGGCCCCTTGTCCCAAAGCGCTCACAGGAATGGAAAGAACAACTCTCTGCTTTGAACCAAGGATCATTTCCTGAGAGTGAATTCTCCGCCATCTCCAACTCATGGATCCCAGGACTCAGATTCAGGTACAGCTACAACCCTGCTACAATCTTGTGAGCTAAAAGGAGCTAAAAGAGTGTACATCTTCAAAATGCTACTTTCGCAAAGAATATAGAAACCACAAGCTATTCTTCAGACATTGCACATTTAGCAGGGAAAAATGATTATTTTCTCACTGAGAGCTGTGTGTGTCCTAACAACATAGGATAGAACACCACAGGAGGGTTTGTGCCCTTGGCAACACAGAGTGTGCATTTGATTATATAAAAGGCGCCAAGGAGGGCTCAGAGTGAGGACTTGTTATATTTATATCTTTGTGGACAATACTTTTTTTTAAAACCAAAGGTCACATTGATTATTTAATCCAGTTTTGAAATTAGCCTCAAAGATTTTGCCAGCCATAGAAGGGAATTTGAAAACATCCTGACTGATAAGAGCGTCCTGGGGGCATCAGACTACAGGCGTGACTGTGGGACTCACACATGCTACGGGCTCACCCTGGTTTGCCTGGTAAAGTTCTAGGCTCTTTATAACACTTCACAGAAACTTTTTTCTTTTTTTCTGCAAAAAGCATTGTGGTTTCCCTTTGATTGTTTCGGCTTGAGGCTGAACCTTTGGAAGAGAAACTCACCCAGCCCAGCCTGGGGACCAGCCAGCCTGTGGAGGTTGGTCAGGTGGGCAACCATCATTATCTGAGTTTCACCTGCTTGTGCAGGACGTGGCTCCAGGAAGTCAGGGAGGTGGAGTCGGCATGGGGAAAACCTGGGGCCTGGGGACCCACGAAGGCCTGGCTCAGGTTCTTCTCAGTGAGCAGGGTGGCCCCATGGCGTCCGGGGTCTGACCCCCTCATCCCCAGACCACTTCTGCACATCCTGGAAGAAGGTGCAGCCACAGCGTTGGATCTGCATTTTCGAGAGGCTCGGGGACCTCCTGCTTCTCCTTCGTCAATCTGAGGAACCGTGGCCCACCCCCTCCAGAGCCACCTCCTCGTCGGGGGTGGAAAGAGAAGCCCTCAGAGGTAGGTAGGAGGCCCTCAGATGCACCTTGACCAGGCGGGTGACGTCGCCTTCATCTGGGCGGAGAAATTATTCTGAATCTGGAAGCTCACAGCTGGCTGGCAATAAGCAGCTCAGCTCAGAAAATGGTGTTGGCTGGTCCCAGAGTCCAAGGATGTTGAGTGGGTGATCCTGGAGGTTACGAGTGAATAAAGGGTTGGAGGGGGATCGGAGGCTGAAGGAAGGAGCATCCTGGGTCTGTCCTGACCAAACACTGTGGAAGTTAGAGACAGACCTGTGGGATCGCCCAGAAGCTTTAATAATATTAAGCCGTGAGATTTCTTCTCCGTGTTTGTTTTTCTGAATTTAACAGGAATTTACCTTGCATGCATGGTTAGTCGCTTGTTACACAACCCTTTGCGATCCTGTGGACTGTAGATATCCAGGCTCCACTGTCCATGAGATTCTCCAGGCAAGAACACTGGAGTGGATTGCCATGCTCTCCTCCAGGGGATCTTCCCAACCCAAGGACCGAACCTGTGTCTCTTATGTCTCCTGCACTGGCCCACGTGTTTTTTATTTTATTTTATTTTTTACCACTAATGCCACCTGGGAAACATGGAATTTTTTTCTGCAATTTAATTTAGTTATGTATTTTACTAGGATTTGTGTAGCTGCAATTCAATACATAGCAAACTTCTCAGGTAGTCTTAGAAATGCTTGTCCCCTCGAGAGGAAAGACTTGAAGAAACACCAGGAGGAAGAATTAGGACTCACCCAAGACGGTCACACAGCTCGGTGATCATCTCTGCCCCTCTGGGTAAAACAAACCATCCAAACAATGGCTAACACTCCAGATAAATAGCTCTTCCCTTCCCCAAGCCGTTCTTAATCCACTGTCACTGAAACTCACTCGGCGCACGCTGACCCTCCAGTAGAGACCATCTCCTCCCCCAGCCCTGTCGCCAGCTCTGTGCCCTTCAGACTGGGCCCTCACAGCAGGCATTTCCCATAAGGTTTGCTGCTCCCCGCACGTGGGTCCATTGCTCCTGTGTGCAACTGGTCTTCAAACGTGAGTCTGCCGGGGATGCAAGGTGAGCACCGGCTCCTGTTCCGAGCACCATCAATGTAGAACCCTAGGCAGAGGTGACTGGGCAGAATCAGCCCATCTCCATGGCAACCACTGTCATGGGCCATCTTGTTTGTCATGACCCATCCTGTCCCTAATCAGCCAGTTCCCACCTCCATATTAGGCCAAGTGGGCACCAAAAGAGCCCGGACCAATGACTTAGTGCCATCTCTGTCCATAAGAATTTTCTTTATCCCAAGCCTATAAAAATTGGCCAAAACCCCACAAAAGCGTCGGCTCTCCCTGTCTGTCAGGAAGTCAGCCTGCTGTCTTCTCAGCGCCCCCGACTACCTCTTCCTTTTGCTCTCAATAAACTCTCTTCTAAAATACTGCATCTGGAAACTCTTTTCCAACCCACGCTCAGACTGCCCCAGCCATCAGCACACCATCAAACCTGCAAGGGTGGTGCTAGGATGGGGAAGGACGGGCCTGTCTCCCAGCCAGGTAGAGGCTGCCTGGTCACACTCATCCATGTGCGTGATTGTGGTCCTGTGTGTGACCCACACACCAGGCTCTGGGGCCTCCCTCTCCCATGCCTGCTCCCTGGAGCCTGTGTGCACTTGTGTCCTCACACTCCCATCCATTCCCACGAGCCTCTGATGTGTGTCGCATACCCTGGTCGTGTTCTCGTGTCTCACAACTCTCATACGCCTCTTCTGTCGTGACGTGGAGGAATGTGCATGTGTGCGCAGGCTTGCAGAGGGGTGTCAGCCTGCAGACCCTACCACAGTGCCCCTAGGATGTCTGTGCACGACCTCCAAGTTGTGCTGAGTGCATCTTCATGTTACCGAGTTCAGTGGTTCCTTCCCTTGGCGTGCATAGCCAGGGAACACACCAAGAACTTTCGGGTAATTCAGAGGCATTTATTCCTTGTGACAAAGAGACAGGAAGCTAGCTCGCCAAGCCCTGCACTAGGGAAGAAGTACTCCTGGGGGCATGCATAAATGCATATTCATGAAAGGCTGGGCCTGGGACAGCGGGAGGGCCTGGGGGCCTGGACCCCGATGCACGGGCGGAAGCAGGGGCAGTTTGATCTCAGTGCGGTGGTTTTCTTCGCAGAAAACTAGCAAGGCGCGCCGGCCCACTGGTGGCTCAGTGGTAAAGAACCCACATATGACGCAGTAGATGTGGGTTGGAGTCTTGGGTTGGGAAGACCTCCTGGAGGAGGAAATGGCAATGCACTCCAGTATTCTTGCCTGTAGGGCTACAGTCCATGGGGTCACAAAGAGTTCTCACAGCCAAGGGTTTTTTTCCCCCCTAACATATGGAGCCACCTCTTTAGAAAGGGGAACCATAGAGGAAGATGGGGCCTCCATATCCCAGGCTCCTGGCGTGTAACAGACGCGTCATGCTCCGGGATGAGAAGTTCTAGGATTCCTCCAGATACAGGCAAGTGGCTCCTCTAGTATCATCTGAATTTCCAGGCACATTCAGGATAAACTAACAAATGGAGTTTTGTCAAGCCTCCTCTCCCTTGAAGACAAATGAGCATTCTTCTTGAGTTCCTGAGTGTAATGGGCCTCTAACTGATAATGGGCCTCTAACTAGTAGGGAAAACCACTAGACCATTCAGGTATGACCTAAATCAAATCCCTTATGATTATACAGTGGAAGTGACAAATAGATCTGATAAGTGTTATGCCTGATGTCCAAATCCCCGAGCGGGAAGAGAGAAGGCCTCCAAGACAATGCAACTCGCAAAAAGGGAAGTTTATTGCTGACTCGAGTCAGGGCTCCTGCCGCACCCAACGCAGTGGTGCGGGATCAGAGAGCCCCGAGCCCAAGCTGTTACACAAATTTATAGGGTGAGCATAAGCCGGTGATAGCTGGCTTAAGCGGATTGGTTACATGGTTGCAAAGCAATTTTATTGGTCCAAACTTTGGCGGGCTTTTTTCAAACTTGGGCGTTCGCGGGCTTTTCAGGGGGCTTTTCAGCTCTTCCCCTGATAGGTTCCCTTTTTCTTACTGGGCGCATGTTGATTGGCTGGTTCCAGGTGGCCTGATGGGGGTAGGGAATCTTACCATTTCGGGGAACTGAGACTTAGGCCTACTCCTAGTCTGGGCCGCCTGTCATGGCGTTAGTCCTGGCAGCCTCACATTCCCCCACGTCTTGTTGTTTCTGTAGAGGAATCTTTCTCTTCATCCTGGGCTACCATCTGATATTGTTGCCTCAATACCATAATCTGAATGGTGTTTAGACGTTCTTTAATAAATGACACTAGCTGATTTAAAATACAAGGGCCAAATGTGAGTATTAATAATAGCACTATAAGTGGGCCCAGGAGGGTGGAAACTAAGGTGGTCAGCCAGGGGGAGCATTGAAACCAGGACTCAAACCATCCCTGCTGGGCCTCCCGTTCCCTCTTTCGTTGCGCCAGCCCTTCTCTCACTTTTGCCATAGATTCTCTTACCACTCCTCTATGGTCTGCATAGAAACAACATTCTTCTCCCAGGGCCGCGCAAACCCCACCCTGTTGAAGAAAAACCAAGTCTAATCCTCTCCTATTTTGCAAGACCACCTCAGATAAGGAAGTCAGAGACTTTTCCAAGTGGCTGATTGATTTTTCTATGCGAGTTATATCTTCATCTATAGCAACTCGCAAGGAAGAGAACCCTTGGCCTTGCAGAGAAAGTGAAGCTATTCCTGTCCCCGCTCCTGCCAGCCCAAGACTGAACAAGGTTGCCATGGTGATCGCACTGATTGGCTCTCTCTTTTGTCTTAGCATTTCCCGTTTCCAATGTGAGTACATAACCTCTTCAGAGTGGTATAAGATTTTTGGCATTATACCAATCAGGACACAGAATTCTTGACTCTGGTTAAAAACCTTCACATTTAAACATGGGGTTAGCCCAGTGTGTGAACAAATCCACCAACCCTCAACCTCTGGCACAATCCAGTTTGTGCCATGTAAACTTAGGTTACCAACAGTCCGGGCACAAAGGGGAGCGTTGTCACGTGGCACTGTGCCCAAACAGAGTCCCTGTCCCCAAACCTCACTCATTGTGAGGCCAACCTTACGCTCTTCCCATCGGCATTGGGGTGGGTTCTGGCCTGAAGACAGGTTGTAAGAGACATTGAGGCCTATGGCCTCGTAGAAGGGGGGGTGAAGATTATAACAAAGCCAGCAGGATCGGGTTGCATTAGGGTTGGTATAGTTTAAAGCTGTAAAGGCTGCATTTACTAAAGCCCACAGGGGGTCCTGACTCGTTGAGCTAGTGGTAATAGCCAGGGGGCCTGGGGTTACCGCTGGGTTCCACCCAGGGCTCAAAGTAGGGGAGTTGCTAAGTGTCTCCGGCGAGCTTGGTCTAGGGCTGGTTGGCCTGGGGATCGCCTGACGCCCCTGTGATGTCTTGACCAGATTGGGACCTACACTATGTACCTGCACTGGTTCAATAACCTGTCTAATGATTAAAAGCTCACCTGGGTAAGGGCCGGGCCAATTTACGTGAAGCTGAAAACCCCAAGTCAGTCCCGATGTCCAGCGGTTTTCCTCTTTTGCCCGTTCCTGGTTAAACTGTACTCGTACCTGAGGCCCCAGGTGTCTGGGGTCCTTGAAGGTGAAGCTAACTAGATCTCTGTTTCCGACATCCCACCGCTGGGGTCCATCACAAGAGGTCACACAGCTCCAGCTCCTGCAATAACAGCTTTCCATGCCACCACAGGTTTTCCAGTTATTTCTTATGTAGCCCGGGCAAGCATAGAACCCTAGGCCCCCCGATTTTATCCCCTCTCTATAGTACTTATCCCAAAGCGTATCTTCCCCATAGAGTCCGGTGAGGTCAAAATATAGATCGGGCCACCAGGTGTTTGGAGGGTGGATTCCTGAGGTCTCGTTGAGCAGCTCATGAGTCTGCCCGTCGCTGAGTCTCCAGGTGATCTTAGCAGGTTGATGAGGGTTGCGACTGGTCGCTCCTGGGTCGATGAGAGCTGCCATCAGCAGGAGAATTAGGAGGCCTCCCAGCGGGCGAGTTTCAGTTTCAAAGGATTTGACGGGTGAGGACTCGCCTTCCATTCTGCTCGCGCTTTTTCCTGTTCTTCCGGTGTGGCTTGCCACACGTGATTGCAGTGAACCCAGGGTTCAATCCCGTCGACCTTGACAGCGGTAGGAGTGGTAAGGAGAACAACATAAGGGACTTTCCATCTAGGTTCTAATACTTTAGATTGGTGCCATTTTACCCAAACCCAATCACCCGGGCCAATATTATGTGAGGGGATGGCCCCCTTATTTTGGCCCTCGTGTATCTCTCGAATCAATTTCCAAACATGGTTATGCACTTTACTTAATGCCATCATAGTTTGCTGGAATTGTCCCAAAGTAGGGGGTGGCAGGCATTTTCCTTCGAAAATAGGACACACAGGAGGGGGTCTTCCATACAGAATCTCAAAAGGGGTAAGATTCAGCTTATAAGGGGTGTTACGCGCCCGAAAGAGTGCGAAGGGAAGGAGGGTCACCCAGTCCCCGCCAGTCTCTATTGCCAACTTTGTCAAAGTTTCTATTAGGGTCCGATTCATTCTCTCAACCTGTCCTGAGCTCTGGGGATTATATTCACAATATAACTTCCATTTTGTCCCCAGAGCTTGGGCCAGCCCTTGTACAATCTGGCTCACAAAGGCAGGTCCGTTATCAGAGCCCATAGTCACTGGCAGCCCGTTAGGCACTATCTCCTCTAAGATCTTTTTAGCAACCACTATTGCTGTCTCTCCCTTAGTGGGGAAGGCCTCCACTCACCCCGAGAAGGTATCTACCAGAACCAACAGATAGCGATACCCGTACTTGCCTGGTCTTACCTCAGTGAAATCTATCTCCCAGTGTTGCCCTGGCTCTTCCCCTCGGTACCGCGTTCCAGTGTGCTTTTTCCCTGTCCTCATCAGCTGGCATGCTTTGCAAGCCTGGATTATCTCTCGTACAGTTGCATTTTGTCGAGGGAACCTCAGGCAGGCCGTCTGGAGAAGTGTTAAGGTCGTTTTCTCTCCCAAGTGTGTAGTTGTGTGCAGGTGTTCACATAGGTGACGACCCAGGATAGCAGGTAATATCAGGTTGTTGTTTTGATCTCGGTACCATCCATCTTTGTCATCCTTCTGGAGAGTGGTATCCTCGTTGATCCAGGCGAGATCAGGGAGGGCATATTTGGGAACTGGTGGCAAAGTCCCCATACCAGGAGATGGAATTCCCACGGCTAATATGGGGGCGGCGTAGTCCCGGCTGGCCGCTTCTCGAGCGGCCGCATCAGCGGCACGATTGCCCCGTGCCTTAGGGTCTTCTCCTTTCTGGTGACCGGGGACATGTACTATTGCTACTGCCCGGGGCAGTTGGACACCTTCCAGGAGCCTGCGAATCTCGGGCAAATTTTTGACCTTTCCCTCAGCTGTCCGAAATCCCCTTTCTTGGTATATTGGACCTTGAATACGGGCAGTGCCGAAAGCATATCGGTTGTCAGTAAAAATGGTGACTCTCTTCCCTTTGGCTCGCTCCAGAGCCTGTATTAGGGCAATCAATTCTGCTTTTTGCGCAGAAGTGTTTGGGGGAAGTGTCTCAGCCCATATCGTCTGTCCTGAATCATCAACTATGGCGGCTCCCGCCTTCCTTTGCCCATCTTTTACATAGCTGCTCCCATCGGTGAACCATACTAGCTCACTGTTGTTTAGGGGTACATCAGTTAAGTCTTTTCGTGCCACCAGGGCCTCAGCCAATATCTCACTGCAGTCATGGAGAGGGCGGTCTTTCTCTGGGTTAGGTAGGAGCGTGGCCGGATTCAGGAAGCAAGGGGTCTGAAAACGCACCCGTGGGGCATCGAGCAGCAAGGCCTGGTGATGTGTCAAGCGGGCAATGGAGATCCACTTACCCGGCGGCTGCTTTAAAACCCCTTCGATGGCGTGGAGGGTGTAAACCAAGAGCTGCTGTCCATACGTCAACTTGTCAGCGTCACGGACGAGGAGGGCAGTGGCTGCAACGATGCGAAGGCAAGGGGGCCACCCAGCGGCCACCGGGTCCAATCGCTTCGAAAGGTATGCTACCGGCCGCTTCCACGGTCCCCATTGTTGCGTCAAGAACCCCTTTCCTGTTCCTTGCTTTTCATCTACAAACAGCTGGAATGGCTTATTTGGGTTAGGCAGGGCAAGGGCTGGGGCTTCTAGTAGGGCCTGTCTGAATGTCTGGAAAGCCTGTTTCATTGGCTCAGTCCAAGTCCAGTTTGGGGTCTCTTTACTTCCCTCATACAAGGGCCGGGCCTTCTCAGCAAACCCCATGATCCACAGTCTGCAATATCCAACAGTCCTCAGAAACTCTCTCACCTGGCGGGGGGTCTTGGGCTCTGGTATCTGCAATATTTTTTCTTTCATGGCCTGGGTTAGCCATCTTTGCCCCTGTTTGATCTTGTACCCCAAGTAGGTGACCTCTTGCCGGGCTATTTGCGCCTTCTTTGCGCTAGCGCGATACCCCAAGGTGCCTAGGGTCTGTAAGAGGTCCCCGGTGGCATGGCTGCATGCCTCCTCTGTGGTTCCAGCCAAGATAAGGTCATCCACATATTGCAGCAGGATGACCTCTGGGTGGTGAGTCCGATATTCATAGAGGTCCTCACTCAAAGCCCCATTAAACAAGGTAGGGGAGTTCTTGAACCCCTGTGGGAGGCGGGTCCAAGTTAGCTGTACTACCGGTTGGCCTTCCCCCTCAGTCCACTCAAAGGCAAACATCTCCTGGCTCTGGGCCGCCAGGGGTAGGCTGAAAAAGGCATCTTTCAAGTCCAACACAGTGTACCAAGTGTACTCAGGCAGCAGACTGCTCAGGAGGGTATACAGGTTAGGGACAGTAGGGTGTATGTCACTCAACCGTTTGTTGACTTCTCGCAGGTCTTGGACAGGTCTGTAATCTGTCCCCCCTGGCTTCTTCACCGGCAGTAAGGGGATGTTCCAAGGGGATTGGCACCGCTTGAGAATTCCAGCCTCCATGAGCCATCGAATGTGGGGAGTGATCCCCCGCCGAGCTTCCTGGCTCATAGGGTACTGTTTCACCCTCACAGGAATCGCCTTGGCCTTTAGCTCAATGACGACCGGGTGTCTCTGTTTGGCCAGTCCCATTCCTGCTGTTTCTGCCCAGGCCAATGGGTATTTATGGACCCACGGTTGTACATCTGGTGCTATGACCTCTGAGGGCTTAGGCGCAAAAAGTCTGTATTCATCTCTTAAAGCTAGAGACAAGACATGTATCGGCTGTCCAAGTCCATCCGTGACTGACATTTCCCCAGGGTCAAAATGGATCTGAGCATTAACTTTAGTCAACAAGTCCCGTCCAAGTAGAGGGGCTGGGCATTCTGGTATCACCAAAAACGAATGGGACACCTGGTGGGTCCCCAGATTCACTTTTCGTTCTGTAGTCCAACAATATCTTTTTGTCCCCGTGGCTCCTTGCACCAAGCTGGATTTCTTAGACATTGGTCCCAGTTTTTTATTTAAAACAGAGTGTTGGGCGCCAGTATCTACCATGAAGCCAACAGGTTTCCCCTCCACATGTATGGTTACCCAGGACTCGGGGAGGGGTGCCGGGTCTTAACTCCCCTAATCACTGTCTTCCCCCGCACACAGAACTCGAGTTCCAGGGGGGGTTTTCTCTCTCTGGGTCATTCCTCTCCTTGAGTCCCTCTTAGGGCACTCGTTTTTCCAGTGCCCCTGTTCTTTGCAGTAGGCACACTGATCCTTCTTTAGGGCCTGCCTTTTTGGTTTCTCTTTTTCTCCCGTCCAGGGGTCTTGAGGTTCCCTCAATTCTGTTCCGGCCTTTATCCCCGCAAAAAGAATCTGGGCTAGCTCCCTCTGGTTCTTCCGGTTTTCCCTCGCCCTATGTTCCCTATCTTCCGTCCTGATCTTCTCAGCTAATTCCCTTTCCTCCCGTCGAATTCGCTCTTTCCTTTCTTCTGGGGTCTCTCTACTATTAAATACCTTTTCAGCTGCTTTCAGTAAATCTTGTGTTGTCTGTTCTCCCAATCCCTCTATCTTTTGTAATTTCCTCCTGATATCTGGGGCTGCCTGATTTACAAACGCTAACAGAAATGCAGCGCGTGACTCCTCAGCCTGGGGGTCCATAGGTGTATATTGCCTGAAAGCTTCCATCAGCCTCTCTAGGAAGGCTGCCGGGCTCTCAGTGGGCTCTTGCCTTACTAAATTTACCTTTGCCAAATTTGTTGGCTTCCTAGCTGTGGCCCGCAGGCCAGCCATTAGAGTCTGGCGGTACACTCGGAGACGCTCCCTACCTTCCACTCGCTCAAAATCCCAGTTAGGCCACAACAGAGGAAACCCCTCGTCCACGAGATGAGGCTGGGCGGTTGGCCTCCCGTCGGCCCCCGGGACCCGTTTACACGCCTCTGCCAGAATTCACTCCCGTTCTTCTGTGGTGAAGAGCACCTGCAACAGCTGCTGACAACCGTCCCAGGTGGGGTTGTAAGTGAACAAAATGGAATCTGAGAGGTCAATGAGGCCTTGGGGTTTCTCTGAGAAAGGAGGGTTTGGGGTCTTCCAATTGTACAGGTCACTCGTGGAAAAGGGCCAGTACTGATAGGTTCGCTCTCCGTCTGGGTTAGCTGGTCCCACTCGGATGGGGAGTGCCTGAACAGTGGATGAAGGTAACTCTGGGTCCCCAGGGTCTTGCCCACCCCTATCTCCCCTAGTTCTCCCCCGGGTCCCTAATGCTGGTCCCCCCTCATGGTCGGTTCCCGTTGGCCCTCCTAGTCCTCTTGGTTCACCCGTGGGAGCTTCTCTCCTCGGAGGGAATTGCAAGGGGGGCACATATGGCAGAGGCCTCATCTCCATTTCTAGATCTATCAGGTTTGGATAAGATGATTCCTGAAAGACTAGTTTTGGGTCCTCTTTCTTTTTGGTTTCCTCCGGGGGGGGGGTCTCCATCACCAGGACCTGTGAATTGGAAGAACTAGGAGGTTTGTGAACAAAAGGTTTTAACCACTTGGGCGGATTTTCCACTAGATCCTGCCAGACCATGACATAGGGGACCTGACCCGGATGGCCCCAGGGATCAGGAGCCATAATGTTCTCCTTCACAGCCTGTTTGATGGACGGTTAAAAGGTGCCTTCCGGAGGCCATCCAACCCTGAAGGCGGGCCACTCTGCAGAGCAAAAGGTTATTAATTTACTCTTCTTGACTAGTAAAGACAAGTTATGGGCCCTGGCCCTGACATCCGAAAAATGGTCAGTCATGAGAGAAAGTGGGGTAGATTCTCCCTGACCCATGGTCAAAGAATAAATGGTAGGGAAGAGAGAGAGAGAAGAAGTCACTGAGAACGACCACCAAAAATCCTACCGGGAGTGGTGGCGGCCAAGAGGTTGGGCTTATGGTATGCTTTTGGAACTGTTTATGTGCCTGCGTCATTGCACGGAAGTTTTCTTGCTGGGGGCGGGCACCCTAGGGGTTTCTAGCCCGTTCCGGACCCCCTTATCCTCTCACGGGAGTCTTCAAGTGGCAGGCGCCCTAATGGCCTTTAAGTGCCTGACCCGTGCCCACAGAAAGAATTTTAGGCCACGTCCTCAGTTAAGGATGTTAAAGGAGAGTTTCACCCGGTTGGGCTCTAGTTACTGAGGCTCACTTATTGTAGGGCCTTCAGAGTCTGCCAGAGTGTAGCCCTGGCTGGGACTCATCAATTGCCCCCACAACCGTTCGCCTGTTCACTGAAACTCCTGAAAAGAGTAGGAGTTGAGGGCAGATCAGAGAAGAAGGGGAGAAGGAGAATAAGTCAGAAGAGAGAGAAAAGAATGATGCACCGAAGAGAACGAGACCAGAGACAATGCCGGCACACACAAACACGGAGAGCCAAAGACAAACACACGCACAGACAAACGTCGGCCGACAACACAGCGCTGGGTTTTCGGGCCCCTTGAGTTTTCTTGCCTCCCGGTACTAGGTTCACCTTACCGAATGGTGTCCACTGCTCACCAGACTCGGGCTCAGGAGAGGAACTCTCCTTCCCGCAGAGCTGGCTGCCTTCCAGCGCGCTCGCTGGCCTCGGTCTTGCGCCGGCTGGAACGTCCAATCCATTCCCCCACCAGACCTAATGTCAGGGTGAGTTCCTAACCCCCCATAGAAAGCTTTCTCCTGTGCCAGATACCTTCCTGCCTCACAGCAGGGCCTCGGATTTACACTGGACTTCCTGTCCTGCCTGAGCACCGGTGCTATTATCTATTCTTCCCCTCTGTCCTGGAAGTGTTCTCTTCCCCTGGTCAAGGGATCCCAGACGAGCCCTCAAATGTTATGCCCGATGTCCAAATCTCCAAGTGGGAAGAGAGAAGGCCTCCAAGACAATGCAACTCGCAAAAAGGGAAGTTTATTGCTGACTCGAGTCAGGGCTCCTGCCGCATCCAACGCAGTGGTGCGGGATCAGAGGGCCCCGAGCCCAAGCTGTTACACAAATTTATAGGGTGAGCATAAGCCGGTGATAGCTGGCTTAAGCGGATTGGTTACATGGTTGCAAAGCAATTTTATTGGTCCAAACTTTGGCGGGCTTTTTTCAAACTTGGGCGTTCGCGGGCTTTTCAGGGGGCTTTTCAGCTCTTCCCCTGATAGGTTCCCTTTTTCTTACTGGGCGCATGTTGATTGGCTGGTTCCAGGTGGCCTGATGGGGGTAGGGAATCTTACCATTTCGGGGAACTGAGACTTAGGCCTACTCCTAGTCTGGGCCGCTTGTCATGGCGTTAGTCCTGGCAGCCTCACGATAAGCAGTGCCTGAAAAAGTATGGATGGAGGTTTGAGACACTGTACAGGAGGCAGGGATCAAAGCGATCTCCCCCCCGCCCCAAAAAAAATCCCCAAGAAAAAGAAATGTAAAAAGACAAAATGAATTTTAAAAAAAGAGAAAAAAAAATGATTGCCTGAGGAGGTCCTACAAATAGCTGAGAAAAGAGGAGAAGCTACAGCCAAAGGAGAAAAGGAAAGATATACCCATTTGAATGCAGAGTTCCAAAGAATAGCAATAAGAGAGGAGAAAACCTTCCTCAGTGATCAGTGCAAAATAGAGGAAAACAACAGAATGGGAAACACTAGAGATCTCTTCAAGAAAATTAAGAGATACCAAGAGAATATTTCATGCAAAGATGGGCACAATAAACTACAGAAATGATATGGACCTAACAGAAACAGAAGATTTTAAGAAGAGGTGGCAAGAATACACAGAAAGAAAGTGAAGTCGTTCAGTCGTGTCTGACTCTTTGCGACCCTAAGGACTGTAGCCTTCCAGGCTTCACCTTCCATGGAATTTTCCAGGCAAAGATACTGGAATGGGTTGCCATTTTCTTCTCCAGGGGACGTTCCCGACTCAGGGATCGAATCCGGGTCTCCCGCATTGCAGGAAGACTCTTTACCATCTGAGCCACCAGGGAAGCATAAAAAAGATCCTAATGACCCAGATAATCATGGTGGTGTGATCACTCACCTAGAGCCAGACATCCTGGAATTCAAAGTCAAGCAGGCCTTAAGAAGCATCACTACAAACAAAGCTAGTGGAGGTGATGGAATTCTAGTTGAGCTATTTCAAATCCTAAAAGATGATGCTATTAAAGTGCTGCACTCAATATACCAACAAATTGGGAAACTGCAGCAGTGGCCACAGGACTGGAAAAGGTCACTTTTCATTTCAATCCCAAAGAAGGGCACTGCCAAAGAATTTTCAAACTACCATAGAATTGCACTCATCTCACATGCTAGCAAAGTAATGCTCAAAATTTTCCAAGCCAGGCTTCAACAGCATGTGAACTGCAAACTTTCAGATGTTTAAGCTGGATTTAGAAAAGGCAGAGGAACCAGAGATCAAATTGCCAACGTCTGTAGGATCATCGAGAAAGCAAGAGGGTTTCAAAAAAAAATCTTCTGCTTCATTGACTATGACAAAACCTTTGACTGTGTAGATCAGAACAAACTGGAAAATTCTTCAAAAGATGGGAGTATCAGACCACCTGATCTGCCTCCTGAGAAATTTGTATGCAGGTCAAGAAGCAACAGTTAGAACTGGACATGGAACAATACAGTGGTTCCAAATCGAGAAAGGACTATGTCAAGACTGTATATTGTCACCCTGCTTATTTAACTTATATGCAGAGTGTAAGGTATAATTTGGGCCGAGGCAGAAAAGGAAAGATGACCTCAACAGAAGTAGGTTATCTTTATTCAGGCAAGAAGGGGTGACAGTCGGCCTAATGACCAGGCTGAGCACCAAGAGGGATCAGGGAGGCTTCATATTTATAGGGAGGTTTGTGGAAGTGATAAGGGAAACGTTAATCAGGGGGGATATTTTGAGTATTCTTTAGTTGAGATGACATTTATAGTTGGGCAGGGGGTGATAAGTCTTCTGGGCAGGTTTTGGGGGTGGAAGGTTTCTGGACAGGGGGTGATAAGTCCCAGACAGATGCAACCAGCATGGAGCACCAGGGCGGAACTAAACTTCTGTTTTGTTTTCTCTGAAGTTAGATGATTCAACAAGGGCCTTTGAGACTGTTGTTTTCTTTTCTAGGCCCAAAAGACTCCTTCACAGAGTACATCATGAAAAATGCCAGGCTGGATGAACCACAAGCTGGAATCAAGATTTCTGAGAGAAATATCAATAACCTCAGATATGCAGATAATACCACTCTTAGGGCAGAAAGTAAAGAGGAACTAAAGAGCCTCTTGATGAAAGTGAAAGAGAATGAAAAAGCTGGCTTAAAACTCAACATTCAAAAAAGATCATGACATCTGGTCCCATCACTTCATGGCAAATAGAAGGGGAAACAATGGAAACAGTGACAGACTTTATTTTTGGGGCTCCAAAATCACTGCAGATGGTGATGGCAACCATGAAATTAAAAGACACTTGCTTCTTGGAAGAAAAGCTATGACCAACCTGGACAGCATATTAAGAAGCAGAGACATTACTTTGCCAACAGAGGTCCAGTCTAGTCAAAGCTATGGTGTTTCCAATAGTCATGTATGGATGTGAGAGTTGGCCTATAAAGAAAGCTGAGTGCTGAAGAACTGATGCTTTTGAACTGTGGTGTTGGAGAAGACTCTTGAGAGTCTCTTGGACTGCAAGGAGATCCAACCAGTCCATCCTAAAGGAAATCAGTCCTGAATATTCATTGGTAGGACTGATGTTGAAGCTGAAACTGCAATACTTTGGCCACCTGATGCGAAGAACTGACTTACTGGAAAAGACCCTAATGCTGGGAAAGACTGAAGGCAGGAGGAGAAGGGGATGACAGAAAATGAGATGACTGGATGGCATCACCGACTTGACGGACACGAGACAGAGCAATCTCCGGGCGTTGGTGATGGACAGGGAGGCCTGGCGTTGTTGCAGTCCACGGGATCACAAACAGTTAGACATGGCTGAGTGACTAAACTGATACAGTGGACTATTAGCTATAAAAAAGGAACAAAGTAATACCATTTGTAGCAACAAGGATGGACCTAGAGATTGTCATGCAGAGTGAAGTAAGTCAAACAGCAAAAGACAAATACCACATGATATCCCTTATATGTCAAATATGAAAAAAGAAGGAAAAAAAAACCCAAATGAACTTGTTTACAAAGCAGAAATAGACCCACATATATGAAAAGCAAACTTGTTACCAGTGGGGAAAACAGGGATGAAGCAGACGGAGAAGTAGAAAAATTGGGATATATAAAAATATATATATATTTAAATATATTTATAAATATTAAATATAAATATATAAACACATATAAATATCCCTATATATAAATCAGGGATCACAGCCTTGTCATGGTGAAGTGAAGTGAAAGCCATTCATTCATGTCCAAGTTTTTGCAACCCCATGGAAAAAACAGTCCATGGAATTCTCCAGGCCAGAATACTGGAGTGGGTAGCTGTTCCCTTCTCCAAGGAATTTTCCCAACCCAGTGATTGAACCCAGGTCTCCCGCATTGCAGGCGGATTCTTTAGGAGCTGAGCCACAAGGGAAGCCCACGAATACTGGAGTGGGTAGCCTATCCCTTCTCCAGGGGATCTTCCCAAATCAGGAATCAAAGCAGTGTCTCCTGCATTGCAGGTAGATTCTTTACCAGCTAAATACCACGGAATATATATATGTGTGTGTGTGTGTGTGTGTGTGTGTGTGTGTGTATATATATTCGTGGTGTAGGGGTTGTATAACTTCGTTGTATAACTCAACAAAGCTATGAGTCGTACCGTGCAGGGCCAGCCAAGACAGACGGGTCATAGGGGAGCGTTCTGACAGAACACTGTCCACTGGATGACAGAACAGCAAACCATTACAGTATTCTTGCCACAAGAGCCCCATGAACAGTATGAAAAGGCCAAAAAAGATACGACACTGGAAGATGGGCCCCCCAGATCGGAAGGTGTCCAACGTGCTACTGGGGAAGAGGAGAGGGCAATGACCAACAGCTCCAGAAAGAATGGAGTGGCTGCGCCAAAGCAGAAACAACGCCCAGTTGTGGCTGTGTCTGGTGATGAAAGTAAAGTCCAATGCTGTAAAGAACACTATTGCATAGGAACCTGGAATGTTAGGTCTGTGAATCAAGGTAAACTGGATGTGGTCAAGCATGAGACGCAACAGTGAACATCAACATCTTAGGAATTAGTGAACTAAAATGGACAGGAATTTATTTAATTCAGATGACCATTGTATCTACTACTGTGGGTAAGAATCCCTTAAAAGAAATGGAATAGCCCTCAGAGTCAACAATAAGCGTCTGAAATGCAGTACTTGGGTACAATCCCAAAACTGACAGAATGATCTCAGTTCTTTTCCAAGGCAAACCATTCAACATCACAGTAATCCAACTGTGGATTACTACAGTAGTAATTCCAACTACTGCTGAACAAGCTGAAGATGACCAGTTCTATGAAGACCTACAAGACTTTCTAGAACTAACACCAAAAATAGGTCATGTTCCTCATAAGAGATTGGAATGTAAAAGTAGGAAGTCAAGAGATACCTGGAGTAACAGGAAAGCATGGCCTTAGAGTACAAAATGAAGCAGGGCAAAGGCTAATAGAGTTTTGCCAAGAGAACGCACTGGTCATAGTAAACCCTCTTCCAACAACACAAGAGAGGACTCTACACATGAACATCACCAAATGGTCAATACTGAAATCAGACTGATTATATTCTTTACAGCCAAAGATGGAGAAGCTCTATATAATCAGCAAAAACAAGACCTGGAGCTGACTGTGGCTCAGATCATGAACTCCTTATTGTGAAATTCAGACTTAAATTGAAGAACATAGGGAAAACCATATGCCATTCAGGTATGACCTAAATCAAATCCCTTACGACTATACAGTGGAAGGGACAAGCAGATTCAAGGAATTAGATCTGACAGACAGAGTGCCTGAACAACAGTGGACAGAGGTTCGTAACACTGTACAAGTCAATGACCAAATCCACCTCAAAGAAAAAGAAATTCAAGAATGCAGAGTGGTTGTCCAAGGAGGCTTTACACAGAGCTGAAGAAAGAAGAGAAGCAAAAAGCAATGCAGCAAGAGAAAGATATACCCAACTGAATGCAGAGTTCCAAAGAATAGCAAGGAGAGATAAGAAAGCCTTCCTAAGTGAACAACGCAAAGAAATAGAGGAAAACAATAGAATGGGAAAGACTAGAGATCTCTTCAAGAAAATTAGAGATACCAAGTGAGCAGTTCATGCAAAGACGGGCTCAATAAAGGACAGAAATGTATGGACCTAACAGAAGCAGAAGAAAATAAGAATAGGTGACAAGAATACACAGAAGAACTATACAAAAAAGATCTTAATGACCCAGGTAACCACGATGGTGTGACCACTCACCTAGAGCCAGACATCTTGGAGTAAGAAGTCAAATGGGCCTTAGGAAGCATTCCTACAAACAAAGCTAGGGGAAGTGAAGGAATTCCAGCTGAGCTATTTAAAACCCCAAAAGATGAATCTGTTAAAGTGCTGCATTCAGTATGTCAGCAAATTTGGAAAAGTCAGAAATGGCCACAGGACTGGAAAAGACCAGTTTTCATTCCAAACCCAAAGACAGGGCAGTGCCAAAGAATGTACAAGCTACCATGATTCCACTCATTTCACATGCTAGTAAGGTCATGCTCAAAATCCTTCAAGCAAGGGTTCAGCAGTACATGAACCAAGAACTTCCATATGGATAAGCTGGGTTTTGAAAAGGCAGAGGAACCAGAGATCAAATTGCTAACATCCACTGGATCATAGAGAAAGCAGGAGAATTCCAGAGAAACATCTACTTTTACTTCCTAGACCACAATAAAGCCTTTGGCTGGGTGGATTACAACAAACTGTGGAAAATTCTTAAAAGAGATGGGACTACCAGACCACCTTATCTGCCTCCTCAGAAAACGTGTATGCAGGTCAAGAAGCAACAGTTGAAACTGGACATGGAACAAAGGACTGGCTCAAAACTGGGAAAAGATTACAAGGATGTATATTGTCACTCTGTTTGAAAGTCAAAGTATTAAGTCACTCAGTCGTGCCCAACTTTGTGACTCCATGGACTTTAGCAAGTCAGGCTCCTCTGTCTATGGAATTCTCCAGGCAAGAATACTGGAGTGGGTTCCTATTCCCTTCTCTAGGGGAGGTTCCTGACCCAGGGCTAGAACCTGGGTCTCCTGCATTACAGGAAGATTCTTAACCATTTGAGCCACCAGGGAAGCTGTTTATTTAGGTCACTCTGTTTGTTTAACTTATATGCAGAGTACATCATGCAAAATGCCAGACTAGATGAAGCTCAAGCTGAAATCAAGATTTCCAGGAGAAATATTAACAACTTCAAATGGCAGAAAGTGAGTGAACAGGAACTAAAAAGCCTCTTGATGAGGGTGAAAGAGGAGAGTAAAAAAGCTGGCTTAAAAACTCTCATTCAAAAAACTAAGATCATGGCATCTAGTCCTATCACTTCACGGCAAATAGATGGGGAAACAATGCAAACAGTGACACACTTTATTTTGGGAGGCTCCAAAATCACTGCAGATGGTGACTGCAACCATGAAATTAAGACACTTGCTCCTTGGAAGAAAAGTTGTGACCAACCTAGACAGCGTATGAAAATGCAGACATTATTTTGCTGACAAAGGTTCATCTAGTCAAAGCTATGGTTTTTCCAGTAGTCACGTACGGAATGGCGAGTTGAACCATAAAGAAGGATTAGCCCCGAAGAACTGGTGCTTTTGAACTGTGGTGCTGAGAGGACTCTTGAGAGTCCCTTGGACTGCAAGGAGATCCAACCAGTCAATCCTAAAGGAAATCAGTCCCGAATATTCATTGGAAGGACTGATGCTGAAACTGAAACTCCAACACTTTGGCCACTTGATGTGAAGAACTGACTTACTGGGAAAGACCCTGATGCTGGGAAAGATGGAAGGCAAGAGAAGAGGGCGGCAGAGGATGAGAGGGTTAGATAGCATCACCAACCCAATGGATATGAATCTGAGCAAACTCAAGAAGACAATGAAGGACAGGGAAACCTGGTGTGCTGCAGTCCATGGGGTTGCAAATAGCTGGACACAACTTAGCGACTGAACTTGTTGCTATATATAAAATAGCTAACTGATAAGAACTTAACAGTATATAGCAAAGGAATTCTACTCAATACTGATGAATCACATGGGAAAAGAATCTACAAAAGAGTGGATATATGTATTTGTATATATGATTTACTTCCAGTACACTTGAAACTAACACAACATTGTAAATCAACTATACTCTAATAAAAATTATTTGTAAAAAAAAAACCCCTCTAAACGTGTGTATGTGTAAAGCTGTAAGTTTATGTACTGTATAATAAGTGTTTCAAAATCTACAAATGGAATAGATAAAACATGTATAATATATAATAATTTCATGCATAGAACTAAGTGAACACTAGTAAGAGAGAGCAAAACAAAATTAAAAAGTGGAAATGTACATTTAAATACAATAATTTTAACACATACATTAGAAAATGCAGGCTGTATATACCCCAGAACACATGGCAGGTATGGCTACAGCAGTAATGTTTATAAATATAGGAAACAGGGCAAAAAGAAAAATAAAGAAAAAACAATCCATAAACAAAGAAGAGCTTTCCACAGGAGTACTTACAAAGACATTTTACTCATATATTCACACCTACAGAATAAAGCACAAGAAAGGAAAAACCATGTGTTAGGGAACTGTTGACTGAAACTGCCTGCCTTGGCCAAGTACAATGACAACCACTTGCTTGGGATGCCTACCAACAGAAGGTCCTGAGAAAGACCGAGGTGCTGTCTCTGAAAACTAACTGGGAGATTTCACGAGGGTCTGAGAGGAGGGAAGAGATGGTATGTCCTGCCGACCTCCCAGAATCCCTCACACTGGAATCCATCTTGGCAGGGAGATGTGTGTGCCTCCAGGAAGGACCCTGAGTCAGAAAGGTGGGCCAGAGACAACCCGCAAACTAACCCCATTACCATAAAACTGGAGCCACGTGGTGGGGCTGTTCTCCTGGGTTCCCTGACCCTGCTGCCCCCACCTGGGTGCCCCTTTCCAATAAAGCCTCTTGCTCTGTCAGCACCTGTGTCCCTTGTAACAATTCATTTCTGAGTGTTAGACAAAAGCCCACTCTCAGGCCCAGGAAGGGGTGCCTCTGAGACCCTGCAACCCACATACCAGGACTTGAAATGGCCAGAACCCACATGGGGACTTTTAATTGAGATCGCACATCTGGTCTCAGATCTTAATGAAGTGCAGGTTCTTGATGTCTCCTCACAAAAAGAATTCAGTGAGAGATAGGTAAGAACTGGATTTACTGAGAGAGAAACACTCCACAGAGTGTGGGCCATCTCAAAAGCGAGAGGCCTCAAAATATGATGAGGTTGCTTCTTACGCCCTGGGTAATTTCACAGGCTAATGTGTAGGAGAATTATTCCAACCATTATGGGGGAAGTGGCACAGATGTTCAGGAATTGGGCCACCACCCACTTTTTGGACTTTCATGATTAGCCTTAGAACTGTCATGGCACTGGTGGTGATATTTAGATGCTAATGTATTCCACTGAGACTATAATGAGGTTCAAAAGGTCCACAGGAAGTCAAATCCTACGCCATCTTGGACTTACTTGGTTCTAACCAGTTTTAGTCACCTCCTATGGACATGTCGTTCTTTTAAAGGCTGTGACCTCTCCCCTTACCTCTTCACCCCTTCCTGCAACAAATTCATAGCCATGAAAAACATGGGTAAAGTCACACCATATTGTGCAAAAGAGAAAAGTCATAAAACATTCATCTTCATAAAGTTTTAAAACAAATGAATGAAACTAAACAAAAGTAATCAGATGTTTTCCACATAGTTGGCACAAAAAGCAAGAAAGGAAAGGAGGGACTTCCCTGGTGATCCAGTGGTTAAGAATCTGTCTGCCAGTGCAGGGGACATGGATTCGATCCCTGATCCGAGAAGATTCCACATGCCTCAACTACTGAGGCCTGCTTGACCTACAGTCCATGCTCTGCAACAACAGAAGCTTGCCTACCGCAACGAAGAGCAGCCCCTGCTCACAACAACTAGACAAAGCCCTTGGGCAGTAAAGAAGACCCAATGCAGTAAAAATAAATCAATTAAAAAAAATAAAATAAAGGAAATGTTTACTTAAAACATTAACCAATACATTAACTTTCTGAGTACGGGCAGAGCTGTTTTGAAAGAACCCCACAGGCAGCTTCTGAGGTCCGATGTACATACCACTTTTGACATGAGCAGTGAATAGATATTAATTTTACAGCTTATTCAACAGCACATTGAAGTTCTTGGCACTCCCACCCACCGCACAGGTCATATTTCAAAATTAAGAGAGCCAAGGTTTTGGGGGACAAAGGAAAATAACTATAGTTTCCCTGGTGGCTCAGTGGTAAAGAAGGGGCCTGCCAATGCGGGAGACATCAGTCTGATCCCTGGATTGGGAAGACAGTCCCTGGAGAAGGCAATGACAACTCACTCCGGTATTCTGGCCAAGAAAATCCCAAGGACAGAGGAGCCTGTGGGGTACAGTACACAGGCCCTAGACTTTTAGAAACCACATAACTTATGCATGTACATGCTTGAGCTTGTTCAGTCATGTCCAACTCCTTGCCCTCTTCCAGGGGCTCTTCCTGACCCAGGCATCAAACCCACACCTCCTCCTGCGTCTCCTGCATTGGCAGGGGAATTCTTTATCGCTGAGCCACCTGGGATGCCCCCATGTAATTTAACAAACTAACAAAAAGTATTTCTCTCTGAGAATCCTTGGCCTTCTACAGCATCTTAAAGTTAGCTGGAGGTTGAAAGAAATTTTAGAATCTGTCAGATATTTAACCAAAGTAAAAAGACTTCAACAGCAAACACAGATCACTTAAAGGCAAAGGAACGCACCAGCTGTCATCAAAAGCAGTATTCCAAGAAAACTCTGAAGGGAGAAACAGACTCCGGTTTTGTTTTAGCCCCTTCCCAACAAAATCCATTTACCCAACTAGATTTAATCCAATCTAAGAAAACCCTGCTGGTACCCAACTCTAAAAACATGTACTTTCTTATGGAAACTAGCTCAGGGTTGCACCAAGCACCTTTAGTTTCCTAAATAAAATACCTTTTATCTCTCTCTGTCAAGGGAAGCCAATATCAACTAATTAATGTTTCAGTATCTTATTTTCTCTGGGCTTCCCAGGTGGCTCAGAGGTTAAAGCATCTGCCTGCAATGTGGGAGACCCAGGTTCGATCCCTGGATCGGGACGATCCTCTGGAGAAGGAAATGGCAACCCACTCCAGTATTCTCGCCTGGAGAATCCCATGGATGGAGGAGCCTGGTAGGCTACAGTCCACGGGGTCGCTAAGAGTCAGACACGACTGAGCGACTTCACTCACTTCCCAGGTGGCTCAGTGGTTAAGAATCCGCCTGTCAATGCAGGAGACGCCGGTTCCATCCCTGGGTGGGGAAGATCCCCTGGAGAAGGGAAAAGCAATCCACTTCAGTATTCTTGCACGGAGAATTCCGTGGACGGAGGAGACTGGTGGGCTACGGTCCACGCGGTGACGAAGAGTTGAACACGACTGAACGACTAAACAACAGCAGACCACAGATAAAGAACAAAATCGCTGCTGAATGAGAAGGGTTGGGGGAGGAAGACGCGGCATTTACCTGAATGGGATACACCTACGCCGAGCCGGGGGCAGCGACATTTGTTGGCGAAGACGCGGCCGAGCACAAAAGCACGTCCCGGCCCGAGACAGAGTCAGGCCGAATGGCGCCCACGCCAATCCTCAAATTAAACTGAGCAGTGGGCACAGCGCTTCCCAACTCCCCGACCTCGGCCGGCCAGCGCTCAGAGGTTCCCCACGAGCACGCAGCAGCGCGGGAACAACTCGCCGGTAGATACCGGAAGGCCCGCCCACACACCGTCCGCTAGAACGGAAGTGCCTCTGTCCTGAGGCGTCATTGGTCCAGAGGCGCCGAGGAAAGCGTGCCTGATTTTCGTGTCCTGTGGACTTGGCAAGGGGCGAAGCTCCCCACCTGTGGGAAGCGTCCCGCCTCAGCACCAGGCTGGCTGAGTAAGACAGTCCTGAGGCTCTGAGGACGGGGGTGGGGTTTCACGCTTTCTAAAGAGGATGAACTAAAATTTTCATGGAACGTGGTCTTAGCTGATCAGAGAGGTGGCCAGACATAATATTTCAGGTGCTTCCAAACCAACAAAACCAAGTGGGTACATGATACCAGCTTGTCACTCAGATATAAAGTGCATCCACTTATGTTATTGTTCAGTCGCTAAGTCGCGTTCAACTTTTTGTGACCGCATGGATTGCAGCATGCCAGGCTCCTCTGTTCTCCACTATCTCCCAGAGTTGCCCAAATTCATGTCCACTGAGCGGGTGATGCTTTCTATCTCATCCATGCATATCTGGGATCTGATAGACATTGTTTTATTGCTCTTCCAATGGATGTAGGCTAAAGTTTTAGACTCAATTTATGAGTTGTGTCTGTCAGGTCAGAGTCAAGAGAAAAGACTCCAGACACGGTCATGGTGAACAAGACAGAGTAAGGGTGTGGGGCGACAAGAAACCGGTGGACCATGCGTTGTTTCTCTGGTTCCCTCTGAAAACAGCAGAGCCAGTGATGGTGTCTTTTTTTTGTGTGTGTGTGTGTCTGTGAAGAAACATGTAATGCACACACCAATTACCTCAGCTTTTCGCTAACTGATCGCCTGTCCCCACACCTAAGACCACGCTCTCTCTTTGTCCCCTAAATATCACAAGCACCTGGCCTTCAGGAAGGTAGATATGAGACTGTCTCCTGGCTTGGCTGCATTGTGAATGAACTTCCTCCCCTGCAACCCTTGGTATGTCAGCATTTGGTTCTTTGCACCTCTGTTGAGGTAAAAACTTAATATTCATAGCATGGAATTGCCCACAATTGGAGTACTCATATCAGGGAAATTGGCAAACACAACCATCAAAAGGGGTGGGTATATTTTTTATATGTGTCTAGACATAAAGTAATGGAAACTGTGTTAATAATGAGGAAGGACTATACTTCGTGAATAATATTGTGAGCACAAATACTTATTCCATCCAGCAAAGTCACTGAAAAAAAGTTCCAGCAGAGTTTTGTTTCTCAGTTACTAATAAAAGACTCACATTTTATCATAGACACACACCTGGCAAATGAGTATAAGAATGAAGCATTCAGGAACTTCGATCAGCATAGTCAGATACAGCTATATTTTATTTTTGGCTTCACTGGGTCTTCACTGCTACAGTCTTTCTCTAGTTTCAGAGAGGAGGGGCCACTCTTTGATTGAGCTGCAAGAGCTTTTCATGTTGCAGAGGATGGGCTCTAGGGCACCTAGGGCTCTAGGTGCGTGGGCTTCAATAGTTGCAGCAAACATGCTCAGTAGTTGCATCACGTGGGCCCTAGAGCATGCAAGTTCAGTAGCAGTGGTGCGCCAGATTAGTTGCCCCACATGAATAATCTTCCCAGGCGAGGGATCAAACTCATGTTCCCTACACTGGTAGGCTGACTCAACCATTAGACCACCAGGGAAGTCTACCGCTACACTTTCTAACGAGGTAATACTCAAAATACTGGCCATATCAACCAACTACTAGTGAAGAATACAAGAAAACTGGAATGCCCCAATATCAATGGGATGGCAATAGGGTATCATCATTGACTTTTTTGAGTATGAAACCACATGGTCATATAATTTTATGTATATCTTCATATTATCTGTAATAAGTAAAATCACACCCTTTTAAAGATTAATGGAGGGACTTCCCTGGTGTCCAGTAGCTAAGACTCCACACTCCCAGTGCAGGGAGCCCAAGATCAATCCCTGGTCAGGGAACTAGACTCCAAGTGATGCATCTAAGAGGTCCCATGGTACAACTAAATATACTGTGTACCTCATCTAACACCAGGCACAACAAAATACATTAAAAAAAAAAAAAAAAAAGACAGGTAAACAGTCAATGGGTGGTATATCCAAATAGTGTATTTTTCAGAAAAAAAGAATTACTCGTAACAGCAAATCATTCTCAAGTAATTATGCATCATGAAAAAATATATAAAAGTAAACATTAAGACCCCAATGATATTGTCTAGAAATTACAAAGAAAAATTACATAGGAAAAAAGTAAATCAATACTAGTTGCCTGGGACTTCTAAAATGGATGTTAGGTGCATATGGGAGTGATGGATGCAATGATGATGATGGTTCTGTGGATTTACACGTATTAAAATTTACCAAGGTGTACATTGTAGGGCTTTTCATTTCAATGCATACCAACTAAACAGCACAATTAAATTCTAATAGAAATTGACACCATATAAAAATGTGAATTTTTTTTTTTCCACAGCTGGGTGGCTTGCAGATCTTAGTTCTCTGTCCAGGGATCAAACTCAGGCTCCTGGAGGTGAGAGACCAGAGTCCAGACCGCTAGGGAAATCCCCTGAAACTGACTCTGAAAGTCCTTTTCAGTAGCACCCTGGCAACCACACATTAACACCATCACATCTCTTTGTCTCATGTGAGGGATTTTGCTGCAGTAGTAGTGAAGATTGGTGAGCAATGAAAGGTGTTTCCATTTGTGTTATCCAGGAACACTGCCTGGGTCCTAAAAAAAAAATCACATGATTGGACTACAGGATTTTCACTCGTTTTCCCCAGTATCTTAAATGTGCAGAAATGGCTCTGAGTTAACAAGGCTTCCCTTCTGGCTCAGCTGGTGAAGATTCTGCCTGCAATGCAGGAGACCTGGGTTCAACCCCTGGGTTGGGAAGATCCTCTGGAGAAGGGAACAACTACCCACTATAGTATTCTAGCCTGGAGAACTCCATGGACTGTATAGTCCATGGGGTTGCAAACAGCTGGACACAACTAAGCGACTTTCACCTTCACAATCTGCAGCTACTATGGGATGCTAAAACCTTTAATCAGTTTGACACTGACTGGGGCCTCTGGAGGAGAGAAACAGCTCTGTAGCTCTGGACAATTCCTACAAAACCCTGATCATAAACAGCCAAACTCACATTCTTGGATGCAGCTTTAGAAAAGACCCTTTCATACCTGTTTGCTAGTCTCTTACTTCCTTTTAATGCCCTGATGCTTTCTGTATCAAGTATGATTCCCTGCTGATGTTTATAACCTAACACTTAGCAACACCAGCCTGCCCACATTGTGGATATTATGGCACAACTCTGCTCCACCCACATAACTTCTTCCCTTGAATTATACTGGGGGAATGATGTGACATCCCATGTGAGAAAAAGAATAATTTATGCTGCTCCAAAAACCACTGGTGGCTCTCACTTGTCCTCACCTCAGGAAAACTTTAGGACCCACCTAAAATTCTCACACACAGGTCTCAACATTAGTCCCAAGGAACCCTGCAGTCCACCCCAGAAGGCCTTGGACAACAATGCAAAGTAGACCTAAACTAGAGTGAACACTATTCTCTGTCATGATACTATTCTCAGTGAGGAATACAAAGATTGGAACACACACAAATGCAGTGGCTTTAAAAAGTTTTTATTTATTAAAAGAAAAGAGAACTGCTTAGAAGAAAGCACTTGTCAAGTAGGGTGACTTGAAGCTAGAAACATGTCATAAGCATGACATGACTCAATGCCATCAAAGAAAGTAAACCTCTGTCAGCAACCATCAGAACCCAGAGTGCATGTGCAAGGTCAAAGCTGCTTAGTTCCTTTCCTAGGCAGTTGATAGGATCTAGGAGCATGACACCACCCAAGTGCTCAGGTTACATGTGCTTTCCTTCAAGGAACAGGAGAGCACAAAGGTCTATCTACCCTGATCACACTGAGGGGACTGACGCCCATATGAGGATCTGCCACTTGGTGGAAGAAACTCACAATGACCAGAAATCTGGCAAGGCCGCTGCACAGGTTAGGAAGTAGATCTTAGCTTCTTAGAAACTTCCAATGAATTGGGTACCCACAGGCTATATCCATACTAGGGCTGTGCAGATGGATGGCATTCAACTTCCAGGTGATGATTCCCTTACAGAGCCTGTTCAGTAAGATGTATTCACTAAGGACACAGCTCATTTGCTGGTCTCTTCCTCTGGTTTGAAGGCCTTTCTTGAGTATGAACTTTGTGGTGATAGATGAGGTTAGACCTTCAGCGGAAACTTTCCCACATGCTCTGTATTCTTGGGTCTACCTGTGCCACAGTGGTTCTGGTGCTTGGAGTAGACGTTTGACCAGAAAAAAAAAAAAAAAAAGACCACCAAGTTTCCACAATACTGTACTTGTGAGGCCCTTCTGTGGTGTGAAATTTTCTTTTCAGGTGCTTTGGCTAAAGACTTATCCACATTTGGTGCACTCAGGTGACTTTTCTCCAGTGTAAATTCAGGTGCTTAATGAGACTAGTTCTATCCCTAAAGCATTTCGCACATTCACTACACTTATAAGGTCTTTCTTCAGTGTGAACTCTCTGGTGTTTAGTAAGAACAGACTTTTGGCTAAAACATCTCCCACATTTACTGCACTCAAAAGTCTTTGCTCCAGTATGAATTCTCTGGTGGCCTTGAAGGTGGGCCTTTTGCCTAAAAGACTTCCCACATTCACTACACTCATAAGGCCTTTCCCCACTGTGAATTCTTCTATGCATAAAAAGGCTGGAGAAGTACCTAAAGGCTTTCCCACACTCATTGCACTCATAAGGCCACTCTCCAGTGTGGACTAGCTGGTGTTGCTCAAGCATGCGTTTACAGGTGTAAGTTCTTCCACATTCTCCACAATCATAAGGCCTCTCTCTGGTGTGGACTCGCCGGTGCTGATCAAGTTTGGTTTTAGTACTGAATGTTTTCCCACATTCACTGCACTCATATGGTCTGGCTCCAGTGTGAATTCTCTGGTGCACAACAAGCTGGGAGTGTTGCCTAAAGAATTTTCCACATTCTCTACACTCATAAGGCCTCTCCCCTGTGTGAATTCTTCTATGTATAGCAAGGCTGGAGCTGCATCTAAAGACTTTCCCACACTCACTGCATCCATAGGGCTTCTCTCCGGTGTGGACTCGATGGTGCTGAGCAAGCCTAGACTTCCGGTAGAAGAGTTTCCCACATTCATTGCACTTGAAACGCTTTTCTCCATTGTGAAACTCTGCTACAAACTCCATCATTTGTGGTTTAACCTGGTGCTGGACATAGCCAGAGCTACCAGAGAAATCCTTCCTCGCCTCCTGGCACACAGAAGCCTTCTCCAATGCATGGACTGTGCAGTTTTTCATTAAGGCCTTACCCAAATTTCTTCTCATGAGTTTCTCTCCACCGTCCTGGTGGGATTTCACATCTGTCCCACACAGTGTCTGGCCAGGGTTTGTTCGCAGGACCTCGGGTACACACAAACCACCTTCTAAGGCCAGGTTACCCATCTCCCAGGGACAGATCTTCTGGCTGGACAGGTCTGTCTTTTGGGTATTTCTCTGTGGCACTTCTACAGAAACATTCTCTGCTGTATGCCAACACCCTGAAATTAAAAAGAAAACCTGGTAGTGAACTTCATGGAGAAAAATGTACAAAGAGGCAACCCCATCACAAATTTGTGTCTGACATAGAAAGAATAAATCCAACAGGAAAAACGAACTGTGGGCAGGACAGGAAAGCCCCGATCTGCTGTACTGGGCCTCTGCAGATCACAGAACAGGGAAGATTCACCAGGCAAACATACAAAGATGGAAAGTAGTGCAAAGAGCCACAGTCAGACAATACACTCCTACAGGAACAGTTTTCACCAGGGCCTTGGCTGCTGGTGACACATGTGTGCTGTGTGGAAAGCTATGTCCAGGCCCAGGATATTCTGATTGTCACTGAACAGCTGGTGTTCAGGACTATTTCAATGCTAGATGCAGGCCTCGTGACACATTAAGCGTAGGTGAAAAATGGAAAGCATGAGAGTGAGGATGCTGAGGAATAATGAGGAGTGGAAGAAAGAGATATGAGAGATAATCCTGGGTTGGAAGCTAGAGTAGAAATCACAGAAGGAATCTGTCAGGAACTGAGGAGAAACAGAAATGAGATAATCAGTCACTGGTTATAAATAAATAGCGTAAATAAATATTACTGGACAGTAAATAGCGTTGGGACCAGGGGAGGCTTCAAATTTGATTTGAACCTAGCCATATCATTTCCTCCCCATGCTGCCAATCACCAGGACCAGACCCACTTTGGGTCCTTCTTCCTGTCGCTAGAATCATGTCCACTTTGGTCCTATATACCAAAGATTCTCCACCCAACTCCAACTGGACAGTAACATGGGACCTAGAAGATACAAGTGCTAAGAGAAAGAAAGGACAGGTGAGTGGTCAGTACTGGCCCAGGAGTCCAAAATAATAGTACAAAGAATCTTCTATGATGGTTTCACAGAAACAGCCAAGAGTACCTCCTAAATAGGGACCATGTTGGATCCCAACAATTCCTGGAATAGTGAGCCCCAGGAAATGTCAGCTGGAAGGGAAAAGACTCTGGAGGACAGAGGTGCAGAGGTCTACAGAATCAACTTAGCACGCAATGGTTGAGAGAAATGGAACTCACTGAGCTGATTCAAATCATTTGACCTATAAAAGCTTCACTGAGAAAATTTCAGAATAGCTGGCATTGGGGCTACTTGTAAGCATTAAGAGAGAGGTGCCCACTGTCCAGTTGTTAAGACAAACAGACTTGCCTTTGGAGAAAGGAAAGGCAGAAAACTGGCCAGAATGCTAGGACAGGGGTGAGGGCCTTACCCAGGGATGCAACCAGTGCAAAGTTCTCCAGCATAACATCATGGTACAGGAGTCTCTGGGCCTCACCAAGGAGCCTCCATTCCTCTTGGGAAAAGTACACAGCCACATCGTCAAAGGTCACACGGCCCTGGGATGATGGGGACAGTGTGTGCATAAGCAGCCTTTCTCCCTAGGACCCCGTAAGTACCCTAACCCCAGTCCATACTCTGGACCACAAAGTTGGCTTATCTCCTGTCTCCTCATAGACCCTTCTGCACATGGCAACAGAAAATCCTTGTCAATGTAACAGGTTCCCATCACACCCCAACTCTTCACTGGTAGCTCCCCAGCCCTGTTCTGAAGGTTTCCCTACCAGTCCTTGGTCCTGACTTTATCCTCAGTCACAACATGCATATCTAGATACCCCTGGTCCAGCTACACTTCCATACTGCACATTATGTCTTTTCAACAGTTACAATCTTTGTTCATATAACACCCATTTAAAATGGTGTTATATGAACACACCTGCTTGACACATCTTCAGTAAACTCATCTGACATCCTGTCACAAATTTCCCAAGTTCCACCACAAAAGCCAGGTGAGTCACAGGAAGGGAAATATGCACCAGCCTGACTTTGCTATCACTTCATCTCCATTTCTGCTTTCATTCTGCATCAATTTCAAAGCCATTCTCCCAAAGAAACCTGACCTACTATCTGGACTTCCCCTTCCCTTCTCGCTGATGACCACTCCTCTTGTCTGTCTTGTGACAGTACCCCATCTCCTCCTCTGTCCCCTAATGGCATCCTGAAGCCTTCCCAGCACTCTAGATGTACATGTTTAGCCATCCACTTGTCTCCTACACTTGGGAGTCACTGGAACATCTGAGGCTCAACAGGGCTGAAACTCAATTCCTAATACTCTCACTGAAAACCACTGACTTTCCCAAATCAGTTGATGACACTTCCACTCTTCCAGATGCAAATAAAAAGACTTTGGAGGCATGTGACCCCTCCATATTGGAAAATCTGGTCAGCCTCTACTTAAAATCCAAATATTCCTCCTACCTTTACATCCACCACTTTGATCCAGCTATAACCAATGCAAATCTGGAAAATTAAGACAGTCCTTTGATTATCTCTTGTCTTCCTCTCCCCCAAGTGATTGCACACTCTGCAGCCAGAGGCAGCCTCTTAAAACCTAAGTCACATCACTTTTCCTCTCCATTCCAAAAATTCTATTTCCACTATCATTCTCAGAATAGAAACCCATCTTCTCATACTACCAGTCTACCCTAACTCTTGTCCCCTTGCTCTCTGTTCTTACCAGACTTTTAACAGAGACATACAAATTCTAAAACACACCCATCTCAACAGCATGCTCAAGCATCTGTGTGGACTTTCCCATGAACTTAAGACAACTTCTCACATCTCAGTCCAGTGGGTGCCCAAAATGGAAATATCTTCAAGTTATCTCTGACCTGGACTTGTAAACCTGGGCTGAGGGATTCTGAACAGTTTCCAGGTACCAAGTCCAGGAAGAATAGCAGCAAAACACTTCCAGGACCCCCGACACTCACCAGTGAACAGTCCATAAGTGGTTCCGCTGAACGTGGAAAGAGCAGGGCAATGTAACTTTAATTTCCACCAGCTACATAGACAAAAATGATGACCATTTAACATTTAAGGCAAAGACAAATACTCAAGGGAAAACGAAAGCATGTAAAAGATGAAAGAAAATGTTATGGAGTTATGCAATAAAGTCATGTGGATATCTTGAGAAAAGGTTTTCCAAGAGTGGGACAAATAAGTGCAAAGCCTATCAGTCATGTCTGATGTGCCTGAGTAGTACCCACGAGTCTAGTGTGACTGGAGCTCAATGATCCAGAAGAATGAGATATCGGGTTGCAGATGAAATGCTTGTGGCAGGTCATATAGGACTATTATAGCTCTCTGTGTGCATGCTCAGTCACTACAGTCGTGTCTGACTCTCTGTGACCCAATGGACTGTAGCCTTCCAGGCTCCTCTGTCCATGGGACTCTCCAGCCAAGAATACTGGAGTCAGTTGCCATGCCCTCCTTAGTGTTAGTCACTTAAGTCATGTCTGATTCTTTATGACCCCATAGACTATAACCTACCAGGCTCCTTGGTCCATGGGATTCTCCAGGAAGAATACTGGAGTGGGTTGCCATTTCCTTCTCCACGGGATCTTCCCAACCCAGGGATCGAACCCAGGTCTCCCACATGGCAGGCAGATTCTTTTATTTTCTGAGCCACCAGGGAATCACTTGGGACCTTCCCTATTCAGAGATCAAGCCTGTGTCTCCTAGATTGCAGGTGGATTCTTTATTGCTGAGCCACCACGGAAACCCCTATTATAGCCGTAAGCCAGGTATTAATATATCAAAATTCAGTATATCTGTTTCCGACACTTCCATTTGACTGGCTGCTTCTCTTTTCTCCCTTGCCAATAAAACATTTTTCTGTTCTCATAGATTACTACAGTTTGACCTAACTTCTGAACAGTTTATGATTCCTTTTCCAATTTTACTTTGGTAATCTTAAAAATTGCTTTTTAAAAAATTGCTATACACTAAGTTCTGATCTAAAATTATTAGAACATTATATAATAGAATTCAAGATGTTCAAACAGACTAAAACAGAGTTACAAGAAAAAAATGGGACCAGAAGAAATTAATCTGTGATAAAGGGGTTGTTGCTAGAATCTAAAACTGCTTGGCTTCCAACAGTTTGAGATAACTGGACATCACTGATGACTCTTCAAACCCAAAACAGAGGAAAAAACCTATAGGACCTGACCTTTATTCCACCCTCATTATATAAACATGGAAATATCTTCTTGGGTTCTAAACATCTTGATAGGAATTTCAAGCATTATAACATTCTATCATCACAATGATTAATTTAGTCTCCCTGAAAACAAGTATTTTAACAAGATATGTTAATCACTTTCTCTTCCAGTATCATCAGAGGACGATGACTTAATAGTAAAGTAAGTATTATTAGCAGAGTACAATCACTAAAAAAGCAGGAAAAAAAAATTAAAAAATAAAAAAGCAGAAAACCTCCAAGTGGCTGTATACTGCAAAACTGTTAACTTTACATAATGCATGAGTGTGTATGAAAATACAACTACAGGATCCATTAATAAGTACAATCATGTCATTCAAAGAACTAAGCTAAAATTAATAACATGGAGCAAAAGATCAAAAAAGTGGAAACGTTCATTTAAATACACACTAACATGTCCTTTATATACAACAGAACACATGGAAGGTATGGCTAGAATAGCAATGATTATAAATACTGAAAGCAGAGAGAAAGAGAGAAAGCCTTCAACAGCAGGATTTATAGACATTTTACTCACTCACTCACTATATAGAATTACAAAAAATGAAAAGTTAGCAAATAGCCATGAAAAAAATGGGAAAAGTCACACCATCTTGTGCAAGTGAAGAAAAACATAAAATACTTATATGATTTCAGTCACAGAAAAGTTTTAAAACTGAGCAAAGGGAAACTCAGTCGTCGAATATTTTCCACACAGCCGGCAAAACTATCAAGAAAGTAAAGAAATGTTCACCTGAAACATCAGACAACGCCTTAACATTTGGGAGACAGGATAATTGTTTTGGCAGAACCTCCACAGGCGGCTTTTGGGTCCTACTTGTATCTCGTTTCTCGACGTGACCAGTGAACGGCTATTAATAACAGCTGCTTTTTCAACTGCAGGTGGAAGATCTCAGCAATTTTTTTTCCCACGCAGATATTTCAAAATTAGAAAAACAGAGGTTTGGGGAGAGAAATACACACACACAGAGGACACTAGTAAGAGAACACAGATAAGAACAAAAATACCGCAGAATGGTTAAGAGTTGGCTGAGGGCCCGGAGAGGGCAGCGTTTACCTCAAGCGGATCTGTCAGCTGGCCGTCTCAGCAGAGCCTGAGAGCGGTGGGGCCCGGGCACGGCGGCGCCTGTCCCGGACCCAAGTCAGAATCAGGCCGGATGGCGCCACGCAGCCTCAGACCCTCCTCAGAATAGCGGGCACAGCGTCTTTACCTGGGGACCTTTAAGACCCAAACTTCCCCAGCAGCTACCAGATCAGAGTTTAAAAATGTCGCCTCTCTGGACGCCGGAAGACCCGCCCGGACGCCGTCCTCTACAACGGAAGTGCCTCAGTCCTGAGCTTTCAGTTGGCCCAGCGACCCATACGCACCGCGCCTTGCATTCCGGGTAATGTAGTTAACATCGCTCTAGTGCACTGCAAGGGGCGCTGCTACCCAAGTCAGGGAAAATTCAGCCTCACCCTAAGGCTCCAAATACTGGCGGGGTTCACCCTTCTTAAAGGGGACGCACCCAGATTTCCTTGGAACACACTACTTAAAGGGGACACACACAGATTTCTGTGGAATGTAGTCTGTGCTGATCAGAGGGAGGAACCCAGATATTGGGACTTCCCTGGTGGCCCAGTGGTAAACAATCTCCCTTGCAACGCAGGGGAAGCTGGGGTTGGATCCTTGGTCCCGGAAGATTCCACACGCGGAGGGGCAACCAAGCCCATGGTCAACGAAGTCCACATGCCACTACTAAGACCTGAGGCAGTCAAAATAAAAAAAATGAGAGGAACCCAGATACAGCATCTCAGATGTCTCTCAAACCTAAAGAGCAAATGGGCACATGATACCAGGTTGTCACTCAGACAGAAAGTGCATCTAATAAACTATCTTATTGCTCTACCAATACCTGTATGCTGAAGCTTTAGATTTATGAGTGTCACTGTGTTTGGTCATGGTCACGGAAGCAGAGAGTGAAGACAGAGCCATAGCAAGCAAGACAGAGGAGGGGTGACGGGTAACCAGAAGCAAGCGGGCCACGTGCTGCATCTCTGGATGCCTCAGAAGAAATGTAAACCAAGTGACAATGTCCAATCCAAGACCTGACACATATTTCTTACTTCACATTTTGATGTGTATTCAGTACTTTTCTAGCAGCTAAGACCTACCTATCTGAAAAGTGACTTCCTGCTTGCTATTTTCTCCCCGGACAGTGGCTGCATAGTCTCAGTCCTAGTATATTTCCAAAGAGGGCAACTGAAGCCTGAGATAAAGGATTGGATTACAAGATCCTCTTTCCTGGCTGGGGACAATATAATTTCACCAGCAACTGCAGTAAAAATGCAAGAAGAGTTGAAAATATTTGTGAAGTGTTATAACTGCTGAAACCGATCATTATTTTATTACTCAGTTAGTGGTCAAAATCACTTTTCACCATGTGAACGTTTAGATCTCAGCAAGGTCCCTAGACACAATGATTTCTGAGAAGTAAGGGAATGAAGCAGAGCTCACAGTTACCTAGGAAACTTTGCCAACCTGTGATTATAGTTTTGTAACATGTGATCTATTAATTTATTTAAAAAAATTTTAAGTACACCTGGAAGGGCTATGAAAACAGAGCAGACAGCTTTGCCAGAATACTTAAAAACAAAGTATCTATAGCATCATATTTACTCCCTCTTTAAAAAAACAGATATTAACTATCTATCCAATTACAGGTACTAATTTGGCTGCATGGCACACATCAAGGGCCACAGAGTCAGAGACTAAAGCTTTCATGAGGCTATCATTCAAGTTAAAGGCAACGGACAGTAAAAATTAATGACAACATAGTCAATTACATAATACTTTTATTACTGAGCATTAACCAAAATTTCAGAAATGAAGACCTAATTGAACTAAACAAGCATTTATTGAGGGCTTGTTAGGACAGCAGCCCAGGAGACAGAGATGCAAGAAGCACTTGAATTGTTTGACCTTGAACTGAAAAATGGAGAAAGCTTATAATGGCAAAAAATAAAGGCCAGAGTTGTTTCCATAAGTTGTTTGCCAAGAATTAAAATTGGAGCTGGCAACAATCAACAGTGCTTCTATTTATTTACTGATGGCTTCACGGAGTCTTCGTTGCTATGTGTGGGCTTTCTCCAGTTGTGGAAAGTGGGGGCTATTCCAGTTGCAGTGTGTGGGCTTCTCACTGCAGTGGCTGCTCTTGCAGAGCATGATTTCTAGGGCATGGGCTCAATAGCTGTGGCTCATGTGTTTAGTTGCCCTGCAGCATGTGCAATCTTCCTGGAGCAGGGATCAAACCTGTGTCCCCTTCACTGGCAGCCAGATTCTTAACCACTGGACCACCAAGGAAGTCAAGGGTACTTGCAAAGCAAAGATTGGTTTGGGTCTGAAATGGCTGTACAGTTACAAGGGAGAATGTTGAAACTGCAAAGTTGCAGCTAGCAGATATTTTAAACAGTCTAGTGTGTTACTGAACTGAACCTGTTTGCACTCACCTACTTTCTTCTGATTGGTTGGTAGTAAGTTAACAAGGCAATGCTTCAGGAATCTTCATCAGCAACCTTATGGTTCCAGGAAGGCTCAGGTCAATGTGCTTGTGGTCAGCATGTAGTCACCATCCTCAACCTAGGTACAAATTTCTTTCTGTAAAACACCACAAGGACATGCCTTAGATTATTGTTTATATCCCTTTGGGAAGCAGTAGACTTCCTCTGATTGCTTTATCACTGATTTATTGTTCAAGGTCTCATAACTTTTCTTACTTGACTGCTTTTCCTTTTTTCTGGACTCTCTAGAATCTCTGCTTAGGAACTGATTAAGACTGCTCTTTGCAAGCAGGGAATGTCTAGGAAACTGGAGCCTTTCTCTACAAACAACAAATGAGGCTGGGTGGGAGCGGGGTGTCCCTGCTGGTCCAGTGATTAGGACTCCAAGCTTTCACTGCTGTGGGCACAGGTTCAATCTCTAGTCAGGGAACCAAGATCCTACAAGTCATGTGGTGTCAGGGAAAAAAAAAAAGACAAAAGAAATGAAGGACAAAGGTGGACTTGGGCCAGCCACCAAGTCAGTTCTCATCAAATGGTTTTCAACACGCATATGGCCACTGGTGACTAGTGAGCGCTGTGTTGAACATTGCTGATGGACATAGACATACCTGACTCTCAAAAGCAATGCCTCACTTCAAGGACTGTAAGAATATGTACAGACTTCATAACATCTAACATGTAGGTCAAAAGTGAAACACCGTAAAGGGAGCAATGAAAGATCACATGTGACCAGTGAAGGCTGCGCGGGTGTCACTGGAGTGTAGCAACAAAAAGAAAAATGGGGAAAAAACGGTGTGTGTCCAGTGATCAAAGCATCAGTCAATGATGAACACAGGACAGGCACCCAGCTCTGTCATCACAACTTTCCTAGTAACCTCGCAACAACATCATGTACTTTTAAGCATCTCCTGCCATTGATATAGTAATGTCCACACTATCAAGCACCCAGGGTCCTTACTGCTCCACTGATGTGGCACCTGAAAGAGGTCAGTCCTATGTGAAAGAGAAAAAGGAGGGGCCAGCACACATAGCAAGAGATCAAACACAGGGCATCCGGCATTCTAAAATTCTGAGAACTTAAGAACATGAAATTGAGAATGTGGCAGATCCCAATTAGGTACAGGACTCAATAATGTCAACATTTTGGAAAATTTTTTTACAAGGTCATACTTAAGAGATTAAAGGCAATTAATCTACAACAAGTAATGTTTTGCATCATGACTGCAATGAATATACCTTAAAACAAACACATTTTTAAAAGACTCAAAGTGGCAGGCTGATTAATATCCCTGGAGACAACTGGTTCCTCAACCCTGAACCTCCTCGTAGCTGTTACCTTACATGGTCAGAGACTTTGCCAGTGCAATTAGGGATTTTGAGATGAGATTAGCCTAAAGTTCATGTTGGCCTGGGGGGTGTACACACAAGTCTCCTCATAAAAGAAAAGCAGAGGGAGATGTACTCTGCAGAGGAAGGCGATCTGATGACTGAAATGCTGCACTGCTGCTCTTTGAAGATGAAAGAAGTGGTCTTGAGTAAACAAACACAAGGACTGCAGCTCTGGAATTTGGAAAAGGCAAGGATGGCGATTCATCACTAGAGCCTCTAGAGAGACCATGCCCCTACCAACACCTTGACTTCACCCCTGTGAAAGTGACTTAAGACTTCTGGCTCCAGAACAATGAAATAATTAAACAGATGCTGTCTGAAACTATCAACTTTGAGCTTATTCATTACAACAGCTGTAGGAAAGGAATACAATTTAGTAACATACATTACAGGTTGCTCCTGCCATCCTGAAGCACAGCTTTCCTAGAAAACATTTCATAAACTGAGATGCCATAAAGCAGGAGTATAACCTTCTTTCTCAAAGTTCTGATACACCACTTCAGTTTTATGGAAGAACCTCCATTCATATGGTGTAATGGCTTTTTCATAAAAGTGACTAAAATCCTTGCCAGGTTTCTTTCGATCTTGTGAAAATAAGTACTAACATAAGTCTTTTGAGACAGGACAAGGCTAGGCGTTCTATGTGAAAATGACCCATAATGTGAGAATATGAATGAACAATACCCAAGAAATTATCAATAATGGTGGAAAATTGCAAATTGGTTCACTGGGCATCAAACAGGGCCCTTCCCATTTTTGTTATGTTTGAAAAATATCTATTCCAGAAAGGATTTTCAGGTTTGTATTTTATAGTTAAAAGGGGGACAACTCTCAAATGGCATGAGAAAACTTTTGGCTTGAGAAGTATAAGCATGGGAAAAACTTTATCAAAGCCTGCACTGCTAAAATATTTTACATCAATTATCCTTAAGGAAACCCTTTCAAAACAGAATTATGTTCCGGAATGCCCAAGACCACCCTCAGATTCCATAGGACTCACGGAACTCATGGAAGCTGTTTAATTGAAGGAAATGGCAACCCACTCCAGTGTTCTTGCCTGGAGAATCCCAGGGATGGGGTCGCACAGAGTCGGACATGACTGAAGTGACTTAGCAGCAGCATGGCTTATTACAGTGAAGGATACAGATAAAAATCAGCAAAGAAAGATGGCACAATAGGACAGAGTCCAAGAGAGATCACGTTGCCAGCTTCCAGTTGCCCCCTACCACTCCACTTCAGTCTGACATCGACATATGACAATGCACATCTAGTATTCCTAACAGGGAACCCCATGCAAGCCTAGGTGTTGTCCAGGTTTTCTGAGTGTCTGTCACACAGACAAGGGGCACCCGTGTGACTGACCTGTTACTCTCTAGCTTCTCCAAATGTCAAACTGGTATCGAGAACCTAAGCCTCTCAATATCCCAGTACAGTATTAACATAAACTGCACAGCCCAGCACAAGAAAGGCCCCAGGTAAACAAAGACACTCTTATTGAGCCAAAAATGTCAAGTGCTTAGAGGTCATCTCCTAGGATTTGGGCAAGTCAGTGCCAGACATTTCTTTGGAATGAAGAGGTTGCACAACTCAGGCGTGTATGTCTTCCTTTACATAGGCCAAGTAAAGATACTCAAAACTCATACCATTCCTATTTTAATGCATTTTAATATTATCTGGGTTCTCAAGGATAAAGTCATCTGATAATGGAAATAAGAGTACAAAGGTGTGCTACTCCACCTGTCTTCCCACGTCCACATCAGGTGACCTTGAAACATGCCCCAAGGATGAACAGAAGCTGACAAACGACAAATTCTTGGGCTTGTATTACAGAACTACAGAAAAGAAAACAGCATGTTAAAACCCTCCTGCTTGTAAGCTGCCTTCACTGATTAAGCTTGCTCTGGGGACCTCCCTCCCCCTCCTTTAGTTGTATGTAAGTTTCCCATGGCCAAGGTGCTAACACAAGAGGTGACACCTTAACAAGCCCTAGAGGTGACACCTCTGACATATGGGTCACTATAGTAAAGGAGTCTCAAGTTCTTGGGAACATGGAGTCAACTCTTTTCCAGTCTGAGCAGGCTACAAATGATCAAAACTACCAACCCCTAAAACTGGGCCTGCCCAGGTGTCTGATGAATGAATTTTGACATCAGATAGCTAAAATTCCATGCTCAGATCATGCAAAGTGCCTCCATTTATGAACATGTATCTGTGAAGAAGCATGTAATGCACACGCCAGTTAACTCACCTTTTCTCTGATCGCTTGTCCCCACACCTAAGAGCAGGCTGCCTCTTTATCCCCTAAATATCACAAGCACCTCACCTCCAAGAAGGTGGTGGTTCTGAAACTTGTCCTTCTGTGTCCTCATGTGGCTGTCTTGTGAAAGAAAATTCCCCCCAGCAAACCTCAGCATCTCAGCATTTAGCTTGCTGCGCCTCTGGTTCAGTAACAACCACACACAAACAGCATGAAATTGCCCACAGTTGGAGGACTCGTGCCGGGAAATTGGCAAATACAACAAGGAAAGGTCAGTTGCCTTTTTTATTAACTGTCTAGGCCTAAAGTAATAGAAATATGTTAATAATGAGGAGTATACATGGTGAATAATGTTGTCAGTACAAATATTTATGCCACTCAGCAAAGTCAGTCACTGAAAGAAAGTCAAGTTCCCACATATTTATCTTATTCTCAGTCACTAATAAGAAAACAGACATTATGTCAAAGAAGATATACACTTGCCAATAAAATACAAAAATGGTCAACATCATGAATCAGTAGGGAAATGAAATCAAATCATAGGGAGATACATCTCCACACTTCTCAAACAGGTATATTTAAAATACTGACCATACCAACCAAGTACTGGTGAGGAATACAGGGGAACTGAATACTGTTGAAGGGAATGCAAATGGGTACAGTAATTCATTTTAGAATATGAAGCTGGATGTTCATATAAAGGATTTTATGTATGATTACAGTAAGCTCATCTGTGACAGGCAAACTAGAAACAAACCACAAAACCCCATTTTTTAAGAGATGAGTGGATTAAGAAATAAAATGAAAATATATCAAATAGCATATTTATCAGGAAAAAATGAGTTATTCACATTGGCAACTTATAGATGATTCTCAAAATAAGTGTGCATGGGGAAAGAAAACGACAATTACAAAAGTAATCATTTAGACTTCTTCAATGATATTACTGTGCTTAGTCCTGTCCAACTCTGTGCAACCCCATGGACTATAGCCCGTCAGGCTCCTCTCTCAATGGGAATTCTCCAGGCAAGAATACTGGAGTGGATTGCCCTGCCCTCCTCCAGGGGATCTTCCCAACCCAGGGATCAAACCCAGGTCTCCCTAACTGCAGGTGGATTCTTTACCATCTGAGCCACCAGAGAAACCAATGATATAAGTCTGGAAAACACTAATTTAATGAGAGAAAAATCAGTCAAGAGTAGTTGCCTGGGATCCTGGGAGACATCTGGTAGTGATGGATGTTTGCTATGATGATGGTTGTGACTTTGCAAGCTGGTAAGTTTGTAATTCAGCTGCAGTTATGCTCAGTGCATGGCAACTGTACATCTCAACCAAATCGGGAAATTGGCTTCACATAAAAATCTGAATCTCCATTTTGGAAAAGAACTCTGGCAACCACACCTCAAATCTATCACCTCTCCTGGTCTCATGGGAGGAATTGTGTCACAGTAGAAATGAAGACTGCTGAACAATAAAAAGGTGCTTACACTTGAGTTATTTAGGAACTCTGCCTGGGTCCTAAAAATCACATGCCTGGACTACAGGACTCTCACTCTCATTTACCCACTGCTTTCACTGTGCAGCAATGGCCTTAAGATAAACACTTTGCAGATGCTATGCGATGCTAAAACCTTTACATTCTTCAGTCACTGACTGCAGGCTCAAGAGGACGAAACAGAAACAGAAACTCGTCTGTAACTTCTGAAAATTTCTGCAAAAACCTTATCATCAACAGCCACAGTTATGGGAACATTTATGAATGCCCTTTTAGAAAAGTTGTATCCCTTCCTGTTGCTAGACTGTCAGTTCCTACTAATCCCCCTTGGTTCTGAACCAAGGATGGCTCCCCCTGATGTCTGTAGCCTAACACTCAGCAACACCAGCCTGCCACACTATGCACATTATGGCACATGGCTCTGTTCCAGCTGGACCTAGAGAACTTCTTCCATTGAACAGTACTGGGGGGATGATGTGATATCCCACGTGAAAAGAGAACAATTCACGCAGCTCCAAAAATCACTGGTGTTGCTCACAGTCCTCATCTCAAGGTGGCTTCGGGACCCATCAAAAATCCTAACGTCCGGGTCACAGCATTAGTTCCACAGAGCCCTGGAGTCCATACCAGGAGCCCTTGGACAATGCAAATTAGACCAAAACTATACTGAACATTGTTCTCTGTCATATCATTCCAACTGAGGTATTATACAAAGTCTGAAACACCCATAAAACTTTTTTACTCTTCATCTTGACAGTCCAGTTTAGTTCTTAACAGCAGTCTGAAGGTGAACAAACCCCAAGATGCATGTTGTCTTAAACAATAGTCTTTATTTTTACACAAAGCAGTGCAAAATGAGGCAGTTCCCCAAAGGGTGACTTGGAGCTAGAAAATCCATCTTGAACATGACACGACCCAATACCACCAGAGTAAACCTCTATGAGCTGCCAGTAGAACCCACACTGGATGCCCAAGATCAAAGCTGCCTAGGCCATATCCTAGGCAGCTGACAGGATTTAAGAGCATGACATCACCCAAGTGCTCAGGCTACACATGCTTCCCTCCAAGGGACAGGAGAGCACAAAGGTCTACCTACCCTGATCACACTAGGGGACTGACAACCAGAACGGCAATCTGCCATTTGGTAGAAGGAAGAAACTCACAGTGACATGAAGTCTGGCAAGGCTGCTGCACAGGTAAGGAAGTAGATCTTAGCTCCTTAAAGCTTCCAGAGAACCGAGTATCCACAGGCCCTCTGCACACCAGGGCTGTGCACATGGATGGCATTAGCTTTCAGCTGATGATGCCCTCATAGTGCCTGTTCAGTAAGATGGATTCATTAAGGAGACAGCTCATTGGCTTCTCTCTTCATCTCGTTTGAAGATCTTTCTCCAGTATGAACTTTCTAGTGACCAATATGGTTTTACCTTCAGCTGAACGCTTTCCTGCATTCTCCGCACTCTTGGGTTTATCTGGGCTGTGAAGGTCCAGTGCTCAATCAGAGCTGACCTATGACAGAAAATATTTCCGTATTTGTTGCACTTGTGAGGTCTTTCTGTGGTGTGAACTTTTCAGCTTTTTTTTTTCTCCTTCAGGTGCTATAGCTAAAGAAATTCTCCACATTTGGTGCACTCAGGTGACTTTTCTCCAGTGTAAATTCAGGTGCTTAATGAGAGTAGATTTCTGGCTAAAACATTTCCCACACTCACAGCACTTATAAGGCCTTTCTCCAGTGTGAACTCTCTGGTGTGTAGTAAGAATAGAATTTTGGCTAAAACATTTTCCACATTCACTGCACTCAAAAGTCTTTGCTCCAGTATGAATTCTATGGTGGACTTGAAGGTGGGCTCTTTGCCTAAAGGACTTCCCACATTCATTACACTCATAAGGCCTTTCCCCACTGTGAATTCTTCTATGCATAACAAGGCTGGCCATGTATCTAAATGCTTTCCCACATTCATTGCACTCATGAGGCCACTCTCCAGTGTGGACTAGCTGGTGCTGAATAAGCATGCGTTTACAGGTGTAGGTTCTTCCACATTCTCCACATTCATAAGGCCTCTCTCCAGTGTGGACTCGCCGGTGCTGATCAAGTTTGGTTTTAGTACTGAATGTTTTCCCACATTCACTGCACTCATATGGTCTGGCTCCAGTGTGAATTCTCTGGTGCACAACAAGCTGGGAGTGTTGCCTAAAGAATTTTCCACATTCTCTACACTCATAAGGCCTCTCCCCTGTGTGAATTCTTCTATGTATAGCAAGGCTGGAGCTGCATCTAAAGACTTTCCCACACTCACTGCATTCATAAGGCTTCTCTCCGGTGTGGACTCGATGGTGCTGAGCAAGCCTAGACTTCCGGTAGAAGAGTTTCCCACATTCATTGCACTTGAAACGCTTTTCTCCATTGTGAAACTCTGCTACAAACTCCATCATTTGTGGTTTAACCTGGTGCTGGACATGGCCAGAGCTACCAGAGAAATCCTTCCTCGCCTCCTGGCACACAGAAGCCTTCTCCAATGCATGGACTGTGCAGTTTTTCATTAAGGCCTTACCCAAATCTCTTCTCATGAGTTTCTCTCCACCGTCCTGGTGGGATTTCACATCTGTCCCACACAGTGTCTGGCCAGGGTTTGTTCGCAGGACCTCAGGTACACACAAACCACCTTCTAAGGCCAGGTTACCCATCTCCCAGGGACAGATCTTCTGGCTGGACAGGTCTGTCTTTTGGGTATTTCTCTGTGGCACTTCTACAGAAAAATTCTGCTCAGAAGGTGTCTGTTCATCCTCTGCTGTATGACAACACCCTGAAATCAGAAAAACGAGGGTGAACTTAATGTAGGAAAAGGTTTTTTTAAAAGGCAGATGTGTTGCGCCATATGTGTCTGATATAGAAAGAATAAATCCATGGGACTAGTTCAGGACAAAGGAGCTGTGGGCAGGTAAGGAAAAGCCCCAATCTGTAGAACTGGGCTTCTGCACATCACAGAACAGGAAGGACTCACCAGGCAAAAGACACAAGAGGGAGGATATTAAATGGAGGCGCCAGTGGTCCACAACGCACTCCTACAGGAACGGTTTTCACCAGGGCCTTGGCTGCTAGTGACACATGTGTGCTGTGTGGAAAGCTATGTCGAGGCCCACGATATTGTGTCACTGAGTAGCTGGTGTTCAGGACTATTTTAAGGAAAGGTGCAGGTTTTATGACACAGTAAGCATAGGCAAACAGTGGAAAGCTTTAGAGTGAGGATGTTGAGGAACAATGAGGAGTGGAAGCCAGAGAGGTGAGGGATAATCCTGGTTGGAAGCCAGAGTAGAAATCACAGGGGGAATGTGTCAAGAATGGAGGAGAAATAGAAATGAGATAACAAGTCACTGCTCTTAGACCACAAACAGTGTTGGGGCCAGGACATATTCAAAATTTGACTGAATCCAGCCACAACGTCACTGCTCCCTGTGATGTCAATCACCAGGACCAGACCCATTTTGAGCCCTGCTTCCTGTGCCTGAAATCATGTCCACTCTCTCCTATACCCAAGGTTGTCCTCCCAGCTTCAACTGGACAACAACATGGGACTTAGAAGATCCACATTCTAAGAGAAGAACAAGACAGGTTAGTGTTAAGTACTGCCCATGGCAAAACAACCAATCTCAAAAGAATTCAAGAAAAAAATAATGATAAAAATAATCTTTGAATCTCATAGCTATAGCCAAGTGCACCCCATAAATGGCGACCATGCTGGGTCCCAACAATTCCTGAAAGAGTGAGGCCCAAAGAAATGTCAGCAGGAAGGAGGCAGAAGCTGCACAAAGGTACAGGGGTCTAGAGAGTCAACTTGGCAGGGAGAGGCTGAAATGAATGGAAATCACTAAGCTAACTCCAAGGCTTATGATACAGAAAATTTTTTACTGAGAAAACCTCAGCCACTGACATTGGGGCCACCTGTGAAAGGAGGTGGAACACACACTCACTCAGTCTTGGCACCCACAGCACAGGGGGAGGGAAGCAGTAATAAAGAGGTGCCCACCGTCTAGCTGTGAACAGAACAGACTTGCTCTTAGAGAAAAGGGGAAAGGCAGAGACCTGTCCAGGATGCTGGGATAGGGGTGAGGGCCTTACCCAAAGACACAACCAGTGCAAAGGTCTCCAGCATGACATCGCGGTACAGGAATTTCTGGGCCTGACCAAGGAGTCTCCATTCCTCTTGGGAAAAGTACACAGCCACATCCTCAAAGGTCACAGGGCTCTATGATGATGGGAACAGATGTGTGCATGAGCAGCCTCTTTCCCCAGGACCCCATGAACACCTCCAACCCTAATCCACATTCACTCTGGTGTCATCATCCTCCCTGGCTCCCTAATTTAGAGGGCAGTGGTACCCAAAACTCTTCATGATTGAGCACTAGCTCTGAATCCCAGCAACAACACGCAGGTCTACAGACAGATGCCTTCTTGGCTGTGGGCCTGGCATGCAGGGCCCCTTTCCTCTCCTGTAAGACAACAGCCTGACAGTCCCCAGGGTGATCCACTCCAGACACCAGCAACTTGAACCCACCCTTCTCAAAGTACTACTACAGAGCCCTCAGTCAATCAGTTCACACACCTTCCCCACATGCATATCATATCACTCAGTGGACGTTCTCAGACATCTGACCCCCATCATCACCACCTGGACCACAAAGTTGGCTTTCTCACCAGGCCTTGATCCTGACTTTATCTCAGTCACAAGACACATAATCTAAATACCTCTGGTCAGATTCCACTTCTATACTGCACATTATGTCTCTTTAACAGTTACAATCTTTGTTCATATAACACCTATTCAAAATCCACACCCCCTTGACACAGCCTACAGAAACTGTGACATTCTGTCACAAGCTTCCCAAGTTCCACCACGAAAGCCTAGTGAGTCAGAGGAGAAGAAATAAGCACCAGCATGACTTTGCTATCAATTTATCCCATTTCTGCTTTTCTTCTGCATCAGTATCATAGCTTTTCCCCACAGAAACCTGACCTACCAACTGGCCTTCCCCTTCCCCCTACCTCCTTGCTGATGACCACTCCTCTTCCTTGTCTGTCTGTGTCTCCTCTGTCCCCTAATAGCATCGGAAAGCCTCCCCATTACTCTAGATCTACATGGTCAGCCATCCACTTGTCTCCTACACTTGGGAGCCACTGCAGTATCTGAGGCTTAACAGGGCCGAAACTCAATTCCTAATATTCTCACTGAAAAGTCCTCTTACCAGACTTCCCCAAATCAGTTGATGGCACTTCCACCTTTCCAGATGCAAAAGGAAAAAATTTGGAGGCATGTGACTCCTTCACATTGGAAAATCTGATCAGCCTTTACTTTAAAAAAAAAAAAATGTAGAAATCAAGTATTTCTTATATCTCCACATCCACCACTTTGGTGCAGCTAGAGCCATGCACATCTGGAAAATTAAGACAGCTTCTGTATTTCTTTGTCTTCCTCTCCACCAGGCTGTTGTGCATTCTGCACCCAGAGGCAGCATCTTAAAACTTAAAGTCACATCAGTTTTCCTTTCTATTATAAAAATCCCATTTCTGCCATCATTCTCAGAACAGAAACCCGTCTTATCAGGCTACCAGTCTAGCCCAGACTCTGGTTCCCTTGTTCTCGGTTCCTGCTGCATAAACAGAGACCCAACAGTCCTAAAATACACTCATCTCAATTGCATCCCCAAGCATTTGGACATACTAACCCCTATACCTACAATCTTTCACATTTCAGTCCCCTGGTTGCCAAATTTGGAATCTTTCCATATACCCTCTGGCCTGGACTTGGAATTCTGCACTCAGAGTTTCTCCAGGGTGTCCAGACACCAAGTTCACAAAGAGCAGCAGCGAAACCTTTCAGCACACCAACACTCACCAGTGAAGAGTCCATAAGTGGTTCTGCTGAACATGGAACCTGTAGGAAGAGGAGGGCCATGTAACTTTAATTCCCATCAGCAACACAGACAAGGAAGATTAATGAGATAACTATTTAATATTTCAGGTGAAGACAAATTACTCAACAGAAAACTAAAGCATAAAGAGGGCAGAAAATGTTATGGACTTGTGCCATAAGGTCATATGTCTGACTTCAGAAAAGGTTTTCTACAAGTGGAACTAATAAGTGCAAAGCCTATCAGATTCATGTCTGATGTGTCTGAGTAGCTCCATGAGGCTAGTGCGACTGGAGCCCAATGATCCAAAGAATAAGGTATCTGGTTAGATAGGAGATGCTTGTGGCAGGTCATATAGGGCTATTATAGCCCCAAGCCATGCATATAAAAATTAAGCAGAGCTCTTTCTGACACTGCCATTTGATTCCATTCTTCCATTTCTCCCTTGCCAATAATAACTTTTTCCTCTCATAGCTTGTAGTTGGACCCAACATTTGGACAGGAGTCCCTATACTCCTTTTCCAATTATACTTTGGTTATCTTAAAAAAATTTTTTTAAAAAACTTATACTTTAACCACATTCTTTAATATATCCAGTTTTTTTCCCATAAATGTTCAAACAGATTAACTTCCTACAAGCTTTTTTCTTCTGTTGTAGAGAATGGAAACACCACTGACTAACTTCACTTTGAAAATGAATCTCAGAATTTTATGGTTGCCCAGTGGTTAGAATGTTATACTTTCACTGCAGTGGACCCGGGTTCTATACCTGGTTGGGGAACCTAGATTCCACAAGCCAAGCAGTGCAACCAAAAAAAATTAAAAAATAAAAAAAAAAAGAGAATTACAAGAAGAAAATGGCACCAGAAAATTAATCTGTGAGAAAGGGATTATTGGTAGAATCAGAGTAAAACTGCTTGGCTTCCAACAGTTTGAGATAACTGCATCACTGATGACTCTTTAAACTTAAGACAAAGGAAAGAACCTATATGACCTGATCACTGTTCAATCCTCTTTAAATAAACATGAAAATACCTTCTTGGGTTCTAAGTATCTTGGTAAGGATTCCCAGCATTATAAGTTTTTATTGTTACAATGATTCATTTAATCCTCCCTTTAAAACAAGTGTTTTAACAAGATAACTTAATCATCTTCTTCCAATACTACCAGAGGAGCATGACATAATGGTGAAATAAATATTAACAGAGTACAATCACTGAAACAGAAGAAAAACTCTTAAATGGCTGTATACTATAGAATTGTTAAGTAGGCATAATGCAAAAAGAGTGTGAAAACACAACTACAGGATCCATTAAAAGTAAGTATAATCATCTCATTCAAAGAACTAAATTAAAATTAGTAACATGGAGCAAAATAAGATCAAAAGGTGGAAATATTCATTTAAATACAATAATAATTTTAACATATATGCTAGACAGATATGTCCTTTACACACAACAGAAGGCAAAGAAGTTATGGCTAGAATAGCAATGGTTATAAATACAGAAAGCTGACAAAAAAAGCCTTCAACAGCTGATTTTATAAAGACATCTTACTCATATAATGTATGTGCTCAGTCACTCAGTCCTGTCTGATTCTTTGTGACACCATGGACTGTAACCCGCCAGGCTCCTCTGTCCACGGGATTCTCCAGGCAAGAATACTGGAATAGGGTGCCAGGGGACCTTCCACATCCAGAGATTGAACCTGCTTCTCTCGTGTCTTCTGAACTGGCAGGTGGATTCTTTACAACTAGCGCCACCCCGGAAACCCCATAGACTGTACACTCACTATATAATACTGCAAAACAAAAGAAAAGAAAATTAGCGGATAGACATGAAAAAATGGGTGAAGTCACACCATCTTCTCCAAAGGAAAACAAAAACACTTAATACTTATATGATTTCAGTTGTAAAAGTTTTAAAACAACTGAGCAAAGGGAAATTACGGTCGTCGAATATTTCCCCACAGTTGGCAAAACTATGCGTGTGTGCTAAGTCGCTTCAGTCGTGTCCGACTCTTTGCGACCTTATGGACTATAGCCCGCCAGGCTCCTCCGTCCACGGGATTCTCCAGGCAAGAATACTGGAGTGGGTTGCCATTTCCTCCTCCAGGGGATCTTCCTAACCCAGGGATGGAACCCACGTCACTTATGTCTGCTGCATTGGCAGGTAGGTTCTACCACTAGCGACATTTGAGAAGCAAAACAATCAAGAAAACAACAAAAAAAATGCTCACCTGAAACAAAAGACAACATCTTAACATTTGGGAGACGGGATAATAGTTTTGGAAGGACCTCTACAGGCGGCTTTTGGGTCCTACTTATACCTCATTTCTTGATTTGAGCGTTGAAAGGCTATTTATAACAACTGGTTTTTCAACTGCACATGTAAGGTCATAAGCATTTATTTTCCCCCAAGCAGGTCATATTTCAACATTAGAAAAACCGAGGTTTTGGGAAAGAAAAACACACACAGGACACTTGAAAGAGAACACAGATAAGAACAAAAACACCGCAGAATGACAAGAGTTGGCTGAGGGCTCGGAGGGCGCAGCGTTTACCTGAAGCGAATCTGTCAGTACGGCCGTCACAGCGGAGTCTGAGGGAGAAGGTGGGACCCGGGCACCGCGGCGCCTGTCTCGGCCCCAAGTCAGAGTCAGGCCGGATGGCGCCGCGCAGAGCCTCAGACCCTCCTGAGAGTAGCGGGCACAGCGCCTTCCTGCCTTCCTTTACCTCAGGCCAGCCAAGTTCCGAAGTTGCACACACGAAATCAGGAGGGCGTTTAAAAATGTCGCCCGCGGTACCGGCCGGAAGATCCACCCAGACGCCGTCTCATAGAACGGAAGTGGCTCAGTCCTGAGTTTTCATTGGCCCAGTGACCCATACGGGCTGCGCTTTGCTTTCAGGGAAATGTAGTTAACACCGCTGTCTGCCATGGCTAGGGTCGGAGCCCCAGACTTCCAGGAAAATTACGCCTAACCCCGGTGGGTGGCTGGGAAACAGTTTTCCAAGGCTCCGAGTTCCTGGCGGGGTTCACGCTTCTTAAAGGGGACGCACCCAGATATCCGTGGAACCACTCTTCTCGAAGACAGAAAAAGGAGGTGTCAGCACGCGTAGGGAGTCGTGCCACACAGGGCATCAAGCATTCTAAAATTTTAACTTGTCAGCGTGAAATTGAGAATGTGGTAGAGGTAGAGGACTTAGTAACGTCAACATTTTGGAAAAATTATGAGGTCATACATACTTAGAGGTCAAAGACATTTATGATACACACCTACAAGTAATATTTTGCATTATGATTGCAATGAATATACCTTAAAACAGACACATTTTGAAGGACTTAGACTCAAAGTGGCAGGCTGATGAATACTCCCTGAAGACAACTGGGTCCTCATCTTTGGAACTCATAAATGTTACCTTATATGGTCAGAGACTTTGCCAACTTGATTAGGGATTTGTTTGTATGTTTGTCCGGAGGTGTACTCCAAAGCCTCCTCATAAAAGATAGGTAGAGGAAGGCGATTTGATGACTGAAATGCTGCAGTGCTGATCTTTGAAGAAGGAAGTGGTCTTCAGCCTTCAAACACAAGGAATGCAGCTCTAGACTTTGGAAAAGGCAAAGACAACAACACATTCCTAGAGCCTCCAGAGAGACCAGGCCCCTAGTCACACTTTGACTTTATCCCTGTGAAAGTGACTTAGACTTCTGACGTCCAGAATAGTAAAATAATTCATAATGTTTCGTCTGAAACCATTAACTTTGTGGTTATTCATTATAGCAGCCATAGAAAATGAATACGGTTTAGTGACTTGAGCTTAATTACAGATTGCTCCTGCTCTCCCAATGAACAGTTTTCCTAGGAAATATTTCATAAACTGAGATGTCATAAAGCATAAGTATTCCCTTCTTTCTCAAAATTCTGATACACCACTTCGGTTTTCTCAATGGACAGCCATTAATATGGTGTTATGGCTTTTTTCATAAAAATGATTAAAACACTTCAGAAGTTTCTTTGGATTTCATGAAAACAAGTAATAAGATGTCTTTTATAAAACCCAAGTGATGTAATCTGAACTTTTGCAAAGCAGGAGATTCCTGTATTTGATCAAATTATGGAAATTATGAAAAAGTGTCAATATCGGGAAATACATTTTGAATTATTTAAAAGTTAAATGAGGCAGGGTGGGGCTAAGTGTCCTATGTAAAAATGAGTAAATATTTTTTATGTATGTCAAGTATGTTAATTATTAGGAGTATAAGTGGTGAATAATGTTATGAGAACCTAGCCAAGTCATTCACTGAAGAAAACTGAAGTTCCAACACACTTATTGTCTTCTCAGATACTAGTAAAACAGACACTATATCAAAGAAGATATTTATCTGGCAAATGAAAACAAAAATGTCCAACATCATGAATTAGTAGGGAAATGCAATCAGATAATAGTCTCCACACTTTTAAAACAGATAATATTCAAAATACTCACCATACCAACCAACTACTGGTGAGGAATATAGGGGAACTGAATACTGTCAAGGGGAATGCAAATGGGTAGTTATTCATTTTAGAATATGAAACCAAGTGTTCAAATAAAGCATTTTATTTACTTGTTTGCTTACTTGTGGCAGGCGAACTGGAAACAAACCACAAAACCCCATCCTTTAACAGATGAATGGATAAACAGTTAAACGATGGTTTATCCAAATAATATATTTATCAGAAAAAAATTATTTACATTGGCAACTTGGATGATTTTTTTTTTATTTATTCGTTTATTTGACTGCACCAGGTCTTAGTTGCAGCACGTGGGATCTAGTTCCCTGACCAGGGATCGAACCTGGGCCCCCTGCATTGGGAGCTCAGAGTTTTAACCCCTGGGCCAGCAGGGAAGTCCCACTTGGATGATTTTTAAAGTAACTATGCATGTATAAAGAAAATGACAAATAAAAAACTAAACATTAAAACTCCAATGATATTAAAGTTCTGGAAAACACTGAGTTACTGAATTGGAGATGTACCCACAGGCCATCTCCACACTAGGGGTGTGCACACAGATGGCATTCAACTTACAGTTGAGGAGTCCCTTACAGAACCAGCTCAGTAAGATGTATTAACTAAGGAGACAGTTCATTTGCTTCTCATCTCACTTGAAGGCCTTTCTCTAGTATGAGCATACTGGTGACAAATGAGGTTAGACCTTTGGCTCAAAGCTTTGTCACATTCATTACACACACAGGGGCTCTATGGGTAGTGATGGATGTTTGTTATGATGATGGTTCCATGCATGGTTGAAATTTATCAAGTTGGACAATTTAGGGATGTTCTATTCAGTGCAGACCAATTATACATAAGCTCAATTAAATCTGGATAAAAATTGGCTTCACATAAAAACATGAATCTTTTTGGAAAAGGAGAACTCTGGCAATCACACCTCAAATCCATTATCTCTCTTGGTCTCACGGCAGGGATTCTGTCACAGTAGCAATGAAGACTAGTGAGCAATCAAAGTTTTCCAGGAACTCTGTCTGGGTCCTAAAAATCACATGCCTGGACTACAGGATTTCTGCTGTCATCCCCCACTGTCTTCACTGTGCAGCAATGGCCTTAGATAAACAATTTGCAGATGCTATGTGATGCCAAAACCAGTTCTGTAACACCTGAGAATTTTTGCAAAAACTTTATCATAAACAGCCATGGGAACATTTGTGGATGCAGTTTTAGAAAAGGTGTGTCCCTTCTTGTTTGCTAGTCTCTCAGTTCCTATTAACTCCACGCCTGTTTCTGTAACAAGTATGATTCCCACCCAATGTCTGTAACCTAACACTCAGCAATGCCAGCCCCAAGTTGTGGACATTATGGCATGTGGCTCTGTTATGGCTGGACCTAGGGAACTTCTTCCCTTGAACAATACTGGGGGCATGATGTGACATCCCATGTGAAAAGACAACAACTTATGCAGCTCCAAAAAAAAAAAAAAAAAAACACTGGTGCTACTCAAAAATATCCTCATCTCAGGGTGACCTGAAGACCTACCAAAAATTCTGCCATCTGGTCACATTAGTCCCACAGAACCCTGCAGTCTACCCCAGGAGGCCTTGGACAACAATGTAAGTTAGATCAAACTAGACTGAATACTGTTCTCTGCCATTATCATTCCCACTGAAGTACACAAAGTTTGGAACACCCACAAAACCTGTTCCTCTTCATCCTTATAGTCCAATGTGGTTCTTAACAGCAGTCTCAAAGTTAACAAGACCAAAGACGCATGTTGTGTTAAACAGTAGTCTTTATTTTTACACAAAGTAGTGCAAAATGAGGCAGTTCCCCAAAGGGTGACTTGGAGCTAGAAAATCCATCCTGAGCATAAAATGATCCAATACCACCAAATAATGTAAACCTCTATGAGCTTCCAGTAGAACCCAGACTGGCAAAGCTGCTTAGGTTGTGTCCTACGCAGTTGACAGGACCTAAGAGCATGACACCACCCAAGTCCTCAGGCCACTTATGCTTCCCTCTAGGGGACAGGAAAGCACAAAGGTCTACCTACAGTGATCTCACTGTATGTGGATCTGCCACCTGGTAGATGCCCAGTAGGAGGATCTACCACTTGGTAGAGGTAAGAAACGCACAATGACATGAGGTCCATCAAGGGGCCTGGGAGGTCACAAAGTACAGCCTAGCTCCTCAAAGTTTCCTAGGAACTGGGTGCCCACAGATTATTTCCACATTAGGGCTGTGCACACAGATGGCATTCAACTTACAGTTGAGAAGTCCTTCACAGAGCCAGTTCAGTAAGATGTATTAACTAAGGCAATAGCTCATTTGCGTCTCTCATCTCATTTGAAGGACTTTCTCTAATATGAGCTTACTGGTGACAAAAGAGGTTAGACCTTCAGCTCAAAGCTTTGTTACATTCACTACACACATAGGGTCTCTATGGGCTGTTAGGTTCTGGTGCTCAGTTAGAGCACACATTTGACAGAAAATATTCCCCCACTTGCTGTGCTGGTGCTGCACTTCTGTGGTGTGAACCTTTTGGTGTTAATTAAGTTGAGTGCTTTGGTTAAAGACTTCTCCACATTTACTGCACTTGTGTGGTTTTTCTCTGTTGTGAACTCAGATGCATAGAGTAGAGTAGAGCTTTGGCTAAAACATTTCCTACATTCACTGCACTGTCTTTGCTCAAGTATGAATTTTGTAGTGGACTTTAAGGTGGGAGCTATGCTTAAAGAACTTTCCACATTCACTACACTTGTAAGCCTTTCTCCAGTGTGAACTCTTCTATGTTTACTGAGGCTGGATATGAACCTAAAGACTTTTCCACATTCACTGCATTCATAAGGCCTCTCTCCAGTGTGGACTCTCTGGTGCTGAACAGGTTTGCTTTTAGTGGTGAAGCTTTTCCCACATTCACTACACTCATATGGCTTGGCTCCAGTGTGAGTTCTCTGGTGTACAACAAGTTGGGAGCTTTGGCTAAATAGCTTTTTACACTCTCTACCTTCATAAGGCTTTTCTCTTGTATGAATTCCTGTATGTTTAACAAGGCTGGAATTACATCTAAAGACTTTCCCACATTCACTGCACTTGTAAGGCCTTTCTCCAGTGTGGATTTTCTGGTGCTTAAAAAGTATGGGTTTACAGGTAAAGGTTTTCCCACATTCGCAAGCACTCGTAAGGCCTCTCACCAGTTTGGACTCTCTGATGCTGAGTAAGTCTGTATTTGTGACAGAAGGATTTCCCACATTCACTGCACTTGTAAGGTCTTTCTCCAGTGTAAATTCGCTGGTGCCACACAAGTACATGTTTGTCACTAAAAGCTTTCCCACATTCACTGCACCCATAAGGCCTTTCTCTAGTGTGGACATTCCAGTGCTAAACAAGTATATATTTATAGCTGAAGGCTTTCCCACATTCAGCATATTCATAAGGCCTCTCTCCAGTGTGGACTCTCTGGTGCTGAGCAAGCTTGGACTTCCGGGAGGTCTTCCCACATTTGTGGCACTTATGCTGCCTTTGTCCATTGAGAAAGCTCCAAAAACTCAGTGTCCTTTTGCAGTTTAATCTAGTCCTGGAAATAGTGAGAGATACCAGGGAAATCCTTCCTAGCCTCACAGCACATAAAAGCCTTCCCCAGTGCATGGACTGTGCATCTCTTCATAAAGGCCTTACCCACGCCTCTTCTAAAGAGTTTGTCTCCATTGTTCTGCTGAAATTTCACACCTGCCCCACAGAGGATCTGGCCAGAGTTTATTCCCAGGTCCTCAGCTACACACACACCACCTTCTACATTCAGGCTACACATCTCCCAGGGAGAGGTCTTCTGGGTGGAGAAGTCTATCTTTGAGGTATTTCTCTGTGGCACTTCTACAGAAACATTCTGCTCTGAAGTTCTCTGCTTGACCTTTATTCCATGCCAATAACCTGAAACTAGAGACATGAAGAGGAATTTCACATAGATTTTGGTAGAATGGGCAGCCCCATCACACATATGTGTCTGACACAGAAGGAATAAAACCATGGAACTATTTTGAGGACAAGGAAGCTCAGACAGGTTAGAAAAGCACTGCTGCGCAATAATGGACCTCTCCACAAGACAGTCTGACAGCAACAGCCAAGTGGACACCACAAATAGTGACCACATTGGTTCCCAATAATTCCTGGTCAGTCAGGCTCCAGGAAATGTCAACTGGATTGAGGCAGAACCTGGAGCACAGAGATGCAGGGGTCAACTGAGTCAAACTAGCAGTGAGTGGCTGAGAACCCAGTGAATTCATTCCAAGTCTTTTGACTTAGAAAATCTTCATTGAGAAAACTTCAGAGCTGCTGGTATTGGGGCTGCCTGTGAAAGGAGGTGGTACACACATTCACTCAGCCTTAGCACCCACAAAACAGAGGACAGGGAAGCAGTATCAGACATGCAACCACTGTCAAGCTGTGAACAGAACAGACTTGACCTTGGAAAAAAGGGGAAAGTCAGAGACCTGCCCAGGATGCTGGGACAGGGGTGAGGGCCTTACTCAAGGATGCAACCAGTACAAAGGTCTCCAGCATGACATCATGGTACAGGCATCTCTGGGCCTCATCAAGGAGCCTCCATTCCTCCTGGAAAAAGTACACAGCCACATCCCCAAAGGTCACAGGGCCCTCTGATGATGGGAAGAGATGTGTGCATAAGCAGCCTCTCTCCCCAGGACCCCATAATCAACCAACCCCAGCCCACTCTAACTCTGGGAACATCATCCTCCCATTTCCTAACATAGAGGGAAGTGGTACCCAAAACACTTCATTCTTCCTTGCACACTAGGTACAATTCTCAGTGACAACAGGCAGGTTGATAGACAGAGGCTATCTGTGTGGTGGGCCTGGCATGCAGGGCCCCTTCCCTTTCTTCTAAAACAACAGTCACATTTCCCAGGATCATGTCTCCCAGACATACAGGAACTTAGGCCCATCTTTTTCTCAGACTCCTAGTACCTCAGGAAGTTAGTTCACACACCTTCCCCACAAGCAAATCACTCAGTGCACTATATATCTGACCCTCATCATCGCCACCTGGTTCACAAAATTGGCATATCTCCTGCTTCCTCTCATCCCCTTCTGAACATTCAGAAAGTGCCTGACAAATACAACACAACCCCACTGTACAGCCACTTTCCACTGGCAGCTCCCTAGCCCTGTTCTGAAGGATTCCCCACTAAACCTCGTTCTTGACTTTATCCTCAGTCACAACATGCAGATCTAAATACCCCTGGTCAGGTTCCACTTCCATACTGCAAATTATGTCTCTTCAACAGTTACAATCTTTGTTCACATAACAATCATTCAAAATCCACACCCAGTTGACAGATCTTGAGTAAACTCATCTGACATTCTATCATAAACTCCCCAAATTCCACCACAAAAACCTAGTGAGTATACAGGAGGATTAATAAGCACCAGCCTGACTTTGGTATAATTTCATCTCCTTTTTTGCTTTTCTTCTGCATCAATTTCATAACCACTATCCCATAAATACCTGGACCACATGCTGGACTTTCCCTCCCCCTATCTTCCTGCTGATGACCTTTGTAACAGCCCCCCACCTTCCCTTGTCCCCTAATGGCATCATGAAGACTCCCCAGCACTCTGGTTCTGCAAGTTCACCCATCCACTGTTCTCCTATACTTGGGAGTCACTGAAACATCTGAGATTCAACACAAGACCCAATTCCTAACAGTCTCACAGAAAGGGACTCTGCTTGCTGACTCCCCCATCTCAGCTGATAGCACTGCCACCCTTTCAGATGTAAAGGGAAAATACCTTTGGAGTCATCTGTGACTCACTCCACATCATAAAATCTAGTCCACTGTTAAAGCTTTAAAAACAAATTCAGGAGCCAAATATTTCTCCTACCTCCATATCTATCACTCTGGTCTAGGCAAAACTACTGCTAATCTGGATGACTACAATAGCCTCCTTGCTATCTGCCTGTCTTCCTCTTCCCCAGTCTATTGTGTACTCTGCAGCCAGAGGCAGTCTCTTTAAACCTAAGTCACATCACTTTCCCCCTCTATACCAAAAATTCCACATCTGCCATCATTCTCAGAAGAGAAACCCAACTTCTCAGGCTACCAGTTTAGGCCTGACTCTGGCCCTCTTGCTCTCTGTTCTTACCAGACATTAACAAAGACCTACAAGTCCTAAAGCATTCCCACCTCTATCATAAGCTCAAGCATTTGTATGCACTACCCCTGTACCTAAGACAACTTTTCACATCTCAGTCCACTGGCTGCCAAAAATGGGAATCCCTTCATATAACCTCTGGCCTGGACTTGGAAATCTGTACTTAGGGTTTCTCTAGGGTCTCCAGACACCAGGTCCAGGAAGAGTAGCAGCAAACACTTCCAGAACATCTGACACTCCTCAGTGAAGAGTCCATAAAAGGTTCTGCTGAATGTGAAACCTATGAGAAGAGCAGGGCCATGCAACTTTAATTTCCATCAGCAACATAGTCAAAAAAGAATATCAATGAGTGAAACATTTTATATTTAAGGCAAAGAGAAATACTTAAGGATAAAATTAAGCATGTAAAAGATGACAGAAAATATTATAGAGTTCTGCCATAAAGTAATATGGATTTCTTGAGAAAAGGCTTCCCAGAAGTGGAAAATACAAGTGAAAAGTCTATCTGAGTCATGTGCAGTGTGTTTGAGTACCACGTATGAGGGTAGTGTAACTGCAGTTCAATGAGACAAAATGAAAGCAATCATGTTGGTGAGGAAATGGTTGTGGCAGGTCATATAACATTATTATACCCTGGGCTATAAATATCAAAATTAAGTCTCTATGTACAGCTCTGACACCTCCATTTGATTTCCTTGTTTCTCCCTTGTCAATAATACATTTTTCTCTTCTTCTCGCTTGTAGTTGGCCACAACAGGTGACCAGGAGTTCTTACACTTCCCCTTGAAAGTTTACTTTGGTTATGTTAGGTAGTTAGAATAGGAAAAAGGAGTCCAGAATGCTGGTGGCTAAAACACGAAGAAGGGAAAAGCCTATGAAAATAGAACAAAGGAAGGTCTGAGGACAGGAGTGAGAACCTCAGGCGAAGCAAACAGCCCTCCTGGCTAGACCAATTAAAGCCTGTGAAAATAGAACAAGGGAAGGTCTGAGGACAGGAGTGAGAACCTCAGGCAAAGCAAACAGCCCTCCTGGCTAGCCCAATTTACATAGAGCAGGCTGAGGGGGAGGAGAAAAAACATTTAAAAAGAGGAGCCAAAATTGAACAGCTGGCTTCTATTCTCTTCGTGTCTTTTGGGTTGGCCTGCTCTCACGCCTTGAGGATGTATTTTTCTTTGCTTGTCAAATAAAACTGAGTTGTAACACCAAGCTGTAACGCTGATCCATCCATCGCTTCAAATTTTTGCTGTGGCAAGACAGAACAGAGGAAATTACACATTTCCCCCAACAGTTATGTTAAAAATTGTTAGATATAAAATTTCAGCTTACATAATTCATATATTAAACTCTGATTTGAAGTTATTATTACATTATACAACAGAATTAAACAACATGTACTTTTTATTTATATTTTGATAAATTTATATGGGTTTTTTTCCACCAATGATCAGAGAGATCACTTGTAAATGTCTTGGATTCTAAAATATCTTGATATGGAGTCAAAGCCTTATAACTTATTACCCTTAAAATGATTCACTCTGTTCCCCTTATAACAAATATTTTAACAAGATATCTTCATCATTTTCTCTTCTGATACCACCAGAGTAAAGACTTAACTTAAATAACTTATAAATGATAAATATTAGAAGAGTACAATGACTGAAAAAGCAAAAACTCTCTAAGTGGGTGTGTAATGTAAAACTGTAAATGTACGTAGTGCCTAATAAGTGTGTAGCAAAATTAACTACAGGTAGATTAAATATAATCAAGCCATTCAAAGAACTAAGTTAAAATTAGTGACAAGGAATAAAACAAGACTAAAAAGTGGAAACGTTCATTTAAATAAAATAATAATTTTAACATACATGCTACACAAATGTGTGCTGGGTATATCCCAGAAGACATGGCAGTTATATCTACAGTAGCAATGTTTATAAATACCAAAACAAAACAAAAACAAAAGAAGCTTCAACAGCTGAATTTATAAGGACATTGTCCTCATATGTTCATGCTATAGAATACTGCACAAAAAAGGAAAAGAAATGAATAGCTATGAAAACACAGATAAAGTCATGCCAAGTTGTGCAAATGAGGAAAACACATCATATTTATGTGATTCCACTCAGAAAAGAATTTTAAAACAATGGAGTGACAGTAAGCCATAGTCCTTGAATAATTTCCACATAGCTGGCAAAATTATCAAGAAAAGCAAGGAAATGCTTCCATGAAAGAAAAGAGATAATACTTTAACTTTTGGGGGATGGGATAATTGTTTTAGAAGAACACCCACACTTATGCAGCTTCCAGGATCCTATTTATACTGTATTTCTTTTTCGTTTTTTAAATTTGGCTGCATCAGGTCTTAACTGCCACACTAGGGATCTTTACTGCCTTATGCAGGATCTTTTCCATATGGTTCAGGAACTCTTGAGTTACCTCATGTGGGCTCAGTAGCTGTGGCTCATGGGCTTAGTTGCTCTGAGACATGTGGGATCTTAGTTCCCTGTGTGTATGTGTGCTAAGTTGCTTCAGTCGTGTGGACTCTTTGTAACCCCACGGACAGTAGCCTGCCAGGCTCCTCTGTCCATTGGATTCTCAAGGTAAGAATGCTGGAGTGGGTTGCCATGCCCTTCTACGGGGGATCTTCCAGACTCAGGGATCAAACTTGGGCCTTCCACATTGCAGGCAGATTCTTTACCATCTGAGCCACCAGGGAAGCCTCCTAATTTCCTGACCAGGAATCAAACCCTCCTCCCCTGCATTGCAAGGCAGACAACTTACCACTGGACCACCAGGAAAGTCCTTATATCGAATTTCTTGGCTTGAGAAGAGAATGAATATTAGAGCTGCTTATTCAACTTTACTAGGAGGTTCTCTGCAATTTTTTTCTATACACCTCATATTTCTATATGTGGAAAACCAACCGTTTGGGGAAACAATAAATAGAAATATATGACACTTGTAAGAAAACACTGTTAAGGACAAAGGTACCACAGAATGGTAAGACTTGACTGAGGGGCTTCCCTGGTGGTCCTGTAACTAGGACTCTGAGCTCCCAATGTAGGGGTCCCTGGTTGGATCCAAGGTCAGGATCCCAGCCACATGACTCAACATGCATGCCGCAAAAAAGACCTGGCGCATCCAAATATAGGAATAAAGAGAAAATATTTTTAAAAAATGAAGAGTTGAAAGTGAAGCCATTCAGTCGTGTCCGATTCTTTGCCACCCCATGGACTGTAGACTGCCAGGCTCCTCCGTCCATGGGATTTTCCAGGCAAGAAAACTGGAGCGGGTTGTCATTTCCCTCTCCAGGGGATCTTCCAGACCAGAAGATCGAACCTGGGTCTCTGGCACTGCAAGCCAACTCTACCGTCTGAGCCACCAGAGGGCTTCCTCAATGGCTCAGTGGTAGAGTCCGAGTCCACCTGCCAATGCAGGAGGCATGGGTTCCATCCCTGATCGGGGAAGATCCCACATGCTGCAGAGCAACTAAGCCTCTGTGTCACAAATAATTAGCCTGTGCTCTAGAGCCGGAGAGCCACAACTACTGAGCCCAAGCCCTAGAGTCCCGGCTCCGCAATGAGAAGCGCGAGCTCCACAACAGAGAGTAGACCCCACTCTCCGCCCTTAGAGAAAGGCCAGCGCAGCAACAGCAAAATAAAAGTATTGGGGGGAAAAAAAAAACAACAATGCTGGCTGAGGGGCCCAGAGGTCAAAGCATTTACCTCAATCGTACTCATCAACGCAGCGGTCCCAGCCGAGTCTGTAGGCGAAGGAGGGGCCAGGGTACGGCGGCTCCCGTTCCAGCCCGGAGACAGATTCTGGCCGAATGGAGCCCACGCCGAGCCTTAGATCCGCCTCAGAACAGCTGTACCAGCGCCCACCCAGCTCGCTATACCTCAAGGCGGCCCAGGGTTCCCAAGATCCCCACCAGGGAACTGATTTCACCAAATGTCAACTGAGTTCACAGAAAGTCGCTTACGGTTGACGCCAGAAGGCCCGCCCAGACGCGGTCCTCTAGAACCAAAGTGCCTCTCTTCTGATCCTTCATTGGTTCTGCGCTGCAGGAGGCGGCGCACTGCCTTCCGGGTAATGTAGTTTACGGAGTTTCAGGTCCTGGCAAGGGGCGGTGCTGCCCACCTCTGGGACAGCTCAGCCTCAATCAGAGTGCACCTCAATAAGGGGTGTCCCTAGACTCTGAGTACTGGGGTGAAAGGCGATGCATCCAGATTTGCGTGTAATATACTCTGTGCTGATCACGACAGGTACAGAGACAGTATTTCAGATGGTTCCCAAACCTACAAAACCAAGTAGGCACAAGATACCAGGCTGTATCGTGGGGACGACAGAGGATGAGATGGTTGGATGGCATCACCGACTCAATGGACATGAGTTTGAGCAAGCTCTGCAAGATGTTCAAGGACAGGGAAGCCTGGCGTGCTGCAGTCCGTGAGGTCACAAAGAGTTGGACACAACTGAGCGACTGAACAACAACTACTAGGCTGTCGCTCAGACACACAGTGCATCCATCCATAGTTCGGGTCTAATAAATGGTGTCCTGCTGCTCTGCAAATACATGGAGCCTAAGCATTAGATTCAATTTATAACTTTCCCTGTGGTAGGTCAGGGTAAAGCAAGCAAAGATTAAAGACAGGGCCACAATGGGCAACACAGGAAGGCAGACTTCCGTGCTTGTACATTGGTTAAGAATTCATCTCCCAATGCAGGGAATATGGGTTTGATCCCTGGTCTGGGTATATTCCACACGTCACAAGGCAACTAAGCCCATTCTCCACAACTACTGAGCCCGCTGGCCTAAAGCCCATGCTCCACAGTCAGAAGTCACTGCAATGAGAAGCCCGTGCACTGCAATGACAGTAGCCCCACCGTCACCCCGCATTAGAGAAAACTAGCACACACAGCAACGAAAACCCAGCAAAGCCAAATAAAATTAATACATTTAAAATATATATATATTTCTTTTTTCTGTCTTTACACAAATGCACGTGTGTGAGGATGCACACACACACACTGATGGGTTGTTTTGCTGGAGATCCCAATATATCATGGAACTAAACACTCAAAATAGTTAGATGATAAAGTTTATGTTGTGTATTTCACCGCTAAAATTCCCTAGGAACTTTTATGACACAAAGATGTAGGATAATGACACTAGAAAAGCCAATTAAAAAGAGAAAAATCTAGAAAAATGTCAGTGGAAGCTGTGTATGATGCAAAAGGTTCAAAATTTTTTATTCATAAAGAATTCATACAAAACTGAATTTCAGTTTAGTTTCAACTTCAGTTCCCACTTTAAATAACATTTTTCTCAGTGATAATGAGAACAAAAAAACTACCCACATTTGCTTACAAACAATGCACCTCTAATACATAAGAAACCCCTGCTTATTTTTATTTGATGTTATTCCTTTGCACAAATATAATAAAAAATATATTTATGAACTTTATTGAAAATTCATATAAGAATACCTGTAGGATTTCTTTTATATAAAATTCTAGAAAATGTAAACTACAATGTCTACCTGGAGATGGCAACTTGGGTAGGGTTTGTGCTAATGGAAACTCTGTAAGTAATGGACATGTTCATTATCACAACGTTGGTGATAGTCCCACTGTGTACACCTATGTGAAAATACAGTTTATAATCTTAATAAATGAAATTGAGTATGCCAATACCTCACTAAAGCTATTAACATATGTTCCATATAAAATCAGGATATCATGTTTCTCTAAATGTCATCATATCAGACAAACTTGTATCGACAATCAGCACTCCTCCCCACATTTTAGGCAGGTCAATTCTGATTCCTTCTCAAGGCAGAAGAAAATGCTGACAAATGCTTCAACATGGGGACATTATTCTAAGCTAAATAAGCCAGCTGCAAAGAGATGAAAAAGTGCATGATTACACTTATGAAAAGTATCCAGAGTAATCAAATTCATAGACAAGAATATAAAACAGAGGTAGACAGGTAGGGTAGGGAGGGAGAAGAGAGAGATGTTTAAGGGGTATAGTTTCATTTTTGCAAGATGAAAAAGAATTCTGGAGACTAGATATTAATTTTTAAACACACTACACTGAACATTAAAAGGGAGAGGGTAAATTTTGTTACACATGAAAGTGAAAGTTGCTCAGTTGTGTCTGACTCTCTGCAGCCTCATGGACTATAGAGTCCATGGAATTCTCCAGGCCAGAATACTGGAGTGGGTAGCTTATCCCTTCTCCAGCAGATCTTTCTTACCCAGGAATCGAACCAGGGTCTCCTGCATTGCAGGCAGATTCTTTACCAACTGAGCTATCAGGGAAATCCTAAAGTCACTCAGTCATGTCCAACCCTTTTGCAACCCCATGGACTATACAGTCCATAGAATTCTCCAAGCCAGAATACTGGAGTGAGTAGCCTTTCCCTTCTCCAGCAGATTTTCTCAACCCAGGGATCGAACCCAGGTCTCCTGCATTGCAGACAGATTCTTTACCAGCTGAGCCACCAGGGAAGCCCAAGAGTACTGGAGTGGGCAGCCTATCCCTTCCCTGGCAGATCTTCCCAACCCAGGAATCAAATCGGGGTCTCCTGAACTACAGGTGGACTCTTTACCAGCTGAGCTACCAGGGAAGCCCAGCATTGTTAGATATATTTTACTATCATCAAAAAAAAAAGATGTTCTCAGGGACAGATTAGAGCAACTTGCTAGTCTTTCTCCATTTGCAATACTCCCTCTGGTGTGAACTTTTTGGTGCTGAATAAGGTCGAAGTTTTGGCAGAACATATGTCCATAACTGCTGCACTAAGGCGTTTCTCCATTGTGAAATCATTGACATTTAATTGGGTTGGAGTTTAAGATAAAAACTTACATTCACTGAAAAGGTCTGCTTTGGTATGAATTCTTGATGTCTAAAGTGGGGAGCTGTACCAAAACAACTTTCCATGTTTGCTGTACTCAGAAGTGAACACAGTCCAACATAACTCATAGGGGCTTCTCCAGCACCTATGAGTTAGGAGTTTGGAGTAGTACCTCATTTACCATAGCTTCTGTACTTATAATGGTCTTTTCTTTTTTAATTGAAGCATAGTTGATGTACAGTGTTTCAGGCATATATCAAAATGATTCAGTTTTATATATAAAATTCTTTCCCAGATTCTTTTCCATTATAACTTATTACATGATATAGAATATAGTTTCCTGTGCTATACAGCAGGCCCCTTCCAAAGGTCTCTACCACTGAACTCCCTGCTTCATGAGGTTGGAGTTGTATCTAAAGAGTTCCCCACATTCACAGCACTCATAGTGTCTTCAGTGTGAATCTTCTGGTGATGAACAAGGTGGGACTTCCTAATGAAGGCTTTGTGACATCTGCTGCACTCATAAGGCCTTTCTCCGGTATGGATTTTCTGATGCTCAACAAGTATATGCTTGTGGCTAAAGGCTTTCCCACATTCTCTGCACTCATAAGGCCTCTCTCCAGTGTGATTTCTCCAATGTTTAATGAGGTTGGAGTTGTACCGAAAGAATTTCCCACATTCGCTGCACTCATAAGGCCTCTCTCCACTGTGAACTCTCTTATGTCTAATGAGTCTGCAGTGATACCTAAAGGCCTTCCCACATTCACTGCACTCATAAGGCCTTTCTCCAGTGTGATTTTGCCAATGTTTAATGAGTTTGGATTTGTACTTAAAGTATTCCCCACACAAGCTGCACTCATAAGGCCTTTCTACCGTATGAACTCTCTGATGTCTAATGAGGGTGGACGTGTACCTAAAAAATTTTCCACATTCACTGCACTCATAAGGCCTTTCTCCGGTATGAACTCTCTGGTGTTTAATGAGTGTGGAATTGTACCTAAAGAATTTCCCACATTCATTACACTTATAAGGCTTTTCTGCAGTATGAACTCTCTGATGTCTAATGAATGTGGAGCTGTACCTGAAAAACTTCCCACATTCAATGCACTTATAAGGAGTTTCTCCAGTGTGAACTCTCCCATGTCTTATCAGTCTATAGTTATACCTAAAGAATTTTCCACATTCTCTGCACTCAAAAGGCCTTTCTCCATTGTGCTTTCTCTGATGTTTCATGAAGTTGGCATTGTACTTGAAAAATTCCCCACATTTGCTGCACTCATAAGGCCTTAATCCAGTGTGAACTCGCTGATGACTAATGAGCGTGGAGTTGTACCTAAAACATTTCCCACATTCGCTGCACCGAAAAGGCCTTTCTCCAGTGTGAATTCTCTGGTGCTGAACAAGGTGAAACTTTCTAATGAAGGCCATGCCGCATATGCTGCACTCATGAGGCCTTACTCCAGTGTGGATTTTCTGGTGCTCAACAAGTATCTGTTTTCGGCTGAAGGTTTTCCCACACCGAGCGCACCTGTAACCACTCTGTTCACGACCAAAGGCCTCCTGACACTCAGTGTCCCCATGTGGCTGCCCCACACCACGAGGGCCCAGCTGCTGCAGAAGGCCTGTGCTGCCTGGGAAGGGCTTCCAATCTCCACTGCAGGTCAAGGTCCTCTCTCCTGTGTGAACACTGCTGTTGGTCAGAAATGAAGGCTGCCCCTCAGCCCTTCTGCAAAGTTTGTCTCTAATCTCCTTCTGGTGCTGGAAAAGGTCTGCTCCACAAATGTACAGTCCTTCATCAGGGTACATTCCGTCATGCTCAGGCAGGGGCAAATGGTCTCTGGAGAGTGGGCCACACATGTCACTGGGCTGGGCCTTCCTGGAGGATGGATCTGGCTTTGCAGTCCTGACCTCTGACATCCCTATAGAAACATCTTGCTCAGAAGAGGCCTCCTCACCCTGGGCTCCATGCCAACAACCTGTAACCAGATAGATGCTGGTCAAGTGCATTTGATTTTGATAGAAAGGAGAGCCCCATCAGAAATATGTGTGTCACACACACCCAAGACCAAAGCCAGAGAGAGGAAGGTCTGCTGTGCAGAGATGGACCTGGGGAGCTCCCATGATGAGACAGTCCTGTCAACAGGTAAAGACTGAAGGAAGAGTTACTCTTTCAGTCCATTTGGGATCCTATGATAAAGTTATAAGCTGACTGGCTTATAATGAACAGAAGTTTATTTCTCATATTTCTAGAGGATGGAACCCAGAAACCAGTATGCATTTTTCTAGGTCACAGACTTCTCATTGTGTCCTCACACATGGTGGAAGGAGCCTGGAAGCTCTGTGGGGTCCCCTCCTTTTTTTCTTTTAATCTTTTGGGCTGAACTGCACATCATGTGGGAGCTTAGTTCCTCCAACAGGAATCTAACTCAGGCACTCTTCACTGGAAATGCGAAGTCTTAACCACTGGACCACCCGGGAAGTCTCAGTGGGGGCCCCTTTTAAAAGGGCACTAACCTCATTCTTAAAGGCTCTGCCCTCATGACCTAATCACCCCAAAGACCCCATCTTCTAATATTGCCACCTTGGGCATGAAGTTTTCAACATATGGAATGTGTGGAGACACAAACATTCAGACCACAGCAGGCCTCCAAATCAGTCCTCTGCAAAAGGCCTCCACCACACCCATGGCTATGGTTGACAGGTGAGCACTATGACGAAGATGGTGCCCAGACCTTGAAACACCTGATACAAAGGAGATGCTAAAGTTCTAGCACTATTTAAGGATACATACACGCAGACCTCAGGACATCTTACATACAGAGCAGTGATACGGAACGCGTGACAAGTGAGGGTCACAGAAGAAATAAAAATTGGCAAGAGAAGGAAGAAATGAGGTACGATCAGCGGTCACAGCATCAGTCAATGGTGAACACAGAACAAGTTCCCAGTTCTGACGTGGTGCCATTTCCCAGGACCTCACAATGCAGTAGTGTCCACACTATCAAGCACCCAGGGTCCTCCCTCTCGCACCAGGTGAGCACTGATGTGGAGTCAGAGAGACGCCAGTCCTACATGAAAGACAGAAACAGGGGGGGGCCAGCATATGTCCAGAAACTCAACACAGGGCATCTGACGTGCTAAAATTCTAACAGCTTCACAGGGGAGACTGCAGAAGCAATAATGGTCCCAAAATTCGTATATTGGTTGGTGCCTGAAAGAAATGTCAGCAAGAGGAGGGGAAGGCCTGGGGCAACAAGAGTCCAAGCATCTAGTCTGATCACCTACCAGGGACAAGCCAGGTCAGAGGGGTCTCAGATAAAATTTAGGTTTCTGACTCCTGAGCCCTGTTGTGCAAGTTCTCAGAGTGGAAGACAGAGGGCTCTGTGCAGAGAACAGTGACACTTACACATGGTCCAGCCCCAGCACCACAGCACACGTGCCAGGAAACCAGGGAAGGAGCGTCTCAGTGTGGGGAGCACAGAGCTGCCCTGGGAAAGGGGCAGAACAGAGTGCAGCCAGAACACCAGGTGAGCGTGCAGAGCTTACCCAGGGAGGTCACAAGTGCCAAGTTCTCTGTCATCACAGCACGGTACAGGTGTCTCTGAGCTTCATCAAGGAGGCCCCACTCCTCCTGGGAGAAATATACAGCCACGTCCTCGAAGACCACACAGTCCTGCCAAAACCAAAAGAGTCTGGTTCATGAACAGTTTTGTGGATTCTGTATTTATCTATTTGCCATCCATTAATTACAGGGCTAAACTTAAGGCCAAATTTGTTCACATCTCCCTTGCTTCCAGAGCTCATACTCTGAACCAACTCCTGAACTAATACTCACTCACCAGGTCAGTATTTCCCCTGCCCTAAATCAGTCCAGAGCCAGGTACCAGACAGCTACAGACAGCTCCCGTACTCCAGGTACACAGAATTACCCAAACTAGTCATCCCTAAGCCTTCTGTCCAACCCTCCCCACATTTCCCCTGAAAATCCACAAAAGGCTCTGACCACTGGTTTCCCCAAACTGGTGCTCGCACCTGCTAACCAAGTCTGGTGCTTCCCCACATGAGCCTGGGTTACACAGTGAGCCTCCTCTCAGGAAATATAAGTAAGGAAATTGTCTTGAAATGTCACTGGCCTCTCTGTGTCACCACTCATCACCACTCACTCACTTCCACAAGTTAATATACTCTGAGTTCAACCACTGATACATGTCGCTCTCCAGGACTTTCACCCTCTCCCAAAGCATCTGTCCCCACTCAGCCTCATCCCAGATGTCCCACCCTCAAGACACGCCCTAGGGGCATCAGTGCCTGTTCTCTCCTCATGACCATGGATCCCTGCATCCAGTACACAGCAGAAAACAAACCACCATGTAGGCTGTGGACTGCCATGCATGGCCCTACCCCTCTCCTGCTGGACAATTTCCCTGGGGTCCCTCCCCCAGATGCTGACCCTCAGACAAACTCAGATTTGTCCTTGTCTTTATAAGCCCAGTGCCAGGGCTCAGGGCCAACCGTTCACTCTCCTCCTCACTGCATCTCACTTGTAGGACTGCACCTTCCTGACAACTCTGACCCCTCCCTGGTGACAGCACCACAGACACCCCAGCCCACACCACAGGCACTTCCTTCACCTCCTTACAGGGCGCTCTGCACATGGAGTCCAGGCAGTGAATGGCAAATGCATCCAATATTTAATGCAGCCAATCCTGCCCCTGAACACCGAAGTCCTCTAAAGCCAGGCCCCACCCCAAGCCCTTGAGGCACACCCCAGAAGGTCTCCCCACAGGGCCCTGTTTTTTGCTTCCTCTCTAGCCATCCTGCCTACATGAGACCTCATGTGCCCTTAGCTCTCTTCCTCTTCTGAACTGCAAGGACTGTCCCACAAGCAGTCAACACCTTCCTCTCCCTTCACGTGAAGCCCAGGCACACAGACCTCCCCAGTCACACTCCCACTGCACCCTAGGCCTAGAGACTCTCTCAGCTAATCCCTTTTCCATCCTCAACATCCATCTCCTGTTCTCCCTGGCCTGAAGACTTTCTCACACCTACACCCTGCTGTCACAGAGACACACGGACACTTTGCTTCCTCATCTGTCTTGGTGAAGCTCATCACCACCAGCCAGGTATCCAACCCAGAGACCTACTACTCAGGCCCTTCATCCTCACTCCTTGTCCTCTAATGGCATCCCCACCACCAACTAGAAATGATACTGACTAAATCTTACCTGCAGCTTTATCCTAGTCCACACCAAAGCCCCGATGCCATGGCTGTCTCCACCCTGGATCCTTCCCCTGAAAGCCAGACTCTGTGTGAAAGTGATTCCCTGGGGTTCCTCCCCCAGATGCTGACCCTCAGACAAACTCAGATTTGTCCTTGTCTTTATAAGCCCAGTGCCAGGGCTCAGGGCCAACTGTTCATTCTCCTCCTCACTGCATCTCACTTGTGGGACTGCACCTTCCTGACAACTCTGGGATACCTCCCCTTGGGAATCTCTGGAACATCTGTGATTTCCAAATTTGGAAATTTCCATTTGGAAATTCTCCCTACAACTAGAGCTGCTTCCTCATTTTAGCTGATGAGGTACCCATCCTTCCTAATAAAGCCAGAAACCTGGGTCCTCCCTGATTCTTCCTATCAGCGTACCTCCTTAAGTCCCTCATTCTCCATTACATAAAATATGGACAACACATCATTGTAAACCACCTATACTTCAATTTAAAATACACGATTTAAAAAAAAAAAATGGGTAGCTCTATCCCTACCTTCACAGCCACCACTCAGGTGTAGCCCCCACCAACATGCACATGGATGATTGCAAAAATTCCTCTCATATCTCCCAGCCTTCATGCACACCTAGTCTGTCTTCTACTCTGCAGTCACAGGGAGCCTGTTAAAATCTGAGACATGGAACCTTCCTGCTCTGCCTCAAACCTTCCCTACGTGCCCTCAACCTGAGGGTTAGAGAACCAGGACCTCAGGCTATCAGTCAAGGCCTGATACCTGTGCACCCCTATCCCAGCACCCCATTCCCACCAGATATGACAGAACCAACAGTTCCCTGCATATTCCACCTCAGTATCACCTGCAGCTGTCTGGACATTCTAAGTCCTGTGGTCAGGACTTCCTGCCACACCTTCCCCCATCAGCTGTCAGCAATAAAATCGCTGACCAATCTATAACCCAGGACTAAATATAAGATCCTAGGCATGGTGAGAGCACATGGTCTACAGATGCAAGACAGAAAATAGGGATATAAGTCTTGGGACACTACCATATCTCAAGGGCATATATATCAGGATAAAACTATCAGGTTGATAATTATGACTCACCTGTACAGGACTCATGAGCACCTCTACTACTGCCATGGGGCCCTGGGAGAAGAAAGAAGTCATGAGACAAGGACAACAGTACTAGAATCCTACAGCAGAGTTGGACCTCCACCCCTTCCAGGCCCTGGTGTAACAGGACCTCTGCCTGTCAGTCTAAGCTCAGGCTTCCCTGATAGCTCAGTTGGTAAAGAATCCACCTATAACACAGAAGACCCTAGTTTGATTCCTGGGTTGGGAAGATCCCCTGGAGAAGGGAAAGGCTACCCACTCCAGCATTCTGGCCTGGAGAATTCCACGGACTGTATAGGCCATGGGGTCACAAAGAGTCAGACACGACCAAGCATGTCAGAAAACAGTACTGCCTCTTACCAGGTGACCCTGGAGAAGGACTGAGCCTCCCTGAACTTCAGAAAAAAGAAAATTCTACTGAAGATAAGAATTATTCCAACCTCAGAAGACTCATATTGGTATCTAACCTAAGGAGGACATACCATGTATCAGCTATGACTATCCATAGCAACAATAGTTTTATATGTATTTTCAGGCAATTGAAGTGGTATAGTTTTGAAATTTGGGGTCTTTACATTTTTAGGATCTCAGAAGATGTCATACATAAAACTTTACCTTGTAAGCAAATATATAGAGGTAAAGCAATGACAAGCCAATTACAAAGTGTTCACAAAGATTTAACTGAGTGAATAGGCTCATTTCTAATTGCCTGTGTGTGTATTTAGAGAAATATTGATTAATTCTTGGTTAATTTTCATACAGTCTTAAGTTAATGAGTCACTGGGAGGGGCTGAGCAGGCAAGTCAGCTACTAGTCCAGCCAGCAAACAGGCCTACTCAGTAAATAAACCTCAAAAGGGAGCTTGCTGGGAGCCCTTGACTGAAGCAGAGTCTCATCCCTCCCGCCCTGAGGGGTGAGGTGAGGGGTGAGGTAGGGGTGAGGTGGGTCCAGGACCCACTGGCCACACCAGCCTGGTTGATCTTTCCCTCCTTCCATCCGGGAGGCAGTGAGGGTCGGCAGAGCCTGCCAGTGGAGAATCCACTCCAGCACCCACAGCAGGCTCCACAGAAGAGAAGCTCTTTACCTTGCAGACACAGGCCAGAATCCCTCCTCAGAGAGGTATGCTGTTTCCTGGAAGGAGCATCAGGGATGCCAGCACCCAGCCTTCACGTCCTGCCCTCTTACTCTCAGCCCTCCCCTCCCTCAACACAGGGCCCATCTCAGGCAACAAGCTTATGCCCCACCCCACCCCCCAATCTGATTCCCACCCCATGCTGGGCCAGTCCACATCCTCCTGGCCACACATGGAGCATCAGAAAGTCCTGTAGACTCTACTGAGGAAACCTACCCAGAGTCTTATTCCATCTCCGATGTCCTGCTACCTCCCTGGCCCAGCCTCTCCTAAAATTCTCCTGGGGTCTATAGCACCTCCCACTGCTGAGGTGGCCTCCTCAGCAGTCTTCCTGCTTCCATTCGCATCCTTTTCTCCCAACTTCTAACTCTAGACACGGTTCTCCCAGTCCCACCTCCTTCACAACAACCTTCCATGGCTCTCACCTGCTCAGGTTGCCATTTCAGATAAGGCACTTCGTTCCCTTCTGTCCCAGAAAAAAGTGACCCCAAGTTTCCCCAAGGCTGCCGACTAGGGGAGCACCTGCAAGCCGTCGCCTCCGAGGGAACTCTCTCCCTCACCCCAGCCCACTAGCTGAAGCGCGACCCCTCACAAGGCCGCCCTCAGTTCTGGACTCTGGGGCTGAACGGCAGGGACCTGAACGGGCACCCTTCCGTCCGGATCTGGGACTCGGAGTCGGGCCAGGTGGGGGCCCGGGAGACGCAGCACCCACCTGCGCCGACCTCGGTCACTAGCCGGTGGGATGAGCTGGGCCGGGAGATGCGGCGAGTGGGGCGGGGAGGAGGACACCGCCGACAACTACGGGCTCAAAGGGCCTCAGAGCCGATTCTGGATAATGGGGCCAACTTGTCTCCTCCCGCTTTTCCGCTAGGTCACCTCACCGATCAGCGGGCTAAGGCAAGGCCCATAGCTGGTGAACAGCCGAACAGCCTCCCAAATGATACGAGAGAAAACGCCGGAAGTCCCGCCCCAACGCAATGCGCACGCACGTACGCGTGCCTCTCCTAAGCTTTCACTGGCTCAGTCAAGGCCGCCTCGCACCGTACAGACTTCTGGGTGATGTAGTTTCCGCTGCCACCACATTTGCCTCTGGTCAGAGCAGAACTCACTTCCCTTTTTTCCCACGGGCTGAGGGAAACCAAGTTCTCAGGCTCCAATGATGGGGCGAAGCTTCGCTTGCTTTTACAAGAGGTGCACCCGGATTTCTGGAGAGCAGTCTAGGAAATTCACAGAAAGTTTCCGTTCAGTTCAGTCACTCAGTCGTGTCCTACTCCAGGCCTCCCTGTCCATCACCAACTCCCGGAGCTTACTCAAACTCATGTCCATCGAGGCGGTGATGCCATCCAGCCATCTCATCCTCCGTCGTCCCCTTCTCCTCCTGCCCCCAATCCCTCCCAGCATCAGAAAGTTTAGGGACCTCTTATTTCAGAATGTGAAACAGAAGGAGGGTCTCAAATCTACAAATCCTAAGAGACAACAGCATATTATAACGACACTCTGTGTGCACTCCGATAATCAGCTATGTTGTCGCTTTTCAGATACAGGTAGACTTGAAATAGGACTGGACCCTTTGGGGCTTTCTTGAAACAAACTTCTCTGCCCAACTCCATGTCCTGCCTCTTGTCTGTAAAAAAGAATGGTAGCCCCCTAGGCCTCCCCGAGTCAGGAAAGACAGCGACAGGTCCAGGGAGAGTGTCCTCATGAACAGGCAGAAGGCAAAGCCACCTGCTTGATTTCCCCCGCAGTGAGAAGCCATGCACCACAACTAAAGAGTAGTCCTGGCTCACTGCAGCTAAAGAAAAGGCTGTGCAGCAGCAAAGACCCAGCACCGCCGTAAACAAATAAATAAAAGTATATAAATATAACGCAGCAGCAATAATTCTAGGGGAGCATAACTGTGACATGTAAAGAAAAAAAAATTAAAATCTTAGCCAAGTTTAAACTAGAGGTAGTGAAGTCTGAAAAGCCAGAAAATGAAGCTGAAGCTGTGGCTTTATCTCCAAAATGTGCTTCTATTTCATACTTTGACACCTTCTCTGTGTATGCGTGAATGTTCCTGTTTCCTAAGATTCTGTATTTGTCCGTTTAGCATTCATTTATAGCAAGGCCAAACTAATAATTTCTCTCTCTTGCAAGTCAGCTTTCTAAGGCTCACAAACATATTACATGTTTAATATTAATATTACATATTCTAAACACTCCTCATACAAACACTGACATGTGGGTTGTTTTTTTTTTTAATCCCTGCTGAATTAGGGATATCCCCACCTAGGCTCAGATGGTAAAGAATCTGCCTCCAGTGCAGGAGACCCGGGTTTGATCCCTAGGTTGGGAAGATCCCCTGGAGAAGGAAATGGCAGCCTACTCCAGTATTGTTGCCTGGAGAATTCTGTGGACAGAGGAGCCTGGCAAACTACAGTCCATGGTGTTGCAAAGAGTTGGACATGACTGAGTGACTAACATTTTCACTTTCACTTAGGTATTCCATGCTTCTTCAGTCTCAGAGTCACTGTAAAAATTAAGTAACCTCAGCTAGTGAAAGTGTTAGTTGCTCAGTTCAGTTCAGTTCAGTCGCTCAGTTGTGTCCAACTCTTTGTGACCCCATGAATTGCAGCACGCCAGGCCTCCCTGTCCATCACCAACTCCTGGAGTTTACTCAAATTCATGTCCATCGAGTTGGTGATGCCATCCAGCCATCTCATCCTCTGTCATCCCCTTCTCCTTCTGCCCCCAATCCCTCCCAGCATCAGGGTCTTTTCCAATGAGTCAACTCTTCGCATGAGGTGGCCAAAATATTGGAGTTTCAGTTTCAGCATCAGTCCTTCCAATGAACACCCAGGACTGATCTCCTTTAGGATGGACTGGTTGGATCTCCTTGCAGTCCAAGGGACTCTCAAGAGTCTTCTCCAACACCACAGTTCAAAAGCATCAATTATTCAGTGCTCAGCTTTCTTCACAGTCCAACTCTCACATTGATACATGACCACTGGAAAAACCATAGCCTTGACTAGACGGACCTTTGTTGGCAATGTAATATCTCTGCTTTTTAATATGCTATCTGGGTTGGTCATAGCTTTCCTTCCAAGGAGTAAGTGTCTTTTAATTTCATGGCTGCAATCACCATCTGCAGTGATTTTGGAGCCCCCCAAAAAAATAAAGTCTGACACTGTTTCCACTGTTTCCCCATCTGTTTCCCATGAAGTGATGGGACCAGATGCCATGATCTTAGTTTTCTGAATGTTGAGCTTTAAGCCAACTTTTTCACTCTCCTCTTTCACTTTCATCAAGAGGCTTTTTAGTTCCTCTTCACTTTCTGCCATAAGGGTGGTATTATCTGCATATCCGAGGTTATTGATATTTCTCCCGGCAATCTTGATTCCAGCTTGTGCTTCTTCCAGCCCAGCGTTTCTCATGATGTACTCTGCATACAAGTTAAATAAGCAGGGTGACAGTATACAGCCTTGATGTACTCCTTTTTCTATTTGGAACCAGTTTGTTGTTCCATGTCCAGTTCTAACTGTTGCTTCCTGACCTGCATATAGGTTTCTCAAGAGGCAGGTCAGGTGGTCTGGTATTCCCATCTCTTTCAGAATTTTCCACAGTTTATTGTGATCCACACAGTCAAAGGCTTTGGCATAGTCAATAAAGCAGCAATAGATGTTTTTCTGGAACTCTCTTGCTTTTTCAATGATCCATTGGATGTTCGCAATTTGATCTCTGGTCCCTCTGCCTTTTCTAAAACCAGCTTGAACATCTGGAATTTTATGGTTCATGTATTGCTGAAGCCCGGCCTGGAGGATTTTGAGCATTACTTTACTAGCGTGTGAGATGAGTGCAATTGTCAGTTAGTTGCTCAGTCGTTTCCAACTCTTTGCAACCCCATGGACCACAGCCTGCCAGGTTCCTCTGTCCGTGGTATTTCCTAGGCAAGAATACTGGAGTGGGTAGGCATTCCTTTCTCCAGGGGATCTTCCCCACCCAGGGATCAAACCCAGGTGTCCTGCAATGCAGGCAGATTCTTTACCATCTGAGTCATCAGGGAAGCAGTCTCCATGAAGGAAAAGTAAAAATAAGATAAATTCCTTAGGAAAAAAACATAGAAAATGGACCCAGTCTAACAGGAACATGGAACAAAATGGAGTTGGGAGGGGCTTTTCTCCCATCCCTGCATGCAGCTCCACTGTTGCCTTCTTGATTCTAAAGTTTTTTTAAGTGCAATGCTGACCCCCTTCTATCCTTGGCCAAGAGTAGCCCAGCCCCTCTGCAGCAGGGCTGCTGGATCAAGCAGACAGGGCACATGGGCCAATTCAGAAAGGCCAGCAAGGGCCTCTCCCAATAATCTTGAGGACCAAATATAGGGACAAGTCCCAGTGCTGACAACCAGAGCGGTAGAAATTCAGAGGCTCTCCCACATGATCCTGAACCTTCTCCATGACTGGGGCTTGAGGGTAGTTGATGTGCACCATTCACTTAGTAGAGTTCAGAACTCTCCCATCATAGTTATTTTATTTATTTTTAAATTTACTGACCCCTTGGCACAGCTTGCAGGATTTTAGTTCCCCAACCAGGGATTGAACCTGTGGCCCCTGCAGTTCTAGTGTGGAGTCCTAACCACTAGAATTCCACTAAGAAATTCCCTAGATATTTTTAAAAGAAAAAAAAGTTTTCTTGGGACTTCCCTGGTGGTCCAGAGGTTAAGAATCCACCTTGAAACCAAAGGGATACCGGTGTGATCCCTAGTCCCAGAAGATCCCATGTGCCATGAAGCAACTAAGCCCCTGAGCCACAACTGCTGAAGCCCGAGCACTCTAGAGCCCATGCTCTGAAACAAGAGAGAAGCCACTGCAGTGAGAAGCACAGTGAGAAGCTGGCATACCACAACTAGAGATCAGCCCCTGCTCACCACAACGAGAGAAAGCCAGGGTGTAGCAACGAAGACACACCATGGCCAAAATTTAAATAAACAAATAAGATAAATCTTAAAGTTTTCTTTTCTCCCTCTTCCTGAATAAATGGTAAAATTTCACATCTTTATCACTCCTTTCCTTTGGAACCATATCTAAAAGAGAGTACCTTGCCCTATACTGGTCTACACTGGTGGTTAAATTGTCCTATATTCCTGTTGTGTATATGCTGCATTTTTTACTTACTTATGGCAAAGGCTACTGTTCACAGGGTTCTCGAGGCAAGAATATTGAAGTTGTTTGTCATTCCCTTCTCCAGAATACTTTCTAATTGTGGTGCTGGAGAAGACTCTTGAGAGTCCCTTGGAAAGCAAGGAGACCAAACCAATCTATCCTAAAGGAAATCAACCCTGAATATTCATTGGGAGGACTGATGCTGAAGCTGAAACTCCAATACTTTGGCCACCTGACTGAGACCTGGTTTGATCCCTGGGTCAGGAAGATGCCCTGGAGAAGAGAATGGCTACCCACTCCAGTATTCTTGCCTGAAGCATCCCATGGACAGAAGAGCCTGGCAGGCTACAGTCCATGGGGTCGCAGAGTTGGACATGAGTGAGCGACTGACACAAAAAACAAACCCCCCACCCAGGTGGAGGATGCTGATTACTTGATGCCTACAATTACATTCCCAAAACATCACCCAGGTACCTCAACACCAACCAATTAGAAGAAAGTCCACAAGCTGCACCCCTCAACCCAAATGTTGCCTCCAAACACCACTGCCTAAAATCCATCAGGAAGTCTGGGTCTTTTAAGCTAGAGCTGCCTGTTCTCCTCACTTGATGTCCCACAATTAACAATGTACTCTCATTCACCACAACCCGGTTAGTAGATTGGCTTTGCTGTAAAGCGAATGAGTAAATGCAAGTTCAGTTTGACGCAGACACTAGATGTTTTAAAGATTCTGCTACTGGACTTGCCTGGTGGCTCAGTGGATAAGAATCTGCCTGCCAATGTAGGGGACAGGGCTTTTGATCCTAGGTCCGGGAAGATCCCACATTATGGGGAGCAACCAAGCCGGTGAGCCTCAACTACTGAACCCACATCCTGTAAGGATGGAAGCCCGCGCCACCTCGAGCTTGTGCTCTGCAGCATGAGAAGCCACTGCAATGAGAAGCCCAAGCACTGAAACCAAGAGTAGTTCCCACTCACTGCAACTAGGAAAAACCCACGCACAGCAACGAAAACCCAGTGCAACCAAAAATTAACAAATAAAGTTACTTCTAAAAAAATCTTCTACCTATAGCCTCGTGGTCTCAAGATTCCCCCTTGTAAGTATGCAGACATTTCCAGTTCCAATCAATCCTTGCTTTACAAGCACCCTTACTTCGTGACAGCTCCAATTACAATTCTTCACAATTTATTGAAAAAATCATAGCCTTCCATTTTTTTTTTTCATCCTAAAATTCCTCCATTTTGTAGTCTGCTGCTGCTGCTAAGTCACTTCAGTCATGTCTGACTCTGTGCGACCCCATAGATGGCAGCCCACCAGGCTCCCCCTTCCCTGGGATTCTCCAGGCAAGAACACTGGAGTGGGTATTTTGTAGTCTAGGGGAACATGATTCTAATGCTTGTCAAAACTGAGTCTTCAAGGCTGCAGTCCTAACAAGCCCCAAACAAATGTCTCTATCTACCAATCAGGTATTTTTTTCTGAAATTTTGGTTAACACTCATTACACATAAATCTTATGTAATTGAATATCTTATCATTAAGTTTGTACTGTCTATCACTTTGACCAAAAGGTCAGACTCAAGAGGAAAGAGGTTCTTGGTCTCTTTGGATCTTGATGAGCCTATACAGCCAAATTAGTGCTTGGAATGGAATACACAATTTAATGAGTGCTTGTCAATGAGGGTACAAATATGATGCTATGGATTCCCTGCTTGCTTTCAGCATTCTGGCAAATCAATCTGCTCTCTCCACATCTCCCTTCAAGCTGGTATTGTTTCATATACAAAAAAAAAGATTATTATTGTTTATTAAATAAATAAACAATAAACCACAATTTAGAGAGCCAGCTCCACAGACTAGCCAAGTTCCTGTGTAACTACATGCTTAGCTTCATTTCCTCATTCTCAGTCTTCAGTGTCCCTTTAAGCTTCACTAAGATTCTAACTTTGTGGACATGGCCAAGAGGTATTTTGGCCAGCACTTTGAATAACTGATGATTGGTTTCAACAACTTCAACATTTCACAGATATTTTCCTGAGGTAATCTCAAATCTATGCATTGTCTCTGCGCTTGCAGGTGAAATTATATTGACTCCCCAGAAAGGAAAGAGGATCATGAAATTGCAAGGTTTTATCTCAGGGTTCAATTGCCTCTGCCCCAAATAAACTATGACTGTAACCATGGAGTCACTCTCCAGGCAGGAAGTGACATGTTATAAGTCACTCTTCTTTTCAGATAGGTAGATTTTAGCTTCTAGACAAGAATTGCTGCTGCTGTTAAGTCACCTCAGTCGTGTCCAACTCTGTGCGACCCCATAGATGGCAGCCTACCAGGTTCCTCTGTCCCTGGGATTCTCCAGGCAAGAACACTGGAGTGGGTTGCCATTTCCTTCTCTAATGCATGACAGTGAAAAGTGAAAGTGTAGTCGCTCAGTCGTGTCTGACTCTTCACGACCCCATGGACTGCAGCCTACCAGGCTCCTCCATCCATGGGCGTTTCCAGGCAAGAGTACTGGAGGGGGTTGCCATTGCCTTCTCCGAGACAAGAACTGGATATGTATTAAAATGTGGAGTCTGAAGCATGCATCAGTTCCTGAATAGGACATGCCATCACTAAGTCTACATTTTTTCTGAGGGAACCAAAGACACAGTACATGGTCCATCTGCTTCTAGTTGCCCCACATCCCTCCTCTGTCTTGTTCACCATGGCCCTGTCTGGAGTCTTAGGTTGTTTGACTATGACCTAACACAGAGCCACTCATAAATTGTAGCCAGCAAGTTAGGGTACATTTATATGAAGAGCAATAAGACAATATTTATTGGACTCCAGCTATGGATGGATGCACTCTGTCTGAGTGACAATCTGGTATCATGTGACCACTTAGTTTGGCCTGTTTTGTTGTTGAAGTTTAGTCGCTAAGATACCTCCGACTTGGCAACCTCATGGCCTGTAGCCCGCTAGGCTCCTCTGTCCATGGGATTTTTCCAGATAAGAATACTGGAGTGGGTTGCCATTTCCCTCCTGGATGGGATCAGGGCTAGAACACTGGGTTCCTATATTGGCAGGTAGATTTTTTTTTTTTTTTTTTCACCACTAGCGCCACTTGGGAAGCTTTGGGGGCCCTCTCAAAATTTCTTTCTTTCTTTCTTTTTTTTTAAGTAAAAGAAGGCTAAATCAGAAAGAGACACACTCCATAGACAGAGTGGGCCATCTCAGAAGGCAAGAGAGGCCAAACATCTGAAATATTACTGTCACTATACTTCTATGTGATCAGCACAGACTATGTTTCATGGAAATCTGGGTGCAACCCCTTTAAAGAGCGTGTAACTGGCCCAGTCTTCGCAGCCTGGGGACTTCACAGCAACCCTACTGATGAGGCGGGGCAATTCTCCCGACTTGAGAAGCAGTACCTCTTGCCCCCGAAGGGAGCGCTATGAACTACATTACCCTAAAGGCACCGCGCCAGGCGCCAGGGACAATGGACCAATGAAGACTCAGGACAGAGACACTTCCGTTCTAGAAAACGGTCTCTGGGCGGACCTTCCTGTGTGGGTCCCCGGCGACATATTGTAAATTCGGTTCAGTTCACGGTTGGGGTGTCTCCTAACGCTGAGCCGGTCTGAGACCTGGGGGCTGGAAGGCGGCTGTGCCTGCTACTCCGAGGCGAGTCTCAGGCTAGGCGTGGGCTCCATCCGACCTGACTGTGTCTCGGGGTCGGGACGGGGGCTGCAGAGCCCGACCCCGCCTTCGCCAACGGACTTCTTTGGCGGCAGCCACATTGATGGTTCCGACTCAGGTGAATCCTGCGTCCTCCGGGCCCTCCCCCCGGTTCTTTTCATCCTGAGTTATCTTTGTTCTTATTAGTGTTTTCTTACTAATGTCTTATATGTATATTTATTTGTGCCCCCCAAACTTTGACTTTACGATTTTAAAATACGACCTGCGTGGGGGGAAAAAATCCCAGAGAACTTACTCGTGCAGTTGAATAAGCAGATCTAAAATTAGTATCCGTTAACCACCTGAGATAAAAAATATGCGTTATCAACAGGACCCCAGGAAGCCGCCTGTGTGCTTAGCCGCTTCAGTCGTGCCCTTGCGACCTCTTGGACTGAGAGGAGCCGCCAGTCTCCTCTGTTCTTGGGGATTCTCCAGGCAAGAATACTGGAGTGGGTTGCCACGCCCCCCCGCAGGGGGTCTTCTCAACCCAGGGATCAAACCCCGGTCTCCCACATTGCTGGCGGATTCTTTACCATTTGAGCCACCAGGGAAGCCCAAAACATACCCATCCCCCAAAGTTAAGGTATTGTCTGTTATTTAAAGTAAGGGTTTCCTTGCTTTTCTTAATAGTTTGCCAACGGCTGTAGTTTAGTTTCGCTCCTTCGTTTTAAAACTTAGTGAATGGAATCATATAAGTATTACGATGTCTTTTTCTTCATTTGCACAATATGATGTGACTTTACCCATGTTTCTCATGCGAGGTTGTTGTTCAGTTGCTAAGTCGTTTCCGACTCTTTGTGACCTTGTGGATTGCAGCATGCCAGGCTTCCCTGTCCTTCATTATCTACTGGAGTTTGCTCAAATTCATGTCCATTGAATTGGATACCCTCCCTCATGCAGAGTAGCCAGTCATTTTCCTTTTTGTATAGTTTTTTATAGATATGAATATATGAGTAAATGTCTTCTTCTGTTAAAGGCTTTTCTCTGTGTTGATGGGGGTGGTCTTTTAGTCCTATGTGTCTATAAACAGTGGTACTGTAGCCACACTTGCCATGTGTTCTGGGAAGATACATTAGCATACATCTGTTTAGTTTCTATGTTAACATTTTTATTGTATTTAAATTAACATTTCCACTTACTGAATTTGTTTTTCCTCCATACTACTAATTTGAACTTAGTTCTTTGAATGAAATTATTAAACTGTTTCACAGTTATATTTTGATACACACTTATGCCTTCTATAGACTTTTCTGTTTTACAGTCAATACACACACAGACTGTTTTAGTATTTGAAGAGATTGTGCTTTTCCAGTAATATTTATTTCACTGTTAAATAATTTTCCTCTGGTCATCTTGTAAGGGAAAATTATTGAGATATTTTATTAAATACCTATTTTAAGTGGGCCAAATATATCATTATAAGGATAAAAAGTTATAATGCTTCGAAACCTTAACGGGATGTTAAGAACTGAAGAAGATATTTCCATGCTTCTATGATGAGGATGGACAAGAGTTCAGGTCCTATCACTTATATCCTTTCTCTTAAGTTTAAAGAGTCCAAAATGAGGTCCAGTTATCCCCAGCTGCTGGAGGCAAAGCACTTTTACTCGGATTTAAGGAACAACCCCTTTATCAGAGATTCATTTTGCGTGCATAGTCAGTACATGGTGGTTCCATTCTCTACTGCAGGAGAGAAGAGCATGTAAAAAATTACAGATACTCTGAATATTTATGGAAAAGTTTTAACATCAAAGAATATGGATAAATAGCAAAAGTACATGTTCTTGAATTATACTATTAATGTTATAATAATTTCAAACCAGAATTTAATCTGGATTATGTAAACTGGAAGTTTATATACAATAACTTATAACCAGAAAAAAATTTGAAAAGGACATATAAGAACTCCTGGTCACCTGTTAGAGCCAACAACAAGCGATAGGAAGAGAAAAATGTATTATTGGCAAGGGAAAAACAGAAAAGGGACTCAAATGGGAGTGTCAGAAACAGACCTAACATAAAATGGAGTAAATTTTGATATTTGTGGCTCAGTGTTATAATAGTGCTATGTGACCTGCCACAAGCATTTCCTCACTAATACAATCCCTTATTCTTCTGGCTCATTGTGTTGCAATCACACTAGCCTCGAGGATGCCACTCAGACACACCAGACTTGACTCTGATAGGGAGGCTTTGCACTTGTTTATACCACTGTTGAAAAACCTTTTCTCAGGTTATCCACATGACTTTATGGCACAACTGCATAACATTTTCTGCCCTCTTTTACATGGCTTTAGTTTTCCTTTATGTGTCTGTCTGAAGTATTAAGTGGTTCACTCTAATCTTTTGTCTATGTTGCTGATGGGTATTAAAGTTACATGGTCCTTCTCTTCCCACAGGTTCCACATTCAGAAGAACCACTTATGGACCCTTCACTGGTGAGTGTCTGGTGTCCTGGACGTCTTTTGCTGCTACTCTTTCTGGACTTGGTGTCTGGAGACCCTGGAGAAACCCTAAGCCCAGGTTTCCAAGTCCAAGCCAGAGGTTCTATGGGGAGATTCACATTTTTGGCAGCCAGTGGCCTAAATGTGAAAGTTTGTTTTAGGTACTGGGGGAAATCCACACAAATGCTTGAGGATGCAACTGAGATGGGTGTGTTTTAGGACTTGTAAGTCTCTGTTAATGTCTGGTGAGGACAGAGAGCAAGAGGGCCAGAGTCAGGCCTGGAATGATACTCTGCTGAGAAGCTGTACTCTCAGAAGTCTGTTCAGAGTGATGGCAGCCATGGAGTATTTGGAATAGAGGAGAAGAATGATCTGACTTAGGTTTTAAGAGGCTCCCTCTTAAGTGCAGAGTGCAGAACAGACTAGGGGAGGGAAAGACGAGGAGATAATCAAGGAGGCTATTGCAGTCATCCAGATGAGCATTTGTTGCGACTGGACAGAGGGGTGGATATGGAGGTAGGAGAAATACTTGACTTCAGGACTTTTACAAGTAGGGCTGACCAGATTTTCTAAAATGGAGGGGTCATACGTAACACCAGAGTTTATTCCCTTTGCATCTGAAAGGGTGGAAGTTGCATTAACTGATTCAGGGAAGTCAGTGGTAGCAGTCGTTTTCACTGAGAATATTAGGAATTAGGTTTTGGCCCTGATGAATCTCAGATGATGTTCCAATGACAAATACAGGAGACAAGTGGGTGGCTGAACATGCCGCTCTAGAAGGCCAGGATGCAATTATGGGACAAGGAAAAAAAGAGGGCTGTTACAAAGGTCATCAGTGGGAAGGTGTTGGGCGGGGGTCAGCAGGTGGCCCAGGTTTTCATGGGACAGTGGCTGTGAAATTGATGCAGAGGGAAAGCAGAAATGGAGATGAAGTGATAGCAAAGTCAGACTGGTGCTTGCTTTTCTTCCTGTGCACTTACCAGGCTTTCGTGGTGGAACTTGGGGAGTTTGTGACAGAATGTCGTGTGAATTTCTGTAAGGTGTGTCAAGTAGGTGTGGATTTTGAATGGACAGAGATTGGAATTGGTAAGGAGACATAATGTGCAGTATAGAAGTGGACCCTGACCAGGGGTTTTAGGTCTGCATGTTGTGACTGAGGTTGGAACTAGGACCAAGACCTGGTGGGGAAGCCTTCAGAACAGGGCTGGCGAGCTGCCAGTGGAGAATTGGGGTTTGGTGGGATTCTGTTGCGTTGAAAAGGATTTTCAGGTGTCATGTGCAGAAGGATATATGAGGAGACAGGAGACATGACAATTTTGTGGTCCAGGTGCTAGTGATGTGGGTGACATAGATGTGGGGAAGGTGTGTGAACAGATAGTCCCAGTGTCCTCATTCCAGGAGGTTAAGAGAGGAGGATGAGCCCAAGTTGCTGGCATCTGGGGTGCATCACCCTGGGAACTGTCAGATTGTTGTCTTTCAGGAGAGGGAGTAGGCCTTACATCCCAGGCCCACGGCATAGAAGGCGTCTGTCTGTAGACGTGCGTGTTGTTACTGGGGTTGGAGCTAGTGCTCAAGAAAACATGAAGAGTTTTGGGTACCACTGCCCTCTTAAGTTGGGTCGCCAGAGTGAGTTTGGACTAGGTTGGGGGTACTTATGGGGTCCTGGGGAGACAGGCTGCTTATGCACACTCTGTTCCCATCATCACAGGGCCCTGTGACCTTTGAGGACGTGGCTGTGTACTTTTCCCAGGAGGAATGGAGGATCCTTGATGAGACCCAGAGACGCCTATACTGCTATGTCATGCTGGAGACCTTTGCATTAGTTGCGTCCTTGGGTAAGGCCCTCACCCCTGTCCCAGTGTCCTGGGCAGGTCTCTGACTTTCCGCTTTTCTCCAAGGCAAGTCTATTCGTCTCACAGCTGGACAGTAGGCACCTCTCTATTACTGCTTCCCTGTCCTCTGTGCTTTGGGTGCCAAGGCTGAAGGAGTGTGTGGACCAACTCCTTTCACAGGTAGCCCCAGTGCCAGGGGCTCTGAAGTTTTCTTAGTAAAGGTTTTCTGAGCCAAAAGACTTGGAATGCATTCTGTGGGTTCTCAGCCACTCCCTGCTGAGATGACTCTGTAGACCCCTGCACATTTGCGCTCCAGGCTCTTCCCCCTTCCAGCTGACATTTATTTCCTTGGCCCTCACTATATCAGCAATTGTTGGGACCCAACATAGTCACTTTTTCTGGGGTTCACCTGGCTATTTCTATGATACCCCCCTCAAAGATTTTTTATGTGATAGTGTCTGTTTCCTGAGATTATTTTGGAATTGATTGCCCCCGTGGGCCAGTACTGACCACTCACCTGTCCTGTCTTTCCCTTAGGACTTGCATCGTCTAGGTCCCATGTTATTGTCCCGCTGGAGCTGGGAGGAGAACCCTGGGTACAGGACAGAGTGGACATGACTCCAGGCACAGCAAGAGGGGCTCAGAGTGGGCCTGGCCTTGGTGATTGGCATCAGGGGGAGGAAGTGATGTCATGGCTGGATTCAGACCATATCAGGAATGTGTCCTGTGCCCAACACTATTTTGGTGCCAAGGCCAGTGACTATGAACCTCATTACTCTCTCTCCTCCCCACTCCTGACACTTTGCTCTTTCCGTCATACCTACTCTGACTTTGCGCCCAGGATTATCCCTCACCTCTCTGCCTTCCACTCCTCGGTGGTGCTCTCCATTCTCACCTCTCTGCTTTTCAATATTGGCCTACACCTAATGTGTCATGAGGCCTGCACTTATCCTCAAAATGGTCCTTGAACACCAGCTACTCAGTGACAATTGGATTTTCCTGGGTCTGGATACAGCTTTGCACACAGCACACACGTGTCCCCAGCAGCCAAGGCCCCGGTGAAAACTGTTTCCGGAGGAGTGAGTTGTGGACCCCTGGTTCCCTGTGTTCTGCACCCCATCCTTGTGTCTTTTGCCTGGTGAGTCGTCCCTGTTTTGTGATGTGTAGAGGCCCTATCCACACAGCAGCCCCTTGCTAACCTGCTCCCACCTCCCTTGTCCTGAAAGTAATCCCATGGATTTATTCTTTCTGTGTCAGACATGTGTTGTGATGGGGCTCCCCCCTTCTACCAAGATGTACATGAAATTCACCCACATTTCTTTGCTTTCAGGTTGTTGGCAGAGAGCAGAGATGAAGGAGAAAACTTCTGAGCACAATGCTTCTGTAGAAGTGCCACAGATAATTACTTCAAAGACAGACCTGTCCATCCAGAAGGCCTATCCCTGGGAGATGGGTAACCTGGATGTAGAAGGTGGTCCGCGTCTAGCTGAGGACCTGGGAGTGAACCCTGTCCAGACACTGTGTAGGGCAGGTGTGAAATTTCAGCAGCACAGTGGAGAGAAACTCTTTAGAAGAGACATGGGTAAGGCCTTTATGAAGAGTCGTACCGTTCATGCAACCAAGAAGTCTTTCCCATGCCAGGAGCCTGGGAAGGATTTCCCTGGTGGCTCTGATCTTCTCCAGCACCAGGTCACTCCACAAGAGGTCACCGAGTGTGTGGAGGCCTCTCACAATGGACTGAGGCACTATAAGTGCAGTGAATGTGGGAAAACCTTCTGCCGCAAGTACAGACTTGCTCAGCACCAGAGAGTCCACACTGGCGAAAGGCCTTATGAATGCAGTGAGTGTGGGAAAACCTTCAGCTATAAACACATACTTGTTCAGCACCGGAGAGTCCACACTGGAGAAAGGCCTTATAAGTGCAGGGAATGTGGGAAAGCTTTTAGCAACAAACCCACACTTGTTCGGCACCAGCGAATTCACACTGGAGAAAAGCCTTATGAGTGTAGTGAGTGTGGGAAATTCTTTAGCCAAAGCTCCAGCCTTAGTGAACATCAGAGAATTCACACTGGATCACGGCCTTATAAATGCAATGAATGTGGAAAATTCTTTACATCGAACTCGAATTTAATTAAACACAGGCGGGTTCACACAGGCACAAGGCCTTATGAGTGCGGTGAATGTGGGAAATTTTTTAACCAAAGTCCCAGCCTCATTAAACATCAGAGAATCCACACTGGCGAAAGGCCATATGAATGTAGTGAATGTGGAAAAGTTTTTAGCCAAAGCTCTACTCTCATCAAGCACCAGAGAGTTCACACTGGAGCAAGGCCTTATAAATGCACTGAATGTGGAAAACTTTTTAGCCAAAGCTTTGGCCTCACTCAACACCAGAGAATTCATACTGGAGAAAGACTATACAAGTGCACTGAATGTAAAGAATTCTTTAGCCAGAGCACCCAGCTTACTCAACACCGAAGAATTCACACCAGAGCAGGGCCTCTCAAGTGCAGCAAATGTGGAAAAGTCTTTAGTCAAAGGTCTGCTCTGATTGAGCACCAGAAACATCACAGCCCAGATAGACCCTATGAGTGCAGTGAGTGTAAGAAAGCTTTCAGCCGAAGGTTTAACCTTCTTCGTCACCAGAAAGTTCACACTGGACAAAGACCTTCTAATGAGATGAGCAGAGAAGCAAATAATGAACTGTCTCCTTAGCTAACACATCTTACCGAACAGGCTCTGTGAGGGACTCATCAACTGGAAGTTGAATGCCACCATCTGCACAGCCCTAGTGTGGAGATTAACTGTGGGTACCTGGTTCATTGGAAGCTTTTAAGAAGCTATGCTGTACTTTCTAATGTGCCCATGGCCTTTCCAGACTTCATGTCACTGTGAGTTTCTGTGGTAAAAATCATCTTACTTCTACCAACTGGTGGTCACTTCATTGTGATCAGAGTTGGTAGACTTTTGTGCTCCTTCTTCTATGGAGGAAAGCTTAAGTAGCCTGAGCACTTGGATGTTATTCTCTTATTTCTAACTGACTAGAACATTGGCTTAACCATCTTTGACCAAGGTGACCCAGTCTGCCTTCTGCTGGTGGCTTGTTTACCGTCTTCAGTGGCATTGTTTCATGTCATGCTCAAAATGGGTTTTTCCAGCTGTGTGTCACCTGTTTGGGAACTCTCTATTCCTCAGTGAGGACAGTATCATGGCAGAGAGTAGTTTTCATTGCAGTTTTGGTCTAATTTGCATTGTTGTCCAAGGCCTCCTGGGGTAGACTACAGGGCTTTGTTGTGACCTGAATGTCATAATTTTTGGTTTCAGAGGTCACCTGAGATGAGGGCAGCCGTGAGAACCACCAGTGATTTTTAGAACAGCATGAATGTTCTCTTTTCACACGGGATGTCCCATCATCCCCCCAGCACTGTTCAAGGGAAGAAGTTCTCTAGGTCCAGCTGGAACAGAGCCACGTACCATAATGTCCACAACATGGCAGGCTGATGTTGCTAAGTGTTAGATTACAGACACTGAGCAGGGACCATACTTGGTACAGAAGACACTCGGGGAATTAATAGGTCCCGAGAGACTAGTGGAGAAGAAGGAATGGGCCTTTTCTAAAGTTTCATCCACAAATGTGACTGGTTGTTTAGATTTTTAAAAGAAATTCTCGGGATCTACAGAGTTACTTTGTCCTGAGCCTCCAGTCAGAGTCAGACTGAATAATGTAAAGGTTTTAGGATCCTCATAGCATCTGCAGATTGTTTTATCTCAAGGCCATTGCTGCAAAAAGAAAAGGGAGAGTAGAATCCTGTAGTCCAGGTATGTGATTTTTTTTTTAGGACCCAGGCAGAGTTCCTGGAGAACTCAAGTGGAAACACCTTCCATTGCTCATCTGCCTTCATTACTACTGGGACCCAACCCCTTGCATGAGACATGGAGAGGTGATGTAGTTAATGTGTTGGTTTCCAGAGTTCTACTTTTCTAAAAAGGAGATTTGGATTTTTATGTGAAGCCAATTTTTATTTAAACTTAATTGAGCTGTATAGTTGATATGCCGTGGACTGAATAGACTTAAAATGTATAGCTTGGTAACTTTTACTATGTGTAAAATCACAGAACCACCATAATAACAAACATCCATTACTCCCACATCTACCTTCTGAAATCTCCCTGGGCTCCCAGGCAACTGGGATTCAATTTCTTTATTTCACATTCTATTAGTTAATGTTTTCTAGAACTTGAATGTCATTGGAATGTTAATGTGTTTACTCTTGTATTTGCCTTTTTCTTTCATGGTACATAATTATCTTGAGAATTATCCATATTGCAGATATGAATGGTTGTGTTTTTGTTTGTTTTTGCCATGCCACAAGGTTTTGGGATCTTAGTTCCCCAAGCAGGGATTGAACCCAGGCCCTCAGTGGTGAAAGCACAGAGACCACTGGGGAATTACCTGATGGTTAATTTTTTTTTTTTTTTTTTTTTGGTTAATTTTTTTAATTCCTGAAAAATACACTGTTTGGATACACTACCTGTGGACTGTTTATCCATTTATCTGTTAATGGATGAATGGGATTTTGTGCTTTGTTTCCAGCTTGGCTATCACAGAAAGTTTACTGTGAACATGTACATAAATTTTCTTAAATGAATATATGGTTTCATATTCTAAAGTGAATGACTACCCTTTTGCATTCCCCATCAACAGTACTGGGAGCATTCCAACTCCCCTATATTCCTCACCTGTACTTGTTTGGTATGGTCAGCATATTAAATATTACCTATTTTCAAAGTGTGTAGTTACCTCACTATTGCCTGATGGTCTGTCTGGTTGAACATTTTTAATGTGTTCACGTGCCAAATGCATGTCTTTGATAAAATGTTCATAATAGTTATTTACCATTTGGTACTGAATTTTGGCTGATATTTCCTTTTTTATGAATAACTAAGAAGACAATAAAAGAAATGTGTTAGAACTTGACTTTTCTTCAGTTCAGCTTGGCTGGGTGGAATGAATGTTTGTGGTATTCCCCATATATAGTCCTCATTATTAACTCATTCTGCACTACTTTTTAAAGTCTCAAAAACTTATAAAACAGCAAATTGACCCCTGGTTGTAGTGTTTGCCATTTTCCCTGGTACAAATACTCCAAACTATGGCAATTTCAAGCTGTGAATGAGGTTGTTACCAAACCAGGTCACATTTTCAGAGGTGCACAAGCCAGAAACTGAGACACTAGGACTTAAGCAATGGGGCAACTGGAACCTGCCAACATGGTTCCTCTTGGAGTCTGTCACATTATGCCATCTTCCTTTGCTACTCTTCATCTGTATCCTTTTCACTGTAATAAACTGTAGCCACTGAGATCTTAAGTTTAACTTTTTATTTCCCCTATAACAGTTAAGTTTCTCTAGAACTATATATTTTTTCCAATTTCACTGAGTAACTACACAATCATTGTTAATAACTTTTTGTAATATTCAAGTATTATTAATGTTGAGTTTAGCACGGGATTTAGGTAAGAGGAGAAAAGAAAAGGAATAGATTTTTGGATAGGGAGGTTACTCATAAACTCAGCAGGGGAACTCAGTTTCTGAGGTGGCGCTAGTGATAAAGAACCTGCCTGCCAAAGCAGGAGACTTATATAAGAGACATGGGTTTGATCCCTGGGTTGGGAAGATCCCCTAGAGGAGGGCATGGCAACCCACTCCAGTATTCTTGCCTGGGAAATTCCCATGGACAGAGGAGCCTGGTGGGCTACAGTCCATAAGGTCAGACACAACTGAAGCAACTTAGCATGCACACACAGTTTCACTACCTTTTCCCAACAATTCCTCTTAAAACTCCAAATACCAGTTACTTCTGAAGATCGACCCCAGCTGTGAGTCACATGCAGAAAATTGTAGAATTTAAACCTTGGACCTGAGCTGAATTAAAATATATAACTACAGATTCTCCTCAACCCAAATAAACCAGCAAGTAGTTATTAAAAAATTTAGAATTCTTTAGGGTACATCTAACTAAGGTCATCTAACCTATACAACCTTGTTGGCTGGAACATAAGATGCTAAGCTTATGTGAAAAGGTGACAAAAGCTGATTGGAAACTTATCAGGAAGGGATTGATGGGGAGTTATTCGTTCTACAAAAACTCTGGGGATCATAGAAAGGTCAGGAAAGGAAGTCTAAGGCTCCTAAAATCCAGACCTGAAGTATTAAAAAGAAAAATTGATTGCAGTTTAATCAATGAAACAAAAATATGTTTAAGTTGTAGATTTTCAGGACAGACTAGCATATTTATAAGACAGGATCCAATGAAATGTGTCCCTGGAGATGATGAGCAGAGGCTAAGGGGCCCACATCCCAACCAACTACCTATTGGCAAGGACACTTGTAAATAAATGGAGTGAACACTGGAGAAAGATTTTCCTATCTTATGGAGAAAAACTGACACACAGAATATGCCTCAATTCAAAACAGGGTGCCTTGAGGAAAGGAAAGTGCCCAATAATCTGTCATACCCTTTAGTACTCAAGATGAGTTGACTGTACGTGGTCATCCTCATCAAATTCTGGTGGACATGGAGGCTAATCCTACATTAATCACCAACAGCTTAGCTCAATCTCTTCCTGACAGTGGAAGGTATTTCAGATAACCCAGATTTTCCCCATTTCAGCAGTAAATACTTGGACTGAAAAATCATAAGCATTCTTCCCACTCTTGTACCATCCCTGCAAATTTAATAGGAAGATTTATTAAACTATACACTGCCCAATATCTTAATTACAAGGGGAGTTTTTAAAGGAAATGTATAGCTTTATTTACAGTTCATTACAGAAGAATGATGTCAATAACCTAACCTTCCTTGTTGAGAAACCTAGAAAATAAGACCAAACCCCAAAGCAAAGATAAGAAAGGAAATGATAAAATTAGAACAAAATATTGAAAAAAAAACTTTTTAAAAATCAATGAAGAAAAATGTTGGTTCTTTCAAAATTGACAAAACTGTAGGTTGACTGAAAAGAAGACAACAAAACCAAGAGTGAAGACACTACTGACTAGAGAAATTGAAGGTATCATAAGGGAATGATTAAAAAAAAACACAAACATTTAACAAAACAAACAGATGCACAAACTTAGAGAACAAACTTGGGTGGTGGTGGGGGGAGGGGGATGGGAGAGATTATTGAGTTGATTGACATGTACACAGTTCTGTATTTAAAATAGACAACCTACAAGGACCTACTATATATAGTACAGGGAACTCTGTTCAAAACACTGAAATAACCTAGATGGAAAAAGAATTTGAAAAGGAATACATACATGTATATGTATAACCAAATCACTCTGCTGTCCACCTGAAACTAACAGAATGTTGATAATCAACTATACTCCAAAGCCGTTCCTTTCAAGAGAAAAAAACTGAAAAAATTACTTGACTGTATTTTTATTGAAAGTCTTCCCACAAGAAAATTCCAGGCTTAGGTGCCTTCATAAGGAATTTCAGCAAGCATTTAAAAAAGAAGTATCATTTATCCTTCAAAACTCCTCCAGAAAATAAGGAGGAGGAAACAATTATTCTTTGACATCAGAATTACTCTGATGCCAAAGTCAGAGAAAAACAGATCTATAAACCCACTACCATTCATCTATCTATACAATACATTAACAAAATATCAGAAAAATGACTCAGCAATATATACAATGGATTATACAAGATGATCATGTGGGATTTCTTGCAGGAAATGCAAGATTAGTTCCCATGGACAGAAGAATCTGGCAGGCTACAGTCCACAGGTGTACAGAGTCGGACAGGACTGAAGCAACTTAGCACACATGCACCATTTAAATAAAAGACAACAAGGTGAGGAGAGCGGAGCTGGAGACGAGACCAGAGGCCGAACTCGGGATCTGACAAGATGGCCGGGCTGCCCCGCAGGATTATCAAGGAAACCCAGCGTTTGCTGGCAGAACCAGTTCCTGGCATTAAAGCAGAACCAGATGAGAGCAACGCCCATTATTTTCATGTGGTCATTGCCGGCCCTCAGGATTCCCCCTTTGAGGGAGGGACTTTTAAACTTGAACTATTCCTTCCAGAAGAATACCCAATGGCAGCCCCTAAAGTACGTTTCATGACCAAAATTTATCATCCTAATGTAGACAAGTTGGGAAGAATATGTTTAGATATTTTGAAAGATAAGTGGTCCCCAGCACTGCAGATCCGCACAGTTCTGCTATCGATCCAGGCTTTGTTAAGTGCTCCCAATCCAGATGATCCATTAGCAAATGATGTAGCGGAGCAATGGAAGACCAACGAAGCCCAAGCCATAGAAACAGCTAGAGCATGGACTAGGCTATATGCCATGAATAATATTTAAATCGCTTCGATCCTCAAGTGTGCATCACTTCTCCTGTTCTGCCAAGACTTCTTCCTTTTTTGTTTGAATTTAATGGACACAGTCTTAGAAACATTACAGAATAAAAACCCAGACATCTTCAACCCTTTGGTGATTAAATGCACATTAGCAAATCTATGTCTTGTCCTGATTCACTGTTGTAAAGCATGAGCAGAGGCTAGAAGTACCATCTGGATTGTTGCGAAACGTTTAAAAGCAGTGGTGCCTCTCTGCTTTTATTCATTTCCCCCATCATGGTTTAAGTATAAAGCACTGTGAATGAAGGTAGTTGTCAGGGTTAGCTGCAGGGGTGTGGGTGTTTTTCTTTATTTTATTATTTTTTTTTTGGTGGGGGGGAAGGTAGTTTTATTTTAATTTTATGGGCTCCTTTCCCCCTTTTTATGGTGATCTAATTGCATTGGTTAAAAGCAGCTAACCAGTTCTTTAGAATATGCTCTCTAGCCAAGTCTAACTTTATTTAGACGCTGTAGATGGACAAGCTTGATTGTTTGAGCCAAAATGGGAACATTAAACAGACATCACAGCCCTCACTAATAACATTGTGACCTTGCTGTCAAGTGTAGAATCCTCCCTTCAAGAAAAAGCTTGTGACCATTTTGTATGGCTTGTCTGGAAACTTCTGTAAATCTTATGTTTTAGTAAAATATTTTTTGTTATTCTAAAAAAAAAAAAAAAAAAAAGACAACAAGGAAAACAAAAACAAAAACACAGCCACGTGATGATTATCTCACTAAGTGCAAAAAATGAATAGAAACCACAGAAACAGATCCACACTAATACAGTAAACTGATCTTTGAAAAGGGAGGAAAGGCAAAGGAATGAAGAAAGGATAGTCTTTTCAACAGATGGGGCTTTAAAACATGATCCAGTGGTTAGGACTCCCTGCTTCCACTGCAGGGAACATGGGTTAAAATCCCTGGTTTGGGAACTAAGACCCTACAAGCTGCACAGCACGGGGGGAAAAAAAAAGTGATCCAGACACAGACCTCACACCTGTCACAAATATTTTCTCAAATGGATAATAAGCCTAAATACAAAACAGTAAAACACGTAGCCAATAATACAGGGGACACAGACCTTGGGTTAGGCAATGATGCATTAGACACACCAAAAATACAATCCATGAAAGAAACACTGAGTAATTTGGACTTGACTAAAGTTTAAAATTTCTGTTCAGCAAAAGACACTGTTAGAAGAATATAAAGATATTCAGCATATTTCATTAGAGAATTGCAAATGAAAGAAACAACAATATACTATTACTACATACCGACTTGAATGGCAAAAACCAAAACATTGACAACATGAAATATAAGAACATGGAGCAACTGGAACTCTCACCTACTGTTGGTGGGAATGCAATATGATACAATCACTTTAGAAGGCAGTTTTTTGTTTTGTTTGTTTTTTAGTTCTACCACTTTATTGCTACCAACCCATCTCCCTCCACCTTCGTGCACACATGCTCAGTCATGTAATCCCATGGACTTCAGCCCACCAGACTCCTCTGTCCATGGACTTTTCCAGGCAAGAATACTGGAGTGGGTTGCCATTTCCTTCTCCAAGAAGGCAGTTTTTAATAAAACTAAATATTCTCTTACTATGTGACCCAGCAAATCATGCCCTGAGGCTTGAACCCAAATGAACTGAAAATGTATACCCACACAAAACAATGCATAATGCAGGTTTAGTCATAGTGCCAAAACTTGGAAGCAATCAAGATATCCCTCAGTGAATGGATAAACTGTGGTACATCCATACAATGGAAGGTGATTGAGTGATAATTTATACACAAATTGTCACAGTAGTTTTATCTGTGATAGCCCCAAACTGGAAACAACCTAAATATCCACTAACTGGCAAATGGATAAAAGACAATTGTGGTATATCTATATAATGGATGAATACGCAACAATACAAATGAATAGTTGATACATGCAGCAAAATGGATCAATCTCAAAATAGTTATGGCTCGTGAAAAAAGTCAGAGTTCCCACTCCCCAGAAAGTATATATCACATGATTTTGTTTATATAAAATACTACAAAATACTTGCTATTACTCGTGAATTGTGGGAAAGGGGGTTAGAAAGGACTGTGCGAGAAACATTATAAAGAGACACAAGGAATCTCTTGGCTGTGTTGGATATCTCCATTATCTCCATGTCTGGTCTCATCAGTATATACACATGCTGAAACATAACACATTTTATATTTTACATATATTTATTTCATATCACTATACCTCAATAAAGATGTTAAGAATTAAATATTCCCCATAAATATCCATATTTACCATTCTTCTTGGAAAGTCCCATCTGCCAACTGTTCTGGTTCTACCATATCCCTTTCCACACAACGTAGGAGCATAAGCCCTGCCTCGGGATCAGCAAAAACTGCAGAACAATGAAGTCCACGTCCACTTCAGTCACTAGGAATGTTGGCTGGTCCGAGAAGCCTGAGCCCTGGATCTCTCTTCTGTCACTGCTGGGGTTCCTGCCTGTGCAGTGATGGCCAGAAGGTAAACAGCCTAGGGAGGTACAGGAATCCACAAACCTTTATTTACTGAGACAGTGTGTCGGCCACAGGAGACTCAGAGGTGTGAAGGTCCTGAGAATTTCTGTATACTTTCATGCCATAGAGCCAAAATCGCAGGGACATATAGAGACACCGCCTTAAGAACAGACACCCATCCTCTCACGAGCCTCAGTCATCCCCACTCGATTATCTCAGTGTCTCTGTACCAACGATGATTCCCACCTTTGCTGGTGTGTCCTATAATCTTAAACAAGGACACAGCACATTGACTGAATTCATAAGGCCTTTCTCCAGTTGAAGTTTCTGGGTGTTAAACAAGTTTAAGAGATGCAGCTAAAGGGTCACCAAAACTGTTGCATTCATGACGTCCTTCTCCGGGGTGAGCTTTCTGGAGCCTAACAAAATGGGAGCTTCTGCTATAGGCCTTCCAACATTCACTGCACACGTAAGGCTTTTTCTCCAGTGTGAACTCTCTGGTGTAGAATGAGGCTAGAGTTGCGGCTAAAGAATTTCCTGCATTCACTGCACTCATAAGGTCTCGCTCTAGTGTGAACTTTCTTGTGTTGAACAAGGTGGGAGCTACTAATGTAAGCTTTTCCGCATTCACTACACACATAAGGCCTTGTTCTACTGTGATGTGTCTTTTGTAGAATGAGGCTGGAATTGTGGCTAAAGCATTTCCCACATTCACTGCATTCATAAGGCTTCGCTCCAGTGTGAATTCTCTGGTGAACAATAAGGTTGGAGCTATGGCTAAAGAGTTTTCCACAGTCATTGCACTCATAAGGCCTTTCTCCAGTGTGGATTTTCCAGTGCTGCACAAGCATGTGTTTACAGCTGAAGGCCTTCCCACACTCACCGCACTCATAAGGCCACGCTCCAGTGTGCATTATCTGGTGCTGATCAAGTGTGTCTTTGCAGCCAAAAGTCTCCCCACATTTGCCGCACACATAAGACTGCTCCTGTGGGGACTCTCCTATGTTTAATGCGGTTGGAGTTATGGCTAAAGAATTTTCCACATTCAATACACTCATAAGTCCTCGCCCCGGTGTGACTTCTCCAGTGCTCAATAAGGTGAGAGCTTTGGCTAAAGAATTTTCCACATTCACTGCACTCATAAGGCCTTTACCCTGTGTGAATTCTCATGCTGCACAAGCTGGGAGCTTCTGCTGTAGGCTTTTCCACATTCAGTGCAGTCATAAGACCTTTCGCCGGTGTGAACGCTGGTGCTGAACAAGTGTGTTTTTATGACTAAAGGCTTTTCCGCATTCACTGTACATAAGGTCTTTCTCTGGTGTGAGTTCTCTGGTTCTGAACAAGGTGCAAGCTTCTGTTGTAAGCTTCTCCACATTCACTGCACATATATTGTCTTTTGCCAGTTTGAAATTTCTGGTGGGTTTTTAGGTGAGACAGGTGAATGAAGGCCTGTCCACACTTCTTACACACATGTGATGTTTCCCCACCGGGAAGTTTTCTGTGATGAATAAGAGCGGATTTCTCCTTGGACAGATTTCCACACGGTAGGTACCTAAAGGCTCGCACTTCATCCTGAGTTATCTGGTTGTCGAGGAGAGTGAAAGCATTCAGGAAGGCTTTCTCATTGTCAGTGCAATTGAAAAGCATCAGTTCACCACTGTCTCCCTGGTGTCGCCCAAGACTGGACTTCTGTGAAAAGATTCCACGAACTCAGCTGTTCTCTGTGGACTCAGTCCACTGTGAGTGCTTTGGTGTTGGAAGGGGCCAGAGTTACCCGGCACATCCATCACTGCCCCCCACAAGTAAAAGATCTCCCTAACTCATGGACAGCACAGCTCTTCATACGTGAGGCCACATCATCATCTTCACTGACAGGATTCTTACCACTATGTGGTTTCTGGTGCTAATGAAAGTTTTCACTCAACAGGAATCCTCACTCACAGGGGTCACATATGTCCAGGTTCAGTGCAGGGCATGACCCCTGTTGTTCATCCAGGTGTTAAAATGCCTTTCAAGAGCAGGTCATCTGTCTCACATGGGTGAGCTTTCTGGATAGGTGCACAGGACCCAAGAGCCCTGAACTCTTGACACTAATTCAACAAAAACACTCCGCTCAGTGGGGCCTCCTCACTGCTTCACAGCAACAACCTGAAAGCAAAGAAATGCTAGTGAAGGACATGCTGACTTCAGTAAGAAGCAGCAAGTCCATCACCTCTGAGTTTGTGACACACCAATGAGTGAGTCCACGGACCTTTGGCAGGATGAGGGGGCCAGGATCAGTGAGGAAGGGCCCACTGTCAGTCCTGGGCCTCAAAAAGTCACAGTACAGAGTACTTCCAATGATGGGTAAAGACACAATGATGGTGAACAGTACTGGAAGCAGAGACGAGGTCTCCAACTCACTCGTTTAAGAAGGGTTTAAACAGGGTATCAGCTGTTGGTGTCAAGCTCACCTGTCAGAAGACTCTGTCCAGGCCCAGGAAAATCTAATTGCAAGTAAGTAGCTGGCTCTTCAGGACTACATACAGATATGTGCACAACTCATGGCATACTGACGCAGCCTATGTTGCAGAGCATTGCAGGGTGAGCAGAGGAGAATGAATGACAGACATGGAGGCCAGGAGGTGGGACAACAGCCAAGGGAAGGAAGACAGAAGAAAAACATCAAGTGCCAAGAAAGGTGAGGAAAGGGAGACGTGAGGTACTGCTATGGGCCTTGGCAAGAAAACACTGGTGAACACAAAGTTGGCTGACGGTATGATGTGAGCCCAACCCTCAGATGGCTCTCTCTCAGCTCCCGTGTGGCAAGGCAGACCTGCTCTGTGCTGTCAGTGTGGCTGGAGACAGGTCCACACACAGGTACCCGGGGTTTTCTGCCTCTCTGCTACTAGGCAACTACATAGGATCTGGAAGGTGGAAGTTGTAAAACAAACAAACAAACAAACATAGCACAGATGAGTGGCCCAGATAGACCCATCTCAGAGAGAAGAAAAGGTTAAAATAAAAAAGACAAAAAACCACAAAGGAGGATTTGGCAGAACACCCCTATGCCCTCCACAAGCAGTAACATGTCAATAGCTACAATTTCTGGCAAAGTCAGTCCCTGAGAACTGTCAGTCAGAGGATGGGGGCAGAACATAGACACAGACGCATCGTGGATCTGGAAGTGCCCAAGCTAGGGAGAATCTGTGAAGCCAACTCAAGAGCCCTAAGCTCCTAACCTCATCCAGAAAGGCTTTGGGCAGCAGGTGTCGGGACTGCTCAGCGAGGGGACACTACACACAGCCCTGGGCATCCACAGCCCCTACCCTGGGAACCAAGACGGGACGGGGAAGAGACCCTGATTTGGCAGGACAGGAAGAACTGCCCCCGGGGCACCAGGGGAAAAACCCAAGGACACTGCAGCAGGTGTGGCAGTGGGGGGCCTGGGGCAGGCAGCCTCTCCGATGGCCCCAGGAAGACCTGTCGCCCAGTGTTCTTGCCCTTGCGTGAGCCACTTCCCTTGACCGGAGGTTTTACTGACTGACCCATTTCTAAGAACAAAACAGGGAAAAATGATGGGATCACTGTTTCCAGGTCGGATTAGAAAAAGACCAGCTACCATCCTGAACATTCTCTCCGCTCAGAGAGAAAGTTCCTTCCCTGCTGTGAGATGTGCTACAGAAAGGCTATGGTGACAAGGAAGCCAGGGGGCGTCTGACCAACAGCCTTACAGTCCAACAAGCCACAAGAAACGACCTCTTGGAAACACAAAACATGAGTGAGTTTGTGAATGAGATCCTCCCAAGAATGGCCTTCAGATGAGAACAGTTTGGCTGGGAGCTTGATTAAAGCCTCATGAGAGATCCTGAGCCAAAAGCATCAGCTGTAACGAGCTGTGACGAGCTCGTGACACACTGAAGCTTACATGAGGCCTTTCTATTGTTTTACGTCACTCACTTCTGGAGTAGTGTGACATGTACCAATGGGTAACTGAAACGGGGACTTACCCAGGGCGGCCACGTGTGCGAAGTTCTCCAGCATCACATTGCAGTACAGGAGTCTCTGAGGTTCCTCCAGCACCTCCCACTCCTCCCAGGAGAAGTACATGAACACATCCTCAAAGGTCACACCGCCCTGCCACGATGGGGACAGCTGAGCCCGCAGACAACAGGACTCCCCAGGCCCTCCACTCACCTCCCACCCCCTGGTTCCACTGCTCCCCAGTCTCCCAACTCAGAGGTGATACTCAGCCATGACACCACTACTAGCTGCCCTCTCCTGTCCCTCTGACCACTGTGTGCAGCCCAGAGCAAAATCAGGAAGATGGGCAGACAGAGACTATGTAAGCCACGGGTCCAGCAGGAAGAGCACCAAATCTCTCCCACTGGCATCCTCCTGACCATGCCTCCCAGACAAAACTTTTAAGGCCATCAGTCTACGCTCTTCCCACCATGAACCTCACTCTGAACCACACCTTCCTCATATCTGGGGTCCCCCTCCATTAAGACTGAAAACTTTCCAGTCCACACTTCCAAGGCTCACCCCACCCCTGAAGCCACTCTGCACACAGAATCCAGGAAGAACTCCTTTGTGTCTGACAGGCTCCACTGCCACCCCAGTGCCTGAGCAAGACACCCAGTCCTCAGTGCCCAGTTGGGACTTTCTTTGCCACCATCAACACTTCTGTAGATCACTGCAGTAGCCTCCTCCCTCACGCCCACACTCCATTCTCAACTAGACAGCAGCCAGAAGGAGCCTATTTTGATTTGATTCTCTCTTCTCTTCCAAATCTTCCATGTCTTTTGTGCATGCTACATGTTCACTTGGTCGTGTCTGCCTCTTTGGGACCCCAAGGATTGCAGCCCACCCGGTTTCTCTGTCTATGGGATTTCCCAGGCAAGACTACGGGAATGGGTTGCCATTTCCTCCTCCAGGGGATCTTCCTGACCCAGGGATCAAACCCGTGTCTCTCGCATCTTCTACACTGCAAGTGGAATCTTTACCACTGAGGCATCCAGGAAGCTCATGTCTTTCATCACCTTCAAAACAGAAGCTCAGCTCCTCAGCCTGCTATTGTTGTCCAACTTCTGGCCCTTTTCTCAACAGACAGAATGAAGACCTGTGGTTCCTTGATGACTCCCAACTCAATCTTAACCTCTTAAGCACCTGTGCAAGCTCTTCCTGAGTCTAATACACCTGTCCAGTCTTCCTCCTACTGGCTGCCCAAAGCAGGAACCTCTTCATATAACTCTCGGCTTAGATTCAGGGTGCTGGGCTAGAAAGGACTCCTTCTGAAAGAGCCCCAGACTCAAGTGCAGAGGGAGGGACAGGTGAAGAGTCCCAGAACATCACTACTTCTCATCACAAAATCTCCACTGGCCCTAGTTTAAAAACATACAAAATCCAAACACTTCTCTAACGTCCACTTTTGGCCCCACCATCAACACACCTGGGCTATTGCAGTCGATTCCGCCTGGTCTCCTTGTCACCCTCAGGCTTCCCCAAACTTTCCACTTTACTTAGAGGGAGCCTGTCAACACCGACGTCAGACCACCTCCCTTCTCTGTTATAAACCTTCCGTGGTTCCCATCACCGTCAGAATAGAGGTCCAGCTCCCCAGGCTGCCGTACCAGTTCGGACTCCTGACTGCCTGCTCTCTGTTCTCAGCACACTTAACCGCAGAGACCTGCCGTTTCCAGAACGCGCCTAATTCATCCTCACCTCCAGGTGTTTGTACCTGGGGCTCCTAAATCCTGGAAACCATTTCGCACCTCATCCCGTCAACACTGCTAAGGGATTCCTTGCCACATGTTCACCGTCACTGACCGCCCTTCACCGCCTTCATACTCAAGAGAAGTGAGCGACGAAGGCCAAGTTCGGAAAGCCCGAGAATACACCATCCCCCACACCTGAGTCGGGAAGGCTTGAGGACTCTCCACTCACCTGAGCCCAGTTCATAAGCGCGGCAGCGGCCATGGGGTCCTGTGAGCAAAACCGGGTTGAAAAGCCGGCGGAACCCTCACACTCCCCTGGGAGTGGTGGGCCCGAGAGGACGGTCGAGCTCCAAGCCCCGATCTCCTGGTCAAAAGGCGCAGAAGCTCAGGATGCTGCCTCCAGAGGCGGACGAGGACAGAGGGCGGCTGCGAAGGCCCCCGAAGGAGCGCAGCCCCAGGCGACAGCTCCGCGATAGGCGGCCGTCCCACGACAGCGACCATGGTTCGTAATAACCAAGCGGACGGAAGTACCATCTTTTTTTCTGTCCTATGTTCGCCTCTCCAGAGCTTCCCCAAAAGCGGACCCCAGTGAGGACTCCCAGCCTACACAGCAACTCGAGGATCCCGGCCACCAGCAAAAGACGTCACAACCGCGACGCCAGAAATCCCCTCTGCTTGCAAGGGCTTCCGGAAACGCCCATCTTCTGGGCGGCCACTGGCACAGCGCAGATGCGCTGGGCAGAGACCTCTAGGTTAAGGAGTTTGTGCACCCCATCCAACCAGGGAAAGGGCACGTTTCTGGTTCTCCCTGATAGCTGCAGAGGCGGATGGAGGCGGAAAGGTCGGGGAGAAACTGTGTCCTGAGCGCCAGACCTCCTGGTAAAGGCAACGCGCCCCTAATTCCATGGTGACCTGTGACAACACTGTGACCCCTCAATTCTCAGTTGCAGGTTATTCAACATGGGCGGATCCCCTTCTAAGCCAGAAGAAGCGCCCTTGGAGTGTATCCTTAAGAATTGGAAATTCTTCAAAATCGAAGGGTTAAAAAAGAAGAGACTTAAATTCTGTAGCAGTGCCTGGCCTTTTGATCAGTTGGGGAACGGAGAAAAACGGCCTCCAAACCTCCAAACGAGTCTCTATATTAATAACACCACTCTGCAGTTGAATCTTTATTGCTGCAGAATGGGCACGTGGAGTGAGATTGCCTCGTGCCCGCCCCAGAGAAGCAGAAGGGTCAGGCTTCCCACCTCCCAGATGTCGGGCTGGTCCACCGTTTCCAAGCTCCCCACCAAGTAAACACATCCGTATTTACAAAATGTCACCCGCGGTGCACACCAACAGACCCGCCCACACATTGTCCTCCAGAATGGAAGTGCCTGAGTCTTCAGTGATCCTGTGACAGTTCGGCGCAGTGCCTTCTGGGTAAAGTAGCTCACTGGGTCCCAGGTCCAGGTAAAGGGCAATGCTCCCCAGATCCAGAAAAGGTTCCCCCCACACCACGGAAGAATTGCTGGAGAGGAGGATCCTTAGGCTCCAGGCCCGGGCGGGGTTTCACGTTTCTTAAAGGGGATGCACCCAGATTTCCATGGACTGGACTGTGGTGGTTTAGTCTCTAAGTCGTGTCTGACTCTTGCGACCCCATGGACTGTAGCCCACCAGGCTCCTCTGTCCATGGGGATTCTCCATGCAAGAATACAGGAGTGGGTTGCCATTTTCTTCTCTAGGGGATCTTCCCAACCCAGTAATCAAACCCAGGTCTCCTGCATTGCAGGCAGATTCTTTACTGTCTAAGCTACACAGGAAGCCTTGTGGCTTTCAGATTTCTTAAAGGGGATGCACCCAGATTTCCACGGACTGGACTGTAGGTCCTTCATTCTGTACACTCTCTTCCCACTTATCTAGTTACTGGAACACATGCCCATTTGGAAGGGGCTTATCCATTCTGAAAGGCTTCCCTGGTGGCTCAGATGGTAAAGCGTCTGCCCGCAATGCAGAAGACTCAGGTTCAATCACTGGGTCAGAAAGATCCCCTGGAGAGGGAAATGGCAACCCACTCCAGTACTACTGCCTGGAAAATTCCATGGACGGAGGAGTCTGGTAGGCTACAGTCCATGGGGTCGCAAAGAGTCGGACACGACTGAGCGACTTCACTTTATCCATTCTACATTGCTGCAATCTCCCCCAGTCCCTATTAACCCAGTCACTGTTTCTGTACACAATATGGTTCCCACCCTAGGCCTTCTTAGATCTTAAGTCCATGGACATATACCTACATGAGTTTTTTCTTCAGGACACGCAGTTCCTATGGTGGATCTCAGAAGACAGCTGTCTCTCAATTTTGCCATGGGACATCCACTAGATTCAAGGGCCCCAACCAAATACCCAGCCAAGTGCCTATTGCCAAATACCACTGTGTGCAAACCATTTGCCCCAAGTGACTGTATGGATCCACAAATAATTTTCATGTCTAGGGCATGAGATCCTGGTGCAGGGGCCCCTTCAGATTTTCCTAGGAAGTCTCAGGAAGCAATACAAGTAGTCCAGATTTGCACTGAGAGCTGTTTGTTGTCCTCCTACTATTTCCTTTAGGGCACACAAAGTTAAAGAGTAAAGATAGCTTAAACAATAAGACCGAGGGGAGGAATGGAATAGGAAGTTAGGATTAGCAGATGTAAACTTTTATACATAGAACGGATAAACAACAAGGTCCTACAGTAAAGTGCAGGGAACTCTATTTAATACCCTATGATAAACCATACTGGAAAAGGATATTTTTAAAAAGGAATATATATGTATAATTAGTCACTTTGCTGTACAGCAGTAATTAACCCAACATTGTAAATGAACTATACTTCAATTAAAAAAAAAAAAAAAAAGACCTTTATTGCAAGAACCAGGAAGGTTAGCCTGGAGTTTGAGGAGTGGGTAAAATGGAGGCTGGAAAAATCTGTTAAGACTATCAGGAGACAATCACTAATGACCCTGAACAAGGGAAACCTCTGAAAACTGCCAGCAAAGCCAGATACAGTCCTCTGGCAAAGCTGGGTGATGTTCACACTGTAACCAACCAAGGGGGTGGGGCACGAATTCTTAACAAAGGGCTCAAATGGCTGGCGATACTCCAGATAAAGCAAGTGAAAATGAAAGTCACTCAGTTGTGTCCAACTCTTTTCGACCCCATGGACTGTCCATGGAATTCTCCAGGCCAGAATACCGGAGTGGGTAGCCTTTCTCTTCTCCAGGGGATCGTCCCAACCCAGGGATTGAACCCTGGGCTGCCACATTGCAGGCAGATTCTTTACCAGCTGAGCCACAAGGGCAGCAGAGAAAGCAAGAGAGCACAGAAATCTGTTCTCCTTGGTTTTTAACAAAACTGCTGTGGCCTGGGTTCAGTCCCTAGTTGGAAGCTGATATACCGCAAGCTGTGTGATGTGGCCAAAAAAAGAGAAAGGAAATGCAGAATGGATGAAAGACCTAAACATTAAGGTTTAAAAGCATAGTACTCTGAGCAGAAAACATAAGAAAAAGGCTTCATGACAGTGGATTTGTGATAATTTCTTGGACATGATAACAAAGGCACAGGCAACATTAACAGAAATAAACTAGACTACACTAATATTTAAAATTTCTGTGCAAAAAAAATTACTAAGTCAACACAGTGAAAAGACTACCCTCAGAGTGGAAGAAAATATTTGCAAACTATTTAATAAGAAGTTAATACACAGAATATATAAAGAACTCCAACATCTAAATAACAATAACAATGACCATAATAACCACATTAAAAAATGGGCAATGGATTGGAAGAGACATTTTCTCAAAGGACTAATACAAACAGCCAACAAGCAGATGAAAAACTGTTCAACATCATTAAATGCAAATCAAAATCACAATGAAATATCATCTCGTGTCCCTTAGGATAGTGTTATAAAAAACAAAGCAAGAAGAAAATAAAAACATTGCTGAGGGTGTAGAGAAATTGGAAACCTCGAGCTGCATCAATGTAAAACAGTCCAGCTACCATGGAAAACAGCCCCTCAGTTCCTAAAAAAATGTAAATATTGAATTACTATATGGTCCAAAAACTCTATGTCTGGGAATATACCTTAAAAGGACTGAAAGTAAGGCCTCAAAGAAATATTTATGCCATCATATTTATAACAGCATTACATACAACAGCCAAATAGGGAAAGCAACTCAAGTGCCCAGTGATGAAAGGAAACAGAAAAAGTAGGATGTACAGAAGATGGAGCATTACTCAAAAAAGGAATGAAATTCTGATACATGCTAGAACACGGAGGAACCCTAAGAACATTATGCTCAGTTAAATAAGCCAGCCAAAAAAGAAGAATAACTTGATGACTCTTATATAAGTTCCTCAGTGAGAACAAATTCATACACAGAAAGCAGAATAGTTGTTATCAGTCAATAAGAGGGGGGACGAAGAGTTGCTGTCTAATGGGTTTAGTTTTATAAGATGAAAAGACTTTTGAATATTTGTGCACAATGTGAATGTATTATTACTACTGAACTTACACTTAAATATGGTCGACTGTAAATTCTGTTACATACACTTCACAATTAAAAAAATTTTAAACACCTAGATAGCAGTCCATCCCAGTGCTAAATCAGACCAGACTTTGCTTTGAAGTCTTCCCCTGTTTGCAATATTCTTTAGTGTGAACTTCTTGATGTCGAAGGAGGTGGGAGTTTTGGCTAAAGCCTCTCCCACAGCTGACACATTCATAAGGCCTTTCCCCAGTGTGAACTCTCCGATGTTTAATGAGGCTGGAGTTGTACCTAAAGACTTTCCCACATTCTCTGCACTCATAAGGCTTTTCTCCAGTGTGGACTCTCTGATGAATAATGAGGGTGGAGCTGTCCATAAAGAATTTCCCACATTTGCTACATTCGTAAGTTTTTTCTCTGGTGTGGACATTTTGGTGCCGAATGAGGTGGGAGTTTTGACTGAAGAGTCTACCACATACACTGCACTCATAAGGTCTTTCTCCAGTGTGATTTCTCCGATGCCTAATGTGATTTGAGTTATGCCTAAAGAGTTTCCCACATACGCTGCACTCATAAGGCCTTTCTCCAATGTGCACTTTCTGATGCCTCTCAAGTGTGAAGCGGTACCTAAAGAATTTCCCACATTTGCTGCATTCAAAACGCCTTCCCCGAGTGTGAACTTTCTGATGAATAATGAGCCTGGAGCTGTCTACAAAAAATTTCTTGCACACACTGCACTCATATGGTTTTTCTCCAATGTGAACTTCCTGATGTCTTTTGAGTGTGAAGCTGTACCTAAAGAATTTTCCACATTCGCTGCACTTATATGGCTTTTCTCCTGTGTGAACTCGCTGATGAACACTGAGTGTGAAGCTGTCCTTAACACACTTCCCACACTGGCTGCACTCATAAGGCACTGACCTAGTGTGAACTGTATGGTGTGCAGTGATGCCAGACCTTTGTGCAGAGAACCTTCCACATCCAAGCTGCTCAGAGAATCTTGTCTCAGTGTCGGTTTTCTGCTGCTGAACCAGGTGGAACCTTCTGATTAAGGTCTTCCCGCTTTCACAGCAAAGGTTTTTCTGGTGCTCAACAAGTGCGTGTTCTTGGCTAAACGTCTTCCCACATTCACTGCGCTTGTCATCATTCTGTCTACTTTCAGAGGCTGCCCTTCCCTCCATGTCACTGTGCTGTTTCCCTTCCGTGTGAGGGGCCTGGTGCTGGAGAATGCTGGATCGGGCTAGGAACTCCTGCCCTTTCACCCGACAAGGCCAGGTCTGATCTGTCACGTGAGCACTGTCGTTCTTCACACAGAAAGTCTTCCCCTCACCCCATCCAGGGAGTCTCCTTTGACATGGCTCCTTTGGATGCTGGGAAGGACTCTCCCGACATGTGGACACCTCCTGCTCAGGTTGTGTCCCACCGTGCCCAGACAGGCACATAGTGTCTTTCAAGAGTGGGCCGCACGTCTTACACAGGTGAGGCTTCTGGATGCATGGGCCTGGCTTTGGAGTCTTGACCTGTGACCTTGCAGCCACATCATGCTGCTCTGAAAGGGCCACCTCATTCTGGGTGCCATGCCGACAACCTGGAAGGAGAGATGCCAATAAAGGCAGTCCCATCAGTGTGTCTCAGACCGGCCCAGTGATAAGTCTGTGGGATTGCAGAGCCCATGTGAGGAAGGCCTGGGGTGCAGAGTGGAGCCTGGGAGGCTCATCTGAGGGCAGAGCCCAGATGACTGACAAGGACAGGAGGAAGGGGTATGGTGCAGGGAGGGGAGGAAGGTCTACAACTCACTTGAACAAGGCCTGGCTACTGGTAACTGGTGAGCAATGAATAGAAGGCTCTATCCAGACCCCAAATGTCTAAATGCAACATGGCAGCTGGACTATAAGGAGTATTTAAGGGTGCATGCACATGTTCCACCACTTTTAATGGAGGTTATGTTGAGAACACTGCAAAAGGAGCAGTGGAAAGGAACAGGTGAGAGCCAGGGCCAGAAGTGAAGAGCCAAAAAATCAATGGGAAAGAAAAGGAGGAAGTGAGGTGTGGACTCTGGCACCACACACTGCTGGATACAGGACACATGCCTGGTGTGACAGGACCCCAGCTCTGACGTCTCACCATTTCCTCATCCCCAGGTACCAGGGCCACGTGCCCTTGAACCTTTCCTGACCTTATGGAAATAACATCCACCCTGTCAGGCACCCAGGGCCCTTCTATTGCTCAGGGTAAGCAACCACCTGGGCCTGAAGAGACCACTCAAAGAAGAAAGGCTGGGAGAGGGATGGGGCCCACTGTATGAAATCCCACACTCTAAAATGATCAATACAAGGATGTCAAAGGAGGGTCTAAACAATCCAGTCGTAGATCAATGAAGTAGAACGAACACTCTCACCAGACATGAAACTAACTCAAAATGGGTTAAAGACTTAAACATAAGTCATGACACCAGAAAACTCCTATAAGAGAATATAGGCAAAACATTCTCTGACGTAAATCAGACCAATGTTTTCTTAGGTCAGTCTCCCAGTGTGACAGAAATAAAAACAAAAATCAAGAAATGGGACCTAATCAAATTTACAAGCTTTTGCACAACAGAGGAAACCATAAATGAAACGAAAAAAACAACCTACAGAATGAGAATCAATTGTGGGAAGGTCAGAGGCACCCCTAGAAAGTGATGAAGAGCAGAGCCCAGCCCAGAATGCTGCAGTGGGCAGGGGGGCCTTACCTACGGAGGACAAAAGTGCAATGTTCTGCAGCATCACTTGACAGTACAGGAGTCTCTGAGCCTCATCAAGAAGTCCCCACTCCTCCTGGGAGAAATATATGGCCACGTCCTCAAAGACCACAAAGCCCTGTAATAAAAATTAAGACAGTTCACCCCATAAGCAGCTGCATGTGCTATATTTCCTTCCATTTTGTATTGGTCTACTCTTCATTCACCAATTCCAGGGCCAAACTAACCACCAAATGTGTTTATATCTCCCCTACCATTTGGAATCTGTGGTCTGACATGTATGAGCGCTCAGTCACTCAGTCGTGTCCGACTCTTTGTGACCCCATGGACTGCAGCCTGCCAGGCTCCTCTCTCCGTGGAATTCTCCAGGCAGGAATACTGGAGTGGGTTGCCGTGCCCACCTCCAGGGGATTTTCCCACCCCAGGTATTGAACCCACATCTCCTGCATCTCCTGCATGGGCAGGTGGATTCTTTTACACTGAGCCACCTGGGAACCCCTCCATGGTCAAACTCTCACACACCAAGTCAGTATTTTAGAAGGCACAAGAGCCTCAGTGTCTCCATCTGCAAAATGAGAATAAGGATGGTTTCAATTCAGAGGCCGGAGACTGGTATCAAACATAAGCAGTACACACTATGTGTCAGTGGTACCATTCACACAATCAAGGGTTTTGTGTACACTTTCAGTGCAAATGAATCGGTACAGTTTTGAAATTTGGGTGTGTGTTTTTCCTACTTTTTAAGGTTTAAGAGGATGTGACAAGTAAAATTTCACATTGTAAGCAAATACGTAAATGTATATTATCATGCAAACCAACAATTAAGTGTCTGGATAAATTTAACTAATTCAACATGTTCATTTCTAATGGCCTACGTACATATGAATATTTAAAGGGATGTCGGTTCATTGGTGTTTAAATCAGTAAGTGTGTCATGTACTCTTAAGTTAATGAGGTGCAGGAAGGCACTGAGCAAGTCAATCAGCTACTAGTCCTTTCGAGCCTGCCTGTAACACAGTACCCTGGAGGGAGCTGCAGGGAGCCCTGGGCTGTACAGAGCACCACCCCTCTTGCTCTGAGGGCTGGAGGAGATGAGGCAGTGCCCTGGTCTGGGACCAGCTACTCCAGTTGCCCAGGTGACCTCTGCCGTGTTCTACAGGGAGTGGTTTTGAGGGCCTATGAAGCCTGCAGTGGAAAGAATCTACACCAACTCACCACTCAACCCCCTTCCCAGGTCAGCTCCCGAGTCCACCTGGATGGACCCTTCTACAAACACAGGCCAGAATCCATCCTACAGCAGGGCTGCTCCCTCCTACACCCATTTGTGCCCTCACCTCCATTCTCAGACCTCGCACACCTCACCACAGAAACCATCTGAAATAATAACGACTCTCTTCCTTCAGTCTGACCACCAGGCTACAACTGGTCCAGTCCACACAGTACACCCCTCGGAAAGGACCAGACCAGTGACCTTCCCAGTCCTCCAGACCTTTATACTCCTCTACCCACAAAATGTCTTCATCTTCTAACATCATATCAAAATGTCTCAGAATAACCATATCCAAATACAACTAATGATCTCCTTCCTGAATCCCATTCACTGCATGGACTTCCTCATCACCATTCCTTAAATGTTCAGGGGAAAAAAATTGGGGTGGTCTTCTATTCTCTACTCACAGCCATTGTGTTGCAGGAAGAAATTCTGCCAATTCAATCCAAATTCCTGTCACAATCCTCCTGAATTCTTTGACCACATCCTCCTCACCAGCCTCCCTGACTCTATACCTCATCCATTAAAAAAAAAACAACTTTATACTTCAAATCTGGATAGGCCCTAAATTAGGTTCCTGGATCCAGTGCCAATGGGGGGTGGGCATCCCACACAAAACCAAGCAATCCTCAGGCAGCAGCAGGGCGCTCAAAAATTAAACTTCATTCTGACACTATGTACCCGGAAACAGTTAGTATTCCACAGGTTAAGGGTTCTGCTCCACAAAACTGCCCCTAGCACTTTAGATTTCAGTCCCAAGCCCAGGCCCTCACTTGAGCTTCTGACCCGCAGGGTATAAATTACACATTCCTAAGACCCCTTCCTTGGGCTTGAATAAACTGTTTAGTACAGGTTCCAGAAATGAAAAGAACACTTTACTTACTAGATTACTGGTTGATTATAAAAGGGCGCAGCTCAAGAACAGCCAGGTGGAAGACAGCTTCCACATTCTCTGAGAACTTCACCTCAACAGCGCCTCCCTATCTTCCCAACCCGGACGCTTTCAGAACCCTGGCCTTTTGGGGTTTTTTAATGGCTTCATTATACAGGCATGACTGATTCAATAATTGTCTTTGGGGGCTTCCCTGGTGGGTCAATGGTAATGAATCCACCTGCCAATGCAGGGAAACGCGGGTTCCATCCCTGATCCGGGAAGATCCCACAGGCCTCGGAGCAACTAAGGCCGTGTGGTACAAGTACTGAGCCTGCACTCTAGAGCCTGGGAACCACAACTACTGAGCCCACGTGTGGCTAGTACTGCACAGCCCTAGAGCCCGCGCTTCCCAATATAAGAAGCTACTGCAGTTGAGAGGCCTGCGCACGGAACAGTAGCTCCCGCCCACCGCACCCCGCCCCCGCCGCAACTAGAGAAAGCCCAGTGGGCAGCAAGGAAGACCCAAAACTGCCAAAAAATATATAAAACTATTTTTAAAATAATAATAATACTTGGCTATGGGAACCAGATTCAACGTCCAGACCCTCTCCTCTCCCTGAAGGGGCGTGAGGTGGGACTGAAACAGGCAGCCCTCTAATTCTAAAATTGGTTCTCCTGGTGATCAGCTCCCATCCTGAGGTGCTTCCTCAAGTAAGCTCACTCACATTACAAGACACAATCACTCTCAACACTTAGGAAATTCCAAGTGTCCTTGCAGTTGTGAGTCTACAACTGTGGATCAAGACCAAATACACAAGGGAAATACATTATGACCATCCGAAAGAACACATCTATATTGCTTCTAAATCACAATATCGCAGGTCCTGTCTTCCTCAGTCCCTTCGCAACCTACCACGATTCCCATCTGCTTAGGACGTCGTTTCAGGTGAGACAGCTCGTTCCTCTCTGTCCCCGAAAAAAGTGACCCCAAATTTCCCCAATGCTCCGGACTCGTGAGCATCTGCAAGCCGTGCACCGTCGCCCCCGAGGGAACTCTCTCCCTCACCCCTGTCCACTGGCTGAAGGGCGACCCCTCACAAGGCCGCCCTCAGTTCTGGACTCTATGGCTGACAGGGAGAGACCTGAGTGGGCGCCACTCCGTCCGGGTCTGGGACTCGGAGGCTGGAGTCAGGCCGGGTGGGGGCCGGGAGACGGAGAACCCACCTGAGCTGGCGTCATCGCCGCGGCTTCGGTCGCCAGCCGTGGGAAGAGCGAGGACGGACCGAGGGCACTGCCGTCAACCACGGGTTCAGGGGGGCCTCACAGCCGCCACTGGGCAGCGGGGCCAACGCCTCTCCTCTCGCTTCCCGTCCCGTCTCCTCGGTGCCCACCAAGCGACTAAGAACCCCTGAACAAGTGAGCAGCGGGACGCCCCCTCAAAGACTACAAGGCAAACGCCGGAAGTCCCGCCCCCAGGCGATGCGTACGCACGTATGAGAGGCTCTCTTCTTTTTTGGCTCAGCCTACGCCGCCTCGCACTGTAGAGACTTCTGGGTAATGTAGTTTCCGCTGCCGCAACGCCTATCAACTCCTAGAGTTGCCTAGAGTCCCTCCGGCGCGCTGGGAAACGGAGTTCCAAGGCTCTTAAGAAAAGATGTTAAGAAGAGGTGGCACGAATACACAGAGGAACTATACAAAAGAGATCTTAATGACGTAAATAACCATAATGGTGTGATCTCTCACCTAGAGTCAGACATCTTGGAGGGTGAAGTCAAGTGGGCTTTAGGAAGCATCGCTAGAACAAAGCTGGTGGGAGTGAGGGAATTCCAGCTGAACTATTTCTAATCCTAAGAGGATACTGTTAAAATGCTGTACTCAATATGCCAGAAAATATGGAAGGCTCAACAGTGGGCACAGGACTGGAAAAGGTCAGTTTTCATTCCAATCACAAAGAAGGGCAGTACCAAAGAATGTTCAAACTACCCCAAACTGCACTCATTTCACATGCTAGCAAGTAATGCTCAAAATTCTCCATGCTAGGCTTCAACAGTACATGAACCGTGAATTTCCAGATGTTCAAGCTGGATTTAGAAAAAGCAGAGGAACCAGAGATCAAATTGCCAACATCAGTTGGATCATAGAAAAATCAAGAGAATTCCTGAAAAACATCTACTTCTGCTTCATTGACTTCACTGAAGCCTTTGTGTGGATCACAACAGACTATGGAAAATTCTTGAAAGAGATAGGAATACCAGACCACCTTACCTGCCTCCTGAGAAATCTGTATACAAGTCAAGAAGCAACAGTTAGAACCAGACACGGACCAACAGACTGGTTCAAAATGCGGAAAGGAGTACATCAAGGCCGCATATTATCACCCTGTTTATTTAGCTTATATGCAGAGTCCATCATGAGAAATGCCAGGCTGGATGAAGCACAAACTGAAATCAAGATTGCCGGAAGAAATATCAATAAACTCAGATATGCAAGTGACACCACCCTTATGGCAGAAAGTAAAGAGGAACTAAAGAGCCTCTGTATGAAGCTGAAATAGGAGAGTAAAAAAGCTGGCTTAAAACTCAACATTCAAAAGATGGTAACAATAACCCTATATGCAAAACAGAAAAAGAGACACAGAAATACAGAACAGACTTTTGAACTCTGTGGGAGAAGGTGAGGGTGGGATGTTTCAAAAGAACAGCATGTATACTATCTATGGTGAAACAGATCACCAGCCCAGGGTGGGATGCATGAGACAAGTGCTCCGGCATGGTGCACTGGGAAGACCCAGAGGAATCGGGTGGAGAGGGAGGTGGGAGGGGGGATCGGGATGGGGAATACGTGTAAATCTATGGCTGATTCATATCAATGTATGACAAAACCCACTGAAATGTTGTGAAGTAATTAGCCTCCAACTAATAAAAAAAAAAAAAAAAAAGAAAAAAAAAGGGGAAAAAAAAAAAGAAAAAAAAAAAACTCAACATTCAAAAAACAAAGATCATGGCATCTGGCCCCATTACTTCATGGCAAATAGATGGGGAAACAGTGGATACAGTGATGGACTTTATTTTCTTGGGCTCCGAAATCACTGCAGATGGTGACTGCAGCCATGAAATTAAGACACTTGCTCCTTGGAAGAAAAGTAATGACCAATCTAGACAGCATATTAAAAAGCAGAGACATTACTTTGCCAACAAAGGTCCATCTAGTCAAGGCTATGGTTTTTCCAATAGTCATGTATGGATGTGAGAGTTGGAACATAAAGAAAGTTGTTGCTGAAGAATTGATGCTTTTGAACTATGGTGTTGGAGAAGACTCTTGAGAGTCCCTTGGACAGCAAAGAGATCAAGCCAGTCCATCCTAAAGGAAATCAGTCCTGAATATTCATTGGAAGAACTGATGCTGAAGCTGAAGCTACAATACTTAGGCCACCTGATGCGAAGAACGGACTCATTGGAAAAGACCCTGATGCTGGGAAAGATTGAAGGCAGGAGGAGAATGGGTTGACAGAGAATGAGATGGTTGGATGGTATCACCGACTTGGACATGAGTTTGAGCAAGCTCGGGGAGTTGGTGATGGACAGGGAGGCCTGGCGTGCTGCAGTCCATGGGGTCACAAAGAGTCTGACATGACTGAGTAACTGAACTGAACTCCCAGGTGGCACAAGTGGTAAAGAACCAGTCTGCCAATGCAAGAGGGACACAAGAGATCTGGGTTTGATCCCTGGGTCAGGAAAATTATTCTCTCCTGGAGAATCCCATGGACAGAGGAGCCTGGTAGTCTAGAGGAGCCTGGTGGCCTCCAGTCCATAGGGTCGCAAAGAGTTGGACATGACTGAAGCAACTTAGCACATACACACGCACTTGGAAAAGCTGAGAAAGGTTGCACGCTAAGTCGCCGCAGTCATGCCCAACTCTTTGTGACCCTATGAACTATAGCCCACCAGACTCCTCCCTCCATGGGATTCTCCAGGCAAGAATACTGGAATGGGTTTCCATGCTGTTCTCCAGGGGATCCTGCTGACCCAGGGATCAGACCCATGTCTTTTATGCCTCCTGCACTGACAGGCGGGTTCTTCACTACTAGCATCTCCTGGTTGAAATAAAGTCATTCAGTCGTGTCCAACTCTTTGCAACCCCATGGACTGTAGCCTACTAGGCTTCTCCCATGGGATTTTCCAGGCAAGGGTACTGGAGTGGGTTGCCATTTCCTTCTCCAGAGGATCTTCCCCACCCAGGGATTGAACCCGGGTCTCCCGCATTGGAGGCAGACACTTTAACCTCTGAGCCACCAGGGAAGATCTCCTGGTTAGGGCCCTGTTATTTCTGTCACTCCCAGGTGGTGCAGTGGTAAAGAACCCACTTGCCAATGCAGGAGACAGAGGAGGCACAAGTTTGATTGCTGGGTTGGGAAGATCCCTTGGAGGAGAAAATGGCAACCCACTTCAGTATTCTTGCCTGGAGAATCCTTTGGACAGAAGAACACTGTGGGCTATAATGTATGGGGTAGCACAGATTTGAACAAAACTGAGCACACACACATTCCATTCCTATTATTTCAGACTGTATGGAACACAGCAAGTTCCCGGTCCTTCACACCACAATGGTTACAACATAGCATGACAGTCTGCCTCCACTCTTAGCTATCAGCTATCTTGTTACTTTTCAAATACAACTACATTGACGTTTCAGAGGCTGTTCATTGCATACAGAGTTCCATTTCTGCAAGTTGAAACTAATTCTGGAGATTAGTTGCACAAATATGTGAACTTTTAAACACACTAATCCGTTAAGAATCTTAACATTCACTGAACTCAGAAGGCCATCCTCTGGTGTGAACTCAATGTCTAATGAGTGGGAAAGTGAGAAGTGAGTCACTCAGTCGTGCCCAACTCTTTGCGACCCCATGGACTGTACAGTCCATGGAATTCTCCAGGCCAGAATACTGGAGTGGATAGTCTATCCCTTCTCCAGCAGATTTATCCACCCAGGAATCGAACCAGGGTCTTCTGCATTGCAGGCAGATTCTTTACCAAATGAGCCACAAGAGAAGCCCTTGTGGATAGCTCTGCCAAAACAACATTCCATGTTCACTGTATTCAGAAGGCCCATCCCAACATAACTCATAGGAACTTTTCAAGTGTAAGAATTGGTTGTGGTTTTTGTTCAGTTGCCAAGTCATGTCGGACTCTTTGCAACTCTATAGACTGCAGCACATCAGGCTCTGTCCTCCACAATCACCCGGAGTTTGCTCAACTTTATGTCCATTGAGTCGGTGATGCTATCTAACCATCTCATCCTCTCGCCGCTTCTCCTTTTGCCTTCAGTCTTTCCCAATATGAGTCTTTCCCAATGAGTTAGCTCTTCCCATCAGTTGGCCAAAGTATTGTAGCTTCAGCTTCAGCGTCAGTCCTTCCAATGAATAATCAGGATTGATTTCCTTTAGGATTGACTGGTTTGATCTCTTTGCTGTCCAAGGAATTCTCAAGAGTTTCCTCCAGCACCACAGTTCGGAAGCATGAATTCTTCGGTGCTCAGCCTTCTTTATGGTCCATCTCTCACATCCATATATGACTACTTGAAAAACCATAGCTCTCTGACAATACACACCTTTGTTAGCAAACTAATGTCTCTGCTTTTTAATATGATGTCTAGGTTTGTCATAGTTTTCCTTCCAAGGAGAAAGTGTTTTTTTAATTTCATGGCTACAGTCACCATCCTCAGTGATTTTGGAGTCTAAGAAAATAAAACTTGTCACTGCTTCCACTTTTTCCCCTTCTATTTGCCATCAAGTGATGGGACCAGATGCTGTGATCATAGTTTTTTGAATGTTGAGTTTTAAGCCAGCTTTTTCACTCTCCTCTTTCACCCTCATCTAGAGGTTTCTTAGTTTCTCTTCACTTTTTGCCATTAAACTGGTATCATCTGCGTATCTGAGATTGTTGATATTTCTCCCAGCAATCTAGGAGTTTGTTGTTGTACCTAATTTACCATAACCTCTGAACTCATAACGTCTTTTTTTCTTAAAAAATTATAATTGATTTACAATGTTTCAGGTGTACAGCAAAGCGATTCCATATATATATATTTTTTTTCCTTCTATGTCATTCAGTTCAGTTAAGTTCAGTCACTCAGTCATGTCCAACTCTTTGCGACCCCATGAGCCACAGCATGCCAGGCCTCTCTGTCCATCACCAACTCCCAGAGTCCACCCAAACTCATGTCCATTGAGTCAGTGATGCCATCCAACCATCTCACCATCTGTCGTCCCCTTCTCCTCCTGCCCTCAATCTTTCCCAGTATCAGGGTCTTTTCCAATGAGTCAGCTCTCCGCATCAGGTGGCCAAAGTACTGGAGTTTCAGCTTCAGCATCAGTCCCTCCAATGAACACCCAGGACTGATCTCCTTCAGGATGGACTGGTTGGATCTCCTTGCAGTCCAAGGGACTCTCAAGAGTCTTCTCCAACACCACAGTTCAAAAGCATCCATTCTTCGGTGCTCAGCTTTCTTTATAGTCCAACTCTCACATCCATACATGACCACTGGAAAAACCATAGCCTTGACAAGACGGACCTTTGTTGGCAAAGTATTGGCTCTGCTTTTTAATATGCTGTCTGGATTGGTCATAACTTCCCTTCCAAGGAGCAAGTGTCTTTTAATTTCATGGCTGCAATCACCATCCGCAGTGATTTTGGAGCCCAGAAAAATAAAGTCAGCCACTGTTTCCACTGTTTCCCCATCTATTTGCCATGAAGTGATGGGACCAGATGCCATGATCTTAGTTTTCTGAATGTTGAGCTTTAAGCCAAATTTTTCACTCTCCTCTTTCACCTTCATCAAGAGCCTTTAGTTCCTCTTTACTTTCTGCCATAAGGGTGGTGTCATCTGCATATCTGAGGTTATTGATATTTCTCCTGGCAATCTTGATTCTCCCTTGTGCTTCCTCCAGTCCAGCATTTCTCATGATGTTCTCTGCATATAAGTTAAATAAGCAGGGTGACAATATACAGCCTTGATGTACCCCTTTTCCTATTTGGAACCAGTCTGTTGTTTCATGTCCAGTTCTAACTGTTGCTTCCTGACCTGTATACAGGTTTCTCAAGAGGCAGGTCAGATGGTCTGGTATTCCCATCTCTTTCAGAATTTTCCACAGTTTATTGTGATCCACACAAAGCTTTTGCATAAGACATTTAACATAGTTCCCTGTACCATACAGTAGCACAGACCCTTTCATATAGTCTTTACCACTGTGGATTCTGTTTAATGTGGTTATATCTAAAGAGTTCCCCACAGCACTCACTCTGTCTGCAATGTGGATTCTCTGGTGATAAATGAGATGGGACTTTCTAATGGAGGTTTTCTGATATTTGGTGCACTCAAAAGCCCTTTCTCTAGTAAGATTTTCCTTCTATGTTGCCATCACATAGAAGCTTTTTTGTATATTGTATATTCAGGGGACAACACAAAGCCTGAGACCACCTTGCCTTCTCATCTGGCCTTGTTTGAAGATGTCTCATCCTAGATTCAGCGAGCCTCAGGGGACTCCCATCTGGGACAAGCCAAAGATCAAGACATACCACTGGAGGGCTTCCTTCATGGTTCAGTGGTGAAGAACCTGCCTGCCAATGCAGTAGACCCAGGTTTGATCTCTGGTCCAGGAAGATCCCACATGCTGAACACCACAACTATTGAGCTTGTGTCTAAACCCCGGGAACTGCAACTAGTAAGCCCACGTGCTCTAACTACTGAAACCCGCGTGTTCTAGAGCCCATACTCTGCAATAGGAGAAGCCACCACAGTGAGAAGCCCACACACCACAACTAGAGTGTCGCCCATTTGCCACAACCAGAAAAAAGCCCACGCAGCAACAAAGACCTAGCACAGACAAAAAATAAAAATAAAAAGCAGTCTCATCCCTTCCATTAAAAAAAAAAAAAAAAAAGGTGGATCACTAGAAATGCAGATAGGACACGTGAGACCATAGATAAACTCCCCAGAGGGAGAAAGTCCCTGGGAAAATGAGCCCTGAACACAATACGATGGTTTAGGAAAGATGATGGTCTACACTCAAGGATTGTGAAACAGAGCAGTGTCCTGTGGACCTTCCTCCACCAGCCCCATGTCCTCTACCTGCATTTTGTCTGTGCAAAAACCTTAGCCAAAAAATAAGATTAATCAGAGAAGTGAAAAAATGCAGAAATAAAGGAAAACAGTCAAAGGAGTTCCTGCCTGCCCCACTGGCCTCCTGCACTGCAGCTGAGCCTATTCCCTGCAGAGGTCTCCGGAGGAAGGATACAAGACAGCGGCCGTCTGCAAACCAAGGAGGCCGCAGGGGCACCTAACAGCATCTTGATCTTGGACTTCTGGCCTCCAGAACTATGAGAGGATATGTATCTATTGTTTAGGCCATCCAGTTTGTGGTATTTTATGATGACAGGCCTAGCAAACTAGTACTATTACCAAGTGATTTATGCATGCGCATTTGCAGAATCTCTTTTTCCTAGCTATTGGCTCTAATAAAAAAAAGCTGCTGTTGCTGTGAACAGTAAAGTACAAGCATTTCTGTGGACACAGTTTTTTTTACTTCCTTTTGGCAATATACCTACAGATTACATGGCTGTATCACATGATAAGTACATCTGTCATTTTATAGAAATTGCGAGTTTTTTAAAGTGGGTTTTAACATTTTTCATTCCACCAGTAATGTATGGGAGTTCTATTGCACTGAAGTATGTTTTGGTGTCTTGTGAATAATTTGCACTTTTCTTAGTGATTAATGATATTATGTTTTCACATACTTATTACTTTTTGTTGTTGTTGCACTGTGCAGCATTTGGGATCTTAGTTCCCCAACCAGAGGTTGAACCCTTACCCCCTGCATTGGAATTGGGGAGTCTTAACCACTGGACTGGACTATAAAGAAAGCTGAGTGCTGAAGAATTGATGCTTTTGAATTGTGGTGTTGGAGAAGACTCTTGAGAGTTCCTTGGACAGCAAGGAGATCACACCAGTCAATCCTAAAGGAAATCAGTCCTGAATATTCATTGGAAGGACTGATGCTGAAGCTGAAATTCCAATACTTTGGCCACCTGATGCAAAGAACCAACTCACTGGAAAATACCCTGATGCTGGCAAAGATTGAAGGTGGGAGAAGGGGATGACAGAGGATGAGATGGTTGGATGGCATCACTGACTCAATGGACATGAGTTTGAGCAAGCTCTGGGAGATAGTGAAGGACAGGGAAGACTGGCGTGCTGCAGGCCATGGGGTCGCAAAGAATCGGACACGACTGAGCATGTGAACTGAACCACTGGGTCACCAGGGAAGTCCCATATTCACGTTACCTTCTTTGGTGAAACATGTATTCAAAAAAGTTATTTTTAAAAAATCGGTTTTCCTTATTCTTGTAAAGGTTATTTTAAAATTCTGGACACCAGTTATTAATCAGATGAAGTTCGGTTTATACTTTAAACTTTCTTCTTTCCTTTTTCTGGCCCCACCGTGTGGCTTGTAGGATCTTAGTTCCCCAATCAGGGATTGAACCCAGGCCACTGCAGTGAAAACACTGAATCTTACCCACTGGACCACGAGGGCATTCCCTTAACTTTCACAAGTGGGTCTTTTTAATAGCAAAGATTTTTAATTTTGAGTAAGTCTCAGTTTATTATTTTATTTGGGTTTTGGTTTTTATGTCTGGTTAAAAAAAAAAGTCTTTGTTTAACCCATGCTCAATGAGTGCTCCTCATCCATATCTCCTATGAGATGTATAGTTTGTGTTTCAGACATTCAAGGTTAAGAATTTCAGATTAATTACTAAATGATGAGATGTTGAGGGTTTCTGTTACTTTATTTTTCACATGGATATTATCTTAGAGCATTTTGTTGAAAACATTGTTTTAGTCTTAAAATACATTGGCAATTTTATTGAAAATAGACAGTACAGGTGTGGGTCTGTTTCTGTACTCCATATATTTTGTCTATCCTTTCGACAATATTATACTTTTGTTAGTAAAGCTCTATAGTAATTCTGTAATTGATTCTTAAAATCAAACTAAAACCTCTAAAATTTGTGTTCTTTCCAAAATTTGAGTATGTTAGTTTTTTGAACTTTCATATGAATTTTAGAATCTTTTTGTCAATTTCTACAAAAGTCACTGGGAATTTGATAGCTGTGTGAAGCAACAGCACAATTACAGGAGAATAAATTAAAATATTAAGTCCTTAGGTTCAGAAACATGGTTATGTCTCAGTGAAGTTTTGTGAATTTGCTTTGTAGTTGTTGAGTGTATTTTGTTACATACATTCCTACATATTTCATATATTGATGCTACAGTAAGCAGTATAGTTTTTCAATTTCCAAACATTTATTGTATATTGACTTTTTATCCTGGAACCCTGACTAGTCAATTAGATCTTTTTTTAAAATATACAGTAAAGGGTTTTCTAAATAGATAAAAAGCATGTCATCTGTGAATAACAGCGACTTTGGTTCTTCCTTTACAATTTGCACATCACTTATTCTCTTTAATTTTCTTATGTCACCAGAACAGACTCTCAGTGCAACATTACATAGAAGCTGTCAGAGTGGACATTCCTCCTTATTCCTGGTATCAGGGGAAAGCATGCAAACTTTCCCCATTCAGTGTAATGTCAGCTTTCGGTTTCCAGTGCTACCAGGTTAGCTTTAGGTTAGGTTAAGGAAATTGGTTCTGATATCAATTTTCGGACACCAACTACCCAGTTTGGGTCGGTCTCCACAGCTTTAAGGGTTCAGTCCTCCACAAGAAAGTCCTCCTCTCTTCAGAAAGGAGTTTCAAGCCACATTGCCCAACTGCACTTCTGGCCAGCTGGCTATAATTTCAGGAGTTCTCATGATCCCCTCAGGTTCAAGAATTGGCTAGAACGGCTCAGAGGACTAAGAGTGCTATACCTATAATTCCAGTTTTGTTATCAAGAATACAGCTCAGGAACAGCCAATGGAACGAATGCAAGGGCAAGGTATGAGCAGGTCCCAGGTGTGAAGTTTCCATGACCTGTCTCTGGGGAGTACAGACATACCACTCTCCTGCACATCAGTGTGTTTACCAACCAGAAACCCCACCCAGTCTTGTTGTCCATCCAGTGTTTGGATCGGAATTTGATTACAGAGACACAACTGATTAGATCATGGTCACATGCCAGAACAAAACATCTAGACCCTTTTCTCTCCCAACAGGTCTGTCAGTTTCAAACTTTTAATCATACAATTGGTCTTTCTGGTAACCAGTCCTCATCCTGAAACTTTCTAGGGGCTTATCAAGAGTCACTCCATTATCACCAGAAAGACTCCTATCACACCAGGAATTTCGTGATTTCTCAAGCTCTGTGACAGGAACCTGGGACAAAGACCAGATATATTCATTATACCACATCTTCTAGTTAATATGGATTAAATTAATATATGTTCAATTGTTAAGCCAACCTTGTGTGCGTGCATGCCAAGTCGCTTCAGTCAGGTCTGACTCTTTGCCACCCCATGGACGGTAGCCTGCCAGGCTCCTCTGTCCATGGGATTCTCCAGGCAAGAATAATGGTTGCCATGCCCTCCTCCAGGGGATCTTCATGACCCAGGGATCAAACCCATGTTCCCTACATTGCAGGCAGATTCTTTACAGCTGAGCCACCGGGGAAGCCCCTATACCAACCTTATATTCATGATCAATCTCACTAGGTTATAATCATCATCAGGAGTGTAAAACTGGCTTAACGATTCAAAATATGTCATATATAAATACACACACATATTTAATTCTCTAAAATTTTAAGGATTTTTTTTTTTTTTTTGCATCTACACTCACACACTGATATATTTAATTACCTGGTTTTGCTCTCAGGGAACTAAGATCCCACATGCCACATGGCGCAGTCAAAAGATAAAATAATCACACATTATCCATTATGTCTCAAAGATATCTAGTGCTATACCTTCTTTCCTTGCTTACATTTATAAACATGCAATTTCTCTTTTTTTTCTGATGTAATTGAAGGTGTTATCAATTCTACCAGTTTATTCAAAGTATCTGCTTTAGGAGGATTCATAGATTTTCTTGAAAAAAAGAAAATAAAGTACATGAAATTGATTCTTAATATACTGGAAAAAATACCAGTGACCTATGAGAGAGAGCAAATAAATATGAGCCCTGTGGCCATCTCAGGTTTCCATGAAAGGAAGTTCCCAGGCCCTAATACAAAAATGCTGAGACCAGGGAGACCCCCAAAATCATCCTGATATGAGAAAGAACTTACAATCTGGGCCTGCTAGGGTGTTTGGAGTCCAATAAGCACAGGACAAGAGAGACACACACAGAGGGTCATCTTCAAGTATTCAGCTCAGTACAAATCTGTACGTATAGGTAGGGAAGGACCAGAGGTTGGGTAAGAAACATCCAAAAGGATTCAATGAAATAATTTCCAAGGCTAATGTAGAGAACAGAATAGCACTGTTCCAACCAGTTTAAGTCAGAAAGCTTAGGAAGCATAAGGCAGAAAATACAGAATGACTTGTGTCTCAGCAGAGGCTGAGAAAATAGCCTTAAAATGAGTGTTGTGATAATTCCACCTAAAAATGTTTGGAATCAAGATCCCAAAAGATCATACTCTTTCTAAGGAACTTAAACATGTAAAATATTGAGACTATCTCTGGGACTTCCCTGGTAGTCCAGTGGTTAAGACTTTGCCCTCCAATGAAGGGGGTGCAGGTTTGATCCCCAGTCAGGGAGCTAAGATCCCACATGCCTCATGGTTAAAAAAAAAAAAAAAAAAATACAACAGAAACAATGTTGTAACAAATTAAAAAAGACTTTCAGAAAACAGTCCACATTAAAAAAAAGTTAAAAATATATAAAGAATATCTACTGAAAAGCAGATATTTTCAGTACCCAAAAAGGCAAAGGACTTCCCTTGTGGCTCAGCTGGTAAAGAATTTGCCTGCAATGCGGAAGAGCTGGGTTCAATCCCTGGGTTGGGAAGATCCCTGGAGAAGGGAATGGCTACCCACTCCAGTATTCTGGCCTGGAGAATTCCATGGACTGTATAGTCCATGGGGTCGCAAAGAGTCGGGCATGACTGAGCGACTTTCACTCACTCAAAAAGGCAAAATGAGTACTGAATCAAAACTACACAATGTTAACAGTGTGTGACAAGGTGGATTTTAGGTAAAAGAATATCACTACAGATAAAGAGAACCCCAGGCTTTAGTTGTGGCGTGGGGGATCTAGTTCCCTGACCAGGGACTGAACCCAGCCCCTGCATTGGGAGTACAGAGTCTAATGCTCCAGTGGCGCCATCAGCTAGCACACGGTATTTATACAGAGTCTTAACCACTGGACCACCAGGGAAGTCCCAAGAGGGCCTTTTCTTAATGCCAAAGAGGTCTACTCATTAAGTGGACACAACAATAGGAAATGTTTATCCACCTAATAAAAAGACACAAAGCAAATAAAAAAACAAAAATAGAATAAAAATAAACAGCACAAAGAAAACATGATAGAACTAAACAGAAAAATAGGAAAATCCACTTTTAGAGTCAGAGAGTCAACAACCCCATTCAAATAACTGACAGAGCAGTGCCCATCCCATCAGTAAGGATACAGAAAACTTAGACATTATTAGTTACATTAACTTGAGATGACATTTGTAGAAACTCTCCACCAAACAAGAAAACAATGTACATTTATTTCAAGTTCACGTGAAACACAGGATAACCCATATTCTGGGCCATAAAGCAAATACCTATAAATGTAAATAATTCAAGTCATAATGTATATACTTTGACTATAATGAATTAAATTAGAAATCAATTTCCAAAAAGAAAGGCCCAAATAACATACTTCTAAAAGAACCGTGTGTCAGAAGAAATTTAAAACAAAACTGGAAGAGGTTTAAAATAATTTAAATGAAAATACAACATATTAAGTTTTGTGGGAGGTAACTAAAGCAGTTGTTACAGTGATTCTTAGTATTCAGCACCTATATTAGCAAAAAACCCAAAGGTTTCAAATGAAGGAACTCAGCTTCTATGCTAAAAAGTAGCAGAAGAGAAATGAAAGATAATAAAAGAAAAAGGTAACAGTAAAGTCAAAATGAGGGAAAACAAAACAAAACGGAAAAATCAGTGAAGTCAAGAAGATCAATAAAGCTGATAAATCACTATAAAGAAAAAAAAATACAGACATTATCAGTATAAAAATAAGAGAGGAAGCACCACTACAGATTCTACAGGTACTAAAATAAAAAGAGAATAGCTTGAAAAATTTTGAGTACTTAAATAAAAAACTTCACAAGAAAGATACAAACTACCAAAACTCAGTGTGTATAGGTGTGTTGGGGGGTGGGGGGGAGAGGGTAAATTCTATAAACCTAGGTCCACTATGGCTTCCCAGGTGGTGCTAGTGGTAAGCAATCTGCCTGCCAAGTCAGGAGATGCAACAGAGGCAAGATCCCTGGAGAAGGAAATGGCAACCCACTCCAGTACTCTTGCCTGGAAAATCCCATGGACAGAGGAACCTGGTGGTCTATAGAAGGAGAGTTGGACACAACTGAGTGACTAAGCATAACACAGGTTTACTATGGAAATTTACAGTTAGAAACTTTTCCACAAAATAGACTCCAGGCCTACATACTTTACTGGTGAATTCTATCAAACAAGAAAGAAATGCTGTCAATTCTTCACAAACTTGTCCAGAAAATTAAAGAGCAGGAGATAGTAAACCAACTTATTCTGTAAACCCAAAATTACACTGATAGCAACCAAACACAAGAATTAAAAATATCAGAACCAAAAAAAAAGAGAGAGAGAGAGAGACTAACAGCTCTCATGAGCATAGATACAAAAATCTTCAACAACAAAAAAGAAAGAAAACCAGTGTATAAATTGAACCATGCAGAGTAGTGCATCATGATCAAATGGGGTTTACCTCAGAAATGCAAGGTTGGTTTAACTTCTGAACTCAGTCAATATAATTCCTCATTAAAAGGCTATACACAAAGGTAAAAAAAGAAAAACAACTGATTGTAGTCACCAGTATCCAAGAAATGCTCCCACAAATACCTACCACGTTGCATTCTCACTGTTGTAAAGTGAGTCCCCTTGCACTGTGTACCAGGATTAGTCTGTGTTATCCATAGAATAAGTCAGAAACGGTGGCACATCACTTCCAGGTTAAGGTCATAACAGAAACTGTAGCTTTGTCTTTGTGAGTTCTCTCCTGGGTCACTTGCTTTGGAACTATTTCTCTAAAGTGGAATACTTTAAGCAAAAGTATGGATGAAAAAGAATGAACTGATACACAGAACATTGATAAATCACAAAATAATTATGCAGAGTTTAAAAGGCCAGAAACATAAAAATACATTTTAAGTTATTTTATACTCACACACACTTAAACTTCTAAGAAATGAAAGCAAATCTATAGTGACAGAAAGCAAGATGAGTGGTTGCCTAGCAAGGGTGAAGGGAAGAGATAATACAAAAGGAATCAGGAAACTTGGTTTCAAAGGTGCAAACATGTATCAAAACTCAGTGGTAAAGAATCCAACAGGAGTTCAGGGATTTGATCCCTGGGTCATGAAGATCCCCTGGAGAAGGAAATCACAACCCACTCCAGTATTCTGGCCTAGAAAATCCCATGGATAGGAGGGCAGAAGCCTGGAAGACTATAATCCATGAGGTCACACACACATAAAAACATCACATTATACACTGTAGATATGTGTAATTGCAGAATATTTTCATTGTATTTTAGACAGTAACCATCGCCGTAAGATCATGAGACACAAATATGAGAGTCCTGAGAATTTCCATAAACCCTCATACCAAAGTCACAGTGATGGACAGGTTTGTGGATACACCTTTAAAAGAGTTACATTCCCTGTAATTGGCTATGGTCTCCCAACTTCCTATTAATCAGTGTCTCTGTATCAATTATGATTCCTAACTGGTCCTTGTAGGTGACAGTGACATCTGCCTACCAAATAATAGCTTACCAAATAATAGATGTCAGGGATGCCGGCAGGTCCCAGGGAATCAAATTCTGAAACATTCCCTGGGAACAAGGGATCCAATTCATGCTGCTCCCACATACATCAGAGGTTGTCAAGACCTTGACAACTTGCTCAAGAAGACCTTGGTCACACAAATCATCTCAGCATACAGGACACACAATTAGCCTGCAAAGCCTGGTATTCTTTCCCAGGAGGCCTTGAGCAGCGATGTAAATTAGGCTGAAACTAGAATAAGAGCTGTTCTTTCTTCACCATTCTGCAAATACCACTGAGACTCAATAGTTGGCGCTCTCGCACAAGTTGTTCATTCTTTCAGGCTGGCAAGCCCAATTCTGTTCTCAACTCAACCCACAGAGTGAACAAAATTCCCAGGAGTAAAGATAGCTTAGAAACTAAGGCATGTGTTGCAAAACCAGAACAATATGAGGCAGACAGTTTCCAGGTCAGGTGACTCGGGGGCTGGTCAAACTCATCACAGGGGTCACAAGAGAACAACACAGTCTGAAAAATGGACATCTCTGTGGGCAACCAGCAGAACCAAGCTTGCATTCTTCTGACCCAAACTGGGTCACACCCATGCTTCCACCAGTAGGGAACAGGAAGGAATGAGGATCATCAATAGGGTCAGACTACCGATGGTGCCCTCTAGGGAAGACAGGAAGAGAAGAGATCTTGCCTATCAAAGCATCTGGGGTGACATACGCACAGTGTGGGGCCCTGCTGTTGCACAGATGTATGGCTTCTTTCAGACGCTGGCAATGACACACTTCTGGCAAGCATGCAGAGGCCTTTCACAGTGGCCAAGGCATGTTACAAAGTGCAATACTGCCCCAGAACGCTTCCCACAGAGCTGGCACACAGAAGAATCTCCTCAGGGTGGGAGTTCAAACAAGAGGCTCATCTTCCAGCTTATGGCTACTCACGAAGGCTCCTCTCGGAGCCTCTCTCTGGTGTCACCCACTATGTTGAATAAGACGGAGTATTCCCTGCTCTCCTAAGACCTTTCTCCAGCGTGAACCTTCCAATGTCTGATGAGGGAAGCCCTTTGCCTAAAGGCTTTCCCACACTCACTGCATTTATACGGCCTTTCTCCAGTGTGGATTCTAAGGTGCTGGATAAGCACATGTTTGTGGCTAAAGGCTTTTCCACACTCACTGCACACATACGGCTTCTCACCATTGTGAACTCTCTGGTGGGCAATAAGATCGGAGCTTTGGCTGAAAAACTTCCCACATGCAATGCACTCATATGGCCGTGCCCCAGTATGAACACTCCAGTGTTTAATGAGTCTGTATTTGTGGCCAAAGTATTTCCCACATTCGCTGCACTCATAAGGCCTTTCTCCAGTGTGGATACTCTCATGCTGAACAAGTGTGGATTTGTGACTGTAGGCTTTCCCACATTCGCTGCACTTGTAAGGCCGTGCTCCAGTGTGGACTCTCTGGTGTACAATGAGATTAGAGCTATGATTAAAAACTTTCCCACATATGCCACACTCGTAAGGCATCTCTCCAGTGTGGATCCTCTGGTGCTGCGCGAGTATGGGTTTGCGGCTAAAGGTTTTCCCACATTCACTGCACTTGTAAGGCCTCTCTCCAGTGTGGACTCTCTGGTGCTGAACAAGTGAGTCTTTGCGGCTGAAGGCCTTCCCACATTCGCTGCACTCATAATGCTTTTGTCCACTGTGAAACACCTCTGCACACTGGGTGTCACTTTGTGGCTTCCACTTGCTAAGAGGGTAATGGTGCTGAAACACGCTTGAGCTGGTTGGGAAATCCTCACAACCCTCCCCCATGGTAAACGGTGTCTCCGACAACTGGACAGGGCAGCTGCTCACAAGAAGGGCCCTGTGCATATCCCTTCTGCGGGGTTTCTCTCCATTGTGCTGACTGTGGAGGGTGAAGTTTGCACTGAACCACAGCTGTTTCCCACACGCCACACACAGGTATGGTTTCTGCCCAGGATATGTTTCCTGATGCTTAGCCATGTGGAGAACATCTCTCAAGATCGGGCCACATGTCTCACAGGGGTGGGCCTTCTGGGAAGATGGAATCGTCTTAGGAATCATGCCCTGAGACACTCTTTTTACAGAAATGCTCTGCTCAAAACGGATCTCAGCCTCCTCCATTCCATGCCAACAACCTGAAAGCAGACAAATGCTGGTAAAGTACACAGTGACACTGGTGGGAAAGGGGCAGTTATTACAAATGTGTGTTTATCAAAACTAAGACTGAGGTCTGCCATCAGGACAAAAGGCCAGGGTGCAAGTTGAGTAAAGGGCTGCTCCACAGTCTTTGGCATCTAAAGGTCACAGGCTGGAAGCGGCCTTGATGAGGAGAGGACACAGATCTGAGGAACAGCCCAGAAAGAGCCAGGGTCCCCAATGAAATTATCCACAAATGCATTGTAGGAAGGCCTTGGCAGCTGGGGAGACGTGCAGAAGAACAGTGTGCTTGCTAAACAGCCACAAATGAACAGAATAGCTGGTATTAAACAATTATTTGAAGTATGTGCACCTCTCATGACACACAGAGCATATAAGCCAGTGTTGGAGAGCAGAACAGAGGCAGCAGCAGAGAGGAACAGCTGAGATGTGGGCAGAGGTGAGGAACTGCCAAAGGTCACAGCAGAAACGGTGTGTGCAAACAGGGCAGTAAAGACAGGAGTGAAGTGTGGGCAGTGGCCCCAAGAGGCTGGAGAGTGGCCAGAATTCAGCCCGACATCACACCTTCCCCAGCTCCCACTCACCAGGGGCACCTGCACTCTGAGCCTCTCTGGTCAGGGCTGGAGTTGTGTCAGCCTGGTCAGAGACCCAGGGCTCCCTGCCCGGCTCCTGTGGGGAAACCCCATGGGACACAGAAGATGTGTATCCTAAGGAAAAGACAGGACAGGTAAATGGCCAGCACAGGTGTGGGTGACCAACCCCTCAGAGAAGAAACCTAAATATCATGAAAATAACTCTGAAGTATTGTATTGCAGGAATAACCTAGTGGTCTCAACAAGTAGTGATTGTACTGGGTCCTTGGGATTCCTGATACAGGTAGGCTATGAGAAATGTCACCTAGAGGAAGGGGGCACAACCTGGGGCACAAGAGTGCCATGGATCTGGACAGAGGCACCCAGTCAGGGAGAGGACAAATTGGACATGATCCACTGGGTAACAACTGGACACGTCATGCCTGCACTCCTCCATGCAAGCCTTCAGGGCAGCAGGTAGTGGGACTACTCAGAAACCAGAGGTGCTAGAGCCCACAGTTCCCACCTGGCACCCACGGCATCTACTCCAGGGCAGGTGGTAGTACTGCCTGTGGTTCTGATCCAGGAAACAGGGAAGGGGGAGAGCCCAGTCCAGGCACTGCAGGGGACAAGAGGGCCTTACCCAGTGAGGCCATCAGTGCAAAGTTCTCCAGCATCACTTCGCGGTACAGGAGCCTCTGAGCCTCATCAAGGAGCCCCCACTCCTCCTGGGAGAAGGACACGAACACATCCTCAAAGGTCACATTTCCCTGCCACAATGGAGAGAGCAGCCTGTGAGCAGTCTCCTTCCCAAGGATCCCATCTGCCCCACAGAACTCCCCTGACCATTCCTACTCACCCAGCTCCTCAACTCAGAGGAAACACCAGCACCAGGTGCCATGTATGTCTGCTCTCTCCTCAGGGTCCCGTTGATCACTGTGTCCACCCACAGCAACAACAGGCAGTTGGCGCAGAAAGACCTGTCTAAACTCTGGGCCTGGCATGGGGCACAGCACTCCCACCCACCTCCTTCCAGCCAGTTCTTTGAAAGCTGCTAAAATCATGATTACCAGGCAACCAAAGTTAGGCTCATCTTTTTTTCCTTAAGTCCCCCAAACCAGGGCCCAAGGGCCATCAATTCACACTCCTTTTCCACATGCACATTGCTCTTCTGGATCACTCTCTCACAGCTCTGGCCCCTTACCCAGTTGTTGGCCTCCACCATCACCTTCCTACCTCATTAACTGCCACACAGAGAGCAGAGCCTGCTGGGTAATGTAGTTCACATGCCACCAAACCTTGAGGAAATCGAAGCATAATATAGGTGCGGAGCTGGCGTGCAGCCATTTGCAGGCACCCGTTACTGAGTATCCGTTACCAGGCAACCATTCCCGGGAGACAGCAGGAGGGTGTTGCGGCCTGGCGCAGAGACCAGCACCTGCCCCACGACTCCAGGGTGCGGCAAACTGCGCCCTCCTGACTGTCCTAGTAAGCATGCCAAACGGACATTCTTAGGGTGGGAAGTGCTCTCTGCTCTGCTTCACTGCCTGCCCGAGTCCATCCCCATGGAAACAAACCAAGATGTTCCTAACCAACAGCAGAGCCATAACTTACTCCCCCTTTACGGTGCGCTGATCAAACTCCCCAGTATAGCTATTCTCTAATGATCTCATGTGATTTCTGCCAATAAAAGTGTGGGCTGAAAGGAGCCATTTTGTCTTCCTGTCATGGAGAGCAGGAGGGTCCCCTGACTCCCCACTTGCCAAATTATATGTGTCTGTTTTTTCCTTACATGCTTGCTGTATCAGGTCTTTCTCATCAGCTGTGCTGGATGTGGCAGGAGGGTACCGTTCTGTTGCTGTAGTTTCTCTCTTGTCAACCTATATACATGCCATCTTCTACTTTTTGGATGTCTTTCTCCTGAACCCCTCCATATAACTTCAGCCCTGTGTCCAGCAGCTCACTGGATACCCCAAGGGTTCTCTGGCACATCTCAGACTCTCCACATGGCCACAAATAAACTACTGATACCCATAAGCAGAGTTACTTCTACCACTAACTTGCCCACCTCAGCTGATGGAGTTTCTACCCTTCTGACTGATATTGCCTAACACCTTGGGGCTATCTCTTTCCTACACAGAAAATCTGACCCAAATGCTTCCATCTACACAGTGACCCCTCTGCCCCAACCATTATCACAACTTGCCTGGAATACAGAAGCAGTCTTCTCCCCAGTCTTTCTCCTCACCTCAATCCTAGTGTCCTCAACCCTCACCACACAGCCTGTTCTCCACTTGAAATTCAGAATTGTCGTTGTTGCTGTATAGTCACTAAGGTGTGCCCAACTCTTTACGACCGCATGGATTGTAGCCTGCCAGGCTCCTCTGTCCATGGGATTTCCCAAGCAAAAACACTGGAGTGGATTGCCATTTCCTTCTCCAAGGGATCTTCCGAACCCAGGAATCAAACTGGAATCTACAGGGGAGCTGTGAAAACCGAGATCAGATCAGATCACCTCCCTCCTCTGCTCCACATCTGCCATGGCTACAGCACCCTCAGAACAGAGGCCTAGCTGCTCAGTTGGCCATTTCAGGCCTGACTCCTGCTACCAGACTTGGTAAGGATCTGTAGTTATTTTAAAAAAAAAAAAAAATCCCAATTCAATCTCACCATCAGGTATGCTGGTTCCTGTGCCTGGAAAAACTGCCACACCTTATTCCAATGGTCACCAGGAGTCAGAGCCCTGCCATATAACCCCTGGACTGGACTGAGAAAACTCTTAACTTGGTGTTTCTCAAGGGTCTTCGGACTCAAGAGCTGGGAGAGTATGAGGTAAAGTGTTCTATGACATCACAATCCTGGAACCCTGATGGGTGAGGGTGAAGCTGGAATCGACAAGAGACTGGACATCCTGTCTCACCGGTATAAACCCCATAATTACTTCTGAGGTCGGAGAACCTGTAGGTACAGGGAGACTGTGAGAGAGAAGCAACCACAAAAGAGCCCCAAGAGAGCCTCAGGCCTCTCTCCTGCTACTGCTCTGCCACAAGGACCTGGGGCTGACAGTCCGCCCTGTGTGCCGCAGTCCTCAGGGCCATCTAACAACTGCGTGGCCTTGCACTATCCCTCAACATTGCTGGGCTCCACTGTCCTCACTCTCATGTCAAGTCTGTTCACACCTGGACAGTCTACATTTTAAACCATCTTTGGTGGTCTCTTTGTTTAGAACCTTCCGTGCTCCCATCACCTTCAGAAGGAAGGCACAGCTGCTCAGACCCTCTGATCTTTTCAGACACCAAAGACTCAAGACTCCAGGTTTCCCAAATGCTCTGCACATTCCGGCCCCACCTTCTGTAACGTCCTGTCATCCCATCACGCGGGCTGTCAGGAATGTCCTCCCAAGAGCGCCCCCACAGTCGGGACACAGGCCCCAGAGCTGGGGCTCTGAGGCTTCCTTCTTTGGAGGCTTCAGGATTCAGAGACGAAGGTCGAGGGAGGACTCGGGGGCGCAGCACCCACCTGCGCCGGGTCCGTCAGCACGGCGGCCGCCATCGGCACCCGAGGACTGGGGAAGACGAGTAGCTACAGAGCGACAGGTGCAAGGTCCCGGGCTCCGGCGGCCGGGTCACCCGAGCACTGCCACTACCAATCCTCAAGTCCGCCTCTCTTTAGAGCAACAACGCCGCTCACGTTTTCAGCTTCGCGTCACCTCGTGTGTGACGTAGCCTTCTGGAGCCGGACCTGTCGGACTAATCCGAAAGCAAACAATATGTCCGCCCAAAACGAGAATAGGAAGTCCCGCCCAGGCATCGTCCCTGTGAACAGAAACTCCTCTTTCTTGGGGCTTCATTGGCCCAGAGCTGCCGAGGCTCCTGGGTAATGTAGTTCCCACAGCACCAACGATCAAGTGGGGCATTGGCGCCACCTCCAGGTCACAAGTGGAGCTACCTAGCTAACACCGCGAAGAAAAGGTTTCTTTCAGTTTGAGGATTAGGCAAAGCGTTGCATCCTCTTAAAGGAGGCACTCCTATATTTCCAGGGAGTGTATTCCATAACGCAACACAGAAACGTTCAGTAGTCATGTATGGATGTGAGAATTGAACTATAAAGAAAGCTGACGCAGCACTGTTTATAATAGCCAGGACATGGAAGCAACCTAGATGCCCATCAGCAGACGAATGGATAAGGAAGCTGTGGTACACATACATCATGGAATATTACTCAGCCGTTAAAAAGAATTCATTTGAATCAGTCCTAATGAGATGGATGAAACTGGAGCCCATTATACAGAGTGAAGTAAGCCAGAAAGATAAAGAATATTACAGCATACTAACACATATATATGGAATTTAGAAAGATGGTAACGATAACCCTACATGCAAAACAGAAAAAGAGACACAGAAATACAGAACAGACTTTTGAACTCTGTGGGAGAAGGTGAGGGCGGGATGTTTCAAAAGAACAGCATGTATACTATCTATGGTGAAACAGATCACCAGCCCAGGTGGGATGCGTGAGACAAGTGCTCGGGCCTGGTGCACTGGGAAGACCCAGAGGAATCGGGTGGAGAGGGAGGTGGGAGGGGGGATCGGGATGGGGAATACGTGTAAATCTATGGCTGATTCATATCAATGTACGACAAAACCCACTGAAATGTTGTGAAGTAATTAGCCTCTAACTAATAAAAAATAATAAATAATAAATAAAATTTAAAAAAAAGAAAGCTGAGCGCCGAAGAATTGATGCTTTTAAACTGTGGTGTTGGAGAAGACTCTTGGGAGACCCTTGGACTGCAAGGAGATCCAACCAGTTCAGTTCAGTCGCTCAGTGCCCGACTCTTCACAGCCCTATGGACTGCAGCATGCCAGGCCTCCCTGTCCATCACCAACTCCCGGAGTTTACCCAAATTCATGTCATTGAGTCGGTGATGCCATCCAACCATATCACCCTCTGTCATCCCCTTCTCCTCCTGCCCTCAATCATTCCCAGTATCAGGGTCTTTTCCAATGAGCTCTCAGCTTTTCACCCGAGCTCTTCACATCAAGTGGCCAAAGCACCAGAGTTTCAGCTTCAACATCAGTCCTTCCAGTGAACACCCAGGACTGATCTCCTTTAGGATGGACTGGTTGGATCTCCTTGCAGTCCAAGGGACTCTCAAGAGTCTCCTCCAACACCACAGTTCAAAAGCATCAATTCTTTGGTGATAAGCTTTCTTTACAGTCCAACTCTCACATCCATACATGACCACTGGGAAAACCATAGCCTTGTCTAGACGGACCTTCGTTGGCAAAGTAATATCTCTGCTTTTTAATATGCTGTCTAGGTTTGTCATAACTTCCCTTCCAAGGAGCAGGCGTCTTTTAATTTCATGGCTGCAGTCATCATCTGCAGTGATTTTGGAGTACAGGAAATCAGTCCTGAATATTCATTGGAAGGACTGATGCTGAAGCTGAAACTCCAATCCTTTGGCCACCTGATGTGAAGATCTGACTCACTGGAAAAGACCCTAATGCTGGGAAAGATTGAAGGCGGGAGGAGAATGGGATGACAGAGGATGAGATGGTTGGATGGCACCACCGACTCAATGGACATGGGTTTGAGCAAGCTCTGGGAATTGGTGATGGACAGGAAAGCCTGGCATGGTGCAGTCCATGGGGTCACAAAAAAGTCAGGCACGACTGAGCAACATGGAGAATGCTCATCAGAAAAATCAAATGAACACACCAGATGCTAACACAAATCAGACCTCTATAGTGGGAAGCTAATATATAGTATGTTGTTATCAAATGTACACCCGGATTGTGAAGCGCTAGGATTGCTTCTGTGGGCCTCAGGATTTAGTCAGAAACAAGAGCAACAGAGACTCCAGACATGGCCACCATGACCTGAAAGTGCAGTAGGGATTTGGGGTGCTACCGAACAGGTGGACAACTCTGGTGTCTCTGGTTACTTTAGAAAATATTTGTCCTGCCATTACAATTAGTTTTTGTGTCTAACCCAGGGATTAACACTTTTTTATAAGATATGTTATGGGGCCCAAGCTTGCTCTGCTCACTGTATTACAGGCCAATAAACTGGAAGACAATGAAGACATTGTTGGAACAAGGAATGATGACTTTATTCAGAAAGCTAGCAGACCTAGAAGATGGCAGGCTGGCATCTCAAAAAAAAAAATCTTCCCTCAGTCTGGACTCAGGTTACTTTTATACAGAAGAGGTGGAGGGGTTCACTGCACCCCTGAAACCAATGGCTTAGTGGGACTGCTTTAGCTAGGGCCTGCCCTACCCCTATTACAGAAATATTTCTCACTCTGTATACACAGATGTATTCATTTTAGGTATCATAAAAATATCTGAAGAGAAAAGTGACCAGAGAAATTTTCATTCACTAAGGTATGGGATGGACAGGGAAGCCTGGCATGCTGCAGTCCAAGGAGTCGCAAAGGGACACAACTGAGCAACTGAACTGAACTGACTGAAGTTATGGGAAAGTCATTCTGGCTTATACAAAAATTTAACTTGAACTTTAGGCTAATCAAAACAGCCTGTTTGTGGCTTGTCAAATATGCACTGCATATCTGCATTAGTTGTTAAAGAAAAGAATACACTGACCAGAAGTAACGACTGTCCATTTTTGAGATAAAGATAAAAACAACTCCGCTTCGTGGGATGCCAAAGCTGGTACTCCTTTGATGATAAAACTCCTTTGCCAGGTGCCAAGATGTGTTTTTTGATTTGCTTTTGTTTTTTTGGGATCCTTGACTATGTCATCACCTACATTCAGAACTCAGTCTTTGCTTCATCACCAGGTTTTTTATATTGGGCATAGCACTGGCAAAGGAAACTTGGTAACATATAATTGGTTTACTCTAAGGAAACCACTTTCTTATGGCCCTCAAGATCCTCTTTAAGTCCTTCAAGAGAATGAAATACTGGAGCACCAGCTGCGCAGGGACATTGAAATACAAGCCCATCTACAATAAGGATGGTCTTTAGAGAGTCTGGCAGAGTTTCTCACTATGATTTCTCCTCCTACACAATATCTGCAGCGCTGTTACTCAATGCAAGTCCGTGTGGCCCACCAACAGTGAGGCCAAATTTTACCAAAATGTAGGGTTTTGGAGCAGTGAAAGGTTCACTGCAGAGACAGGTAAGGAAATGGATGTCTCATGCCCCAAACCCCAAACTCCCTAAAAGTTTTAAGAAAAACTGAAAAGTCAGGGAGGGTGGTTAGTTGTATTGGGTAGAAAGTTAGACATGAGCGTTGAGGGGAGGCCTGCCTGGAAGGGATGCAAGCTGATCTCTAAACTCCATCCCAGACATACCCAGGAGAACTCACATATATGCTACAAAATAACTGCAGAGACTTCAACTATTACACATGTGCCCTAGGCACACTGTGGATACAAAATGACCACAGGAGCTTCTCCAAGTAACCTTGGGCAGTTAGGCAGTTAGGAGCTGATAAAGGGTTTATGACTAGTCTACACCTAATTATCATAGGTGGAATTATGGGGAGATATAAACAACATAGCCTGCTGTTATGTAAATTACAATTGTTAATCAGCCTTGAGCGTATGCCCATTTGTATTCCCTTTCATAGATTCGTGGTGGGTACAAGCCCTACTTAGTACAGGACATAACCAAAAGGAGAAGTTGTTGTTGCTCAACCTTTGCTCCAAGGAGCAAGTGTCGTTTAATTTCATGGCTGCAGTCACCAACTGCAGTGATTTTGGAGCCTCCCAAAAATAAAGTCTGTCACTGTTTCCATTATTCAGTTCAGTTCAGTTGTTCAGTCATGTCTGACTCTGTGACCCCAGGAGCAGCATGCCAGGCCTCCCCGTCCACCTCCAACTCCTGGAGTTTACCCAAACTCACGTTCATTGAGTCAGTGATGCCATCCAACCATCTCATCCTCTGTCATCCCCTTCTCCTCCTGACTTCAATCTTTCCCAGCATCAGGGTCTTTTCAAATGAGTCAGCTCTTTGCATCAGGTGGCCAAAGTATTGGAGTTTCAGCTTCAACATCAGTCCTTCCATTGTTACCTCATCTATTTGCCGTGAATTGATGGGACCAGAGGCCATGATCTTAGTTTTTTGAATGTTGAGTTTCAAGCCAGCTTTTTCACTCTATTCTTTCACTTTCATCAAGAGGCTCTTCAGTTCCCCCTTTGCTTTCTGCCATAGAGTGGTGTCATTTACATATCTAAGGTTATTGATATTTCTCCTGTCAATCTTGATTCCAGCTTGTGCTTCATCCAGCCTGGCATTTCACATCATGTACTCTGTATATAAATTAAATAATGGGGGGGGGGGGCGCGGAGACAATATACAGCCTTGATGTACTCCTTTCCCAATCTGGAACCAGTCTGATGTTCCATGTCTGTTGCTTCTTCACCTTCATACAGGTTTCTCAAGAGGCAGGTAAGATGGTCTGGTATTCCCATCTTTTAAGAATTTTCCGCAGTTTTTTGTGATCCACATGGTCAAAGGCTTTAGCATAGTGAAGCAGTAGTACATGTTTTTTCTGGAATACTCTTGCTTTTTCTATGATTCAACAGATGTTGGCAATTTGATCTCTGGTTCCTCTGCCTTTATTAAATCCAGCTTGAACATCTGGGAGTTCTCACTTCACATAGTGTTGAAGTCTGTGTCTGAAGACTGAAGTTACAGTCCTTTGGCCACTGCGGAGTTTTCCAAATTTGCTGGCATATTGAGTGCAGCACTTTCACAGCACCATCTTTTAGGATTTGAAATAGTTCAACTTTGAAAAGACCCTGATGCTGGGAAAGATTGAAGGTGGGAGGAGAAGGGAATAACAGAGGATGAGATGGCTGGATGGCATCACTGACTCAAAGGATGTGAGTTTAAGTAAACTCTGGGAGTTGGTGATGGACAGGAAAGCCTGGCGTGCTGCGGTCCTTGGGGTTGCAAAGAGTCGGACATGACTGAGTGACTGAACTGAACTTAACTGGAATTCCTTCACCTCCACCAGTTTTGTTCGTAGTGATGCTTCCCAAGGCCCACTTGACTTCGCACTCCAGGATGTCTGGCTCTAGGTGAGTGATCACACCATCGTGGTTATCTGGGTCATTAAGACCTTTTTTTTTTGGTATAGTTCTTCTGTGTATTCTTGCCACCTCTCCTTAATATCTTCTGCTTCTGTTAGGTTCATACTGTTTATGTTCTTCGTTGTGCCCTTCTTTGCATGAAATGTTCCCTTGGTATCTCTAATTTTCTTGAAGAGATCTCTAGTCTTCCCATTCTGTTGTTTGCCTCTATTTCTTTGCATTATTCACTTAGGAAGTCTTTCTTATCTCTCCTTGCTATTCTTTAGAATTCTGCATTCAAATGGGTATATCTTTCCTTTTCTCCTTTGCCTTCAGCTTACCTTCCTTTCTCAGCTATTTGTAAGTCCGCCTCAGGCAATCATTTTGCCTTTTTGCATTTCTTTTTCTTGGGGATGGTTTTGATCACTACGTCCTGTACAGTGTTACAAACCTCCCTCCCTAGTTCTTCAGGCACTCTATCAGATCTAATTCCTTGAATCTATTTGTCACTTCTACTGTATAATGGTAAGGGATCTGACTTAGGTCATATGTGAATGGCCTAGTGGTTTTCCCTACTTTCTTCAATTTAACTCTGAATTTGGCAACAAAGGGCTCTTGATCTGAGCCACAGTCAGCTTCCAGTCTTGTCTTTGCTGACTGTATAGAGCCTCTCCATCTATGGCTGCAAAGAATATAATCAATCTGATTTCAGTATTGACCATCTGGTGATATCCGTGTGTAGAGTCTTCTCTTGTGTTGTTGGAAGAGGGTGTTTGCTATGACTGGTGCGTTCTTTGGGAAAACTGTTAGCCTTGCCCTGCTTCATTTTGTACTCCAAGGCAAAACTTGCCTGTTACTCCAAGCATCTCTTGACGTCCTACTTTTGCATTCCAGTTCCCTATGATGAAAAGGACATATTTTTTTTGGTGTTAGTTCTAGGTGTTGTAGGTAGGCCTTCATAGAACCGTTCAACTTCAGCTTCTTTGGCATTAGTGGTTGGGGCATAGACTTGGATTCTGTGACATTGGTTTGCCTTGAAAACAAACCAAGATCATTGTTTCATTTTTGAGATTTCACCCAAGTATTTCATTTCAGACTCTTTTGTTGACTATAAGAGATACTCCATTTCTTCTAAGGGCTTCTTGCCCACAGTAGTAGATATAACGGTCATCTGAATTAAATTTGTCCATTCCAGTCCATTTTAGTTCACTGATGCCTAAAAAGGAGAAGACTAGAAGTATAAAAGGGGAAAGCCAAGATGGCTTGACTGCAGGATGAGGAGGACTGCTTTGGGAGTGTGAAACTAATAAACCAGCCTGACGGTTGTTGCAAATTTTGGCTTCAGATCACTTGTTCTTGAGATCAAGTCATGGTCAAATGATGTTTCTATAAGCCTAGAGCAAGTGAATGTTATTCTCTGTTATAAGGAGAAAGGGCAAGAGCCCAGGGCACAGCTTTCATCCTCCAAGGTCTAGGTCCTGGCTGATGAGAGGAGAGTTCCTGCTTGGGCCCATAATCCTGTCAGGGAACATTCATCCAGTGCTCAATCTGGGTCCTCCTGCCAGTGCCCAGGTTTGGCAAAAAGAGGCAGGTTTTAGCTGGCAGTGCCCTCAAGGTCAAGTCCCCAGACCCTGCAGATGTCATCATTGAGGGAACCAGGTGCCCAGGACCCAACTAGCCCTCAGGCTCCTCTGATGCCCCAACGGGAGTGGAGTGCACGTGCGTCCCAGGTCCTGCGGACTGAGACCCGTGCACACTGCTGCTGCCACCAGGTCATGGAGGCAGAGATGGCAGAGAGGTTCCCCGTTGCCTCAAGACCTAGGTCCCACCAGTGGGCCAGGGTGGCAGGGGCTCTGGAGCTCAGTAGGACACGGCCCCAGCCTCCCCCCAACAGTGACCCCAGCTCACCTGCAGCCGTGAGACCTGGAAGGTCCCCGGGAGAAAACCACCCTCTGCCACACTCTCCACCAGAGGACCAGCACCTGGCCGGTTGGCCCAGCGGGACCTCTAACCGCCCTACCTAGGTCTGAAGCTAACAGTCCCCACAGCTGTCTCGCGGTAACGGTTACCAGGTAAGGACTATGCGGTAACTGGCGGGAGCAAACGGCTGCGCCCAGCCCCGCCCTATTATCGGTCCACTTCCTGCAGGTTTGGCGGCGCGTGAACTACATTACCCAGCAGGCGCTGCTTCCTGCGGGGGCGGGGCTCAGCCGACAGCGCAGATATTTCCGCTTTGGAACCTGCGGGGCGGGACTTCCGCCTTCGGTGGTGGGAGGGGCGGTCGTTTTGGGGGGTCTCTTGGGTCTGTGTGTTTGATGAGAGGCTCCGGGAAGCTGGTGTTGAACTGGGGTGACGGGAGAGGGAAGGCGCGAGAGGAGGCCGGCGTTCTCTTCTCGGCACTAATGCGGGTCTGACGTTCAGCAGCGGCGCCCGGGAGTCACCTGATTGCTACACCGGGACAGGGATGCCTGGGGCCCGACCTGGTCCACAGCTCCTGGCCCCGCTCCGCCCACAGAGTCCGATGGCAGCGGCCGCTCTGACAGTCCCGCCTGAGGTAAATGTTCGTCCTCCGGTCTCTCACCGCCGTCGCCCCACTAGACGCTAAAGGCCCCCTTGATCGTCCACTGCTCAAGACCCTGGGTCCAGGTCTGTAAGGAGATAGTGGGTGAGAGGCCGTATTTCTGTCAGCCAGTATGATGAGGCGTGGGAGAGGGTTACAGGCCGCGGGACCCGCACGATCAAAGCCTTGAAACAGTAACAGAACTGAGAGTCTTAAACTTGAAATTTGTCTGGAGTCTGCACGCAACCGCATGAGAGGATGAGTCACACGGGACAAGGCAGCCGCAGCAGCTGGACCTTCATTGTGCGGCCGCCAGTAGCCAGGGAGGGTTGTGAAGAGGCGAGGCTCAATCTGTGTGTCAAAATTGTCCAAAGTCTTCGCAGGGAAAAAGAGACAGGGGTAGTGGTGATGAGAGTGTGAGTGGAGACTATCCCTAACCCTAACCTGTGAGGAAGTACATACCATGGAGTGCTGGTGGCCAGAGAGAGGAGAAATGATCAGGTCTCTCACAGGCTTTAGAAGTGGGACAGGGGGAAAAAAAGGGGGCTGGGGGACAGACAGGATTTCCTGCTGCACCAGCTGTGGCTGTGAAGGATGAACCTGTTTTTTTGGTTTGCAAGGAGCAGGTTTCAGGGAAAAGATGGGAGTTGGATTTTGGACGTGGCAACCCTGGGGTTTCCCAGAGTGGATGTGTTGCATGGGCAACTTGCTCACTCACCTGAGGGGTTCCGGGGTTCCAGGGAAGGATCTGGGCTGGAGATATCCAAGGGATGGTGGGGAGTGGTCTGGTCCGCGGCACGGACTGGGGCTTATATTTAGAAGGAAGAATGTTAAGGTTTTTATTTCAGATGAGCCTGCAGGGTGGGACACCTCCAGAGGGGTGGATTCCTGTGCTCCAAAGTGTTTCTGGCTGGTTTGGAGGAATGGTTAGCGGATCCAGGTCTGGGCTGGAGACTGAGATGGTCAGTGGTGTAGATTTGCCATGCCAGGCTCAGCAGGCCCTCTTTTCCCCTCATGGAGAAAAAGAACACTCAGGCTAGTAGGGCATCTCCTTTGATGCCTAAGTTCCCCCAGCTTTTAGGACAGGAGAATGAGTAGCTGCTCCAGTGGAAAGGCCTCTAGCAGGCTTCCCTCCAGGAGGGTGTATATACCAGGCAGCCAGTTGCCAACTGGACTAGTAGCTACTCAGTTTTCTCAGGCCCAATCCCCCAGTTCCTTATCTTGTGAGTTTATGAAATAAATACTCATTTAACACTAACTGGTGAAAATACATAGGTACATAAATATGTATGTATATACATACACACACAGGCAGTTAAGACAACACAGCTTTAACAAGCTAACATATAATAATTAGTTGAAATATCAATATCCTGCTAAGCATTTGATTAAGATCAAACATCTTCAATATTGTATTTTCTTAGTTAAAAGGCATGTTGAAAAAGTACATTTTTAATACCAACCAGGAAATACTGACAGAATCATCACTTATGAGGGCAGTGAGAGTCAATAGTTAGAACTTGATGCATAGAAATGAGCAAACAGTAGCCCTCTTGGGTGGACACCATTATTATCCACATTTGACAGATCACAACACTGCACAGGGAGGTGGAGTATTTGTCCAAGATTACACAGCTGTTGAGAGGTATGCATCACCGAGGACTGAGGTACCTTGGTTGAGCCATTGGGGCCCAATATTATTGCCTGCTTCTCATGGCCTGGCTTTTCCATAGGTTGCTGTGGCTGCAGAGTGGCTTCCAGACCATGAAGAGGTAACTGATAAAGTGTCCTAGATCCATACTCTTTTCACCTCCCACTTGCCTGGGCTCCAGGATTATAGCATCCTGGGACTTGTTTTACCTGCTATGCTCCTCACCCTGCCATCTAAGATCCCTGGAAGGTGGTCATCCAAGATCAGGTTCCTGAGTGCCGACCAGGAATCATATGGTTTGGTTCCCATTTCTGGCAGCCAGTGGCATGAGGCCTAGAAGACAGTCCATTCACAGTGATCATTAGAAAATATTAGAAGAGGTGAGGTTGAGTTAGGAATGCCCAGCAAACTTAGGTCCCCCTCATGTGTGGTGAAAACAGCAAGAAGCAGAGAAGTTAGACCTGGAATGGTGGTCTGCAGAGGTGCGCCTCAATTCAGAGGGTGGTGGGAGCCACAGGGGGTTTAGAGCCAAAGAAGGAACTGATCTGAGCCAGGCTTAATAAGCAGACTGTTGGGTGGTAGGGAGACCAGGGAGGAGGCTACTACAGTAGCCCAAGTGAGTGTGGTGGTAGATGGGCCAGAGTAGTGGCAGTGGAGGAGCGCAACGTGTTGGGAGTGTGTGTTTGTTCTTTCAAGTAGGTCTGAGCAGACTATCTGATGTGGAAGGTTAGGAGAGAAAAGAGGAAGAGTCAGGTGATTCTGAGATGTTTGGCCTCAGTAGCTAGAAGGAGGGAAGTGCCACCATATCCAAGTCGGTGGCAAGAGGAATTCTCACTGGGAATAAGGAGTTAGGTTCTGGCTGTTGAACCCAGAAACCCTCGAGTGAATTCCTCCCCTGGGCACCTGGACCCACAGGCTAGAGTTCAGGTGAAGGGTTCAGATTGGATTCACCCACAGTGTGGGTGGTGCGTGGGCCAGGATGGAGCTGTGATCAGATTTGGCAGGGAGTACCTTCAGTTTCCGTGGCAGCGCATTAGGTAACAAGGGAGGGGAGTGTGGGGCTGAGGACTGGGTCTCTTGCTGGGTGGGGTGCTGGGTTTCATAGAAACATGAGGGGAGTGTAGTGGTCATGGTGGGGAGGCATTGTAGCAGGGAGGAGGATCTGGCTGGAGGCCAGGTTTCCATGGGGAGTGGACATGAGATGTAGGTGGAGACCAGGCAGGGAGATGAGAGCAAAGCTGGTGCTACTGTTGATTCATCCAGCTGTGGGCTCCCCAGGCTCTGTTCTTATCACTATAGGAACCTTGAGGTCAGCACAAAGTCACATGGGGTCCCCTGGGACTCTTGGTGGGCATGATGTGAGACAAGTGGACCTGGGCTTTGAACAAGTGTCAGAGGACGCTAAGACAGAGGGGACTGCTTTGTAACAGAATGGAAGAGGGCTGAGTGTACCAGAGATCTACTTCAGGTTTCAAGATGCTGAGGATGAAGCCAGGGTAAGGGCCAAGTAGGGTGAGGGCCATGAGGGAGGTGTGGTATGAAGAACAATATGCATGTTGGGAGAGAGTGCCAGCTGATGGCCCCAGGCCCTTGTACTGGGGTGAAAGGAGAAGGGGACTCAATTTTGGTTGTTCTTGGGAACCACAGTCTGAAGGATCCTGGGTGAATTGTCTCACAGAAGAGTGAGGCTTTGGAGGTCAGCACCAGAGCTCAGATGACACCTGTCCCCCACCTGTTGTTGCTGAGGGCAGAACATGGTGATTGCTGGGGTGGCCAGGAGGGTGGGCATCAGCAACACCAGGGCCTGGTATCTCCACTGAGGCAGGGAGCTCGGGAGGAGGGTTAGAGTCCCAGGAAAGAAGGCTGCATGTAAACTGAACCATCCCCATCATGGCAGGGCCGAGTGACCTTTGAGGACGTGGCTGTCTACTTCTCCTGGGAGGAGTGGGGGCTCCTTGATGAGGCCCAGAGGCTCCTGTACCACGGGGTGATGCTGGAGACCTTCTCACTGATGGCGTCTCTTGGTAAGGTCCTTGCATCCTATAGCTCCTCCCCTCTCCAAGGGCAGGTCCGTCCCTCCCAAAGCTGGTCTGGTACCGCATCCTTTCTTGTGTCCTAGAGTAGGTATAACAGCCAAGCCTGGGTGCACCACCCCCTCTGTCCCCAAGCTGCTCCATGGTTGTACAGGAATGGGTTTAGGGACCCCAAGTGTTGCGGTCAGATGGATCCTATGCTACTGGCCTCTCCCTGGCCTGGTGACACCAAAGAGATCCACGGCAGTCCAACACCCCACTTTGGCCCTCCTCTTTTGGCTGATGTGTAATCTGCCTGTGTCAGGAACTGAGGTGCTGACCTGGCCACTGCTTGATCAGGATGTTCCTGCAGCATCTTTTTCCCACCTTCTTGTTGGTTACACTCAGCCTTAGTTCCTGTGGGCTGCTGAGGAGTGGGTCACTTTGACCCTCCTGCCTTGTTCCTTCTGTAGGACTCACATCGTTCAGGACCCATGACATGACTCAGCTGGAGCAATGGGAGGAGCCCTGTGTGCCTGCCGAGGGAGTCTCAACCACAGCCACACCAGCAGGTACTTGGAGGGAGGCGGCGGAGGGTTGGGGTGAACCCAGGGATGAGTTTGCACCAGGAGTCTCCCCAGGGGGCCCTGATGTTTTGGTGTCAGAGAAGGGGCCAAGGCTGATTTCCATCTTTTTTCCCTCAGCTGCCCACTTCTCAGCTGCCAGGGCTGTCCCCTACCCTCTGTTCCACTCTGCAGTGCTCGCCAACAGTGGCTTCATTTAGAAAATGAAGTGTTTTATGACATAGCTAGTGTTTTATGACATGGCTAGTCTGCTGTGGCCATGAGAGGAAACACAGGAGAGCCTAAGGAAAAAAAAACAAAGTTGATTGTGCTCACAGCCCCAAAGAGGTAGTCCCTACCCACCAAGGGGAGGAGCGGGGGTCACACTGGAGGGAGTGGGCTCCAACAAGCAGGGGAAAGCAGAGGGTGAGGACCTGTCAGCAGGTGCCTTTGTTGGTAGGGGGAGTACAAGAAAAGGCACAGTGGGATTTTATGGGTGCATTTGAACATAACTAGGTCACACTCAGGTGAGGACAAGGTCTGCTTGTGCGGGGGACCAGCCTCCTCACACCAGTGTGCCTGGGCAGGGTGCTCCAGCCTGTGTGTTGGGATGCTGAACGCAGCCGGAAATAGGGAGCTTCACAGGTTATGGTACAGTTAATGCTGTGGTATCTCAACACCCTTAGCAATGCTCACTGTGATGGGTGACACTTTCCACCTAAGTTGTGGTGATGCTAAAGGTCACTGAAAGATTTGGGTTTTGCCACTGAAGGCAAGTTGCGACAAAGGTGACAACTAAGAAGGGTCCCAGGAACCCCTTACTGCCTGTGTCAGACATGTGTGAGGGTGCTGACCCATCCCGCCAAAGTCTACGTACTCCACAGACACTTCTTCAGCATTTCTGTGTTTGCAGGTTGTTGGTGTGGAGCAGAGGTTGACAAGGCACCTTCTGAGCAGAGTGGTTGTGTAGAAGTGGACAGAGCAAACCTTCACCAACACCAGGACTTGAACTCTGGAGAGAAACCCTCAACAAGAGAAGAGCATGAGGCGAGTGGGAAGATCTCCCCAGGAAGCTCTGGTCTTCCCAAGACTCAGGTGGCTCCTAGTGGAGGGGAGCCATGCAGGAGCACCAAAAGTGGGGAAGGCGTTCCCCCTGGAAAAAGGTATTACAGGTGTAGTGAGTGTGGGAAAGCCTTTGGTCAGAAATACTTACTTGTTCAGCACCAGAGACTACACACAGGAGAAAAGCCTTATGAATGCAGTGAATGTGGGAAATTATTCAGCCATAAATCCAACCTTTTTATACACCAAATAGTTCACACTGGTGAAAGGCCTTATGGGTGTAGTGAATGTGGAAAATCCTTTAGCCGCAATGCTGACCTCATTCAACACCGGAGAGTCCACACTGGAGAAAAGCCTTTTAAATGCAGTGAATGTGGAAAAGCCTTCAGGCACAATTCCACACTTGTTCAGCATCACAGAATCCACACTGGAGTAAGGCCTTATGAGTGCAGTGAATGTGGGAAGTTCTTTAGCTTTAACTCAAGCCTCATGAAGCATCAGAGAGTTCACACTGGAGAAAGACCTTATAAGTGCAGCGAATGTGGGAAATTCTACAGCCACAAGTCAAGCCTTATTAATCATTGGCGAGTTCACACTGGAGAAAGGCCTTATGAATGCAGCGAATGTGGGAAATTTTTTAGCCAAAGCTCCAGCCTTGTGCAACACCGAAAAGTTCACACTGGAGAAAAGCCTTTTAAGTGCAATGAATGTGGAAGATTCTTCAGTGAGAATTCTAGCCTTGTTAAACACCAGAGAGTTCACACTGGAGCAAGACCTTATGGGTGCAGGGAATGTGGGAAATTTTTCCGCCACAGCTCCAGCCTTGTTAAGCATCGGAGGATTCACACTGGAGAAATGCCTTATGAGTGCAGCAGTTGTGGGAAGTCATTTAGCCAGCGTTTCAACCTTATACAGCACCAGAAAGTTCACAGTGGAGAAAAGTCTTGCAAGGTTCAAATGTGACTGACCCTTGATTTTCTACCTGAGTATTAGATTTTCTTAAATAAATGTTTAAGTGCTTCAGAGCACTTCCAGAGGCTTTAAATGATGTTTTTATAATTTTCACCCATTTCCCTGGGAAGCCGGCCTGCAAAGCTCCTCACACTGTCATGCTGGAAGCTGATGCAAATATTTAACTTTTAAAAAATGTGACAGCTTATATTCTAAATTGTTATGCCATTTCACATTTCCTGGAGTGTTTTTGCTTTCCAGTTTATTCATATCTTTGCTGAGTTTTGCATGTAAAATATTGGCCATATACTTTTAGCAATTCTAGTAGATGTCTAGTAGTATTTCATTGTGGTTTAAATTTGCATTTCCCTAATGACTTGGTGTTCAGTATTTCTCCCTTTGTATTTGCCATCATATTGTATTGCCATCAGTGAATTACCTGATCAAAGTTTTTTGCCTACTATTAAAAGAACTGTCTTGCAATTTCTTAGTATGTTCGGGATGCAAATGACTCATTTGATATATACTTTACCAATATTTCCTCTAAGTCTGTGGCTTTGGTTTCCATTTCTTAACAGTATCTTCCCTAGAGTAGAATTTAATTTTTTTGAAATACAACTTATCCATTTGTTCTTTTATTGATTATACTTTTGGTATTGTGCTCCTTTTCTCTTATGGTACTTTATCATTGCCTTTTTAAAAAAAAAAAAAAAAAAAACACCTTATCTGGGTATGCTATTGGAGCCCTAAGAGCCCTTTTAAATATCCAGTCTTGTGAAATTCTTGTTAATTTAAATACAAAGAAGTTCAATGTATGTAGAAATGTTTATGTATGAACATATCCCCTACCTATTCAGTGACAGCCTAGAATGCGGAGGTATTTCAGCAGCTGTTAGCATATTTAATGTCCAATTATTGGCTTATGAATACAGTATTTCAGTAAAAAGAATCAGAACACCTTACATAAGAGGCCACTTGTAGGTTAGAGCTGGAAAAGTTTACATAAGCCAAGGAAATATCCTTGCCTTAGAAAGTAAAGAAGTACTTAGGACTTCCCTTGTGGTCCAGTGGTTAAGACTCTGCATTCCCAATGCATGGGACAGGGTTTGATCCTTGTTTGGGGAACTAGGAATCCTGCATGCTGTGCAGCACAGCCCCCAAAAAAGTAAATAGTCAAAGAATAATGATGCAGTATCTTTCTATTGCTGTACTGACAAATAACCACAAACCAATGGCTTAAACAACACCAGTTTATTATAATTTGGTTCTGTAGATCATACGACCAGTAAGAAAGGGATGGGTCTGACTGGGCTAAACTCAAGTTGTTACCAAGGTTGTGTTCTGTGTGGTTTTTTTTTTTCCTGGAGTGTTTAAAGACAATTGTTTCCTGCTCATTTGAGTTGTTGGACAATCTCAGTTCTTTGTGGTTCAATTCAGTTCAGTCAGTCACTCAGTAATGTTCAACTCTTTGTGACCCCATGGACTGCAGCATGCCAGGCCTCCCTGTTTATCACCATCTCCCAGAGTTGTCCATTGAGTCGGTGATGCCATCCAACCATCTCATCCTCTGTCATCCCCTTCTCCTCCTGCTTCAATCTTTCCCAGCATCAGGGTCTTTTCAGATGAGTCAATTCTTCACATCAGGTGCCCAAAGTATTGGAGTTTCAGCTTCAGCATCAGTCCTTCCAATGAATATTCAGGACTGATTTCCTTTAGGGTGGACTGGTTGGATCTCCTTACAGTCCAAGGGACTCTCAAAAGTCTTCTCCAACACCACAATTCAAAAGCATCAATTCTTAGGCACTCAACTTACTTTATAGTCCAACTCTCACATCCATACATGACCACTGGAAAAACCATAGCTTTGACTAGACGGACCTTTGTCGGCCAAGTTATGTCTCTGCTTTTTAATATGCTGTCTAGGTTGGTCATAACTTTCCTTCCAAAGAGGAAGCATCTTTTAATTTCATGGCTGCAGTCACCATCTGCAGTGATTTTGGAGCCCCCCAAAATAACGTCTGTTTCCACTGTTTCCCCATCTATTTGCCATGAAGAGATGGAACCAGATGCCATGACCTTAGGTTTCTGAATGTTGAGTTTTAAGCCAACTTTTTCACTCTTCTCTTTCAAGAGGCTCTTTAGTTCTTCTTCACTTTCTGCCATAAGGGTGGTGTCATCTGCATATCTGAGGTTATTGATATTTCTCCTGGCAATCTTGATTCCAGCTTGTGCTTCATCCAGCCCAGCGTTTCTCATAATGTACTCTGCATATAAGTTAAATAAGCAGGGTGACAATATACAGCCTTGACGTACTCCTTTCCCTATTTGGAACCATTCTGTTGTTCCATGTCCAGTTCTAACTGTTGCTTTCTTACCTGCATACAGATTTCTCAAGAGGCAGGTCAGGTGGTCTGGTATTCCCATCTTTTTAAGGATTTTCCACAGTTTACTGTGGTCCACACAGTCAAAGTTTTTGGCATAGTCAATAAAGAAGTAGATATTTTTCTGGAACTCTCTTGCTTTTTCAAAGAAGTAGATATTTTTCTGGAACTCTCTTGCTTTTTCAATGATCCAATGGATATTGGCAATTTGATCTCTAGTTCCTCTGCCTTTTCTAAATCCAGCTTGAACATCTGGAAGTTCACAGTTCACATACTGTTGAAGCCTGGTTTGGAGAATTTTGAGCATTAACTTACTAGCATGTGAGATGAGTGCAATTGTGCGGCAGTTTGAGCATTCTTTGGCATTGTCTTTCTTTGGGACTGGAATGAAAACTGAACTTTTCCAGTCCTGTGGCCACTGCTGAGTTTTCCAAATTTGCTGGTGTATTGAGTGCGGCATTTTCACAGCATCACCTTTTAGGATTTGAAATAGCTCAACTGGAATTCCATCACCTCCACTAGCTTTGTTTGTACTGACGCTGCCTAAGGCCCACTTGACTCCACATTCCAGGATGTCTGGCTCTAGGTGAGTGGTCACATCATCGTGATTATCTGGGTTGTGAAGATCTTTTTTGTACAGTTCTTCTGTGTATTCTTGCCACCTCTTCTTAATATCTTCTGCTTCTGTTAGGTCCATACAATTTCTGTCCTTTATTGAGCCCATCTTTGCATGAAATGTTCTCTTGGTATCTCTAATTTTCGTGAAGAGATCTCTAGTCTTTCCCATTCTATTGTTTTCCTCTATTTCTTTGCACTGATCACTGAGGAAGGCTTTATCTCTCCTTGCTATTCTTTGGAACTCTGCATTCAAATGGACATATCTTTCCATTTCTCCTTTACTTTTTGCTTCTCTTCTTTTCACAGCTATTTGTAAGGCCTCCTCAGACAATCATTTTGCTTTTGCATTTCTTTTTCTTGGAGATGTTCTTGATTCCTGTCTCCTGTACAATGTCACGAACTTCCGTCCATAGTTCTTCAGGCACTCTATCACATCTAATCCCTTGACTCTATTTGTCACTTCCACTGTATAATCATAAGGGATTTAATGTAGGTCATACCTGAATGGCCTAGTGGTTTTCCCTACTTTCTTCAATTTAACTCTGAATTTGGCAATAAGAAGTTCTTGATCTGAGCCACAGTCAGCTTCCAGTCTTGTTTTTGCTGACTGTATAGAGCTTCTCCATCTTTGGCTGCAAAGAATATAATCGATCTGATTTCGGTATTGACCATCTGGTGACGTCCATGTATAGAGTCTTCTCTTGTGTTATTGGGAGAGAGTGTTTGCTCTGACCAGTGCAGTCTCTTGGCAAAACTCTACTAGCCTTTGCCCTGCTTCATTCTGTACTCCAAAGCCAAATTTGCCTGTTACCCCAGGTGTTTCCTGACTTCCTACTTTTGCATTCTAGTCCCCTATAATGAAAAGGACATGTTTTTTTGGGTGTCAGTTCTAGACGCTCTTGTAGGTCTTCATAGAACTGGTCAACTTCAGCTTCTTCAGCATTACTGATCGGGGCATAGACTTGGATTACTGTGCTATTGAGTGGTTTGCCTTGGAAACTAACAGAGATCATTCTGTCATTTTTGAGATTGCATCCAAGTACTGCATTTCAGACTCTTGTTGACTATGATGGCTACTCCATTTCTTCTAAGGGATTCTTTCCCACAGTAGCATATATAATGGTCAGCTGAGTTAAATTCACCCATTCCAGTCCATTTTAGTTTGCTGATTCCTAAAACGTTGATGTTCACTCTTGCCATCTCCTGTTTGACCACTTCCAATTTGCCTTGATTCAAGGACCTAACTAACATTCCAGGTTCCTATGCAATATTGCTCTTTACATCAGCGAACTTTGCTTCTGTCACCAGTCAAATCCACAACTAGGTGTTATTTTTGCTTTGGCTCCGTCTTTTCAGTCTTTCTGGAGTTATTTCTCTACTGATCTCCAGTAGCATAATGGGCACCTACCGACCTGGGGAGTTCATCTTTCAGTGTCCTATATTTTTGCCTTTTCATACTGTTCATGGGGTTCTCAAGGCAAGAATACTGAAGTGGCTTGCCATTCCCTTCTCCAGTGGAACACATTTGTGGTTGTGGGACTGATACTCTTGTTTTCTTAAAGATGAAACTACCAATTGTATAGATAAATTCTTCTAAAAGAGAATTCAAACACTTCCCAACTATTAATCATTAAGTGAATGTCATAACTGTTAATCAGCTAATGTGTGTGCTAAGTGGCTTCAGTTGTGTCCAACTCAGTGTTATCCCATGGACTCTCTAGGCTTCTCTGTCCATGAGATTCTCCAGGCAAAGATACTGGAGTGGGTTGCCATTTCCTCCTCCAGGAGATCTTCCCAACTCAGGGATCGAACCCATTTCTCTTATGTATCCTGCATTGGCAGGCAGGTTCTTTACCACTAGCACCACCTGGGAAGCCAATACTTCAATAATCAGTTAATACTTCAATATAAAATAAAAAGTTAAAAAAAAAAGGGGACTAGCACCCACACGAACACAGCAAACTGAATCCAGCCATATACATATGTGAACACATAAACCATAACCTAGTGCTGTTTATCAAAAATACAAAGATGATTTAACAGTTGAACCTGTTATCTATATTAACAGACTAAAAAATAATCATCTCAAAGATGTAGTGGAAACATTTCACAGAATTCAAAAACCAGTAAATGATAAAAATTCTCAGCAAATTAGGATTAGATGGGAACTTCCTGATATATTACATCTATGGGGAAAAAAAAAAAAACCACAGCTAACACATTTGATGTTGAAAGCCTAATGCTTTTGCCCTGATATTGGGAATAATGCAAATGTGTCTATGCTCGTCACTTCTACCTAACATTGTATTGGTACTAGAGATCTGTGTTAGTAACATAAGGGGGGGGGCGGGGGGAGAGGAATGGTCTAAAGATTGTAAAGGTAGGGACTTCCTCGTGGTCCAGTGGCTAAGATTCTGTGCTCCCAAAGTGGAAGGCCAGGATTCAATTCCTGGTCAGAGAACTAGATCCTACATGCTGCAACTAATAGTTCACATGCTGCAACTAAGAACCAGTGGAGCCAAATAAAAAATATTTTTTAAAAAAGATTGTAAAGGTAGAACCAAAACTTCTATTCAAGTAAGACACGATTATGTTGAAAATTACAACTCATTCACTAAAAAGCTACTAGATTAAATGATTGAGAATGATTGAGTTTAGTGAGGTCACAGGATAAAAGGCCAATATACAAAAATGACTTGTTTCTGATACTAGCAATGACCGTTTGGAAATTTTAAAAAAATTAAATCTTTTATAATAGCATCAAAATATGATGTATTTAGAAATAAACAATAAAAATATGTTCAAAAACAATAAAAAAAAATCATCATACACCACTGAGAAATATTAAGGACCTAAATAGTTTCACTGGCAAATTCTACAAAACATTTAAAGGATAAATAATACCACAATAACATGTCTTTTCAGAAAATAAGAGGAACGAATGCTTTTCAACTCACTTTAAGAGATGAGCCTAACTGATACAAAAATGTAACGAGTACACAAAATAATTACAGAACTATTCCCTGGTGGCTCAGTCAGTAAAGAGACTGTCTGCAATGAAGGAGATCTGGGTTCGGTCTCTAGTTTGGGAAGATCCCCTGGAGAAGGATATGGCAATCCACTTCCAGTATTCTTGCCTGGGAAATCCCATGGACAGAGGAGCCTAGTGGGCTACAGTCCATGGGGTCACAAAGAGTCAGACACAACTTAGCAATGAAACCACCACCACGACCACCTCTAATTAATAGAGGTGAAAAAATATACAGCAAATTAAATCCAGAAGAAAGTAAAAATAATAAAACATGCACCGCTGGCTTTTACCAGAGGAAAATATGGCTGACTGAACACTAGAGAAACAATCGACCCTCACCCCCAGCCTGTTGAGGAACCAGAGCGAGTCTGTTGATACCAGCAGGGCCCTGTGGGACTCCTAGGCACAAAGCCTTTCAGTGTCCCTCATTTCTTTGGTTACAGGAAACAGCCTTCATTCAGCCTCCATGACCTTACCTGAGCTCCAAGAGGCAGATCCAAGCAGTTGTTAATTAGGGAAGGGAGGGGATGTGAGACCAGGGAGAAACAAGCAGTCAAGAGCAGCCTTGGGGCAAGGTCCAGTTTCCCCACCAAGGGATACATACAACAATATCTTTGAGCTATTTTGTAGATACTGAAACCCCCTCCAGGTGGGAGAAATTAATGATTAAGAAGGTATGCTGCCCACAAGCCTGCAGACCCCAGACCAGTTGGACCTGAAGGTTGATGATGCGGACTCCTACTCACTTCACCATCAAAACCATTCCGAAGAATATTTGATGCTGATCACGCCCTCTTTGAACAATTACTACAAAACTCTCAACTATCTTCTCCAAGCGGGGACACACGGTTTAGAGGGAACATGCTGTGTCCTCCTCCTACTTCATCCAAAACTTTCTCTGTGATTCAATTCACACAGGTGAACAGAAAAGCTGAGCTTTAGGCATCACTATTAAGAGCTGAGTTAAGGCACTTCTCTCAGCTCTAACTTTCTATGGCTCCCACAACGCTTACAAGGCCCAGCTCCTCATTTGCCATTCAGTGGCTGATTTCTGCCTACCTGGTCTCAGGTCCCAAAAGACATAAAGTATACTTAGGGTTTCAAGAACATCCCCAGTTCAGTGCCACATCGAAGCATATGCACATGCTAGTTCTTGAAACCTTTACCTCATCCTACTGGGTTCCCAAAATGGAAGTGTTTCACACAATTCCCTACTCAATTAAGAACCATGCGCCAAGAATGACTCACCTCTGGGTACCCCAAACTCCAGGGCAGAGAGAGAGGAAGGAGGAAAGTCCTAGGACAACAGCATCCTCTATGTCGTGTCCCGAGGCTTATAGGACCATGGTTCCAGGGACTGGCGGCCTAAAGCCCACCCACACACCTGCGTCCGGCCCAGCTGACCCTCACCAGCGGACCCCGTGAACTGAGCGGGGAGCCCGGCGGGTCCTTCAAGCTTAGTGGATTCCCTAGTCATCCGGCCCTGGTTAGGCGTGACCTCGGCTGACCCGCACTAGGAGCCTCAGCTCCCCACGTGTAAAAGGCACACAAGGACAAGTACGTCGACACCAGGAACCAGAAGGAAAGAGGGCTGGTGCAGAGGCCGAGGAACGCACAGCCAGGCGGAGGGCTTGCACAAAGGCGCAGAGAAGGGTCCAATTCTCTTTCTCTTCCTTCCTTATTTGATCCCTAATAGCTACCTAGGAAACAGCCCCAGGCCTGGACTCGGGTCTCCACCAAGGAGGGGCATTGTCGCCCATCAGCCTCTGTCACGTCATCGGAAGTCCAGCCTCCACCTCCGCGGGAGGTACCGGCTCTGTCCTGGGTCGTCATTGGATGAGTGTCGCCGCTCACGCACAAGCACAGCCCGCTGGGTAATGTAGTTTCTGTCTTGCATCCCGCCCTTCCCATTCTCCACAGCGAAGGCCAAACAACCCGGCGAGACCCTGGGAAACAATACTGTGTGGTTCCGAAGATGAGCACGCTAGACTTCTGTGGCCATGCTGGTCAAAGCCATCCACAGGAGATATCGGATTGGAGACCCCTGCCTGTGAAGTCCTCAGCACGCTTCTGAAGTCTCTCACACCCTCAGGAAAAATATGTCACTAAGAAACGTAAGGAAGGGTACTCCTCGGTGGTCTTGTGGTTAAGACTCGGTGCTTTCGCCGCTTAGGACCCGGGTTCCATGCCCAGTTGGGGATTTAAATGTAGGTACTAGACTACGGCACAGCAGTGAAGAATCCACTTGCAGTGCAGGGGACACAGGTTTGATCCTTGGGTTGGGAAGATCCCCTGGAGGAGGAAACGGCAACCCACTCCAATACTCATTTGGAAAATCCCACGAACAGAGGAGCTTGGTAGGCTACAGTCCACGGGGTTGCAAAAAGTTGGACATGACTGAGCAGGCACGCACAACGCCCAGCGTATGAGGTAAGGGAGCAGCTGATAATTTGGTATTCTGTCAGTGTCTGTTTCTGAGAGTGAACAGTTGGTTCACGGCTGACGAGTATCCAACAGAGCAAAAAACTGAAAGAAAAAAAAACCACAACCCCCCCCCCCCCAAAAATGGTACTAAAAATATAAGTTGCTTACACTGTCTTTGTGAATCAAGTGATGATTTTACTCAGTGGTTCCCAAGCCGGTAACATCAGCATCACCAAGAATTTGCTAAAACTGCCTTTACATGGTCAGTCCATAGATAACCTGAACCTGTAGCTCCCAGGACAGCATTAAATCCTGGGGCGTCTGAGAACAGCAATCGCACACCCACAGGGACATCCCAGCAGAGAAGCTAAAATGAGATGTTGCCGTGAAGACACAATTTCACAATCACTTCTGCCCATATGCCATTGTCCGGAACTCATCGACATGGTCCATGGAAAAGAAGCTGGGTGTTGATAAAGAAACAACTGGATAGGAGACCATCTACCCAGTTTCTAGCACAATCTATCAGCTCAGTCACTGGGATAATGGATTTTATTATCCCTCCTACACATTCAGCACTATTTATTACTTTTGGGTTGAAAACCTCAAACCCCATTCCTCTGTTCTTAACCTAAACTAAGACAACAAGGCAATAAAAAAAATAAGTTGGCACTCATTCCCAGTATTATTATGGTTTTAGACTACAGTGGCAGGAACTACTGAAGGACCTGCCGAAGAAAAAGGCCTGCCAATCTAGATTTCTATATGCACAGCTAAGTTGCCTTTTAAGAAAAAGTATGAGTTGGCACTTCTCTGGTGCTCCAGTGCTTGAGTCCTCACTCCCAATGCAGGGAGCAAGGGTTTGAATGCTGGTTGGGGAACTAAGATCCCATGCGCCACAGGATGTAGCCAAAAAAAAAAGAGTATGACTGTTTTGAACTCCATATGGGAAATTTAATAGAAAATTAACACACAAAATGAAATCCTAAAGTTTATATTTAAGGATTTGGAAACTGATCTCAGATGGAAGAACTGCAATGATAGAAACAACGAGGATCCAAGAGGGTAAATGCCTGCGTAGATGGATATAACTGCTCATAATTTGTATTAAACATGAATGATGGTTTCCTTGTGGAGTTAGAATGATGGAACTAACATACAAGGTCTCAACACATAGACTGAGATACCGATATACTGGTAAGTGTCTTACATAGTAGGGAAGAAGGAAAAGTAATGATAATTCTGTGCTCTACTGTTTTTAGTAAGTGCTTATAAATCTCAAACAATAACAAACACAATTAGAGAATATGCTTTCCAAACTAGAATAAAGAAAACCTATAAGTAATTAATAGAAAGTTTAAAGGGGAGGAGGGCAGAAAAAGAACAAGTGATGCAAAAAAATCCAAAAAATAAGAGTGTATATTTAAACTCAAATTATGTATATCAACTATAACATTAAATAAATATGGGATAAATTAAATTAGCAGTCAGTACTTTTGGACAGCTCAAAATTCCCTTCACAAGAGATTTTTAAAGGGAGGTTTTGAATTTCTATTCAGAGAAATAGAAATTTGACTGATGGAGAACCAAGACTTCATGCTGAATGTCACTAGAGCCCATGATCAAGCTTCTTAAGAACTAAAATCTGCTGAGAAGCCACCAGGAAATTACAAGCACCGCATCTCCTGATGAGGAAAGAAGAGAATGGCATGGAGGGGTAACTTGTGAGTAACAGCAGCCAGCTTTTAAGCACACCCACACACCCAGCCACACGACAGTCTTTTTACAACACTGTCCTTTAACCTGCACAAGCACCTAGTGAGGCATGCTGGCCAACACACTTGTTTCATAAACAATGAAGCTTCCAATGGTTAATCCAACTCCCAGTTTACAAGGGAGAAAACCAAGAACCCAAAAGTTCCCTGAGTTGGTCTGAGTTATGGGCACCACTAAATACCACAGCTGAGAATGCTGGCCCAAGTGACAGAAATCTCATCACTGCTCTACTCACCCTCCTGCCTAAAGTCATATAATCTGGGCAGGGCCAGGACCCTTCCTGAGTCAGAGAAATAAGGTCATGGAAAATTCAACTGCCCAAACTACCAGAATGAACTACAAGAAGTCTTTCTGACTTGTGTGTGTCCCAGAAAAGGACCTTCAGCCTCACTCACCACACTTGTAAAACTGGGAACTGTGAAACTTGTGACTAAGAAACTGGAACACACTGTCAAGCCATGGGTCATGTTTCCTATGGACGCAGAGGGCTCTGTTCAGGACTGAAGGGGCAAAGTCATTCCCGGAGACGCACCCCAACATCCAAACTATGCACATGTCCCATCAGCTCTGCCTCTTAACGTGTCCCAGGTCATCTCCAAAGCCACCATCCTGGGCCAGTCCACTGTCAACGTCCTCCTGGACTGTAGTGGCTTCCTCTCTCCAACATCAGTTCTTGATCCTCCTCAGTCCGTGCTCCACACAGCAGCCAAAGGGAGGCTTAGAGACAAATGACATCATCCCACTGTCCTGAGTCCCTTCCTCAGCTCCCAGAGCAGCTGCAATGCAATCCACATTTCTCATGATGCCCTGCCCCTCCATCTCACTGCCCACCACCTGTTTCCTTTGGACCCACTGGTTTTCAGCCGTTTCCTCTGCCAGTCCCGGCTCTGGCCTGCCTCAGGACCTCGGCACATGCTGTCTCCTTTGCAAGTCGTGCTCTTCTCCATCTTCAAACGTGACTGAGGCTCCTCCGTCCCTCACAGTCTGCATGTCATCCCTGTATACCTTCTGTTCCTCTTCCCATGCATTACAGTTTAAGAGACATCTTTCTACTTTCACAATGCAGACAGACTTGTGGGGAAATGACATGACTAAGGTCATCCAGATGGTGATAAGGCACAGCTCAGGAATGTTGGCATCCCAACTGTCCCCAGAGTCCAAGCTTGCAGCCACTGGACCACTCCTCCTGATCACATCTGGCCTCCATGCCAAAGTTTTGACCTTGTTCTTCATTATGCAGAATGGGGATTGCAGGCATGTTACTATCACAGCAACAACACTGACATACCTCACCTGTGTGTTATCACGTCTGTTTCCCACTCTAGACATGAGTCACAAGACTCGTGTCCCAGTCACCCATGTATCTCCATAACCCAGGACACTGTGTGGAGCAACAGGGATGAAAGATGGGGTTCTCACGACTCCTGCCCATCAAACCAGAAAGAACACAGTGGACCCCTCTGTACACAGAAAATTAGATGGGGTGACACAAGTCATTAGGGAAAGGGGTCCTTCATCCATGGGGATGCACATAACTCCTGTGTTGGGACAAAGTGAGTTCCAGGTCTCTTTGTGGGCCATGTAACAACAAGGAGCTTTAAGGTGTAGAAAGAAAATCCTTCTGCTGAGAACCAAATCATGTCTTGGGACAAGACCTCCGCAGTGAAAGGGCTCAGCTACAGCTAAAGGTAACACACAATCACAGCAAAACTGAGCACGTGAGGGGACACACGGTGTTACTTGGGTACATAGTCTCAGATGCCAAAGAACATTTTTCCTCTGGCCAAACTATTCACCACAATAGTTACTTTAAAGAAGTCCTCCCAATGTGAGTTCTCTGATGCTGGCTGAGCCCAGCCTTCTTGTAAAAGGCCTTGCCACATCTCATACACGTGTAGGATTTCACTCCACTATGAATCTTTTGATGGGTGGTAAGGGTTGAGCTGTAGCTGTAGGTTTTTCCACACTCACTGCACTCATAGGGCTTCTCCCTAGAGTGACACCTCATGTGGCGAGTTACAGAAAAGCTGTCACTAAAGGCTTTCCCACACTCTTTGCACTCAAAGGGCTTCTCCCCAGTGTGGGTTCTCTTATGCCGAATGAAGTCAGATTGGTGGGCAAAGGCCTTTCCACACTCACTGCACACATAGGGCTTCTCTCCAGTGTGACTCCGCTGGTGCTCCGTGAGGTGTGACCTGCGGCTGAAGGCTTTGCCACACTCAGCGCACACAAAAGGCTTTTCTCCAGTGTGAATCCGCTGGTGCTCCGTGAGGTGAGACTTGCGGCTGAAGGCTCTCCTACACTCGCTGCACTCATAGCGTTTCTCCCTAGTGTGAATGCTGTAGTGTAGAGTGAGGTCTGCTTTCTTGGGAAACGCCTTCCTACATTTTCTGCATTTATAGAGTTTTACTCTAGTGTGAATCCGCTGATGTTGAAGAAGGAAGCGATTCTTGACAAACCCTTTCCCACATTCCTTGCATTTGTAGGAATTCTTCCCTCCGTGAAACAGGGGGTCTGCCCTTGATCCACGTGACTCACATGCGTGAAGATCATCTCCTGAGGAGACTTGATCTTGTAAATCTTTAGAGCCCAGACTGTCACCTCTCCCCAAATCACCACATTCAGGGATCCTCTTTCCAGGGAGGGTTTCCTTGCGAAGGACTGTTCCTGTCTTCAAATGCCCTCCCTGCTTTTCTGACGCTCCTTCCAGTTCCCAAGCTTGCCCCAACGGAGAAACACTGCAGCCTTCCTGAGACACTGACCTCTGAAGTAAGTGTCCCTTGAACAAGGCTTGCTGAGCAGCAGTAGTCTCTGTGGTCTTGGTTTTTGCTTTGTCGCCTGAAGGGAATCCAATACACAAATGAGGCCTATTAGCAATGCCAACACAGAAGAAACAAAATCACCAAGCAAGCAGGAAAAGGAAGATGGAATTGTTACCCCCTGACACCCTGCTGTGGTTTGGCTGGAGGTATGTGGTCCTGAGAACCTCGTCTAAAGTGCCACAAAGAGTAATGAGAGAACACCAAACACTGACAGGCTGGGGAGCAATGGGAACTCACACGTGGCTGGTGGGAGTGCCGGAAGTCAACCACACTGGAAATTGTTGCGTGCTTTCTCTTCAAGTTAAATGTACACCTATCCCATGTCTGAGTCAATCCAATTCTGGGTATATGCCCAAGATAACTGCTCATAGTGGTTATGTTTATAATGTCCAAAAAAATGCTCTGGTCACCTGATATGAAGAGCCAACTCATTGAAAAAGACCCTGCTATTGGGAAAGATTGAAGGCAATAGGAGAATGAGGCAGCAGCAGATGAGATGGTTAGATAGCACCACCAATTCAATTGGACATGAATCTGAACAAACTCCGGGAGACGCTGAAGGACAGAGGAGCCTGGTGTGCTGCAGTCCATGGGGTTGCAAAGGGTCAGACATGACTGAGCGAATGAATGGCAACTACTGATGTTCATCAACAGGAGAATAGATAACATAAACTTCAACATATTACTACAATGAGATATTACACAGTATGAAAGCATCACACTCCAAGTAACTGCAACCACATGAATAAATTTGATTTCACCTAAATCAAATCCCTTACGATTATACAGTGTAAGTGACAAATAGATTCAAGAGATTAGATCTGATAGACAGAGTGCCTGATGAACTACAGACAGAAGTTTGTGACACTGTATAGGAGACAGGGATCAAGATCATCCCCAAGAAAAAGAAATGCAAAAAAGCAAAAGGGCTGTCTGAGGAGGCCGTGCAAATAGCTTTGAAAAGAAGAGAAGCTAAAGGCAAAGGAGAAAAGGAAAAATATAGCCATTTGAATGCAGAGTTCCAAAAAACAGCAAGGAGAGATAAGAAAGCCTTCCTCAGTGATCAGTGCAAAGAAATAGATGAAAACAATAGAATGGAAAGACTAGAGATCTCTTCAAGAAAATTAGAGATACTGAGGAAACATTTCATGCAAAGAAAGAAAGTGAAGTCGCTCAGTCGTGTCCGACTCTTTGCGACCCCATGGACTGTAACCCATTAGGCTCCTCCATCCATGGGATTCTCCAGGCAACAACAATGGAGTGGGTTGCCATTTCCTTCTCCAGGGACTGAACCCAGGTCTCCCACATTGCAGGCAGACGCTTTTACCATCTGAGCCACCAGGGAAGATGGGCACAATAAAAGACAGAAATGGTAAGGACCTAACAGAAGGAGAAGATATTAAGAAGAGGTGGGAAGAATACACAGAAGAACTATACAAAAAAGATCTTCATGACCCAGATAATCACAATGGTATGCTCACTCACCTAGAACCAGACATCCTGAAACATGAAGTCAAGTGGGCTTTAGGAAGCATCACTATGAACAAAGCTAGAGGAGGTGATGAAATTCCAGTTGAGCTGTTTCAAATCCTAAAAGGTGATGCTGTGAAAATGATGCACTCGGTATGCCAGCAAATTTGGAAAACTCAGCAGTGGCCATAGGACTGGAAAAGGTCAGTTTTCATTCCAGTCCCAAAGAAAGACAATGCCAAAGAATGCTCAAACTACCGCACAATTGCACTCATCTCACATACTAGTAATGCTCAAAATTCTCCAAGTCAGGCTTCAGCAATATGTGAACTGTGAACTTCCAGATGTTCAAGCTGGATTTAGAAAAGGCAGAGGAACCAGAGATCAAATTGCCAACATCTACTGGATCATTGAAAAAGCTAGAGAGTTTCAAAAAAACATCTATTTCTGCTTTATTGACTATGCCAAAGCCTTTGACTGTGTGGATCACAACAAACTCTGGAAAATTCTTAAAGGGATGGGAATACCAGACCATCTGACTTGCCTCTTGAGAAATCTGAATGCAGGTCAGGAAGCAACAGTTAGAACTGGACATGGAACAACAGACTGGTTCCAAATCAGGAAAGGAGTACGTCAAGGCTGTATATGGTCACCCTGCTTATTTAACTTATGCACAGAGTACATTATGAGAAATGCTGAGATGGATGAAGCACAAGATGGAATCAAGATTGCTGGGAGAAATATCAATAACCTCATATATGCAAATGACACTACCCTTATGGCAGAAAGCAAAGAAGAATTAAAGAGCCTCTTGATAAAAGTGAAAGAGGAGAGTGAAAAATTTGGCTTAAAGCTCAACATTCACAAAACTGAGATCAAGGCAGCTGGTCCCATCACTTCATGGCAAGTAGATGGGGAAACAGTGGAAACAGTGACAGACTTTAGTTTTTGGGCCCCAAAACCACAGCAGACAGTGACTGCAGCCATGAAATTAAAAGACGCTTGCTCCTTGGAAGAAAAGTTATGACCAACCTAGACAGCATATTAAAAACCAGAGACATTACTTTGCCAACAAAGGTCTGTCTAGTCAAGGCTATGGTTTTTCCAGTGGTCATGTATGGATGTGAGAGTTGGACTATAAAGAAAGCTGAGCGCCAAAGAATTGATGCTTTTGAATTGTGGTGTTGGAGAAGACTCTTGAGAGTCCCTTGGACTGCAAGGAGATCCAACCAGTCCATCCTAAAGGAAATCAGTCCTGATTATTCATTGGAAGGACTGATGCTGAAGCTGAAACTCCAGTACTTTGGCACCTGATGTGAAGAATTGACTCATTTGAAAAGACCCTGATGCTGGGAAAGATTGAAGGCAGGAGGAGAAGGGGACGACAGAGGATGAGATGGCTGGATGGTATCACCGACTCGATGGACATGAGTTTGAGTAAACTCTGGGTGTTGGTGATGGACAGGGAGGCCTGGCACGCTGCAGTCCATGGGGTTGCAAAGAGTCAGACATGACTGAGCGACTGAACTGAACTGAATGAATCTCACAGACATCCTGATGATCAATAGGAGATAAGCGGAAAACACATTATGAAGTTCTGTTTTACCCACTCGTGAATAGTGAAAATTCCTTGCTGTACTGGTGGTTATGTTTGTAAAAGGTTGTATGGACTAAGAATGCTTGCAAGGAGCCTCCTAAGGTCAGGATCTTGACCTGATGGTAGTTATTTGAATTTATTCATGTGTCAAAATTCATCAAGCTAAGCCCTTAAAAGTCATGAACACTGATATGTGTAAATTACACTTCAGTTTTAAAAAATAAAAAAGAATAAGGGGGATGAATGGAAGTCTGTTTCTTCTACAAACAGCCTCTGAGAAGCTGGTTGTACAGACAGTCACACTGATCAGAGGCCATTCTAGAGCTCAGGGGGTGGGGGGTGGGAACTAAGAGATGATAAGAACTCCCAAGAAGGTGGGAGGTGTTTCTAATGCAGGAATTTGTCTTGGGAGGGACACAGGGAGGTGAGAAGAAAGGCTTCAAGTGGCAATCAGATGCAGATGAGTCCGAAAGGACTGAGTGAAGGAAAGAGAAGCAAGCAGTCTTTACTTCCAACATGAATTTTCTCATAGGCTGAGGTCCCAGCAGGTGGGGAGTGGTGAGGGTTTGAGGTGAGGTGAGTGGCTGGGAGAGTTGGTGTAGGAGACGGAGCAGAAGTGTGGAGATCATGGGGTGTGCAGTATCATGCAGACAAGAGATGATGAGAGAGGTGGACCGGGATGAAGTTCAGGAAGGGGATGGAGTCAGGAATGATGAGGGGTATAAAAGGGATAGGAACTAGGCACGACTGGGTGAGGGATCTAATGATTGTTCGCATATAATGAACAGGACCTGGGCATGGTTGTACAAGGGATCTAATGATTGTTCAAAGCTGGTTCTGGCCTTTTCAACTTCTTGGGTGTAACCTATGTCCCCAGGGAGGTCTCAATAAGAAGCTTCCCCAGAATTTCAGAGGCAACAGTCCCTCCCAGTCTGCAGTGACCTCCACTGCCTGGATCTTGGCAATCCACCTGAAGAAGTGCTTGGGCAAAGTCCTCTCTTCACCATCCATAGCTCTCGTCCAGGATGCAACAGGCAGGTCAGTTCTGGTTTGGAAATGGGATACCCTGTTTGTGGAGATACAGAACAAAGGGGTTTTGTAAAGACTATGAAGACTCTCTCTATAGAGTGTGGTTTTTAGGACAGGGAAGATTTCAGAATAACGGCGCTCCCATGCACGGAAAAAAAAATGCTAAAAAAAAAAAAAAAAAAAAAATGTTGCCCTGGGTGCTGCAACCAAGGCACAAACACCAGCCTTGGGCAATGTCTACACAACAGCCTCCATCCTATAGAATCCAAAACCTGCTCACGTGCAGCCACGGGACCCCTGGAAAAGATACCCACTCTTCCCACAGATGTTTTCTGATTAATCTAAGTCCGTGTGTCTCACCAGGTGATGCCGATTCTCACCACAGGCCAGTTCAAATCAGGTCTCTGGGATCAGGCCTGGGGCCACCTGACCCAGCCAGGTTTGTCCAGTCAGATCCCTGACATGGGAATCTTTTGCAGGGGCCCCAGGCTGAGCCCCTGCTGAGTGCTGGGGCAAGAGGTCACTTCCTGCCACAAAAACACCTTCACAGAAAGGGCATGACATAGGCACGCACAAAAAAGTAGAGACAAGAAATCTGAGGATCTCAGAGAGAAGGACTGAGGTGCCCACTCCTACCCAAAGTTGTGAAAAGACAGTTACCCGAGCAGACTCACAGAGAGAAGCCAGGGTGAGACCCAGAGACAGGGCACGAGCACGTTTTCTTCCAGAACTTGGGGACAGGTCCTCAGGACACCCTGCTCCCAGGAGCCCCACTTCCTCCCGCCAGGAGGACCAGGCTTCTTGCTCAACCATCCGTGTTGGAGACAAAAGGAGAGCAAGTGGGAGGAGGCGAGCCCAGAACATGGCAGGGAAGATGGGCTGGGGGAGGGGGCGGCGGGCGGCACCACCATCCAGGCCTTGAAAGGATGGAACCAGAAGGAGGCTGCAGAACTCCCACCCCTGCCATCACGGAGGTGAGGAGAAACTTACCCAGTGAGACCAGGAGCCTGGAGGTCTCCAGCACCACCTCCTGGTACAGGGTCCTCTGAGTCAGGTCCAGTAATTTCCACTCCTGCTGGGTGAAGGTCACAACCACATCCTTGAGGGTCACTGGTGCCTGGCAAGTCAAACAGAGTAGCATCATGCGCTTTAGGGCTGTTGGATGGGATCAGAGCCTGCTTATTTCAGGTGTTCGCCTCAGGCCTTTCCAGCCTGCTGTAGTTGGGAACACAGGTTCTGGTGGTGGATGGACAAGGTGTGAGTTTCAACTAACTTGAGAGTTGTGTGACCCGGTGCAGGTAACAACATTTCTGAGCCTCAAGTTTCTCTTCTATAAAGCATTCTGTAAAATAACAGAAACTAACTGAGGAGGTGGGGACTGAAGGAGATGAAAGGTAACAAAGGTCCTTCAGAGCAAATCAAGGGCCCCATGAAAGCCCGCTATGACCATTGTTTTTTATGATTATTTCTCCTCTTTGCCCCTCTAAGGCCCTGGAAAATCTCAACCAGCACACAGCTCTGCACAAAAAAAGCCAGATCCCAAGCAAATGGGTGCAGGCGGTACTTTAGCTGGAACTAGAAAGATCAGGAACTGCTTCAAAGAAGAGGTGGTATTTGAGCAAAGATCTGAACAATGCACACGGATGAACTGGAGACCATCCTGGGTGGGGGGGGACTGCAAGGGCAAAGGCTGGGAAGTCGGTAGGAGCTTGGCAAGTGGAGGATGGTGCAGCTGGAGGGCAGTGAGCTGGGGAAGTATGGGAGGGGAAGGGGACACATAGTCCACACAGAGGGAGTCAGAGGGACAGATGCAGGGGGCCGTGCTGGGGTCTGAACTGATTCCAAGTGTCATGAGCGCCCACCAGTTCACAAGCAGCTAGTGAGCCCATTACATATAGGGCCGGCCCTGTTCTAGGCCCAGAGATAAAGCAGCAAACAGGGATTCACGGATCTTCAATAAGCAACTGAATATCTGAGCAAGACAACATCAGCTGGCTCTAAGGATTCTGGTGATGAGGAAACAGAGTGGGGGGCAGAGGGGCGGCTTCTCTCATGGTTCAGTGGTAAAAAACCCGCCTGCCAATGTGGAAGAAAGCCGTTTGATCCCTGGTCCAGGAGGATCCCACATGCCTCAGAACAACTAAGCCCACGTGTCACACTCAGTCTGTGCTCTAGAGCCCGGGAGCTGCAACTACTGAGCTCCTGTGCTTAAACTACAGAAGTCCCAGCGCCTGCAGCCCAGGCTCTGCAACAAGAGAAGCCTTTGCAATGAGAAGCCCGCGCATCACAAAAAAAGAGTAGCCCCGGCTCACCGCAAGCAGCAAAAGCCTGTACAGCAACAAAGACCCAGAACAGCCACAAATAAATAAATAAAATTATTTTTAAAAAAGAAAACAGAGTGGGAAGATTAGAGAAAGTGAAAGTCGCTCAGTCATGTCCGACTCTCTTTGCAACCTCTTGGACTATCCAGTCCATGGAATTCTCCAGGCCAGAATACTGGAGTGGGTAGCCTTTCCCTTCTCCAGGGGATCTTCCCAAACCAGGGATCGAACCCAGGTCTCCCACATTGTTGGCGGATTCTTTACCAGCTGAGTCACAAGGGAAGCCCAAGAATACTGCAGTGGGTAGCCTATCCCTTCTCCAGGGGATCTTCCCAACCCAGGAATTGAACCGGGGTCTCCTGCATTGCAGGCGGATTCTTTACCAACTGAGCCATCAGGGATGAGGGAAGCGTGTAGGTTGGGAGCAAATGTAAGAAGCCCTCTCTGATGAGGGGCCACACAAACAAAAAGCAAATACACAAGACAATTCCTGGCGGTGACTGGGGCTGTGACAAGAGCAAACAGCATCACATGCTGGAGAGAATCCTGGGGCCTGCTGTGTGTTGACATTCAAAGGCTCCCACAAGACACCATCACCCTATATTTAATCAATTCACTTCTCACATAAAAGGAAATGTCTTTAATAAAAGGATGAATTTGCTGCTGAAAATGGCAAGCTAGTTTTGCATAAACAGATGGCAACTGCCAAGATGAATCCAGTGACCTCTGGCTCCTAGCCCACCCCAGGGTCCTCCTAGCAGAGGAGCAGTGAGGTGGCACTAGTGGTAAAGAACCTGCCTGCCAATGCAGGAGACGCAAGACACGAGTTCAAACCCTGGGTCTAGAAGATCCCCTGGGGTAGTAAATGGCACTCCACCCGAGTATTCTTGCCTGGAGAATGCCATGGACAGAGGCACCTGCAGTCCATGGGGACACAGGACTGAAGGAGGTCTGACACGACTGAGCATCCTGATTCTAAAAATGCTGTACACACTGTGAATCTGTCCCCAGGCTCTCCTTCCTGCCGGCCTCAACTGGACACAGACCTGAGACCAGGAGAACCCCAGGACCTGATTCCCTGGGAGGGGGTCCCTAAGATCATCTCAGGACAAGGGGCTCTGCTCCTGAAGTGTCTGGAGCCATGCCACCTGGCTGGATACTGGGGAACACCCTCTCGGATCAACTCAAGCCAGGAGAAGGAAATGTTAATATCCTCATTAACCCTAAGGGATGGGAGACAAGGGCAGCAAGGAGACTTGCTCAAGGTCACAGCCCTGGGAAGGGCATGGACACAACATACATGGAAGTCTCCATACTGTTCCTTGAGCGCTTTCCTCAAAGCGCTTTCCTCAGTCCATTCAGGCGGTCCAGGGACAGAGAGGGTTCTGAGCCCATTTCTCTCGCACTGCCCTCCGGACAAGCCAAGGCAAAAAGACCTCCTTCGACCTTAGAAATCAGAGAAATGGAAAAGAGACAACTAGCATTTCCTGAGCGTCTCTGGGTGCAAGGTGCTGCATTCAATAGTTTTCACACCCTGCCCTACTCATCTCTCACCAGGACCCTAGAAGGAAGATTAACCCCATTTCAAAGCACAGGAAACTGGAGAGTCAGGACCTAGCAACCTTCCCCATTACTGGGCAGGGGCAGACCCTGGAGCTGAACCCAGGTTGTGAGCTCTAAAGTTCGTTCTGCACACCGGCAACACATACATGGAGGATGGTACAGAGGGTTCCACGTACGTGTCGGGGAGGGAGCCCTCTCCTTCGCTGGCGACTCCACTCGACATGTAGAGGAAACCTATTAAAATCTGGATCAGCTTGCTTCCCTCCTCGCCTCCAAATCCTCCATGGTGCCCACCAACCTAAGAAGTGGACCCTTTCTTCAGTCCGCCATTTCAGACCTTTCTCCACGGTTTCCAACAAGCTATGAGATTCACAACTTCACGCCGCTCAGCCTCACCTCCAGCATTTTCATCTAGTGGTTCGTGTGCTTGGGACACCCCTGCACAGATCAACTGCACTGGGAACCCGTCCATATCAACCCCAGCCTGGATTTAGGACACTCGGCTAGGACTGACTGACCAGCCTCCACAGTCCCCAGAGTTAGGGGAAGCGAAGAGACCCTGGACAACACTTTCCTCTCTGTGTGGGAGCTGGGACGACGTTGCAGGGGGTTCAAAGGGCCTGAGGGGGCCATCCACTCACCGGTGCCGGATAGGTCTGTGCTGCCAGGGCCGCCATGGTGCCCCGCGCAGGGTTCCCAGCCATGCAAGGTGGGGAACCACGGAGGGTTCCGAGGGCTTAACTGCGCTCCCCCCACACGCCCACCCTCGACTCTATTTCTGGGCAGCGCGGGGAGGAAGCCTCTTCCCCACTCGCTCTGCTCCAGCCTCGAGTACGCTGAGGGGCTCGGAGACGCCTGCGAAGCTAAGCACACCTCAGGCGGACGCAACAAGACGCCAATGAGGACGCCGCCGGAAGTCTCGTGCAACGCGGGACTCTTGCCGCAGAGCCTCCTGGGTAATATGGCTACCGCAAGCCAGCCTGGTTCTTCGAAGGGCGCGACTCTGGGAATTTCTGCCGATTCTAAGTGCCTGCGTAAAGGGCTCTGGAAAATGACATCCTTGGGCTCCGGGCCGGGGGGTGGGTGGGGGTGCCGGGGAGCGGGGGTGGAAGAAGAGGCTCTTGGCGTTTTCTTAAATCGCCACCACCCCTTTTCCATGTAGTGTCTTCCGCAGCTAAGGAAAATGCTTAAACGTGTTATTTCATGTGCCGTAAGGCTAATCTCAGAGGGATACGCTGGACCATGATACGCAGATACAAAGCAAATTCAGGGATTTCCCTGGTGGTCCAAAATACTGGGCCACCGTGCTTCCAATGCAAAGGGCTCGGGTGTATCACTGATCAGGGAACTAAGATCCCACGTGTGGTGCAGCAGAAAAGAAAAAAAAAAAAAAAAAAAAGTGCATCCACTCAAAGATTTGACCTGATAAACATTATCTTGCTGCTCTTCAATCACAGGGAGACAGAAGCCTGAGGGTCATTCTGTGAGCTCCAACACCGGTGATGGACCACAGTGAAGACTTCATAGACAGGAAGACAGAGATACTAGGCAGCCTTGAATCATGTGGCCAAGATGCTGTCTCTCTTTCCCTCAGAAAACACATTTTTCCTGCCTCTATACACACCAATTGTATTCCTATCCAACCCACCTGTTATATCAATGTAGTATTTCTCACTGCACATTACAAGGCATGTTTATTTTTTAGTGGTGTGACACCTGAGATCTACTTGAAAAGGAGATTTACAAAACTTCATTTTCTGCAAGACATTTCCTGCAGTAGTAGAAGTGTGTACAAAGTGGCCTCTTGAACTCAGATAAACATTATTATTATTTTTTTATTTCAATATGTTTGGTGTAATGGCAATACTATCTGCCAAAGGATTTGAAATTATCTCTGAGAAGATTGTGAAAGGTGATTCCCCACCAGTTTCAGTCAGATAGTAAGATTATGCACAATCACTTCGTTCTGTACATTCGTCTTTATTCAATGAAAATTCACTCTAAGATGCCACATGTTTTCATTATGTGTCTTTATTACTGAAGATCTGCAAATGGTTGTGCTTACACAGCTTCATGTCCTCAGATCAAAACATGGCTTCTCCACCTCCTAGTCAGCCTCATACTACAATAAAAAAGATGATTCAAAGTTTCTATTTAAGCTGGAAGGATAGATTTATCAGTCATTGAGATGGTAAGGGTGGTGGTGGTGCTGTAGATGTAGGAGGTTAGAAGGAAATATCTAAAATTTGCTTTTGAACATATTTTATCTTAGAATCTATCAAACACCCAATTGAGGCAGACTGTAGGCATTTGAATGTAGGACCCTGATACTCTGATTTTTTTAAATGATTTTATTTATTTACTTATTTTTGGCTGTGCTGGGTCTTCACTGCTGTGTGGGCTTTTCTCTAGTTGTGATGAGTAGGGGCTACTCTCTAGTTGAGGTGCGCAGGCTTCTCATTGCAGTGGCTTCTCTTGTTGGTGTGCACAGGCCCAACAGTTGTGGTGTACAGGCTTAGTTGCTCCATGGGCATGTGGAGTATTCCCAGATTGGGGATCAAACCCATGTCTCCTTCACTGGCAGGTGGATTCTTTTTTTATTTTTTTGGGCAGGCGGATTCTTACCATTCCAGAGCCTCCAGGGAAGTCCTGACTTTTGGCAAAAAGAGTGAGATGTTTTATTCTTGATGGGCTGATTTTTTAAGAATGATCAGAGCTATGCAATCCAGACTCCCCAAGAGAAGAAATTAATGTACAGAAATAATGCCAAGTAAAATGTCTTATACCTGATTCTTACAGCTACAGGTGAGTCTAATGTTTTAGAAAAAATAAACAGAAAGCAGGATATCTGGGAAATATTAAAAAGATTGTCTGGAGTTATAAAAAGATGTTCCTTTTTCTTAAGGTGGAATAAATATGTGGTACCTATCATTCACATTCCTGATCTCCAAAAGGTAGATTTCAGATAAGAGATTTCAAATCAGGCTGCACCCTTGCTAGCTCTTTTCCTTTCCTTGTACTCTGTCATTAAACTTCTCATATTAATTTCCCCTAGATAAATCATATGTCGTTAACTCTGTGTCAGGTTCTTCTGCAAAACCCAACGTTAGGCAGAACATGTTTGGTCAAAATCTAAGATATCAATCATGTGAATTATGTCAGTGATATTAGGTTTCTCTTCCATAAGAATATAAGCAAAGGCCAGGAAAACTGCCTTAAATGTATAACTGCAGAATCAGACTAAATCTGGCCCTGCCCTGTTTCTAACAAGATACTGAGTTGTTTTTCAAAGACACAACAAAACTACAAGTCATGCAGTCAAACCATGCACTAAGATTTCAACCTCAAACAACACTCAGGATCAGAATTTGTCCCCTGTCCCTACTTTTAATTTTCTTTTTCTTTTTTATAGTGTGTTTGACTGGTTTTGGTATCAGGGCAATAATGAATGACATTGTAGAATAAATTTCAGCGTGTTTCATTCTCTTTAGTTTTTTGGGACAGTTTGAGAAGAAGTCATATTAGCTCTTCTTTATATGTTTAGTAAAACTCCTCTGTGAAGCAGTCCAATCCTGGACTTTAGTTTCCTGGGATTTTTTTTTTTTTTCTTAAAGAACCAGAATATATATTCAAGTGTGCATGGAACATTCTCTAGCATAGACTACACACTACCTCACAAAACAAGCCTCAACAAATTTGAGAGGACAGAAATTTAAAGCATCTTTTCTGAGCATAATAGTATAAACTCAGAAAATCAATCACAGAAACAAAAATGAGGGGAAAAAAAATTACATGGAAACTAAGCAAGCAAAATGCTGCTTAAAAAACCTATGGGTCGATGATGAAATCAGACAGGGAATCAGAAAATACCTCAAGAAAAATGACAATGAAAATATAGCCTTATAAAAATCTATTGGATTCAGCAAAAGCAGTTCTAAGAGGGAAGTTCATAGTGATATAGGCCTTCCTCCAGAAACAAACAAAATGTCAAAAGATCAACCTAACCAACCACTTAAAACAATTAAAAAAAAAAAAAGAGCAAAACCCAAAGTTGGCAGAAGGAAGAAAATTATAAATGTAAAAGAAATAAACAGGTGTTTTTTGTGTGTTTTTTTTTTAAAGACAAAGATTCATAAGACCAGGAGATAATTTTTTGAAAGGATAAACAAAATAAAAAACCTCTAGTCAAGCTCACCAAAAAGAAAAGAGAGACAACCCAGATAAACAAAATAAGAAATCAAAGAGAAGTAACAACTGATACTATTGAAAAACAAACAAAAAATCTTAAGAAAATACTATGAACAGTCATAAGCCAATAAATTCAACAACCTAGAAGAAATGGACAAGTTTCTAGAAACATACAGCAAAAAGCAGGGTGAGGGTTAGCAAGTATATCCACAGTTGTGCAAATGAACATGAAATGTGTGTTTTCATCTTATTATCTATTTCAAGACCTTGATACCTGTCGGTGTTTCAGACATGTTTCTAGGAATATGGAATGTATTAATGTACAACATCTAAACACATATTTTCCTACTGGAACTTACTCTGTATTTGTTAGAAAATACAATAAGCAGCTCATCTATGACATTAAGTTGCATAGTATAATGGATGGTGATGGGTCCTAAGGAAGTTAAGAAGGGCAGCAAACGGATGATGAAAAAATCAGGAGTTTATGATGGGTTGAGGCACTGAACTGAGTGTTGGTATTTGGACTTCTAATGAAGATGGAAACTGAGGGCATATTTTAGGTGGTTTATTTCATCCTTTCCAATTGCTGCAGTCATCATTTTGTCTTACTGAATGAAACTGGAACTCCAGGATGACACTAGAACCCACTGTCCTCCTTTTATTCTAATGGGGATATTTTAACAATGGTTCAAAGTTACAATCTTTCTAATAGCCTTATGTAGATGTTATTTATTTATAAGATTAAGAAAGATCACTACTAGGGAGTTCCCTGGTGGCCTAGTGGTTAGGACTTTCACTGCTGTGTCCTGGGTTCAATCCCTGGTTGGGGAACTGAGATTTCACAAGCGGTCCAAAAAAAAAAAAACAAGGGAAAAAACAAAGCACAAAAACAAGAATGACCACTTCTACCCTTACTTTGATATCTAAGTGAAATAGGTATGAACAATCTACAAATTGAGGACATCTCCATTCAGTATCATCACATGTAGAAAATACCTGGAAATGTTTAAGATCTACAAAGGGAAAACTAAAAAACACTGCTAACAAAACTAAAGATCTAAATAAAAAGATACATTATGTTTATAGGTTGGGAAACAGTCTTTCTTCTATGTGTGTGTGTGCTTAGTTGCCAGTCATGTTTGACTCTTTGTGACCCCATGGACTGTAGCCCAAAATGCTCCTCTGTCCATGGGATTTCCCAGACAAGAATAGTGGAGAGGGTTGCAATTTCCTACTCCGGGGGATATTCCCAACCCAGGGATGGAACCCAAGTCTCCTAGGTCCCCTGCATTGACAGGCAGATTCTTTACCACTGCATCACCATACTGAAGATTAAATGCAATCCCAATCAAAATTCTAGCGGGAATTTTTGTTATGCACAAATTGAAAAGTGGATTCTAAACTTCATATGGGGGAATTCCCTGGCAATGCAGTGGTTAGAACTCTGCACTTCCATTGCCAAGGGTACAGGTTCAATTCCTGCTCAGAGAACTAAGATTCCATACGCTAAGCAGCCAAACAAACTTCATATGGAAAGGCAAAGGACAAAGAATGGCCATAATAACTTGGATAAAGAAAGTCCAAGGGAAAAAAAAAAAAAAGAAAGTCCAAGGAGTGCACAACCTTGAGATCAAGACATATTATTGTTAAAAGTAAATTATTCAACACATGAAAGTACTGGCATAAATAAAGTGGATAAATGCAACTGAAGAGAAAGTCCAGAAATAGACATACACATACATGACTGACCTTCCATGAAAATACTAAAGCAATTTAAGAAATAAGCTATACTATTTTAAATCAATGTCACTGCAGCAATTGGGTATCCACATTTTTAAAAAAATAACTTTCCAAATCAACTGAGGATGGCTTATTAATATCATTAAGAAACCTAAATTTAAAAGTTACAGAAGGAAATATAGGAAAAATTCTGTCTTTAAATTTGGGAAACATTTCTTATTTACAATACCAAAGGAATAACCAGTAAAAGAATAAATAGACAAACTACACTAAAATTAAAGTGTCTTGGGAATTCTCAGGTGGTACAGTGGTTAGCACTCTGTGCTCCCACTGTTGGAGGCACAGGTGTGATCCTTGGTTGGGGAACTAAGATCCCTCATGCCCAGCAGCATGGCCAAAAAAAATAAAACTCTTTCTCTGGAAATGTGACTGAACTGAGATGACCAAGTCTGGAGGAATACTGGTAAATATTTCCAGTAGAGTACCTTAATCAATAATCCATGAAGAAACATCAAGTCAGTAATTAAGAGGGCAAATCATATGAACAGCAATTTCAATAATGATATATGGGTGGAAATTAACACATTGAAAATGACTCAGCATCATGACAATAGGAAAATGCTACTTCAAATCACTGGATACAGCTATGACATCACAGAAATGAGAAAGCCCAAACACACCAAGTGTTGGCAAGAATGGAAAGAACAGAAACTTGGATTTTAGTGCTTCTGCTGAGACTGTAAAAAGATTTAACCACTTTAGAAAAGGTTGAGTGACCCCACGCAAGTTGTACATCCACCTACTCTACAACACAGGAGTTGTGCTACCAGATGTTAACTTGAATGAAGGCAAGCCTAAGTTCAGAAGGGCACTTCCCAAGTGTGAACTTTCCTGTTTTTTATGAACTTGGAGCTGCCTACAAAGAACTATGCTCATGAGGCTTTCATCTAGTATGAATTCTCTGGTGGACAACAAGACTTGTTTTGTAAGTGAAGGGCTTCCCACATTCACTGCATTTAAAAGGCTTTACTCCAGTGTGGACTTTTTGGTGTTGAACAAGTGTAGCCTTGCGCATGAAGGCTTTCTCACATTTGTTACACTTATAGGGTTTTTCTCCAGTGTGGGTTCTCTGGTGCTCATCGAGTTTAACTTTGCCATTGAGAGCTTTCCCACATTCAGTGCACTGGTAATGCCTTTGTGCAGTGTGAATATTCTCATGTCTGTTGAGGGCGAAACTGGTTGTAAACAATTTTCCACATTTGTTACACCCATAAGCCTTCTCCAAAGTATGAATTCTCTTATGCACAACAAGACTTCCTTTGTAGACATAGGCTTTCCCACATTCACTGCACATAAAAGGTTTTTCTCCAGTGTGGACTCGCTGGTGATAAAGCAGCCTTATTTTGAAGATGAAAGACTTACCACATTTGCTACACCCATAAGGCTTTTCTCCAGTATGGATCCTCTGGTGAGCAAGAAGGTTATTTCTGTACAGGAAGCACTTCCCACACTCACTGCACTTATGAGGATTCTCTCCAGTGTGGATTTTTTGATGCTGGACAAGTGAATCCTTGCGGGCGAAGGCTTTCCCACATTCAGTACACTCATAGGGTCTTTTTCCAGTGTGGGTTCTCTGGTGTTCAAAAAGTTTATATTTGTGGACAAAGACTTTCCCACAGTTACAGCACTCATAAGGCCTTTCTCCTGTGTGAACTTTACGATGGTGAATAAGACTGGAGCTCTGTCTAAAGAACTTCCCACAGTCACTGCACAAATAAGGTTTTTCTCCAGTGTGAACTCTCCAGTGCTCCGTGAATTTGTACTTCTTACTGAAGGCTTTGCCACATACACTGCACTTGTAATGTCCTTGCCCAGAGTGAGAGACCTCTCTCCTCTGCCTGCTTCTGTATGGAGGCTGTCCATCGTGGGAAGAATAGTGCTGGAGAAAGGCCAGGCTGCCAAGGAAAGTCTTCTCAATCTCTCCGTACCTGAACACAGTGTCAGCCAGGTACAGAACATCTTTCTCTACCAGGGCACACACACTGGAAGCGAGAGTCTTCAAGATAGAAGGGTCTGGCTGTGGATTCCTGTCTCGTGTCATTTGCTCTACAGAAACACACTGTTTAGAAATGGACTTCTCAGCTTCTCCTCCCTGCCAACAACCTGAAAGGAAAACAAAAAGTACTGATAAAGTGTGTGGAGACTTTTGTGGGACAGGAACCCATTACAGATTTCTGTATGACACATCAGAGAGTAAGTCCATGGCAAAAGATTCAAACAAGGGAGGTGGACAGGTGGCAGAAGGGGTTACGGTCAATATTAGGTCTCTGTGATCGGAGAATAGGGAAAAAGACAGGATGCCGGGATATGGTGCTGTGCTGAGAGGCCTGGAACTACCCACTCTTTGGCTAGTGGTATTCAGCAGGATTTCAGGGTGGTGACAAGTGTACTAGGTAGAATGTGTCCCACTTCAGGAAAATGCATTCACGCCTGACTACTCGGTGTTCGAGGACTATATAAGTACTTGCACCTCCTAAGATACATTAAGAATGGACTACTGGTACTGTCCTTCTAGATTTCAAAAATATATATATACACATTAATATGATATTTGTTTTTCTCTTTCTGACTTATTTTACTCTGTGTAATAGTGAAATTCACCTCATTAGAACTAATTCAAATATGTTCCTTTTTTATAGGTGAGTAGTATTCCATTGTATGTATGTACCACAACTTCCTTATCCATTCATCTGCCAGTGGACATATAGGTTGTTCCACATGCTAGCTATTGTAAACAGTGCAGGGCAGCAAAAGAGACAGAGACATAAACAGCAGACATTGGGAAACAGTGGAAGGAGGAGACAGTGGGATGACTTGAAAGAACAGCATTGAAACCTATACATTACCATATGTAAAACAGATAGCCAATGGAAGTTTGCTATATGACACAGGGAACCCAAAGTTGGTGCTCTGCGACGACCTGGAGGGATGGGGTGGGGAGGAAGGTGGGAGGGGCGTTCAGGAAGGAGTGGATATATGCATGCCTACTGCTGATTCATGTTGATTTATGGCAGAGGCTATCACAATATTGTGAAGTAATATCCTCCAATTAAAATTAGAAGAGAATCAACGACTGGGACTTCCGCAATGATCCAGTGGTAAAGAATCCACCATCCAGTGCCAGGGTGAGGGGGGTGGGTTCTATCCCTGGTTGGGGAACTAAGGTCCCACATGCCACCAGTGTGGCAAAAACAAGCGAACAAACAAAAAAACTAGCAAAAAAGAACAGACTGCTAGTGGAGAAGATTGCAGGGAGAGAGGGAAAGGAGAGATGTAGGTGACAGTGAGGTAGAAAAGGACAGGGGTATGAACTCACAGTAGAAACAGACAAAAGGGGGAAGTGTCAAAATGGGGAAGATAGAAATGAGGTACAGCCAGGATAAGATAAAGACTAACATAGTCACGGAGGAAGGATCTGTCCCTGCAGGATTAGAACTCATCAGTGACATCATGCCTTCCTACAGCTCCTGCTCACCAGGTCCCGGGTCCTGTCAACCCTCTTCCTATGACCAGACAGATGTCTACCTTGTCAGGCACCCAGGGCCGCCTCTGCCCCTCAGCTCAGGATGGGTGAGGGTGGAACCTACCAGAGCAAAGGCTTGAGGGCAAACTGGGCAGTCAAAGACACCAGCCCAGAGTGACCCAAACAATGACAACCTTCGGGAAAAATATTTATTATTAGAAGAAACTTGAGGAGAGTCTTGAAAAAAATAACCTAGTGTTGACCACAAATGCTGACCACATAAGTGTCTGTAATCACTGAGGCAGGTGTTGCACAAAAAAGGGTTAGAACCTGTGACACAGATCTTCCACAGAGCAGAACAGTCAATACACCAAGTAGTCGCAGAGCAAAGTGGAAGCGGAAGTGGACAGACATGCAACAAGCCTCCAAGGCCAAAGCTTTCTGTGAAAGGCTTCAGGGCATGTGACACAGAGTCAACACCCACAAGTGGGGGGACACAGCTCAAATGCCAAGAAACCAGGGAAGGAAGCAGTGTCCATGGCCCAGGCTGGGAAGGCTGGAGTGAGCCATGCAGAGAGAAGGGCCAAGCCCAGCACAGGCGGTGTGTGCGGACGCAGTTCTTACCCAGGGAGGCTACCAGGGACAGGTTCTCCAGCATGACATCATAGTACAGGAGTCTCTGAGCCTCGCCGAGGAGCCCCCACTCCTCCTGGGAGAAGGACACTGCCACGTCCTCAAAGGTCACATGGCCCTGTCAGGAGGGGGACACATGAGTTCACAGAGGCCTCTGTAACTAAAACACCCTCCCCACCTTCCAGCCTTCATGGCACAACACCGTGACCTGAGGGCCTGGAATCTGACATTGCCCACCTGCTCAGGAGTATCTTCACACCTGGACCCTGCCCCCACCTGATCTTCAGATGTGTGTCTAGTTGTACACCTGACACCTCCGGTGAGACACCCCTGCCACATCTCAGACTCAGCACGAGGATACATAATTCTGGACAGTCCTCCTGCTCATCACTCCTACTTTTTGTTGGCTGCACCAGCTCTTATTTGTGGCATGTGGGATCCAGTTCCCTGACCAGGGATCGAACCCTGGGCCCCCTACATGGGGAGCGCAGAGTCTTAGCCCCTGGACCACCAAGGAAGTCCCATCACTCCTACTTCTCACTTCCCGTCTCAGACAGTGTCCCTACTCTCACCTAAAGGCAAACGTCGTGGTGTCATGTCAGACGACTGTCCCTGACCCTGCACAGCAGAAAAGCACCCAGCTCCTCAGGCCCCCACCCCAGGAAAGGCTGTGCTCTGTCTATCCACTCACGTCCTGGGTCCTGCAGTGTCCTGGACACACCCCACTTGGGCTCACCTCCAGGCACATGGACAGGCTGGCTCCAGTCCCAGGAACATCTCACCACCTCATCTTCTCCATTAGACACATGAGACCACCTCAGTACAACTATCAAAACTGAGGAGGGGGTTCATGGGAATCCCTGAGTTTGTAGGCAAGTGGGACAGAAGAACTGGTAGCCTGGAAACTAGAGACCAGAACTGGCTTCTCTAAAGAGGGTCCTGTGCCTGAGGTGACCCCAGGGCCAGAACTGAGGCCCAAGAACCCCAGGACAACTGTGTCTCCCATATCTGTGTGTCAGGACCAGGGGTGGGATGACGTCTGGGGAGGTACTGTCAAGGGACCATAAACGTTGCTGCTACCATGGGCGCCTGTGAAAAGAGGGAGGATCTGAGATCAAGGTGATCATGGTGAGGATGGAAAGGCGGAGCTGTGTCCTCCCTTCCCTTCCCTGAAGATGAGTCACCTCAGGTTGACCTCTGACCTCAGAGCTATAACCTGACCACTCAGATAGCCTTCAACAAAGATTCAACTTCCTTCAGTTTCAGTGTCTTTATGTGTAAAATGGCAACATTTATGGTGCCTATCTCATGATGCTACTGTAGGCATCAAATGCATGATTAGTGTATGTCTGGTGCTATCACTGAGCTATTACAGAACAGAGGATTAACATGTTCATAAATGTTTTTGAAAATATGATACTTCTTACATGTCTTTTAAGTCATTATATAAATGTGGCATTTAGTCAACACCTTGAAGTTTCTGTGATTCCTTCTATGATTTCCCATCTGACACCAAATATATGATATCTTTTCTAGCACCAATGATCAGATTCTGTGATACAAACTGGGTGCCCTACATTAATCATATTCTGGCATCCAGAGGTTCGGGACAAAATTTAAAGGTTTAAGGGCTCAGTCTCACCGGACTATCCCTTTCTAGAGAGGCCAATTCTGACCTCTGGTTCCCAGGCTACCAATATTTCTGTCCCACTTGCCTACCAATTCAGGGATTCCCATGAACCCCTCCTCAGTTTTGATAATTTGATAAAATGACCTATGAAAGTAAAGCAAACACTTTTCTTTCTTTTGGTTCATTGTAATGGATACAACTTAGAAACAGCCCAATGGAAGAGATGGCTAGGTGGGGAAGGTGGGGGGTGAAGGGAAGCGAGGGGTTTCCAGGTCCTTTCAGTACATGACACCAGCCTAGGACTTCCACCACTTCAATGTGTTCACCAATCTGAAGGAAACTTCATCTCATTTTTCAGCAGTTTTTATACCTAATCTAGTTTCCTTCTGATCCTTGGGAGGCCCCAGGGTGGGGGTGGGGGTTTAAACTAATTGCTTGGTTTTTCTGGTGACCGGTACCATGCTGAGGCTACCTAGGAGACCCACCCTAAGTCACCTCATCATAAAAACTCCTGTGTGAAAAGGGGGCTACTTGTGAATAACAAGTCCTAACTCCTAGGAAATTCCAAGAGGTTCAGAGATCTATGTGAAGAGCCCAAGACAAAAACTATGTTAAATATATTATGTAAGATTATACACTGACATAGATCGCCATTTTCAGCAGTTATTACTCGCTTACACAGATTAACTTGTTAAATCTATACATTTTTAACCTTGTGGTTTCCTGTGAGACCTGAGGCGTCTGTCCTTTGAGCCTGAGCTTGACTCACTGGTCAGTATGGCCCCATTTTTCTGGCTCCACAGGAACAGACAGTTGGCTGAGTGTTCACAGCAGTCAGTGTACACAGCCGCCCCGCTCCTTCTCCATCTCCACCCCAGTCACAGCTCCTTACTGCTTATACCCTGCTTCCCCCAGAAAGCTCTGGAGCCACAGGACCCTCCCATCGGGCAGCCTCAGAAAGTCCCACTCTCTCTGCTCTCTAGCCCCAGCCTCTCTCTCATCTCAGGTCCCCTTTCACACAAAAGTGACAAGACCTTCCCTCCTAAACTTGAGATCCAGGCGAAGCTGCAGTCCAGGACTCAGGCTGTCACCACATGGACACCTTCAGCCAGTGACCTCCTCCCTCAGTGCCAAACTATACATCTCGGCAACCCCTGTGTTACCTCAACTTTCGAGTCTAAGAAACAGCACATCCCTAATTCAACCTTTACTATCTCCCTAAAACTGACTTCTCATATCAGTGTGGTCTCAGGTCTTACAGATGCTCAGCCAAAAGAAAACCTTTACTGTCCTTTACTCAGAGCCACATTTACCGCACCAGGAAATCCTGCCAATTAGCTTTAAGGTTTCATAATACAATTATTTATATTCCATATATAATTCCATATTCTATAAATAATTAATGCCTATATTTTAATATTCATTCATTATATTATTTAATTCATTTATTAAAATAAACACACAACATTGTTAATTGTTTATATCTCAATACAAAATAAAAAGTTTGGAAAAAATTAATAAACAGAAACCTCAATTAGGGTTGGCCTGCTGGAGGCGGAAGCCCTCACTGACCTGAGACAATGATGGTATTCAAAAGAAAGAAGAGTCTCTTCTTTTCTGGAAAGGACTCAGACAATGAAAAGCCATGGACTCACTGGTGGCTACAGCCCATCTAACTTCCTTCTTTAATCTCCATAAAGTGTTAGCTCAGGACTGTTGTATTGCCCTTGAATTTAAAGTTCTTTCTTCACAGAGAAAGAGTTTACAGACAAAGTAGAGAGGTTAAGAAAGTAAAGTGAGAGTCTATCTAAGCAAGGGTATGCTCTCAGCGTGGGAGGAGTGATAGGTGAAAACCTCGCGTCCCAGGTTTCTCAGGCAAGGCAGTTATAAGCGGGATAGAAATGGGGTGGAAAGCTCACGAGGAAGGAGAAGTCTGGGGGTCAGATTTCTTGATTTTAATCCAGCTCCATTTTCCAAGGAGAGAAGGGATTTTTGTCCTTACTTAGCTTCGATCAGAAGTGTTAGACATCCGTGCCTGATGGGTACTTTTCATCTGTCCGGCTAATCTTACTGTATTGAGGACATCATGAACAAAAGTTACCTTTGGACACAGGAGATTCCCACCTTTCACCTCCTTCCTTTGTCTGCTACCCAGACACTTACTACCCAAGATCTGTGCTTTCCTGTCAGTCTGGAGGTTCCTGCTTTCCTCTGCCTTCGGGTCCGTGCCATTTGCAAGACGCAGGCCCCCCTGCCCCCACTTCTCTGCTCATACCTAGCGACCTGCCTGCTGCAATAGCCGCGCACCCAAACTGCAAATCCCTGATGCTCCTGAGCGGGGAGACATCTTCACAAAAGAAACGGGGGCAGTCGAATTGTTTCACGTCGGCAACTTCCAAAGTCACTAGAGTCGTCCGGAAACCACCCAACTCTCTGGAGTCTAACGCAGAAGCCTCTCCCAGGCCTCCCTGTCTCCACCTCATCACCCCCTCCCCAGTCAGTTCTCCTCTGAAATACTTTAAAACTCGAGCATCTTCCTGATTGTTCACAGCCCTCCATGGTTCCCAGAATGCGGACTGTCGGCCCAGCTGACCCAGACGGTTGACTCCTCCTTAATGTCCTGTCCTTGCAGAGAGGACTCCAACCCCATGTTTCCCTAATGCTCCGGTTCGTGTGCGCCCATCAGGATCGGCACGTGCCGCGCCCACGGCCTTTAACACTCCAAACTTATCACACAGCGTGTCAGAAAGGGGGCCGCCACACATGCACGCCTTAAGTTCTGCACTCAGGGGCCTTAACCGCGGTGCCCTGAGCAGGTGACCCTCATGGGGGCTTGAGGATCCGGGGACGAACAGTTACCTGGGCCGGGTCCTGCCGCGCGCAGGTTGCCATAGGACCCATTCGGTGCCGCAGGGAAAACCTGGGCCGAAAATCCCGAAAGCGGTCCCGCAACCCGCTCACTCCTGTGCAATGTGGACCGCGCCCCTCGCGATCTTTTCAGTTTCTTTAAGCTCGGCTCCACCCAGTGATTTAGAGCCCCGGGTCCTGGCAAAAACGGTCAAACAACCATCAGAAAGACGCCGGAGGTCCCGCCTCCTCCTATTTCACATTCCCGGAAAAGCCCCAGTTTGGGGGCTTCATTGATGCGGAGTACAAGGCCGCGCACAGACTTCTGGACAATGTAGTTCCCCTGCCTCCAGGAATTGCTGTGTGGACCAGACCCACCCCCAACCTGCAGGGCACTAATGGGCCAAGTCTGGCCGGAAGAACCACTTAAAAACACATCAAAACAGACCCAGCAAAGCCTGTATGTATAATCTTTAAAAAATTCTGATCTAACTCTCATTTCTCAACATAAAATACAAGATTAGAAAAAAGGCATTCCAGTTGTGTAAAGACTGAGTAGCCAGAATCGTCGTTTTTGTTTTTTATGAAAATCTTGGAAGCATTTGCAAGTAAGGAAATAAGATTTTGGAATAAAAAAGGCAATTCTGTATTATTGTCTAAAAAAAAAAAGTACATGAAACTAGATAACAGAACTCTATAGTGGATACTATCTGCCTAAATAAACTTAAGAGGCAATAATCAACCACAACACATCTACTTGGGATCAAAGAATTGCAACTCGATGCACAGTAAAGTATCAGGGCTTCCCAGGTGGTGCAGTGATAAAGAATCTGCCTGCCAGTGAAGGAGATTCAAGAGACTCGGTTCGATCCTTGGGTCGGGAAGATTCCCTGGAGGAGGAAATGGCCACCCACTCATGTTCTCATCTGGAAAATCCCATGGAAAAAGGAGCCTGGCATGCTACAGTCCCTGGGGTCCCAAAGAGTGGAGGGGACTGAGCATGCAAACACATTAAAGTATCAATAGCAATAAAAAAAGATGTTGTCTAGGGAATAAAAGGAGCTTTTAAAGACAAAGACAGGTTTGCACTCCAAAGAATTTTAATTGGAGTTGGAGGCAGAAGCTAGTCTTGGAAGAACAGGATTGAGTGCTATGGCTATCACTAGAGGGAGGTAACCCGTGTGATAAGTTGCAGACATTCTTGCAGAGTCCTTGGAATATTTGCAGGGTGGTCCAGGTCAAAAATTCGTGGTTTCACAAGAGGGGGAGGTACAGGAGGCCCACAATAAAAAGCCTCCTATGGAGAAGGAAATGGCAACCCACTCCAGTATTCTTGCCTGGAAAAGTCCTATAAATGTGTTCACAGTATATACACAAACTATATGAAAATAGCAGGCTTTTAAAAAAAAATTGAAACAAGAAAACAAGATATGAGCTATCTATAAATTTTTAAAGTTAATATATAAATAGTAAGTAAATTCAGTAAGTACTACAAATTAATGAGGAAAAGATTGAAAATCTTCAGAAGGCAAAAGTCTTGTATGCCACTTGAGATCAGAATTACAAAATGCATGAACATTTTTTAAAAAATTATTTTATTTTTCATTAGGAAAAGGAACAGGCAACCAATCAGATTGATGAAACCTAAGTAAGTCTGACATTATCTAATGTTGGTAACACTAGAGAAATTAATATCATAAACCTTCATTAGGTTATCTATTAAAATTATTTTGTAAAAGCATTTGGTACTACATAGCTCAGGTGGTAAAGAATTTGCCTGCAAGGCAGGGGACCCCGGGTGGGGAAGATCCCCTGGAGAAGGGATAGTCTACCAACTCCAGTATTCTTAGGCTTGCCCTTGTGGCTCAGCTAGTAAAGAATCCATCTGCAATTCGGGAGACATAGGTTCGATCCCTGGGTTGGGAAGATCCCCTGGAGAAGGGAATGGCTACCCATTCCAGTATTCTCGCCTGGAGAATTTCACGGACTATATAGTCCATGGGGTCTCAAAGAGTCAGATGCGACTTTCACTTTCACTACACTGTTACTTTAAACCTTTGTTCCTTTGTGCAAAAACTTCTATTGATATATGCACTGCATAAACCAGTGTATAAATGAGAAAACATGTCAGATATTTCTAAGTAGCATTGCTACTCCTGTCAAAGGCATGAAAAAAGCAAAGAAAGAAAAATTTCAAGAATGGAATGTAAAATTAAGTTTGAAAATTCAGACCATATAAATCTATACAAATAGAGTCCTTTTGGGGAAAGGAAATTTGCAGGATAAAACCATTAATATCTTTTGTACCACAGCTAAGTGCACAAAATATGATATTGACATGAAAATGAGACAAACCAGCCAACATAAAGGAAACCCCAATGGACTTAAATCTGGGAAATTTTGAGTTTCAAAACAAATGACAGTGCTGGACTTTAACCTGCTTAATAATAATTTAAATATTTAAAAATCCACTGATATTGATACAAATTAATGGACAACTCACTTGGGAAGCAGAATTTCAAAGCAGAATGCCAACTAATATGGAAAATTGAAGGAAGACTTCCCTGGTGATCTAGTGGCTAATACTCTGAGCTTCCAATGCAGGGTGTCTGGGTTCAATCCCTGGTCAAGGAACTAGATTCCATATGCTGCATGCCACAACTAAGACCCAGTGCAGTCAAATAAATAAGAAAATTGATGGAATCTGAAAATCATCAGTGGTGGCTAAAACTAAGGGATGAAATATTCATATGGATCAGTATATTTACACAGTTTCAAAATATCTTCTGAATATTTACTGGAAAGGAAAATAGTAATTCTAAAGTCAAGAACACAAACTTAAATAAGTGCCTAAAATGAATATAAACATTGAGAAGCATGGACATCACATGCCTCCTGATAAGAAGTACTGTGAAATATAAAATATCACTCCTGTGGGTTTCTCTGTTAAATAATACAGAGGTGAAATACAATCATTAGGGAGCATCAGAAAAATAAAAGGAAATTGTACAAAATAAATGACTTATATTTGTCCAGATAGTCGATTCTAAGGAACTCAGTGAAACACTGACGAACTGTTTCATTAAAGGGAGCACAGAGGATAATGATAACTAAATGTAACACGCAATTTTGAATTTGGTCACGGACCAGGAAAAATGCCAAGGGAAAATATTGGGATGAATGATAACATGTGAGTATGGACTATGGATTAAATAATAGTATTGGAAGTCCCTGGTGGTCCAGTGGTTAGGACTCTGACTCCACTGCAGGGGGCACAGGTTTGAGCCCTGGTTGGGTAACTAGGATCCTACAAGCCATGTAACATGGCCAAATTTTTTTTTGTTAAAAACTAGTATTTTACCAATATTGAACTTCCTGATTATGATACTACTCTAACATAAAATGTGCTCTTAGGTATAACATATATTGAAGTATTCACTTGTACAGAGGCAAAATACTTCCAAATTAAACTCAAATTGCTCAGATATACACAATAGTATGTATGTGGAGACAATGACCAGGAAAAAGGTGCAAAACAGACAATTGTTTAACCTGGGTAAAATTTATGCAAGAATGTCTTTTGCTACCCTTGCAACTTTTCTGTAAGTTTGAAGCTATATGAAAAATTTAAAAACACAAAAATATCATATAATCAATTCAAAAGATGCATAAAGTATAATTTGATGCTAATTCACCCATTTTTTTAAAGCAAAGTACAGAATGGATTTCCTTAAACATCTAACCTATAAAAATATTCTACAACATATACCATATGTTATATTTATATTTCTCCTAAGATCAGGGACTAAAGAAATATAATTGGTATCTTCTGTGTCCTTCAGCAGTACTCCATGGGAACTACTTAATTCTATATGAGAAAAAAAAATATATATGTATATACATATGTGCATTAGAAAGGAAGAAATGAACTGTCTTCTCTCACCTTGAAATATGTGCTAGAAGGTTACCATCCATCTCAGTCCTAATGTGAAGAGTCTACTCATGTTGGAAGTTGTCTGCGCCCCCTGCAGCGGAAGTGCAGGACCTTAACCACTGGACCGCAGGGAAGTCCTTGTATGGCTCATTTTTTAAGTTAATACTGATTTTAAAAAAAACTTCAGGACAAATTTTAAGCACTCACATCCAGTGCCAGAGCAAAGGAGGTAAGTCCACAGTTGCAACTGTGAAACCCGCATAAACATACCTACATGTTTACATCTGGACTCACCTAACATGCCTGGCACTGTATTCTATTAAAAAACAAAACAAAAACTTCACACAAACAAGACTGAACAAGGAGACTCGTCCCCTTTATAGTCATCTTAACTCAGATGTGTTTTATTTTACTGAATGGCTCAGATGGTATAGAATCTGCCTGCAGTGCAGGAGACCTGGATTTGATCCCTGGGTCAGGAAGATTCCCCTGGAGAAGGGGATGGCTACCCACTCCAGTATTCTTGCCTGGAGAATCCCACGGACAGAGGAGCCTGGTGGACTACAGTCCACAGGGTCGCAAAGAGTCAGACATGACTGAGAGACTAACTCTTTCACTCTTTCCAACCCCTAGAAAGCTGCAGAGGGGGGACTTGGAAATGTCCTGTCTTCTCCCCAGGATAAGAGCCTGAAACAGCAAAAAGAGGAAAACACTAGTACTCAGTTCAGAAGGTCACACCTGTACAGGATGATCACCTTGCTGTCAAGAGATAATAAAACAAACACGCCGATATGGTTACATTCAATACATCAGCCAGTGTGGCCCTTCAGAGGCGTCGCAGATGAAGCCATTTCCGTTTCAAAAACTGCAATGTCTCCCCACTTCATTTAGAGTCAAAGCCAAGACCCTCATAGTGTTATGCAGTGTTTGCCTGCAAACAAATCCCCAATCCTCTCTGAAATAATCTCCTGTTATTCCCTCTTCATCACTGATTCAGCTCCATGACCTCCTTGATCTGCCTCAAACATTCCAGGATATATTCCAGCCACAAAGCCCTTGAACTGGACATTCCCTCTATTTGGAGAGAATTTCTCCTGATACCCACAGAGCCAGTGCCTTCTCTTCCAAGTCTTTGTATAAAAGCCACCTTCTTGAAGATGTCCCAACTTTATTTGATTTACAATTATGACCTGTCCTTATCCCCTCATAGCTTGGTGTGTATGATTCAACTTACCCTACTTCAGTTTTTTCCTTCAGTAATACTTAGGATCATCTCGTTTTTTAGATAGTTTATTTATTATGCTGTTTATGTTAACTCTGAAGGGCAAGATTTTTTCTTTTTTCAACTTGTTTTGTTCAATGATGCCTTTCAAGTGCCCAGAACAGTGATTCAGGCATCTAAGTGAAAAATGAACGATCAAAAAAAAACCCACCTAAGAATGGAATCAAGAAAGAGCGATGCGGTAGGAAGTGGGAGAGAGGTTCAAGACGGAGGGGACATATGTATACCTGTGGCTAATTCATGTTGATCTATGGCAGAAACAAACACAATATTGTAAAGCAATTATCCTCCAATTAAAAAAAATTTTTTTTTTTAAAAGAGTGAGAGTTGGGGGAGGGAAGATAAATTGGGAGATTAGGATTAAGATACACAAACTACTGTATATAAAATAGATAATCAAGAATGACCTATTGTATAGCACAAGGAGCTATACTCAATATTTTGTAATAACCTGCAAGGGAAAATAATCTGAAAAAGAATGGATGTATGTATATGAATAACTAAATCACTTTGCTGTACATCTGAAACACAACATTGAAAATCAACTATATTCCAATAAAAATAAAGCCCCTAAGTGATGTGGATTGATTAATCTTCCACACTGCTAAACATCCTTAAAAAGAGCCCGTTGAAGACTGAAAATGCAGTCAATTAATAGCTTCAAGTAACTGATTTGCATGCAACTTTTCACTGAGGTTTGTTGAATTTTGGAGTGAATTTCCCTAAATATCCTAACTGTTGCTATTTTTGAAAAATGTGTGCATATGTTAATAAACGTACTTCTTTTTAAACTTAAAAACAGAAGAAGAGTGAGAGTATTGGGCATTTAAAAGTAGACAAACAAGTTTACTTATTAAAAAAAAAATTCAACAGCCTTTGCGGTGCAGATTTTAATGTGGTGATCCTTATGTGGGCCATTCTCTCAAATATAAAATATACTGTGTAATGTTATTTTTAGTATTCCAATTTCTTACTAGTTCAAGTAGCTCATGACTCAAGCCTTCATATTTCTCACAAATAATTAAGCTCCTAATGGGTGGGGACAGCAGTGAACATATAAAAATAAAGGGCTGCAATTTTTTCTCTCCAATACTGCCCCTCAAAAATAGAACTGATGAAAAACAGCAGGAGCCTTGGCAGCAAAGTCTGAAAGAGCTTGCAAAACCATTTTTGTTATTTATGCGTCTGTGCTTCCCTAGTGGCTCAGACGGGAAAGAATCTGCCTGCAATGCAGGAGATCTGGGTTGACTCCCTGGGTCAGGAAGATCCCCTGGAGAAGGGAATGGCTACCTGCTCCAGTATTCTTGTCTGGAGAATTCTATGGACAGAGAAGCCTGGCGAGCTAAAGTCCATGGGGTCACAAAGAGTCTGACACGACTAAGTGACCAACACTTTCACTTTTCATGTTTATAGTCTTCATCTTCATCCCCTCCACCTCCTTGCTAGTTTTCTATTTCCCCACACTGTGGGGCTTGCAGGATGTTAGTTCTCTGACCGGGGATTGAACCCAGGCCCTGAGCAGTGAGAGCACAGAATCCCAACCCCTGGACCACACGGGAGTTCCCTTGTTATTTTCCTTTTAAACATAACGCTGAGATGGCCTCTTAAGTGCAAACCCAAAGGAGCCCTGTGGCCGGAGGTCGTCATAAGGGCAAACACCCCTGAGTCTGTCCCCTCTCTGCTTCCTCACAGGAAAAGCATGAGCTCCGTGAGGTTCTGATGTGGCCCTAGTGTGACAAGTGGTGGATGACCTGACACAGGTTTTCTCAAGGCGATAACTACGTGGTTCCTCTTCACTACGCCATCTCAGGTGGCAGAAGACCCTTCTCTTTTAGCTCAGGTTATCTGCAGGCTGTCCCTCCCCGGAGTGTGCTCTGAGGTTGACAGAGGTGGACCCATGGGTGACGTGGCTTCTCACTGAGCTTCTCTGCAGCCTGACTCCTCCCATGGTTGGGGGCTGAGGCCTCCCGATATTTACTGCATTCACAGGCGTCTCTCCCATGTGACCATCTGTGGGTTTGAAGAGGGGCCCAAAAAAGCCTTCTCCAGTGTTCTTTGCTGGAAGAACTTTTCCCCTCCAGCCTGGATCTCCTCCTTAAAGACCAAGGGCGAGCGGCGGGTGAAGGCCGCCTTCTCAAGTGTGAACCCGCTGGTGCTGCAGGAGGTGGGACCTGCGCTTGAAGGCCTTGCCGCACTGGGAGCACTTGAACGGTGTCTCCGCGGTGTGGATGACCGAGTGCTGCAGGAGGTAGGTGCTCCGGTGGAAGGCCTTCCCGCACTGGGAGCAGGCGTAGGGCTTCTCGCCGGTGTGGACCCGCTGGTGCTGCAGCAGCTCCGAGCTGCAGCGGAAGGCCTTGGCGCACTCTGCGCACTCGTAGGGCTTCTCCCCAGTGTGGATGACGTAGTGCTGGATGAGGTGCGCTCGGTTGCTGAACGACTTCTCACACTCTTTGCATGCGAAGGGTTTTTCGCCGGAGTGGGTGCGGTGGTGGCGGATGAAGGTGGAGCGGTGGGTGAAGGCCTTGCGACACTGGCTGCACTCGTAGGGCTTCTCCCCCGTGTGCACCGGCTGGTGCTGCAGGAGGTAGGACCTGCGCTTGAAGGCCTTGCCGCACGCGGCACACTTGTACGGCTTCTCCCCGGTGTGGATGAGGTAGTGGCGGATCAGCGTGGAGCTCTGGCTGAAGGCTTTCCCACACGCGTTGCACTCGTAGGGCTTCATGCCCGTGTGAATCCGCTGGTGGCGCACGAGGTACCACTTTCTGTTGAAAGCCTTCCCGCACTGCTTACACTTATAGAGGTGATGAAGGGGGGTACCTTTTCCAGGTCGCTGTGGCTCACGTGGGTGGAGAAAATCCCCCCGAGAAACTCTCTCCTGGAACGCCCCTGAGTGCAGACCATCACCTGCCCCTAAACCATCATCCTCAAGGCTCCTCTTCCCAGGATGGGCCTCCTTGCCAGCATCCATCTCTGGCCTCTCTGGACCTCTCTGCATTTCCAAGAGCCCTTGTGGAGCCCCAGCTCGCCCCAACCTGGAGTTCCAGGAAGATCCCAGAGTCAGGCTTCCCCGGAGCAAGGCTTCCTCAGATAAAACTGGCTGCGAATTGCTTGGCTCTCTGGTCTGACATTTTGCTCTGTCACCTGGAAAGAAGCCAATACATGAAGGGGGATTTTTAGTGATGCAACAGGGCAGGAACCAAAGCAACACTTCAGTGGACAAACGAGGATGAGGGCAGCGCCTCTGACACCTGCTGTGGCTTTACACCAACATAACCTAGATTTCCAATTACTTTTTATGATCCTTGTACCCTGACAGCACGAAAGGGGTGATCTGAGGGCAAGATGGGCCGGGAGACAGAGGACCTGAAGCAGGGGAGGGAGGACAGTTTCAATAAAACTGTCTGGAGAGCATCTGTCCCGAGGATTGACGTCTTGGTTCTGTAAGAATGCAGGAATGTGCCATCTTGTGACACAGGGAAGCAATAGCCCATCTTCCCTGAGATGTGTTTTGTGTGTGTGTGTGTGTGTGTGTGTGTGTGTGCGCGTGTGCGTGCACATGCTCGGTCATGGCCGACTCTTTGTGACCCCGTGGACTGTAGCCCGCCAGGCTCCTCTGTCCATGGCAAGAATACTGAAGTGAGTTGCCATTTCCTTCTCTAGGGGATCTTCCTGATTCAGGGATCGAACCTACATCTCCTGTGTCTCCTATATTGGCAGGCAGATTCTTTACCACTGTGCCACCTGGTAAGCCCACAAGCTGGGTCCTAATGCAGACACTGGAGTTGCCAGAAAGAAGGATGCGGTACTGGGTTGAAATAGAAGAGTAAGTGTGAGTAGATTCACCCCTGGAGACTGCTTAAGAATTATAAGAAAATGGAATGTTACTCAGCCGTAAAAAAGAATAAAACCATTTACAGCAACATGGATGAACCTAGAGATGATCATACTAAGTGAAGTAATTCAGAAAAAGATAAATATCATATCACTTATATGTGGAACCTAAAAGAAAAAAAGATACAAATTCAACTAATTTACAAAACAGAAACAGACCCACACACAGAAAACAAACTTTTGGTCACCAAAGGGGAAAGGGTGAGGAGGGAAAGATAAATAGGAGTTTGGGATTACTTGATGCACACTATCATATATGAAATAGATAAATGACAAAAACCTCCTGTATAACACAGGGATTATACTCAATATCTTGCAATAACCAATACAGGAAAAGAATCTGAAAAAGAATATATATGTGTGTGTGTATAATTGAATCACTTTGCTGTACATCTGAAACTAACACAACAGTGTAAATCAACTCTATTCCAATTTTTTTAAAAAGGTGCCTAGAAGATGACCTGGGAGGTAATAAGTGTTATCTAAGTGGCTGAAACTTCCCTGGTGGCTCAGTGGTAAAGAATCCATCTGCCAATGCAAGAGAAATGGGTTTGATCCCCGGGTCGGGAAGATCCCCTGGAGAAGGAAATGGAAACCCACTCCAGGATTCTTGCCTGGAGAATCCCATGGACTGAGAAGCCTCCGGCAGGCTACAGTCCATGAGGTTGTAAAGAGTCAGACATGACTTATCAAATTAACAACTAAAACAACAAGTGGTTGATACACAAAACACTGAAAATAGTGCCTAAAAAAGGAGAGAGAGGAATTCCCTGGCAGTCCAGTGATGAGGACTCCATGTCCTCACTGCTGAGGACTGGGTTCAACCTCTGGAGATCCTGCCAGCCTTTGTGATGTGGCCAAAAAGGAAAAAAAGGGTTAGAAAAAGAAAACAGCACGAGAAGCCTGGTGAAGGCAATACTACAGGGGCGGTTACAGGAAGAAGACAGTGACAACCTCAGAAGAGAAGGGGCAGAGGGACACACCAGGCCAAACGGTAGGAAACACGAGTTTCCGCTGCTGAGGGGCATTAATGTGGTGTCAGCAGGAAGGGCTCTGGAGTCAGAATGCCTCAGTTCCAGGCGTGGTTTGTGGGATCTTAGTACCCTGACCAGGGATCAAACCCTCGCCCCCTGCAGTGGAAGCACACAGCCCTCACCACTGGCCCACCAGGGAAGTCCCTTCTCTCTTCTCTAAGTCATAATTTCCTCACCTGAGAGACGAGAAGACTTTCTCCAGCTGTAATGAGGGTTAAATGAGAAAATGCCTACAAAGCTCTTGGCACAGTTCTTGGCACCATGTGAGCGTTTATGGTGGTTAATTTTGTACATCAAGTTGACTTGGTGGTTGTGCCGAGCTCTTTGTCCAAATACCATCCGGCGTGTTGCTGGGAAGGTACTTTTTAGGTACTCAGTTCAGTTCAGTCGCTCAGTCATGTCCGACTCTTTGCGACCCCATGAATCGCAGCACGCCAGGCCTCCCTGTCCATCACCAAGTCCCGGAGTTTACTCAAACTCATGCCCATCGAGTCGGTGATGCCATCCAGCCATCTCATCCTCTGTCATCCCCTTCTCCTCCTGCCCCCAATCCCTCCCAGCATCAGGGTCTTTTCCAATGAGTCAACTCTTCGCATGAGGTGGCCAAAGCACTGGAGTTTCAGCTTCAGCATCAGTCCTTCCAATGAACACCCAGGACTGATCTCCTTTAGGATGGACTGGTTGGATCTCCTTGCAGTCCAAGGGACTCTCAAGAGTCTGCTCCAACACCACAGTTCATACTGACAGTGAAATTCTCAGACTTTGAGAAAAGCAGATTCCCCTTCATATGTTGGGCCAAATCCAATCAATTAGTAGCCTTAAGAGCAAAGACTGAGGGGTGGCAGGTGGGAGGGAAGGCCAAGAGAGAGGGGAGGTATGTGTGCCAATGGCTGATACATTTTAATGTATGGCGGAAACCAACACAACATTGTAAAGCAATTATCCTCCAATTAAAAATACATAAATTTTTTTTTTAAAAAGAGAGAAAAGACTGAGATGCCCTAGGAGGAAAGAATTCTGCCTCCAGACTCAAGGCTGCAAGCATCTACTCTCCCAGCTTACTGGCCTGCCCTGCAGATTTCAAAATCTCTTAGCCCTCACAATCACATGAAGCCAGATCAATAAAATAGATCTCAATGGACACATATCTCTTTTGGCTCTGATTCTCTGAAGCAGCTGAATGTCAGTATCCTCATTGCTCTGGGGGGCAGTTAGGATGACAGCAATGCCACCCTCCAGGACAAGCCATCTTGTTCTACATGCCAAAGAAAGAGACCTCAGAAGAAACCAACCGTGGTGACACCCAGCCTCAAGAACTGAAACTGCTGTTCAAGGCACCCACTCCCATCCTCAGAAAGGAAAAAAGAAAATCTATCCACAATGACAGAGTGTCAACAGTGGGGACTGCTACAGGAGCAGCTACTGACAAGGACGGGGCACCAGAAACTGCCACAGTCCTGGAAATATTCTAAATTTTAGGTGGGGTAAAGGATACTTCAGTTTATATGTATATTAAAAAGTAAAGCTGAAAAAAAAAAAAAAAAAAAGTAAAGCTGAAAAAAGAAAAAGTGAAGCTGAAATCCCACACCTGGGCATAAATCCAGACAAAACTCTAATTTGAAAAGATTTGAGAGAGTCAATTTCTAGGTAGGCTGATAAGAACTCTAGGGTCCCCGAGGAGGAGACAGGGGTCTGGAGTTCTCAATGAGGAGAAAAGGACAAACTTTTTTTTTTTTCACATTCCTAGTCTTAACATAACTAAACAACTCAGCTTAAACTCTGTACTAAGGATTATATAGCAACAATGTATTCTGCTTGAGGACTGTTTCTCTTTGAAAACCTTCTGACTAATCCTGTTATCTTAAAATGTAAACTGTGGGAGTGGGCCTAGTAAGATCTTTACAACCTTGAGACACTTTTGCAGATCTTTTTCTTCTATTTCTCACTGTATAAGCCCCTTTAACATTTGTTGTAAAGCTGGTTTGGTGGCGCTGAATTCTCTTAACTTTTGCTTGTCTGAAAAGCTTCTGATTTCTCCACCAATTTTGAATGAGATGAGACATTCTTTTGATTCATTGTAATAACCAATTTAAGAAGTATATAGCTCTCTTGCTAAGACCAGCAAGTGGGGCACTCACCATCCCCCTTCTGATGTCTATGTCAGAAGCTTTCTCTGTCCGTTTTTCATTTTAATAAAACTCTGCTACACAAAAGCTTGTGAGTGATCAAGCCTGGTCCCTGGTCCCGAAGCTAAATCTTTGAAGATCATGAATCTGACGTCGTTCACCGTAGGCTATCAGACACACACACCCCTGTGTTCATAGCAGCACTATTCATAATAGCCAAGACATGGAAGCAACCTAAATGTCCATTGACAGATGAATGGATGAAGATGTGGTGCGTATATACAGCAGAATATTACTCAGCCATAAAAAAGAATGAAATTATGCCATTTACAGCAACACAGATGGAACTAGAGGATATTATGCTATAGTGAAATAAGTCAGACAAAAACAAATGCCATATGGTATAACTTATGTGTGAAATCTAACGATACGACACAAAAGAACTTATCTATGAAACAGAAACAGATTCGCAGATGTTGAGAACAGACTTGTCGTTGTCAAGTGGGGCAGTGATGAGGGGGAAGGAGTGGGAGTTTGGGGTCAGCAGATGCAAACTATTACACACAGGATGGATAAGCAACAAGCCTACTGCACCGGGAACTGTATCAGATGTCCTGGGATAAACCATAGTGAGAAAGAACACATACACGTGTTTAACTGAGTCACTCTGCCGTATACAGCATAACCAGCACAACACTGGAAATCAACTGTGCTTCAACTTAATAGAGAAAATTAAAAAACAAAAAACAAGGAGGAGGAGGTGCCTGGATCTCCAAACAATGGTGTGGTCCCAGGCTGGCCAGCTGATGCACACCAAACCTCAATGCGAGAGAAACCTCAGACCCCACGAAGGGCTTCACACAGCAGCTCAGAGGCACCAGTGCCCGCACGTCCTGAAGGCTGCCGTGAGCCCAACTGGACAAGCTAGCTGCTCCTACCTGGGCCGGTACCACGCGGGAGGCCTCTGGCTCCTGTCCACAGCTTCTGCCCATGCTCCAGCAGGTGGGTCAGCTCTGGTTTGGGAACTGGGTGCCCTGTGGATGGGGCAAAAAACAGGATACAGGTGTTTGATGAGAAGAATGAAACCCTTCCACCCTGTCTGGGACTCTGTCACAGGAAGAGGAAGACCATGAATGTAGCTGCTCCCACAGTAAAGAATGTGTTGATTTGTGACCCGGAACCCAGGGCGCACACACCACTCCAGGGCTGCAACTGCCGTAGAGGGTGGGGTCGTCTGTCTGCACAACACCCTTGCCCTTGAACGTCATCACCAGAAGCCAGTCCTGGGCAGGGGCACAGCGACAGGACCTGGGAAGGGGACCCTCCTTCCGGAACGTGACTGATGATTCATCTAAGTCACCCTGTGCTTCAGAACCACCCAAGGATGCCTAAGCCCAACCTCAAACCAAAGGAAACAAAACTGCTCAGGGTCACATCGAGGCATCGGTATTCCCCAGGCCTTGGTGGCACTGATGACAAACGCTATGGAGGGCCTGCCTGACTCACCTTCTCTTCAGAGATCCCTGCTAACTGTCTGTGGGACATGTGACCCCACCAGGCTGGGTCAGTCAGCTTCCCGGCAGAGGAGTCAAGAACAGGGACCTCAGGCTGATGGCCGAGGGTACTGGGCCCCGGGATGAGGGCTGGCATTCAGAGGGACACTACTGCTATCCCAGACACAGACCAGGCAGGAGGAGGGGCCAGCAAACTGCAGGGCCCATGGGGAGGAGGAAGGGTGACTCCCGTGACCTTCTGGTCAGCCAGAAACCAGGAGGAGGCTGGGTCCTCACAGGTCTAAGAGCTGAGCACATACCCAGGGAGACCAGGAGCCCGCAGGTCTCCAGCATCACCTCCCGGAACAGGGTCCTCTGGTCCAGGTCAAGCTGTCCCCATTCCTCCCGGGTGAAGGTTACGGCCACATCCTTGAAGGTCACCACCACCTGCAGAATCAAACACAGGCGGCAGTGTTGGTGCTGCGCACTTGGGTGGGATCAAGCTAGTCACTGTTGGCGGTGAAATGCAGAGACCCATGAGGTGCAGAGAATCATGAGGCCTGCTGAGGGCCAAGTTCTGTGCTGGGTTCAAGGGGGAAGCAGATGCAGCCTTGGGACATAAAGCAACTGTGGCTGAGAGAAAAGCCTCGGGTGAAGGAGGCCACGGGAGATGACACAGACAGTGGTGTTCCACGAGGTCTGGGGGGCAGAGGTTAAGTGCTCTCGGAAAAATCCCCAAGATTCCAACAATGGCCACAGCAGCGACGGCACCTGAACTGCCCTCACCCTGTCTGAGTGCCTGCCCAGGCTGAGGGCCTCACACGCTGAGGTTCAGGTGACTGCAGATCCCTCGCTCTGGGCCAGAGATCCGGGGTTCAGATGAAGAGTCTGAAGTCTGACACTTCCTGGCAGTGTGACCATAGACACAACATCTCATCACTTCTCCAAGCATCAGTGTCACCATCAATACTACACTCATTCCCACTGTGCCAGGATCTGAGAACTAAAGAGAAAATGACACGTCCACACACCAGATGTGGGAGGGCTGGCACAGTGAAGTCGGCCATGTCCGTTCTAAGTTTTAGTAAGCCCCCACTCAGCCCACGAGGTAAAGCCATCATCAACTCTGTCTCAGGCAAAGACCTGAGGTCCAGGGAGCCCTAGAAAGTCACCCATAACCTCAGGTTAAATTACAGAAGTAGGGAAATGCCCTGGTGGTCCAGTGGTTAGGACTCCATGCTTTCACTGCTGAAGCCCAGGGTTCGATCGACGGCTGCAGAACTAAGATCCCACAAGCCATGTTGCGTGGCAAAAAAAAAAAAAGGAAAAGAACTGGGAACTGAACATCCATCCAGCAAAAGACAGCAGAGAGTTGCCAGAAGATGGGCAGGTGGGAGCCAGGGGTACCTCAGCCAGAAGGAAAATGGCCGGGAAAAGACTATCCTAAGAGGAGACGCTGAGGCACAGGGATGGGGGGAGAGACAGCCCTGCAGACATCCGGGATCAGACAAGACAAAATGCAAGAGCAAAAGCTGCACACCAGGCAGGAGTGAGTGCAGTGAGCAAGGGAAGAACAGAAGGGGAGGAGTGTGGAGACACTCACAGGGCAGATCCAGGACAGCCCTGTGGGCCACCGTGCAGGAGCCTGTATTTACTGTAGGTGTGATGAGGGCACCTGAGTGGGACGTTCATTCATTCCACCATTTCCTGAGCACCTTTTATAAGCCCGGGCCATTCCAGGTCTTGGCAGAGAGCACCACAGGCGCTCAAGTTCTAGGGCTGGAAACAGATGTTAAATGAACAACTAAATAAATGAACACAACAATGTGAGGGGGACCAAAAGGTTCCAAACTCAAGAAAAACGAGCCAGAAGGCTGAGGAGGTGACTGTCCGCTTGTGATTGGGCACCAGGGAAAGCCTCTCTCAGGACAGCGAATGGAAGTGAGTCTGAAATAAAGTGAAGAAGGGAACCAAGTGGATGGGAAATTAACAACTACGACAAGTCCTGACAGTGATCAGGACTGTGATGAGGGCACTCAGGGCAATGGCTATGCAGTTACCCAGGACCCCTTGTGTTTTTGTGTCCAAAGGGACCCCACATTCCTGTAGACCAACATACCTGACCATTTAAGCAGACACACTCTGGCTGTAAACCAACCAAAACCTAACTGCCACTCCTGAAGTGTGTGTGTCCTATGTCAGGCTTAGAACGACTCTGTGAGACCCTGTGGATTGTAGCCCGCCAGGCTCTTCTGTCTATGGGATTCTCCAGGCCAGAATACTGGAGTGGGTTGCCATGCCCTCTTACAAGGGACCTTCCCGACCTGGGGATTGAACCTACATCCCTTACATCTCCTACACTAGCAGGCAGGTTCTAGTTCTAGAGCCACCTGGCAAACTTAAAGGTAAATTCCTTGGTCTTTTGGGCTCCCAGCTGGTCCTGACACCTCTTCTGTCCTAGCAGAGCAGCAATCCCCAAACTGCTGCAGGCTACTGCTGCCTCTTCCCCACCCTACTCCTTATTTTTATAGAGGATACAGGACAGGGAAGCCAAGGATCAGATTCCCCCAGGGATGAGCCTCTGCCATCAACATGGGCTCAGGAGGCACCTCCGTGAAGAGAGCCATAGTGATGCTCCCTGGACCATGCTGGACACACGGTAATATATGTCATCCATGTGCCTTTTCTATTTCCCTAAACCCAGATGGAGGAACTTTAATATAAAAGCCAAGCACAGGAACTATCCTGGCGGGCCAGTGGTCAATAATCCCCTATTGAGAGGACACCAGTTCGATCCCTGCTCGAGGAACTAGGATCTCACATGCCTCACGACTCAGCCAAAAAAAAAGTCAAGGGCAGCACTGAAAGTTACTCAAGGTCCTAGACTCGAGAAGGGGCGCGGCCTCAACACGCAGAAAGGTCTCAGGACTGTGCGGCCTGCGCTCCGCCCTGCAGGTCCTTCCACGCCACTGGCGTGGGCTTGGGGAGAGGAATTCTAGAGGGCACGTCTTCCCTTTTACACGACGTCCCAGTGACTGACAGAAACAGGATCCACCGCACGGAGCCCCTAACCTCGGCTCCCAGATGGAGCACAAGCGACCCCCTCCCGAGGCTCCGAGACAGTGTCCTGCAGAAGACAAGGCGACGAGCCACAGGACACCGCCGTCCAGCACCGCAGTACGCCGGGGCCACGTGGGTGGGTCCGAGCGGGCGCGCATCGTCCACTCACCTGCGCCGGGGTCAAGAGCGCCGCCATCGCACCGCGGAGAGTGCAGGATCACGCGACGGGTCCAGACGGCTTAGCTGACCCTCCCCTAGATCGCAGAGGCGTACGTGGGCCTGCCTTACTGTCCTCGCCGCTCCGTCCCCAAACCCCGGGAAACAGTCACCAAAAGCAGACAAAACCTCCCGATCAACAACAAACAGCCTCCCGGACGAAGCAAGAAGTCCCGCCCCTGAAAACGCCCCCTTCTGTGACGTTATCATCCCGTCCCTCCCAGCACCCACAGAGCATGGCCTTCTGGGTAATGTAGTCCTGCGTCCGTACGGGAAGGGGCTGCTGCTAAGTCGCTTCAGTCGTGACTGACTTTGTGCGACCCCATAGACAGCAGCCCACCAGGCTCCCCCGTCCCTGGGATTCTCCAGGCAAGAACCCTGGAGAATTTCCTTCTCCAATTCATGAAAGTGAAAAGTGAAAGTGAAGTCGCTCAGTCGTGTCCGACTCTTAGCGACCTCATGGACTGCAGCCAACCAGGCTCCTCTGTCCATGGGATTTTCCCGACAAGAGTACTGGAGTGGGGTGCCATTGCCTTCCCCGCCGGGAAGGGGAATCCACTCCTTCTGGGAGCCAATGGCCCAGACGCCTGGAGACTGAAGCGGGCAAAGGGCCTACAGAGACTCCAACCAAGGAGACGAGGCATTGCGTGTTTCTAAGTAAGTGGATGTACTGTATTGTAAATTTTTTAAACTTTGTGTTCTGCTGCCTCACCATCCCCACAGTCTGCGAGCACCCCGCTCAGGTGATGACTGAGCTTAGGGTACACCACTCAGGGTACACCACCATTCAGGGTACACTAGAGTGATGAGATTGTGGCTCCTGGCACTAGCTTCCCTTCTTGTCCTCCATTGTGACCTAGTGACATTCCAGTGCACCAATGAAGTCCCCTCATGACATTTGCCTGTAGCCCCTCTGGGTACAACAATAATGGTGGTTGTCTAGAGGCCCTCTTTGTCTCTGGGCTTTCCTCCTACTAAGTTGATCAGGCTCCCAGGATATCATGTGTGTGAGAGCTCAGTTGCTTCAGCCATGTCTGACTCTTTTGTGACCCCATGGACTGTAGCCCATCAGGGTCCTCTTTCCATGGAATTCTCCAGATAGAATACTGGAGTGGATTGCCATTTCTTTCTCCAGAAGATCTTTCCCACCCTGGGTTCCAACCTGAGTCTCCTGTTGTCTCCTGAATTGCAGGCAGATTCTTTACCCACTGAGCCATCAGGGAAGCCCACAAAGAAACTATAGGGGACTAAAAATAACTGTGTACATGTGAAGTTAGGACAAGTTATAAACAGTAAGATACCAAAAAAATCAAACACCCAGGTATCACTTCTTAGGTGTCTGGGGCAAAAGGGCACTATGCATGAGCCCTGCAGAAAGTGCCACCAAGTGGGTGTGAGACCACCTAAACCAATACACACTGGGTGCTTATAAGCCTCCAATCAATGGTGTTTCCCTATAGTAGTTTCAAATGGATTGGGACAGATACAATTAATTTAAAAAAAAAAAAAAGACAACGAGACATCAGAAAAGAAGAGCAACTTACTAAATGCTATTTCCTACTAGGACGTTGGCTGCCATGATCACAGTCTGAGCATGTGTGAAAAAGGGGCAACTTATCCCCACTTGCCTGGTGATCCAGTATTTAAGAATCCACTTGTCAGTGCAGGGGACATGGGTTCGATCCCTAGCCTGAGAAAATTCCACATGCGCAAGGCAACTAAGCCCGTGCACCACAACTACTGAGCCTGTGCTCCAGAGCCTCGAGCTGCAGTTACTGAAGGAAGTGCCTAGAACCTGTGCTCCACCTGTGCTTTCATTAAGAGGAGGGTGAAAAAGCTGGCTAAAAACCCAGCATTCAAAAAACTAAGGTCATGGCATCCAGTCACATCACTTCACGGCAAATAGATAGGGAGACAATGGAAACAGTGAGAGACTTAATTTTCTTGATCTCCAAAATCACTGCAGATACTGACTGCAGCTATGAAATTAAAAGACACTTGCTCCTTGGAAGAAAAGCTATGCTCAAACTAGACAGCATATTATAAAGCAGAGACATTATTTTGCCGACAAAGCTCCAAGCCAAAGCTATGGTTTTTCCAGTAGTCATGTATGGATGTGAGTAGTTGGACCATAAAGAAGGCTAAGCACTGGAGAGTTGAAGCTTTTGAACTGTGGTGTTGGAGAAGACTCTTGAGAGTCCCTTGGACAGCAAGGAGATCCAATCAGTCCATCCTAAAGGAAATCAGTCCGAGTGTTCATTGGAAGGACTGATGCTGAAGCTGAAACACCAGTACTTTGGCCACTGATGTGAAGAACTGACTCACTGGAAAAGACCCTGGTACTGGGAAAGACTGAAGGCAGGAGAAGGGGACAACAGAGGATGAGATGGTTGTGAATCTGTTGCCTCAGATTGGGACTTGAATCCATGTGCTGGGACTTGAACCCAGCCAAAACCCAGTTTGGGACTTGAACCCACGTGGCTGGGACTCAGTTCAGTTCAGTTCAGTTCAGTCGCTCAGTCGTGTCTGACTCTTTGTGACCCCATGAACCACAGCACGCCAGGCCTCCCTGTCCATCACCAACTCCCAGAGTCCACCCAAACCCATGTCCATCGAGTAGATGATGCCATCCAACCATCTCATCCTCTGTCGTCCCCTTCTCCTGCCCTCAATCTTTCCCAGCATCAGGGTCTTTTCAAATGAGTCAGCTCTTTGCATCATGTGGCCAAAGTATTAGAGTTTCAGCTTCAACATCAACTCAAATGCAGCCAAAACCTTGCTTGAGATTCAAACCCATGTGGCTGGGACTCAAACCCAGCCAAAACCCACAGTACCTGGTTTCAGGACCTAATGAAGCTCAGGTTCTTGATGTCTCATCACAGAAAGAATTCAGTGATGACAAAGTGATAGGTAAGAACTGGATTTATTCAGATTCAGAGAGAAGCACATTCCCCAGACAGAGTGTGGGCCATTGCAGAGGGCGAGTGTGGCCCTGAAATGTGGCGTGGTTAGTTTTTATAGGCTTGATAATGTCATGTGTTAATGGGTAGGAGGATTATTCCAACTCTTTTGGGGAAGGGGTGGAGACTTCCGGATTTGGGCCACCACTCACTCCTTGGTCTTTTGACAGTGCCTTGGAACTGTCATGGCATCTCCCGGTGTGTCATTTCACTTGCTGATTCAGGATCAAGGTCTAGTCTTGTCTGCAATCTTGGTCTCATTTGATTCTAATCGATTTATGTTGTGTCTTTGGGCTATGTCATTCTTTAAAAAATTGTGCCCTACCTGCCCCTTTCCCTCCTGTTACAGTTGGATAGCATCACCGACTAGATGGACATGAGTTTGAAAAAGCTCCGGGAGTTGAAGCTGGCCAGGGAAGCCTGGCGTGCTGCAGTCCATAGAGTCACAAAGAGTTGAATGTGACTGAGTGACTGCACTGAACTGAATTGAAGTGAACTGAGACTGTAGCCCATCAGGCTCCTCTGTCTATGGAATTCTCCAGGCAGGAACACTGGAGTGGGTTGCAATTTTTTCTCCAGGGAATCTTCCCCTCCCAGGGATTAAACCTGGGTCTCCTGCATTGCAGGCAGATTCTTTAGCATCTGAATAACCAGGGAAGGCAGATGGTAAATGCATTTGTCGTTGTTGTTCTGTCTCTGGCAAATGCTCTTGGCAAGTGCCAATTTGTAGTTGACATCAGCAAGGAATGAGGAAAAAGGTGCAGTCAAGGAGAGAGCTTTGGGTTGTCCACATGGCATAGAGGTTCTTACCAAATAAGACTAGGAGTTCAGAGTCTTCCATCACAACCCAGTCATGTTCTTTAAGGTCCTCAATGGCTTGAGAGCCAGAGGCAGCCAGTTGATCTTGAGGTTTTATATGAGATTGAAAGCAAGAGTTAGAACTGGATGTGGAACAACAGACTGGATCCAAATAGGAAAAGGAGTATATCAAAACTGTATGCTGTCACCCTGCTTATTTAACTTATATGCAGAGAACATCATGAGAAATGCTGGGCTGGAGGAAGCACAAGCTGGAATCAAGATTGCCGTGAGAAATATCAATAACCTCAGATATGCAGATGACACCACCCTATGGCAGAAAGTGAAGAAGAACTAAAGAGCCTCTTGATGAAAGTGAAAAAGGAGAGTGAAAAAGTTGGCTTACAGCTCAACATTCAGAAAACTAAGATCATGGCATCCAGTCCCATCACTTCATGGCAAATAGATGGGGAAACAGTGGAAACAGTGGTTGACTTTATTTTTCTGGGCTCCAAAATCACTGCAGATGGTGACTGCAGCCATGAAATTAAAAGATGCTTATTCCTTGGAAGGAAAGTTATTACCAACCTAGACAGCATATTAAAAACCAGAGACATTACTTTGTCAACAAAGGTCCATCTATTCAAGGCTACGGTTTTTCCAGTGGTCATGTACGGATGTGAGAGTTGGACTATAAAGAAAGCTGAGCCCCCCAAAATGGATGCTTTTGAACTGTGGTGTTGGAGAAGACTCTTGAGAGACCCTTGGACTGCAAGGAGATCCAAGCAGTCCATCCTAAAGGAGATCAGTCCTGGGTGTTCATTGGAAGGACTGATGTTGAGGCTGAAACTCCAATACTTTGGCCACCTGATGGGAAGAGCTGACTATGTGAAAAGACCCTGATGATGGGAAAGATGGAGGGCAGGAGGAGAAGGGGACGACAGAGGATGAGATGGTTGGATGGCATCATCTACTCGATGGACATGGGTTTGGGTGAACTCCGGGAGTTGGTGATGGACAGGGAGGCCTGGCGTGCTGTGGTTCATGGGGTCGCAGAGTGGGACACAACTGAGTGACTGCCCTAAACTGAAATGTCAAATATTCCAAGGACTCGGAAAGAATGCCTAAAACTTGCCACAATAAAGGGCTTACATCTTCCTCTAGTGATGGCTTTGGCACTCAACCCTGTTCTACCCTGTTCAGACTCTAGCTTCTGAGTCCAACTGCAATTAAAATTCTTTGTGATACAAACCTCTCTTTGCCTTTAAAAGCTCCTGACGTTTATTCCCTAGCAGGACACCGTTAGTGTGGCTATTTCTATATGTGTTCGCAATTGGAACTCTTTGATCCTATGTAAATGTGCCGGGAAAGATTATTGCCTCTGGGGTTTATTTAGGTCCACAGGACCAACGACAGACTTTATTATCTGACTGTATGCTTTTTGTTAGCCAATAATTAAAAACACCGAGATATTTTGTTGCATATAATTACCTTTAAAGTTTTTTCCTCCAAATCATACTGACTAGATTTTACTTACTTGAAAATTTCTCCAAGATTTGCATAAAAAGTAATAATAGCTGAGGACTGTGGCTACGCTCAGTCTTTTCACGAGGGAAACGCCTGTTTGCTAAACCTGTATTAACTTTTAGCTGAGAAATGGTAGTTAAAGCAGAATTTTGTAAAGATTATACCTAAAGGCTTTCTTGGGTCTACTTTTTAATCTCTACATCCGTCAGAACACGTTAAGGCGAGACCCCGGGGCTTTGTAACGCAAACCGGAACCGAGGGAACTACACTACCCAGAAGACCATGCGCCGGTCTGCCTTGTTCTCCGCACCAATGAAGCCCCCAAACTCTGGCTCTTCCTGGATTATGAAATAGGAGGGGGTGGGATTTCCGGCGCCTTTTTGATGGCGGTCGTTTGACGGCTTTTGCTGCAGACTGCAGAACCTGAGACTCTAAATAACTCGGTGCAGCCGGCCTTAGAGAAACTGGGAAGAACCCAAGGGGCGCCGTCCACAGTGCACAGGAGTGAGCGGACTTCGGGACACTTCCAGGATTTTCGGCCCAGGTCTCCGCCATTATCTCGCGCTTCTGCTGGCACCACTGCGCCCACAGGGTCCTATGGCAACCGACGCGCTGCAGGGCCCGCCCCAGGTGACAGTTCCGTCCCCAGATCCTCAAGCCCCCATGAGGGTCTCCTGCTCACGGCGCCGCGGCTTAGGCCCGTCTGCAGAAGTTTAGGCGTGCGTGTGTGGCGGTCCCCTTTCTGACACGCTGTGTGCTGAAGTGTGGAGTGTTAAAGGCCGTGGGCCCGGCACGTGCCGATCCTTGGAGGCGCACACGAGCCAGAGCGTTAGGGAAACTTGGGGTTGGAGTCCTCTCTGCAGGGACAGGGCATATGAAGAGGAGTCAATCGTCTGGGTCAACTGGGCCGAGAGCATTCTGGGAGGCATGGAGGGTTGCGAATAAATTAGGAATTCGCTTGAGTTTTAAAGTATTTCAAAGCCAGCTCCGAGGAGTACAGACTGGGGAGGAGGAGATGAGGGTGGAGGCGGGGAGACCTGGGGAGGCTTCTGAGTTAGAATCCGAAGAGTAAGGTGTTTTCTGGACGAGAGTGATGGGTATGGCAGTTGCTGACCTGAAACAAGTAGCCTGCCCTGTATTTCGCACACAAAAATGGGCTTCAAAAAAATTTTTTTTCAGGATCTTTCGGGAAATTGCAATTGGGGTGTGTCACTATGGGGGAGTTAACACGTTTATAGAGATTACAAAGGGAAGTTAAAACGGCTCTAGTCACCAAAAAGCCCATGGCTTTTCATTGTCTGAGTCCTTTCCAGGAAAAAGGAGACTCTTCTTCCTTTGGAATACCATTCTTGTCTCAGGTCAGTGAGGGCTCCCTCTTCTGGTGTGCCAACTCTAATTGAGGTTTCTGTTTAATAATTTTTTTTTTCCCAAAGGAACGTAACAGATAATATTCCTAATAAGTCTTACAGGTAATTGGCATGATTTCCTGGTGAAGTAAATGTGGCTCTGAGCTAAAGACAGAGTAAAGGACAATAAAGGTTTTCTTTACGACCTGAGACCACACTGATATGAGAAGTCAGTTTTAGGGAGAGAAGAAAAGTTGGATTTGAGACATGTTGTTTCTGAGATTCAAAATTGAGGTAATGTAGGGGCTGCTAGAATCTATAGTCTGGAATTGAGGGAGGAGGTCACTGGCTCAAGGATGTCCTTGTGGGGACACCTAACTCTGGATCTCAAATTTAGGTGGGAAAATTTTTTCACTTTTCTGTGAAAGGGGACCTGAGATGAAAGAAGAGGTGGGGCTGGAGGGCAGAGTGGGTGGGACTTTGAGATGCTGCCTAAAAATGGGAGGGTCCTGAGGCTCCAGGGCTTTATAAGAAAGCAAGGGCACAAGCTTTGGCTGGGAAGGAGGTGGAGAAGGAGGGGTGAGGTTGTGTACATTGACTGATGAATACTCTGCCAGCTGACTGTCTGTTCCTTTTGGAGCCACAAAAATTGGGCGATGCTGACCAGTCAGTCAGTCTTAAGTTCAGTGAAAGGGCACAGGTGCCTCAGCTCTTCTAGGAAACTACAAGGTTAAAAATGTATAGACTGAACAACAAAGGCCCATCTAGTCAAGGGTATGGTTTTTCCAGTGGTCATGTATGGATGTGAGAGTTGGACTATAAAGAAAGCTGAGCCCCCCAAAATGGATGCTTTTGAACTGTGGTGTTGGAGAAGACTCTTGAGAGTCCCTTGGACTGCAAGGAGATCCAACCAGTCCATCCTAAAGGAGATCAGTCCTGGGTGTTCATTGGAAAGACTGATGCTGAAGCTGAAACTCCAGTACTTTGGCTACCTCATGCGAAGAGTTGACTCATTGGAAAAGACCCTGATGCTGGGAGGGATTGGGGGCAGCAGGAAAAGGGGATTACAGAGGATGAAATGGCTGGATGGCGTCACCGACTTGATGGACATGAGTTTGAGTAAACTCCGGGACTTGGTGATGGACAGGGAGGCCTGGCGTGCTGCGGTTCATGGGGTTGCAAAGTGTTGGACATGACTGAGCGACTGAACTGAACTGAACTAAACAAGTTAATCTTGTATAAACAAGTACTAATTGTTTTAAATGAGGATGAATATCTGTGCTAGGTTTTATCTTGGGCTCCTTGGAATTTCCTAGCTTTAGGACTGTTCTTTGTTACAACTTGCCCCTGTTTCACACAGGAGTTTATTTATAATTGAGGTGACTTAGGATTGGACTGGTCGCCAGGAAGTAAGGAGAATAGAAGGTTAAATTCTCAGCCCCATGTGGAAGTTCCCAAGAATCAGAGGGGAACTGGAGACCATGTATAAAAATTGCTGAGGAATAAAATTCAAGGAGCCTCAAGATCACTGAACACCTTGAAACAATGGAAGTCTTGGGAGGGTGGCTGTACTGAAAGGGCCTGAAAACCCCTGCTGCCCTCCACTTCCACTACCTAGACATAGACATCCCTTCCATTGGGCTGTTCTAAGTTGTATCCATTACAGTAAGCCAGCAGTAAGAAAAGTGTTTTCCTAATTTTCATGGGTTATTTTTATCAAATTATCAATACTGACAGGTTCAGGGAAATCCCTGAATTTGTAGCCAGTGGGACAGAAGTACTGGTAGCTTGGGGACCAGGGATTGGAACTGGCTTCTCAGAAGAGGTCAATTTATGGGACTGAGCTCTTAAACCTATGGTCACGAATTTCAGGGAGTATAATAATAGGAGTGAATTCTGTCATGAAATCAAATAATTGGTAGTGGAAAAGAGATACTTTGTCTCAGAAAGCCTTGAAAGACATGTAAGGAAATCGATTTAAAAAAAAAAAACATTTATAGAAATCTTAATCCTGTGTTATGTAATAGTGAATCTTAGCGTGGGAGAGGTTAATAATGCATTTGATGTTTACACAACATTAGGAGGTAGACATCTTAAGTGTTACCCTTTTACACCTGGGCTTCCCTGGTGGCTCAGAGGGTAAAAAGCCTCTGCCTGCAATGCAGAAGACCCAGGTTTGATCCCTGGGTTGGGAAGATCCCCTGGAAAAGGAAATGACAACCCACTCTAGTACTCTCGCCTGGAAAATCCCATGGATGGAGAAGCCTGGTAGTCCATGGAGTCGGACACAACAGAGCGACTTCACTTCACTTAACTTTTACACCTGAAGACACTGAGACTCAAGGAGGTTGAGTCTTTATCAAAGGCTATCAGAGTTGTCAGGTTATAGCTCTGAGGTCAGAGGTCAGCCTGAGGTGACTCATCTTCAGGAAAGGACACAGCTCCACCTTTCCATCCTCACCAAGATAACCTTGATCTCAGATCCTCCCTCTTTTCACAGGTTCCCATGGTAGCAGCAGCCTTTATGGTCCCTGGACAGGTAAGTGGAGGAAGCCCCAGTACCTCTCCCGATGTCATCCCACCCCTAGTATTGACACACAGATACAAGAGACACAGTTATCCTGGGCTTGTTGGGCTTTAGTTCTAGCCCTGGGGTCACCTCAGGTGCAGGACCTGTGAAGTGGTACTGAGGTGGTCTCATGTGTCCAGTGGAGAAGATGAGGTGGTGAGATGTTCCTGGGACTGGAGCCAGCCTGTCCGTGTGCCTGGAGGTGAGACCAAGTGGGGTGTGTCCAGGACACTGCAGGACCCAGGACGTGGGTGGATAAAGACAGAGCACAGCCTTTCCTGGGGTGGGGGCCTGAGGAGCTGGGTGCTTTTCTGCTGTGCAGGGTCAGGGACAGTCATCTGACATGACACCACAACGTTTGCCTTTAGGTGAGAGTAGGGACACTGTGTCTGAGACGGGAAGTGAGAAGTAGGAGTGATGGGACTTCCTTGGTGGTCCAGGGGCTAAGACTCTGCGCTCCCCATGTAGGGGACCCAGGGTTCGATCCCTGGTCAGGGAACTGGATCCCACATGCCACAAATAAGAGCTGGTGCAGCCAACAAAAAGTAGGAGTGATGAGCAGGAGGACTGTCCAGAATTATGTATCCTCGTGCTGAGTCTGAGATGTGGCAGGGGTGTCTCACCGGAGGTGTCAGGTGTACAACTAGACACACATCTGAAGATCAGGTGGGGGCAGGGTCCAGGGTGAAGATACTCCTGAGCAGGTGGGCAATGTCAGATTCCAGGCCCTTAGGTCATGGTGTTGTGCCATGAAGGCTGTGCTATGTTGTGGGGAGGGTGTTTTAGTTACAGACACCGCTGTGAACTCATGTGTCCCCCTCCTGACAGGGCCATGTGACCTTTGAGGACGTGGCAGTGTCCTTCTCCCAGGAGGAGTGGGGGCTCCTCGGCGAGGCTCAGAGACTCCTGTACTATGACGTCATGCTGGAGAACCTGTCCCTGGTAGCCTCCCTGGGTAAGAACTGCGTCCGCACACACCGCCTGTGCTGGGCTCGGCCCTTCTCTCTGCGTGGCTCACTCCAGCCTTCCCAGCCTGGGTCACGGACACTGCTTCCTTCCCTGGCTTCCTGGCATTTGAGCTTTGTGCCCCCACCCATGCATGTCTAGTCCTGTGTCACATGCCCTGATGCCTTTCACAGAAGTGTTTGGTCTCAGAGGCTTGTTAACTGTCTGTCCAGTTTGCTTGGGACTTCCAGTTTGCTTTGCCATCGCTTGTGTGTTGACTGTTCTGCTGGGTGGGAGATCTGTGTCACAGATTTTAACCCTTTTTGTGTGCACTGCCTGTCTCAGGAATTAGAGACATGTGGTCAGCATTTATGGTCAACACTAGGTTATTTTTGGAAGACTACTTAAGGTTCTTCTAGTACCATTTTTTTTTTTTTTTCTGAAGTCTGTCATTGGTTGATTGACCCTGGGCCAGTGTCTTTCTCATAATGGCCCCATTTTCCCCTCAGGCCTTTGATCTAGTAAGTTCCACAGTCACCCAACCTGACCTGGGGGTGGAGGTGGCCCTGGGTGCTTGACGAGGTAGACACTTCTCTAGTCATTGGAAGAGGGTTGCTGGATCCTGGTTCTGGTGAGCAGGGGCTGTAGGAACGCACATCACAGGTCATTTCTAATCCTACAGGGAAATGTCCTTTGCTCACTAGTGTTTTAGTGCCCAGATTCATCATGGTCATACTCTTTTGTTTCTTTTCCTCCCTGTTGTGACACTTGGTCCACTTTTCCTTTCACTGTGACTTCTCACCTCTTTCTGTCTTCTACCTAAGTGTCCTCCACATCTCCCCTTTCCCTCTCTCTTTGAAACCTTCTCCAATATTATGTGTTTAGTATATCGTATATGTTTATGTTTAATGTATTTTTAGAGGTGCATGTTTACGTGTATGGTATTTGAACACCAGGCAAACAGGTATAATTGCATTTTCCTGGGTTAGGACACACGCTGTACAGAGCTGACACTTGTCTCCACCAGAAAACCCTGGTGACTGCCACTGGCCAAGGACTGAGTTGTTCCAGGGTCTCCTCCTGGCACAGCTCCATATCCTGTGTTCTCCTTAGTTTGAAACATTTCTATTTTTGTGACCACCAGGGACTGAGAAATGCATCGTATCCCCTTCTACCACTTGACCCTTCCTCCCTTGTTTTGAACACAAACCCATGGGCTCATTCCTACATATGTACTTCCCCACCAAAGTCTCCATACACTTTATCAGCATTTTTTATGGTTTTAGGGTGTTGGCGTGGAGGAGATACCGAAGAGGCCAGTTCTGAACAATGTGTTTCTGCAGAACAAGTGACACGAGACAGGAATCCACAGGTGGACCCATGTATCCTGAAGACTGTCACTTCCACTGACATGTGTGCCCTGATGGAGAAAACCCTGCCCTCTTCTGGGGCTTCTGGGAAAATGCTCACTTCTCACTTGCAGCAGCACCAAACACAGCTCAGTGGAGAGAAACGTCTCAGGAGGGATGAGAACGGGGCCTTGCTCGTGACGAGCTGCAAGATCTTTGTACCTGACACTGTGTTCACATGTGGAGAGGCTGAGGAGGATTTCCTCGGTAGCCTGGGCTTTCTCCAGCACCAGCCCCCCCACGCTGGAGAGCATCCACACAGAAGCAGGCAGAGCAGGGGGGGCTCTCACCCTGGGCAAGGGCATTACAAGTGCAGCGAATGTGGCAAAGCCTTCAGTAAGAAGTACAAATTCACAGAGCACCTGAGAGTTCACACTGGAGAAAAACCATATAAGTGCAATGACTGCGGGAAATTCTTTAGACTTCGAGGGGGTCTCTCTCATCATCGGAGAGTTCACACAGGAGAAAAGCCTTTCGATTGCAGTAAATGTGGGAAAGTCTTCATCTACAAATGTAAGCTTGTTCAGCACCAAAGAGTCCACACTGGAGAAAGACCCTATGAGTGTCAGGAATGTGGGAAAGCATATGCCCGCAAGGATTCACTTGTCCAGCACCAAAAAGTCCACACTGGAGAGAAGCCTCATAAGTGCAGTGAATGTGGGAAGCTCTTCCTGTACAGAAATAAACTCCTTGTGCACCAGAGAATCCACACTGGAGAAAAGCCTTTTAAGTGCACCGAATGTGGGAAATCCTTTAGTTACAAAACAAGTCTTATTATCCACCAGAGAACTCACACTGGAGAAAGGCCTTATATGTGTGGTGAGTGTGGGAAAGCCTATGTCAACAAAAAGAGTCTTATTGTCCACCAGAGAATCCACAGTGGAGAAAAAGTTTATGCCTGTAAGAAATGTGGGAATTTGTTTGTGAGCAGCTTCGCCCTCAACAAACACCAGAATGTTCACACCTCACAGAGGCATTATGAGTGCAGTGAATGTGGGAAAGGGTTCAAGAGGAAAATCACACTCGATGAGCACCAGAGAATCCACACTGGAGAAAGACCCTATGTGTGCAATGAATGTGGGAAAGCCTTCAAGCTGAAGAACACACTAATTAGCCACCAAAACGTCCACACTAGAGCAAAGCCTTTCCAGTGCAGTGAATGTGGGAAGCCCTACAGTAACAAAACAAGTCTTATTGTCCATCAGAGGATCCACACTGGAGTGAAGCCTTTTCAGTGCAATGAGTGTGGGAAGCCTTACAGTTACAAAACAAGTCTAATTGTCCACCAGAGAACCCACAGTGGAGAAAGGCCTTATGCGTGTAGTTCTTTGTACACAGCTCCAAGGTCATGATCTAATATGTGTGTGTGTGTGTGTGTGTGCGTGCGCGTGTTCAGTCGCTCTATCATGTCCAACTCTTTGCAACCTTCTGAACTATAGCCTGCTAGGCTCCTCTGTCCATGGGACTCTCCAGGCAAGACTACTGGGTTGGGTTGCCATTTCCTACTCCAGGGGATCTTCCCGCCCAAGGGATCAAACCCATGTCTCTTGCATTGGCAGGTGGACCCTTTACCACTGCGCCACCAATGTTCACACTGGAGAAATGCCTTCTGGACTCATGCTTTCCTTCACTTGAGTTAATATCTAGTAGCACAACTCCTCGTCATAGAGTAAGTGAATGTTAAACTCATGTAGGGTCAGTCCAACTCTTCCCAAAAGTGGTGGTGTCCTTTTATAGTCTCATCAGAAGCACCACAAGCCAAGTTCCTGTTCTTTACATTCTTACTTGGTATGTTCAGGCTTTCCAATTTTAGTGACACCATAGTTGTATAGTGGGCTCAAGTGATTTTAATTTGCATTTCTCTAATGATATGATGCCAAGTGGTCTTCCATGTGTTAATTTCCAACCACATATCATTCTTGAAATTTCTGTTCATATAACTTGTTCTAATTACTGAGTTTTGACGTTTTGTCATTGCTTACTGATTAAGGTACTCTAATGGAAATACTTAGCAATACAATCTTCCAGATTTGGTTTAGTCTTTTCAATCACTTAATCCAGAGAAAAAGTTTTTAATTTTATTGTAGCCTAATTTGTTCATTTATTCTCTTTACTTTTTCCCTTGCTTCCTCCTGTAACTTTTATGGTTTGAGGTTTTTACTGATGTAAGTGAATCATTTTCAGTTAATTGTGGGGTTTAATTTTTAAAATATGGACACCCAGTTTCTGCCATAATAGTGATTTAAAGATCATACCTTTCCCCCTGAATTGCTTTAGTACTTCATTGAAGGTCAATCATTTATGTATGTTTATTTTTGGAATTTCTATTCTGTTGCATTTATCTACTTTATTTATGCCAGTATTTTCACGTATTGACTAATTTGTTTTCATAATATGTCTTGAAATCAACATTGTGTACTCCTTTGACTTCCTTTTTTTTTTTCTTCAAAGTCATCATAGCCGTTCTTGGATCTTTGCTTTTCATATGAAGTTTAGAATCCACCTTCTAGTTTATACAGTACAAAAATCCTACTAGGAGTTTGAGTGGGATTGCATTGATTTGTTTTTATTTTTTATTTTTGGCCATGTTGTGTGGCTTACAGGATCTAGAGTCCCTCAATCCAGGCCATGGAAGTGAAAACACAAGCGTTATAACCAGTGGACCACCAGGACATTTCCTTAATTTTCAATTTAGGAAGAAATACTGAGTATCCCAATCCATAAACATACATCTCCTTTTATTTAGATCTTAATTTTTGTTAACATTGTTTTTAGATTTCTTTTTATTGGTCTTGCATATGCGTTTTCTAAATCTGGTAATACTGTGAATGGGAACTAATTTTTTTTTTCCTTTGTGAATTGTTCAGTGCTAGTACACTGAGAGAGATCAAACTGCAGATAGAAGCAATCCTTCTTAATCATTTTATAAATAACATCTACAAAAAGTTATTATAAATACTGTATTTTTGAACCATTATTAAAGTATTCCTTTTAGCATAAAAGAAGAACAGCTGCTCATTGTTCTCAATTCAGCATTATCCTGGAGTTCCAATTTCATTATAAGGCAAAATAATAAATATGAAGCAATTGGAAAGGAGGAAATAAACCATCTATATATAGTAGGTCCTTAGTTTTCATCTTCACTAGTAGTCCAAATATGGACACTCAATTTAATGGCCAGACTCATCATAAACTCCTTATTTTTTTATCACCCATTTGCTGCCCTTACTTCCTTAGGAACCATCACCTTCTATGACACTATGCAACTTAAACAGAAGAACTGCTTATGTATTTTTCTATCAAATACTAAGTTCCAGCAGGGAAATATGTATTTAAATGTTGTGCACTGACATATTCCATATTCCTAGAAACATGTCTGAAACTCCTGGGATAATAAATGTCTTGAAATATAGAACAAAAGGAAAATACACACTTAACATTCATTTGCACAACTGTGGATATACCTTCTAATTCTCCTCACTCTGCTTTTTCCTTCAATTTCCCTGCCCTCAGTGCTCTGAGCTATGGGAAGAAGTCATGTTTTGCAAAAAGTCTTTAAATCAATTTAAAAAATCCCCAATAGGCATTTTCCTTCCCTCACTTATTAGAACTCAGGGGTTTTTTTTCCCCATACATTCCAGTGGGATTTTGATTATTTAAAAAACCAGCTTCCCACCATCAATTTCTTCCACTCCTGACAGATATCTATCATATGAAGCACTTTCCATAGCTCTTGGTAGCTACACAGCCCCAAATATTTTTCAGAGTTTGTCTCCACACCCTACACAAATAACTGTTGGTGCACTTACAGGTGATCACTTTGCCAGGAGCAGATGACATCATGGGGGGTCTAAGCCTTTATCTCAGGCTTATATGTCCTCACTGCAGACGCACAGAGGTTGCGATGGCAGACCTTGTCCTGGGAGCAAATACACATTTGGTAAGTATCTCTTCATTTCAGGTATCTGATTCTTAGAAAATGTTTATCTCAGGGAACCCAAGATTAACTGTTCTTTCAATTTTACTTACCAAGGTTAGGACAATAAAAAAGGAAACGCCTTAGATAGATCATATCTATGGATACATATAGATACAGACAAGAACAAACCCATAAAAACAGGAAAGGCATTTGCTGAGGAAACCAGAGGCAAGTTGGCCCTCATCAATGTGCTTCAGGAGTGCCTGACACCTCCTCCCTCTCCTCTAGATAAGGTGACAGTGAAAATGTTAGTTGCTCAATTGTGTCTAACTCTTTGAAACCCTATGGACGGTAGCCTGCCAGACTCCTCTCCTTGGGATTCTCCAGGCAACAATACTGGAGTGGGTTGTCATTCCCTTCTCCAGGGGATCTTCCCGATTCAGGAATCGAACCCAAGTCTCCTGAATTGTAGGCAGATTACTGAGTCATGAGGGAAGCCGTCAAGATGAGGTAGGTTGTAAGTAATAAGATGAAGATGAGCTCCCAGTCTAGGTTGACACCTAGGTTCTGTGTGCATATGTGCTTAGATGCTTTAGTCATGTCCAACTCTATGACCCCATGGACGGTAGCTCACCAGGCTCCTCTGTCCATGGGATCCTCCAGGCAAGAATACTGGAATGGGTTTCCATGCCTTCCTCCAGGGGATCTTCCCAACCAGGATCAAACCCACGTCTCCTGCATTGCAGGTGGAGCCATCTGGGAAGTCCTAGGGTCTCTGTAGTATCTGATGATTGGGGCATGTTATGTTACAGAGCCTTTAATGATGTGTCTCTAAATTCCTATCCTTAGTGGAAGGCTGTTCATTGCATCTCAAGTATGTGGATGTTTTCTTTCTCAGTAATCAACACTCTACCCTCCTGGGGTCTCGGCTTCCATTCCTTACCTGTAAAAATGGATCCATTCTTCTGTCATCTATCCATCATCTACCTATTTATCTATCTTCTGTTTGTATCTATCATCTACCTATATGCACGCATGCTCAGTTGCTCAGTCGTGTCCAACACTTCTGCGACCCCATGGACTGTAGCCCGCCAGGCTCCTTCTGTCCTTCAGATTCTCCAGGCAAGAATACCTAGGAGTGGGTAGTGATTTCCTTCTCCAGGGGATCTTCCCAACCCAGTGATTGAACCCTGGTCTCCTGCATTGGCAGGTGGATTCTTTACCACTGAACCACCTAGGAAACCCACTTAAATATCTATCACATATTTATCTCTATCATCCGCCTTACTCTGGTTTCATCTCAATAACATCCCATCTATAGTTTTTTTAAACAGAAAAATTGGGGCCAGACATTTTAGAAGAATGGCATCACCCTACACTCAATGAGAAGGGAGCATTTAGTTTAGAACCTTTCTGTCTCCACAGAACCTGTATGATCAGAAGAAGTTATCAGTCATTACTGCCAGTGACTCCCTGGAGGTCATTAAGAGTGGAGCAATCCATAACCTCAGCAATGTCACAGTTATCAGACTTAGGTTTATGCAAATGCCCTAATTTCCACAGTAAATTCTACTGACATGTCTTTGTTATTTAACTTCATTTTGGGACTCTTATCAAGATTCCTGGTTCTTTCCTTTGTCCCTTATTTTGCTTTGTTTTCTACTTATGTAACATTTTCATCACACTGGTTATATTTTCTACAACCTTAAGCAGTAGTATAAAAATCAGGTTTACTGTGAATATTTTGAACAAACCACTTGAGGATAAACTGAGCAATGAGATTGATACACTGCAGTCTTCCCTTGCCAAGTCCCCGGGAAGGAACACTGCTCAAAACTGGTGAGGATCCCTCCAGACAGAAATGACGACTTCACACAAATGTTCAGTGAGATCTGAGAATAGCCCCTGCTTGACAGTGCAGAGTGGACTTCTCCTGTGTATTCCCTGTCACACGTCCTGACTGATGTCCAGTTGCCCATGGTCCCTGCTAGTGGGATGACTGCTTTCACCAGTCAGGAGTCGTGTCCATACAGGTTCATATATGTTTATCAAGCTTGAGTTTTCTTCCATAAAATCATGAATAACTTGAGTTACATAATCTATCATGATGAGAATAATGAAAATACAGCTGCAAAATAATAAATGTAGATGTTACTTCTTTTAATCCAAAATCAAAGAGTATGACTTGCAGATTTGACTTAAATGTTGACATAAAGCTGTTGATTCAAGGACTTCCCTGGAGGTGCAGTGTATCAGAGCCCGCCTGCCAATGCAGGGGACACGGGTTTGATGCCTAGTTTGGGAGGATTTCACATATTGAGGAATAACACAACAACTAAGCCAGAGCTCTAGAGCCTGTGAGTTGCAACTACTGAGTCTGAGCGCTATAACTACTGAAGCCCACATGCCCTAGAGCTCCTACTCTTCAAGAAGAGAAGCCCATGCACCACAACCAGAGTAGCCCCTGGCTGCAAGCAACTAGAGAAAGCCTGCGCATAGCAACAAAGACCCAGCGCAACCAAAAATAATAAATAAATTATAAATTTTTAAAAAGGGGTTGATTCAAATGAATGAAAGCACAGAGTCCTAACCACTGGACCACGAGGGAATTCCTCCTCCGCTGGATTTTTTTTTAATTGAAATACTTATGGTGAAAATAAGTGATTCACATGAAGAGATCCAGTGTGTACTTTACCCAGTTTCCCTAACAGTAAGACTATATTATGATATCACAACAATGATATTGACTTTGATACTATCACCTGATCTTATTCAGATTCTCCTAGCTATATTTGTACTCAAGTGTGTGTTGGAGAAGGAAATGGCAGCCCACTCCAGTATTCTTGCCTGGAGAATCCTGTGGATGGAGGAGCTTGGTGGGCTGCTGTCCATAGAGTGTCTCACAGAGTCAGACACGACTGAGGCAACTTAGCATGCATGCATGCATTGGAGAAGGAAATGGCAACCCACTCCAGTGTTCTTGCCTGGAGAATCCCAGGGACGGAGGAGCCTGGTGGGCTGCCGTCTATGGGGTCACAGGGAGTCAGACACGACTGAAGCGACTTAGCAGCAGCAGCAGCAAGTATGTGTGTGTTTATTCCTCAGGGTCTTTATTTTTATTTTTTGGCCACAGCACATGGCATGCAGGATCTTAAGTTCCCCGACCAGGGATCGAACCAATGCCCTCTGCAGTGAAAGTCAGAGCCTTAGCCACTGGACTGCCAGGGAAGTCCCTCTTCCAGGTTTTAAGCCGCTTTTCTTTGTCCTAGATGTGCCATCAATGTAACATACAGTCTCTCCACTTTTTCTTCAATTTTTCTATTGATCTTATGGATTTTTAAATTCTATTTTGATTGAACTCTGTTTAAACATTATAGAAACACTTAAATTTCTACAAACTCAAAACTATAATATAAGAAAATGTGATAACTTACATTCCTGTCTTTCCAAACTGTTAAATCTCTGTCCCTATATATTTTTACTTCTACATGACTCAAAATACACGGTATACTTTGTACACTGTTCTAGACTATAGTCTTTCACTTAAGAATATATCCTGGGGATCTTCCTGGCAGTCCAGTGGCTAAGATGTTACACTGCCACTGCAGGGGGCACGGATTCAAACCTGGCTGGTGAACGAAGATCCCTTAGGCCATGCAGCATGGCCAAAAGAAGAAAATCCACAAATAAGTGATATCCTACTAAATTTGTCTTTCTGTGTCTGACTTATTTCACTTAGGAAAATACTCTCCAAGTCTATCCATAGCAGCAGTATTTACTTTCACTTTCAGTATTCCACTGTATATGTTTTTGTTTTTTTTTGGGTAGATCCCATAAAATTTTCTCCACATATCAATTTCCAGTTCAGTTCAGCCACTCAGTCGCGTCCGACTCTTTGCGACCCCATGAACCGCAGCACGCCAGGCCTCCCTGTCCATCACCAACTCCCAGAGTCCACCCAAACTCATGTCCATTGAGTCGGTGATGCCATCCAACCATCTCATCCTCTGTCCCCCCTTCTTCTCCTGCCCTCAATCTTTCCCAGTAGCAGGGTCTTTTCAAATGAGTCAGCTCTTTGCATCAGGTGGCCAAAGTATTGGAGTTTCAGCTTCAACATCAGTCCTTCCAATGAACACCCAGGACTGATCTCCTTTAGGATGGACTGGTTGGATCTCCTTGCAGTCCAAGGGACTCTCAAGAGTCTTCTCCAACACCACAGTTCAAAAGCATCCATTCTTTGCCGCTCAGCTTTCTTTATAGTCCAACTCTCACATACATACATGACCAATGGAAAAGCCATAGCCTTGGTGAGACGGACCTTTGTTGACAAAGTAATGTCTCTGTTTTTTAATATGCTGTCTAGGTTGGTCATAACTTTCCTTCCAAGGAATAAGCATCTTTTAATTTCATGGCTGCAGTCACCATCTGCAGTGATTTTGGAGCTCAGAAAAATAAAGTCAACCACTGTTTCCACTGTTTCCCCATCTGTTTGCCATGAAGTGATGGGACTGGATGCCATGATCTTAGTTTTCTGAATGTTGAGCTTTAAGCCAAACTTTTCACACTCCTCTTTCACTTTCATTAAGAGGCTCTTTAGTTCTTCACTTTAAGGATGGTGTCATCTGCATATCTGAGGTTATTGATATTTCTCCCAGCAATCTTGATTCCAGCTTGTGCTTCTTCCAGCCCAGCTAGATCAATTAAATAAATTTTATTTTACCCTTAACAAAGAGAAATTTTATTTCTTTTTATTGCCTCATTATGATGACTATAACCTCCATCTCAATATTAAATAGATGTCTAGTTTTATTAAAATTTTCAGTATGCTACTGAATCCAAGTCTTGTTTAATTTGTCTTACTTTTCTACTTTCTTTTTTCCCCCCTACTTTCTTAAGGGACAATATGCCATTAAGTTGAGGTCATACTTTTTGAATATGTATTTGATCTATTAATTTAAAAATTATAAATAAAAAATATAGGTGTTTAGTCCATAAAAAAAGTTTCACAGCAAAAGCTAGACTGGTGTTTGAATAACATCTAGATGTGATACACCCTAGTCAAGTTGAATATAAAATTAATCATTACAAGCCCACCTCTTGTCAATTTGGCACCCACACAAACTCAAACCATTCCTAACCTCCAAATAAAGACAACAAGGTCATACTTCCACCTAACATGATACAACTATCCCATGTACGACAGAAAATACACTAACATTTTCTACAGAAAGGATGCAGATTCCTTGGGTGATGGTCACTCTTCTGCTTGATATCCTATAACCAAATGCTATGATATATGTGGGCTTCCTGGTGGTCCAGTGGTTAAGACTTCACCTTCCAATGATGTGGGTTCAATCCATGGTCAGGAAGCTAAGATTTCACATGCCTAGTGGCCAAAATACCAAAGCATAAAACAGAAGCAAATACTATAAATTTAATGATATACAGTGAATAAATATTGAAATGTTAAGACAACTTTTTTTTTTTTTGGCTGTGCTAGGTGACTTAAAGGATTGGTTCCCTAACCAGGGATTGAACCTGGATCACTGCAGTGAAAATGCAGAATCCTAACCACTGAACTATCAGGGAACTCCCCAACACTACTTTTGTTATATAAGGGGATGAAAGAAGAAAGAAAAAGATACTGAATTCATTCATGAATTCAGAGACATAAATACACATTCATGACAAGAGAAGGAAGGAATACTTATGATATTACAGATTACTATCCTCATTTCTGTATGGTCATATAACCACAACTAATGTATCTCTTCTGCAACCCATTCGAAATTCCTTTGGTCCTCAGTACCACTTCAGATGTTCTTTTTTATTCCCTAGTAGGTGACCAATCATTCATTCCTGACGGGTCTGGGCTATGAGTTGTCCTGCCTAAATTAGGCTGTTATAGTTTTCACTGACTTTAATCATGGGTCACAATAAGACACTTCAGGTACCTCTGCATTCCAGACACACACTTCCTTTGTGCAAGTAGCAGTGGGAAGTATAGTCCAATTCGCTCCTGGTATCAGACTCAACCACCAGAGCCAGCACAGTAACTCTCTGCCTGTTGATTCAGAAGTTTGAGGAGCTCAAAGTGGCCGATTGGCAGGGTCATCTTCCAGGACAATGGAGTCGTTCTTTTGCAACAGAAGCAGCACAACTCCCATTAGAACAAAGACCTCTACACAATTAGCACTTCGTGGGGACGGAAAGCAAAAGTGTCCCATAATGCCTCACTGTGGATAACCACTGTGGTGCCACTCACGTGTCCGCCCCTTGATTCCAGGCTAGGGGACAAAGAGTCTGAACTGTCATTTGATGATTCCGAGCATATACGGCCTCCTGAGAAATCTCTTCCTGGCCCTCCAAGGACTGCCCCACACAATCCACCAGGGCCCCCAGACACATGTGAGGGCCATGCTGACCAGGGGGCCTCTCTGCTGAGACTGTGCTGATCAGGAAGGTCCCCGGTGGCACTGATGACAAATGCCATGAAGATCTGCCTGACCCCTCCTCCCTTCTGAGAACAGCCCTGCTGTGAGCTGTGAGGACACGTGACCCTACCAGGTTGGGTCGGCAGCTTCCCGGCAGAGGAGTCAGGAACAGGGACCTCAGACCGAGCCTAAGGGTGCTGGGTGCCAGGATGAGGGCTGGTGTTCAGAGGGACATTACTTCTATCCCCCTGACCCCTGCTACATACTCAGATCAGGCAGGAGGAGGAGGGGCCAGCAAACTGCAGGGCCCGTGGGGAGCAGGAAAGGTGACTCCCGTGACCTTCTGGTCAGCCAGAAACCAGGAGGAGGCTGGGTCCCCACAGGTCTAAGAGCTGAGCACGTACCCAGGGAGACCAGGAGCCCGCAGGTCTCCAGCATCACCTCCCGGAACAGGGTCCTCTGGTCCAGGTCAAGCTGTCCCCATTCCTCCCGGGTGGAGGTCATGGCCACATCCTTGAAGGTCACCACCACCTGGAGAGTCAAAACACAGCAACATTGGTGCTGTGCACTTGGGTGGGATCAAGACTGTCACTCTTGCTGGTGAAGGTACAGAGACCCATGAGGTGCAGAGAATCATGAGGCCTGCTGATGGCCAAGTTCTGTGCTGGGTTCAAGGGGGAAGCAGATGCAGCCTTGGGATATAAAGCAATTGTGGCTGAGAGAAAAGCCTCGGGTGAAGAAGGCCACGGGAGATGACACAGACAGTGGTGTTCCACAAGGTCTGGGGGGCAGAGGTTAAGGGTTCTCGGAAAAATCCCCAAGATTCCAACAATGGCCACAGCAGCGACGGCACCTGAACTGCCCTCACCCTGTCTGAGTGCCTGCCCAGGCTGAGGGCCTCACACGCTGAGGTTCAGGTGACTGCAGATCCCTCGCTCTGGGCCAGAGATCCGGGGTTCAGATGAAGAGTCTGAAGTCTGACACTTCCTGGCAGTGTGACCATAGACACAATATCTCATCACTTCTCCAAGCATCAGTGTCACCATCAATACTACACTCATTCCCACTGTGCCAGGATCTGAGAACTAAAGAGAAAATGACACGTCCACACACCAGATGCGGGAGGGCTGGTACAGTGAAGTCGGCCATGTCCGTTCTGACTTTTACTAAGCCCCCACTCAGCCCACGAGGTAAAGGCCATCATCAACTCTGTCTCAGGCAAAGACCTGAGGTCCAGGCAGCTCCAGCAAGTCAGCCACAGGGAATTCCCTGATGGTCCAGTGGTTAGGACTCCATGCTTCCACTGCAGAGGCCACAGGTTTGGTCCCTGCTTGGGGAACTAAGATTCAACATACCTTGCATGGAAAAAAAAAAAAAAGGAAGAGAGGGAAGAAGGAAGGGAAAGAAAGTCAGTAACAACCTCAAATTTAAGAAAGGATGTGAGATTTGAACATTCAGCAAAAGGTGGCAGAGAGTTTCCAGAAGATGGGCAGGTGAGAGCCAGGGGTACCTCAGCCAGAAGGAAAACGGCTGGGAAAAGACTATCCTAAGAGGAGACGCTGAGGCACAGGGATGGGGGGAGAGACAGCCCTGCAGAGATCCGGGATCAGACAAGACAAAATGCAAGAGCAAAAGCTGCACACCAGGCAGGAGTGAGTGCAGTGAGCAAGGGAAGAACAGAAGGGGGAGGAGCGTGGAGGTAAGCAAGGGGCGGAGCTAGTATAGCCCTGGGGGCTGCAGTTGGGAGAAAGACTATTATAAGTGTGACCTGAGCCCCTGAGTGGGAGACCCATTCATTCACTCAACCATTTGTTGAGCACCTTTTACAGGCTCAGCCGCTCTATATCTTAGCAGATAGCAGCAACAGGTGCTGACACTCTGGGGCTGGAAAGAGATCCTAAACAAGCAACTAAATAAACGGGCACCACCAGGTCAGATGCTGGGAAAGACTGAAGGCAGGAGGAGAAGGGGACGAGAGGATGAGATGGTTGGATGGCATCACCGACTTGATGGGCATTAATTTGAGCAAGTTCTGGGAGTTGATGATAGACAGGGAAGCCTGGCGTGCTGCAGTCTGTGGGGTCGCAAAGAGTAGGACACGACTGAGCAACTGAACAACGGCCATGTCAGAGGGACCTAAAGGTTCCAAACTCAAGAAAACAGAGAGAGATGACTGAGGTGACTGTCTACTTGTGATTGGGCACCAGGGAAAGCCTCTCTCAGGACAGCGAATGGGAGTGAGTCTGAAATAAAGTGAGGAGGGGAGTCAAGTGGGTGGGAAAGTAACAAATAAGACAAGTCCTGACAGTGATCAGGACTATGATGAGGGCACTCAGGGCGATGGCTATGGAGTCACCCAGGACCTCTTGTGTTTTTATGTCCAAAAGGACCCACGTTCCTGTACACCATCATACCTGCCCATTTGAATGGACTCACTTTTCAAATATAACCGAACCTCAAACAGGAAGACAGATTCACGACTGTCAGGGGGGAAGCTAGTTCCACTGGCTGTAAACTGAAAGGTAAATTCCTTGGCCTTCTGGGCTCCTGGACTGTCCTGACACCTTTTCTGTCCTAGCAGAACAGCAATCCCCAAAGTGCTGCAGACAACTGCTGTTCTTCCCCATCCCAGTCCTTATCTTTATAGATGACACAGGTCAGGGAAGCCCAAGGGTCAGATTCCCCCAGGGATGAGCCTCTGCCATCAGCATGGGCTCAGGAGGCACCTCCGTGAAAAGAGAGCCAGAGTGATGCTCCCTGGACCGTACTGGACACGGTCAGGTATCTCATGCGCGTTTTCTAGTTCTTTCAACCCAGTTGGAGGAACTTTAATATAAAAGCCAAGGGCAGCAGGGAAAGTTGCTCAAGGTCCTATACTCGGGAAGGGGTATGGCTGCGACTTATAGAAAGACCTCCGGACTGTGAGGTGTGCGCTCTGTCCTATGAGGCATGCGGTCAGGGGGATTCTAGAAAACACTTCTCTCCCTTTTACACAGTGTCCCAGGGACTGACAAGAAGAATCCACCTACCAACGCAGGAGACGCGGGTTCGATCCCTGGGTCAGAAATCCCTGGAGGTGAAAATGGCAACTCAAATCCCATTTTTACAGATCTTAGCGAGTGCTGGCACACCAGCCTCCAGACGAAAATCCCGCTCTGGCGGCGCAGGAAGTCCCGCCTCTGACCACGCGAGCCTGCAACACCCCTTTCAATGATGCCAAACGGAGCAGAGGCTTCTTGGTAGTTCTTTTTCAGCATCCCTCCAGGAGAAGGGTGTCTCCAGAGGACCCTGGGGCCCAGAGGACTGGAGAAGAGTTGGCAGAGGAACTGCAGAAGCTCTAGTGAAGGAGGCGAGGCATGGGATGTTCCTGAGGGCGACGATCCAGATCCCTGTTGTGTTTTCTGCGTCTTGTCTTTTAAGACCCTTGTAACATAAATTTTTAAATTTTTAAAATTTATTTTTAATTGAAGGATAATTGTTTTACAATATTGTGTTGGTTTCTGCCATACACCAACATGAATCAGCCATAGGCATACGTATGGCGCCTCTGGCTTGAACTTCCCTCCTCCCATCCTCTCTCACCACTCTAGGTTGTCACAGAACACAGGTTTGAGCTCTCTAAGTCATAAAGCAAATTCTCACTGGCTATCTATTTTACATATGGTAGTGTATGTTTGTATTACAAAATTTTTAAGTTAAATATTCTGCTGCCTCAGCGTTCCCGCAGACTGTCTGTAGGCACCCCGCCCGGGTGACCCAACTCAAGCTTCCCTTATCTTCCCCTGTGACCTAGTGACATTCCAACCCACCAATGAAATCCCCTCGTGACTGTTGCCTGTGTGCACTGCCCTGACCCCCAGTAATGGCACTCGTCTAGGGCCCCCACTCTTCTGGTTTGTTAGCATGCCCCCACCCACCCCCAGTGCTGGTCCCCATGGACTGTAGCCGGTCAGGCTCCTCTGTCCGTGGGATGCTCCAGGCAAGAATACTGGGGTGGGTTGCCATTTTCTCTTTCAGTGGATCTTACCGACCCACGGATGGAAACTTCCTCTCTGTGTCTCCTGCATCGGCAGGCGATTCTTTACCAGCTGAGTCATCGGGCCCCCTTTCGAGCCAGGGATACTGAGGGAATAATAGGAACGCAGTCGCAGGGGTTGTTTATAAGCATACCCGACTTCTGCACTGACGCAGGAGCCCCCTAGAGTCACCTGAAGGAACTCGCTTTTTATCAATGAACTTCTTCACACACCCGCCCCTCCTGCCTGCTCCGGGGGGCCGGCGGAGGGAGGATGGCCGCTTTCTGCTGTTCCCCCAGGGAGCCGGGCTCCAGTGAGGAGTCCGTTTGGCACCCGTTTGCTCGGCTCTCGTCGGACACCAGCCACCGCGCCAAAGGCCGAAGCCCTCAGAAAGAGCGGTCCCTCAGGAAGGGACCGTTCTCACTGGGACCACAGTGCGCGCGCTTCCAGCACGTCCAGCGCTCCGAGCAGCTTCCCTCCCCAGCGAAGGAGTGACCTCCAAGCTGTGGGCCCCGCTAGCCCAACCTTCCTGGGCGCGGTCTGGAGAGCCCGCGGTGGAAGTCAGCCAGGGAATGGCAGCAAGAGAGACTCTCCTGGTCCGGCCGGCGCTGCCGAAGCGGGAGGACGCCAAGGCTGGGCTGCTCGCAGTGCGGTTGGCAAGAACCAGGTGCCGCCGCCTCTATTTATAACAGCGTTTTATGAATGAGCCCCTGCATCACGGAAAGCTTTGCGGCGATAGAGGGGTGGCGGGCGGATCCTGAAAATTCCTGCGGCCTCCTTGCCGCTTCCCTATCATGAGAACGTTTAAACAACGGAGTTATTAGGGTACCGTGAACCCCTGAAATTGACCGCCCTCAAGACATCACGGTAGCTCAGCTGGTAAAGAATTCACCTGCAATGCAGGAGACCCCTGTTCGATTCCTGGGTCGGGAAGATCCGCTGGAGAAGGGATAGTCTACCCATTCCAGTATTCTTGGGCTTCCCTGGTGGCTCAGCTGGTGAAGAATCTGCCAGTAATGCGGAAACGGATTCGATCCCTGGGTTGGGAAGATCCCCTGGAGAAAGGAAACTCTACCCACTCCAGGATTCTGGCCTGGAGAATTCCATGGACAGAGGAGTCTGGCAGGTTACAGTCCTTGGGGTTGCAGAGTCGTACAGGAAGGATCGACTTTCACTTTCACTTTTCAAGACGTCAAGGAACGTCGTGAAACCTCCTGGTGTAGATTTCCAAATCTGGACATCCTGTTTAAGTTGGGACAGACGGAAGTGCTCCGGTGACTGCCCCCGCGGAGGGTGCAGCACCGGGCAGACTGGGCAGCGCAGAGCGCCAGGGACTCTCACACATATTCAAGACTCACCCCTGCGCCCCCGGCTGGGGTGGGCGGGATTCGGTGGGGGCGCCTTTTTCCCAAGGTAGGGAGAGAGCCAGAACAACTCGGGGTCTTAGGTACAGACGAAACAAGTACGTGACTCCAAAGGCTTAAGCCTTGGTCTCGGAATGCACCCCCACCCCCATTTCTGATTTTAGTCCTAATTGTGTGCGAACGGTGGAAGCAGACCCTCACACCGCGCTCCCCTCCCCCCATCCCCCCGCCGCTCCTGGCACATGCAATACTAGAATACTAGGACTGTCAATAAATTACAGCAATTAACTAGGAAGGTGAGGTCGGGGGAGGGGTTCCTGCTAGAAAACTAAACTGAGATGACAAGCTGGGTGGGGTCCCAGGAGGCCTCAATTCCTACAGCACACACCCACCCCCTGATCTGGAATGTCAGACTGGGGTCTGGTCAGGACCCCCTCCACCACCTGCTCCAGATGACCGATTCACAGGTTCAGTGACGCCCAACCTGCCTCTGTGGGAAGAGTGAGCCTTGCAAAGGCCACATCAGGGCTGGGATCCCTGGTCTGTTCTAAGGTCTGGTGCCTCAGCTTTCCTTCCCCAGGCCAATGGGACAGGATAGATGTAGCTGCCTAAAAAGGGCAGAGGAAACTTTTGGTTTCACGTGCTTAAGCATGTATCAGAACACAAATCATTCACTTTAAATATACACAATTTATTAGAAGACTATTGTATTACTTCAATAGTTATTTTAAACAATAAATGTAAGAAATCTTCAAGAATTGTCACTTCCAACTTAAATCCTACAAAATGGGCCATCTTCATTTGACTGAATGGATACACTTAAGAAAGTGAGAGAATATGTTAAGAAGGTAGATAATGCTTCAAAGTATAAGCACTCTGGGACTGTTAACTGTAAATAGCACCAAAAGTTTGAGAAAATATTCTTGAAAGGTTGTTGCTGACCCACGAAAAGATGCCAGGATTCTTGGCCTCCGGAAGAGAAGAATTCAATCCGGGGCCAGAGACAAGGCTTGATAGCTCAGAGCTTTTGTGCAATTAAAATATAAAATGGATAAAGAAAGCTTCTGACATAGACATCAGAAGGGGGCAGAAAGAGTACCCCTTGCTAGTGTTAGCAATGGAGTTATATACCTTTTAATTAGTTATTACAATGAATCAAAAGAATGTCTCGTTTGTGAAAATTTTACCAGACCTACTCCCACAATTTACATTTGAGGATAACAAGATTAGAATTTAATAACAGAAAGATCCTCCAGACCCACTCACATAATATATATTCTAAGATGACAGTATTAGTCAGAAGGTTTTCAGGAAGGAGAAACTGTCCTCCAGCCCTGGTACATTGTTGTTGTATAATCCCTAGTACAGAGTTTAAACTGAGTTGTGTAATTGACTAAGACAATCACTGCAGATGGTGACTGCAGCCATGCAATTAGAAGACGCTTACTCCTTGGAAGCAAAGTTATGACCAACATAGAGAGCATATTAAAAAGCAGAGACATTACTTTGTCAACAAAGGTCTGTCTAGTCAAGGCTATGGTTTTTCCAGTGGTCATGTATGGATGTGAGAGTTGGACTATAAAGAAAGCTGAGCCCCCCAAAATGGATGCTTTTGAACTGTGGTGTTGGAGAAGACTCTTGAGAGTCCCTTGGACTGCAAGGAGATCCAACCAGTTCATCCTAAAGGAGATCAGTCCTGGGTGTTCACTGGAAGGACTGATGTTGAAGCTGAAACTCCAATACTTTGGCCACCTCATGCGAAGAATTGACTCATTTGAAAAGACCCTGATGCTGGGAGGGATTGGGGGCAGGAAGAGAAGGGGATGACAGAGGATGAGATGGCTGGATGGCATCACCGACTTGATGGACATGAGTTTGAGTAAACTCCGGGAGTTGATGATGGACAGGAAGGCCTGGCGTGCTGCAATTCATGGGGTCACAAAGAGTCGGACACGACTGAGCGACTGAACTGAACTGATCTGAAGGAACGCAGAGGAAAAAAACGTTTGTCCTTTTCTCCTCCTTGAGAATTCCAGACCGCCAATATCCACTTCGAGAGGCCCAGACCCCTTTCTCCTCCTTGGGGACCCTGAACTTCTTATCAATCTGCCTAGGGATTGACTCTCTCCTTCTCATAGCATCAAAAACAGTATTTCCTTTTAGTAAAGATGACACATCACTGCAGAAGAGTAAGTGAAGTTCCAACACATCTTTGTTCGACAAGTGTCTTTTATTTATCAATAAAAAGGAAAACATCAGTCAACATCCATTTCAAAATAAGCAACTGGTACTAACAGTCATTAAAGAAGATATACAAGTGGCAAATAAACAGGAAAAAAGTGCTTGACATCATGAAACATCAGAGAACTACAGTTAAAAAATTACAGTGAGATGCCATTACACCCCTACCAAGACAGGTGAAATTAAACAGACTGACAATACCGAGGATCAGCAGGATGGGGAAGAACAGGAGCTCTCATATACTGTTGATGGGAACACAGAAGGATCCAACCAGTTTAGATCACAATTTGGCAGTTTGCAATTCACATATTCTGAAGCACTGGCACAAGAGAACTAAAACACATATTCATAAAAGAACCGTCTGCCAATGTTCATTGGAACTTTATTTCTAACAACACCAAACTGGAAACAACCCAACTGCCCATTAGCAGACAGATGGATAAACGTATATCCTAGACAATGGAAACTAAGTTATTGTTGAAGGTACTGGCCTCCTATACGCTTGGGAAGGACAATGAGAGATTGTAAAAGGACATGAGGTAAATCAAGGTTATGTTCATCTTCGTGATTCTGATGATTTTATGACTTTATATTATAGCAAAAATTTTCAAACTATACACCTTAAATATGCATACTGTATGTCAATTATGCCTCAATAAAATTTATTTAAAAAATGGTTCAAAATTAAAAATAAAAACACACAAAAAACAAAAATCCGGACTTCCCACTCTTTCTGGAAACCAGAAGGATTAACAACTCAATGCTGCTGCTGCTGCTGTCACTTTAGTCATGTCTGACTCTGTGTGACCCCATAGATGGCAATCCACCAGACTCTGCCATCTCTGGGATTCTCCAGGCAAGAACACTGGAGTGGGTTGCCATTTCCTTCTCCAATGCATGAAAGTGAAGTTGCTCAGTCATGTCCGACTCTTCATGACCCCATGGACTGCAGCCTACCAGGCTCCTCCGTCCATAGGATTTTCCAGGCAAGAGTACTGGAGTGGGTTGCCATTGCCTTCTCCAAACTCAATAATGACTCCACCTTATTTTTCCCCATTCCTGGAGAAGGGTAGCCCTGAACCAGTGCAGGAAATACTGGCAAGTAACAGAGGCTGTTCCAGTCTGGGACAACAGGACCACTGGATGGACCACAAATGCCACATCCCTGCACAACAGGATCTCCATTCTCTGTTCTCATTTCTCTGTCTGTACAGCAATGACCTGGAGGTGGCCAGCCCAGAAAGACAATGGGGATTCACAAAACCTTTAGATTACTTTGCCAACAATAAATTCAGCTACAGGAGATACACAGCTCTGGAAGTGCTGTGATTATGCACAGTCACAGTCACTGGAAGATTTATGGATGCACATGAGAAGAGGCATGTTCCATTTAATTTGATGCAGGCTCCTCCACTGACTATTAATCACACCCAGAATTTCAGGGGGTTCCCTGGTGGCTCAGTGGTAAAGAATCTGACAATGCAGGAGACATAATTGACTCAGGTTCAATTCCTGGGTTGGGAGGACCCCTGGGAGGGGAAAACGGGAACCCAATATTCTTGCCAGGGAAATCCCACGGGCAGAGGAGCCTGGCAGGCTACAATCCATGGGGTCGAAAAAGAGTGGGGCATGATTTAGTGACTCAGCAACAGAATTTCAGTATCAATTAAGGTTGAAACCTGTATCCTGATGCCTGAGGAGAGATACTAGTCCACAGAATTATGAACTTCAGGACATTTGGCTCCTTCGTAGAACCTGGTGGAAAGCTTCCCCTCAACAGTGCTGAGCATTAAGGGATACCCTCTGGGAATATGAGAACAAATTCATGGCATTCCTGGAGCTTGCTGGAACAAGTGACCCTTCCTCAGGGTAACCTACATGTGCTGTGTTGCCCAGTCACTCAGTTGTGTCTGACTCTGTGACACCATAGGCTATAGCCTGCCAGGCTCTTCTGTCCACGGGATTTCCCAGGCAAGAATACTGGAGTGGGTTGCAATTTCCTACTTCAGGGGATCTTCCCGATCCAGGGATCGAACCTGCATCTCTTGAGTCTCCTGCATTGGCAGGCAGGTTCTTTACCACTGTGCCACCTAGGAAGCCCCAGGGGGAACCTATTGGTCACACAGTATGTAAGCTTCCAGGTCACACATTTAGGAACTAAACAAAACCCTGCTTTAGTTCCTAAGAGACCTTGAAGAGGAATTCAAATTAGGTCAAAACTGGAATGAAAACTATACCCTCCTATCATTATATTGTCCCTGTTGAGGCACATAAACCTGAGGACCCATGAAAGCTGTCCATCCTGTCAAACAAGCAGGCCAATTCTGTTTTCCACCCATCCCCACAGTGAATACAATCCCAAGGTTAAAGGTAGATTAAACAGTAAGACCTTTATTGCTGCACAAACCACAGCAATAGGGGGCAATTCCCAGCTGGTGACTTGGGAGGTAGGAAAACCAACCACAAGTATCAAGTGAAACCAATGAATTTGAAGAAGGTCAGATTCATACTTAATCAATTAAAATAGGAAAATGTACAGGCACATACTACTCAAGATTTCCTCCAGGAAACATTAGGGCACACAGACATTGGCCTTGTGTCAGCACATCAGGGTAACCGATGAAATACTATGCAAGGAAGAGGTGAGATGGGTTCTACCAGAGAAACTGGCAGTGATGTAACTTTGATGAGGGCCCTGGGGAGTTTAGAACATGGAATGTAGCTCTGTAAGCCTCACAGATACCTGGAACTCATTGGGAATTTCAAGTCATTAGATGTTTGCAAGTATGAGGTTCAATTTCAGGCAGATGACTCCCTTACAAAAGCTGTCTAGTGCTGTTATAATGAACAAGGAGAGAGCACATTCCTTCAGGTCTAAGGTCTTTTTCAAAGTGTGGATTTCTTGGTGCTAAACAATGTTAGCTGTTTGGAGTAAAGGATTTCCCGTATTTCCTGCATTCATGGGGCCGCTCCACAGTGTGAAATTTTCGGTGGAGATTGAGGCTGGAACGTTGGCTAAAGGATTTGCCACATTTACTGCATTCATAGGGCCTTTCTCCAGTGTGAACTACCTGGTGTTGAATGAGAACAGACTTTTGCCTAAAGGATTTCCCACACTGCCCACATTCATAAGGCCTGGCTCCAGTGTGAATACTGCAGTGCTGAATAAGGCTGGTGCTTCGACTAAAGGATTTCCCACATTCGCCACATTTATAAGGCCTTTCTCCAGTGTGAATTCTCTGGTGTTTAGTGAAGATGGCTCTTCTGCTAAAGGACTTCCCACACTGGCCACACTCAAAAGGCCTTGCTCTAGTGTGAATTCGCTGGTGTTCAACGAGGCTGTAACTCTGTCTGAAAGATTTTCCACATTCAGCACACTCATAAGGCCTTTCTCCAGTGTGACTTCTGTTGTGTCGCTCAAGTTTGGATTTGGATCCAAAAGCTTTCCCACATTCCCCACACTCATAAGGCCTTTCAGTAGTGTGAACTCGTTGGTGTCGAATGAGAGTGGCTCTTTGGCTAAAGGATTTCCCACACTGGACACAAACATAAGGCCTTGCTGTGGTGTGAATTCTCCGATGTTGAACCAAGGTGAAGCTTTGTCTAAAGAATTTCCCACATTCGCTGCACTCATAAGGCTTTTCTCCAGTGTGGGTTCTCTGGTGCCGAACAAGATTGGATTTGCACCCAAAAGCTTTCCCACATTCCTCACATTCAAAAGGCCTCTCTCCACTGTGAATTCTGCAGTGTTCAATAAGATTGGAGCACTGACTAAAGGACTTTCCACACTCACCACATTTATAAGGCCTTTCTCCAGTGTGAACTCTCTGGTGTATAATGAGAGTGGCTCGTTGCCTAAAAGATTTTCCACATTCACTGCATTCATAAGACCTTTCTCCTGTGTGGACTCTCTGGAGCTGAACAAGTGAGTACTTACAGTGCATGGCTTTCCCATATTTGCTAAACTCATAAACCCTTTTTCTAGCAGAGACTCTTGGGTGGTAAACAAGACTGTGTTTGTGGCTGGAAGCTTTCCCACATTCACGCAACTTGTAATGACTTTTTCTACCATTAAAAGTCTCCCCAAACTTGGTGATTTTGTTGGGTTTCTCACCATTGGAAGTGATCTGGTGCTGGAGGAGACCCAATGTACCTGGGAAGTCCATTCCAACCTTCCTACAGGTGAAGGCATTCCCTGACACCTGGACTATGCAGCTCTTTACAAATTCTGCCTTATCCACGTCACTTTTCTCTGTACTGAAATGCTTCTGAAGCTGTTGTAGGTTTGCAGATGCCCCAGTAAAGTATGGTTTCTGCCCTGGTAGATCAGCAGGGTACAAAATGTCTTTCAGGATTGGGACACATTTCTCACAGGGGTGAGCATTCTCGGTGAATGGACCTACCTTTGGAGTCCTGACCTGTGACAAAGCTTCTAGAGAAACGTTTTGCTCAGAAGGTGTCTCTTTAGTCTCTGTTTCATGCAAACAAGCTGAAAGAAGAGAAATATTTGTGAATCATGCTGATTATAGTAGGAGAGTATTCATCATGTTTTGTTTTTCTTTTAACTTTCTGTATAATATGACATTTCAATATCTTAAAAAACCTTCATGAAAAAAATAAAAATAAAAAACCTTCATGGCCAGAAAAACACTGGACTTGAATACTACAAATCAAATAGACCTAACAAACATATACAGAACATTTCATCAACCAGCAGCAAAATACACACTACTCAAGAATGTAGGAATAATTCCCCATATTAGATCATACAGCAGGCTATAAAACAAGTCTTAACCAATTTAAGAAAATTGAAATCACATCAAATCTCTTTTCCGACCAAAATATGATAAAAATAGAAAATAATAACAGGAGAATTGAAGACTCACAAATATGTGGAAATTAAACACACTCTTGAACAGCCAAAGAGTCAAAGATGAAATCAAAAGGGAAATCAAAAAATATATTGAGATAAATGAAAATGGATACAAAATACCAAAACTTATGGGACCCAGCAAAAGTAGTTCTAAAAGGGAAGGTTTTAGCAGATATATACACTAAAAAAAATCTTTTTTAAAAAACCCTACCTTCACACTTCAAAGATTAAAAAAGAAGAACAAACTAAACTCAGTGTTAGCAGGAAGAGGGAAACGATAAAGATTAAAGTGTAAATAAATAAAATAGAGACTAGAAAGACAATAGAAAAGATGAAAACTAAGAGGTTTTTTTGAAAAGATAAAATTGACAAACCTCTTGGAGTAATAAAAAAAAAAGAAAGTACTCAAAACTATAAATTAAAGTGGAAACATTACATTTAATATCAATGCTCAAAAAAAAAAAAAAAAAAAGAAAAGAAAACCACTGAAGAGGAGGGAACACATCAATACTGATTTTATAAAGCCAGTATCACCCTTACACCAAAGCCAAATAAGAACACTACAACACAAGAAAATCACAGGCTAGGGACTCTCTGGTGATCTGGTGGTTAAGAATCTGCCTTGCAATGCAGGGGATGTGGGGTCAATCCCTGGTCTTGGAACTAAGATCCCACATGCCACTGGGCAACTAAGCCTGTGCATGACAACCACTGAGCCTGTGTGCCACAATTAGAGATCCCATGTGCCACAACAACTAAAGAACACATGCCCTAGAGCCTGTGCTCCATAACAAGAGAAGACACCACAAGGAAATGCCCATCCACTACAACTAGAGAGTAGCTCCAACTCGCAGCAACTAGAGGTGCAACAAGAAAGAAAGCAAGAAAGAAATGAAAGGTGCCTCATGTTGGATTACTAGAACCCTAATGCTGTGATCCTATCCATCAGGACCCCATACATAACATCACTAAAGATTATATATCATATATGCATTTTGTCAATTATATACATATTGTTTAAATTACTGAATCAGGACTTGGGACACCAGGTGTCATGACACCTGGGACATTCATCCTGCCAGGGTGAGGTAAACAAGGTAAGATGCCTTGTTTTAGGCTGACTGCCAAATTCCTACATCCAAGATCTTTACCTCCAAGCTTAGGCAACAGACTTAGAACTACTTGGGGCAGTGCACTCGGCTTAACACTGGCACCCACACCACATACACCAAGAAAGTGGGGAAGTAAGCAGTGACCATGGTCTGACTATGGAAAGAGCAGAGCTGCCTCTGGGGGACAGAAAGTACGACACAGATCAGTACACTGGGGTGAGGGCCTTACCCATCGAGGCTGTAAGTGCAAAGTTCTCTAGCATCACTTTATGATACAGGTGTCTCTGAGCTTCATCAAGCAGCCCCCACTCCTCCTGGGAGAAGTAAACGGCCACGTCCTCAAAGGTCACACAGCCCTGCCATGATGGGGACAGATCATTCCATGATCAATTTCTCTCATAGGATTCCAAGTTCCTTCACCCAGATATCCATCCCCTGCTCACCCTCCTCCCAGTGTCGCCACCTTGAAGGAAATATCAGGCCTTGGGGCCACAGATACCTGCTCTCCTCTCAAGGTATCAATGTCACTGTCTACTCACCAACTACAGGCATGTGGGCAGGGAGACACCATCTAAACTCTGAGCCTGGCATTAGGACATCTGCCCTCTTGTCAGGTAATTCCCCTGGAGTCCTGAATTGTGTCTCCCATAGATAACCAAATGTTTTGGGTTTCTTCAGAGTGTCCAGTTTCATGGACTGGAAGAATCCCAGAGACAAAGGGTGGGGTCAGAACCATTGAGCGCCTGGAACATCCTCTGCTCACCTTTGAATAGTCCCTAAGCACTTCTGTCCTCATGGGAGTTTGTGGGAAGAGGGAGGTCATTACAGGCAGGTAACCATGGCAGGCTCAGCAGGCTCAGGCCTCCCCCTACCTCTGTCTAGCCCCGGAGCAAGGTGACCTGAAATAACTGCATTATCTCTGAGTAAAATGAGTAGCTCATTATCTCTGAGATCTCAGTGCTCTTACAACTGTGTGATCTTGGATAAAGAGTCAACCTCCCTGTACCTCGGTGTTTTCATCCCCTTCCCAGTCTGTTCTAAACCTGAGCAACTTCTGGAAAACTTGAAAAGCCTAACTCACACCGTGAGCCTCTTGTATTCACAACCCTCCATGGCCTCCAGCGTCCTGAGATGAAAACTCCTCCCCTTCCCATTCCAAACGGGAATGTTTCTCCGCGAATTTACATAAACCGGTCCCTCCGTCTGTCACCCTCTCCCACGCATCACATTGTCTGTAAAACACAGGGCCCCAGCCACGACCGCCTCACCATCCTGGACTCGGGGGCCCGGGCTGAGGGCACGGGGGCCGGCGCTCCGCACTCAGGGCTTTAGTGTCTGGTGGGGTGAGGGCGGTGAGGGTCCGGAGGTCGAGCGTTTACCTGAGGCGGGTCCCTCAGCGCGGCGGCCGCCATCGGAGTCAGAGGAGAGGGGTTTTAAGTGACAGGCGACAGAGAAGGAACTTGTGTACAATTATCATCTACCGCCGCAGCCCTGCAGACTCGCCGCTGGACTGTGGGGACAACCTCTCCTCTAGAGGCTCCTCGCTCTGTTCATCCCCTAGCCTCCGTCCACGCTCCAAAAGGTCTCCGAGGGAACTGTACACTGAGCAGTCACCGTACTGCCGCCACAGAGGCGCCGGAAGTCCCGCCCAGATCCTCGGGTCGCGGAAGGGCGCTGATTCCGAGCGTTCATTGGCTACACGCCTTGGGCCCGGCATCCGGCATTGTGGGTAACGTAGTTCCCACGGCGCCACCAGCCACGGAAGCGGGCTCCCACCCCGAGATCGCGGAGTCCCGGAGGCTGTGTCAGAGCCCTGTCGCCCGGATGGCGGTCTCCATGTGGGCCGGAATGGAGGCTCTCCCGGAAACTGTCCGGGTGAGGGGCCAGCGACGCTTCGACCTCACATCTGGACCCCCTATGCGGATCCGGGTGGTCTGAGCCACGTGGGAGGTCTCGCCGGGCGTGGGGGTTGAGGGGAGATCCCATCAGCATCTTTTGTGAAACGTCCTGAGTCTCTCCCCGGAGTGGGAGCCGTTCTCACCCTTCTCCGACCCCTGACTGCAATACAGGCTAGTGATCTGACCGGATCAGGGTTGGCGCCGGGTTTGGCCGCGCCACCTAGGGGGCTCTCCTGGAAAAGATCGGGATTTGGCTTCATAGGCGAAAAGTTGAGACTGCCAGGGGCGTCTGGGGGTGGGGGGAACTAGGCCCCCGGAGAGCCGCTTGGACTGGTTGCCGGCGGCCGGGGTCTGGGCTTGACCTCTGTGAGGGAGGGGGCGGGGTGTGCGGACTTTTGTCCTGGGAAAGCCCGTGCCTGAAGACCAGAGGGCCCGGGGGAGCGCATCTGGGGGCTCCATGGTGACCCTTCCCAGGAGGAGCCTGAAGAACGGAGGAGCCTCTGCGGTGTCGAGGCCCTCGGCGCGTCCCGGCAGCTCCGCGCTCTCCCACCGCGAAAGCCTCCTAGGCAGCTAGCGGGGCTCCGCGGGCGCCCCCTGGCGGCTGCTCGTGAAAGTCGGAATTCAGCCCTTGGGTGAAACGGAGGGAACGCAGACACCGGCCAGGGAGGGAAGTGCCCACTCCCCATGGGGGTCGCGTTGGGCTCCTGCGCCCCACTGCTCTCTGCCTTAGTCACTGCCAGCCCACGGCCAGTGGGCACCGTGGGGTCTGAAGTTCCAGCCTGTCTCTCCTCCCACCCCCACTGTGTTTAGGCGACGGTGCCCTCTTCAAGATGCAGCCTCAGATCACAAGTGGCTTCGCTACCTTCAAGCGCGTCTATTTCCGGAGGAAAAGAACTAACTAGGTTCCCTTGGAACGCGAGCAGGGACAGACTGGGCCAGAACCTGCCCCCGGCGTAGAGCGCTGGGAGGGCTCTAGACCAGCCTGCTCCTGGGCCCGGGGCCTTCTGAGGAAGGCCAGCCGTGGACGGGGTAGGTGGCCCGTGGCCCTCCTCCAACTCCCTCACCTGCACATTTTCCCAAAGTCAGGGTGTCTGGAAAAGCAATACGATTCGATAGAGGATTCTGCTGAAGAATAACTCCTCCTGTTATTGAAAGAGAGAATTGTAAAGTACCTGAAGAGAATTCGGAAAGTAGGGAAACCCTTGCGGAGCAGTAGGACACCGTCAAAACCTAAATGCAGGCAGCAATGCAGGCAGCCAGCGCTGCTCTCATTTCCTCCTGACCCCTCCACCCGCTTCAGCAGTGTTGTGTGACCAGGGTGCTGTGTTTAGTCGCTCAGTCGTATTCCACTCTTTGCCACCCCATGAACTGTAGCCCACCAGGCTCCTCTGTCCATGGGCTTCTCCAGGCAAGAATACTGGAGTGGGTTGCCATGCTTTCCTCCAGGGGATCTTCCCAACCCAGGGATCGAACCTAGGTCTCCTGCGTTGCCGACGGATTCCTTACTGTCCCGGGAATATGTATGTATACATGCCACCCTGTTACTCCTTGGTGAAGCCTCTCTGGGGTCTCCAATGACCACACCAAAGGTGTTCAGGGAGATGTCCCCACTCTGGTCGGTCTAATATTGCCAGAACATCCTCCAGTCAGTTCTCAGCCCTAGCAGCAATAATTTCTGCCTCCTTTTGAAGTCTCACCCGGACCAGGCACAGTTTAGTTTTCTTCCAGACACCCTGGTGGCCCCATGCAGATTTCTGAGACATCTTCATTGCTGGCATCCCATTTTCTGTCAGGCCCATACAGGAATGCAACCATCCTCTGCCCTGAGCTCTGACTACTTGGAAATTCAGAGTATAGTATGAAACTTACAAATAATTTAAAGCCTGGAAGAAATGTGGTTTGAAGTAGAAGCGCCTTCAAAGAGACTTACTGGAGTTAAGGAAATTATTTTCTGAGCTGAAAGTGGGGCAGAAAATCCCAAAATGACAGGCTCAAGTCACATTATATACTACCTCTGTCCCTAATGGGATGTACCTATATCCTGTTGGAGATCGATTTTGCTGTATGCAATATGCAGTTTACTCCAGGAAGAAAGATGATTTTCCCTGACTTTGGGGAGTGGAAGGCAGATTGTGAGAGAAGAAATTTAACCTGACTGGTATGGGCAGTGGGGAAGAGGAGCCAAGGAGCCTCAGGAAATAGATAACACTTTGAGGAGGTGGTGGACAAAAGAGAGTTTTCCTGTTAGGAAAGTACATATCAGTCCATGTTTGTACACTGATGAGAGGTCAGAAGAGAGGGGGGAAGTAGGGAGGGAAAAGATCATGAAAAACAGGATTAAATTACTTAATATGTCAACGTCACTGTTCACTATGGAAATTCTAATCAAAACCTTGTGATACCAGTCTACATCTACAGGGGAAAAGGGGGAAATAACAAGTATTGATGAGGCTGTGGAGAAATTGGAGCAATTGCCCACTGCTGATGGGAATATAAAATGATGCAATGTGAGAACGAGTTTAATAATATAAAAACCAGTTCCGCAGCTCCCCATAAACAATAGAGATATGCCATTGATTCAGCAATTCCACTCCTATGTATACACCCAAAGAATTGAAAGCAAGGACTCAAACACATCTGTGGGCAGCAATGTTCATAGCAGTGTTATTTGTGATAGCAAAAAGGCAGAAACAGCTTAAGTGTACATTAACATCTGAATGGAATTTTAAAATGTGGTTCATTCATACTGTGCAGTATTATCCAGTCATAAAAAGGAATGAAGTTCTGATACATGCCACAACATGATGAACCTTCAAAATGTAGTAAATGATGAAAACCAGACATAAAAAGATAGTATACAAATTTACTCATAAGAAATAGCTAGAATAGCCAAATTGTACAGACTGAAAGTAGACTAGAGGTTTCCAGGGGTTGGCCAGAGAGGCGGATGGGTATTACTGCTTAATGAGTACACATTTTACATTTTGTTTGATTTTTTTTTTAATTTAGTGGTAGTAGATACCAAACATTGCAGATATATTTAGTGCCACTGAATTATATATTTGAAAATTAAAATAGACAAATTGTTTGTCATGTATAATTCACCACTGTATATACACACACACCAAAAAACTGCTCAGTGAGAGATTTTTGTCTAAATTTCTAAGTTCAATTTTCCTGTTATACTATATCAAAATTTCATGAACTTTTTGTTTTTTGATGAAGTTAGAACAGCTAGATTGATTGTATAAATATTCACCCACAATATTAGACCTGCTATGGGAATATGAATTTTAGGACCTAGTTGTTCTCATCAACACAGAATTTGCTTTCATATCAAGAATCTGAAAAATATTAGTCAACCAAATGTTAATAGTTAAGGGGAAATAATTTGAAATCTTATAGAGGATAGAGTCAAGTGGTCACAGTCAAATTAGCAAAAAGTGTTTTCCTTGCCTAGAAGATGAAGCAAATATATTATGAATGATAGGAATATCACTGCAAATAAGCACAAAGGGGCTGAGTGTTGGGAAACATAAAGACAAAAATATAGAGGTATCTACCAGCCACTGGCCTGGAATAGCAAATAGACTCATCCAAATGGACAAAAGACAAGACAGTGAGTAAATGATGAAAAAGGAGTTCACAAGGACAAAGATGGTAGATGTGGCCCTTGCCTCAGCAGAAGTTCTGGAAGAATGGCTGTTGCTGTGAATGTGTTGGATTCGCTGCTTGTGATTGTGCAGGAAAACAACCATGGAGCCACTAGCCCAGACCATGAGACCTGAACATATAAAGTCTATTGTGAAGAATATGGCCACAAATACAAACCTTATAATTCTTTCTGGATTCAGTGTGGAATGGAAACAAGACACATATATGCTGTCTACGAGACCCACATCAGATCTAGGGATGCATATAGACTGAAATTGATGGGATGGAAAAAAGTATTCCACACAAATGGAAATGAAAAGAAAGCTGGAGTAGCAATATTCATATCAGACATAATAGACTTTAAAGTAAAGACTGAAATAGAGATAAAGGAGGACACTACATAATGACTAAGGGATCAATTCTAGAATGTATAGCAACTGTAAATATAGATGCACCCAACATTGGAGGATGTCAATATATCAGGTGAAAACGCTAACAGCCATTAAGGGAGAAATTGACATTAACACAATAATAATGGGGGTTGTTTATCACCCCACTTTCATCAATGGGCAGATCATCCAGTCAAAAAATAAGAATAATAAATGTTTTTCTTGAGTCACTGCTGTCAGAGTCCTTTCCAGTGCTGGGAATCACAGTCCACCTTATCTCCCTAGGATGCCCTCCAACACCGTGCTTATCTCTGGACCTGCTGTGGGGGCAGCTCAGATTCTAATCTGGTCCTCCTCCTGTGTGTTCTTGCCTCCAATGACGACAGCTATCAGAGCTATTGCGTTTTCTTTTGTGGGGGCTCTCAATGTCCTTTTACATATTCCATACACAGAGCCTGCCTAGTTGATCGTGTGGATTTAACCTGCAGCTTGTCCAGCTGGTCGGAAGGTTTTGAGTCTTCTTCCGTAGCCACACTGCCCCGGGTTTCAATTGTGGTTTTATTTTCACCTCTGCACGTGGGTTGCCCACTGGGGTTTAGCTCTGGAGGCTGCCCTGAAGGGCTTGAGTTTGCCCCTGTGAGGGCCAGGTGTGGAGGTGGTGCAGCTGCTTGGGTCGCTGGGGTTCTGGCAGCACCAGGTACTCGGGGAGGTTGGCGGCTAGGGCAGCAGGAAATAGAGTGCTCTAGAAGGGGATGGCAACCAGTACTGGCCAATGCGCTCCAGTATTCCTGCCTGGAGAACCCCCTCTCTGACAGAGAAGCCTGGCAGGCCACAGTCTACAGGGTCGCAAAGAGTCGCACACTGCTGAAGCGCATAAATACAAGACTTTTTCCTGCCTGTGGCTGCTCTGCCCCAGTGAGAGCTGAGCATGAAGGTGCCAGTGTTTGGCTTGTGGGGACCCTGGTGGCACCAAGTGTTCAGGGACATGGACTGCCTCCATGGCAGGAGTGACGGCCCTATCAGAGTCTTTTTTCGAGCCTCTTGTAGCTGGCGATCAGAAGGCCTTTTGGCCAATCTTTCTCTATAACTCTGCCCATTCAGGCACTTAGAGGGCTCCTTTGCCTGGGGTCCTTCTCTGTTGTTGGGTGCGTCAGGCACATAGAGGGGACCCCCTGACTGGGGTCCTACTCTGTAGATTGGTGCATTAGGCACTTAAAGGGGCACCCTGGGTGGGGTCCTACTCTGTAGTTCAATGCGTCAGGCATTTGATGAGACAGCGTCTCTATTGTTCAGCTGCCAATGCTGGTGTGTGGAAAGAGAAAGGCTATGGTGATGGCTCCATCCCCTATGTGTGACTCAGCAGTATCGCCTTGTTTCCATGGTACCTGGCTTTCCAGGTAGCCCACCAGGCATTTCCCACCACATCTCTTCCCTCACATCCCCTCGACCTGTCTTTCCACAGTCAGCAGCAGCCCTCACTCTGGGATTGCTCCACAATCCCTAAACTTCAGCGCCAGCCTCTGCTCCTTCCAGGAGACCCGCATTCCTGCCTGGTGTATGTATGGCTGTGGCAAGGACTGTCTGATTCTCAAGGACTGTCTGATTCTCATTCCATTTAGGCACTCACCTATCAGCTGTTTCACTCTCACCCTTAAATGTTTCTCCTCTGACTCAGACAATTGCTCCCCTGTGGGAGTCAGACCCCTGCTTCAGTTCCCCACCCACCAAGGGCAGGTCCAGTTCTACTAACACTTCTGTTTTGCCCCCTAGTTTCTTTGTCCTACCAAGTTTTGCGTGGTTCTATATATTCTTCTCCACTGGTCAAGTACTCCTGTCTGCTCTCAGCTGGTGTTCTGCATGCACATATGTGTCTGGAGGTGTATTTTACGTGTATCCATGGAGAGAGATGTACTCCATGTCCACCTACTTCTCTGCCATCTTGTTCTCCCTCCTTCATGAACTTTTCAGTTTATGAAGCTAGCATAGCTAGTTTGAGTGTATAAATATTCATCAATATTAGACCTCTTATACAGATAAACATTTAGGACCTAATTGGTTCCATTTGCATAAAATATACCCTTTTATAAATAATATGAAAATTGTTGCAATAATAAAAGACATACCAATAAATACATTAAATGTAAGTGGATTAATGTTCCAACCAAAACACATAGACCAGTTGAATGGATACAGAAACAAGACCCATATATACTGTCTATGAGACCCACATCAGATCTAGGGATGTACATAGGCTGAAAGTGATGGGGTGGAAAAAAGTATTCCACACAAATGAAAACTAAAAAAAAAAAGCTGGAGTAGCAATATTTATATCAGACAAAGCAGAATTTAAAGTAAAGACTGGTATAGAGACCAAGGAGGGCACTACATAATGACTAAGGGATCAATTTAAGAATATATAACCATTGTAAATATAGATGCACTAATATAGGAGGACCTCAATATATAAGGTGAATACTAACAGCCATAAAGGGAGAACTTGACATTAATGCAATAATAATAGGGGTTGTTTATCACCCCACTTTCATCAATGGGCGGATCATCCAGACAGAAAATCAATAAGGAAACATACTTTTAATGACACATTAGACCAGGTGTACTTCATTGATCTTTACTGAGCATTTTATCCAAAAGCAACAAATCACACCTTCTCATATGCATGTGGAACATTTTCCAGTATGGACCACATGCTGGAACACAAACTGATACTCAGTAAGTTTAAGAACATTGAAAACATATCGAGCATCATTTCCAATCATAATGCTAGGAGCTTCAAAATAAAGTTCAGGAAAAAACACTGTGAAGAGTAGTCTGAAAATTCCTAGTATATGAAATGTAAACAAATGAGGGAAAGAAATCAGATTTTCTATGGAGAATAGAGTCAACTTTTCACAGCCAAATTAGCAAAAAGTGTTTTCCTTGCCTAGAAGATGAAGCAAATATATTATGAGTGACACGGGTATCCCTGAAAATAAGCACAAAGGGGCTGAGTGTTGGGAAACACAAAGACAAAAATACAGACATATCTACCAGCCACTGGCCCGGAATAGCAAATAGACTCATCCAAAAGGTCAAAAGAGCACACACTGAGTACAATAAGCAAAAGGAGCTCGCGAGGATCAAGATGGTAGTTGTGGCTCTCGCCTCAGCACAAGCTCTGGAAGAATGGCTGTTGCTGTGAATGTGTTGGACTCGCTGCTTGTGCCTGAGCAGGAAAACAACCGTGGAGCCACTAGCCCAGGCCATGAGACTCAAACATATGAAGTCTGCTGTGAAGAATATGGCCGGATATACAAACCTTACATTTCTGTTTGGCTTCAAAGTGGAACAGTATCCATAATTTATCCTTACACTAAGGTTTTCAATGTGAGTTGGACTAGTCATATAGAAAGGAATACAGATATTTATCAAAAGATTCAGGATCCAGCAAAAGAAGCAGCAGAAGGCAATGCACACTGATGATCTCATTCTGAGCTCCAGCCACCTAGAGAAATGGGGGCAAAGTCTAATGGCTTGGAAGCCACTGAGGAGGGAGGTCATGCTAAGGCAAATCCCTCTGCTCACCCTTTGAAAATAGAAGAGAAGTTTACATCCAGCCTCGTTCAGGAAATTCCTGGATCCAAAAGTTGCCATTGTATGAGGGATCCCTTTGCAGAAAAGCATCAAGGAGTTGGCTAAGACGAGTTGATGGAGAATCAAGTCTGTGGGTCTCACATTGTGTCCAGTGAGCAAAGTGAAGTTATAAAAACAAAGGAGGAATGAGTTCCCAAGGATCCCCACTCCCGTCTGAGTGACGAAGATAATTCCCATTTCCCACTTTGAAGAAGCCATCATATTGGTATCTGGGGGACACTGATTTTAGTTGGAACCTGAGAAATGAGTAGTTCAACAAACAAAAGTAAATCTGTTCCCACCACCACCATGCCCAGTATTCCCCAGTGCTAAGGCTGATACATCCTTTCCCAGTTTAGATGAGCATCAAGTATGTGTTTATGGGTGGAGATTTTACTCCTGAAGATCCTGGTTCTACTTGGAATCCGGTAATGTCTATTTCTAGGATGTGAGTGAATGCATTAGGCCCCGAATGAGCAACAGAGTTTTGTACATGTGTAAATTGAGTGAAAAGGTTCTCTACCCTCTTATCTACAGTTATGTCCCAGATGCATTGAAAAGCTGGGTACAAAACTGTGTGTAGAGTGTCCTTGAGTATTCCCAAATGTACAGAAGAATGACTATACAGACAAGGAACATGTATTTGTATAGAGTAGGGGAGAATTTAAATCTAGACCTTTTTTCCTCATTCACCAGAAGTTTTTCTTTTAATTTTTTATTTATTTATTTTTGGCTGCACTGGGTCTTCATTGTGGCCCAGGGGTTTCTCATTGCAGTGGCTTCTCTTCTTGAGGAGCACAGGTTTAGGTATGTGCGATTCAGTAGTTGCATGCGCTTAGTTACTCCACAACATTGGCATCCTCGTGGACCAGAGATTGAACCTGTGTTCCGGCATTGGCAGGTGGATCATAACCACTGGACCACCGGGCAAATCCTAAAGCTAGACGTTGAAGGAAAAAAAATTGGTTAGGATGTTTTATTTGTACAAGTGTACATATTTCCCATAGTTATAAAACAATATTAAAGTAAAGTAGATGTTTTAAAGACACTAAGTTTACAAATTTAAAAAAGTTAATGGTGGTCTCTATGTGCAAGGAAAATACTTCAAGTGACTTGAAAATACAGAACTTTGACTGTATGTCCTTAAGGAGATAGTATGAAGGTAAAACTACTTGCAATAAACATTACATATTACCTATATACTTCACTATAATGTAGTGGTAGAATATCTTGGAATCAAATACTTTCTATCAATGGGAACGAGTACTTATGGGAGATAAAATCTTTGCCGACAAAGTCGCTCTAGTCAAAGCTATGGTTTTTCCCATAGTCATGTGTGGATGTGAGAGTTGGACCATAAAGAAGGCCGAGTGCTGAACAATTGATGCTTTTAAACTGTGGTGTTGGAGAAGAATCTTGAGATTCCCTTGGACTGCAAGGAGATCAAACCATGATCCTAAAGGAAATCAACAGTAAATATTCATTGGAGGGACTGATGCTGAGGATAAAGCTCCAATACTTTTGCCACCTGATGTGAAGAGCCAAGTCATTGGAAAAGACCCTGATGCTGGGAAAGATTGAAGGCAGGAGGAGAAAGGGCTGAAAGAGAAGGCGATTGTTGGATGGTATCACCGAACCAATGAACATGACTTTGAGCAAGCTCTGGGAGGTGATGAAGGACAAGGAAGCTTGGCGTGCCGCAGTTCACAGGGTCACAAAGAGTTGGACACAACTGAGTGACTGAACAACAACAAAATAAATGCCAATATAAAACCAAGGCATTTGAATAAAAGTTAAAATTGACATTTGGTAACAACAGGCAATACACATACAGTATTAGATTTTAAACTGACATGTATTTCATTTCACTTGCCATTCAAAAGAATCTGGAATTTTGGACAACCCTACAACCATGCCTAACTCTAACACCCAGTTTATGAACTCAATATATGTCCCAGTACAAGTAAACACAGCGTCTTGAGGGGAGGGGGAGAAACAAGCTTATTTAACCCTTAGGACAGGAACTTTCCAAGACAATCCTGAAACTGCTTGTCATACACAAGATGGAAGGAAATAGAACTCAGATGTCACCGAATTCCACTAAAGAAGCTACTTTTGTACAATTTTCATACAGTAGTAACTCTAAAAAGTGGACTCAGGTAAACTAAATCTCTCTAAATGATATAAAATTAATTGCAAAAGTTAATGCTAGAAGAGCTTAAGGAAACAGCTCATTGTTCAGAAACTGAATAAGGGTAAATATCAAGCATTTCTCCCGCAGTAATTGCGTAGACAGTATTTCAGAGTAGGAAATCTTTGAACTGACACATAAACTGGACTGGTTTGGATAAGACCTGCAGATGCACATAATACATTGTCCATCATGGGAAAAGATACAATGATACAAAATGAAATAGAAATTCAACAACATGGTGGAGACTTCCCCACCATGAAGACAATTCCTTTTTCCAGATGAACTGATGTTTCAGTCTTGGGTGATGAGATAAGAGGACATTTTCAAACGGTGAAGACACAAATCCACTCTGCTGGACAGGGTGTTATTGAGTCACCACTTTCCTGGCATGGTCGTTTCATTATGTCCAGAATAACAGCTATAATATGAATTTCCATTTCCATGATCAAGAACTGAAATGGTTTTACACTTGAGAAATAAAGGAAAGGAATTGTTATTATGATAGTAATACAATTCAGAATATCCATAAATCAAGATAGCCAATTTTTTTCTTTTGTGGCAAGAGTCTTCTTTAAATGTATAAAGAAAATAAATAAGTAAAATTTTGGAAAACAATATTAAAATTAACTAATGTGCAGAAAACAGTGAGTGAAAACCAAAAACTATATTTAAGCCATAGGATTCATTTTAAGTAATAGCAGAGAAAACTTTTGCCTTGGATGGAAATTTTCCCAGTGTGAATAATTCAGTTCTCACTAAGAAATATGCTACTGAATAAAAATTCCAATGAAAATTGAATACTAATATCAAAACAACACAAATTTTGTAGAAAAAAAAATTTAGTTTAACAAAGTGAACTTGCCTTACATGAAGTATGGTAATAATTACACATTGCCACTGACAATAGAAAAAAGCAGAACAGAACAAGGAGCTTGCATGTTATCTATGTTTGCAGGTATTTATATCATAAGTCTACATAGAAGTTTATATATGATAAAAGTTCATGAATTATATTAAAGCAATTACTTATTTAATATATGGTATTAGATTTAATTAGGACATTAGAGCTATATTTCCAACTTTAATCTCAGAGGAAAAAAATAAATACTAGATCTGCATTTAAGGAATTGTTAATGTCTTAGGTAAAAATGTTGAAATATATCCTCATAATGTTGCCTGGACAAAGTATTACTACGCATGTACCAAACCTGAGGATTTAAAACATTTTTCGCATATTTGTGTTTATAAAAATTATAACTTTTTTCACTTTTATAATATCCTGTGCTGAAAAATTCCTAAAGCAAAGAAAATAAAGCCCAATGAAAACATTTAATGCAGATGGCCCCTGGTGCCCAGCTGCGGAAGTCCCCAGCAACGCCCAGGGCCTTCAGGGATTTCTCCCTGGCCTGACCTCGGCCTCAGGCACTTCTGGGCCCAGGGGGGCGGGTGGGGTAGGCCCTGCTGGAGCACCCATGGGGTGGGGGGTGGGGGGTGCTCAGAAAACCAGGCCACCCGCCCGGCCCCTCCCGGGGCAGCACCCGGCCCAGCGGCCCTGGGAGCACCCAAAGTACCGGCCCTGCTTCTCCAGGAGCAGCGGCCTGTCCTCCCACCCTCCTGGCGAGATGCGGCCAATCATCTCCATCTCAGATTGATTTCAAATAAGGAAGAGTCAACAAAATCACGAAAGAATAATTTATCACTCGTTAATAAAAGAGCAACTACTTATTCAGTACAAATAAAAGCTCAATGAAAATATTTAAATATATAGAACACCAAGAGGTGATTATAACCTCAGTGCTTTTGGGGGGAACTAGACAGGAATACGGAGAAGGCAATGGCACCCCACTCCAGTACTCTTGCCTGGAAAATCCCATGGACGGAGGAGCCTGGTAGGCTGCAGTCCATGGGGTCGCGAAGAGTCAGACGTGACTGAGCGACTTCACTTTCACTTTTCACTTTTATGCATTGGAGAAGGCAATGGCAACCCGCTCCAGTGTTCTTGCCTGGAGAATCCCAGGGATGGGGTCGCACAGAGTCGGACACGACTGAAGTGACTTAGCAGCAGTAGCAGATACGAATAACCAATTTCTAGAAATCACACATTATAAAATATGATCTTCCATAAACACCAAAAAAGGCCAAATTATATTGAAATGGGCACTGAATGATTCAATATACACATATGAATGCTGAAATTTCATTTTAGGGTCAAGTCGTCTAATACAGAATTACATAATCTACCTTTTCTATCAAGATCCTAGTCAAATAAGATCACGGAGGCGTCTGCTTGCGGAGCCCGGCTCCGGGGCCAATGAGTGCTCCACCACCGAGGCCCCGGCCTCCGCAGTTGTGACGCTCAGCTTACTGCCCTGCAGCTCACCTCGTGGACTTCGGGGACGGTGGGAATCAGGACAGCGTTCCCAAGTGCTTCCCGGTGCCCAGTGCTTGAGGAAACTGGAGCCGGGAGTGGGGCAGGCCGGGCGGGCAGGCTGCCTTCCTGTCTGGGGAGGAGGCTCGGACGCCCGGGGAGGCGTGGTGGCCGGGGTGCGCCGGGCCAGGGCGGCTGCTGTGCTGGGGCCGGGCTGAGGTTCACGGACAGAAGCAGGAGGCAGCCGGGGCCCCGCTGGGCAGGATGCCGCCTGTGGGTGAGGCCCTGAGTGTTGCTGCCCAGCCAGTCCTGCGGGTCAGGGGCCGCGCGGAGCGAGCGCTGTGGATGCAGCGCGGGCTGAGCTCACAGTCAACCCCTGGGCCCTCCCATTTCCCTTCCGGTGGGGCCCCACCTGACACCCCGCCTGGGGGCAGAAGAGACAGCAAGCACCGAGCTCACACCCCAGGCCCCCCGCCCTCCTGGCCCTGGGCCTGGTCAGCAGCCCCAGGCACAGAGGGTCCACCCTGGCCCTCCTGGCTCAGACCCCGGCCCTTCCCACTGGGAGGGCCCCGCCCCTGAGGACAGAGAGGAGGAGTGAGCTGCAGGAAGGTCTGCTGATGCCTGCCCTTCTGGGGCAATCCTGGCGCCCATGCCGCCCTCTGAAATTTCATTTTAGGGTCAAGTCGTCTAATACAGAATTACATAATCTATCTTTTCTATCAAGATCCTAGTAAATATGATCTAAACTTTGGAGTTTGTAAAAAAAAAAAAAAAAAAATGACTCAGACATCCCTGTCGGTCCAGTGGCTAAGACACAGAGCTTTCCTGGTGGCGGAATATCCTGTATGCTGCACAGTGCAACAACAACAAAAAGAAACATTTAAAAAAGAAACCCAAAACCTGACTGTCTCTACTGTAAATTTTAAAACTTCCTACTTTCCTGCTGTCTGAACATTCTCACAGGGTGTAAACATCCCACCAAGATGGCCAGGTGCCCCAGCGTGAAGGCTGGCCCTGCCACCAGTTGCTTTCTTGCCCTCCCCTCACCGTGACCACGGGCATTCAGACTTGCCATTGAGATCCCCCTTCACCCTTTGCTCTCGCAGAACCTCGGGAAAGGCACTGGCCCTCCGATCCATCCGCCCCTTCTCTCTCTCCTCCCCGCCTACTTGACAGAGCCCACTGCCTGGGTGAACTCTCCCCTGTGGCCTCCTCATGCCACCAGTGACTGTCTCCCTGGGACCTGTGAGTATAGAAAACTGTGTTTTCCTGGGCCTCTCCCGTGTTCCATCTTGTAGCTGCTTCTGACAGAGCATATAAAAGGATACATGTCAACCACAAATTTAAGTCTTTTTGAAAATTATTTAGTGTGCTAAACACATAAAATTTTATCTGTTTTTCTAATCTTGTATCCAAAATGACTGTGCAGTTTAGGATTAGGTAAATCAAATGCTGTGTAAAATATATTTCAATCAAATTTCAAAAACTGAAATAATGAGAACAGTTTGTATTAAAGTAGGAGGACATGCCTCGGTAAACAAACTACAACACTTTGGAAGAAAAAATCTGGTGGGTTGAAGGGTGAGTAGGAGACTTACATATCTCATTACTGATGTCCATTCATATTCCTTGGACATTGATTAGCATGTTTTAGTAAAAGAGACGCAGAAGATGAATTCACTCTGCCATATGTCAGCAATTGTGATTTTAAGAGAAATCTTAGTGACTGAGTATAAGTTCGCCAGAACCATACTCACTGAGGGAAGCAAGTTTAACTATATAAGGTGAGAAGGTGGACAGGGTAGGGGCAGGGTAGGGGGTTTCAGAGTGAAATTTATCCATGAATTGATTTGTAAAAGTTTTCACAATCACATTTATAGTTCTACAATTAAAATTTTATCATTTGTGAAGCCCTTGAGATTGAAAGGAGAAAATTGGGCATAATGGAATAACAATATGGAATTGCCTTGGGACAGTGAAGTACACTACATTAGGAAGCCTTAGGAAGAGACATCAGAAGTTAATTTAAAAGTAAAACATGCAGGGGAAGGAAATGGCAACCCACTCCAGTACTCTTGCCTGGAAAATTCTATGGATGGAGGAGCCTGGTAGGCTACAGTCCATGGGGTCATGAAAAAAAAAAAGACAGTAAAACATGCAAGAAGACATGGTAGAAAGATTAATAAAAATTTGTTTAACTAGAAAGCCAGGATGCTATGCATATGGAAGTTTCTGTGGTTACTATTCACTCCAGCTCTTAAAGAATTCAGAACACATTACAATAAAGGATCATGATATTTCCCTGATCATAGGGTTTTGGGTAACAAAGGCAGGCTCCAAATTAAGTGCCTCCTATTCTCAGAGAGAAGCACATGGACCTGGCTATCAATGAAGTTCTCCAAGCAGAATTTTATTTTACTGTTTTATTCTTATCTTTTTAGACTGATCAACATACATCACAGAGAGAGCAAGAAATTATTTGCAGAATGTAAATAGCAAGATATTTTAATATCTGGTTATGTTTGGGGAAGCACACTGACCAAAATCCCCCACCCTGGCCAGGCACCATAGTAACCATTTGCAGGAGCTCTTTTATGACAAGAGGTCCTGGTAAGGAACATGGAACTAATAAGCCACCACCAACTGGAAGAGTTCTGGAAAGGTCAAAAGGAGACACCACATGTCCGACCAGGTTCCAGAGTCCTTCTTGCTGGCATCCATCTTGGCTGAACAAGGCGCGCACCACCAGAAAGGACTCTGAGTTAGACTGGTTGGCTAAAGACAACCCGGAAACTAATCCCATCACCCTGAAACCCAAGACTGTGAGCCATGTGACAGAGCAGTTCTCCTGGGTTCCCTCAGCCTACTGCTCTCCACCTGGGTGCCCTTTCCCAATAAAATCTCTTGCCTTGTCAGCACATGTGTCTCCTCAGACAATTCATTTCCGAGTGTTAGACAAGAGCCCAGTTTCGGGCCCTGGCAGGGGTCCCCCTTCCTGGAACAGTCATATTACATGTCAGGGTAATATTACTATCCTAAGATAGTGAAGCCTTTCATTCATCTTTTTTGTTCAGACCCCACAATCATTAGAGATAATTTCTTTGAAGATAAAGACTTCATTTCCTTACATGGAGAATGATAAGACTTTCAGTTCTCTAATCTGGAGAGAAATGTGAGCACCCTAGCTGATGAGAGAACTCTATTATAAAGACTCACCTTTACCACACAGGCTAACAAGAAAATACAACAAAACCAACTGTGCATTCCATCCTCTCAGTCAGACCTCAGGTAATTCACCACTCAGAGCTGGGAGATCAGCATCGTTATCTAGTTGCTGGCACTTGCCTGCTGAGTGAAGTCTTTAGTGAATGGTGAGAGCTTTGGCATCTTTAGTCAGAGAAACATGAAGGAAGATTTCATAGAAACTGAAAATGTGAGGAAAGAGCAGAGACATCAGGCAGCAGAGGAGCGGGCAGAGAGGGAGGAATGCATCAAATGTGTGCAGGAAGCACAATCCTCACTGTATACAAAGGTATATTTGTGTTCCAATCCCAGGAAACACGAGAGAGAGAAGCTGATTTATATTGGTGTTTCAAACTGAATTTTCTGTGATATAGTTATCCTGCGAATCTGACCCTTGACTAAAAAAGAGACACTTACCAAATAACATTCTCAATCAGAACCGTGTGTTCCCAGACAACATCTGTGCAGATGTGGAAAGGGCATCTGAACCCAACCAAGATAAAGGTTTGGAATACCGTGATGTCATCGCCTTATTGGGAAGTGATTATCCTGCCACCTGTCATTTCAGTGACAATACTTTCAGAGGGAGTTGAAATTATCTTTGAAACATAGTTGCAGATTGTACAATTCATTGAAAGCAATTATTATTGATTATAGTGTTTCCTATTGAAAATTGCAGAAATACCTCGGGAACAATTTTCCTGTGGAATATTTTTTAAAGACTCACAGAACATGGAGCAGGACAGAAAAACTGAGATCTAATAAGTAAAAAACAATGCTGTCTTCTCATTATCTCATGTCAATAGAGATAATCACTGGTGCCCGTGTTGAAGAACCGGCTACCATGAAGGAGACATAAGAGACACAGATTCGACCCGTGGGTTGGGAAGATCCCCTGGAGAAGGAAATGGCAATCCGCTCCAGTATTCTTACCTGGAGAATCCCAAGGACCGTGGCGCCTGGCAGATTACAGTCCATAGGATTGCGAAGAGCCAGACAGGACTGAAGTGACTTAGCACACTCAGCACACAGTAGGAATAGGAAACAGTTTTATTCAAGCCAAACTGAGGACTACAACCTAGGAGATAGGCAAGATGATAGTTCAGCAAATATTTTGAAGAGGTGAGGAGTGTTAACCAAAATTTTCATGAACAGAGACCTGATCGAAATAAAGAGATGTTTATTTGGGGTTGGTTAGGACTGTGGCGGAGAAGGCAATGGCACCCCACTCCAGTACTCTTGCCTGGAAAATCCCATGGACCGAGGAGCCTGGTAGGCTGCAGTCCATGGGGTCGCTAAGAGTCGGACACGACTGAGAAACTTCACTTTCACTTTTCACTTTCATGCACTGGAGAAGGAAATGGCAACCCACTCCAGTGTTCTTGCCTGGAGAATCCCAGGGACGGCGGAGCCGGGTGGGCGGCCGTCTATGGGGTCGCCCAGAGTCGGACACGACTGAAGCGACTCAGCAGCGGCAGGACTGTGGCAGGGGTGGCACTGATCCAAGACGTACTTGAATGGTGTTCTGCCAGACTACAAAATTGGGGAGGGGGGCTTCTACAGGCAACCCCCCTGCAAGGTTACACAAATTCTTTGTTAAAAAGTTAGGGTTGTATGGAAACACAATAGACCGTGAATAGCCACACACACAATGGAACACTATTAATAATAAGCCATAAGAAATATGAAATATTGTCATCTGTGACAACATGGATGACCTTGAGGGTTTCACACTAAGCGAAATAATCAGATGGAGAAAGATCATAAAATAAGATTCCTCTCACATATGGAATGGAAAAAAAATAAATTAACACACCAAACAAAAACAAAAATGTATAGACAGAGAACAGATTAACAATTACCAGAAGGGAAGAGGTGGGGTGGGAGGGACAAATGGGTAAAAGGGGTCCACAGTATGTGATAAGTGGATATTAAACTTTTGGTGGTGAGCACGGTGTAGTGTATGCAGAAGTAGAAATATAACATTTTACATAGAAATCTTATGTAAGATGGAGTTGAATCATGCTTAGGGGGATCTGAGCGGCTTTTAATGAAAAATGTTTGGCCTTGCTCCCCGTGACATGTGGGATCTTAGTTCCCTGACCAGGATTGGACCCATGCACCCTGCATTGGAAGTGTGGAGTGTTAACCATTGGACCACGAGGGAAGTCCTTGAGTCCCTTTTTATATGTTCTGTCCTGAGCTGTTCTCCCAGACACCCCCATCCCTTAATCTTGCAGCTCACAACTTAACACCCTGATTAAGATGAGAGAGACATGAGCCGCCTGGGAATGGGAACTGAGTGTCCTGAGCAGCTGGGGGAGCAGGCACTTCCTCACACGCTCTCCTTCTCCCCTACAGGAGAAATTGCAACTGAGAAGGCCTCTCTTGGAATTGGTTGTACTTCTTGGGGTGGGTTGACAGGAGAGTCAACTGATTCTCTTACTCTCTTCAATGTGCTCAATGTTCATTTTTTTTTCTCCAGTGATGAGCTGAAATTTCTCATCTGTACTGCTATGTTCCCACAAGGACCCTCTTCTCTGGACCCCCATTGCTGGGAATAAACCTGAAAGAATTGAAAGCCCAGACCCAAACACATTATTGTGCACCAGAGGTCATAGCAGCGTTATTTATGATAGCCAAAAGGTGGAAACAACTCAAGTGTCCATTAACACATGAATGGATTTCTAACACGTGGTACATTCATACTCTGGGATATCACTCAGTAATAAAAAGCATTGAAGTTCTGACACATGCTGCAATATGGCAAACCTTGAAAACAGCCTAAACAGTTAAAGCAAGACATAAAGGGAAAAATAATGTATGATGCCACTTATAAGGAATATCTCAAATAGACAAGCTGGCGCCAACTGAAAGTAGGTCAGAGATTTCCTGAGCCAGTGCCGAGAAGGAGATGGGGAGTTATTGCTTCATGGGTATGTATTTTCCATCTGGCTTGATCTTTTTTTCAAGCTAGTGGTGGTAGATGCAAAACATTGCAAATATATTTATTGCCACTTAATTGAATACTTGAAAAGTATTTAAATGGCAAATTTCTTGTTATATATAATTAAACACTGTATATACACACACCAAAAAAGCTGCAAAGTGAGAGATTTTTGTCCAAATTGTCCCCAAAATTTTCCTGTTAGACTACTTGAAACCTTCATGAACTTTTCTGTTATTGAAGCTAACACAGCTAGTTTGATGGTATAAATATTCACCAACAATCTTAGACCTCTTATACAGATAAACATTTAGGACATAATTGTTTCCACCTACATAAAATATACTCTTTTATGAACAATCTGAAAATTGTGGCAATAATAACATATTGATAAATACCTTAAATATAAGTGGATGAAATGATCCAACCAAAACACATAGACTAGTTGAATGGATACAGAAATAAGACCCATATATATGCTGTCTATGAGACACACATCAGATCTAGGGATGCATATAGACTGAAAGTAATGGGAGGGAAAAAAGTATTCCACAGAAATGAAAATTAAAGGAAAGCTGAAGTAGCAATATTCATACCAGACAAAATAGAATTTAAAGTAAAGACTGGTATAGAGACAAAGGAGGGCACTACATAATGACTAAGGGTTTAATTCAAGAATACATAACAATTGTAAATATAGATGCACCCTCCTATTGAGGAGGGCCTAAATATATAAGGTGAATACTAGAGGATGAGATGGTTGGATGGCATCACCGACTCAATGGATGTGAGTTTGGGTAAACTTTGGGAGTTGGTGATGGATAGGGAGGCCTGGTGTGCTGCAGTTCATGGGGTCACAAAGAGTCGGACACGACTGAGCGACTGAACTGAACTGAACAGCCATAAAGGGAGAACTTGACATTAATGCAATGATAATGGGGGTTGTTTATCACTCCCACTTTCATCAATGGGCAGACCATCCAGACAGAAAATTAATAAGGAAACATATGCTTTTAATGACACTTTAGACTGGGTGTACCTAATTGATATTTATTGAGCATTTTATCCAAAAGCAACAAAATCCACCTTCTCATATGCACGTAGAGCATTTTGCAGTCTTGACTACATGCTGGGACACAAAGTGATACTCAGTAAATTTAAGAACATTGAAATCATATCGAGCATCATTTCCAATCATAGTGCTATGAGATTCAAGATAAAGTATAGGAAAAAAACTGTGAAGAGCAGTCTGAAAATTCTTAGTAAACTAAATATTAACAAATGAGGGAAAGAAATTGAGTTTTCTATAGAGAATAGAGTCAAATGGTCACAGCCAAATTAGCAAAAAGTGTTTTCCTCACCTCCAAGATGACAAAACTGTCTTATGAGTGACACGGGTATCACTGTAAATAAGCACAAAGGGGCTGAGTGTTGGGAAACATAAAGACAAAAATACAGACATATCTACCAGCCACTGGCCCGGAATAGCAAATAGAATCATCCAAATGGACAAAAGAGAAGACAGTGAGTACAATAGGCAAAAGGAGCTTGCAAGGGTCAAGATGGTAGATATGGCTCTCACCTCAGCACAAGCTCTGGAAGAATGGCTGTTGCTGTGAATGTGTTGGACTCGCTGCTTGTGCCTGAGCAGGAAAACAACCATGGAGCCACTAGCCCAGACCATGAGACTCAAACATATAAGGTCTGTTGTGAAGTATATGGTCATACATACAAACCTTACAATTCCGTTTGGATTCAATGTGGAACAGTATCCATAATTTACTTTTATACTATAGCTTTCATTGTGTGTTGGAATAGTGATATACAGAATAATAGAGATATTTACCAGAAGATGGAGGATCCAGGAAAGGAAGACACAGAAGCCAATAAACTTTGATGATCTCATTCTGAGCTCCAGCCACCTAGAGAAATGGGGGCAAAGTCTAATGGCTTGGAAGCCACTGAGGAGGGAGGTCATGCTAAGGCAAATCCCTCTGCTCACCCTTTGAAAATAGAAGAGAAGTTTACATCCAGCCTCGTTCAGGAAAATCCTGGATCCAAAAGTTGCCATTGTATGTGGGATCCCTCTGAAGAAAAGCACCAAGGAGTTGGCTAAGATGAGTTGATGGAGAATCAAGTCTGTGGGTCTCACCTTGTGTCCAGTGAGCAAAGTGAAGTTATAAAGACAAAGGAGGAATGAGTTCCCAAGGATCCCCACTCCCGTCTGAGTGACTAAGATAATTCCCATTTCCCACTTTGAAGAAGCCATCATATTGGTATCTGGGGGACACTGATTTTATTAATCGTTGGAACCAGAGGAACAGTTAGTTCCAGAAAGAAAAGGAAAAGTTGCCACCATCTCCATGCCCAGTATCCTCGTGTTAAGCCTAACACATACTTTCTCGATTTAAACGAGCATCAAGTATGTGCTTATGGGTGCAGACTTTACTCATGATGATCTGGTTCTACTTGGAAATGTGATCTGTGTGAAAGCATTACCTGTGTGGCATATCTGTGCGACCGAGTTTTGTACACGTGTAAATTGAGTGAAGAAGGTCTGTACCCTCTTATCCACAGTTATGACCTGGATGCATTTGGCATTTAAACGCTGGGTACCAAACTGTGTGTAGAATGGGCTGGAATTTTCCCAGATGTCTGGAGAAGTGAATATACAGGCATCAGAACACATATTTATATAGGGTGGGGAGGAATTTAAAGCTAGACTTTTTGTTCTCATTCACCAAATGTTTTTAAAAATTATTAACTGTTTATGTATTCATTTTTGGCTGTGCTGAGTCTTCACTGTGATGTGGTGCAGGGGCTTCTCATTGCCGTGGCTTTTCTTGTTGAGGAACACAGGCTCTAGGCAGGCGGGATCCAGGGGTGGCCGTGCCGGACTTCGTGGTTCCACGGCACTGGAATCTTCTTGTACCAGGGACTGAACCCGCGTCCCCTGCATTGACAGGTGGATTCCTAACTACTGGATGACCAGGGAAGTCCTCAAGCTAGACTTTGAAAGAAAAAAAAGACTGGTCAGAGTGTTTCATTTGTAGAAGTGTACATAGTTCACCTAATTATTAAAAGATATTAGAGCAAAGTAAATGTTTTAAAGACATTAAATTCACAAGTTAAAAAATATATTGACTAGTGGTGTCTATATGTAAAGGAGTACTTCAAGTAATTGAAAATGCATAATTTGACTGTATATCCCGAAAAGGAAACTATGAAGGCCAGACTAGCTACAAAGAAAGCTTATGTATTGTCTATATAGCTTACTATAATGTATTGGTAGTTTGAATCAAATATGTTAATATCAATGGGAAAGAGTAATTATGGGAGATGGGATAAATGCAAATATAAAGCCAAAGAATTTGAATAAAGTTAAAATTCACCAGTGATGAGAGCAGACAGTACTAACACAAGTATTATTAGATTTTAAATTGATATGTATTTGATTTTGCTTTCCATTGAAAAAAATCTGAAAATTTTGGACAACCCTACAACAATGCCGAATTCTAGCACCCAGTTTATGGATTCAATATATGTCCCAGTATAAGTAAAGAGATTTTTGAGGTGGGGGGGGAATGTTTATTTCATACTTAGGACAGGAACTTTCCAACAGTTAATTGTGAAGCTACTTATCATATACAGAAAGCAAGTAAACAGAACACTGATGTCAGTGATTCCACCTTAAGAAGCTGCTCCGGTGCGATTTTTGTACAACAGTAACTCCCCAAAAGAGACTCATATAAGCCAAACGCCTATAAGTGTTATAAAAATAACTACAAAAGTTAAAGTTGGAAGAGCTTAAGGAAACAGCTCATTATTCAAAAAACTAATAAAGGGTAAATATCAACCATTTCTCTTGTAGTAACTGTACATACTACATTTCACAGGAAGAAATCTTGGTGCTGAACACAAGAAGAAATCTTTGTACTGAACATAAAATTGAACTGTTTTGGATAAGACCTGTGGATGGACATAAAAACATTATTCATCATGGGAAAATATACAGAAATACAAATTAAATAATAAAAAATAAATTCAACAACATGTTGGGAGAGACTTCCCCATGAGGACAACTCCTTCTTCCAGATGCACTGATGTTTCATTATTGGATGATGAAATACAAGGACATTTTCAAATTGTGAAGACACAAGTCCACTATGCTGGACAGTATGTTATTGAGTCACTATCTTCCTGGCATGCTCATTTCATTATGGCTGGAATAACAGCTGTGAGATAATTTCCACTTCCATGATCAAGAACTGAAATCATTTTGTACTTGAGAAAAAATGGAATCATTAGTAGAATTGGTAATATAATTTAGAATAGTCACAACTCAAGATAGCCACTTTTTTTCCTTTTGTAGCAAGAGTCTCCTTAAATGTATAAGCAAAAATACATAAATGTAATTTTTAAAAACAGTATTAAAATTAAGTGGTGTGCAGAAAACACTGAATGAAAACCTATAACTATATTTAAATCACAGGATTCATTTTAAGTAACAGCAGAGAACATTTTCCAGAATGGCTATTTTCCCAATGTTAATAATTCAGTTAACACTAAGAAGTATGAATAAAATTCCAATGAAAATGGAATACTAATATCAAAATAACACAAATTTTGTAAAAAAAAAAAAAAAAGTTTAACAAAATGAACTTGCCTTACTACGTATAAAATAGAACAATAATTACAGGTTTCTACTGGCAAAAGCCCAAAACAGAATAGAGCATGGAGCTTGCAAGTTTATATTTGCAAATATTTATATGATAAGTGTGAAAGTGCTGCACTCAATATGCCAACAAATTTGGAGAACTCAGCAGTGGCCACAGGACTGGAAAAGGTCAGTTTTCATTCCAGTCCCAAAGAAAGGCAATGCCAAAGAATGTTCAAACTACTGCACAACTGCACTCATCTCACACGCTAGAAAAGTAATGCTCAACATTCTCCAAGCCAGGTTTCAGCAGTATGTGAACAGTGAACTTCCGGATGTTCAAGCTGGTTTTAGAAAAGGCAGAGGAACCAGAGATCAAATTGCCGACATCGGCTGGATCATTGAAAAAGTAAGAGAGTTCCAGAAAAACATCGATTTCTACTTTATTGACTACACCCAAGCCTTTGACTGTGTGGATCACAACAAATTGTGGAAAATTCTGAAGGATATGGGAATACCAGACCACCTGATCTGCCTCCTGAGAAATGTGTATGCAGGCCAGGTAGCAACAGTTAGAACGGGACATGGAACAACAGACTGGTTCCAAGTGGGAAAAGGAGCACGTCAAGGCTGTATATTGTCACCCTGCTTATTTAACTTATATGCAGAGTACATCATGAGAAACGCTGGGCATGAGAAACGCTGGGCTGGAGGAAGCACAAGCTGGAATCACGATTGCCAGGAGAAATATCAATAACCTCAGGTATGCAGATGACACCACCCTTATGGCAGAAAGTGAAGAGGAACTGAAAATCCTCTTGACGAAAGTGAAAGAGGAGAGTGAAAACGTTGGCTTACAGCTCAACATTCAGAAAACTAAGATCATTGCATCCGGTCCCATCACTTCATGGCAGATAGATGGGGAAATGGTAGAAACAGTGGCTGACTTTATTTTTTGGGGTTTCAAAATCACTGCAGATGGTGATTGCAGCCATGAAATTAAAAGACGCTTACTCCTTGGAAGGAAAGTTATGACCAACCTAGACAGCGTATTAAAAAACAGAGACATTACTTTGTCAACAAAGGTCCGTCTCACCAAGGCTATGGTTTTTCCAGCAGTCATGTATGGATGTGAGAGCTGGACTATAAAGAAAGCTGAGTGCCGAAGAATGGATGCTTTTGAACTGTGGTGTTGGAGAAGACTCTTGAGAGTCCCTTGGACTGCAAGATCTAACCAGTCCATCCTAAAGGAAATCAGTCCTGAGTGTTCATTAGAAGGACTGATGCTGAAGCTGAAACTCCAATACTTTGGCCACCTGATGCGAAGAGCTGACTCATTTGAAAAGACCCTGATGCAGGGAAAGATTGAAGGTGGGAGGAGAAAGGGACGACAGAGGATGATATGGTTGGATGGCATCACCAACTCAATGGACATGAGCTTGGGTAAACTCTGGGAGTTGGTGATGGACAGGAAGGCCTGGCGTGCTGTGGTCCATGGGGTCACAAAGAGTCAGACACAACAGAGCGACTGAACTGAAATGAACTAAACTGAACTGAAGTCTATGAAGTTTATATATGATAAAAGTTCATTAATTAATTTAGAGAAATTACCTATTTAACATAGAATATTAAAATCTTTGGAGATTTAGTTAGGACACTAGAGCTATATTTCCAACATTAATCTTAGGGAAAAAAATAAATACTAGCTCTACATATAAGGAACTGTTAATATCTTAGGGAAAAACGCTGCAGTGTAGCGTCTCGATGTTGCCTGGGCAGAGTATTACTAAGCATGTATGAAACCTGAGGATTTCATTTTTTCATCTCCATATTTATAAAAATTAGAAGTTTTTCACTTTTATAGTATCTTGTGCTGAATGATTCCTAAAGCAAAAAAATAAAATGAAAACATTTAGATACATAGAACACCAAGAGGTGATTATAACCTCAGTGCTTTTTGGGGGAAACTGAATATGAATAAACAATTTTTAGAAAAGAAATCACACATTATAAACTATCATTTTCTCATAAGCCAAGTTATATTGAAAAGGACACGGAATGTTTCACATATTCATGTGAGTGCTGAAATTTCATTTTAGGGTTAATGTCCTCTAAGAAAGAATTAGATAATGTATCTTTTCTATCAAAAAATCCTCTATCAAAATCCTAATCAAATATGATTTAAACTTTGAAATTTGTAAAAAATGGGCTTGGACTTCCAGGGTGATGCAGTGGTTAAGAGTCTGAGCTTCCAGCTCAGGGAGCACAGGTTCATTAGCAGGTTGGGAAATATCTCAGATGCTAGGCAGTGCAACAAAAAAAATTGTTTTTAATTTAAAAACTGTAAAAATGTATAATTTTAAAATTGTAAACAAATTTTGCAATTTTCTATATTGTACATTTTCAAACTCCAAATTCTCCTGCTGCCTGCACGTCCCCACAGACAGGGTGTAGACACCCCACCAGAGCGACCGGGGCGCCAGCGTGAAAGCCGGCCACCGCCACCGGTCCCCTCCCTGCCCTCCCCTCCTGTGCCCGCGGAGCACGCACCCCGTCCAGTGAGGTCCCGTCTTTCACCCTGTGTGTGTGCGCCCCCCTGAACCCCAGGAAAGGCCCTGGCCCTCAGATCCACCCCCCTTTCTCTCTCTCCGCCCCACCTACTTGGGTGTACCTCTCGCTGGGTGAGCTCTCCCCCTGTGGCCTCCTCTTGCCACCAGTGACTGTCTCTCTAAGACCTGTGAGGAGAATAAGCTCTTTTTCCCTGGACTTCTTCCATTCCTTCCTGTATCTTCCTCTGATGGAATATCAAAGGATACAAAGCAAGCACAAATTTAAATTTAAAAATTCATTTAGTGTGCTGAACACATAAAATTCTATACATTTTATCAATATAAAATTCTACATATTTGTAAGATTTGTTTTCTCATCTCGTCTCCAAAATGACTGTGCAGTTTAGGATTAAGTGAATTAAATGCTGTGTAAAATACATTTCAGTCATATTTCAGTAACTGAAACAAAAAAAGCATTTTGTATTAAAGTGTGAGGACATGCCTCAGTAAACAAGCTACAACACTAGTGATGAAAAAATCTAGCCAGGTGGAGGATGAGCAGGAGGTGAACATATCTCATTATTGATGTTCATTCACATGACTTGGACATGATTAGTATGTTTTATAAGAGATACAGAAGATGAATCACTCTGCCATAAATCAGCAGATGTGGTTTAAAAGAAATCTTAGTGACTGAGTATAAATATTCACCAAGTGAAGCAGGGCTACTTATCTGAGGTAAGAAGGTGGAAAGGAGAAGGGTAGGGGGTGTCAGACTGAATATTCACCTTAAATTTATACACATCTTGATTTGTGAAAATGTTCATAATAAAATTTGTAGTTTTACAATTAAAATTTTATCATTTAGAAATTATTTAAGACTTAAAGGAGGAAGTTTGGCTATAACTAATGAAATAAAAATATGTAATAACATTAAGACAGTGAAGTAAATGGTGAGAAAGGCAAAGATTTGAGAATCTTTAGGAAGAGACATCAAAAAATTGAATATAACACAGGTAGGAAGAACTTACTCCTGATTCATGTTGTTGTATGCCAGAAATCAACACAATATTTGAAGTAATTATCCTCCACTTAAAAAGAAATACATTTTCAAAAAACAAGTAAGAAGATAGAACATGCCAATTAATAAAACTTTGTTTACATAGAAAAACCAGGATTCCATAAATTTGGAATTTGCTGTGGTTATTAATCATTCCAGCTATTAAAAACTTCAGCAATACATGATAGTAAAGGATCATGATATTTCCTGAATTGCAAGGTTTTGAGTAACAAAGGGAGGCCCTAAAATAAGTGACTCCCGTTCTCCTAGAGAAGGATTTGAACATGACCATCAAACAAATTCTCTAGTCAGAATTTTATTTGATTAGTATTATTATTTTAAATTAATAAACATACATTTTAGAGAGTAGACAGAGCAAAGATTAATCACAGAAGGTGAATAGCGAGGCACTTAACATCTGGTTACATTACATACCATGATAATATGATGATCTTAAGGTACTGAAGTCTTTGATTATCCTTTTTTTTTTTCTAAACCCCACAAAAATTAAGCATATTTTGGGGTTTTTAAAAAATAGACATTTTATTTCCTTAAAAGGAGAACGACAAGACTTTCAGTTTTCTAAATAAGAGCTAAATGCTAACACATTGATGACTGAAATTGTAGAATTATATTATTAAAGACACGATTTAGCACCACAGGCTAACAAGAAGATACAACAAACCCAAATATGCATTCCATCCTCTCACTCAGGCCTCAGGCAACTCGCCACTCAGAGCTGGGAGATCAGCATCGTTATCTAGTTGCTGGGCACTTGCCTGAAGTGTGAGGTCTTCAGAGTGAACGCTGCGAGGTCAGCACCTTTACTCAAAGAAACGTGAAGGAAGATTTCATAGAAGCTGAAAATGAGAGGAAAGGGGAGAGACATCAGGCAGCAGAGGAGTGGGCAGAGGGGGAGGAATGCATCAAATGTGTGCAGGAAGCATAATCCTCACTGTATACAAAGGTATATTTGTGTTCCCATCCCAGGGAACACAAGAGAGAGAATTTGATGTATATTGGTGTTTTAAACGGAATTACCTGTAATATAATTATCTTGTGAATCTGACAGCTAAAAAGTAGATCCTTACCAAATCATTGGCAGTCAGAACTGTGTGTTCCCAGACAGCATCTGTGCAGGTGTGGGAAGGCGCAACTGAACCCAAGATGAAGGTCTGGAAAACCATGATGTCATCTCCTTATTGGGAAGTGATTATCCTGTCACCTGTCATTTCAGTGGCAATACTTTCAGAGGGAGTTGAGATTATCTTGAAAAAATATTTGTGCATTATTCAAATCACTGAAAGCAATTACTACTGATGATAATGTTTCCTATGGAAAATTACAGAAACAACTTGGGAACAATTTACCTGTGAAGTATTTAAGAAGTCTCAGGGAACAGCAGTGTTGTCAACCAGGCAGGCAAATGTATAACCTGGAAAATCATAAGACCCAGAGGCTGTGGTTCCAACCACTGGCCAATTTTTAACTTGTGTCACCACCTGATGCAAAGAGTCCACTCATTGGAAAAGAACCTGATGCTGGGAAAGATTGAAGGCAGAAGGAAAAGGGGGCAACAGAGGATGAGAAGTTTAGATAACATCATCGGCTCAATGGACATGAATTTGAACAAACTCCAGGCGATGGTGAAGGACAGGGAAGCCTAGCATGCTGCAGTTCATGGGGTCACAAAGACATGACTTAGCAACTGAACAACAGCAAAACCAGGTCATCAGATCCAGATGGCTGTTTGAAAGATTCTCAGTTTTAAGAATTACAAAAATTATAGCTGAAACCATATGCAGGCAAACAAATGATGTCTTTGATATAAGTGAAGTATGTGATCTCCCCCTTCCTGGCCTTGGTAATGAATAATCGTGCAGTATATTAAGGCGATAAGCTAATGGACAATATATCTTTTCTAAAAAAACTCAGACATAGTAATTTTTTCCTTTCTTTTTTGTTTCTATTATGCTATGGTTATATCTTCAGTAGCAGTTTAAAATTGGGTAGAAATCTAATCGCATTGCTGGAAACCACTACTTAAGCATTACATGTGTGGCATTCTCAATCAAAAAGACAAAATATTACCATGAATGTATTTATGGGCATACATGAATTCAGTTTTAATACTGGTATATAATTCAGTTGTAATTATGCCAAATATTCTAGAGTAAAATTATTTTCTATTCATATTAATGAGTTTAGAATATACACAAATGCAAGGTTTTTTTTTTTTTTTTAATGTTTTGACCATAACATGGATCTTAGTTCCTCAACCTGGGATTGAACCCACAGCTCCTGCAGTGGAAGCATGGAATCTTAACCACTGGATCATTAGGGAAGTCCTCAAATGCAAATTTTTTAAAAATACAAATTTTCTTTCCAGAGAGAATATTATCTTGAAAATATGAGGAAAAACATCTTATGGAAATGTGTTCAACCATAGAATTAATATGTGAAAACATTGAAACAAACTGAAGGACTTAAAAGCAGATCTAAATAAACATAAAGACAAAACATAGTCCTTTGTGGGAAACTTAAATATAATAAAAACTCAATCAGCTAGAATGGTATGATTTTTATAATGTAAATGCTAATATTTCTAAATACCTGATAAAAAGAAGACAAATAGGAATTTCCTGGCAGTCCAGTGGTTAGGAGCCAGCGCTTTCACTGCAGTGGTCCAGGTTCAGTTGCTGGGTGAACCCCCAGCTTCAGATCCCCACAAGCCACATGACACAGACAAAAAAAACAAGAAGTCAAATAAAATCATATTTAGAGGGAGATACAGTTCTACTAGATTTTTTAAAATTTCAAACGCAATGTATTCAGTAAAGAATCATATATTAAAGTCAGTGATATTGAATATGTATTCGAGAGTAAATAACATAAAGCATTGTGTGTAAATAACATAAAGTAGTGAGGGTAAGAGAGACAGGACTGAAGAGACTGAGACATAAGTAGGAAATTAGTGTATAATATGCAAAATATAAGGGATTTAATAGTTGAGTGAAAATGAATTTTTAAAATATGAGCGCTATTGGAAAAAGAGAACTAAAACTCTACTTCGTGTCATTAAAATAAATACATATATTTATGTGCTTGTATGTAAACACAAAAATTAAAACCTAGCAGATTTAATATATAAAAGTGCAGGCGTTTAAAACATGGATAATGGCACAGACCTATTAACAATTTAAAAAATGGGAATGATTCAATGTTTTAAGCAGATTTTACAGTTTGCAAAGTTGTTCAAGTCATAGACGGTGCTTTAGAGAAAAAAAGAATAAAACTGTAGGAGAAAACAAACTGTCAACATCTGGTAACTACCGAAACATTTTAAATGTTATGGAATCTAACAAACATTTGCAAAATTGAAAAGGATGGAGTAACTGTGTGAATCCATCACAACCATCGACAGAACCAATTCACAGAGAAACTCAGTTTATGTTATCCTACCCTGTCACCCTTGCAAACCTTCTCCTGTTAAAGCTAACCCCAGAAGTTGTATCACTGCACCCCTAAATACTTCAGTGACTATCTCTGGAAGACAAAGACACTTTAAAAACATACGTATATTTTTGGTTCCACTGGATCTCTGTTACTGCGGAAGCTTTCTCCAGTTGTGACCAGTTGGGGCTATCCTTCGCTGCGGTGAGCAGGAATGAGAGAGCCCCACCCCGACCCCCGCCCTGCAATAGGGAAAGCACCGGGCAGCAATGGAAGTCCCCCCACAGCCAAAAATAAATAAATATATCAGCTCAGTTCCGTCGCTCAGGCGTGTCCGACTCTTTGCGACCCCGTGGACTGCAGCACACCAGGCCTCCCTGTCCATCACCAACTCCGGGAGCTTGCTCAAACTCATGTCCATTGAATCGGTGATGCCATCCAACCATCTCATCCTCTGTCGTCCCCTTCTCCTCCCGCCTTCAATCTTTCCCTGCATCAAGGTCTTTGCAAATAAGTCAGCTCTTCGCATCAGGTGGCCAAAGTATTGGAGTTTCAGCTTCAGCATCAGTCCTTCCAATGAACACCCAGGACTGATCTCCTTTAGGATGGACTGGTTGGATCTCCTCTCAGTCCAAGGGACTCTCAAGAGTCTTCTCCAACACCACAGTTCAAAAGCATCCATTCTTCGGCGCTCAGGTTTCTTTATAGTCCAACATCCATACATGAACTACTGGAAAACCATAGCTTTGACTAGACGGGCCTTTGTCGTCAAAGAGATGTCTCTGCTTTTTAATATGCTGTCTAGGTTGGCCATAACTTTCCTTCCAAGGAGCAAGCGTCTTTTAGTTTCATGGCTGCAGTCACCATCTTGCAGTGCTTTTGGAGACCAAGAAAATGACGTCTGTCGCTGTTTCCATTGTTTCCCCATCTAAAATTACTAGAAGTTGCCAAGCCTACTCAGAGTTGGTGTCAGCGATGGCTCTGATTCTCTTTCTCAATGATTATCTGAGATTACTTACCCTTTAAAGAAAAGAAGAAGAAGAAGAAAGTGTGTTCAGGCAGACGGGAATGAGTGGGGTGGTGGGATGGGGTGGCAGGTCCTTCCCCTCCCAGTTTGGGAAATTCTAAGTCAAGGTGGGGCCGCAGCAGGACAAGAGGACTGGAGAACAGGCTCCCTCTAGTGGCCACGTTAAGAATAGACTGAAGCCTGGCGAAAAGACGAGAGGCCAGTCAGGAGTTGACTCCAGCAAGCCAAGAGACAGAGGATGGACTAATGACATAAAACTTATACTTGAAGGTAAGACAAGGCAACTTAAGCATAAAATTCTCTGTGTGTTTGTTTGGGCCTCGCCTCTCCCCCTTTTGTGTGCATCTGTGTTATACATTAACCAGATTCCCTCACAGGAGGGAATTCCTGGTGAACCATAAAAAGAAATGTGTTTTGTTTTTTTTCTTTCTTCTGACACTAGCGTCATACCTTTTTTTTTGTTTGGGCACGTGGCCTATGGGATCTTAGATCCCTGACCAGATATCAAACTCATGCCCTCTGCAGTGGAAGCGAAGTATCTTAACCACCAGACGGCCAAGGAAGTTGCATAATGTAACTTCTTTTTAAAATATATATATATATATATATATATATTTTTTAATTTATTTGGCTGTGCTGAGTTTTATTTGTGGCATGTGGGATCTAGTTCCTGACCAGGGATTGAACCTATGCCCCCTGCATTTGGAGCATAAAGTCCCAGTCACTGGACCACAAGGGAAGTCCCCACAATTATTTCTTAAACATCAGTCCACAATCTTTCTGTCCCACAACCAGGGACAACTTTTTTGTTTTTGTTTTTTCAATTTTTTTGGCCACGTTGCACAGCATGTGGGATCTGAATTCTCCAGCCAGAGATTGAACCTCGGCCCCCTGCATTGGGAGCACAGAGTCTTAGCCACTGAAATACCAGGGAAGTTCCCCAGGGACAAGTTTTGTGGAAAACTATTTTTCCATGGAATGGGGTGCAGGGGATGGTTGCAGGATGATTCAAGTACATTATATTTATTGTGCACTTTATTTCTATTATTATTACATCAGGTCCACCTCAGATCACCAAGCATTAGATCCTGGAGACTGGGGACTCCTGTCTTAAAGGATTAGCGTTGTTTCCCAACTCTGTAGGAGGCTTAGGGACTTGTTGCTTGCCTTGTACATGCGCTGACCTGGACCCTGTAGCGTTAGTGAAGTTTATGTAAAATGTCTGTATGTCACTTTGATGTACGGTCGTTTGTCTCAAAAATGTATACAACTGTGCCTTCGACTTCTAACAGGTGCAACAGTTCTCAGAGATTCTGAAATCCTGTCTTCTGGGTTATAACCTTCAGTTTGTCTTGAATAAAAGTTATTTTCTTCTTGATTGTTAGTTGAATTTTAGTTGACAGGACTGAGGGTCCTGGCAGTGGAAGGGCGAAAAGTGGTTTGATCCTGGATCCAACTGAAAGAAGAGAACAGATAATGACCAGGCTATTGCACTGGTCCCTTTCTTGTCAAATACAATCCTTTTGTTCTCCACACTCTTACTCTCCCTCATCTTATATGGGGTGGTCACTCACTCCACGTGAGTTGGGAAAGGGAGGTGGGGAGTTCCAAAGAATCTCCTCCTGTTGTCTTTCTTTTTTTTCTTTTTTAAAAGCTATTTATTTGGCTGACCAGGTCTTGGTCATGTCACATGAGATCTTCAGTCTTCATTGAGGTGCACGGGATCTTTAGTTGCAGCATGAGAACTCTTGGTTGAGGCGTGCGGGACCTGGGGGAGCCCCTGTTGCCTTTCTTCCTGCTCAGTACATGACCCTGCCAACAGCCAATTTTTAAACCAGGAGCCTTAGAACATTAAAACTCCAACTTCACGCTCAGTCCTCACATTCAGTCTCTCAAATGATGTACTTCGTCAGTGTAAAATAATCAACACTCTCTCTCTTCCCACTGAAATGATCTTCGTTTCAGCCCCTGCAACTTTGCTGGACTAGGAACCTCTCCGGTGGGGTCCTGGGGCAACCCTCTGACTCACAAGCCCCAGACTAGCACAGGAGGAAAGAATATTAACCTTGTTCTCTGGCTCGCTCGCGATCCACAAGTCCTGGAAAATTAGCAAGTGGTACCAAAGGGGCTTCCCTGGTGGTACAGTGGGTAGCCCACCTGCCAATGCTGGAGACACCAGTTTGCTCCCAGGTCCGGGAAGATCCCACATGCCATGGAGCAACTAAGCCCGTGTGGTGCAACTACTGAGGTCTGTGGAGCACAAGAGAAGCCACCACAATGAGAAGCCAGGGCATTGTAATAAAGACCCAGCACAGCCAAAAATAAATACATGCATTTTTTAAAAAAAGTTTCTATTACACTCACTTAGAACAAAACCTGATCAGTATTCACTGAGGCAACACAGGTACTAAAATTGGAATGACACAGAGATGGTTAGCATGGCCCCTGAGCAAGGACAACAGGCATATTTATGAAATGTTCTATATTCAAAAAAGAAAACTTGACCAGAACATGAGACTAAACTTTATACCTCCAATTAGTGTGCGTGTTCTTACACTTCACTGCAGAAATATTAGTTTAACTATAGAAAGCTGGAGCTGGATGAAAATTCCGAAGATTGCATCAACAGGCACATTTTATCCAATCATGTCTTTGAATGCATTACTGTCCTAGGCCCTATCAAAGGGAGGAGCTTTGGGAGGGCAGACCAGATGAACCCAGTTCAGAGAGCAAGTCACACGGTGAAGAGTCCTCAGCTGTCAGCCCAGGATCACCCAGCTTGAGGTTCAGTCTTCTGGAGGAGGTGAGTTTCCTGGACAAAGGCAAAACTTTAAACTTTGTACTCGAGCCAAAGCTCAGTGCATTCGTATGTGGGGAAAATTCATAGGAACCGGCTTTTCCAAGCTTTCAGGTACAGGCACTCAGTCGTGTCCAGCTGTTCGTGACCCCGTGGACTGTAGCCAGGCTCTCCTGACCATGGGATTCTCCAGGCAAGAATACTGGAGTGGGTTGCCATTTCTCCAGGGGATCTTCCCCACCCAGGGATGGAACCTACATCGCCAGTAGTTCCTGCATTGGCCAGCGGATTCTTTACCACTGAGCCACATGGGAAGCCCACTTTTCCAAGCTTAGAGGATGTTTTTTTTGACAACTTCTCTGGCCCCAGAGAGTTTGATGTTATGAACTCTGTTTAAAGACCTGGCCTGATGGAAGACACTTCTTTCTTTTTCTTCCCTTCCCCGCTCTGGCACACTTTGGGGCATGCGGGATCTTACTTCCTGGAGCAGGGATTGATCCTGTGTCCCCTTCATTGCAAGGCAGATCCTTAACTGGACCACCGGAGAATTCCCAAATTCCAAGGTCTTAACCTCAATGCCCCACAGTGTCCCTGTGGGATTGAGTGCATGTCTGCAAGTGTGACCAGATGGTCTGTGTGTGCCTGGAGTTGTCCTGAAAGAACTTGTGGGAGGCCCAGATGGAGAGGCCGTGGGATCTACAGAAAAATAACCAAAGACCAGTGTACTTGGATATGGAGAACCACCTAGAACACCTAAGATGTGGGTCAGGGGAATACATGCCCCAGCTAGGCCCTATGCTGCTAGGAAGGATTTGATATTTTTCGCTGAGAGAAAAGAATGGTAAAACGTGGTGTCCTTAGAAGATTAGCATTATAGGGCCATCTGCCAGTACGTAATAAATGCATTAAGAAAAGGAAAGAATGTATTAAATTTTCTCCTATGGGGTCCTTCTGGATTTATCTTTGCTTTTTTATTGATGAGATCAAGGCAGTTGATCTGATCAGACTGCTTAATGAGGTTGACACCAAATGTGAAATATCATCAACTAACAGAAACCAGGGCTTCCCAGGTGGCATTAGTGGCAAAGAATCCGCCTGCCCATGCAGGAGATGTAAGAGATTTGATCCCTGGGTGGGGAAGATGCCCTGGAGGAGGAAATGGCAACCCATTCCAGTATTCTCACCTGGAAGATCCCATGGACAGAGGAGCCTATCAGGCTACAATCTATGGGGTCAAACAAAGTTGGACATGAAATGACTTAGCATGCAGGTATGCAACAGAAAACAACTTGTTTTCTGTGTGCCTGTCATGCTCCCACCAAGCCCTTTTGTTTTATGGTATAAAATTGAAAAAAAAAAATATATATATATATATGAATCCTTGAATTACTAACCATATAGAAAATTGAAAAGGACACAACAATAGGCAAATTATATACAAGATGGACTTAGTCATTTTTTAGTGAGGTATAATTGATATATGACATTATTAGTTTCAAATGGGGAATTCCCTGTCAGTTTAGTGGTTAGGACTCCATGCTTTCACTTCCAAGGGCCCAGCAGTGCAAAAAAAAAAAACAACAACCAAAACATCAAACAAACTTTCAGATGTACAATATAATGATTTTATATTTATAATATTGTGAAATAATCACTAAAATCAGTTCAGTTCACTTGCTCAGCTGTGTCCTACTCTGCAACCCATAGACTATAGGATACCTGTCCATCACCAAGTCCGGGAGTTTGCTCAAACTCATGTCTATCAAGTCAGTGATGCCATCCAACCATCTCATCTCTGTTGTCCCCTTCTCCTCCTGCCTTCAATCTTTCCCAGCATCAGGGTCTTTTCCATGAAGTCACTTCACATCAGGTGGCCAAAGTACTGAAGCTTCAGCTTCAGCATCAGTCCTTCCAATGAATATTCAGAATTGATTTCCTTTAGGATTGACTGGTTGGATCTCCTTGCAGTCCAAGGGACTCTCCAAGAGTCTTCTCCAACACCACAGTTCAAAAGCATCAATTGTTTGGCGCTCAGCTTTCTTTATGGTCCAACTCTCAAATCCATATGTGGCTACTGGAAAAACCATAGTTTTGACTTAGAACTTTGTTGGCAAAGTGATGTCTCTGCTTTTTAATATGCTGTCTAGGTTGGTCATAGCTTTTCTTCCAAGGAGCAAGTGTCTTTTAATTTCATGACTTTTTAAATAAAAAGCTTATTTTCATGGCTAATTAAAATCACTAAAATAAGTCGTTAATATCATCACCATATATAGTTGTGAAAATTTTTTTCTTATGATGAGAACATTTAAGATTTACTCTCAAAAAGTAAAAATAAAAAATATTTACTTTCTTAGCAACTTTCAAATATGTAATTCTGTATTATTAACTATAGTGCCATCTGTACTTGCTTCCACACACCAGTGGGAAAGGGCAGGGATTAGAAACAGATAGACCATAATCAAGTTGTCAATTTGATAAACACAGTGAAGCAGAGACAAATGTTGTTCACAAGGAAGAGTAACTTTGGAGGGAAAAACAAAACTGGAAGTGCAATGAGGGAAATTTTCCTAAGTGATGTATCATTGAACTGTGTCTCAGTGATGTAACTGGGGTAGGCAGCAAGATGTCTGTGCCTGATGCAGTTTTCAGCACAGAGAAATAAAGTGTATGAGTTCCATCCTATTGCTTCTATTTGGTTCCTTTTCTCTATTTTTTCTAATATTTTACATTCTTACAATAATTAAAAGGACATACTTTATACAGATCATTGCCTTTTTTAACTGGGGGCTTCCCTGTTGGCTCAGATGGTAAAGAATCTGCATATAATGCAGGAGACCAGTTTCAATCCTCCGGGAAGATCCCCTGGACAAGGAAATGGCTACCCACTCTAGTATTCTTGCCTGGAGAATTCAATGGACAGAGGAGCCTGACTGGTTACAGTCCATGGGGTTGCAAAGAGTCAGATAGGACAGAGCAACTAACGCTTTATTTAATTATATTGAGCCAGTCTTATGTCTTCCATAAATCAGGTGACTGAATATATGTCACTTTGTATTGGGACCCTATTCTGTTATGTTGCTCTATTTTTGTGGCACTATGACACCATCTTAGTTATTATAATTTCAATAGTATTTTACTATCTGATTGTGTAAATCCTCCAAGTTTATTTTTTAATATTTATTTTTATTTATTTATTATTTGTTTGGCTGCACCGAGTCTTATTTGCAGCATGTGGGATCTAAGTTCCCTGACCAGGGGCTGAAGCCAGGCCCCCTACATTGGGAGCTCAGAGTCTTGGCCACTGGACCACCAGGGAAGTCTCCCTCCAAATTTATTCTGCAGAAATACCCTATTTTTTGGCTTTCCGCTACATGTCATTTAGAATTGCTTTGTCAGTTTTCTCTCTCTCTCTCACACACACATCTTCTGGATTGTCCTGGAAAATACATTGACTATACAATCCATCCAGAGAGAACTTCCATTTCCAATAATATTGAGCCTTTCAATCAATTCATAAATATGACTTTTCTCTTCATACATTTATTATCTTGTAGTTGTCTACAGATAACTTGCATATCTTACATTAGATTTGTTCATAGGTATTTAGTGTTGGAAATCATGATAAAAGTTATTTAATTTTATGTTTCTCTTATAAAAATTGCTTTTGGAATATTGACTTTGTAAAAGGCACCTTGCTAAATTCATCTAGTCTAATATTTGTAGATATTTAGGGTTTTTTCCCAAACAAAATCGGGCTGTCTATAAATAATAGTTGATAATTTTCTTTTTTACATTTTTAAAATTTTAAATTGTTTTCAGCCATGCCATGCAGCATATGCAATCCTAGCTCTCTTACGAGGGATGGAGTCCATGTCCCCTGCAGGGAAAGCACAGAGTCCTAACCACTGGACCACCAGGGAAGTCCTTGGTACATTTTCTGATCTTATTTAACTGGCTGGATACCAGTCATATGTTGTATAGAGTTGACAATGGACTTCCATCTCTCAATCCCAAGAATAAAACTTTTAAGAACAATTTTTGTTGTACTTTTAAGTGTAATTTTTGTTGTAGTTATTTTGTAATTATTTTATCACAGTGAAAGTGTCCTTCTATTCCTAGCTTAGCAAGTGTCTTTCTTAGGATTGAGTACTGACTTTTATTAAACATATTCAATGTATCTGCTTATGTGGTAGTATGTTCTTTCAGTTCTATTAACGTGGTATTTTTGAAATTATGTGGCTTTTTGAAATTTAACCCAAAATGCATGCAGAACATAGAATTCATCTACACATAATATACTTTCTTTACACATGACTTGTTTTCTTTTTTTTTTTCAAGTACAGATCAGTTCTTTTATTTTTTTTATTTATTTATTTTTTATTTATTTTTATTAGTTGGAGGCTAATTACTTTACAATATTGTAGTGGTTTTTGTCATACATTGACTTGAATTAGCCATGGATTTACATGTATTCCCCATCCCAATCCTCCCTCCCACCTCCCTCTCTACCCGCTCCCTCTGGGTCTTCCCAGTGCACCAGGCCCGAGCACTTGTCTCATGCATCCAACCTGGGCTGGTGATCTGTTTCACCCTAGATAATATACATGTTTCGATGCTGTTCTCTCAAAACATCCCACCGTCGCCTTCTCCCACAGAGTCCAAAAGTCTGTTCTGTACATCTGTGTCTTTTTCTGTTTTACGTATAGGGTTATCATTACCATCTTTCTAAAGTCCATATATATGTGTTAGTATGCTGTAATGTTCTTTATCTTTCTGGCTTACTTCACTCTGTATAATGGGCTCCAGTTTCATCTATCTCATTAGAACTGGTTCAAATGAATTCTTTTTAACGGCTGAGTAATATTCCATGGTGTATATGTACCACAGCTTCCTTATCCATTCATCTGCTGATGGGCATCTAGGTTGCTTCCATGTCCTGGCTATTATAAACAGTGCTGCGATGAACATTGGGGTGCACGTGTCTCTTTCAGATCTGGTTTCCTCAGTGTGTGTGCCCAGGAGTGGGATTGCTGGGTCATATGGCAGTTCTATTTCCAGTTTTTTAAGAAATCTCCACACTGTTTTCCATAGCGGCTGTACTAGCTTGCATTCCCACCAACAGTGTGAGAGGGCTCCCTTTTCTCCACACCCTCTCCAGCATTTATTGCTTGTAGACTTTTGGATAGCAGCCATCCTGACTGGCGTGTAATGGTACCTCATTGTGGTTTTGATTTGCATTTCTCTGATAATGAGTGATGTTGAGCATCTTTTCATGTGTTTGTTAGCCATCTGTATGTCTTCTTTGGAGAAATGTCTGTTTAGTTCTTTGGCCCATTTTTTGATTGGGTCATTTATTTTTCTGGAGTTGAGCTGCAGGAGTTGCTTGTATATTTTTGAGATTAATCCTTTGTCTGTTGCTTTGTTTGCTATTATTTTCTCCCAATATGAGGGCTGTCTTTTCACCTTGCTTATAGTTTCCTTTGTTGTGCAAAAGCTTAAAAATATGGAACGCTTCACGAATTTGCGTGTCATCCTTGTGCAGGGGCCATGCTAATCTTCTCTGTATCGTTCCAATTTTAGTATATGTGCTGCCGAAGCAAGCACATGACTTGGTTTCATTTGCAGATATTTAGTTAAGGATTTTTACATCTCTACTCATATAAATTACTGGACAGTAGTCGTCCTTACTTTAATGCACTTGTAAAGTTTCATGATCAGGAGGGTTCATTAATTAAAATAGGAATGTCTTCTCTTTCCCTATGCTCTGTGAGAATTTGTGTATTATTAGAGTTATTACTTTCTTAAGTTTCTCAAAATTTACCTATGAAGTTATCTGAGCCTGAAATGTATGCTTTCTCTTTCTTTTTTAATTATACTGGTGATATATATAATTAGATGCAAATCTCCTGTTTCTATTGTATGATCTTTAAGCATCCAACACTATCAACAAATGCAGCATTTATGCAACATTTGATTGTTACCTAAATAGTGAGATAAGAAAATAATAGGAAAACTTATAAAATATTATTTATAAATGTCCTGATGTTGTTTTAAAGCAGATCTCCAGAAACAAAGGACATCAAGAACTAAATCCTGGCAGCTGAATCTATAAGAAACATTGCCAAGAATGGATTTAGGTTTCAGAGCATCATTTCAGTGTGAACCATCCAAGGATGACCCAAAGTCAGCAAACACAGACTTTATCCCCAGGCGAGGACCCACTCTGCAAACAGCAGAGGATATCTCTAAGTTGCAGAACACCCAGCCCAGCTTATTGCAAAATGGCAATAACTCATGTGCAAGGCAGGAACTGCAAAGACTCTATAAGTCATTTCATTTATGGCTGCAGCCAGAAAAACACAGCAAGGATGAAATTATTTTTCAACTTGCCCTGGAACAATTTATGATCAATAAGCACTACAGTGAAAAGTCTACTTTGAAAGAGAAATGGAAAGCAAGTGGTGGAGACCTGGAGAAATTCACAGAAGATCTGCATGATGACTGCATGAAGCTACCTGACTTGGTAAGTGGAGCGTTCTGACCTCTGGGATGAGGGGCAGAAAGGAATAAGGAATAAATAATACATTCAGTTGTCGGAGCCTGGAAGAAGAGAAAGAAAAGTTATTGTAGACCAAGTTATTAGTCAGATCACTCTTCCTCACCCAGACAAATATTTACTAGCCCATGTAAGCAAGAATCAACATTTTATGTGTTTATTCAGTGAGGCATATAGGAACCAACATGTTAATTAGTGTAATTGATTTTCATTGGTGAAGTGCTAAGAGGACCCCACTGAGAAAATGTCAATTGGGCAGAAACCTCGGGATGAGAAATGCCTTGACAAGAGCTGGTTCTTCCCTCAGAAAGCCTTGTTATTGTTCACTCAGTTGTGTCCGACTCTTTGCGACCCCAGGGGCTGCAGCAGGCCAGGCTTCCCTCCCTCCACTATCTCCTGGAGCTTGCTCAAATCCATGTCCATTGAGTCGGTTATGCCATCCAACCATGTCATCCTCTGTCGCCCCCTTTTCCTTTTGCCTTCAATCTTCTCCAGCATCAAGGTCTTTCCTAATGAGTTAGCTCTTTGCATCAAGTGGCCAAAGTACTGGAGTTTCAGATTCAGCTTTAATCCTTCCAATGAATATTCAGTGTTGATTTCCTTTAGGATTGACTAGTTTGATCTCCTTTAAGTCCAAGGGACTCTCAGTATTCATCTTTTTTCATTATGGAAGACACACTAAAAAAGAAATTACCATGAAATTTGATACAAGCAGAAACAAGGGCAGGACAAAGAGGTGTGGGAGCCCACAGTACAAAGATATTGGGAAAGCTTGACTGAGGCGGGTTTTCCAAAACCGGCTTTATCACATAGTAGATCCATGTGTGAATAATCACGCCTTTTTTTTTTAATAGGTCCGTGTCCGCATGCAGGGGCAGGAAGCCCTCTTTTCAGAAAATATGCCCTTAAAAGAAATCATCTTTCATCTAACCAATCAGTTGTCGACAGGAGGGGTGAACGTGAGGACTCCACCCCAGACTATGCAAGATACGTCCCTAGAAACAGGACAAAGTGAGTGGGCAGAGTCCAGATCCCAGTGGGGTGGCCTGTGTGGGCTCTTTCTTGGGTGCAACTTCACTGAGTCACTTTTTCACCTCCTACAGGAAATGAAGATAAAGAAAATGATGGCAATATTTCTGTGAAAACTCATCAAGTAAATGACAGTATTACTAGTCCAAGCAATCAAATACCTTCCCTACTCATTGTCCAAGAACAGAACTGTCCGAGGCTGGAAGAAGGAGGTGTTTCTCTGGAGAATCCACGAAGCTCCAGAAGAGGAGCAAGTCCAGGCCCCTCCAGGCTTCAGGACAGCTTCCTGAAAGGACCCTCTTCTCAAGATGTCCTCATGGAGGTGGAACCAGACCAGGTCACCCCTGAGCCTGTTTCTACCCACCAGAGCTCTGAGGGGACTTCTGCACATGGGGAGCACCAGGAAAGATCCCATAGAGCCCCAGAAGTATACAGATGTGAGAGATGTCCCAAGACCTTCAAGTATTCCTCTCGGTTTAGAGTTCACCAGAAAAGACACGATAATGAGAGGACATGTGTTTGTGCCGAGTGTGGCAAAGGCTTCTTCCAGGCATCAGACCTCCATGTGCATCAGAGGATTCACACAGGAGAGAAACCCTTCGCGTGCAGCACATGTGAAATGGCCTTCACCCACAAAACCAACCTTCGGGCTCATGAGAGAACCCACACGGGAGAGAAGCCCTATGAGTGTTCCCTCTGCCAGAGATGCTTCCGCCAGTCCTCCACCTACCACCGCCATCTTAGGTTTCACCAGAAAACTACCCTCAAAAGTGCTCCACACTAAATTAATCTTCCTTGGCTACGGCCCCAATGTAATGGATATAAATATGTATGTGAATATGTAGATTTCCATAGTATTTCTCCATTTAGATTGTACTTTATAATTTCCTCATGTTATTCCCATTGTCTCACACCACCCAAATATAAGTTTAAGGAAGACATGTGGTTTCTCAGTATTTTTCACTAACTTTTCCCAGGTGCTTTGAAATAGCTGACACATTTCAAACAACTAGTAAATACCTGTTTAGTACATGAATTTATCTTTAAGATTGGTGTTATTTTTAAAATTTAGCCCCACATGGGAAGACAATGTGTTCCCATGCCAGGACACATGATCCCCTGCTCATAGAGGTCCACTGAAGCTTTTGCTGCCTGCTACCCTGCTCTCTGTCCACACCCTTTATCTTGTGGGCTTCACCTTTTCAGAAACTGTGAATCTGGGGCGATCTGGGTCCCGCTGAGGATATCAGATCTTATTGTCCTCCCAGGCCTCGACCTTCCCCTGAAGCTCAATAGGTTCTTGGCCTCCTTTCTTAATCAACAGAAATTGATCAGAGGCCAGAAAAGAAATTCATGCAAGGCTTTATTGAGGTCCCTGCTGCAGCAGAGGGGAGCAGAAACAAATTATACGTTCCCTTGTTTGCTTGCTCCCCAAGGTGGGGCTCAGCACCCTACTTTTGCTCCTGACCCTCTACTTTCGCTCCAGGCTCTTCAAAAGTGGCAGTTAGGGACTTCTCTGGTGGTTCAGCGGTGGAAAATGAGCCTGCGAATGCAGGAGACACAGGTTGGATTCCTGATACAGGAAGATCCCACATGCTGCAGGGCAACAAAGTCCCTGCGCCACAACTATTCAGCCTGTGCTATAGAGCCCTGGAACTGCAACTACTGGACTGGCGTGCTGAAACTACTGAAGCCTGAATGCTCTAGAGGCTATGCTCCACAGCGGGAGAGGCGATCACAATTAGAAATCCATGCTTCACAGCTGGAGAGTGGCCCCCACTCACCACAACGACAGAAAAAGCCCATGGAGCAATGAAGATTCAGCACAAATTAGTAAAAAATAAGTAAAAAAATCCAAATGCAAAAGAATGAAATTGGACCCCCAACCTAACACCAGATACAAAAATTAACTTGAAACGGATCAAAGACCTAAATGTTAGAGCTTAACTCTAAAGCTCTTAAAATAAATAAATATTCATGACCTTGGATTAGGTCATGGTGTTTTAGATAAGACACCAAAAGCAGAAACAGCAATAGAAAAAATAAACTGGACTTTATAAAAAAAAAATTTTTTTTTAAGTGGCAGTTGGATTTTTTGGAGTGGACAGAATTCCCGGCCTGCACAAGCTTGAGTGACTTACTCCAGGTGACACGAAATGTGGTCCATAGATCTGGACATTTCTCTGCTCCAAACAGCCTCATCCCTTGAGTGGCTGGCGCCTGACAGGGAGAATCCCTCCCAGTTCCCTGGAGCAAAATGATGACTCCCTGGAGCAGTTTCTGGGAACTTGGGAAGGGGCTGCCCCTGGCCGGGATCAACCTGCTGTGGGCACAGAGGTCCTATCTGGGGTGCCATAAATTGTTACTGAAATCGCAAGTCCTTGTGCCTGACACAGAATGAAGCCCATCAATACTAAATATTAGAGTCTTAAACAGAGAAAGGTTTATTACAGATTCGTACAAAGGTGGGTGGCTCATGCCCTAAGAACTCCAAAGTTATTTAAAAGCTTTCAGCAAGTCCCTTTAAAAGCAAGAGGTGAGGGATGGGCATGGTTGGCTGTTGCAGACTTCTCAGTGTCAGATCCTTTGTTCTTGAGGTCCGGTCATGGTCAGGTAATGATGTTCCTGTAAGTCTCTACCAGATGGATGTTATTATCTGTCCTGACAAGAAAGGGCAAAGTCCCAAGGCACAACTTTCACCCTCCAAGGTCCCAGTCCTAGCTAAGAGGAGGCAGATCTCAGTTGGCAGCTCCTTCAGGGCCAGGTTCCCATATCCTGCCCAGCTGTCATCCCTGAGGAAGCCAGGCATCCAACCCAACTGGCCCTCTGTCCCCTCAGGCCACCCAAATTGGAAGACCAGATCTCACAGACTGCAACTCACACAAACAGCCACTGCTATTAGATCACAGAGAAAGGGATGGGGGAGAGGTTCACCGCTGCCTCAAGGGCTGGGCCACGGCTAGTGGAAGGCCTTAATAAGGGCTCTGGAGCTCTCAGGATGTAGACCTCAGTCTGTTTCCTGGGCTCTCCAGTTCACCCACTAGCCCAAGGTGGGTGAGCTGGAGGGCCTCCAAGAGAAGGTCTGAATCTGCTTCTTACCTCACTCTCCACTTAATGACCACCACATCATGAACCTTGGACTGAATCATTTCCCCAGTGGCCCCTCATTGACAATTACCTGTGGGCGGGGCCCACTCGGTGCTGACCAGTAGCTAAGCAGGACAACTACCAGGGTGCTCAATGACGTTGGTTGCTTGTGGGCGGGGCCCACTGAGGCACTGGCCAATGGCTGAGCAAGACCTGTTGCCTAGTAACAGGGTGCTGCGTGACGAAGCACAACAAGGTTACCTGCTAAGGGCTGCCCTTCCTGCTCTGTGAGGCTTTCCCTACCTGTGCAGCCAAGCAGTTATTTTTAGTCCCAAATAGAAGTAGCTGCGCTTGATGGAGGCTGAAGTGATTTCTTTCTCAACGTTCTGGTGATCTACAGACAAGATTCCCAGAAATCAGTCTTTGGCCTCTTTTAAAAGGAGTTAAGTTCTTCCTCTGCTCCTGGAAGTTGGCAGCGCCACTTCCCATTGTCCCTGTTGTTGCTCAGTGGTGTCTGACTCTTTGCAACCCCACAGACTGCAGCACGCCAGGTTTCCCTGTCCTTCACCATCTCCCGGAGTTTCTCAAACTCATGCCCATTGTCCCTAGTAGGGCCGGTTTACACTTGTTCCCTGTGGCTGACGCAGCGCGCCCCTTGCCAAAGCCTATAGAGCGGTGGGAACTCTGGGTAATGCGGAGTGTCTGGACCATGGGCTTGGGGCAGGACTTCCGGCATCACACAGGTGGCGGTCATTGTCTGTTGCTGGGTCTGTACACTCCATCATAGCTTCAAGAATGTGGTGTCTGGCCCCAGGAAGTCTCGAGAGAAATTTCACCCCCACCCTAAACTTCACAGCGATGTCTGAAGGTCAACGATGGTGAATAACAAATGTGCTTGGATCCTGTACTTCTCCTCCTCCCCTTAGGGATCCCGCTCAACCCACACCTGGGGATGGCAGTCACCGTGTTGAGCAACCCTCGTCATGTAATTCAGGGTTCTCCATGTCCTCACCCTACCTTACCCCCATCCGTGTCCTAAGAATAAGAGGCGCCTAATCAGGTCACTTCTTTCTGGCCACAAAAACGTTCTTGATCACCATCTTAGAGTCTGCATTAGGAAAAGGCTTTACAAGTCTAGCAAATGTAAGGAAGCTTTTACAGCAAGTGCTCAGGTGTTCAGCTCTAGGCATTACACACTGGGAAAGACCTTATTTGTAGGATAGGGAATAGGGTAAATCTGTTAGCCAAACTCCCATCTCAGTGGCCACTTGGGAGTTCACACTGGAAAAAGGCTTTACGGCTGTGTGGAATGTGGCAAAAACCTTTACGTAAATACAAAACTACAATAGAGCTTGAAAATCAGTAGATACTCATTGAACATTTAATTTTTTATTAAACATTTAATTATTAAAGAATCGAATGAATGTGACACCCCAGATTCCTATCCATTTTAGGTTTTTACTGTTTTAAGGCTACTTGAAAAGTCTTAAAACTATACTTCAAAGTATTACTGTATTAAAGAATGAAAAAATAATCAAATTTCTAAGACAAAATCCTGAATGGCCAAAGTTTCCACATAGCCACTGCTCAGATAACTGTCGATTCTCAGACTCACATGTCCTGTTCAGTTTTCTTTGAGATCTTTTGTTTTTCAATCCTCTGCAGATATGTTGCCAGAGCTATCCAGCCACTATTTTTTAAAAACTACGTTAACAGTTTTCAGTGATTTTCATTTCACAATGTTTTCTGGAATCATCTCCACTCCCCACGCAGATGCAATCGTTGCAATAACAGTAGCAATCAATGATCATTGTGTTGACACAAGGATGAAAGAGCAGATAAAACCAAGGAGGGTCTTGGAATGCCGGAATGGAAAAACCAGACCCTTATCGTCCTTCCCTCCCCCATGTTGTAACTATTAACGGAACTGTATAACCTGTCTTCCCTCCTACCCCATAAAGAGAAGGTATTTGCCCTACTCTTCCCCCACGTATACATGCCTCATCCAATCAGCAAATGACCGGCAAGACCCCTATCCCACTCCTTGTACCCTAGACATAAAAGTGGACTAAGAACTCCTGTTCAATGTCAGTTCTCCCTTGAGCTGGCCTGCTGTTCTAACAGAATCTCCCATTCTAATAAACTTTATTTCCTGCTCATTCTGTCTCATGTTTGGAAATTCTTTTCCATCCTGCACCCAGACTATGACAATAATCACTTCTCATCAAAGAGATCAGATTTTGGTGACCCCAATTTTTTTGTTTTTGGTTGTTCTTTCCACGCTTTTATTTATTTACGTTTGAATGGGTTTATATCCTTGAGGAGTATAGCATCACACAGATTCTATGTCCACTGGTGTTAGCAAGAAGGTTGCTTAGGGATTTGAAACAAATCATGCCACTGTCTCTGTGAACACGAGATATTTCCCCCCAGATTACTCTGGTTTTGTTCTGTTTTCCATCAGGTGTTGTGTTGTTGTTCTTTGCTCTGTACACATGAGCACATCTTTTACCTAGATATTTAGAATTCATTTCGAGAACACATTTTTAAGAAGAGCTGCATGCTCCCTCTGGTTCCAGAGACTGGGCTTATTTATATCCAGCATAAACGGCCTTGGATCACAGCCTTCCAGATATATGTGTCCTTTCAGAAGTCTTTTTTCCCAGCAGGACTCCAAGACTGTTTAAAGAGAAAGGCTGATGTCCCAAACTTCAGGGTTCCAGAATCTTCTTTGCACTTACGGCCCTCACCCTGCGAGTTTACCTGGAGGTCCTGGTAAGCTGCGCTCCTAGCTCAGGCACAGAGCCGGGAGAACTACATTTCCCAGAGGATTCTGCCCCGATCGCCTTCGCCCGATCAGAATTCAGGAGAAGTGCACTTCCTATGTGAGCTTCGCGTTGGGCCGGGACTTCCGGCATCCTCCTGGTGGCGGTCGTTTTGTCGGCCCTTGGGTGCTATCGCCCGGTCTCGGGTGACGGAGCGGCGAGTGCAGATCGAGAGGGTCCGAAGGGAGACTCTTGCCGCCCCAGGCCCAGGGGAGAAACCGCTCTTCCCGCGTCCCGCCGCCTCTCCAGCCGCTCCTAGCCCCGCTCCCCCCGCAGAGTCCGATGGCGGCGGCAGCGCTGAGGGACCCACCTCAGGTAAACGCTGGTCCTCAGGGCCCGCACCGCCCTCATCCCACCAGACACTAAAGCCCCGAGTGTTCACGTGCCGGCAGCCCAGGCGCCGGGGTCCAGGACGGTCAGGTGGCTGTGGGTGGGATCTTGTGACTGACTGATGGCTCCTGGGAGAGGGTGACAGGTGGAGGGACCCCACCTGTCGGTGGGAAGTTTGGAGTTAAAATACTTCCATTTCTGGAAGCTGAGAAGTCCCTGCATGCCAGAGCTTAAGAATCATCTGTCTGCCCACCTGCCTGTTGCTGTGGGTGGACAAAGTAATCAAACAGGACCATGAGAAGAATGTGGACATCAGAGTCACCAGGTCTGATATCTCCTCTGAGATGGGGAAATGGGGAGGTGGGTGAGCAGAGTTTGACTGGTGGGTGGATGAACTTGGGGTCCTATGGAAGAAGCTGATCATGGAATGAATTGTCCCCATCATGGCAGGCCTGTGTGACCTTTGAAGATGTGGCCATTTACTTCTCCCAGGAGGAGTGGAGGCTCCTTAATGGGACACAGTTTCCTGTATTGTGATGTGATGCTGGAGAACTTTGCACTTACAGCGTCCCTGGGTAAGGCCTTCATATTCCTCCCAGTGTCCTCAACTGACCTCTGTGTTTTCCCATCTTCCCGTCTCTCCAGGAGACAGCTCTGTCCATTCCACAGCTGGGCCGTGGTCTCTGCTACCTTCCCCCCTTCCTGGCATATGTGCTGTGGGTGCCAGTGCTGAGCTGTGTGCACCGCCCCAAGCACTGTGCTCCTGAAGCAGCCCCAACATCTGCTGCCCCAAGGCGTGCAGGGAAGTGTCTGGGAGTCAGTCTGTCAGTCAGCCTAACAGAGCTCACATTTCCTGCCCTCTCCTTGGCTGGATGACTGTCCATATCTATGACACCCTGTGACCCAGATCCTTCTCTTTTCCTCTTTTTTTTTTTTTAAATTAAGATATAACTGACATAGGACATATTAGTTTCAGGTGTTTGACATAAAGATTTGATGTTTGTATATATTCAGAATGCTCACAACAGTAAGTCTGGTTAACATCCATCACCACACAGAGTTGCATTTTTTTTTCCCCTTGTGATGAGAACTTTTAATTCTAAGACTTCCTTCTGACTGCCTATATCAGGAATTCTAGACCTTGTCATGGTCACTATCTATATGGAGGTTTTTCTTGAAAGACCCTGTCTTGAGATTTCATTGTAATATTCTTTCCTCTCCTATGGTCTCTTGTTTCCTGAGTTCCTCTGGACCAGTGCTGACATTTCCTGTCTTTCCCTAAGGACATGTTTCATTCAGGTCTCATGTAGTTACAGAAATGTAACTGGGGGGGGATGTGGGGGGAACCCTGATTGCTTTACAGTATGAACAGGGCAAGATGGTCTCAAAGAAGGCCCGGCCCTAGTGCATGTCAAAGGAGGTGAGGGCATGAAAACGAGATTGTGTTTAAATCATACTAGGAACTTACTGTGTGACCACCAGTGTTTTGTTGCGAATGACACTGGACACAGATCATCTCAACACTTTCTTCTGCATACTTGACACTTTCTTGATTTGTCATTTCAGTTTCTGACTGTCCCCACCTTTCTGATCTGCATGCATCACTTTTGTCTCCACTGCACCCTCTGTAGTTCTCCCACAGTGACTTACACTTACTAGACATACCTCAGAGATATTGTGGATTCGTTTCCAGATCACTGCAATAAAGTGAATCACACAAGTTTTTTTGTTTCCCAGTTCATATAGAAGTTATTATACCATCCTTTAGTATATTGTGTGCTATAAAATTATGTCTAAAAAACAATATACCTACCTTAATTAAAAAGTACCTTTTTGCCAAAAAATCCTAACCATTATTTGAGCCTTCAGTGACTCATAGTTGTCACATCAAAGATCATTGATTCACAGAGCACCATAACAGCTATAATAATATTGAAATAGTTTGAAAGATTGTGAGAATTACCAGAATGTGACACAGAGACACAAAGTGAGCAAATGCTATAGGGAAATTGGCACCCATAGACTTGCTGGACTTAACATTGCTACAGACCTTCAATTGGTAAAAAATGTGGTATCTACAAAGGGCAATAGGGCAAAGTGCCATGATAATGAGGTATGTCTGTAAAGTGAGGTGTGTGCATATTCTTAAATAGTCCTTGGACCCAGCTGCTCAGTTCCAGTTGTATTTCCATGGGCCTGGACACCGCCATCCTTCTGCGTAGTATGGACATGTTCTCAGCTGACAAGATCTTGCTGAAGGTTGTTGGCAGACGAGTGAGTCATTGATCTTGCCTCTCCTCCTCATGTGGCATTCATATTTATGCCCTTTGTTCTGGAAAGTCTCCCTTCTGTGATCTTTAGAGGCATGTCACTGCAGAGCAGCCCTCCCTTCAAATCAGTGCCTCATCCTGAAAACATTTACATGGCTTCATTCTCTGGCCTGAATGTATGTGTGTGACATGCCTTTCTGTGGGACTTCCACATCCCACTAAAGCTCACATGCACATTATTAGTGTTTCTCTGCTTTTAGATTGTTGGTGTGAAACGGAGGAGGATGAGGTGATACCTTCTGAGCATAGCCTTTCTGTAGGAGAGTCACAGGTCAGGACTTCTCAGTCAGGTCCATTGACCCAGAAGATTCATCTCTGTGAGAAATGTGTCCCAGTCTTGAAAGATATTTTGCAGCTGACTGAGCTCCAAGCAGCATATCCTGGGCAGACACCATACTTTGGTGGGTGGTCCAGAGGCTTCTGGTTGAACCCAAACCTTCACCAGTACCAAGAGCATGGCAGTGGAGACAAAGTCTTTAAAATGGACATGAACAGGGCCTCGATTGTGACGAGTTGCATTTTCCATGTGTCAGGGAAGCCTGTCCCTAGTGAGGAGAGTGGAAAGGACTTCCTAGCTACCTTGGGCCTTCCTCAGCACCACACCACTCTCAACAGTGAGAAGCCACCCAGCAGCATTGAGTGTGAGGAGGCCTTGAAGAATGGAGAAAGTTATCAGAAGTGGATTGAATGCAAGAAAGTTTTTGGCAACACTCATACACTTCACCACCAGAGAGTTTGCAATGGAGAGGGTCTTGATGAGTGTGACAAATGCAGATACAGATTTGTTTAGCACCAGCAAATTCACATTGGAGAGAGGCCTAATGAGTGTAGTGAATGTGGAAAATTCTTTAGCCATAAAACCCACCTCATTCGACACTGGAGAGTTCACACTGGAGCAAAGCCTTATGAGTGCAGTGACTGTGGGAGATCATTTGGCCAGAAATCTGATCTCATTCAACACCAAAGAGTTCACACCGGAGAAAGGCCTTATGAGTGCAGTGAATGTGGGAAATCTTTTATCCAGAAATCCATTCTCATTAAACACCAGAGAGTTCACACTAATGAAAGGCCTTATAAATGCAGTGAATGTGGGAAGATGTTTAACCAAAGTTCTGGCCTCCTTTGACACAAAGGAGCTCACACTGGAGCAAGGCCTTATGAGTGTGGTGAATGTGGGAAATCATTTATCAGTAAAACCCATCTCATTCGACATTGGAGAGTTCACACTGGAGTTAGACCTTATGGATGCCTTGAATGTGGAAAATCTTTTAGTGAGAAATCTCTCCTTGTTCAACACCAAAGAGTTCACACTGGAGAAAAGCCTCATGAGTGCAGTGAATGTGGGAAATCCTTTAGTCAGAAATCTGTCCTCATTCAACACCAAAGGGTTCACACTGGAGAAAAGCCTTATGAGTGCAGTGGATGTGGGAAATCCTTTAGTCAGAAATCTATCCTCATTCAACACCAAAGGGTTCACACTGGAGAAAAGCCTTATGAATGCAGTGAATGTGGAAAATCCTTTAGCCACAAAACCCATCTCATTCGACACCGAACAGTGCACACTGGAGCAAAGCCTTGTAAATGCAATGAATGTGGGAAATCTTTTACTCAGCACTCTAGTCTCCTTCGACACAGGAGAGCTCATGTGCAGTGAATGTAGGAAGTCCTTTAGCTGCAAATCTAACGTCAGTCAACACCAAAGAATTCACACTGGGAAAAGGCCTTGTATACACATTGAATGTATGCTTTTTCCTTCCTTAGTATAGTTGTGGTGGAGGTAAGTGTCTGTGAGGAACCATCCACCTAAGTTAAATCTCATATTGGGATGTCCACAGACTGGAGATTGACTCACTGTAAATTTCACAGTTGTGTGGGAAGTACGTGTAACCTGCCAGGTTCACTGCCAGTTTCTTTGCCAGAAACCATCTCACCTCTAGCATCTGGCATGTCCTGATGGTTGGCATAGTCACCACCCTGGTGTGTTCACAGCAACTGGCCTCTGTACTCTCCCCTGCGTTGGAGGAAATTATGAGTACTGTCAGCCCTTAAGGAGTCTTCATTCCCTTTTTTCTCACAAGTTAGGGCCTGGACCTGACCCTATGTTGGCTCAAAGACTGCTATCTGAGTCCTTGCAGCAAACTAGCTTTTATAGGGACACAGTTGGTCTCAGGTAGTGCTTGTGTTGGAGTTTTCCGGCTTTCAAGTCACCAAACCAGAAATTGCCTATTGCATGTTACTCTGATTTGTATAATAATAAAGGCCTTATTGTTTAAGCACCTTAGTCTTGGAAATGCTCTTCACTGTGTGGAATAGTTTGAAAGCACAATAGGACTGTCAGCCTGAGGGGTAAATTACTTTTGTAGTGGAGATCCAAACTTCAGGTGCCTGAGATGGCCGAATATGGCACTCTTGTTTTGTAGCAGTTTGCATTGCTGCCAAGGCCTCTTAGGAAAGACTACTTTGTATTATACTTTTCTGCCTGGATGTCAGAGGTCTGTGGATTCTATTACTGGAGACAACATGAATTTGTTTTTCCTTGCTTAAAGGGGATAATGCACAATGTCAAGCTCTGCTGAGGGGAATCTTAACCCCAGTTCTCCTCCAAAGGAGCCATGTACCCTGATACCCAGAATTCTGTAGGCTAGTGTCCATGGTTGTAAGACTGCAGGGGCAGGGGAGACCACAGTTGGTATGAAAACATTGGTTAGTAGAGATAGTAGAGAGGGGAAGAGACTGCAGCAATCTGTGTGGAAGAAGGTACCTCTTCTAAGATACAGCCACAGATGTTCTACTGAGTGACTATAGGATGAGTATGTCCAGAAATCTCCAGGTATGTTTATGTTGTGAAGTCATTGGCAGACAAAATAAGGAGTTGGGATTCTTCTAGCCTTTCTGAGCTGTTCATCTCAAGGCCATTGCTATACAGGCAACAGAAGCAGTGTGGAGAGATACTGTGTCCAGACATGTGATTTTGTGATCCAGTCAGCAGTCCTCTTGACTCAGTGGGAGATGGCCTTCATTGTTTGCCAATATTTCCTGCCACTGAGAAGAGATGCCACCTCAAGTCTTGAGAATCGAGATAGTGGAGTCATTTTCTGAAGAACTGGGCATTTAGATTTTTATTTGGATTTTTATTATGGAACCAGTTTTTTAACTGCTGTGAGGGTATGGAATAACTTGTGAATATTCAAAGTGTACAGTTTGAGAAATTTTTATCTGTATACACTTGTGAAACCATTATTATGATAATGAGTGTACCTGTTACCTGCATATTTTCCTCATGCTATTTTATAGTCTCCTGACTCGCCCTGGCTATACAGACAACCATTTATGTACATTACTTTACAATCGATTGTATTTTTAGAATTTTATGATGGATCATGAAATGTTTACATCTTTTTCTGATTTCATCGATGCTATATAGTTACTTTGTGACTCATTAATTGTTCATTAAATGTTCCTTACAAGAACATTCTTATTTCTCAGTACTTTTCTCTTCCATGTATAATTGACTGTTCATCCATTCATCTATTTATGGATATTTGAGTTATTTCTAGTGTTTTCTTGTTGTACAGTCACTCAGTCCTGTCCAAATCTTTGTGACCCCATGGACTGCACTGCCAGGCTTCCCTGTCCTTCACCATCTCCCGGAGCTTGCTCAAACTTATGTCCATCAAGTCAGTGATGGCATCCAACCATCTCATCCTCTGTTGTCCCCTTCTCCTCCTGCCTTCTATCTTTCCCAGCATCAAGGTCTTTTCCAGTGAGTAGACTTTTCACATCAGGTGGCCAAAGTATTGGCACTTCAGCTTCAGCAACAGTCCTTGCAATGAATAGTCAGGGTTGATTTCCTTTAGGATTGACTGCTTTGATTTTGCAGTCAAAGGGACTCTCAAGAGGCTTCTCCAACACCACAGTTCAAAAGCATCCATTCTTCGGCTCTCAGCCTGATTTGTGATCCAACTCACAGCCATACATGACTATTGGAAAAACCATAGCTTTGACTATATGGACCTTTGTTGGCAAAATAATGTCTCTGCTTTTTAACATGCTGTCTAGGTTTTGTCATAGTTTTTCTTCCAGGGAGCAAGTGTCTTTTAATTTTATGGCTGCAGTCCCTGCCCGCAGTGATTTTGGAGCCCAAGAAAGTAAAGTCTTTCACTGTTTGCATTGTTTCCCCATCTATATGCCATGAAGTAATGGGACTGGATGCCATGATCTTAGTTTTTTGAATGTTGAGTTTTAAGCCAGCTTTTTCACTCTCCTCTTTTACTTTCATCAAGAGGCTCTTTAGTTCCTTTTTAGTCCGAGGCACCTGCTCATGTGCCTGCAGCCCAGAAAGTGGGGTCCAGGACGGTGAGGTGGTCGTATGTGGACTAACGGACTGTCTATGAGGCATGGGACGGACTGATGGGCTGTGTCTGATGGACTGTGTGATGGCGAGTGGGAAAGGGACCCACAGGCGCAAAGGCTTGGAGGTTGGACTGTGGCGGCAGTGTTAGAAAAAACTGGAATCTGTCTTGTATCTGCCTAGAGCAGAGAGTGTGAGGTGGAGTCTCACCTAGACTGTCAAGCTGAGAGTTTTGTGGGCTCAGACAGTAAAGAATCCACCTGCGATGTGGGAGACCTGGGTTCAATCCCTGGGTGGGAAAAATTCATCAGAGAATGGAATGGCAACCCACTCTGGTATTCTTGCCTGGAGAATTCCATGGATGGGGGAGTCTGGCAGGCTACAGTCTGTGGGGTCACAAAGAGTCGTACAGGACTGAGCAGTTAACAATTTCACTTTCACTTCTAATAACCCATTGAGCCATGGAGAGTTGTGAAGAGAAGAAAGACACAGTCTGACTTACGATTTTGAACGTTTTCCAAGAGCTACTCAGAGAACAGACTGAAATGGGAGTGATGCTGGCAGTGAGGTGCAGGGAGGGTGAGTCCTTGTCCAGCATAGCTGCAAAGAGGCAGGTCTGCTGACTGAAGCAGAGAGTTCAGTCTTTTAACCCCAGCTTATCTGGTCTCCAGGGCTGGGGAGAGGTACAGGGGAGGTTTGAACCCTTTGGAATGCACCTCTATGGCTTGCTTCTACTCACAGACCCCCATGGCTGAAGAATCACTTAATGGAACCTACACAGAGAAGTCGAGGGTGTCCCAGGCCCTCACTGGTTTGGATCTCATTCATAGAACCTGAGATTGTGGTGTCCTAGGACTCTTCGCCTGCCATTTCCCCAGCCCTTGGGTCTGGGGACCTGGGAGAAATCATCTAGACTCATTCTGAGCCCAGGGCAAAGGGTTTTCTGGAGGAATTGTTCTTTCTGCCACCAATGAGAAAAGGTGTAGAAGATTATCTCGGGAACACCTACCAGCATGTGCAAGTGCTTGGTTGGGTGGCCACAAGCTGGGAACAGGGCACAGATCTTTCTTTTAGGAACAGAGTGTAGGGGGAGAGGAGTCATTCTTGTAATGTGGTTGCCTGTGAAGTTGGGCATCTGCTGTGGAAGTAATGCAGATTTGGAACAGAGGAGGGAGATAACCTTACTTCCAGCTTCATCTGGTTACAGAGTGGAAAACAGACTTGGGGGGAGGAAGGCGGACCAGGGAGGAGGCTACTGCAGAAGTCCTGATGCATGGTCACGGACCAGAGTAGTGGCTGTGGAGGTGGAAGAAGTGGTTGGATTCTGGGTTCATTATTTAAGATGGGCTGCCCAGATTTTCTCATTTTGAGGGTGAGAGAGAGAAAGCTAAGAGTCAGGGTTGATGGCAAAGCTTTGGTCTTAGCGACTGAAAGCCTGGAAGCTTCATTAACTTTGAGACAAGATGTTCAGTAGTAAGAGTGATTTTCTGTGGAGATGTCAGAAGTTTTTGTTTTTGGCTGGGTTTCCATTCTGAGATTTTTTTTCAGAGAACAAATGAGTGGTGGCATCAGGTGGGCAGCTGGACAGAGAAGTCTGGGAATCTGGGGTGTGGTTCAGCAGGTGTGTGTGAACTCAATTGCTTCTGACCCTTTGGAACCCCACGAACTGTAGCCCTCCAGGCTCCTCTGTCCATGGAATTTTCTAGGCAGGTGTACTGGGGAAGTTGGCTATTTTCTACTCCAAGATCTCTTCAACGAGGGATTGAACCTGTGTCTCGTGCTTGACAGGTGGATTATTTACCACTGAGCCACCTGCTAAGCCTGGTAGAGAGTTATAGGTATCTAAAATTCACTTATGATTCAGTATGACTAATGTTAAAGCGAGAATTAGAGACAGGTAAGAGGTTTTCAAATGGTGCTGGGATCCATGAGAGGTCATGGGTAGAACTGGATACTGTTTGGTTTTGCCCTGTTCTCTGGGGTGAGTCCAAGGAGATGACTATGGTGTGGGACAAGGAATTGATAGTGGCTGCAGGAATGCAGCTGTGGGGTCTGGAGATGTGAGAGAGGTACAAGTGGAGGTAGGAAGCATGAATTGATGGCTCTTGGGCCCTGGTATAGGATATAAAAGGGTAATGGGTAACTCCACATTTTATTGTGAGGCGCGATATGGAAGATCCCATGGGAATTGCCTGGCAGGAAGGGATGTTTAGTTGCTCAGTCATGTCTGACTCTTTGTAACCCAATGGTCTGTAGCCTGTCAGGCTCCGCTGTCCATGGGATTTTCCAGGCAAGAATATTGGAGAGGGTTACCTTTTCCCTCTCTAGGGGATCTTCCCGACCCAGGGATCAAACCTCATTGTAGGGGGGTTCTTTGCTGGCTGAGCCACCAGGGAAGCCCTGGCAGGAAGGGATTGAGTCCTGCAATTCTGTCCCTGAGCATCTCTCCGATGGCATCTCTTTGCCTCCCTGTGTGTAGTTGTTGAGGGCTGGACACAGTGATGAGTGGAACCATGAGTGGAGAGCAGTACTGGTGGCCTCAGGTTTTGGTATATCATCTGAAGTGGGGAGCCCGAGAGAAACCTGGGTGTGGGGTAGGTGTGTGCAGGATGGATTGTGGATCCTCAGGAGAGAAGACCAGCGGTTTCATCTGTCCCCATCATGACAGGGCAATGAGACTCTGGAGGACATGGCTGTGTACTTTTCCTGGGAGGAATGGAGCCTCCTTAATGAGGCTCAGAGACGCCAGTACCATGACGTGATGCTGCAGGTCTTTGCACTTATATCCTCACTGGGTAAGGCCTGCACAATCACCCCTGTGACGTGGGCTAGACTTTGCCTTTCTGCTTTTCTTTAGGGGCTGCTCTGTCCTTCCTGCATTCAAACCATGGGAATTACTTTTGTTCCTAGTTCCTTGGGTAGATATTGTTGTTGCCAGGGCTGAGTTGTTTGCGCTACCCTTTTCTCTCCTTGGAGCGTCAATACCTGCTGCTCTGAAGCCTAGTAGGAAGCTGAATGGATCCCATCTTGCTTGTCCTTTCCATGGTTGGATCACTTTGCAGACCATGATTGCTTGGTTTGGCTCCCTTCTTCTCACACTTTCATACCTGCCTGTGCTGAGAATTGCCATCACTGAGGTGGGACTGCTTAGGTGCACAATGAGCTATTTCCTGATACCCTCATGTGAGGTTCTTTTGTAACATTTAGTTTTCTTTTCTGTGATCGGTCATGGGATAAGTTTCTCTGGGCTGGTAATGGCCATTTACCTGTCTTGCCTTTCCCTCGGGACTTTAGTTTTCTAGGTTCCATGTAGTTGCTCAGCATGGATTGCATGGGAGACCTGGGTGTCTCACAGAATGGATATCAGTCCTACCATGGCAAGATGGAATACAGAGGCCTGGGCTAAGGTGGGTCAAGAACATGACATCAGAGTTCACATCTTACCAGGAACCTGTTTAGACTAGTGTTTTGGAGCCATTGCTGGGTACCACACCTCGTTTACATCTTTGGCCTCATTCTTTATACTTGGTCAACTTGTCATTTTAACTCTGACTTTTAGTTCCTGGCTTCACCCAACTTTTCTGCCTCCACCTGTTACCCCTTCCTTTTTACTGCTGCCTCTGTAGGTAGACAGACAACTGTCTTCTCTGAGGATACTGTGGTGACTGATACACTCTATGAGGATCTGTCTGGTGGCAAAGGTGAGATGACTTCCACCATAAAACCTGGCAGTGACTTAATTACGGCAAGGGTCCTGAGCAGGTGAAATATGAAACACAGCTCCTGAAGATTCCTCACATACCTGGAACCCATGGTAGATGTCTCCTCATAGAGGCCTTCTAGTGTTTTCACACTGAGCAGAGAGCACATTCCTTGAAGGTCAAAGGCCATTACCTCATGTAGATTTTGTCATGCAGAAAGCTTTTTTTTTCCACATAAGCAGAATTCCCAAAACTTAAGGCCTGAGTTGAGATTTTGGTGGTCAGTCAGAGCAGATTGTTAACTGAAGGCTTTCTCATGTTGGCTATACTCTCGAGGCCTTCATCTAGTGTGAAGTTTATGGTACTGAATGAGGTTGTAGTTTTGGCTAAATGATTTTCCACATTCAACTGCATTCATAAGGTTTTTCTCCAATGTGAATTCTCCGATGTAGAGTGAGTCTGAATCTTTCTCTGAAGGATTTCTCACATTCCCTGCACTCATAAGGCCTTGCTCCTGTGTGAACTCTTCGGTGTTGAATGAGGCTGGAGTTTTGGTTAAAAGATTTCTCACATTTGGAGAAGTGGAAGAAAGTCACATAATTTTTTGGTCTCCCAGCTAAAATAAAAGTTATGTTTATACTGTAGCCTATTGTGTGCAATAGCAGTATAATCCGGAAAAAAAAGGACTACTTTATTTAAAGTATTGGCATACTTTTTATTCAAAAGATATTTTATAAAAAAAAAAATGCTAACCATCATCTGAGCCTTCAGTGATAAGTCTCTCTTATCCCTAACACAGCTGAAACTCACAAAAACCACTTAAGGCTTCCATCTGTGTTTTTGAAAAACGGAAATATGAGTGGAGTGTGACTGGACTCAGAGTGACATTTGGTGTGTCCTTTAGGTCTTAGAGCTTTGGGGAATATCCGAGAGGACATTTCTAAACGTTTCTTCCATCCCTACAGAGTACACTACATGGTAGCTGGGTGCGGGCTTCTGAAGAGTGAAGCCCCGCCCCATCCTCGGAGCCGCGACGCCCCAGCGCTCCTTGTGATAACAATCGGCGTTAGCCCAGGCCGCAAGGGCGTCTGCGAGTCGCTGCAACTGTTGTCTCAGCGGAAACTACACTAACCAGAAGCCTCTGCGCCTCTGCGCCACAGAGCAGCGGCACTGCTAAACGGTGTTTCTGTACGTGCGAGGTCGTCTGGGAGGGACTTCCGGCATCTTTCTCGCGGCGGACATCTTCTCGGTTCTTGGTCGACCTGTCCGAGCAGAAACTCGGGACCTGTTGTCCGGTTCAGAGGTGACAGAAAGCGAGAAGGCGCGGGAGGAGACCCTATTCTCGCTACGAAGAGGCTCGGCGGCGGCAACTCTCGCGAGGATTCCGCCACCACGCCAGTCGACAGCGGTGCGCTGTTCCGACGTGAGATCCTTCCGGACTCTGTGGTCCTGACTGATGGCGGCGGCAGCAGTGGACCCGCGTAGGTGGGTGCTGCGTTCCCTGGATCTTGACGGGTCGCGACCCCCACCTCAGAATCGTAGGACCCTGAATGAGTGGTGTTTATTGAGGTCTTTGTGGTCTAGGCTCCGGAGCGTTTGTAGATGGAGCCGCCATTTCTGACGGCTTTTGTGTTGGGACTTGGATGAGTGTTACCGGCCCAGCGACTAGCAGGAGCAAAGGCTTGAGCGAATGAGCCGGGAACTTTCGCGAAACGTGGGTGTTCACATCCTCGGGGAGCAGGGCGGGGTCGGGGGTGAGTAGTAGTCTCCTGGACTGGCAGGGTGAGGCGAGTACGAGTACAACGTTCTCAGCCATGAAGGGATCTGATCTGATCAGAAGTTTTTAAAAGTATGCCAAAGCTTAGGGGAAGACAAACTAGGGTGGGGTGGAGGTGATGAGGATGGAGGCAGGCACACCGGTAAGGAGACTATAAACTCCAGGAATGTTGTGGGGGCTGTTCCAGAACAGTGGCAGGAAGGGTTGGGAGTGGATAAGTCATTAAATTCTGGAGAGATTTTCAAGATAGAACTAAGAGTTTTCTGCTGCGTCAAATATGACTAAGTGAAAAAGAGTGTGAAGAACTACCCAAGTTTTGTTTTGGTTTTTTTCCTGAACATCTGAGAGAATCAAAGTGGGTAGATTGGAACAGGGAGCACCTTTCGTGGGGGAGGATCAGAACATGGACATGGTAAATCCATAGTGTCTCACAGTAGAGGCGTCACAGGGGCATTTGGTTAATTTGGTCCAGAGTTATGCAGAGCAAGCTACGCTGTAGACCTCTGAGGATTGAGGCCCCAAAGGTCAAAGCCTGGAGATGAGATTTAGGGGGAGAATGTTAAGGATGTTACTTTATGTGGTCCCTGAGGTGAGATATTAGAGTACAGGGAAGAAGAGGGGGGCATCCCTGAGATTCCCTCCAGAAAGGAGAAGTCCTGGAATATGAACGGGTTCTGGCTGGTGTCAGCAGAAGGAGAAGGCAATAGGGTGTTAGGACCTGACCTGAGTTGGAGAGCAAGGTGTGAGGTACTATAAATTTGCCACCCTGTGGACTCAGCATGCCCCTCTGTGGCACAGAGGAGGAGTCAGCCAGGCTAGTGGAGCAGCCTCACCCCATTCCAGGGCACTGGTACATCAGTTCCCCAGCTCCTCAGGTGAGAAGAGCTGAAGAGCCAACAGCATGCTCACCTACAGAGGGATATATACCTGGCAGATTGGTTTGGTGAGAGGACCTAGTGTATCCTTGGCAAGTAGACATAAGTAGACAGTTAAAATTAAAGGCTTTAAAAACTCAGAACGTATTACTTCATTTGCACTGAAAATATTTGCAAAACTGTTAAGCATATGCCGTAAAAGTTAATTCAGAGGTTGATGTCTACTAAATTGATGTGTACTAACACGTATGATACAAACAGCCCTATTAGGTGGATATCACCATTATCCCTGCTTTATATGTGAGAATACAGAGAGCTTGGGTTATGGTCACATAGCTGGTAGGAGGCAGCACTAAGGTCTGAGTATCTAAAGTCAGACATCCTGAAATCATTCTCACCAAAGGGCAGAGCAGGGATGAGGCAGACAGTTAAGTTCATGAGACTCCACTGGGGTAACCTAGCATTCCCAGATCCTTCTTCCTACCAGGTTGCTGTAGTGACAGAGGTGATTATTATCCCTGCATAAATGAGTGTAAAGTGTGCCAGTCCTCAGTCAGCCTAGCCCACCCCTCCATGTTCTTGGTGACCTATATGGCAAATAGTGGGATCTTGGGAATTTTAACCTACCCTTCTGCCTGCCATTGGGTTTGGAGACCCTTGTGTCCCCAAAGGTCTTGTGCTCTGAAAACTGGTCTGGAATTATGTGAAAGGGTTTCCATTTCCAGCAAGCAGTGGGGTGAAGTATGGAACAGTGTCCCAGGCATGGGAACCAGCCTGTGCAGATGCATCACTTAAGACTGAACAGGTTGTGTTCAGGAATTTAAGGTCTCCATTATGTTTGGTGATCAGAGAGCAGGGGACAGGATTCAGCTCTGGACTGGGAACCTTTGGACCTGGGCTTCTCTTTTGAAAGTGGTAGGAGCTATGAAAAGTTTGGAGCAGAGAAGGGAGTGATCCGATTCTGTTCTTAACAGGATATCTCTGGCTGTACAGTGAAGAAAAGACTATGGGGGTATAGGAAAGAGGACTGTTGATGTTGGCTGGGCCAGAGTGGTGACTACAGAGATAAGAGACAAGTGCTTGGATTCTGGTGGGTTTTGTTTTGTTTTTTAAAGTAGAATCAACCAGATTTTCTGATGTGGAGGGTGTGAGAAAGAAGAGGAAGAGTCATAGATGACTCCACAGTTTTTTTTTGCCTGAGAAGATGTACGGGAGAAAAAAGCCTCAACTGAATTTGTGAAGTTGGTGGTGAGAGTAACTTTCAGAAGTAGTATCAGGAGTTAGGTTTTGATCATGTTGAATCTGTGATGTTCCAAAGACTTCTGAATTGAGGTATCAAGTGGACAGCTGGACCCATGGGTATGGAGTTCAGAGGTGGGATTCAAGTTGGAGACATTCACAAGATGACAGCCAGTAACTTATTAGGGTAGAGTCGTGTATCACGTTTAGAGAGAGAACCTTTATGTCATGGGGGTCTGGAAAGGAGGTGGGGACAGTGGAGTGGAAGAGTTACCTTCAAGGCAAGAAAAGGGAGGTTAGTGTTAGTGTGCATGGTGAGTAAGGAAAGTAGGATGTGGCGGTTGAAGTCTTCTAGGGAGAAAGTGGACACGAGATGAATGCTGGGGTAAAGCAGTAAAGGAGACGAGGCGAAAGTGAGACCAAAGTCAGTGCTTATTCCCCTGTCCCTGTGCTTCTCAGGCTTTTGTGGTGACCTTTGTGGGCACTGGCAGGTTTCAGTCAGGCTGATTGGTTAGTTCAGGGCTAAATTGGGTCAGCTGACAGAGCCACTGTACTTGGAGTGGAAAGCCAGTGGGTGTGGGCTTTGAATGAGAACTTAGTGCTAAGTGTGAACCCTGTGACTGATGAGGATATAGTATCCCAAACATGCTATAGCAAGGTGGGAAAGGGCTGGCTTTATCTGATAATCTGCACATGGTTCTGAACTGCTGAAGGTGAATCAAGGAAGGAAGAATTTAAAAGCTGTGTTTGGATATACCTATGGCAGTGGGGGCTGGAGGTGATCCTGGACTCAGTGACCAAGCATTCTCTGGATGCTGTGTGCAGGTTTATGTCTGGGAGGTACTTGTGCTGTAAGCCTTCTTAGGTAACAAGGGAAGTGTGGGCTAAAGAGTGACATGCCCTTTGAGGTGCAATCTGAAGTCACTGCCTGGGGGCTTTGGTACTGAGGGCTCTAGAAGGAATGCGAAGCTCAAATTTGTGTATGAGGGGCATCATCTTTGGATCCCATGGGAACTAGCTGGCAGTGAAGGGTTGGTCCCTTCTTGCCAGGCCCAGACTATACCGTGTCTGTCCGCTTACTTGCTCTAGGATGGACAAGGTGGTCGATGGGAAATGAGAGAGGAGGTGTCAGTCACATGAGGGCCTGCTGTCTTCTTGTGACTTGGGGAGCCTGAGAAAAAAGTGAATGTGTGGCAGATAAGCCAGGAAACCTGGGGAGAGAGGCTGCCCTTTTGCTCAGTTGTCCACTTCATGCAGGAACACGTGACCTTTGAGGATCTGTGTATTTTTCCTGGGAGCAATGGGGACTTCTTGATAAGGCTCTGACACATTCATATCGCAGTGCAGTGCCTTCTATGCTTCGCTCTTACAGTTTTCCTGGGTAAGGCCCCGCATCACCTAGTTTTGCATGTTCTCCCCTTCCCCCTTTTCCCCTAGAAGTTGTGATTTCCTTCCTGTAAGTGGACCAGGGGCACTCCGTCACATAGATCCTCTGGGTGCCAGGGCTCAATGTGTACACTGCCTTCTTCACTCCCTGTGCTAACCTGCACCCTCCAGCACTGAAGCTGTGACTTCTAACCACCTGACCACCAGGGAATTCCCTATTGCTTCCCAGCTTCTGTTGCCCCAGAATTGCCGGGAAGGTCGAGGGTCTTGTGGTCAACCTAGTGGATGCTACCCTGCCTGGCCTCTTCCTGGTTGGATGGCTCTGTCTTCATTTAGGGCACCTCTGTGCTTCCCTGGTGGCTCAGCTAGTAAAGAATCCACCTGCAGTGTGGGAGTCCTGGGTTTGATTCTTGGGTGAGGAAGATCCCCTGGAGAAGGGAACAGCTATCCATTTCACTGTTCTGGCCTGGAGAATTCCGTGGATTGTATAGTTTTGCAAAGAGTTGGACGTGACTGAGTGACTTTCATGTTCACATACTGCAGATTACGTTCGCTTCCTTTAATTGTCATTCCTTTGGGCATACCTCTGTCATGAAGTACAGTCACAGTCACTGCTCGTGGGGCCCACTGGGTTGTTGCTTTAAGACATTCATTTTGTTATAATTAGTTTTCTTTCGCTCACCCCTGGGCGGACTCCCCTGGCCAGTGCTTTCCTGCTCACTTGCCCTGCCTTTCCTCTGTGACTTGTGTGTTCTAGATCCTCTGTAGAACTATGAGAGGTTGTGACTCAACTCTGAGAGGTCATGACTCAAGCCACAGCAGAGGGAGCTTGGACAGGTCCTGGTGAGTGGGAACCTGGAAAGAATGTAACTTCAAGGATGGGTTCAAATAGCACTAGAAACCTGTCCTGTGCCCACTACTGATTGGTGCCCAGGCTACAGGCCATACCTTATTTCTCTTTTCCTCCCCATTCTGGACACTTCACTTGTCATTTTTTTTTTTTTTTTTTTTTTCACTTGTCATTTTTATTCTGATCTGTGGCCCAGGGCTGCCCACCCCACTCACCAGTGTTCTCTACTGCCCCCTCTGTGGGACTTTTCTCTTTTGGACAGTGTTCATATGTCTTGAGACATAAGCATGTCCTTAAAATAGTTTTTGAATATGAATTACTTACTTACTTTAAGTCAGGTTTTCTGGGCCTGGACATACATTTCTGGACAGTGGTCCCTCTCAGTCATGCCAAGGCCCTTCTGAAAGTCATTTGCGTGTTGTGAGTTGAAGATCCTGCCTGCCTTATATCCCTGAGGCACACCCCATCCCTGTGTCTTTGCTGTTGTGAGGCTTTCCCCATCCTGTGACCCATAGAGTCCAGTACTGCACAGCAGCTTTCTTTAACCTGACCCTAAATCTATTGTCGTGGCTATGCTGGGCACACATTTGTGATGAGGGTGTCCACTCCCACTGAAGTCAACATGATGTTCAGTGACATTTTTTTGCTTTCAGGTTGTTGGCACGGAGTGGGCAAGGAAGAGGCACCTTCTGAGCGGAGTGTTTTTGTAGCAGTGTCACACATTCATACTTCCAAGGCAGATTCATTGACTCAGATGGCTCATCCTTGTAACTTATGTGGCCCAATCTTGAAAGATATTTTGCACCTGGACGAACACAAAGAAACACGCCATGGACTGAAACCTTACACATGTGGGGCGTGTGGGAGACAATTCTGGTTCAGTGCAAACTTTGACCAGCATCAGAAGCTGTACGATGTAGAGAAATTCCTAAGAGGTGACAAAGGCAAGACCTCATTTGTAACTAACTGTAGAGCTCGTGAAGAACCTCCACTGTCAGAGAAGCCCTTTGCATGTAAGGAGGAGCAGAAGAACTTCCAGGCCAGTTTGGGCAGTCACCAGCAAAAGGCCACCCACAGCAAGAGGAAGGCACGGAGTCCTGAGAGTGGCCAGGCCTTGCACATTGGACAGATGCGTTACAAGTGCATCGAATGTGGGAAGGCTTTCAGCCGCAAGGACACGCTTGTTCAGCACCAGAGAATCCACACTGGAGAAAAGCCTTATGAGTGCAGCGAATGTGGGAAAGCTTTCAGCCGCAAAGCCACACTTGTCCAGCACCAGAGGATCCATACAGGAGAAAAGCCTTACGAGTGCAGCGAATGTGGAAAAGCCTTTAGCCGCAAAGACAACCTTACTCAGCACAAAAGAGTTCATACCGGAGAGATGCCTTATAAGTGTGGTGAGTGTGGCAAATACTTTAGCCATCACTCCAACCTAATTGTACACCAGAGAGTTCACAATGGAGCAAGGCCTTACAAATGCAATGATTGTGGGAAAGTCTTCAGGCACAAGTCCACACTTGTTCAGCATGAGAGTATCCATACTGGAGAAAATCCTTACGTTTGCAGTGACTGTGGAAAATCCTTTGGCCACAAATACACCCTCATTAAACACCAGAGAATTCATACTGAGGCAAGGCCTTTTGAGTGCATTGAATGTGGAAAATTCTTTAGTCGAAGTTCTGACTTTATTGCACACCAGAGAGTTCACACAGGTGAAAGGCCTTTTGTGTGCAGCAAATGTGGGAAAGATTTCATCAGAACCTCCCACCTTGTTCGGCACCAAAAAGTTCACACTGGAGAAAGGCCATATGAATGCAATGAGTGTGGGAAGTCATATAGCTTAAGCTCCCACCTCATTAGGCACCAGAAAGTTCATGCTGCAGGAAGGCTTTAGGAGTGCTTTTAACACAGCAGGACTCACGGGGAAGAGCCCTGTGACTTCCTGTAGAGAGGGAGACATCCAATCATGTGTTGAACCATGTATATCTAGACACTGACAGTTGAGAGATAGTTTATGAATGCCATGTACGGGGGAAGCTTTCAGAAGCTATGTTGCACTTTCAGACCTGCTCAGGTTCTTTGCTGAATTTTTTAGTATCTGTGCCTGTGGCTGAAAACATCTCAACTCTACCAGCTTAGTTACCCTAATATCCTCAGGGGAGGCAGAACTTTGTATTCTCTGTCTAGTCCCTGGAGGGAGTTATAAGAAACCTGAGTTCTGGAATTCCCTGGTGGTCCAGTGGTTAGAACCCTGTGCTCCTTCTGAGGGCCTGGGTTCAGTTGCTTGTTGAGGAAATAAAATCCCACAAGCCATGTGGCCATAAATAAGTAAATGGAAACCTGAATTAAATGGAGGTCTTCATTTTCTCCCCTCTGACTGGCAAAGGTGTGGGCATGACCCATCTTTAGCCAAGAGGATCTGAGGTTCTGGTAACAGAAAAGGTTTACTTTCTTCATGGACATTGTTGGTTTCACTCTCATGTGATACTTGTAACATTTTTCCAGCCTCCAAGTCACCCAACCTAGATAATTATTTGCCTCATGTTGCTCTGGTTTGTGTGATGACAAATACCTTATGATAATAAATACCTTATTATTTAAGCCACCTTTAACCGTGAAGGTTCTTTTTATTGGAGTGGTCTGGAAACTCTTAGGCTCTGCCAAACTGAGGAGGTAAACAGTGTTTTTAGGGGCTTTCAACTTTGGGTGCCTCAAGTGGAACAGCAGGTTGGCAGAGAACACTTCTCACTGCTGACAAAGTTATTGGAAGGTCCAGACATCACCTTGAGGAGGGTGCTGTTGTTGGAACAACCTACAATGTATTTGGGAGCAGCATGGCTTGAGTGCTTTGCTTCCACCATCTCACCTAATGGCTCCACACTCTGCCTACACCCAATGCTCCTGGAGAATCAAGGGTTCTGACCCCTCTCCCCTGGTTGCCAAGATTACTTCTCACACCCACTACTCTGCCTCAGGCCCTAGTAACCTACCAGGCATCTACCTGGTTCTGCAGGCCCCTATGCCCAAGTCTCCAGTGTCTCAAATCCTGGCCTTGCTACAAAATCACTCCGTCATCCTGCATCATAGAGGAAACACTGAAATAAGTGTAGCTATATTAAGTCTAGCGTGAGAGAAGGTAGTCCAATTGAACCTAGGATTTGTGGACATCCTCAGGTGGTGATATATGGGGTTGTTTGTGAGACTGAGGGCTGTGTAGTACCAATGTATACCTAATTCAGGGTGAATTCTAGGGAAGGCATTTTTTTCTGGGCATTTTGAATGACTCCCTAGAAACAGGAGGCCCATACTTGGGCAAATGCTTAAGTTTTCTTGTCAGAAAAAAAGCTCTGATGTGATAGTTTGTGACAGTTTTTCATTCTCTGACACCACCCCCCCTCCCCGGGCAAAGACCCTTGTTTGTTTCCTGTTTTCTGGTCAGTTTTTTTTTTTTTTTTTTTTTTGGTCTTTGTTTCCAGCAGTTCAGTGAGTCTTAGGAAAAATCAGAAGTACCCCCTGGGATACTTGGCTTTCCAGAAGGGAAACAGGAGTAGAGCTCTATGATTTTGTCTATTTAGAGACACAGCTCAGGGTACATGAGAGCAATGTGAGTAGAATTCAGGTGGCATAATAAGGGAGAGGAGGGAGCTAGAGATGAGGGGTACAGAGAAAGGGGAGGGGCAAAGAACAGAGGAAGGACCATGGTGATTCCCAGGTGGTCAGTGGTTAGGATTCCAGGCTTTCACTGCAGTCCCTGGTGGGGGAACTGACATCCCGCATGCTGCAGGGCACAGCCATAAAAGAAAAATGCTGTGTAATATGAAAAGCAGATGAGATAATACAAAAGGGGGGAAAAAAATCAGTGAATTTAAAGATACAGAAATTATGCAAAATAAATCACGTAGTGAAAAAATAACAGCAATGGTGACCTGTAGGAAAATACCACATGATCTAATATACACGTGTTTGGAAGGCCAGAAGCGAGAGCATAACAAGAAAGAAAAAAGGAAGAGCTGAGACATTTCCCTATTTTGTTTAAAAACCAGATAGCAACCACCGGAAGGTAGGAAGTTCAAGGAATCTTCTCTAGAGCAGAAGAAACATGGCCTTACTAACATCTTGATTTCAGACCTCTAGCTTCCACAACTGTGAGAGCATAAAATGGTGTTTAAACCACTCAGTTTGTGGGAACTAATCTAGCAACCACCTTTTGCCTTATTAACATTTAGAGAACTTTAAGGGCCACAAAGAATTTTCACAAAAATAAACAATATTCTAGGACATAAAAAATGTCAATAAATATAAAATTAAAATCATGAAGATATATACTCTAAGCACAGGAGAATTAAACTAGAATTTATTAAAGAACACTGCTAGAAAAAAATCCCTAGTTTAACATATTTGGAAGTTAAAACATAATTTTTTTTTTTTTAGCTATGCCATGTACCATGCAGGATTTTAGTTCCCTGACCAGGGATTGAACCTATGCCCTCTTGCATTGGGAATGCAGGATCTTAACTACTGGACCATCAGGGAAGACCCTGAGAAATTAGATAATATTTTGAACCAAATGTAATGAAACCTAACATATCAAGATTTGTTATTGCTGAGATTAGAAGAAAAGGTATAGATATAAGTATTTTGAAAGTAAGGGAAGAAATAAAACATTTAATATCCAAGTTAAGACACTATAGAAATAAACATAACCAAAGTAGGCAAAAGGAAAGAATAAAGAAGAGAAATTAATAATTAAAATATAGAAAATCAGTGAACTCCAAAGCTGTCTTTTGATTGGATCAAATAATTGATGTATCTCTAGGTAGATTTATCAGGAAAAAAAATTACCAATATAAGGAATGAAAGATGGGATAGCACTAGATATAGTAAAAAACATTCAAAGGATTATACATAAGATTCCCCACGCTGCATGGTGTGGCCAAAAAAAGAATTAAATGTGATTTTTGGCTGCCCCGTGTGAAATCTTTAGTTCCTTGACCAGGGATTGAACCCATGTCCCTTGCACTGGAAGTTCAGAGTCTTAACCAATGGACTACCAGGGAAGTCCAGGTTATATGTGATATTTCAGTTTTCATTTATTTAAAATGAAACAAAACCTTGATTTATATAGCAGCTGCACCACTCCAGTCATCTCACAACACTGGGTTTCCTCTCTCTCAGGGTTAGCCCAATAAAAAGTTGGGCAGAACAAACTATGTTTGGGTAGAAAAAGAAATCACAAGAAAAATTAGATTGGGGGTGGGGGGGGTGGGGACGGGGGCTTGCCATGCAGCACGCAGGATCTTAAATTTCCTGACTGGGGATGAACAGTGGCCTACCTTAGGCCAGTGTAGGTAACTCAGAAGAGTGAGTCCACAGGATACAGGAAAGAAGGGCAGAGCCTCTGCGGCCCTTTACCACGTCCCGTCCTGGCCCCTTGTGCCCTGGCCCCTGACCTCAAATCTGCTGTAGGCGATGCGTCTTTCACCCTGAGTTCTAGCAGGGAAGACAGTTCTCAGGCAGGACTCCAGGGAGTATACGATATTTTTAACAACTCTTTCCAACAACTCTACAAAAACTAGAAACGGACCAAAAAACTTTTTGAAATACTCCAACAACTCAGGTTCACTGAGGAAGAAATGAGTACTCTGAAGTGCCCTCTATTACAGACACTAAATTGGTAGTTTAAAATTTTCCCATTATGATTTTGTGCCAAGATGACTTCACTAGTGAATTCTTCTAGACATTTAAGGAAGAAGTAATTCCAATATTACTCAAATCATTTTTTTTTTAAAGGATGAAACTCTTCTCAACTAGTTTTAGGAGATTAACTTGATACCAAAATTAACTTGATACCAAAATCAGGCAGTACTACTAGAACTGAAGACCAGCACCCACATGAACATAGACACAGAATATCCTAAACACAACTTTAGGAAATTAAAACCCTGTCATAATTTGTAATAGAGATGAAGATCCCCTTTGGCGGGGGGGGGGGAGGTCGCGCTATGCGACATGTTGGATCTTCGCCAACCAGGGATCAAGCGGGCCCCCTGCGTTGGGAGAGTGGAGTCTCATTTAACCTTACCGCCAGAGAAGTCCCCTCAATACATAATATAATCTTACAAGTGAAGATGTGAGATGCTGCTGCTGCTGCTGCTAAGTCGTTTCAGTCGTGTCCAACTCTGTGAGACCCCGTAGACGGCAGCCCACCAGGCTCCCCCGTCCCTGGGATTCTCCAGGCAAGAACACTGGAGTGGGTTGCCATTTCCTTCTCCAATGCATGAATAAGTGAAAAGTGGAACTGAAGCCGCTCAGTCCCTTCCGACTCTTCGCGACCCCATGGACTGCAGTCTACCAGGCTCCTCCGTCCATGGGATTTTCCAGGCAAGAGTACTGGAGTGGGTTGCCAAGGCCTTCTCCGGATGTAAGATGGGAATGTAGTTAATGTAAAGCCTAGCGACACAGCGAGAATCCATTCAAGCGGGAAAGTTAGTTTCCAGGCAGAAACTGCTTCCGGGAGCCGCAGGCCCCACCCCACCCCATCTCGAGCCGGGATTCGCTACGTTCCGTGGTGGGAGGGCTCACAGCCTCCGCGAGACCTTGTCATCTCGCGAGACAAGCTGTCACAGCGCGCCTACGCGGAGCGCGCAGAGACGATGGTTGTCGTATTTTCCTGTGCTTAACACTTTACATTCCTAGGGATTTAACGCTAAATGCGTTGTAAGTACGTGTACAAGGACTTTTGCACAAGAAAGTTCACCAGAAAGCCTTTGTATCCGTGAATTCTGGATGTAGTCACGGATATGCGGAGATGGGTAGGGGCCTGACGTTCCTTTTGCATATTTAGGATTTTTACAGGATATGATGTTCAGCAGGATCTGACAGGCATTTGAGGCGTCAGGGAGATCTCTCAAGAATTTACTTCTCCTGCTAACTCCAGGCATATTGGCAATGCAGGGGTCGGAGGGGAGAGAGCTGTATTAAGCCCTAGTCCTGCTTGCAACAGTTAGAACGGGACATGGAACAACAGGCTGGTTCCAAATAGAAAAAGGAGTACGTCAAGGCTGTATATTGTCACCCTGCTTATTTAGCTTATATTCAGAGTACATCATGAAAAATGCTGGGCTGGATGAAGCACAAGCTGGAATCAAGATTGCTGGAAGAAATATCAATAACCTCAGATATGCAGGTGACACCACCCTTATGGCAGAAAGTGAAGAAGAGCCTCTTGATGAAAGTGAAAGACAGTGAAAAAGTTGGCTTAAAACTCAACATTCAGAAAACTAAGATCATGGCATCTGGTCCCATCACTTCATGGCAAATAGATGGGGAAGCAATGGAAACAGTGAGAGACTTTATTTGGGGGGGGGGGGGCTCCAAAATCACTGCAGATGGTGATTGCAGCCATGAAATTAAAAGACGCTTACTCCTTGGAAGGAAAGTTATGACCAACCTAGACAGCATATTAAAAAGCAGAGACATTACTTTGTCAACAAAGGTCCATCTAGTCAAGGTTATGGTTTTTCCAATAGTCATCTATGGATGTGAGAGTTGGCCTATAAAGAAAGCTGAGTGCTGAAGAATTGATGCTTTTGAACTGTGGTGTTGGAGAAGACTCTTGAGAGTCCCTTAGACTGAAAGGAGATCCAACCAGTCTATCCTAAAGGAAATCAGTCCTGGGTGTTCATTGGAAGGACTGATGTTGAAGCTGAGACTCCAATATTTTGGCCACCTGATGAGAAGAGCTGACTCATTTGAAAAGACCCTGATGTTGGGAAAGATTGAAGGTAGGAGGAGAAAGGGATGACAGAGGATGAGATGGCTAGATGGCATCACTGACTCAGGGGACATGAGTTTGGGTAAACTCCGGGAGTTGGTGATGGACAGGTAGGCCTGGTGTGCTGCGGTTCATGGGGTTGCAAAGAGTTGGACACAACTGAGCGACTGAACTGCACTGAAATAAGTAATGCACCATTCACACAATAGAATACTGACATCTGTAAAACTGAATGAGGAACTTCTCTATACATGTGTATGAAATTATTTCCAGAATATAGTTTTTAAGTAAAAGAAGAGATGGGGAAGAGAAGGCATAGTAGGCTACAATTTTCTTAGGCTTCCAAATGAATACACATGTATGTGTATTAAACTGCTTTAATAATCCATGTAAGAACAAACCCCAAACCCATATTAAGATGAATGACATAGCAATGCATAGGAAGTAGAAGCTGGAAGGGCAGAAATGAAAGCTAGATATATATGAATTGATCTTGTGTTACAGTTTTAAAAACTAAAAAAAAATTTTTTTAAAAAACTAAAAATTTATTTCACTTAAAATGGAATTAAAACATTACTAAAATTCAAAGGCAAATCTATAATTAAACATATATGGCTCAGTATATTATGTAATAGGTATGCGTCCTATCCTTATAACAAGGTAAGACTCTAACTTAAAAAATGTTTGGGGGGGACTTCTCTGGTAGACCACTGGCTAAGACTCCATGCCCGCAGTGCAGGAGGCCAGGTTCAATCCCTGGTCAGGGAACTAGATCCCACGTACTGCAACTAAGAGTTCACAGGCTGCAATTAAAGATCTTGTGGCTGCAACCAAGACCTGGCTCAGTCAAATAAATAAATACTTTAAAAAATGTTTGGGGGCCTTCGAACTTAAGGCATATGCACTTTCTATGACTCAATTCTTCCTTGAAGCAGCTTCGTTTAGCCCACATCTGTGTCATGTCCAATATGAGAAAGCCAAGGGAGTCCTGGAAAGGCTTTCCTCATACTCTGACGTGGGCTGCAGGGTTGGGGCAGGGTTGGGGTGGGGGTCCAGCAGGGACACCCTGAGTATGCTAAAAAGTCACTGCAAATATAGCAATAAAAACATGTCATTAAAAAAAAAAAAATGGGGAGAATTCCCTGGTTGTCCAGTGGTTAGGACTCAATGCTTTCACTGCTGGGACCCCAATTCAATCCCCAGTCAGAAATCTAAGAACCTGCAAGCTGCTTGGTACAGCGAAAAGAAAAAGAAGTTTGGTCTCTATATTTCACACCACAGAGTACTAACCACTATAGGATCACAGCTGGACTATATATTTCTTTTTTTTTTTTTGTACTATATATTTCAACTGAACTATAATATCAAAGCAAAAATACCTTCAAAGATGTTAAAATTTCCTATGACCATATTAATAAAAACGGATATAAATATTTTGAAATTAGTATTTTAAGGTTGTTGGAAAATGAGGCTTCCTGTAAAACTAAGAAAAAACAAAACTGCAAAGAGTTTAAGAGAAAATTTTATACTTTTACATTTGTTTGAAAGGATTATCATTAACTTGATCTGTATTTTATCTGAAGCATAAATATATATTGTATACCACTCCATTGAACATATTTACATACTTTGACTAACTCCCATTCCCATTACTACAACTGTATTCACAAAAACAGTTCCTCACTGAAAAAAAATGTGTATCTTAAAAAAAAAGTAAAATAAAAGCTGCCTGGAACATTTTCTCAGACCATCAAGCAAGGAAATTTTCCCAAACATCTGAGATTACTTTAGGTTAATAAGTGGTTAAATTTTCAGGAAATTAAGGAATAGAGTATTTATTCTATAAATTGATAAAGGGATATTGAAACAAAAGTAAGAACTAATTTTATATATTGACTTCGGGACAAAATGAAGACAGTAGAGGTACACTTGAGACTAAAAAAGGAATTAAAATATTGCAAACCATTTCATTTATGTAAAGAAAGATAGTGCTAAGTCGTGTCCGACTCTTGCAACCCCACTGAACTGTAGCCTGCCAGGCTCCTCTGTCCATGGAATTCTCCAGGCAAGTATACTGGAGTGGGTTGCCATTTCCTTCTCCAGGGGAACTTCCTAACCCAGGATTTGAACCATTTGAACCCAGGTCTCCCGCATTGCAGACAGAAGCTTTACTGACTAAGCTACGGGAAGCTTCATTTATGTAAATATATGGTTTGAAAGTGAAGTCACTCAGTCGTGTCCGACTCTTTGCGACCCCATGGACTGTAGCCTACCAGGCTCCTCCATCCATGGGATTTTCCAGGCAAGAGTACTGGAGTGGGTTGCCATTTCCTTCTCCAGGGGATCTTCCCAACCCAGGGCTCGAACCTGGGTCTCCCACATTGCAGGCAGATGCTTTACCCTCTAAGCCACCAGAGAAAATATATGGTTTAATATCATTCAAATGAAAATCCTTCTAAATTTTCTCCGCACCTTAAAAATACTTTAAAAAATTAATAAGATTTGAAACGTGCAATTAAAAGAACTTTTCCCCAACAAAGGCAAAGTCTTCTCTGGTGGTCCAGTGGTTAAGACTTTACCTTCCAATGCAGAGGGTAGGAATTTGATCTATGGTCAGGGAGCTAAGATCACACACGTGCCTGCTAAGTTGCTTCAGTCCTGTCTGACTCTTTGCGACCCTATGGACAGTAGCATCTTTAATTATTTGGGGAATGAAGTATTTCACTTTGTCACACAGTATTAGAATAACAGTGGTTGAAATTAGAGGTAAATTTTTATCTCACACCTTAGAGAGCTTTCAAAACAGGACCTAAAGAAATAATAATAATAAATTAAAGGACGTAAAATTATGAATAACAAATCTCATAGATAAAATACAGGCTGTATTTTTACAATCTTTGATAGAGTACATCAATACTGTATATGCTACAGACAAAAGATTATTTCATAAAAATGAAATAAGGCAGAAGGAACAGGCCACATGTTAAAAATTAGTTTAAGTAAAATATTTATTAAAACATTCATTAGAATAGAACATAGTAAGACATAAAGTATCAATAATCACCTCAGTGTTGACACTATACAGTTAGAAATGCTGCTAATATGTATGATGGGGCAGTCCTTAGAAAAAGTAAAGCTTTTAACATAGGACTCACAAATCATCAGAAAAACAAATGAATTTGAGGTAACATTCTATTATTTTCAACTATAACATACATTATTTTGGATCAAATTCCCCTGAAAGAAGTTTTACCTATCTTTCAATTGCTATCACAAACCATAATAAATTAAGCATGATTTATAACTAACAATTCTTTGTTTAAATGTTTATAATTGACATGTGGCATCATACTAGTTTCATGTGTACAGCATGATTCATTTACATGTATAGGGAAATTATCACCACAGTAAGTCTAGTTAACATCCATCAACATTCATAATCACAATTTTCTTGTGATAAGAATTATTAGGATCTACTCTTAGCAGAAACTAAAGAAACTCTTTTGCTAAGAAACTCTTAGCAACTTTCAAATACAGTATTAAACTCTTTGAGAAGGAAATGGGAGCCCACTACAGTATTCTTGCTGGGAGAATGCCATGGACAGTGGAGCCTGACAGACTACAGTCCATGGGGTCGCAGAGAGTTGGACACAACTTAGCGACTGAACAACAACTACGGTCACCATGCTGTATATTACATCCCCAGGACTTATTAATTTTACAACTGGTAATTCTTTATACTAGCCTAAACTCTGAAAGATGTTGAAAACCTGAATACTCTGAGATTTATATATCTATATGTGTATGGTCCCCTCACCCACTTTTACCTCTTTTACAAAACCCCTCCAATTTGGGGTGTATTTCATATAAGATTTATAGAAATAAGCCTTTATAGTATAACTTTTTCCCCCCTAATATTTCAATTAGTCAAATCTCGCTGAGGAAGAGATCACTTCAGAGAGGGCTCAACTTGGGAGGGGAGGGTTGGATAAGGGTGGTAATATAGTTTGTTTTCTCATCAAACAAACTTCCAACATACATGAATATAAAAATACTTCTGTTTCAAACTCAGAAGACATAAATATTTTAGCCCGAATAGGCATTGTTAGATTCCCTGAGATATTTTCCTTCTAGGAATGTGAAAGTTATCTGAAGAGAAGTGTTACTTACTTGATGGGTATTTGCTGTCAGGACTCTGCATTACAGGGGTAGCATCTCTGCAGAAGTGGTAAGTGGATATTTGAACCCAAGGAAAAGGATTTTGATTTCATGATGTCATCCCTCTGCTAGGGAGTGATTATCATTTCACCTATAATTGCAGTGGTGGTATGTACAAGGGGAGTGGAGACTGCTTGTGAAAAACATTTGTGACTTGTGTGTATTACTGGAAACTATTAATTTCCAACTAAAAATTTCCAGTGAGAGTTACCAAAGTAGCTGGGGAACACCTTAACTAGGAAAAATGAAAATGGAAAACTCAATCTCAGGGGCAGCTAAGCAGAGGACATTGAGATCCAAGTAAGGTAATGGAGGTAAACACAAGACTGTCGAATGGATGTTGAACCATCAGGAGAGTTTTGACACAAAAATACAGTTTGTTTTTTTCCCAAAGTGCAGGGAGTTTTCTGAAGTTGAAAGCAGAAATAGTGTTAGTAGAGCAAAGGGAGTTTCCAGATTGGTATAAGTTAATGGGAATACTGTGTTTCAGCAAGTATTTATTGTATATCTTCTGTGTATCAGGGACTTTTTTCTTTTTTTTCCCCATATATCAGTACCCAAAACTAAAAATTCCCCTCATGAAACTTAAATTGTAGTTGCTGGAAACATATAATAAACAGAGCACCTCAGTTACTAGGTTGCATTGTATTTCAGAAGGCAATGGAAGACCCTATAGAAAAAGAAACAGGAGTAAGGACAGTGGATTAGGATGGGTTGAAATAATAGAGTGTCCCCAGTAGGAGTCATAGTGAAGATGACATTTGTGGAAGTAGTTGAAGTTTTGAGGAATTGTTACATATTTTTTGTCTTGCCTTATTGTATGAGGCAAGACCTCCAGTAGCACCTCCAGTAACATATGGTATCAGTGCAGAGAGGCCATCTTCTTTTGATTCCTGATCTCAAGGGAATATTTTTACAATCAAGTTTGAGATATATTTTCTATAGAATTAGTTCATGTTCTTTATGAGTGAAGACTCTTTTATCTTGGTTTTATAAATATTTTCTCTCCATGTGTACACATTTTCTTTTTAATGTTTTGAGAGTAAACTGGGAACATTAAACCTTTGGCCAATGAATACTTTGGTTATAGTTCCTAAATAATGAACAGTAACTCACATATTCTGAGTACAGTGAACAAAATCGTGAAATTTTATGTTGAAGCAAGTGCATTATATGTTTCACAAACTATGTTCCAGTGTTTTCACTTTATCAGTCATAAGGGAAATGAAAACTAAAACCGACAGCCTTCGCGGAGAGTCGCCGCGGTTTCCTGCTTCAACAGTGCTTGAACGGAACCCGGCTGCTCGGCCCCCAACCCCGGCCGGCCACTCAGAGCCAGCCCTGGTCACCGCTTGACAGCGCCCTCCTACCGCCCCAAGGTCCCCGCCGCCGCTCCGGCGCAGCGCAGCCGTCGCCGCCGCCGCCCCTTCTCCTCCGCCCGCCGTGACGACCGCATCCCCCCTCGCAGGAGCGCCAGAACTACCACCAGGCCTCGGAGGCCGCCATCAACCGCCAGATCAGCCTGGAGCTCTACGCCTCCTATGTGTCCCTGTCCATGTCCTACTATTTTGACCGCGATGACGTGGCTTTGAAGAACTTTGCCAAGTACTTCCTTCACCCATCTCATGAGGAGAGGGAACGTGCTGAGAGACCAATGAAGCTGCAGAACCAGTGAGGCGGCTGAATCTTCCTTCAGGATATCAAGAAACCAGACCGTGATGACTGGGAGAATGGGCTGAATGCAATGGAATGTGCGCTGTGCTTGGAAAGAAGTGTGAATCAATCACTACTGGAACTGCACAAACTGGCCACTGAAAAAAATGATCCCCATACTGTGTGATTTCATTGAGACTCATTACCTGAATGAGCAGGTGGAAGCCATCAAAGAATTGGGTGACCACATAACCAACCTGCGCAAGACGGGGGCCCCTGGATCTGGCATGGCAGAGTACCTCTTCGACAAGCACACCCTGGGACACAGTGAGAGCTAAGCCTCAGGCTGGCTTCCCACAGCCACAGGGGTGACTCCTGGTCACCGAGGCAGTGCATGCATATCTGGGTTACCTTCACCTTTCTGTAAGTTGTAGCAAAACATCTACTTAAGTTCTTTCTTTAGTACCATTCCTTCAAATAAAGTAATTTGGTACCAAAAAAAAAAGAAGAAGAAGAAAATTAAAACCTCAATTACAGATCATTCCAAATGCAGAGGAAAGCATAAAATAATGAACACTGATGACACCAAACATTGGCAAGAATATAACAGTCACTGATTTGGGAATGTGAAATGGCAAGGACACTTTGGGGAAAGATTATCACTAACAATAATGGACAATACATGAACAACAGTACGTGAACCATGAACTTCCAGATGTTCAAGCTGGATTTAGAAAAGGCAGAGGAACCAGAGATCAAAATGCCAACATCCACTGGATCATCGAAAAAGCAAAACAGTTCCATGAGAACATCTACTTCTGCTTTATTGACTATGCCAAAGCCTTTGAGTGTGTGGATCAAAACAAACTGTGGAAAATTCTGAAAGAGATGGGAATACCAGCCCACCTGACCTGCCTCCTGAGAAATCTGTATGCAGGTCAGGAAGCAACAGTTAGAACTGGACATGGCACAACAGACTGGTTCTGATGGGGTCCTTTAATGGACCGGAACCTGGTGGTATGGAGTCAACAATAAGGAAGTTAAAGAGAGAAAGAGACTGATATTCCCTGGTTTACGCAGAAGATCAATAGAGCCCTTGACACAGGACTTGCATCGCTCACGAAGGCACCAGGCGCCCCCTCGAGGGGGTGAAGGCACAAAGTGCCTTCTTGAGAGGGTCTTAGAAGCCCGGGCAGGAAAGTGAGCACGACGGGTCTCCACGCTCCAGAGAATCAGCCAGAAAGGGAGAGAGAGAGAGAAGGAGAGAAAGAGAAACAAAAAAGACACAGGGACCTAAGCTCTGATGGAGCAAAGGTGCTTTAATGGTTTTTATGTGAGTATATATAGGCTGTGGTACAAGAAGTTTCTTACGACAGTGATAAAGATCAGAAAGCCAAACGCGCAGTAACTGTTACCAAGGGAACAAAGGATAATAATGGTCACACGGTCAGGAGACAATCCGCATCTCAAGAAAGGGGGCGAGACGAAGCAGTTTTGTCATAAAAAGAATGTTTTACTAAAGGAGACCCAAGCCTGTCTCACACAATGGCCTCAGTCCTGAGAGCTGCGTGCAGTTCTACTCGCTTCTGGCAGAAGCTGATAAGGAACAGAGGACTTATGAGAAACAGCACGTAGGAATCCTCCCGTCAAACATTCCCTGATATGGTTCCAAATTAGGAAAGGACTGCATCAAGGCTGTATATTGTCACCCTGCTTATTTAACTTATATGCAGAGTATGTCATGCGAAATGCTGGATTGGATGAAGCACAATCTGGAATCAAGATTGCTGGGAGAAATATCAATAACCTCAGACATGCAGATGGCACTGCCCTTATGGCAGAAAGTGAAGAACTAAAGAGCCTCTTGATGAAAGTGAAAGAGGAGAGTGAAAAAGTTGGCTTAAACTCAACATTCAGAAAACTAAGATCATGGCATCTGGTCCCATCACTTCATGGCAAATAGATGGGGAAGCAATGGAAACAGACTTTATTTTGGGGGGCTCCAAAATCACTGCAGATGGTGACTGCAGCCATGAAATTAAAAGATGTTTGCTCCTTGGAAAAAAAGGTATGACCAACGTAGACAGCATATTAAAAAGCAGAGACATTACTTTGTCAACAAAGGTCCATCTAGTCAAAGCTATGCCTTTTCCAGTAGTCATGTATGGATGTGAGAGTTGGACTGTAAAGAAAGCTGAGTGGCAAAGAATTGATGCTTTTGAACTGTGGTATTGGAGAAGACTCTTGAGAGTCCCTTAGACTGCAAGGAGATCCAACCAGTCCCTCCTAAAGGAGACTAGTCCTGAGTGTTCATTGGAAGGGCTGATGCTGAAGCTGAAGCTCCAATATTTTGGCCACCTGATGTGAAGAGCTGACTCATTGGAAAAGACCCTGATGCTGGGAAAGATTGAAGGCAGGAGGAGAAGGGGACGACGGGATGAGAAATTGGTTGGATGGCATCACCAACTCAATGGACATGAATTTGGGTAAACTCCGAGAGTTGATGATGGACAGGGAGGCCTGGTGTGCTGCAGTCCATAAGGTTGCAAAGAGTTGGTAACGATTGAACTGAGTGACTGAACTGAACCAATTAGACAACAAGAAATTGTCCTAATGGAGCAATGAGAAAAAAATCAAATATTTAAGAATCCACAAATTCATGTGTATGTGAATAAATTAATGAAACTCTATATGAGTGATTAATAGAGGAAATGGGAGATCAGTAGAATATCAGGTAAAATGTATGGACTGAGAGAGTTAGAAAATACTCAGTGGTTTTTAAAACTAGTGATAGAAAATTGTCACTGATCAGGATATTTATGTTTTCAAAATATCTCCTAATTATTAAATATAGAAAAAGTATTATATTTAAAGTCTAGAAGCCTGACAAAATTTAAGTGACAAAAATAATCAGTTTTGAAAAATACGAACATCTTCCTCCTATACAAAACTGTGAGAAAGACATTTTCCCTAAAAAAAAAAGAAAAAAGACATTTTGCCTGCAAAAAATCTAAAAACTTATTCAGATAAGTTGAAAACATTAGAGAACTAGAGGGGAAAGTTTCAAACTAGTGGGCCTGTCATGTAAAAAATGACAAGTCTAAAGAACTCAGCTGAAGGCTGAGGAACTGTTTTGTGAAAGGACTTTTATAAAGTAACATGAAAACTAAATGTAATGCATTAATTTCATTTGGTCCTACAGAAAGAAAAATACAAAGAGGAATATTGGGACAAATGATAATGTAATATGTATGTGTTTTAAATAATAGTATTGTGTCAATATTGAAATTCCTGATTTTATTAGAGAACTCTGATTACGTATAAGAAGTTTTCTATGCCTAAAGGAATTATGCACTGAAGTATTCATTGGTATATAGGAAAAATTTAAATTATATGCTAGTTGTTCAGAAAAAATATATATGTATATATAAACATATACATACATGTATATGATATGTGCGTGGTGAAAGAAAAAAGAAGTAAATGCAGCAAAAGATAATTATTAAATTTGGAAAATGTGTTTACACATATATATATATTTAAAATTCTTGTGGCTTTTCTGTAAGTTGGAAATTGTATCAAAATTTTTTAAATGGAAAAATTGTTTCATGTGTTTCACTACTTAGTAAGAAATGAGATCTTTTATATAATCAACCTAAGTGAATTAAATATTTATGCAATTTCAACCTTTCTTGACATTTTTAAAACCAACTAGAAATAGAAGGAAACTTCCGTAAACTTCTAATAAGTATTAACAACAGAACCCTACCACAGACATCAAAAATAAAGGTTCATTATTAAAATATTTCACCCAAGCTCAGGGATGAAAGAATTATCACTGTATCACATAGGGGGTTCCTCAGTGGTTCAGCAGTAGGTAAAGAATCTAGCTGCGGTTCAGGAGACGCAGGTTCAATCACTGGGTTGGGAAAATCCCCTGGAGGAGGGCACGGCAACCATATTCTTGCCTGGAGAATCCCATGGACAGAGGAGTCTGGCAGGCTACAGTCCATAGGGTTGCAAAGAGTTGGGCATGACTGAAGCGACTGAGTCCATGCACATATGTATAGAGAGAAAACTGCAAAGGAAAAAATAAACCTGTTTTTTCTCATCTTGTTGTTCTGTCACTCAGTCGTGTCCAGCTCTTTGCAACCCCATGGACTGCAGCACACCAGGCTTCCCTGTCCTTCACCATCTCCCAGAGTTTACTCAAATTCATGTCCATGGAGTCGGTGATGCCATCCATCCATCTCATCCTGTCGCCCCCTTCTCCTCCTGCCCTCAATCTTTCCCAGCATCAGGGTCTTTTCCAGTGAGTCGGCTCTTCTCATCAGGTGGCCAAAGTATTGGAGCTTCAATTTCAGCATCAGTCCTTCCAATGAATATTTAGGGTTGATTTCCATTACTAAAGCATTTTCTAAAATAGCGTAATCAGTTTGAGTCCTACTATGAATATCCTTTTCAGTTTTGTGACCCATGCCTACTCTTGTGTTTTACTACACTCCTGTCCTTTTCTCTTTTGCATACAACCCATCAGTATCTAATAATGTACAGTGTAATAACTTGACCACCTCACTTATGGTCAGTTTCCCTCAACCAGGATAAAAATTTCAAGGTGGCAAAATCATTGTAATGGTTTGTGTACTGACCTAGCCTCTGCACCCCAGGAAAGGGCATGACCCACATAAGCTATAGAATGAATGTGTCATGAAGCACTCAGTGTCTCTGTAATATTCCTGTCTGTTTGAACCACTCTCTGTCTTCCCTTCATTTTCAGTACCCCAGAGTCTCAGGCATAAAAACAACAATTGTATTTTGAAGACAAGACTAACAAAGGAACTAAAAGTTTCACACAGCCATGTGTACGACTTCTCCCACTTATGGGACCTCAGTGTCCTCCATTTAACTTCCACTGGGATTATTGTTCATTTTGAACAAGTGATTTCACTCCTCTGTTTCTGCCATTTCTGTTAGATAACTTTCTCACCTTAATAGCTTTGCTCATGTGCACAATTCACAGATGGTTTTCACAGATACTCACCAGTCCCTTTGCAGACCTTGTCACTGCTATTACAGGTGACATGGTAATTACTTCCCAACAAGGAGATGAGGTCATAGAAGCACAAAGCCTTATTTCAGGGTTGAGATGCCCCTTTTTCACACCTGCACAGCTGCTGACCAGGCATCTACTGTGTTGACGGGAAACACCAGTCAGGTAAGTAGCGATATGTTTCAGGTAAGTGTCAGATTTTGAGACAAACTTCATTAGAAAATTCAGTCATCCATATGGAAAAAAATTCTGTTTTGGGGGACTGGAATATAAAACCATACACACAGGTGTAATACAGACACATTCAGGACAGGTTTTTACTTTTTTTCTGTTTCATATTGAAGTATAGTTGGTTTATAGTGTGCTAGTTTCAGGTGCACAGCAAAGTGATTCAGTTATACATACACATATGTTTTTCAGATTCTTTTCCCATGTAGTTTATTACAGAACACAGTAGAGTTCCCTGTGCTATACAGCAGGCAGGATAGGCTGTTTCCAGGATACCCTCAGCATAGTGCTACCCTCATTCACCTGTATTGAGACCACCTGCCATCTCTCTTTCTCCTTTGTCTCTGACTCAACACAGGGAGCCTCGCAGTTTTCACTGTCATGGTTTCATGCTACAGGCAAATGGCCAAAAATAAGATAAGAGAAGATGAGCTCCCAGCAGCTGAGCTGACATCTGGTGTCTGTGTTTTGTTTTGGGGCGGGGGGAGAGAGTATGTTGGGTTAAAAGCAATCTGTCTTAATATGCCTTTAAAGTTCTAGTCTAATAATAATAATAAAGTTCTGTTCTTATTAAATGAAAGTTAATATTTATTTAGAGAAAAGTAAGGTTCATTTCATCTCCTGACATCTCCCAATGTCAGGGAAATTATTTAAAGAAACGTGTGGCTAACTATTGTGTTTGACAAGAAGTTATAGGGACATGTTGGATGTTTTCCGCCCCACACCAGAAGCATTATGTATCTTCAAGATATTTTATTATTAGCAAGAAATGGCTTTAGATATCATAATCTTGGTATTTTAGGTGGTTGTTACCACAGATTTTTTAAAATTGAAGTATAGTTGATTTACAATGTTGTGCTAATCACTGCTGTACAGCAAATATATATATATAGACATATATATTTTATTCTTTTTCACTATATTTATCGTGGTATACTGAATATAGTTCTCTGTGCTATACAGTAGGACCTTGTTTATCGATTCAAAAGCTTACATTTGCTAACCATAGACTTGTTCAGTGTCTAAAAAGACTCAGTGCGGGGGGCGGGGGCAAGAAACGTGTCTTAAAATTATGTACTATTAATACATGCCTTATTTCTTTGAAAAATGTATAGGAATTCGAGTTTTCATTTAAAATATTTGTATATTCTTTTGCCTTATGATGAAAGTCTTATTTGCCAATTTATTAATACACTTTGCATATGTTTGTAATAATTAATGCCAAATAACTGGCAAAATGTGAGTACGGACAAATGTTTAATATATCTTATTTTCATTTTTTTCATTCTTTTCACTTTTATTTTCATATATGCCTCTGTGTAACTTGCAATGTTTTTTTTACAAGTATACATAGAACATCATGCTGATGGACAACCAGGGAGATTTTTTTTATTTGAATCTTGATATCTAATTTTGATTAATATTTTTCAACAATTATGTGACATATTTATATGTGTAAAACTCCTTCACGAAGCCTAGTTTATCCTTCTATCCTGTGAAATCTTTGCCTCGATTGATATTCCTCTACTTTCTTAAAAAGAAAAAACTGGAAACATACACGTGTTTTGTATCTTACATTTTTCTTCTCAGAGTGTACTGTGGGGGAAGAGCTGTATCAGTACGTAGATAACTCCCTCACACATCTCCGCAGCCTCAGAGTTTCCTGTTGTCAGTTTGGCCACTTCCACTCATTCAGCAGGTGACTTCAGGATTGTAGTCTTCATTTCTATTGCCTTTGCACACATGAGCAAAAATTCTAAGTGCCCACTTAACGTGAGATTATACGACATGCAGGCTTAATATTGAAAATTGAGGGACATGGTGATTATGACACACTTCTTTTCATCCTTTTAACTCTTCATTCCTCTAACTTCAGTAAAATGAGTGCCCTCTAGGCACGGATGTGATGTTTTCTGCCAGCTTGGAAATGGGGACTATATTTCTCATTCAGACAGGAATTGGCCTCATGGGAAATATCTCCCTCTTTTGTCTTTATAACTTCACTTTGCTCACTGGACATAGTTTGAGACCCATAGACCCAATCCTCATGCAACTGGTCATCGCCAATGCCACGGTTCTTTTCTCTAAAGGCATACCACAGACACTGGCAGCTTTCGGATGGAGGTATTTCCTGGATGACACCGGATGTAAACTTGTCTTCTATTTCCACAGAGTAGGCACGGGAGTTTCCCTTAGCACCATCTGCCTCTTCAATGGCTTCCAGGCCATCAAGCTCAAGCCCAGTATCTGGAGGTGGATGGAACGCCAGATGAGAGCTCTAAGATTCATTGCCTTCTGCTGTTTCCTTTGCTGGGTTGTGCACATCTTGATAAATTCATGTGTTCTTATGGTAGTAAAGGGTCCACTGAAGGAGAAGAACTTCAGTATGAGAAATAACTATGGATACTGTTCTTGGCATATGATAGAGGGTTCTGTAGGCGCATTATACACAGTCACGTATTTTTCCCTTGATATTACAAGTTTAGGTTTTATGGTTTGGGCCAGTAGCACTATAGTTCTTTTCCTGTGCAGACACAAACAGCGACTCCAACACATGTGCAGCAATCGACTCTCCCCAAGACCCTCTCACGTGGTCAGAGCCACAGGCACGGTCCTGATCCTGGTAAGCGCCTTCGTTACATTCTATACAATCTACATTGTTTTGACAATTTGGTTGACTCTAGTTGCGACCCGAGGGCAGTGGATGGTGAACACCTCTGTCCTTCTGGCCACAAGTTTTCCAGCATTCAGCCCCTTTGTGCTCATTATCAAGGACACTCGTATCTCTCAGTTCTGCTTTGCCTGTAGGGCAAGGAAAACAGTTTGCTAACGTGATTGTCATTCTATGAGTCTGTTCTCAGTGGCATTCAAATATTTATCTCAACATCTGTGAATATTTTGGGGACCTCTTAAGTGCTGGATATTAATTAACCCTAAAAGGAAATATATTATCAGTTTCTAATGGCCAGCATTAAGTATTTAAATAATTAAAACTTATTTTCATCAGCTGTTTTCACTCAAATAATTTCAAATTTTTCTGACTTTAAATACTGATAGCTTATTTTTTTTTAAAGGTCTCTTTCTCTCTGGATAATTGAGTGTGCTCTATTTTTTAAAGTCTTACTCAATTTTTGTAATTGGAAATACCAGCAATTTTAGTGAAGTCTAGATATAATGTATATACATGTGTAAATATCTATATTGAACTGCCAATAGCATTTATTACATACCTAAATTATGAGTCTTTAATCTTACTTAATTCCAAAATTATCAAATCTATTTTATTGCTGTTTTTTAAAGTTAATGTACACATGTTCAGTGATTTCCTTTGCTTATTTTAAAGTCTGTGAGAAAACTATCATTTATTTTATACTATTTTTTTTAACATTTAAAAGCAGTATGCTGCGGTCAGTCACTTCACTCATGTCCAACTCTTTGCGACCTATAGACTGTAGCCCACCAGGCTCCTCTGTCCATGGGATTCTCCAGGCAAGAATACTGGAGTTGCCATGGCCATGGCCTCCTCCAGGGGATCTTCCCAATCCAGGAATCGAACCCATGACTCTGGTGTCTCCTGCACTATAGGCAGTTTCTTTGCCCACTGAGCCACCCGGGAAGCCCATTAGCACACTAAGACCCTCTAAACCTTGTTCCCATTAGCTCATGGTATCAAAATATGGAGAAGCAAACCTACAGATCTGTCTCCTGACTACCTTCATAAGGCATGTAACTGGTCTGTTATCAACTGCTCACAGGCTTCCTGAACGCATGGTCTCTCCAGCCCTGAAGAGCCCATTAAACTGCTGCTGTAAGCGACACGTGCAGTGAGCGAGGGCCTCAGTATAAAGACAAATGCTCACTGAAATGTCAGAGCAGCATTTCACATACTCCCACAAAGCACAGGATATGAACGAAGTGAAGAACAGAACCAGAAGAGATCGTGTCCCAGAGCAGGGCTGGTAGGCACTGTGAGTGGGCTGTGCAGCAGTGTCTTGTGTGTGTGTGCGTGTGTTAGTCCCTCAGTGGTGTCCGACTCTTTGTGACCCCACGGACTATAGCCTACCAGGCTTTCTGTCCATGGAATTCTCCAGGCAAGAATACTGGAGTGGATCACCATTCCCTTCTTCAGAGTGTCTTATACAGGAATTATTAATTTGCATGTCATAGGTCCAATTTATAAACAATGATGTTCTGTTACTTAATCATGTCTGACTCTTTGCAACCCCACGGACTGCAGCACACCAAGACTCCCTGTCCTTCACTATCTCCCGGAGTCTGTTGAAACTCACGTCTGTTGAGTAGGTGATGCCATCCAACCATCATCCTCTGCAGCCCCCTTTCCTTTTCCAATCAGTTATAAACAATGATCTCTATTAAATGTTAACCTGGAAAAAAAATGATACTGATTTGTGTTTTTCTGTTGACCATTCTTCTATATTTTTTCATTCTTTTATTTTTAACGCAACTTTCTTGAACCTTGTATTGATAACTCAGAAGAGAGCCCACCTCTTGTTAAGTGGCTTGCAATAGGAATCTTTAATATCTTAAATTAGGTTAATAGTTTTTTAAAAAATAAGCTATCTCACAAATACCATTAACATCCACATACTCTATCCTCCTTTGTATCAGTTTATGCAGTTTTCAGAAAGTTTGAAGAATTCACACCATTCTTGACACTTGTATAATTACTAATATTGTGTCCAAAAGACATTAAGTTTGCCCTATCATTTGTGTTCATTTGGTCCTTTCCACCTCTAATACCATATCCCCATATTTGGTGACCAGGGTAATCGGGAGGGAGAAATAGGGGGAAGAATGGGAATTCCTAAAACACAGGCTTTGTTGGGGTTTCTGCATTAAAGGCAAGGCAGGGCTGGGTTAAAAGCCTTTTTCCTAGTCTTCTCGTTCCTGGCCCTGGGTTGATTTAGGACAGGAGAAACAATCGCATGCGTGTAAGTGGAAGGTGGCAGAGCCCTGAATCTACACTTGAATGGTGTGCTCCAGGGAGGCTATTTATAGTAGAAACACAACTCGTTGGCCCTGTGATCAGTCGCTGCCAAACTGACAGATACAGAATCTAAGAAAGTATCCATTAGGGAAGAAGAGAAGGACCATAACTCCAGACAAAAGGAGTTTTTACAGGTCGGCCCATAATTAGGTTTACTCTTTTTTATGGCATTACCCAAGAAAACATCTGTAATTTGGGGGATCAGTAATATTATCTTGGTAGAGTTGTAAAGTATACACAAATTGTGAGATCTACAATAAATCTTGGTTTATGTCTCAAGGGAAGTTTGTAGGCCCAGCAGTGGTGTTGTGGGAGGGTGAAAGATGATGATTTAGTAAAGTTCATGTAAAGATTGGTGATATTTGGGTTTAACTAAGGGGAAGGAGTGGTCATGGTCGGAGATACAGAGCAGGAAATTGTGGTGTAAATGGAGGGGCTGGCAGGAGAAGGTACTCGGGACTAAGTATTCCTCTGCCCAAGAAGTAGAGGGGTTGGTTGATCTGAGTCAGGTGCCTCCTGTGGAAATCATTAATTTCTACTAATATTTAGAATGGCACTGGAATTTCCCTGGCGGACTTAGCGGTTAGGCCACTGTGCTTCCACTGCAGGGGACAGGGTTCCATTGCTAGACCTAGATCCCATATGACACAATTAAGATTCAGTGCAGTTAAAAGTTCTCTCCAAGATTTTCATCGAGGTAGTCATATAGACAAAACATGTAATAAAATAAAAACTAGGCACTGTGCCAACGCTCTTTCAACATTTTGACTATAATCATGTCTCCGTTTATACGTTGAGAATCCTGAGTTTAAGGCCTCTTCTTTTACTCCATTAACCGTAGGCTTTGCTCTTATCTTTAATGTATTTCATCCTTGTCTGCCCACAATACCACTTAGCTAATTTCTGGATATTAGGATGCACCGACCATCCCTGCGGATGCCGCCATGATGGAAACACTTCCCAGACTGACAGGCTCAGTAGGTTGCAGACAGCGTGGGGGATGAGCTAAAGACCAGAAGAGGAGCATTTCCGATAGCGTGAAACGTGTCGGTGTGGGACTTCCGGCATCTTGCACATGGCGCTTATTATGACTGTTTTTGATACCATTCGCTCGATCAGAGGTTCGAGGTCACTTAAAATGGTAGAGAGGAAGAGGTCCCCACTGCACAGTGGCGGGTCTGACGTTCACTGTGGGCGCTGCTGAGCATCCGCAGTGACCTGCTCAGGTCTACCCTTTATCTCCCGGGTAGCCCCCGCACTGCTCCGCCCACACGTTCCCACGGCCGTGCGGAAGGCCCAGGCCCAGGTGAATGTCGGTTATCCAAACCCTCAGCCTTAACCCTACTTAAAAACGAAGGGTCTCCAGCTCGGGCTATAGCAGTGCATGCTCCTGTTTCGAGAACAGCCGGGCAGTTATAGATATAGGGTCCCCAGTTCTGACAGGGAATGATGAAATGTGGAAGAGTGTTACAGGCAGCGGGACATGCGTATTCAAAGCCTTGGAGGTACACGTGAGTCAAGAGCATTCTGGAAACCTGGGTTCCCTCTCGTGTCCGCAGGAAGCAGTGTGAAAGGAGGCACACCGGGATAGCAGTCCAAGCAGCTGCCTCTTCAGTAGGGGGCTCCTGGGAATCATATTGGAAGAGAGGAGGGACTCTGAGCTGTGGTTTTCAAAGTATTTCAGATGTTGCTCAGGGCGAGCAGACTGGGAAGGACAAGGCATGATGAAAGTGGAGGGGGTGGGGTGGGAGGGGAGATCGGAATGGGGAATATATGTAAATCCATGGCTGATTCATGTCAATGTATGGCAAAAACCACTACAATATTGTAAAGTAATTAGCTTCCAAGTAATAAAAATAAATGGGAAAAAAAAAGAGAAAGTGGAGGGGGAAAACCAGTGACAAGGCCACAGGAGGGCAGTTCTGGCGGTGGACAGTTCTAGAAGTGGCAGTAGCCTGGAGGTTAATGCAGGTTCTTGATGGATCTTAATGATCGAAGTAAATAACCACTCAGATATTTTGCCCAAACACCTAGGAGAATGGAGATGGGGAATTTGGTGGGAGAAACAGGATTCAGGGAAGATTATGAGTTGTATTTTGGATATGGGGATTCTGAGATCCCCAAAGTGAAGCTGGCACATAGGCAACTGGATTCCAGCTCTGGAGTTTTGAGGAGGGACCCTGAGGCCTGGACCAGAATCAAGCCTGGTGCTCAGAGTGCGAGACCAGGTTTCACTGTCAGATGGATTCTGAAGAGGAATGTGGTGAAGGGCAGAACTGAACTGAGTATGGCTCCCTCAGGCTGCCTCTAGTGGGGAGGAGTACTCTGGTACAAGAAGAATCTGCCAGAGGGGAGAGCAGGAGGAAGTAAAGAGCCATGCCTGGAATGGAAATATTGTTGGGAAATGTGGATGCTCCTGTTTTCAGTAGACTCACATACACTCCCTGTAAACAAGGAAAAGGTCAGCCAGGCTTGTGGAGCAGCCTGGGTCCAGTTATGAACAGAGGGGCCTCAGCTTTCTCAGGAAATTTCAAATTTAGAACTGGCTGGACTTAGTAATTGATTGAAATTGGTTCCAAAACCCACAGAGGATACCAGTTTTGCTTTTTGGAACTTTCTGGGATTTTTAAATATTTTTGATCCATGGTTGCTTGACTGCAGATGCAAAACTGGTAGATATTCAAAGGACCAAGCATTTTTATTAAATATCACATTTTCTTAAATGCTTAAAAGGCAGATAAGAAGTACCCAAATTTTAAAAAACTCATCACTTTATTTACACCAAAGTCATTTCCTGAAGTGTTAATCCTGTGGGCAGAATTAGCTCACCTTTACTGTTTTTTAAAGACATACATAAATTTGCTGCTTTAGCCATCTCTAAGTACATTCTTTAAAAGTATAAAGTACATTTATGTTGTTCACAGGATTCACCTATGTTGTGGCAGTTATCAAAATTTCCTTCCTTTTTATGAATAATATTCCAGTGTATGTATACAACACCTGTTTGTCCATTCAGTGGTTGATGGACATTTGGGTTGTTTTGACCTGTGGATATGGCGAATAACACTGACGTGAACATGGCTGTACAAATGTATCTTCATGTCCTTGCTTTAAAATGTTTTGGGTATATGCTTAAAAGTGAAATTGCTGGGTTATATGTTAAATCTGTGTTAAATTTTTTAAGATTTTGTCATACCATTTTCCATAGCAGCTCCACCATTTTACATTTCCACCAGCAATACCACAAGGGTTCCAAATCCTTCATACCCTAGCCAACTTCTACTTTCTTAGAAACCTCTAAATACACAGTTTAGTTTTGTTAACTAAAGTCATAAAGTTGTGAATTACATCCACAAGTCTTAGTCATCTCTCAACTAGATATCTATAACTTCTAATATCCTTCACTCATTTTATCTACCTATCTTCTCCTGTTCTGGCAATTACTAATCTGTTGTTTGCATCTGAGTTTGGTGGTAGTGTTGATTTTTTATTTAAGATTCTTGAACAACATGGGTTATAACTGCCTGGATTCACTCACAGAGGGATATTTTTCAGTAAATACAGAGCACTAGATGATCTTTAGTTGCATGAACGAAGTTTCCACAAATGAGAAACTTCAGAAAGGACTTAAGCATCCACAGATTTCAGTATATGCATGGGATCCTGGAACCAATCCTCTGTGGAAACTGGAACCAATCCTCTGTGGAAACTGAGGGACCACTGGATTTGTCTTTCTCTCTCTGACTTATTTCACTTTAGCACACTGCCCTCAAAATCCAATCATACTGTTGTAAATGGGAAAATTTCCTCCTTTTTTATGGTTGAATAAAACTGAATAGTATTCCATATATATGACATGATTGTCATCCAGTCATCTATCAATGGACACTTAGGTTGTTTCTAAGTCTTGGATATTATAACTACTGCAGCAATAAACATGGGGTACAGATCTTTTTGAGATGATTATTTCAATCCCTTTAGATAAATACACAGTGATGGAATTGCTGATTATATGATAGTACCATTTTTGTTTTATAAGGATTCTTCATGCTCTTTTCCACAGTGGCTGCAACAATATACATTCCCACCACCAGTGCACAAGGGGTCCCTTTTTCCCACATCTTCACCAATACTTATTTCTTGTCTTTTTCATAAAAGATATAATAACAGGTGTGAGGTGGTATGTCATTGTGATATTGATTTGCATTTCCCTGACCATTATTGATACTGAGCATCTTTTCATGCAGAAGATTCCCATTTTTGTATCTATTCCAAAAAGCTGTGTATTCAGATTTAACAGATAACAGTTTATACCAAAAAAAAAAAAAAACCTGGCAACAATGTACTCATGATGCATTTTTAAACATACTCATATATGTAGGCTTATGTAAAACTAAAATGAGATCAATAATATAATGGAGAGAAAGCAATTACGCATGAAGCCATAAAGTGTCACCTGAAAGTGGACTTGAATTAGTTTTAAATACATATTGGAAACTCTAGTGCAAATACATTAAAAATTAAAAGGAACAAAGATAGCTGATATGCTAACAAAGGAGAGAGAAAGGATCATACAAAATGCGTCATTAAAACCACAAAAAGCAGACTGGAAGATTAAATAGGAAGAACAAGGGCAGTGAAAAGAAAACAGTAACAAATATGTTAGATGTTTATCCAACTGTATCAATATGTTAAACATCAATAGTCTCAATGCATCAATTAAAAGAAGGATTATCAGACTGGATCAAAAAACAGGACTCAGTTATATGCTGTCTCCAAGAAACTCACTTTAAATACAAGCAGGCATATAGATTAATAGTAGGGACTTCCCTGGTGGTCCAGTGGTTAAGACAGCCCACCCCCACTGTAGGGAACATGCATTTGATCCCACATCAAATCCCTACATACTGAATCCCACGATTCCACATACCAAACAATCAAAAAATAAATAAATAAATAACTGTACTAGTATCGAAACAGATTTCACATAAGCAAAGTTATCAAGAATAGATGGTCTGAATGGGTCTACATCTATTAAAGAAACTGAATCAATGATGAATATACTTCCAAACTTCCTGGAAATGCCATTTGCCCAGATTGCTTCACTAGTCAAATCTGACAAACATTAACAAAGAGATTATTCGATTCTCTAATTGTTTTCAGAAAACAAAAATGAGGAAATAGTTTCACACTAATTCCATGAGAAAAATACCAAAACAGACAGTACAAGAAAACCACTGATCAATACCTCTCAAGAACATAGTTGCAACAATCCTAACAAAGTTATCGGTAAGCTGTTTCAAAAACTGCTGGAAAAGAATTATACACTGTGATCACCTGAAAATGATCCAAGGAATGCAATGCCGATTTAATATTTAAAAACTAATTAATATAATCCATGTCATCAGCAGGTTAAAAACCAACTCTTGGGGACTTCCCTGGTGGTCCAGTAGCTAAGACTCCATATTCCCAAGGCAGGGGCCTTGGGTTCAATCTCTGGTCAGGGAATGAAATCCGACAAGCCTCAAACTAAGAGTTTGAAGCTGCAACTAAAGATCCCACATAGCACAACTAAGACCCGGTGCAGTGAAATAAATTAAAAAACAAACAAACAAAAAAACAACTCATGATCTCATCTATTCTGACAAAATCCAACATTCATGATAAAAATCTCATGATAACCTAAACACAGAAAAATATCTTCAAATTGATGATCTAAGTAACATCCTACACCTACTATCACAGTTATAAGAGAAAAACTAGAAACTCTCCCTCTACAATGAAGAAGGCAAGGATGTTCCCTCTTACAACTCCCTTTCAATTTTATATTGGAAGCCAAAACAAAGGCAAAGAGAGAAGGTTATATAAAGATATACTGATCAGGAAGGAAGGAATAAATCTCTCTTCATTCTCAGGTGACATGACTGACTAGTTATGTAAAAAAACAAAAAACTAGATGAAGAAAAAAAAAATTCTGGACCAAAGAAGAAATTTATAGCAAGGTGTCAGGATACAAGGTTAATATACAAAAATCAACCATGTCAGTATCATCAATGAACAAATGAATTTGAAATTAAAAACCATGTACACAGTACCCCTCAAAGGGGGGATAAAAGAGAAAGAAATACTAAGTTATAAATCTACCAAGACATGCACAAGAAGATCTACATGAGATGAAACTATAAAACTCTGATAAAGAAATCAGAAATTCCTTGGTGGTTCAGGGGTTACCACTCCCTGCTTTCACTGCAGTAGTTGGCCTGGCTTCGATATCTGGTCAGAGAACTAAAATCCCTCAAGCTGAGCAGTGTGGACAAAAATCAAACACTAATAAAGAAATCAAAAAATTAAATAAATAGATATTTTATATTCATAAATAGGAAGACCCAGTATTGTCAAGATGTCAGTTCTGCCCAAATTCATCTATAGATTCAATGCAATCCAGATCAAAATCCCAGCAAGTTATTTTGTGGATATAAATAAATTGATCCTAAAGTTTATACAGAGACACAAAAGTCCAAGAATAACCAACACACTACTGAAAAACAAAGCTGGCAGACTGATACTACTCAACTTCAAGACGTAGTAGCTAAAGTAATGAAGCCAATATGGTATTGTTGAAAGGATAGAGAAACTGATCAATGAACAGTACTGAGAGCCCAGAAATAAACCCAAAATACACTCAACTGACCTTTGACAGATAAGCAAGCACAATACAATGGAGAAAAGGGACGTTTTTGTAATAAGTGGTACTAGGACAACTAAACATCACATGTCAAAAATGAACCTAGACACAAACCTTATACCCTTCACAACAAAATTAACTCAAAATGGACATAAATGTAAAAAAAAAAAAAAAAAAAAAGATTAAAATTTACTAAGAAAACAAAAACCCAAATACTAAATGAGAAAAATCCCCTAATAGACACCATGTTAAAAGAAGATATACAGATGACAGATAACTATATACACAAAGCAAGGAAATGCAAATTAAACTGAAAAATACACAATGTTACATACCTGTAAGAAGGGCCAAAATCCAAACATTCACAACACCAAATGCTAGTAAGGGTGTGGAGCAATACACATTGCCTTTAACTCACTGCTGATTTTCACTCACTGCTGATTGCAATGCTCACAGATGCCACCGTGGATACAAAAAATTGGAATCTTGGGAAAGGGTCTTGTAGGTGTAAGACTAGTGAAACAATGGTGCCCTGCAAGACTCAGGGGCCTCGGGGGTCATGGCACTAAGGAGTAGGGATGCACTCTGCCTAACCATAGTAACTGCAACACATGACCAAGGAATTTAAGAAAGTAGTGCCCATAGTCCCCGTGTGAGAAGGACACAGCAGCCCTTGGAGAAAAGGAGAAAGGCAGAGCCTAGCTAAGAGGATAGGGTTGGGTGTGAGGGTCTTACCCAGCATGCATACAAGTGTAAAGTTCTCCAGCATGACATCAAGGTACAGGTATATCTGAGCCTCATCAAGAAGACACCATTTCTCCTGAGAGAAGTACGCAGTCACACCTTCAAAGGTCACACTGCCCTGGTATAACAGGGACAAATAAAACCATGGACAGTCTCACTCCTAAAACCCACCATCAAACCTGCCACACATCTACACTATTGCCCGATCAGATGGAGCCACCTGAGACCTGGGGAAGAAAACCTTTTCTTCCCCCACAATAGTAAAAAAGACGTTTACCAGTTTTCATAATAAATAGACAAAAATAAAAGACAATTACAAGCCTAACCTGATTAACCTAACAATATAAAATAATTACATACAATTTGGGGGGCGGGGTTCAAGCAGAGTGACAGCAAGGAGATCCAACCAGTCCATCCTAAAGTAAATCAGTCCTGAATATTCATTGGAAGGACTGATGCTGAAGCTGAAACTCCAATACTTTGGCCACCTGATGCAGAGAACTGACTCACTGGGAAAGACCCTGATGCTGGGAAAGATTGAAGGCAGGAGGAAAAGGGGACGACAGAGGATGAGATGGTTGGATGGCATCACAGACCCAATGGACATGAGTCTGAGTAAACTCCGGGAGTTGGTGATGGACAGGGAGGCCTGGTGTGCTGCAGTCCATGGGGTCACAGAGTCAGACACGACTGAGCGACTGAACTGAACTGAAGCACAGTGATGAAGTTAGGTAGAAGAGCATACACGCACATATTTTCATCTGCCCAACCAGCCTATGTCTTTTGGGAAAGGCTGTGTTTTCTGATGTGAACCTCCCATTGCCTCCAAGATACAGGCAGTCATTTCAAGCCTAAATCCTGCTCTTTATTCCCACTGAAAAGGAAGCAGACCAGAACTTACCTAAACCAGCTAGGCCTCACCACACAGAACATGCACATACTGGTATGGGATCCAGGACCATTGGTGGAGGGAAATGAGAACCCTCTTCTTAGAACCTGACCTGAGCTCAGGCCCCTGAGTATGGGGTTCTTCTGGGTCCCAAAAACAAAGGGCTAGGAGAATGGCAGGTGAAGAGCCCCAAGACCCTCCTCAAATACAGAGAGGTGTGTGTGAGGGTGAGAATGAGTGAGGGATTGGAACAACCTCCACTTGCCCAAAGTGCTTCTTCAGTCTCTGGAATATGTAAGAAAAGGCAGGCTATGGAGGGCAGTGACCATGGCGGTGTGTCAGAGCCTCACGCACTTTTCCACACGCTGGGTAAGGCCTGCAGGCCCACACCTATCCTCTGAACCAGGCTCCTCTCCTTTTCCCTGAGAACAGCTCGTCCTTCTCACAACTGGACCTCTGCCCGGTACCAGAGCCAGGTAACCTCAGGCGGACTGGCAAACCAGTCCTCTGTGCCTCTGTTCCCAATGCAATCTATCTCTTACCAGTAGTGACTTTGGAAGAGTCACAACTTCCCTCTGCCTCAGTGACCTCATCACCCGCTGAAGTCTGTGCTTCTACTGAACAGGCTCTGGAGTAATTTTTAAATTTACTTTTAATGGGAGGATAATTGCTTTACAATATCCTGCTGGCTTCTGCCATGGAGTGTTTTTAAAAGCCTAATTCAGGTGATGCCCGTCCTGTGCTCAAACCCTCCACCACTCCCAGCGCCATAAGAAGGGAGGTACAACCTCTCATCTGCCACTCCAGGTGAGGCCTGGCCTCAAGCTTTCTTCCTCACAGAAACAAGCTGGACTCCGGTTCCCTGAATGGTTCTGCTTCAGTTGCATCTCCAAGCCTCACTCACACGGAAAAAGAGAAACGACCCCTGAAGGTCTCGCTGCGCTGGAGCAAGGGTCTCGGGGTAGAGTGACGTGGACAGGCGCCTCTCACCCCTGGCGTTCTTAACTCTCTGTGGAAACAGGCAGGGGAGACCCCGGAGCATGCCTCGCTTACCTGAGGCGACGCGTCCCTCAGCGCAGGCACCGCCAGCCATCGTAACTTCTGGGCGGAGTGAGGCAGTGAGGGTCGAGCTACCGGGTCCCACTCTGCACGGAAACTCCCCGCAGGCGGCGGTGTCCCCGACCCCCAGAACCGCCCAGGTTCAGGTCGCACAGAGCCTCCTCTTGCGCCTCTTGTCCCGTAAGCCCGCTCCCAACACCACAAACCAGACCTTCTGACCAGCTCCACAAACCTCACCGTAACCAAAACGGCCGCCACTTAGGAACCGGGAAGTCCCTCTCCAGGAGGTTCGCGATCAGGGAAAAGCCCCCGACTCGATTTTCAGTGGGTGAACATCTCTGCCCTTATCAGAAATCCTTCTGGGAAACGAAGTGCAAAAGTCTCAAGGAAGGATGCCCAAGAAGCAACTGCGAAAAAGGCAAGCAGCACCCCCAGGAGCACTGGGAAATGACCTGTAGTGCTGGGAAGGGGCTCCAGCCTTCTTAAGGGGGCTGGGACCCACGGGGACGAGGAGTATAAGAGCACTTAAGAATCTAACCTTACTTATCATTGAAGACTTTGGGCATGATCTCAGGCACCTTGAAGCCAACCTACGTGTAAATTCACTGGTGGCAGGAAACAACTAAACATTATCCCATTTCTTCTGAAATGGAGAGTTAAAGTCATTTTTTAAGTTTTGGTCAGGAACCAAAATAAGTCAGCAATGTGGAGTCTCCACTGGCAATGTGGAGGGAGTTTTCACAGGCCTGAGGCAACTGCAGGAGGGAAACGTTCCGTAGAAAAGGCTCTTCCTGTGGTTACCAAACCTCTTTGCACTGCAAGAAACACAGGTTCCATCCCTGGTCTGGGAAGAAACTAAGCCCTTGCACCTCAACTACTGATCCCGCAGCGCTCTACTGATCCACCTCAACTACTGATCCAGCCAGAGGGATGCACCTACAGAGCCTATTTGCAGCAGCTCCTAAAGCCCAGGTGCCTAGACCCTGTGCTCCACAAGAGAAGCCTCCAAAAGGAGAAGCACCAGCACTGCAGCTTAGAGAGTCTGCTCTCTGTGCTACAACCGAAAGAAGCCCGTGAGCAGCAAAAAAAAAAAAAAGACCAACTACAGCCAAAAAAATTTTTTAATGAAAGATGTATTCTGAGAAGTTATTTAACGACATATCTAGAATTATACATTACACAAATACAAAAAATGTTGTACACTTTAAATACATGCAATTTATTCTAAGTCAACTCCACATCCATGACACCATTCTTAAATCAAATATACAAAACTTTTCTTTTTATAATCATTCTGCTATGGTTTATGAACTACATTCTTAAAATTGTTTGTGGCTACTATACCTGTAATGGTACATAAAGAAGACATTGGTGGGCTATTGACAATGTTTCCCAGCTCCAGGGACATTATGTTGGCAACTTGATTTTGGCTATGGTGGGAATATTTACACCACAGAAATTGGCAGGCACTACAAACCAGAGACTAATCTACTATGTAACTGAAAGTCTGGACTTAAGACTGAGGTAGTATATGTTAATAATTCAGATTTATCCTAAACGTGTATAATGTATATGGCCATTGCACTATGCAAAGTATAAAATTGAGAAAAAATTGAGAACATATTCTTTCAGTATTCCAGATTACAATTACATTGAGAAAAGAAGTCACTGACTTTGGTCACCATTGGTGAATGGGTGAAATCTCACAGATGCCTTTGATGTTTGGCTGATCTACCTGTCAAGAAAAAAAAAATACCCAAATCTAACAAAATAAAGGAAGACAAAATATACAAATAGAAATTCATCCAAACAAGATACACAAGTTAAAAAAAAATAGACACATGAAAAAGAAACAAAACTCAAATCAAGAATCCTGAGAGAAATGCAATTAAAATGATTTCACAGTGGGTTTTACAGTCTTCCTTGGAAGTGTCTGCATGCATTCAGTCTTTTTTTTTTTTTTCAGTCTTAATTTTTAAGCTAGGTTGCTCAAGTGTAGGTCCCAAAGAGAGGTGGGTAAGTTCTTGTTAATTAACAATCATTAGCTGGTGACTTACATTTTTCAGGGAGTGGTGGAAGAAAGCAGTGAGGCAAGGGGTGAAGGGGTTAGGAAGAGCCTTGTGCACCAGGCCATGTGAGGGCCACAATTAGCATCTCAGAGTCCCTCACAATTCCCAGAACAGTAAGTGGGTCAACTGCATAACAGGGAAACACGGACACCTGATGTGAGTGTATGAAAAGATGAACAGGGTATCTGAAACCAATCACTGTGTATGGTGGTGAAGCCAGTGCCAAGTCTGCGGTGACACCAACGACCCAGTCTGGAGTGCCTGCTTTAGTGCTGCTGTCCCAGTGAAGAACTTCCCAAACAGGAGTGTTTATAGGAAGGAGATGTGCACTAGGGGGCCCTGGTGGAAATAAAAATGTCAGGTGTGGGTAGTTCATGTGAGTAGTTCACAGCAAATGGAGGCCCTGCTCTGAGAGCCAGAAGAGATGCCAGTTCACATGTGCAGTGTAGAGGAACTGCTCTCATGAAAGGTCTGGCAGTAGTGAGCTCTTGTGGAAGTTTCTCTGCCTCTCTAAGCTGGACACCCCTTCTTTCACAAATGGCAAATAATAATAATAGAATCCCAGCATTAGTTTTGTTGGGTAAATAAGTGTCATTCATGTGAAAGGCATCAATGTTGGATGCCAGAGAAAAAGATACTCCTGTCCATCAGTATGGGGCTGAGGAATGAGCAGGACTCAGGGCAGGAGGATTAAGGAGGGAAGAAATATCAGGATAATCAAGGTGTTCTTTAGTCCCCAAACCTGAGGGTGGAGCGGGGCAGGGGGTGAGGAGTGAAGTGATCAGACTCTTCAAACCCTGAACCAGGCAACCTGACACTGAATCCCAGATCCCTGTTCATTGCTGGGAGATCACAAGCAAATGACACATTCTTTGTCTCAGTTTCCACAAAAGAGAGGATCCATTTGATGCACAGTAACTACATTATTTTTTCCCACCATTACCACCTCAAACAACTCCAACATCACTGCTGTCCACATTTGCTATATTCATAAGGCCCTTTCTCCCATGTGAACTCTGATATTTTCTCAAGTGGCACCTTTGGATAAGACTTATCACAATCTTAGCTCTCATAAAGTTTTTCTGCAATGTGAATTTTCCTATGGATATGGAGAAGCTGTATTTGAGTAAATGATTCCCCAAATTCACTGCACTCAAAGAGGTCTTTCTCCAGTGTGAACTCTCTGATGACGACGAAGGCTTGACTTATCAATAAAAGATTTCCCACATTCACTGCACTCATAAGGTCTTTCTCCAGTGTGAACTCTCCAATGATAATGAAGGCTGGAAATACCAGAAAATAATTTCCCACACTGACAGCACTCATAAGGCCTTTCTCCACTGTGAACTCTCTCATGATGACGAAGGCTGGAGCTACCAGTAAAAGATTTCCCACATTCACTGCATTCATAAGGCCTTTCTCCACTGTGAACTCTCTCATGATACCGGAGCCCAGTCCTAGCAGCAAAAGATCTCCCACATTCACTGCACTTGTAAGGCCTTTCTCCAGTGTGAACTCTCCGATGATAACGAAGGCTGGAGCTACCAGTAAAAGATTTCCAACATTTATTGCACTCATAAGGTCTTTCTCCAGTGTGAACTCTCCGATGATGTCGAAGACTGGAGCTACTAGTAAAAGATTTCTCACATTTATTGCACTCATAAGGCTTTTCTCCAGTGTGAACATTCTTATGGTCACTGAGTTGCTCATTTCGACTAAAGAATTTCCCACATTCGCTGCACTCAAAAGGTCTTTCTCCACTGTGTACTCTCTGATGATTACAAAGCATAGATCTAGTAGTAAAACATTTCCCACATTCATTGCACTCATAAGGCTTTTCTCCAGTGTGAAGTCTCAGATGATAAGAGAGGGATGACCTATTAGTAAGAGATTTCCCACATTCACTGCACTCATAAGGCCTTTCTCCAGTGTGAACTCTTTGATGTGCAAGGCAACTGGATTTATGGGCAAAAAATTTTCCACATTGGCTGCATTGATAAGGTTTTTCTCCAGTGTGAACTCTCTGATGTTCAATTAAGTTGAACTTTTGGGTGAAAGATTTATTACATTGCTTGCATTCATAAGAGTTTTCGCCACTGTGGATTTTCCTATGGGCAGTGAGGTTCTTCCTTAGGCTAAAGGATTTCCCACATTCACTGCAGTCATAAAGCCTTGCTACACAGCGAACTCTCTGATGGGCAAGGAAACGGAATCTGTGGCTAAAAAATTTTCCACATTGGCTGCATTCATAAGGCCTTTCCTCAGTGTGAACTTTCTGGTGTTGAATATGGTTAATTTTTTGGGTGCTGGCTTTCCTATGTTTGCTGAACTCACAAAACCCTTCACTAGCGAGGACTCCCTCATCCTCAACAAGTATGTCTGTGTGGCTGGAAGCTATCTTGCCTTCTTTCCAGCTGTGATGACTTTTTCCACTGTGAAAAACAGCTTCACACTCCTTACTGTTGTTTTGTTTCTCCCTGGTGCTAGTGTCCTGTTGCTGAAGTTCCGTGTTGGCCACAAAGTTGTTTGCTATCTCCATGTTGGGGGAGAGATTTTCTCTTGCATGTATCATGCAGCTCTTCAAAAATGTGGGGCTCCCCATACTAAACTGGAAGGATTTCTGTCCAATGTGCTGTATCTGGTGCTGTTGAATGTTTGCAGTGAAAAAGAATTGTTTCCCGCATGCCTCACATGTGTATGCTTTCTGTCCACTATTATTAATATTTCTTTGCTCTTCAGTCAAATGTGAAATGTCTCTCAAAACTGGGGTACATATCTTACAGGGCTGGACATTCTCAGGAGATGAACCTGCCCTGGGAGTGCTAATCTGTGACACTCCTTCTGCAGATTCGCTCTGTTCAGGTGTCTCTCCATCCCGGGTTCCACACCAAAAACCTGAAAACACAGAAGTGATGGTGAAGTTCTTGTTGACTTTATTGGAGGGAATGACACACAATTGTACACGACACACAAAAGCAGCAGTCCATAAAATTGTGTTCAGGATATGAAGCTGGAGTCAAATTGAGGAAGCAGCTCCTCTCACCATGTCCAGGACACAAAGACTGGATGTGACCCAAGGTGAAAGTCATGTCTACAAATCACTGCTCTATCAATAGCTGTTACCAGGACCACATCTGCTGGTGACCCGTGACTGTTCAGAGGTATACTATAGGAAATCTGACTACAACAGGTAGCTGGTGTTTAAAAGATTAGTTGCCAGGGAGCAACTAAGCCCATCTACTACTACTACCAAGCCTGAGCTCTAGAGCCTGTGAACCCCAACTACTGAGCCAACGTGCACGGAGCCTATGCTTTGCAACAAGATAATCCACAGCAATGAAAAGCACACACACAAGGAACAGTAGCTCCCGCTCATTGCAACTAAAGAAACCCCATGCAAAGCAATGAAGATCCAGTGTACCCAAGAAATAAAAAATAAAAATGAAAACAAAATTATTAAAAAAAAAATGTGTTCAGGGACTTCCCTGGCGACCCATTGGCTGAGATTCTACATTCCCAACATAGTGAGCCTGGGTTCGATCCCTGCTTGGGGAACTAGATACGACATGCTGCAAACTAAAGATCCTGCAAGCTGCAATGAAGATTGAAGATTCCAAGTGCTGCAACTATGAACCAGCACAGCCAAATATGCAAACTACCCAGGAAGCCATAGTGTTATATGGAATTAGACATCCATTAGTTGTAAATGCATAGTAAAAACTCTATCTTCTTGCTGTAGCCCCAGCTAGTGATTGTTTTTCTAACTTCTAAACATTGACAGTACGTCAAAGAGGCTGGGAGTGGTGTGCTCTTCTGCTGGTTTCCATGAGAACCAATGAGTCAACCTCATGTCAGTCCCCCCTAAAGCAGGTCACCTCCCTCTCATCCCCAGTAAAAAAAAAAAAAGAAAAGAAAAAAAAAAAAAAGACTGCTGCCACATCCTGCCTGCTGTCTGTGGACCATGGTAGGTGTATTTCTTCAGGACCTTGCTTTGGGTAAGACCCCCTGTCCACTAAACCACTGCTGTCTCTGGGCTCTTTGGTCTTGAAGCTGGGCAACTGTAAGGTTTTTCAATCTGTGTGTGCGCTCAGCTGCTTCAGTCGTGTCTGACTCTTTGCAACCCTATGGACTGTAGCCCGCCAGGCTCCTCTGCTCATGGAATTTTCCAGGAAAGAATACCGGAGTGAGTTGCCACTCCCTTCTCCAGGAGATCCTGCTAACCTAGGGATCAAACCGGGTGTCCTACATTGGTAGGCATATTCTTTACAGTCTGAGCCACCAGGGAAGCCCTGTTCTTCAATATACACTGCAACTTCAAATGAATGAAATACGAAAATGGTGACTGTTAATAAAGGTGTACCTCAGTATACAAACTTGTGAAAAAGAAAGTGAAAAGGCTCAGGAACAAGAACAAGGTTTGGGGCATTCCTGATGGCCCACTGGTGAAGAATCCACCTTGCAATACATGGAACACCCATTTGATCCCTGGTCTGAGAAGATGCTACATGCCCACACTCTAGAGACTGCAACCCACAAGTGCTGAAACCCTTGAGCCCTACAGCCTGTGCTTGGCAACAAGAGAGCCACCATGAGAAGCCCTCGCACTACAATGAAGGGTAGGCCCTGCTCTTCTCCTAGAGACAGCCCATGTGCAACAACAATGACCAGCCAAAAAAATTAATAAATAAGTCTTAAAAAGACAAACACAAAGCTTGCACCATGGTATATTTTTTCTTGTTTTTTAATTTTTATTGGAGTATAGTTGATTCATAAGTTAAACATATATCCACTCCTTTTATATTTTCATGTAGGTTACTACAGAATACTGAATAAAGTTCCCTGTGTTATACAGTGAGTTATTAGCTATCTATTTTACATTTGATACTGTGTATATGTTAATCCCAGTCTCCCAATTTCTCCCCTGCTTCCCACCCTGTTTCTCCTTTGTAAATAAATTCATCTGTACCAAGGCCTCACATAATTGGTATCATATACTTGTCTTTCTCTGACTTACTTCACTCAATATGACAACACGTAACGCTGCCAATGGCATTATTTCATTATTTTTAATGCCTGAGTAATATTCCATTATATGTATACCACCTGTTCTTTATCCACTCTTCTGTCGATGGACATTTAGGTTGCTTCCATGTCCTGGCTATCGTAAATAGCTCTGCAATGAACAAAGGGAATGGGGTGCAAGCATCTTTTCGAATTATGGTTTTCTCTGAAATATATGCTGAGGAGTAGGGTTAGTGGATCATAGGGTAGTTGTAAACATAGTTCTGTAAGGAACCCCTATGCTGTTCCTCATAATGGTTATACCAATTTACATTCCCACCAACAGAGCAGGAGGGTTCCTGCAGCATGGTATGTTTTACTCTTTCTGCACATGGCTGTACCCCTCAACTAGACATATATATTCAGATACAAGGTGTTTTTTGTTTCATAAAAGTAAAATCATATTTGGTATACAGATGTGTGTGTGTGTATAAGACATCTATGTATCTTCATTTATCAAGCTGCCTTCTTCCTTTAGGGCCTGCTTTATTGTCCCTTGTCTATATGCACCACACAGTCTGGCTCTGGGCCACCACTGGCACCTCAGTCCCTGCAGGGTCCCTCCACCAGGGCAGAGAAACTGCCTGCAGGTTCCCAGGGAACTCTCTGTGCAAGTCAGGAGGCCCCTTTCTGTCCTCCTGCAAGCTGTCTCTGCCTCCAGACAGAGATCAAGTACCTAAAGGTGAGGAGAGGTGGGAGAGGGGCATGGTTCAAGGCCATGGTGTCCCCAGGAATCCAGGAAGATGAAATCAGGGCCACCTGGTTGGGTGGCTTCCTGTCCTGGGGGACCTTCCAGAGGATGTGTTGGCTACAATGCAGAGGGCACAGCCCTGAGGCTGGCTCCCCACACTGGGAATCTGGAGGCAGGGGAATCCCAGGGAGAACTGAGCCCCTCAAAAGTGGGCAAAGCTCCTTTTCTTTCTTGCTCTTCTTGGTGCAGCCTCTGGACCCGATTGGAAGGGGGGTACTCAATTTTGTGACCTGGGGGTGCACACCTGGGTGGGAGCCAGGACCACAGTGGTGAAAAGGCAGGGCTCAGCTTAGGGCAAACACTCTGAATTTTGTGTCTAGGATCCAGTCACTACTCCACAGCCTGAGTGAGGGAGGGGGATACTGCCTATGGAATGAGAGAGGGGTCTCAGTCTAGGAGTCCTTCCTAAATAGCCCTCCTGGGGAACCACCAATGCCAGATGTCTCTGGGAGTCTGCAGCGGCCCCATTCCCCACTCTGTACCCCACCTGGTTCACCTCCTTTCTCATCGTCCCCTCTGAGGGGGAAGGGGGCCAGGGAGGAAAAGTCCTCATCAAGCTCCATGTGGAAGAGGGGAGCAGGAAGAGTTTCAGTGGACTAACCTTCATGGGGTTCCCCCTACATCCCTGGGCTCTGGTCCACCTGAAAAGCCCAAACAAGAACCAAGAGGCCCACAGTGATCCCGAACCCCTGTCCAGGTCTTCTCCCATTCAGGGGTGTCTGGAAAAGAAATCCCAAGAAGCAGGGAAACCCAAGGAGGTAAAGAGCTGTTGAAGACCAACAGTCAACAGTTACAGAAAGGAACAGATGAAAATCACTTGGGGGACTTCCCTGGTGGTCCAGTGGTTAAGGCTCCACACTTCCACTGCAGAGGGCATAGGTTCAATCCCTGGTGAGGGGACTAAGATCCCACTTTAAGGTCAAAATATAGAGGGGAAAGAAAGAAAATCACTTGTAAGAGAGTAAAGGGGGTCACAACCCCTTACAATGTAACTGGTGGGATCACTGCCACTTCCCTGGAAGAATCAACTCACAGGGGGACAGGCTGTGTGCTGACTGGGTAGGTGTGTGTATTGTGGGGGGTCTTTCCTAAACTTTTTTCTTGTTGACCTTGTTGAATTCAGGACACAGTACCTCAAAAATTGGCCCCTTGGCATACTGGATAACTCAAGCTCAAAGAGGTGAAAAAAACCCATTGAATTAGGGAAGTTCACTCTGACTTCCCCCCATTCCTACCTCCCATCACCCCTACATCTTGCTTCCCTAAAAGTAGATAAATTTCCCAGGTGAAAGGTCCTTCTCTGTATAGCGGGTACATTCTAACCACTAGAGACAAAGAATTCACAGTGGAGAAAACCATTAACATACCTTGTTACTTTTTCACCAATTTACTACCTATAGCCAAAACCCCTAGTTTTTGTCATTTTTAAAACAGTTAATTTTTTTGGTCTAAATGTATAAAACAAACCTTGCCACTCTTGTCAGTTCTTCAGGTTTTCATTCTCATGTGAAGGCAGTGATGTATGTATAAAAATTCAGTAACATTTATATGCTTTTCTCCTGTTTAATTTTAGTTTAATTTTAGTTTAATTTTCAGACCTAACCATGTTCTGACCCAACTTCACAATCATTTCTGCCCATTTTTTGTGTGTGTAAAACACATTCATACCATTCAACTCAAGCAAAAGGGAAGCTGGGTATTCAGAAAAAGAGGAAACTGGATTGGAGAGAACTTACCCAGTTTCTACTACAATTCCTCAGTTTGATCACCAGACACTCATTTATTATTTTACCTATACATTCAGCACTTTCAGCCCTTTTTACTGGGACAACTGTAAACCACCTCCACTTATTAGGTCTCAAGTTAAATGGTAGCCCTTCTGTTCTTAGTCTATGCTGAGACAAGAAGTATGTAAACAAAATGATGTTATTTCTCACCATTCCTCCCTATATATAGCTACAGAATGGGACACAATGAAACAATGCCTACAGCAGAAAAGAAAATCACAAACCATAATTTCTATATACAGCAAACATGTCAACAAACTTGTCATTCAAGAATGGATGCAACAAAATGATTGGAAGTGAGAAAATTAATTCAAAATTAACACATATAAAGGAAAGCTAAGGTTCTATTTAAAGACAGTGGAAAGGGGACTATAATTCCAGTTCAAGAATCACTGGTGATAGAAAGGAATGATGATTTGAGAAATACATCTGAATCTTGACACACATGTCATTAACTGTGTAAGGTATGAACAATATTTGCCTAGAGATTTAGAATGAAAGAATTCTTATGCATAGCTGGAAGAACATATATTCCTATGGGACAAATGAATCAATACTTGATACTCCTTGTAATGTCTAGAAGTATTTATAATTGTGCTGTAATGTGTTAAAATTTTTAGTTTAATAAACAAACTGAATTTGAAATAATAAAATTTAAAATTGTTTTAAGGAGAAGATAAAAAACAAGGGGTAGGAAAAGAAATCCACAAAAATAACAAGATATATTTAAACCCAAATATATCAACTATTACAGTAACTGGTTTGAAATAAACATTCAAAGTAGTGGGTAAATACTTTTTGATAGCTGTAAACGTCCTTGGAAAAGGATTTGATTTTCATCAAGTGATGTTCAAGAGCATGTTTTGAATTTCTATTCAAAGAACAACTAATGTTGCATAGGCGACTCAAACACCTACAGCTACAGATGCTACAAATACACATGACCGCCTGACAAGTCCTCCTATAAAGTCTCATCTAATCATGGCAGGCTGAAGGAAAACAAGGCCATGAAAAATTCAACTACCCAAATACCCATCATGGGGTCAGGAGTAGGCCTGCCTATTTTGTGTCTCAAAATTTAAATATAAGAAACTGAGGTAAGACAGAGGTAGGATCCAACAGTTATTTCATTTATATATACATTTGAAAACAGTCATTACAAAAGTAGAATATGCTCTTGTATCATAATGTTGAGAATGAATTAAAACTGGCAGGAGGAAACCATTTTCAGAGGTACACACAAGTATCACAAAGTTAAAATGTACATTTTAAAATATGTGCAGTTGATTCTAAGTCAACTCCACATTCATTAAATGATTTTTAAAACAAATATGCAAAACCTATCTCTTTAAAAAATCATCCTGGGGCTTCCCTGGTGGTCAAGTGGTTAAGAATCTGCCTGCCAATTCAGGAGACACAAGTTCAATTCCTAGCCCGGTAAGATCCCACATGCCATGGGGAAACTAAGCCCGTGCACAAAAACTGCTAAGCCAGCCCTCTAGAGCGCACAGGCCACAACTACTGAAACCCGTGTGCTCTAGGCCCTGCAAGCTGCAACTACCAAAGGCCACACTCTCTAGAGACAGTGCTCCACAAGAGAAGCCACTGCAATGAGAAGCCTGTACACAGCAACAAGAGTAGCTCCCACTGAATGCAACTAGAGAAAGCCTGTGTGCAAGGAAGATACAGCACAGACAAAAATAAATTTTTAAAAAATCATTCTACTATGGCTTTATTAGCTACATTCTTAAGTGGCTGTATCTGTATGATAGAAAAACACACACACACAATGGTGGGCTACTGGCAATGCTTCCCAACTCCATGTTCAGTGATATTATGTTCTCAGTGTGACTACTGGCTATGATGAGAGTATATACACCAGGAAAATTGGCAAACACTACAAATCATGGCTTAATTTACTATATGATTCAATGTCTGGACTTAAGATTGAGGTAGCATATGTTAACAAGGCAGATTTATTTAAACCCTTTATAATGTATGGGGCCATTACAGTATGCATAGTAAAAAAAAAAGTGAGGAAAACAAAAAAACACTCATTTAGTACTCTAAATTACAATTCCATGCAGAAGTCATTCACATTATTGGTGAATGAATGAAATATCACAAATGTCTTTGTTTCCCCAACCCCATATTTGTCAAGGAAAGAGAAAATGGCCAAATCATACAAAATAAAATACACGAAAGAACAGAAATTTAACCAAACAAGAGATACAGGTACAAAACAGACACATGGAGAGAAAAAAAAAAGCTCAACATTAATAATTCTGAAGGAAATGTGATTTAAATTATGATTCTAAATGAGGTTTTACAGTCTTCATTAAAGGGTTTGGCCTGAATTCAGTCTTAGTTTTTTTTTTTCTTTTTTTTTTCAAGTCTTAGTTTTTAAGATAGGTAGGTCAAGTGTGATGATGGGTAAAGGGGTTAGGAAGAGAAACCTTGGGGACCAGGCCTTGTGAGGCCCACAGAAGACATTCTTAGTCATTCAGTGTCCCTCACACTGTCCAGAATGGTGAGCGGGTAAACCACGTGATGGGGAAACAAGGACAATGATCCTTTCCAGGCTGGTTGGTTTCACGCTGCTGTCCCTGAGAAGAATTTATCTCAGGAGGACGCTTGCAGGAAGGAGATGTACACTGGGAGAGGCAGAGCTCAGAGCCCTGTCGGGTGTGGACAGTCCCTGCTCCTAGGGACAGAAGAGAAGCCAGTGGCCATGTGCAGTGTAGAAGAATCATACATATGAATGGTCTGGCAGTAGTGAGCTGTTATGGAAGTCCCTCTACCTCTCTAAGTGAGACACCTCAAATGGCAATAATGTTGAATGCCACAGAAAAGAAACTACTGTTCATCAGAAAGGGACTGGGGTATGAGCAGAGATATTCTGGTGGGGATGGAGCAGGGCAGAAGTATGAGGATGGATAAGGTGTTCTTTCAGTCCTCAAAATGGACGGGGTGGGTGGAAGAGGACTGAGGTGAACAGACGGCCCATGTCCTGAACAAGGCAGCCTGGCACTGAATCCATATCCTGTCCATTGCTGGGAGATCACAAATAGATGACACATCATTTCTATGCTCAGTTTCCTCCCTAGAAAGCGGCCATTTGCTGCACAGTGACTGCACAAGTACTTCCCACCCTGTTACCACCTCAAACTCCGCCAACGTCAGTACCATATGTATTTGATATACTCAGGAGGCCCCTTACAGTATGAAACTTTTAGATGTTTAAACAAGTGGAATTTGTCAATGAAGGATTTATCACATTCCTTCACTCAAAGGCTTTTCTTCAGTGAGGATTTTCCCATGGATATGCAGAAGCCGTCTCTGGCTAAAGGATTATCCAGATTTACTTCACTCAAAAGTCCTTTCAACAGTGTGACCTCTCTGATGATGACGAAGGCTTGACCTAGCAGGAAAAGATTTCCCACATTTACTACAGTCATACGGTTTTTCTCCACTGTGAACATTCATATGAGCACTGAGTTGTTCATTTCGGCTGAAGAATTTCCCACATTCACTGCACTCGAAAGGTCTTTCTCCACTGTGTACTCTCTGATGGTTACAAAGGATCCACTTACTAGTAAAAGATTTCCCACATTCAGTGCACTCAAAAGGCCTTTCTCCAGTGTGAACTTTCAGATGAGAATAGAGGGCAGACCTAGTAATAAAATATTTCCCACATTCACTGCATTTATAAGGCCTTTCCCCACTATGAACTCTCTGATGTACAGATAAACTAGATTTGCTGACAAGAAACTTTCCACATTGGTTGCACTGATAAGGCTTTTCTCCAGTGTGAACTCTCTGATGTTCAATTAAGTTGCCCTTTCGGGTAAAAGATTTATCACATTTCTTGCACTCAAAAGGCTTTTCTCCAGTGTGGATTTTTCTATGGGCAATGAGGTATTTCCTTCGGCTAAAGGATTTCCCACACTCACTACAATCATAAAACGTTCCTCCACAGTTAAATCTCTGATGTGCAAGGAAACCGGACTTGTGGGTAAAACATTTTCCACAACGGCTGCATTCAAAAGACCTTTCTCCAGTGTGAACTTTCTGGTGCTGAGTAACACTATTTCTTTGGGTGCCAGCATTCCTAACTTTGTTGGACTCACAAGACCTTTCAGCAGTGAGAATTCTCTCATTCTGAACAAGTATGTCTGTGTGGCTGGAGGCCATCTTGCCTTCTCCCCAGTTCTGATGGCTTCTGTCACTGTGAAAAACAGCTTCACACTCCTTACTGTTGTTCAGTTTCTTCCTGGTATTAGTGGCCTGTGGCTGAACTACCATGTTGGCCTTGAAGTCATTCCCAATCTCCATGTTGGTAGAGAGATTCCCTGTTGCATGGATTGTGCAGCTTTTCAAAAATGAGGATCTCACCATATCATACTGAAAGTGTTTCTCTCTAATGTATTGCTTCTGGTGCTGTTGAATGTTTGCAGTAAAACAGAATTCTTTCCCACATGCCCTACATGAGTATGCTTTCTGTGTCCTATTTGTTCCTTCGACTTCAGCCAAATGCAAAATGTCTCTCAAGACTGGGACACATATCTTACAGGGCTGGGCCTTTTCAGGGGACAAAATGGCCCTTGGGGTCCTAATCTGTGAGACTCCTTCTGCAGATTCACTCTGTTCAGAAGGTGTCTCTTCATCCTGGACTCCACGCCAAGAACCTGAAAACAAACAAGTGATGGTGAAGTTCTGGTTAACTTTCTTGAAGGGAATGACACCATCACAATTGTACATCTGCCACATGAAAGAAGCAGTCCATACAATCATGTTCAGGACATGAAGTTGGAGTCAAATTGAGAAAGCAGCTGTTCTCATCAAGCACAGGACATAAGGACTGGATGTGACCCAAGGTGAAAGGCATGCTTTACAATTCACTCCTCTGTTAATGGCTTTTACCAAGACCATATCTGCCAGTGGCTGGGGACACTGTGCAGAAGTATACTGAACATGAGAGCCCCAGAATATCTGGCTGCAACAAGTGGCTGGTGTTCAAGAAACAGTAAAGCATGCATGCAAGTTTAAGGACATAAAAAATTCTGTCAGTAAGTACCACAAGGAAAACAAGTGTGAAGCCCACATGAGATAAGTGGTTTATAGAGGAGAGAAGCAATGAAACCCAGGCTAGAGTCAGACTAAAAATGGGAAGTAGCAGGAACGACAAGCTTGCAGAATGTCAGGAATAGAGAAAGATGAGAGAAGTCATTTGTAGCCACTTGCTATAGCACTACAACACTAGTCAAGGGATGGAAGTCATATCTTCCTGGTATGACTTGAATACAGATCTGATATCAAGCCCTTCCCCCCTTGCCATTCATCTTGGTCAGAGAATCTCCAAGCTCTTTTGCTGAGACCAGAGTCATGTCCAACCTGTGAAGCCCAAAGGACTCCCATTCCCGGTTGAATAACAACATGGGTTACAAATGATACAAGTCCTAACTGATACAAGTCCTAACTGCAATCTAGTTAAAACTACAACCACTATGCTGTACATTATATCCTCAGGACCTATTCACCTTAAAACTAGAAGTCTGTAACTTCCAACACCCTTCAGACATTTCACCTACCCTACTTCCCTCACTCTGGCAATCACTAATCCTTTGTCTATATCAGAGTTTGGTGGTAGTGCTGTTTGAAAGATTCATTGTATATGTATCATCACATACTACAAATAAACACAGAACATGGATTACAAAAGATTGGATCCTCTCGTACATGGCTGTTTTTCAATAAATTTACACGGCATTACATGATCTGTACTTAGATGAATCTACAAGTGTGAAAATTTCAGAATCAGTGGTTTCAGAATCCACAGATATCAGTATTAGCACGTATGCTGGGACCAAAGCTCTGAAGAAACAGGAAGAACTTATCTGTCTTTCTCTGACCTATTTCACTCAGCATAATGCCCTCAAGGTCCTTCCATGTGGTTGCAAATGGCAATACTGCCTTCGTTTCCATCTATTCGATAGGGTAAAATAATGCCACAATAAACATGGGGTACAGGTATCTTTTTGATAGGATGATTTCACTCCCTCTGGATAAATATGCAGAGTTGGAATTGCTGGATCATACTGTAGTTCCTTATTTAATATTGTAGGGATTCTCCATGCTCTATTCTACAGTGCCTGCAACAATGTACATTCACCCCAAGTGTGCACAAGATGTCCCCTTACTTCACATCTTCCTCAGCATTATTTCTTGTCTTTTCCTAATAGACATCATAACAGGTGAGAGGTATCTGTGAGGTATCTCAATGCTGTTTTAATTTTGCATTTTCCTAGCCATTAATGACATTGAGCTTTTTTTATGTACAAGGTTCCCATTTGCATGTCTTATTTGGAGAAATGTCTTCTCAGCTCTAACAGATACTAGCTTATTTGAACTGGTCCATAGCAGTGAAAGCCCAGAGTCCTATCCACTAGGCAACCACAGAACTTCAGTAAGGATATTTTTAAATTATGAGGTAGGAATTCCCTGGTGTTTCAGGGGCTAGGACCCCACACTTTCACTGCCAGGGACCCAGGTTCAATGCCTGGTCAGGGAACTAAGATCCCGTAAGACTGACAGAGCAGGGTGGGTGGGGGGGTGCAGGATATATATATATAAACTACCCACGAAGTCATACAGCATTATATGGGAGGAGTCTTAAATTATTTCTAAACACATAATGCAAATTTTAGCATAACTAAATTTTAAAAAAGAAGCAAATAGGGCTGATAAACTAATAAAGGTGAGAAAATAAAATCATACAAAATGCTCAATTAACACCACAGAAAGAAAGAGTGGTAGACTAACAAATGAACAAAGAACAAGGGCAGGGCTTTCCTGGTGGCTCAGGGGTAAAGATTCCGCCTGCCAATGCTGAAGACTTGGGTTCAATCCTTGGTCTGGGAAGCTGCCATATGGGGTGAGGCAACTAAGCCTGTGAGTCACAACTAGTAAGCCTGTGCTCTAGAGCCCAGGAGCTGCAACTACTGAAGCCCAAATGTTCTAAAGCCTGTGCTCCTCAACAAGAGATGCCACCACAGTGAGAAGTCCAAGCACCTCAACTAGAGAGTAACTCCACTTGCCGCAACTAAAGAGAAGTATACACATCAATAAAGACCCAGCAAAATAAACAAATAGCCAACCAGATTTCACTTAAGCAAGGCTATCATGAGTAAAGAAAATGACACAGTGACAAAGGGGTCAACTTCCCCAAATCATCAATTGACGGGATATATGGACTTCTATAGACTACTAGTCTACTCCATCTAACAGCAGAATAGTCTTAATCTGACATGAAACAGTCACAAGACAGAGCATGTCATGGGCCGGAAAACACACCCTAGCAAATTTCAAACAACAGAATTCATACAATGTCTATTCTCAGAGCATGGTGAAATTATACTAGAACCAATAACAAAAAGATAGCTGGAAAATCACACAATACTGAGAAATTAATCCAAATAAAACATGGGTCAAAGAAGAAATATTAAGATTAATTTTTAAGTATTTTGAAATAAACACAACACTTCTTGAAATATGTGTATGCAGTGAAGGCAGTGTTTTAGGGCAATATATAGCATTGAATGCATGTATTAGAAAAGAAGAAAGGTCTAATAGCCATCATCTTAGGAAACTAGAAAAGGAGAAAATTAAATCCAAAGGAAGAAGAAAAGAAATAACTTAAAAAATCAATAAAGAAAAACCAACAAAGTCAAAGCTGGTTCCTTAAAATGGACATTAAAGGATAATAATGAAATAAATGGGAATCTCCAAGATCATAAATGTGATAACTTAAATGAAATGGACAGTTTCTTGAAAAATACAGTCTACCAAAACCAACAGAAACATATACGTTCTAAATAGGTATATATCTGTTAAAGTAGCTGAATCAATAAGGAATAACCTTCCAAAACAGAATGCAACTGGCCCAGATTGGTTAACTGGTGAAATATGACAAACACTTCAGGAAGATACACAATTCTCTATGACGACTTTCAGAAGACAAAAACAAAAGGACTGCTCCTAACTAATTCTGTGAGGCCAACATTAACACCAGACCAAAGACACGAAGAATAAAGTATAGGTTTCAGGAAAAAAAAAAAGAATAAAGTATACACCAATATCGCTCATGAACACAGATGCAAAAATACAAAGTTATCACTGAATTGACTCAAAAACTACATAAAAAGAATTACACATCATGACCAAGTGGGATTAAGGAATGGTATGTAAGACGTATTTCACACATTACTACGATAACTACAGCACGCTAATAACATAAAAACAGATATATACTCCAGTGAAACAGAATAGAGACTTGAGATTCTATATATCAACCCTCATAACGTGTGATCCAATAATTACTGACAAGACCAATACCATTCAATGAGGAGAGTCTTTTCAACAAATAGGTTGTTAGGTACTTCTCTGGTGGCTCAGGCAGTATAGTGTCTGCCTACAATTTGGGAGACCCGGGTTCAATCCCTGGGTAGGAAAGATCTCCTGGAGAAGGAAATGGCAACCCACTCCAGCATTCTAGCCTGGAAAATCCCATGGACGGAGAAGCCTGGTAGGCTATAGTCCACGGGGTTGCAAAGAGTTGGACACGACTGAGCAAGCTCACTTTCACTTTCTTTTCAACAAATAAGAGTTGTTAAAACTGGATACCCACATGTACAAGAAGAAGTTAGTGTCTTACTTAATACCATATGGGCTTCCCTGGTAGCTCAGTTGGTAAAGAATCTGCCCGCAATGTAGGAGACCCCGGTTCGACTCCTGGGTCGGGAGGATCCCCTGGAGAAGGGATAAACTACCCACTCCAGTATTCTTGGGCTTCCCTGGTGGCTCAGTCGGTAAGACCTGGGTTGGGAAGATCCCCTAGAGAAGGGAACGGCTGGCTACCCACTCCAGTCTGGTCTGGAGGATTCCATGGACAGAAGAGCCTGGCAGGTGACAGTTCTTGGGGTCGCTAAAATTACAAAATTTTGAGGTGGGGGAAAAAAAGGGAAAACTTTCAAAATGTTGGATCCAGCCATGATTCCTTGCCTATGACAATAAAGGCAAAAGCAACAAAAGAAAAAATAGTCAAACTGGGCTTCAAAGCAATGAACAATTTCCATTTTATATGTTAACTTGTATCATGTGCCTGTGTGCCAAGTTGCTTCAGTCATATCTGACTCTGTGTGACCCTATGGACTGTAGCCCGCCAGGCTCCTCTGTCCATGAAATTCTCCAGGAAAGAATACTAAATTGGGTTGCTATGCCCTCCTCCAGGGGATCTTTCCAACTCAGAGATATGTCTCCTGTGGCTCCTGCATTGCAGGCGGATTCTTTACCATCATGTGTGTGTTAGTCGCTCAGTCGTGTCCGACTCTTCGCGACCCCATGGACTGTAGCCCACCACGCTCCTTTGTCCATGGGATTCTCCAGGCAAGAATACTGGAGTGGGTTGCCATTTCCTTCTCCACTTTACCATTGAGCCACCAGGAAAGCCCAACTTATATTACATAATGTGGCAACTGTACCTCAAGAAAGCTGGAGCAAAAACAAAAAAACTGAAAAACTTGTACATTAACAGACACTATAAACATCGCAGAAAAAATCGGGAGAAAACATTTCAAAAACATGTATACCAAAAAGAATACATGTTGTAGAACAGTAGTCTACAACAACCAAAAAAAAACCTGATTAAGAAATGGAAAAAGGAGTTGAATAGATATCTTTCTAAAGATAAACAAATGGCCAGTAAACACACTTAGGGAAAAAAAATCAAAAAGTTACACAAAATAGCAAATGCCAGTGCAGATATAGAGAAATCAGAACCTTGAAAAAGTTTTGCATAAACATCTCAAGGTCTGTTTCAGTACTGACCACGTCAGTGACAACAGTCTGTTGTACAGTCAGCAACAAAAACATGTCAGGTACAGGAATGGAGCAAAACATGCACACCATGCATTTAAACAGATACCCAGACAAAGAGAGGGCAAGCAAGGAGGGATCTATCAGTTGGACAGCAAAACTACTAACCCTGACAGTCTCCCAAGGAAACAGAAATAAAGGCAAAAATAAACAAATGGGACCTAATCAAACTTACAAGCATTTATTTGCACAACAAAGGAAACCAAAAACAAAATGAAGAGAACATACTAGCTGGAAGAAAATGATGCAATTGATAAGGGCTTAATTTCCAAAATATATAAACAGCAATATAACTCAATAACAAGAAAACAACCAATGCACTGGGAGAAAGGGCAGAAGACCTAAACAGACTTTTGTCCAAAGAATACACACAGATGGCCAATACACACATGAAATGACGCTCGATCATTGCTAATTATCAGTGAAATGCAAATCAAAACTACAATTAGGTACCACTGAAAAACTGTCAGAATGGCCAAAATTAAAAAGTCTACAATTAACAAACGTTGATGATGGTGTGGAGAAAAGGGAAGTCTCTTACACTGTTTGTAGGAATGTAAATTAATGCAGCTATTATGGAAAAATGTATGGAGGTTCCTCAAAAAACAAACTAGTTGTCACATGATCCAGCAATTCCACTTCTGGTAATATACCCAGAAAAAACTATAATTTGAAAAGATACATTCACCCAAATGTTCATAGCAGCCCTATTCACATTAGCCAAGACATGGAAACAACCTAAATATCCTAAGACATGGAAATAACCTAAGGTAAGACATTGAAATAAACTAAGATAAATGGATAAAAATGTGGTACATATACACAATGGAATATTACTGAGCCATAAAAAAGAATTAAATAATGCCATTTGCAGCATCATGCATGGACCTAGGCATTATCATTCTAAAAGTGAAATGGGCAAAAAGTAAAAACAAAAATACCATATGGTATCATTTATATGTGGAATCTAAAATATGACATAAATGAACACATCTAAGAAACAGACTTACAGACACAGAGAACAGAGTTGTGATTTATAAGTGGGAGGCAGGTGGGTGAGGGAAGTATTAGGAGTTCGAGATTAGCAAATGCAAACTAGTACATACAGGATGGATAAAGCACAAGGTCCTACTCTATAGCACAGGAAACTATAGTCAATATCTTGTGATATACCATAAGGAAAAAGAATATATATATATATACATATATATATATATGTATAACTGAGTCACTTCCCTGTACAGGAGAAATTAACACAAAATTAAAGATTGTATTGAACACAACATTGCAATAAACTTAAAAACAACAAAAGATTACTGACCTTGAATCCTTAGCAGCAACTTTGGAGCTACCAGTGTTGGGATGTACTCTGGCCTTGCCATAATAATCTCAACACATAACCAAACAATTTAGCAAAAAAGTAATGGGGACTCCCCTGGTGGTCCAGTAGTTCAGAATCCGTCTTGTAATGCAGGGGACATGGGTTGAATTCCTGGTCTGGGAACTAGCTCCCACAGTGAAGGGCAAGTAAGCCAGAGAGCTCTGGAGTCTGTACACACCACAATTAGAGAGAAGACGGCACGCCTCAAGGAAAGAACCCCCTTGCAACAATGAAGATACCACCTGCTGCAACTAAGACCCAAGGAAGAAGAAGTCAAACAGAGAAATAAATTAAAAACAGAGTCCACTGTCCAGTTGTCACAAGGACAGACCTGTCCCTGGGAAAAAGGAGAAAGGCAGAGCCTAGCTCAGAGGAAGGAGGTGAGTGTGCAGGCCTTACCCAGCATGCATACAAGTGCAAAGTTCTCCAGCATGACATCAAGGTACAGGTGTATCTGAACCTCATCAAGAAGACACCATTCCTCCCAGGAGAAGTACACGGCCACATCCTCAAAGGTCACACTACCCTGGTATAACAGGGACAAATAAAACCATCAACAGTCTCATTCTTGAAAACCCACCATCCATCTTCCCACACATCTCCCCCACTGCCCAGTCAGATGGAGCCTCCAAAGACCTGGGTGCAAGAACCTTCCTCCTTTGACCTGAACCTTCAGAAAACAGAGGCAGTCATTTGAAGCTGACATCCTGCTCTTGCCTGTTGTTCACCCACGCCAGAAAACAATCAGACCTGCAATGACCTAAACCACCTCAGACTCACCTCAAAGCCCTTCCAGGTACTGGTACCGATTGAAGGAGAAACTTCCACACTGCCTCCAGAGAACCCCGCCTGCTCTCATGACCCCAAGAATATGGTTCTCCAAAGTCCCCAAACCGAAGAGTGGCAGAATAGCAGGTGAAGAGCCCCTTAAATGCACTTCAAATGAAGAGAATGTGGGGTTTGTGGCGGGGGGCGGGGGGGTGTTTAGAATAAGTGAGGGGCTGGGAAAAGCTCCATTTACCAAAAGTGCTTCTGCAGCCTAGCAATCTGTGACACTGGCCCGCCAAGGAAGAAAGTGACGCTGGAGGTGTTTCAGCGGTTCAGGCGTTCCCTGGCCCTTTGGCCGTACCAGAGCCAGGTGACTGACTAACGTCTCCTCTGTGACACTGTCCCCAGTGATACCCTTTTTTCACAGCTGTGCCCAAGGAAAACCCACGACTTCGCTCCGCCTCAAAGTCCTTATTTCCCCCTACACTCTGCTCTTCCAGTCAACGGGTTTCGGAGAATGTTTAAAAGCCTGACCCAGACCCTGTCCTTCAGGTGCTCAAAACTCTCCACCACAGCCAGGGCCCTAAGAAAAAAGGTACCAACCCTCATCTACCACTCCAGGTGCAGCCTGGGCTCAAACCTTGTCCCCCACAGAAACAGGATGGACTCCAGGTTCCCCAATGCTCCCGCTTCAGGTGCATCTCCAAGTCTCATTCACACCTCATAACACTGGTCATCAGAAACAGGAACACCACTCCTGAAGGCCTCACTGCCCTGGACCAGCAGCTCTCACTCGGGGAGTTCATATTCGGATGGGGAATCGGCCAGGGAAGAAGCCGGAGCACGCGGCCTTTACCTCAGCTGGTTCCCTCAGCGCAGCAGAAGAGACACTCCAAGGACTCATTCGGATTCCGCCGGGTTACTCCCGGAAGCCGGCGGTGGGCCAGACCCTAAGACCCGCTACTGTCCAGTGAGCACAGAGCCTCCTCTTCCTTCTTGGCCCTTCACCTCGCTCCCAACACCAGACACCAGGACTTCTGACCGGCCACAGACTCTACAGCAATCAAAATGTCTGCCGGGAATACACCAGAAGTCCCACTGGCGGATGTTCGGTCTCCGGGGAATGCCCCGCTTCTGCACGTTCATTGGATGACCGTAGCTTAGCGCAAAGTCTTCTGGGTAATGTAGTGCCAAGGTCTCAAGCAAGGGACACCCCCCTCCCCCCGCCCCCACACACACCCCAACACACACAGGAAGACTGGGAAGAAAAGCGAAACTGCTGGGGGAGAATCGCCGAAATCCTACCTGTTGTGGGGGAGGTGTTTCATCCTTTATAGGTGGGCGGAGGATCCAATGAGGGAGGAAGAGCTTAAGAGAATTTGTCTTGAATACTTGTGATCACTGAAGTGTTTCCACAGGGTCTCAGGTTACTTCCCCAGTGGCTCAGTGGTTAAAAAATGCAGAAGCTGTAGGAGACTCAGGTTCGATCCCTGGGTCCGGAAGACACCCTGGAGAAGGGAATGGCTCCCCACCCCAGTATTCTTGTCTGGAGAATCCCATGGACAGAGGAGCCTGGAGGGCTACAGTCCACAGTGTCACAGAGTCGGACAGGACCGAAGCGACTTAGCATACATACATAAAACTCCTTAAAGCCAACTCAAGCCGACATCCAGCAGAAACTGGAAGCAAATAAGCTATCCTATTTCTGTTGAAAGCCATGCAGTCTTAAGTGTTATTTCAGGGAATTCCCTGGTGGTTCAGTGATTAGCACTTGGTGTGTTCCCAGCCATGGGTCTGGGTTCAACCACTGGTCCAAATGAAGATCCACCAAGCGCCTTTGCGCAGCCAGGGGGAAAAGTCATTTTGTTAGCTTTGGTCAGGACACTAAAAATGTCAGACAGGACCCCTTAGGGAGCAAGCAAGGGACCTGTTGCTCATTTTTCTCCCTAATGTGAAGAAAAAAAGAAATACTGATGTATAATCAGGCCACCCAAAAGAGATCTCTGAATATCCCTTGGCCCAGTCAGTCTTATTCAACTAGTCCCTACTCACGTGAAGCACCTTCCTGCTCAATGCTAAGCCCGAATCAGTAATGACTACCCTGTTGATATGGCCCCAGTTTGTGATTGTTCTAATCTTTAGATCATAACTTTACATTGACAGTGTAACAAGGAGGCTGTGAAAGGCATACTCTTCTGCTGGTTTCTCTAATAACTCATGAACCAATTGTGTCACAATTCTCTCTAAATCTGGTAATCTCCTCTGGAGTAAAACAGACTGCTACCACATCCTGCTTGCTGTGTCTGGACCACAGGGCTGTCTCTCCTGGACCTTGCTTTGGCTGAGTTAAGATCCCCAAACCATTCAACTATTGATGTCTCTGGGCCCTTTCTTTGGTCTTTGGGATGCACAATTATTCATATGTTATCTTGCCCCTAGGACTAGACCACCTGGTTTCTCAGAGCTGATCAGCGTTGCCAGCCTCCTCACCCCCGCCGTGCTGTGGCACCACTGGACAGGGAGGAGGCGGGGCCAGGATGGTCTCTCTGCAGGCATGATGGGGTTGGGACTGCCCCAGATGCAGCAACATGCTGGGTCATGGAATTTGTGGAGCCAGAGCACTTCTCTATGGCTGGGGTGTCTAGTGAGCCTGCTCATCGGATACCAGCAGCTGCTGAAGCACTCATTCTGCATGGCCTCCCGGCCAGGAGGAAACACGCTCACTCCTACTAAACAGAGTCCAGGCTCCTCCAACCTATCCCACCATGTCTCCAACCAGTCAAGGAGGCTTGCCTCCACCACTGGACCACCAGGGGAGTCCGTGAGGGTGTTTAGATGGAGAAGGAGACAGAAAGGTCACAGAGAGGAATGGGGTTGGAGGAGTGTGAGGTGGTAAGGTGAGGAACAGGCACAGCAAGTGACTGTCTGCTACTTGTGATTCCCCAGCAACAGAGGAGTATCTGGGAATCCATCCCAGGTTACCCGGTTCGGGCCATAGGGAATCTGATCACTGCACTCCTTGTCCTATCCAATCCACTCGGGAACTCAAAGAACATCTTGGGCATCCTTACACCCTCTGTCTCCCTCCCCCAAAGAGCCCTAGTCATACCACAACCCCACGCTGATGGACACCCCTTTCTTTTCACTGAAAACAAATACTGATGGCTGTCATGTGAATAACCCCATTTATCTACCTGAACTGCCCTGTGCTCAGAATTTATTGTTCTTCCAACTTGTGGAGGGAGGGGTTTGCCCCTCAGGTTAAGTTTCCACAAGGGCACCCAGATGCCCGCCTCTAATGAGGGCGTCCTCTACACTGACAGGTGCACTGCTTCTCTTCTGCACTTCTCTGCATGGACTCCACCAGCTGTGGCGCAGCCACACCACTGTCTGCATCTCCACCAGGGACTCCAGCTCCACTGCGCCCAGTTTGCATTTCGTTGCAGACACCTTCCTTTTTCTGAAGTTGTTCAAAGGGACAGCAGCAACAAACATGCTAGCCCCACACCGTCTTCAGTGTCCCCGGAGATTTGACACTGGCCACAGCCATAGGCCGTGATTTGCTCTCAAGGTCCCGCCCATCTTCCTCAAGAACCTAATTCAAGATGTGCCTGTATCCACTCTCCTGGTGACTAACCCAAGTGTCATGAGTGACCCTGAAGGACTAGGAGTCACCACTGTGGTTCTCTCCCTTTCTCCAAAGCTCTTCTTCCTAACGCCCTCACCCATCATCCCATTGCTCCTCCTACCCAGTAGAAAAACATAACTCACCAAATGATTATTAATAACCAGCAGGAAGTGCCAACATCTTCTGGGGACCCATCCTTGACAAACTTTAGTCCAAATGCTAAGGGTTGAAGAATGACACCTCCCATAATGCCTGTAAAACCCAACCCCAAGTCCTTGTGAAACAAAGCTGCTCACAGCTGTGAATCTTCACCTGTAACACACTTGTGACCCAGTCCCTCAACTAAACAACATCAGTGCATCATCAAAAGTGCAGTGATGTAGGAGAGCTTGTTCTTTCCAAGCCTGTCTGCACTCACCTTATCACACAGGATCCAGAAGAACTGTGTGAGTGTTTGTGGCCCACACACCACAATGTGTGGGGTGTCTGTATCACATGCATGGCCCCAAATCTCCCTGGAGTGTTTGTGAATTCCGTACCTACACCTGCTGTGCTGGGTCAGCACGTCCCACTGTATTTCCCCAACAAGGTCTCACTTCTGTCACACATCCTTTGTGCTATGGCACATGAGTTAGTAGATCCAGGCTGCATTGAGGTGTGAGCATTCAAACTCAGTCACACTGTATCCCAGGCTGTGCTGATATACACTGATATTTAGAATTCTTTCTTCTGTTAGTTATTGGAGTTATGAAAAGGCTTCTTTTATTTTAGAAATGCATTCTAACAAGTTATGAATTGAAAGACACGATACCTGGGATTATAAAACTTAAAAACGACTAAATAAATCATGACACACAAACACAAAAAAATGTGTATTAATAGGATAAATGATATAAGATACAGGAAGGGTCCAACACAGTCATTCCATCTGTACATATATTTGAAAATAGTCATTACTAAACTAGAATATACTCTTGCACCAGTGATTACAATGTTGAAGATAAATTTTATTTTTTTTTCCCCACCCCCCAATGTTGAAGATAAATTTTAAATGGCAGAAGGAAACTGGTTTGAAGGATGTACACAAGTATGTCTCAATGTACATTCTAAATATGTAAAACTTAAATCAAATATACATTCAGTAAACTATTTAAAAAACAATTTAGCAAAAACTATCCATAATCATTTTACTATGGTTTACTGGCTACATTCCTAAAATATTTTGTGGCTACTGGGCCTGTAAGGGGGAAAAACCATACAATGGTGGGCTACTGGCAGTGCTTCCCAACTCCATTTCAGTGACATTATGTTCACAATTTGACACTGGTAATTGTATGAACATTTACACCAGAGAAATTAGCAAACACTGTGAAACAGGGCTTGATTTAATTACAGTGTAATTAAATGTCTGAACTTAAGAATAGGTAATATATGTTAATAAAGCAGACTTATCAAAAACATATATGATGTATGTGGCAATTACATTACAAATAGTTTAAACATTGAGAACATAAACTTCCAATATTCTGAACTAGAATTCCATGCAGGAAAAAAGTCACTCATATTATTGGTGAAATTTAACAGTTATTTTTGTTGTTTCTTTCCTTTCCTTCTTGTCAAATAAGATAAAATAGCCAAATCTCAGAAGACAAAGATGCGCAAAAATATGAATAGAAAGTTTACCAAACAGAACACACAGGTGAAAAACAGACACATGAAAAACAAAAACTGATCATCAAGAACCCTGAGTAGGGAATTTGCCAGCAGTCTAGTGGTGAGGATTCCACACGTCCACATCACGGGACACAGTTTAGATTTCTGGACAGGGGGATTCCATAGACACATGGCACAGTCAAGAAAAAATTCCTGAGAAAAATGCAATTAAATCATAATGATGTTTTTATACAGAGGTTTTAGTCTTCATGGGAAGAGTCAACCCTGATTTCAGTGTTAGCTTTTAAGCTAGGTTGATCAAGTGTGCACCCAGGGAGGGAGGACAAGTTCTTACATATAATCATGAGTTACATTTCTCTGGAGGAGTGGGAGAAGAGAGGTGATGGTTAGAGGGGTAAAGGAAAAGAGCCTTGGAGACCATGCCATATGAGGGCCACACTGGAAGGCCTTCAGTGTACCTCACACTGCCCAAAACAGTGAGCACGTCAACCATAAAACAGGGCAACAGGGACATCTTAAGGTGGGTATATAAAGAAGATGGACAGGACCCTGGAAACCAATCACTGCATATAGCGGTGAAGTCAGTGTCAAACCCGGGGCAATAACAACGAGGCAGTCCAGAGGCCCTGGCTTACTGCTGCTGTCTTGGAGAACTTCCAAAGCGGGATGGTGTTAGTAGGGTATGTGCAAGGGTGGAAATGAAGCTGGGGCCCCTGATGTCAATGCACGCTTCAGGTGTGCCTAACTCATGGTCAGAACATAGGAAATGGATGGAGTGCCTGCTCTGAGGGGAAGAGAAGCCAGTGGACATGTGCAGTGTAACCACTCTCATGAAAGGTGTGGCGGTAGTGAGCTCCTCTGGAAGTCCCCCTGCCTCTCAGAGCTGGGCAGCCCTTCCTTCTCAAAAGACAATGATAAAAACTGAATCACAGCATTGGTTCGGATGGGTAGATAAATGGAGTCATCCACAGAAAAGTAATCAATGCTGATTCCAGAGAAAACATAATCCTCTGCAATCAGCATGAGGCTGGGGTATAAGCAGGGCTCATGGGGTGGTGCACTGTGTGTGTGTGTAGCAGGGTGGCAGAAGGGTAAGGATGGACAAGATGTTCTTCAAGTCCCCAAACCTGGGGTGAACGGTGAGCGGACTCACCAGAAACTATACCAGGCAACCTGGCATGAAATCCCAGATCCCTGTCCATCCTAAGGAGATCACAAACAGGTGATTCAGCATCTCTAGGCCTCAGTTTCCTCTCTAAAAAGGGTCCATTTGCTCCAGAGGTTCTTCCCACTGTTACCACCTCAAACTTCTTCAGCATCACTGCCAGAAATATTTGCAATATTCATAAAGCCATTTCTCCAGTGTGATCTCGCTGATATTTAATCATGCAGCACCTTCGGGTGAAAGATTTAACATATTCCTGGCACTCGCAAGGCTTTTCTCTAGTATGAACTTTCCAATGGATAAAGAAGCACTGTTTTTGCTGAACAGTTTTCCCACATTCACTGCACTCATAGGCCTTTTCCAGTGTGAACTCTGTGATGATCATAGAGATGTGTTTGAGTAGTAAAAGATCGGCCACATTCAGTGCACTTATAAGGTCTTTCTCCAGTGTGAACTCTATGATGACGAAGAAGGCTCGAGCTATTAGAAAAATACTTCCCACATTCACTGCACTTATAAGGCCTTTCTCCAGTGTGAACTCTTTGATGATCACGAAGGGTCCACAGAGCAGTAAAATTTTTCCCACATTCACTGCACTCATAAGGTTTTTCTCCATTGTGAACTCTCTGATGATACCGGAGGCTACTCGACCCAACAAAAGATTTTCCACATTCACTGCACTCATATGGGTTTTCTCCATTGTGCACTCTCTGATGACAAAGAAGGCTTGAGGTACTAGTAAAACATTTCCCACATTCACTGCACTTAAAAGGCCTTTCTCCAATGTGAACTTTCCAATGAGTACAAAGTTTTGACCTACTTGTAAAAGATTTCCCACATTTATTGCACTCATAAGGCTTTTCTCCAGTATGAACATTCATATGGGCACTAAGATGTACCTTTTGGCTAAAAAACTTGCCACATGCACTGCACTTAAAAGGTCTTTCTCCACTGTGAATTCTCTGATGATTAGAAAGGGTTGACTGAGTTGTGAATGATTTTGCACATTCACTGCACTCATAAGGCCTTTCTCCAGTGTGAACTCTCTGATGATAGCGAAGGCCGGACCTACTGGTAAAAGATTTCCAACATTTATTGCACTCATAAGACCTTTCTTCAGTGTGAACTCTCCGATGATGACGAAGACTGGAGCTACTAGTGAAAGATTTCTCACATTTATTGCACACAAAAGGCTTTTCTCCAGAGTGAATGTTCTTATGGTCTCTGAGATGCTCATTCCGGCTAAACAATTTACCACATTCACTGCACTCACAAGGCTTTTCTCCAGTGTGAACTCTCTGATGATGACAAAGGCTTGACCTAGCAGGAAAAGATTTCCCACATTCACTGCACTTATAAGGCTTTTCTCCAGTGTGAAGTCTCAGGTGGTAAGAGAGGGTCGACCTATTAGCAAGAGATTTCCCACATTCAGGGCACTCATAAGGCCTTTCTCCAGTGTGAACTCTGTGATGTGCAAGGCAACTGGATTTATAGGCAAAAAATTTTTCACACTGGCTGCATTTGTAAGCCTTTTCTCCAGTGTGAACTTGCACATGCTGAATAAGATTACTTCTTTGGGTGCCAGCTTTCTCACGTTTGTTTACCTCACAAAATGCCTCACTAATGAGGACTCTCTCATCCTCTACAAGTATGTCTGTGTGGCTGGAAACTATCTTACCTTCTCCCAAACTGTGATGACTTTCTCCACTGTGAAAAACAACCTCACACTCCTTACTGTTGTTCAGTTTCTTCCCAGTATTAGTGGCCTGTGGCTGAACTCCCATGATGGCCATGAAGTCATTCCCAATCTCCAAGTTGGTAGAGAAATTTCCTGCTGGGTGAACTGTGCAGGTCTGCAAGAACGAGGGTCTCTCAGTATTACATAGGAAAGGATTCTCTCTAACATACTGCTTCTGGTGCTGTTGAATGTTAGCAGTGAAATAGAATTCCTTCCCACAGGCCACACATGTGTATACTTTCTGCTCCCCATTTGTTCCTTGCTCTTCAGACAAGTGCAAAATGTCTCTCAAGACTGGGATGCACATCTTACAAGGTTGAGTCTTCTCAGGCGACAAACATGCCCTGGGAGTGCGAAACTGTGACACTCTTGCAGATTTGCTCTGTTCAGGTGGTGTCTCTTCATCCTGGACTCCACGCCAAGAACCTGAAAACAAACAAGTGATGGTGAAGATCCAGTTGACTTTATTGGAGTGAATGCCACCATCACAATTGTACGTTTGGCACATGAAAGAAGCAGTCGATGGAATCATGTTCACGATATGAAGTTGGAGTCACATTGAGGAAGCAGCTGCTCTCACCAAGCACAGGACATGTGACTGGATGTGACCCAAGGTGAAAGGCATGCTGTATAATTCACTCCTCTGTCAATGGCTTTTACCAGGACCACATCCTCTGGTGACCTGTGCAGAAGTATACCGTACATCTTGTATATCTGAAAATCTGGGTGGAACAGGTAGCTGGTGTTCAAGAAACAGTAAAGCAAACACGCATGTTGCAAATGGCAAAATGGCCTTATTTTTTAGGGCTGAATAATATTCCATATATTCCACCTGTTTGTTATCCATTCATCCATCAATGAACACTCAGCTTGTTTCTATCACTTGGATAGTGTTAAAAATGCAACAATAAACATGGGGTACAGATACCTTTTTGATATGATGATTTCACTCCCTATGGATAAATACACAGAGTTGGGAATTGCTGGATCATACTGTAGTTCCTTATTTAATGTAAGGATTCTCCATGATCTACTCCATAGTGGTGGCAACAATGTACACACCTCCCAAGAGTGCACAAGGGGTTCCTTTTCCCCACATCTTAACCAACATCATTTCTTGTCTTTTTCATAACAGACATTAGAACAGGTGTGACATGGTATCTCACTGTCATTTTGATTGGCATTTTCTGACCATGTGTGATACTGAACTTTTTTTTTTAACATACAAGGTTCCCATTTGCATGACTCATTCAGAAAAATATCTTTTCAGATCTAACAGATAATACCTTGTTCAAACTGGTCCATGGCAATGAAAGCCTGGGGTTCTATTCAACTAAGCAACCATGGAACTTCAGTTACGATTTTTTTAATTATGTAGGAATTCCCTGGTGGGCCAGCAGTTATGATACCACACTTTCACTGCCAGGGGTCCAGGTTTGATCCCTGGTCAGGGAACTAAGACATTACAAGATGGAAATATATATATATATATATATATATCTCAAACTATCCATAAAGTCATATAATGTTATATAGAAGTGGTCTTAAATCAATTCTGAAAACATAATACAAACTTTAGCACAACTAAATAAAAAATGAAGAGAAGCAAATGGTGGTTAAGTTAACAAAGGAGAGAAAACAAAATCATACAAAATGCTCTATAAATACCCAAAAAGAAAGAATGGTAGACTAACACAGGAACAAAGAACAAGGATAATTTTATAAAATGATAACAAATATATTAGATATTTATCAAACTATATCAATATACTAAACATCGATACTCTCAATGTACCAATTAAGAGAAAGATCATCAGGGTGGATCCAGAAACAGGATTCAGTGATACGTTGTCTCTGAGAAACACACTATAGGACTTCCCTGGTGGTCCAGTGGTTAACTATTCGAAGTGCAACACAGGGGACACTGGTTCAATCCATGGTCAGGAGCCCACATGCCACAGCAACGAAGCCTGTGGGCCAAAATTAATGACTCTGCACACTCCAGAGCCTGTGCACCACAATGAAGACCCAGCACGGACTAAAAACATATTTAAATAAATAAAATTTTAAAACAAAACCCACTTTAAATAAAAACATGCATGTAACATTAAAGTAAAAGGATAGAGAGAGATTAACAGCATTCAAAATAAAAATGTTAGTAACTATATTAGTACCTAACCAGAGGCTTCCCAGGTCACTCAGTGGTAAAGAATCAGCCTGCCAATGTAGGACAAATGGGTTCAATCCTTGGTCCAGTAAGATCGCACATTCGGCAGGGCAACTAAGTCCACATGCCACAACTACTGAGACTGTGCTCTAGAGCCCAGGAGCTGTAACTACTGAAGACCAAATGCTTGAGAGCCTGTGCTAAAAAAAAAAAAAAGCCACCAAACCAGAAGTCTGTGTACCATAACTGGCAAGTAGCCCCTAGTCGCTGCAACTAGAGAAAAGCCTGAACAGCAATGAAGACCCAGCATAGTCAACTGTGTATCTGGACACCTATAGACTACAAGTCTACTCCATCTAACAGCAGAGTAGTCTTAAGCTGACATGGAAAATTTATAAAACAGAGCACATCCTGGGCCAGAAAAAAACACCTTAACAAATTTGAAACAAGAGAAATCAGACAATGTCTGTTCTCAGAGCATAGTGGAATCACACTAGAACCAGTAACAGCAAGATAGCTGAAAAATTGCACAACAATGAGAAATCAAACAACCCAAATAAAACATGGAGCAAACAAGAAATCACAAGGTAAATTTTTAAGTATCTTGAAATAAACACAACACTTCTCAAAATATGTGGACGCAGTGAAAGCAATGGTTATACAGCAATTTATAGTACTGAATGCATATATTAGAAAAAATTAAGATCTAAAAGCAATCACCTTAGAAAACTAGAAAAAAGAGAAAATTAAATCCAAAGGAGGAAGAAAAGATATCATTTAAGAAATCAACAAAGAAAAATAACAAAGTAAGCTGGTTCCTTAAAATGACCAATAAAATAAAAAATATTCTCATCAGGGTAATCACAAAAACAAGACAGGAAAAAAAAAAAAAAAAAGACAGGACATAAATTACTAATATCAAAAATAAAAGAGGACTTCCCCACTATTTCAATGGTAAAGTCTTTGTACTTTCACTGCAGGGGACAGCTTGATCTCTGGTTTGGAAACAAAGATCTCACATGCCTGGAGGTACAGCCAAAAGAAAACAAAGAGAGACAAAGAGAATGAAAGAGGAAAAACCACTACACGGAATGGACATTAAATGGTATAGTGAAATATACAGGCATCTCCAAGACCATAAATGTTATAACCTAAATGAAATGGATCAGTTTTTTGAAAGATACAGTCTACCAAAACCCACATAACAATACACAATCTAAATAGGTATACATCTGTTAAAGTAACTGAATCAATAAGGAGTAATCTTCCAAAACAGAATGCAACTTGCCTAGATTGGTTAACTGGTGAAATATGACAAACATTTCAGGAAGATATACAATTGTCTACAATTCTGTTCAGAAGACAGAAACAGAAGGACTGCTTCCTAACTAATTCTGTGAGGCCAACATTACTCTAATACCAAACCAAAAAGATGCAAAAAAATATATACACCAATATCTCTCATGAACATAAAGGCAAAATCACAAAGCATCAGTAAACTGATTCAAAAACTATATAAAGAGAATTACATATCATGACCATGTGGGATTCATGAAAGGCACCTAAGGTTTATTTCATACCATATTAAAAGTTACAGGAACCAAAACAGCATGCTAATAGCATAAAGACAGATATCTACTCCAGTGAAATAGACTTCAGATTATAAAGATCAACCCTCATAATGTATGACCCAATAATTACTGACAAGACGACCATTACTATTCAATAGAGTCTTCAACAAATAGTGTTGTAAAAACTGGGTAGCCACATGTACAAGAATGAAGTTAGAGTCCTACCTAATACCATATACAAAAAGGTATTCAAAATATATCAAAGGCCAAAATGTAAGAGCTGAAGTTACACAATTCCTAGGGGAAAAAACAGGGAAAACTTTAAAAATGTTAGATTCAGCCATGAATTCTGACAAGTGAAAGAACCACTCCACAGGACTGTGTTCTGGAAATTAGTTGGGTTAAAACTGAGAAGCATCTGATCTCACCAAGAGCAGGACAGAACTAGAGGTGGCTGAAGGTGAAAGGCGGCTTCTACAGTTCACTCCTCTGTCAATGATTTTTAACAGGAACACACTTCCTGGACCTGTGAAGAGGTAAGGAAGTATACCTCCCGAACTCAGAAACTCTGACTGCAATTTTTGTGTGTGTGTGATGAGAACTTTTAAGATCTACTACTTTGGCAATTTCTTTTTCTTTTATTTATTTATGGCTTCTCTTGGTCGTTGTTGCTGGTCTCAGGCTTTCTCTAGTTTTGGCAAGCAGGGGCTACTCTCTAGTTGCAATGCACAGGCTTCTTACTGCAGTGTCTTCTCTTGTTGCAGAGCACAGGCTCTAAGGCAGGAATGCTTCAGCAGTTGTAACAGGCAGACTCCGAAGTTGCAGCACATGAATTTAGTTGCTCCACAGCATATGGGATCTGCTTGCACCAGGGATCGAATCCCTGTTCCTGCACTGGCAGGCAGATTCTTAACCAGACCACCAGGAATGCTCTCAGGAAATTTCTAAATATTAAACAGAGTCTTGTTAACTAAAGTCACTAGGCTGTGCACTACATCCTCAGGATTTACCTTATAAACTAGAAGTGTGTAACTTCTGACATCCTTCACTCATTTCATCTATCTTCCTTACCCTGATCTGGCAATCACTAATCCTCTGTCTGTATCTGATTGGTGGTGGTGATGTTGATTTAAAGATTCAACATGTAGCGTAATCATTCAGTACAGGTAAACCTGGAACAGGGGTTCTAAAATGCTTGGGTCCACTTATACATGAATACTTTTCAATAAAAAACCACAGGATCAAATGTGCATATATATGCATATATATGTGTATCTGTGTATTATATAGAAATACATATTTTTTCAAACTACCCATGAAACCATATAGCATAAGGAAGCACTCAAATCATTTCTAAATACATAATGCAAATTTTAGCACAATTAAATAAAAAAAATGGAAGCAAATAGAGCTGATAAGCTAACAAAGGAGAGAAAATAAAATCATACAACCACTTGATTAACACCACAAAAAAGAGAGTGGTACACTAACGAAGGAACAGAGAACGAGGGCAGGGTTTTTTCCCTGGTGGCTCAGCGGTAAAGAATCTGCCGGTCAAGGAAGGAGACATGGGTTCAATCCTTGATCCCAGGAGAGCCCACATGCCACAGAGCAACTGAGTCCATGCACCACAACTATCGAGCCTGTGCTTTAAAGCCCTGAAGCAGCAACTACTGAAGTCAGTGCACGGTAGAACCCAAGCTTCACAACAGGGGAAGCCATGCCAATGAGAAGCCTGCACAACTAGAGAGTAGTCTGTTCTCTCTGCAAGCAGAGAAAGTCCAGGCAGCAACCAAGACCCAGCACAGCCAAAAAACGAAAATGAAAAAGAAAAAAATTAAAAGAAAGAAAAAGAACAAGGGCAATTTTAGAAAATAGTAACAAATATGTTAGCTATTAATCCAAGTATACATCAATATACTAAACATGGATATTCTCAGTACATCAATTAAAAGAGAGATTTCAGGATGGATCCAGAAGCAGAACTTAACCATATGTTGTCTTCAAGAAACCCACTTTAGGACTTGCCTGGTGGCCCAGTGGTTAAGAATCTGTCTTACAATACAGGGGACACTGGTTCAATCCATGATCAGGGAACTAACCCCACATGCTGTGGAGCAACTTAGTCATGTATGGTTTTTCCAGTAGTCATGGATGGATGTGAGAGTTGGACCATAAAGAAGGCTGAACATCAAAGAACTGATGCTTTTTGAGCTGTGGTGTTAGGGAAGACTCTTGAGAGTCCCTTGGACTGCAAGGAGATCCAACCATTCAGTCCTAAATATTCATTAGGACTGATGCTGAAGCTCCAATACTTTGGCCACCTGATGTGAAGAATCGACTAATTAGAAAAGATCCTGATGCTGAGAAAGACTGAAGGCAGGAGGAAAAGGGGACAAGAGGATGAGATGGTTGGATGGCATCACTGACTCTATGGATGTGACTCTGAGCAAGCTCCGAGAGATGGTGAAGGACAGGGAAGCCTGGAGTGCTGCATTCCATGGGGTCACAAAGAGTTGGATATGACTGAGCGACTGAACAACACTGGAAGAATAAAAAGGAAAACCGCTGAGGTAGGAGAGCTGAAAAACTACCTGTTGTGACAGAGGTGCTCAATCCTTAGGCAGGCAGAGGATCCAGGGCAGGAGGAAGGGCTTAAGAACATTTGTCTTTAATGATACTGATTACTGAAGTGTTTGCAAATGGTCTCAGACACCTAAAAGTCAACCCAAGTTGACATCCAGTGCAAACTGGAAGCAAATAAATATTATCCTAATGCTTCTGAAAGGCATGCAGCCTGAAGTGTTAAAGCTATTTTGGGGAATTCCCTGGTGGTTCAGCAATTAGGACTTGGTGTTTCCTGCCATGTGTCTGGGTTCAAGCGCTGGTCCAAAAAATAACATCCAGTAAGTGCCCTTGTGTAGCCAGGGGAAAAAGTCATTTTGTAACCTTTGGCCAGGGACACTAAAAATGTCAGACAGGGCCCCTCAAAGAGCCAGCAAGGGAACCTGTTACTCGTTTTTCTTCCTGGTCTGAGGGGAAAGAAAAAAGTCAGCCAGGACCCTGACTGTGAATATAGAAGAAATATTGAACAGGTCTGAGCGCGTGGACAAGGTGGAAAGCACTACTTTTGGTCTCCCCCAGAAAGGGCTTTCTTGCCTGTGGTTTTTTATTGTGCCCAACTTGCTGAAGAATACCGATGTATAATCAGGCCATTCAAATAAGCTGTTCTTTAGCTCTCTGAACATCCCCTGGCCCAACCAGTCTTAATCAACTATATCTACACACAGGACTGGCCTTCCTTCTTAATCCTAAGGCCTTCTTGTTCTGCGCCAGCGGTTCTTCCTAACCACTTCACTCATCACTCCACTGCTCCTCCTGCCCAGCAGAAAAATATAAATCACCAAATGATTATTAATTATCAAGATAACCAGAAGGAAAGTGCCAATATCTTCTGGGGACCCATCTGTAACAGACTTTAGTCCAAATGCTAGGGGCTGAAGAATGACACCTCCCATAACGTCTGTAAAACCCAACCCCAAGTCCTTGTGAAACAAAGCTGCTCACAGCTGTGAATCTTCACCTGTAACACATTTGTGACCGAGTCCCTCAACTGAACACCATCATGCATCATCAAACTTGTGGTGATGTCAAAACTTGTTCTTTCCAAGCCTGTCTGCAATCACCTTATCACACAGGATCCACAAGAACTGTGTGAGTGTGTGTGGCCCACACACCACAACGTGTGGGGCGTCTGCATCACATGCCTGGCCCCAAGTCTCCCTGGAGTGTTTACGAATTCTGTACCCACACCTGCTGTGCGGGGTCAGCATGTCCCACTTTATTTCCCCAACAAGGTCTCACTTCTGTCACACATCCTTCATTCTACGCCAGACGAGTTTGTGGATCGAGGCTGCATCGAGGTGTGTGAGCATTCAAACTCTGTCACACTGTGTCCCAGTCTGTGCTGACATACACTGATATTCAGAATCCTTTCTTGTGTTAGTTACTGGAGTTATGAAAAAGCTTCATTTCAGAAATGCATTCCAAGAAGTTATGCATTGAAAAACATGATACCTGAGATTATAAAACTTAAGAACGACTAGGTAAATCATGATACACAAACACAAAAAGTGATCATGTGTATAAATATGATAAATGGTATAAGATATAAGAAGAGTCCATCAGTCATTCCATTTATATATATATATTTGAAAACAGTCATTGCTAAAGTAGACTATACTCTTGCATCAGTAATGGTAATGTTGAAGGTAAATTTAAAATGGCAAGAGGAAACTGGTTTGAAGGATGTACACAAGTATGTCCAATGTACATCTTAAAAACATAAAATTTAAATGAACTTTACATCCAGTAAATGATTTTTAAAACAATTTAGCAAAATCTATCAATAATCATTCTAGTATTATTTATTAGCTACATTCCTACAATATTTTCCAGATACTGGAACTGTAAGGGGGAAAAAGCATACATGGTGGGCTACTGGCAATTTTTCTCAACTCTATTTCAGTGACATTATGTTCACAATTTGACACTGGCAAGGATGGGAATATTAACACCAAAGAAACTGGCAAACACTACAAAACAGGACTTGATTTACTGTGCAATTAACTGTCTGGCCTTAAGACTAAGGTAACAAATGTGAATAAAGCAGATTTATTGAAAACATGTATAATGCATGTGGCCATTACATTACCCATAGTATAAACTTTTAGAACATACTTCCAGTATTATGAATTACGATTCCATGCAGAAAAAGTCACTCACATTACTGGAGAATAAGTCAAATCTAACAGATGTCTTTGATCTTTCTTTGCTTTCCTTCTTGTCAAAAAAAGAGAAAATACAAATCTCAGAAAACAAAAGTAGGCCAAAATATGAATAGAAAATTTCCCAAATAGAACACACAGGTGAAAAACAGACACATGAAAAACAAAAATTAACACTAAAAATCCAGTGAAAGGGAATTCCCCAGCAGTCTAGTGGCTAGGATTCCACATGTCCATATCATGGGGCACGTTTTAGATTCCTGGACAGGAGAACTAAGATCCCAGAGCCACATGGCACAGTGAAGGGGGAAAAAATCCTGAGAAAAAAGGCAATTAAAATCATAATGATTTTTTTATACAGAGGTTTTAGTCTTCATGGGAGAGGTCAGTCTGCATTCAGGGCTAGTTTTTAAGTTAGGCTGATCATGGAGAGAGGGAAAGTTCATACTAATAAACAACCATTATTCTTCTGAGCTACATTTTTCTGGAGGGGTGGGAGGAAAAGTGAGAAGATGGGTAAAGGGGTAAACGAAGAAGAATCTTGGAGACCACGCCATGTGAGGGATACACTGGACATTCTCAGGCCTTCAGTGTCTTTCCCACTGCCCAGAACAATGAGTGGTCAACCATTTAACAGGACAACAAGGACATCTTGAGGTGGCTATATAAAGAAGGTAGACAGGACCTTGGAAACCAATCACTGCTTATGGTGGTGGAGCCAGTTCCAAACCTAGGGCAATACCAATGAGCCAGTCTAGAGTCCCTGGCTTAAGGCTGCTGTCCCTGAGAACCTTCCAAGTGGGAGGTTGTTAGTGAAAGATGTGCATAGGTGGAAATGAAGCTGGGGTCCCTGGGGTTAATCCAGGCTTCAGGTCTGTGTAGCTTATGGTCAGGACACAGGAAATGGAGTCCCTGCTCTAAGGGGCAGAAGAGAAGCACTTGCAGTGTAGAGCAACCACTCTCGTGAAAGGTGTGGCAGTAGTGAGCTCCTGTGTAAGTCCCTCTAAATCTCTGAACTGGAAACCCCTTCTTTCACAAATGGCAATAATAATAATTGAACCAAAGCACTGGTTTAGTTGAGTAGATAATGTGGTCATTCACATGAAAGGCATCAATGCTGGATGGCAGAGAAAAGATAATCCTGTCCAATCAGCATGAAGCTGTGTTTAACCTGGGCTCCTAGGGTAGGGGTCACAACGGACAAGGTGTTCTTTCAGTCTTCAAACCTGGTGTGTTGCAGGGAGGAGGAGAGGAGAGCAGGAGAGAAGTGACCAGACTCCCTAAACCCTAAACCTGGCAACCTGGCATTGAATCCCAGATGCCTATTCATTCCAAGGAGATCACAAACAGATGATACAGTCTCTGTGCCTCAGTTCCCTCTGCAGAAAGAGTCCATTTGCTGCACAGGTTCTTCACGCTCTGTTACCACCTCAAACTTCTTCAACATCACTGTCAGCAATATTTGCAATATTCATAAAGCCCTTACTCTAGTGTGAACACTGTTATTTAATCAAGTGGCACAAACAGGTGAAAGATTTAACACATTCCTTGCACTCAAAAGGCTTTTATCCAATGTGGATTTTCCAACAGATGAGGAGGAACTGTCTTTTCTTAAAGGTTTTCCCGACATTCACTGCACTCATAGGCCTTTTCCAATGTGAACTCTGTGATGATCATAGAGGTATGTTTGAGTAGTAAAAGATCGCCCACATTGACTGCACTCATAAGGCCTTTCTTCCGTGTGAACTCTCTGATGACGAAGAAGGCTCGACCTACTAGTAAAATACTTCCCACATTCACTGCACTTATAAGGCCTTTCTCCAGTGTGAACTCTTTGATGATCACGAAGGGTCGACCTAGCAGTAAAATTTTTCCCACATTCACTGCACTCATACGGTCTCTCTCCATTGTGAACTCTCTGATGATACCGGAGGCCACTTGAAGCAACAAAAGATTTTCCACATTCACTGCACTCGTAAGGCCTTTCTCCAGTGTGAACTCGCTGATGACGAAGAAAGCTTGAGCTACTGGTAAAACATTTCCCACATTCAGTGCACTTAAAAGGCCTTTCTCCAATGTGAACTCTCCAATGATTACAAAGGTTTGACCTACTTGTAAAAGATTTCCCACATTTATTGCACTCATAAGGCTTTTCTCCAGTGTGAACATTCATATGGGCACTGAGATGTTCCTTTCGGCTAAAAAATTTTTCACATTCACTACACTTAAAAGGCCTTTCTCCACTGTGAACTCTGTGATGATTAGAAAGAGTTGACAAAGTAGTGAAAGATTTCCCACATTCATTGCACTCATAAGGCCGTTCTCCCGTGTGAACTCTCAGATGATAATAGAAACTAGAGATAGTAGTAAGAGCTTTCCCACATTTGTTGCACTCATAAGGGTTTTCTCCAGTGTGAATTCTCTCATGTGCAAGGAAAATGGATTTGCGGGCAAAAAATTTTCCACACTGTTTGCACTGATAAGGTTTTTCTCTAGTGTGAACTCTCTGATGTTCAATTAAGTTCCCCTTTCGTCTGAAGGATTTATTACACTCCTTGCACTCATAAGGCTTTTCTCCAGTGTGGATTCTCCTATGGGAAATGAGGTATTTCCTTCGGCTAAAGGATTTCCCACATTCACTACAGTCATAAAGCGTTCCTCCACAATTAAAGCTCTGATGTGAAAGGAATTGGGATTTGTGGCTAAAAGATTCTTCACATTGGCTGCATTTGTAAGATTTTTCTCCAGTGTGAACTTGCATATGCTGAATAAGATTACTTCTTTGGGTGCCAGCTTTCTCACATTTGTTTACCTCACAAAATGCCTCACTAATGAGGACTCTCTCATCCTCTACAAGTATGTCTGTGTGGCTGGAAACTATCTTACCTTCTCCCAAACTGTGATGACTTTCTCCACTGTGAAAAACAACCTCACACTCCTTACTGTTGTTCAGTTTCTTCCCAGTATTAGTGGCCTGTGGCTGAACTCCCATGATGGTCATGAAGTCATTCCCAATCTCCAAGTAGGTAGAGAAATTTCCTGCTGGGTGAACTGTGAAGGTCTGCAAGAATGAGGGTCTCTCAGTATTACATAGGAAAGGATTCTCTCTAACGTGCTGCTTCTGGTGCTGCTGAATGTTAGCAGTGAAATAGAATTCTTTCCCACAGGCCGCACATGTGTATACTTTCTGCTCCCCATTTGTTCCTTGCTCTTCAGCCAAGTGCAAAATGTCTCTCAAGACTGGGATACATATCGCACAGGGTTGGGTCTTCTCAGGAGACAAACCTGCCCTAGGAGTGCAAAACTGTAACACCCCTGCAGGTTTGATTTCTTCAGATGGTGTCTCTTTATCCTGGACTCCACGCCAAGAACCTGAAAACAAACAAGTGATGGTGAAGTTCCGGTTGGCTTTATTGGAGGGAATGATATCATGACAATTGTATATTTGCCACATGAAAGAAGCAGTGGGGACAAATGGGGAACAGAAAGCATACACAGGTCCATGGAATCATGTTCAGGATATGAAGTTGGGGTCAAATTGAGGAAGCAGGTGCTCTCTCCATGTCCAGGACACAAGGATTGGATGTGACCCAAGGCGAAAGGTATGTTCTACAAATCACTCTTCTCTCAATGGATTTACCAGGACTACATCCTCTGTTGACCTGTGACACTGTGGAGAAGTATATTGTACATCCATGCCACTGAAAATCTAGCTGCAACATGTAGCTGGAGTTCAACAAACAGTAAAGCATACATGCATGTTTGAGGACATAAACAATTTTGCCACCAAGTAACACAGGGAAAACAATGTGAAGACCACATGAGGTTTACAGAGGTGGTGGGAGATGAATCCCAGGCTGGAGTCAGACTAAGAATGTAAAGCAGTAGAAATGACAAGTTGGCAGAATGTCAAGAATAGAGAAAGGCAAGAGAAGTCATTTGTAGCCACTGGCAATGGCACCGCAACACTATCAAAGGACAGAAGTCACATGTTCCTGGTATGACGAACAAAGACCTGATAACAAGTCCCTCCCCACTTGACACCCATCTTGGCCAGAGACTCTCCAAGCACTTCTGCAGAGACCAGAGTAATGTCCATCCCATAAGGCCCAAGGACTCTCCATTCCCAGTTACCTGAGTCAAAATGATGCAAGTCCTAACAGAGTTAGGACAAAAGAACAGCAAGAGTGGCTCAGAGGAACTCAGCATCAATACATGACATCAAATACTACAAAGAAAACATTTAAATAATCTTTAAGTACTATGAAAAGTGTCCTGAAACTAACACAACATTGTAAACCAACCAAACTATAATATAAGATAAGGAGTTAAAATGAATAAATGAATAAATAATCTCTATTGGAGCCAGAGGAAAGGATGTACGGTGGATGGAGTATAAACTTTTTAAGACTTCCTCTCCCCACATAAACATAACTGCTCTGGCAGAATCTAACTGATATAACTCTTTTGCAACTATTGAGCCTACTGAAGCTCTACAGTGTAGACCTACAAAGTCTACAGAGTTTGAATAGACAAAGCTTCAAAACTACAATCAAATACTACAGACATACTGGAATGATATTGGTAATTTTAAACAATTATGATTAATAAGCTAATTAATGTCTACTAATGGATAGGGCAGACAGCATTGAAACTAGAAGGACAATGTAAGCAGAGAGATTGGAATTTTAACAAAGGATCAAAATTAAATGCACAGGGGGTTCCTTTTCACCACATCTTTACCAACATTATTTCTTGTGTTTTTCATAACAGACGTTATAACGTGTGATGTAGTATCGTCATTTTGACTTGCATTTTCCCTACCATTTGTAATAGTGAGCATTTTTTTATGTACAAGGTTCCCATTAGCATGTCTCCTTTGGAAAAATATCTTTTCACATCTAACAGATAACAACTGGTGTGAACTGGTCCACAGCAGTGAAAAAATGCCTATCCACTAGGCAACCATGGAACCTCACCTCAGTTAGGATATTTTTTAATTATGTAGGGATTCCCTGGTGGCCCAGTGGTTCACTGCCAGAAGCCCAAGTTCGATCCCTGGTAAGGGAACTAAGATCCCACAAGACACAAATATATATTTATTCAAACTACCCATGAAGTCATATAGGATTATATGGAAATGGTCTTAAATCAGTTGTTAATACATAACACAAATTTAGAACCACTAAATAAAAAAATGGAAAGAAGCAAACATAGTTGGTAAGGTAACAAAGGAGAGAAAATAAAATCATACAAAATGCTCAATTAATACCAAAAAAGGAGTGGTAGACTAACACAGGAATGCAGAACAAGGGCAATTTTAGAAAATGGTAACAAACACGTTAGGTATTTATCAAACTATATCAATGTAGTGAACATCAATAGTCTCAGTGTACCAATTAAAAGAGAGATTATCAGGGTGGATTCAGAAACAGGACTCAACCATATGTTGTCTAACCCCTTAGGGGGTTAGGACTCCCCTGGTGGTCCAGTGATAAAGAATCAGCGTTGCAATTCAGGGGACACTGGTTATATCCATGGTCAGGAACCTAAAATCCCACATGCCACTGAGCAACTAAGCCCACATTCTGCAACTACTGACTCTGCACACTCCAGAGCCTGTGCGCCACAAAGAAGACCAAACAGCCAAAGTAAATCTTTAAGTAAATGAAATTTAAAACAACAAAATGCACTTTAAATAAAACCTGAATATACATTAAAGTAAAATGATAGAGATTAACAGAATTCAAGAAAATAAAAAGTGTTATTAACTATATTAATATCTAACCAGAGGCTTCCCTGGTGGCTCAGTGGTAAAGAATCCATCTGCCAACGCAAGAGACACAGGTTCAATCCCTGGTCTGGGAAGATCCCACGTGCGACAGTGCAACTAAGTCTGTGTGCCACAACTACACAGCCTCTGTTCTAGAGCTTAGGAGCCACAACCACTGAAGCCTGAATGCTTGAGAGCCTGTACTCTGAACAAGAAAAGCCACCACAATGAGAAGTCTGTGCATCACAACTAGAGAGTACCCCCTCCTGCTGCAACTAGAGGAAAGCCTGCACAGCAATGAAGACCCAGCACAGCCACCTGGATATATGGACTTCTACAGACTACTAGTCTACTCCATCTAACAGCAGAATAATCTTAAGCTGACATGGAAAATCTATAAGACAGAGAACACCATGGGCCAAAAAAACACACCTTAACAAATCTGAAACAACAGAAATCAGACAATGTCTGTTCTCAGAGTATGGTGGAATTACACTAGAACCAGTTACAGAAAGATAGCTGGCAAACAGCACAGCAATAAGAAATTAAACAACTCAAAGAAAACATGGGTTAAAGAAGAAATCTCAAGGTAAATTTTTAAGTATCTTAAAATAAACACAACACTTCTCAAAATAATGTGCATGTGGTGAAAGCAGTGGTTACAGGGCAATTTATAGCACTGAATGCAAATATTAGAAAGAATTAAGATCTAAAAGCAATCACCTTAGGAAACTAGAAAAAAGAGAAAATAAAATCCAAAGGAAGAAGAAATGATTTTTAAAAATCAAGATAAAAATCAACAAAGCCAAAGTTGGTTCCTTAAAATGATCAATAAAATTAAAAAGATTCTAGTCAAGTTAATCACAAAAATGAGACAGGGCATAAATTATTAGTATCAAAAATAAAAGAGGACTTCCTCAATGTTCCAGTATCTGTACTTCCACTGCAGGGGACAGTTTGATCCCTGGTTTGGAAATGAAGATTTCACATGCCTCGAAGCATAGCCAAAAAAAAAAAGAAGAAGAAAGAATTAAAGAAAGAAAGAGGAAAAACCACTGCAGAGACAATGCACATTAAACACATAATGAAATATATGGGCATTTCCAAGACCATAAATGTGATAATCTAAATGAACACAGAGAACTATATTATGTATCTTGTGATATACCATAAGGGAAAAGAAAAAGAATAAATATATATACATGTAACTGAGTCACTTTACAGCTGACATGAGTGTGACATGCATAAATATGAGACACAAAGACTTTCAACCAGTTCCACAATCTCTACAGCAATCAAAATGCCTGCCAAGAAGAGACCAGAAGTCTACTGCCGGATGCTCGGCCTACAAGGAATGTCTGGATTCTGTATTTTCATTGGTTGAACGCCGTCATAACGCATGGTCTTCTGGGAAATGTAGTGCCAAGGCCTCAAGAAATGGCACCCCACACTAGGAGACCAACAAGAAAAGCTAAACCACTGAGGGGAGGAGCACTGATAAACTGCCTGTGGGGGGGAAGGGCTTAATCCTTCTTAGGTGGGTGGAAGATTCTGGACCGGAGGAAGGGCTTAAGACCATTTGTCTTTAATGCTACTGACCACTGAAGTGTCTGCACATGGCCTCACTCCTTAAAGCCAACCCAAGCTGACATCTACTGCTGGTAACTGGAAGCAAACAAACATTATCCTATTGATCTTGAAATCAACCCTGAATATTCATTGGAAGGACTGATACTGAAGCTGAAGCTCCAATACTTTGGCCACCTGATGCAAAAAGTCAACTCACTGGAAAAGATTCCTGATGCTGGGAAAGATTGAAAGCAGAAGGGGATGACAAAGGAGGAGATGGCTGGATGGCATCACGAACTCGATGGACATGAGTTTGAGCAAGCTCCGGGAGCTGGTGATGGACAGGAAGGCCTGGCATGCTGCAGTCCATGGGGTCAAAAACTCTTGACATCACTTAAAAGACTGAACAATTGCTCTTGAAATGCATACAGCCTGAAGTGTTAGCGATTTGGGGGAATTCCCTGGTGGTTCAGTGATTAGGATTTATTATGTTCACTGCTGCCATGCAGGTGGGTTCAATCGGTATTTCAGGTAGTAAAATGCAGCAAGCCCCTTGTCCCAGTCAAAAAAAAGAAGAAAAAAAAAAGTTTGAATTTATTTTGCAAGCTTTGCTCAAGGACAATAAAAATGTCAGAAAAGGCCCCTCTGAGACCAAGGAAGCGAACCTGTTACACGTTTTTGCTCTCTGCAGCTGCAGCTCAAGTCTCAATAAAGCCTTGCCTTAAAAAAAAAAAAAAAGACAGCAGGCTGACTGGGAATCTGGGTATGCCTAATGCAGGTGGACAAGAGGGAAAGCACTGCTTTTGTACATCCAGAAAAGGCTCTCTTGCCTGCAGAATCTGTGCCCAACTCACTGAGAAACACCAATGTATAAACCGGGAACACAGAATGGCTATTCTCTTGCTCTCTGAACATCTCCTGCCCAACCAGTCGGATTCAACTATACCCTACTCACATGGCTGATTTTTCATCTTTATCATAAGGCCTAATCAGTCAATGACTACCTTCTTGCCCTGGCCTCAGCTAGTGATTGTTCTGATCTTTTGATCATAATTCCTTCACATTTACTGAAGTCTTGTCACTGTACGCCACATCTGCCCTATCCCACTGGAGACTCAAAGAACACCATGTACACATCCTGACACCCTGTCCCTGCCCACAACAGCCCCAGTCACACCACAGCCCCATGCTAATGGACACGCCTTTCTTTTCAGTGGGAACAAACATTCATAATTTTAATGTGAATGATCCCATTTATCTATGCAAACTTCCCTGGGCTCAGAATCTGTAATTATTCTTCGAATTTGTGGAGGGAGGGGTCTGCATCTCAGCTGAATAGCTTCCACAAGGACACACAGCTGCCAGGCCTTTGACAAGAGCTCACACTACACGAAACAGATGCACTGGCTTCTCTTCTGCACTTCCCAGCTTGCACACCACCAACTGTGTCACAACCAGGAACTACCTACTCTGGCGGCTACAACTTCACTGGGCCTCCAGCTCCACCTTCCCCAGTTCACATCTCCTTGCAAGCGCATTCCCCAAGCGCAACCCAATCCGAAGTCCTCTGCTAAACAAAGCTGCTCACAGATGTGAATCTCCAGCCTGTAACACAATTGTGACTCAGTCCCTGATCTGAACACAATCAGTGCATCAAACTTGAAGTAACGTGGGCGATTGTCTTTCTAATCCCATCTGCACTTACCTGATCATACAGGATCTCTGAGAACTGTGTGACAAATTTGGGCATCCATATCACATGCCTGGCCCCAAAAAAATTCACTGCTTGTGAATTCTGTGCTGGGTCAGCACATCCCGCTGTATTTCCCCAACAAGGTCTCACTTCTGTCACATACCTTTGTGCTATGGTACATGAGTTAGCAGATCCAGGCTGCATCGAAGGGTGTGAGCATTCAGCCTTTTGTTGCACTGCCCCCAGGTTGTGCAGATAAACACTGATATTTAGAATACATTCTTGTGTAATAAATTGCTGGCATTACAAAAAGGTTTCTTTTATTTTTGAAGAGCATTCTAAGAAGTTATGTATTGAAAGATGTGAAACCTGCAATTACAAAACTTAAAAATGACTAGGTAAATCATGATACACAAACAAAAAATGTATATAATTATGATAAATGACATAATATACAGGAAGGGTCCAACACAGTCATTTATTTCATTTATATATATATTTGAAAATAGTTATTACTAAAGTAGACTATGCCCTTGTATCAGTAATTATAATGTTGAAGATGAATTTAAAATGGGAGAAGGAAACTGATTTTAACGATGTACCCAAAAATGTTTAAATGTACATACACAAAGTCAACTATACAACCAGAAAACGAGTTTTCAAACAAATTAGAAAAATCTATTCATAATCACTGTACTATGGTTTACTAGATACATTCCTAAAACATTTTGCAGCTACTGGGCTTGTAAGGGGGAAAAAGAATTCAATGCTGGGTTATAAGCAATGCTTCCCAACTCCATTTCAGCGACATTATGTTCGCAATTTGACACTGGTAATGGTGTGAATATTTTCACCAGGGAAATTGGCAAACACTACAAAACAGGGATTGATTTAGTGTAATTACATCTGAAGGTAACATATATTAATAAAGCAGACTTATCAAAAACATGTATAATGTATGTGGCCATTACATTATGTATTGTATAAAAATTGAGAACACAAACTTTCAGCATCCCGAATTACAATTCCATGCAGGAAAAAAAGTCACTCACATTCATGAATGAGTGAAATCTAACATGTCTTTGTTATCTCCTTGCTTTCCTAATGTCAAAATAAGAGAAAATAGCCTAACCTCACAAAACAGAAGTTGGCAAAAGTACGAATAGAAATCTAACAAAACAAGACACACAGATAAAAAACAGACACATGAAAAACAAAAATTTAACATCAAGAATCCTGAGAAAGAGAATCACCAGCAGTCCAGTGGCTAGGATTCCCCATGTCCACATCACAGGACATGGTTTAGATCGCTGCTTGGGGGGAACTAAGATCCCACATGCCACATGGCACAGTTAAGTAAATATAATCTGAGAAAGATGTAATTAAAATCATAACAATTTTTTAATACAGAGGTTTTGGTCTTCATGGGAGGGGCCACCTTGCATTCCTGTTAGTTTTAAAGCTAGGTTGATCAAGTGTGGGTCTCAGAAAGTGAGGACAAATTCATACTAATAATCATTATTTTACTAAGCAACATTTTTCTGGAGGGGTAGGAGGAAAAGTGAGGAGATGAGTAAAGGGGTAAAGGAAGAAGAGCTTTAGAGACTACACCATGTGAGGGCCACACTGGACATTTGCAGGCCTTCAGTGTCCCTCACACGGCCCAAAACAGTGAGCAGGTCAACCACATGACAGGGGAACAGGGACATCTTGAGGTGGGTATGTAAAGAAGATGAACAAGACTTGGGAAACCAATCACTGCAGAGTGGTGAGGCCAGTGTCGAATCTGGAGAAATGCCAGTGAGTCAGTCCAGAGTCCCCAGCTTGGCGCTGTTGTTCTATAAAGAACTTCCCAAGTGGGAGGGTGTCAGTGGGAGACGTGCACACAGGGAAATGAGGCTGGAACCCCTTGTGGTGATGGAGCTGTCAGTGTGCACAGCTCACGGTCAGGATACAGAAACTGGAGTCCCTGCTCTGAGGGGCAAAAGAAAAGCCAGTGGACACGTGCAGTGTAACCACTCTCATGAAAGGTCTGGCAGTAGTGAGCTCCTCTGGAAGTCCTTCTAACTCTCTGAGTTGGACAGCCCTTCTTTCTAAAATGGCAATGATAGGGATGAAATCACAGCATTGGTTTGGCTGGGTAGATGAATGGAGTCATCCACAGCAAAGTCATCAATGTTGGTTCTCAGAGAAAAGATAACCCTGACCATCAGCATGGGTTGGGATGTAAGCACGGCTCATGGGGTGCGGGCAGAGGGAGCAGAAGTGTCAGGATGGACAAGGTGTTCTTTCAGTCCTCAAACCTGGTGGGTGTAGAGCAGGGGAGGAGTGAAGTCACCAGATTCTCCAAATGCCTGAACCAGGCAATGTGGCATTCAATCTCAGATCCTTATCCCTTCAACAGGGATCATAAAACAGATGACACTGCATCTCTGTGCCTCAGATTCTGCTCTAGAAAGGGTCCACTTGCTTCATAGGTTCTGCCCACTCTGTCACCACCTCAAACTTCTTTGACATCATTGCCAGTCATACTTGCAATATTTATAAAGCCCTTTTTTCAGTGTGACCTTGCTGATGTTTAATCAAGTGGCAACTTCAGGTGAAAGATATACCACATTCCTTGCACTCATAAGGCTTTTCTCCAGGGTGGATTTTCCAATGTGTGCGGAGAAGCTGTCTTTGCTTAAAGGCTTTCCCACATTCACTGCATGCAAAAGGCCTTTCTCCAGTATGAAGTCTGTGATGATCATAGAGACTGGTTTGACTAGTAAAAGACTGGCCACATTCACTGCAGTTATAAGGCCTTTCTTAAGTGTGAACTCGGTGATGACGAAGAAGGCTCGAACAACTAATAAAATGCTTCCCACATTCACTGCACTCATAAGGCCTTTCTCCAGTGTGAACTCTCTGATGATACCGGAGGCCGCTCATAGCAACAAAACATTTTCCACATTCACTGCACTTATAAGGCCTTTCTCCAGTGTGAACTCTCTGATGATCACGAAGGCTCAACTTAGCAATAAAAGATTTCCCACATTCACTGCATTCATAAGGCCTTTCTCCACTGTGAACTCTCTGATGATGAAGAAGGCTCGAGCTACTAGTAAAACATTTTCCACATTCACTGCAATTAAAAGGCCTTTCTCCAGTGTCAACTCTCTGGGGACACTGGTGGTTCAGCCTAGCAGTTAAAGATTTCTCACATTTATTACACTCATAAGCCTGTTCTCCAGCATGAAACTTCTTATGGGCATTGAGATGTGCCTTTTGGCGAAAGAATTCCCCACATTCACTGCATTCAAAATCCCTTACTTCTTTGTGAACTCTCCAATGATTACAAAGGTTTGATCTACTTGTAAAAGATTTCCCACATTTATTGCACTCATAAGGCTTTTCTCCAGTGTGAACATTCATATGTGCACTTAGTTGTTCATTTCGGCTAAAGAACTTCCCACAGGAATTTCACTCAAAAGGTCTTTCTCCACTGTGGATTCTCTGATGATTAGAAAGGATAGACCAAGTAGTGAATGACTTTCCACATTCACTGCACTCATAAGGCCTTTCTCCAGTGTGAACTCTCAGATGATAATAGAGACCAGAGCTAGTAGTAAGAGCTTTCCCATATTTGCTGCACTCGTAAGGGTTTTCTCCAGTGTGAAGTCTTTCATGTGCAAGGAAATTGGATTTGCGGGCAAAAAATTTTCCACATTGGTTGCAAATCCAGTGTGAATTCTCTGATGTTCCATTAAGTTCCACTTTTGAATGAAGGATTTATTACATTCCTTGCACTCATAAGGCTTTTCTCCAGTGTGGATCCTTCTATGGGCAATGAGGTATTTCCTTTGGCTAAAGGATTTTCCACATTCACTGCAGTCATAAAGCATCCCTCCACAGTTAAATCTCTGATGTGCAAGGAAACGGGATTTGTGGCTAAATAATTTTGCACAATGGCTGCATTCATAACACCTTTCTCTAGCATGACCTTTTTGATGCTGAATGAGGTTATTTCTTTGGGTGCTGGCTTTCTCACATGTATTGAACTTACAAAACCCTTCACTAGTGAGGACCTACCCATCCTGAACAAGTATGTCTGTGTGGCTGGAGACTATCTTGCCTTTTCCCCAGCTCTGATGACTTTTTCCACTGTGAAAAACAGCTTCACATTCCTTACTATTGTTCAGTTTCTTCCTGGTATTAGTGGCCTGTGGCTGAGCTCCCATATTTGCCATGAAGTCATTCCCAAGTTCCATGAAGGTAGAGAGATTCCTTGATGCAAGAACTGTGCAATTCTTCAAAAATGAGGGTCTGTCCATGATACATTGTAAGGGATTCTCTCCAATGTGCTGCTTCTGGTGCTGCTGAATATTTGCAGTGAAATAGAACTGTTTCCCACATGACCCACATGTGTATGCTTTCTGCCTGCTATTTGTTCTTTGCTCTTCAGCCAAATGCAAAATGTCTCTCAAAACTAGGATGCACATCTTACAAAGCTGGACCTTCTCAGGAGACAAACCTGCCCTGGGAGTCCTAATCTGTGACACTCCTTCTACAGATTCGCTCTGTTCAGAAGGTGTCTCCTCATCCTGAACTCCACGCCAAGTACCTGAAAACAAAGAAGTTGACAGTGAAGTTCACGTTGACTTTACTGGAGGAAGGGAACGCCATCATAATCCTATATCTGACACATGAAAGAATCACTCCACAGGACTGTGTTCAGGAAATGGAGTTGGGATAAAACTGAGAAGCAGATACTCTCACCAAGTGCAGGACCGAAGGACTGGATGTGGCCCAAGGAGAAAGGCATCTTCTACAATTCACTCCTCTGTCAATGGCTTTTACCAGGAACACATCTCCTCAACCTGTGACACTGTAAGGAAGTAGATCTCCAAGCCTCAGAAAATCTGTGATTTTTTTTTTTCTTGTGATGAGCACTTTTAAGATCTACTCTTTTAGAATTTTCTTTTTTCTCTTTATTCATTTACTCATTTATAACTTCGCTTGGTGGTTGTCGCTGGTCTCAGGCTTTCTCTAGTTTTGGCAAGCAGGGGCTAGTCTCTAGTTGTGTTGGATGGGCTTCTTATTGCAATAGCTTCTTTTGTGGCAGAGCACAAGCTCTAGGCAGGAATGCTTCAGTAGTTGCAACAGGCAGACTCAGTGACTGCTGCACTTGGGCTTAGCTGCTCCACAGCATGTGCGCAGCAATGCTGTACCAGGGACCAAACCCCTGTCTCCTGCATTACCAGGCGGATTCCTAACCAGGAGACCACCAGGGACGCCCTCTTTGGGAAATTTCTAAATATTCAACACAGTCATGTTAACTAGAGTCACTACGCTGTGCCTTACATCCCGAGGACTTACCTTATAATTAGAAGTGTGTAACTTCTGACATCCTTCCTTCATTTCATCTGCCCACCTTGCTCTGGTCTGGCAGTCACTAATCCTTTGTCTGTATCTGTTTGGTGTTGCTGTTATTGTTTTAAACATTCAACAAGTAAGCATAACCATCCAGTACAGGTAAATGTGGAACAACCTGAGTTCTGAATGCTTGGGTCCACTTTTACACGAACACTTTTCAATAAATATACACAGAATCATATGCTCTATGTAGCTGGATGAATCCACAAATGGGAAAACTTCAGAATCAGAGGACTGACTATGGGCCTCTAGACTTCAGTGTATTTAGAGGATCCTGGATCCAGTCCTCAGTGGACACAGTGGGACAACTGGATTTGTCTTTCCCTGATTTATTTCACTTAGCATAATGCTCTCCAGGTCAATTTATGCAACTGCAAATGGCAATACAGGCATCTTTTTTATGGTTATATAATACTGAATAATATTCCATATATATTTCATTTTTGTTATCCACTCATCCATCAATGGACACTTAGGTTCTTTCCATCTCTTGATTATAAATAAGCTACAACAGACATAAGGCACAGATACTGTTTTTGAAATGATGATTTTACTCCCTCTGCATAAATACACAAAGGTGGAATTGATGGACCATATGTAAGTTCCTTTTTTAATTCTGTAAGCAGTCTCCATAATCTTTACTATAGTGGCTGCAATAATATATATTCCTACCCACAGACAGTAAAGAATCTGCCTGCAATGCAGGAGACCCAGGTTTAACTCCAGGGTTGGGAAGATCCTCTGGAGAAGGGAAAGGCTACCCACTCCAGCATTTGGGCCTGGAGAATTCCATGGGCAGAGGAGCCAGGAGGGCTACAGTCCATGGTGTTGCAAAGAGTCAGACCTGACTGAGTGACTAACAATTTTGCTTTCACCAACTGTGCACAAGGGGTTTGTTTTCTCTACAAGTTTACCAACATTTATTTTTTTGTCCTTTCTATAACAGACATTACAACGTGTATGAGGTGGTATCTCATTGTGTTTCTGATGTGCATTTTCCCAACCATTCTTGATACTGAGCATGTTTTCATGTAGCTGCTTCCCATACATATATGTATTCTAAAGAACAACAGCAACTGTGTACCCCATTATGCATTTTTAAAACACCCATATATGTATGTTTATATAACATTAAAACAAATGAGAACAATTATAAAATGGAGCAGAGAAAGAAATTAGGAATTTTTTTAAATTATAAAGTATTCAAACTACCAAGGAAGCCATACAGCGTCATATCAAAGTGGACTACAATCAGATATAAATACATAGTGCAAACTCCAGCACAATTACATTAAAGAAAAATGAAGGGAAAAAAGTATACGTTATATGCTAACAAAGAAGAGAAAAGGCAATCATACAAAATTCTCAATTAACAAATGAAAGAGTGGACAACAAACATAGGAAAAAGAATAATGGCAATGGTAAAAAATGGTAACAAATTCATTAGATATTTATTCAACTATATGACTATATTAAACATTGATAGTCTCAATACACCAATGAAAAAACACATTATCAGAGTGAATTCAGAAAGAGGAGTCAAGTACATATTCCCTCCAAAAAACCCACTTTAAATATGAACATGCAGGAATTCCCTAGCAGTCTAGTGCTTAGGACTCAGCACTGTCACTGCTTCAGCTGGGGTTCAATCCCCAGTCAGGGAACTAAGACATTGCAAGCTGCAGCATGTCCAAAAAACAAACAAAAGCACCCACCAATACATGATTTTATCAAGAGATGCAAAAAAAAAAAAAAAAAACAACAAAAGTATCTGGCCAAATCCAATACCCACTCATGATAAAAATCTCCCTCTCCTAGCTATCTAAAAATAGAAAAATTCTTTAACTTGAAAATCAAAATAAAACCCTACTGGTATCATCATACTTCCTAGACAAAAACTAGAAACTTTACCACTAAGATGAAGAATGCAAGGATGTTCCCTTTTACAACTCCCTTTCAACTTTGTAAGTCATAACTAATGCAATGAGAAAAGAAAGTTATATAAAAGTTATAGTGATAGGGAGTGAAAGAATAAAACTGCCTTCATTTTCAGATGGCACAACCAGCTATATAACAACAAAATATACACCAAAAAAAAAAAAAAAAAAAATCCTGGAATTCAGAAGCAATTACAGCAAGGTTTCAGGATACAAGAATACCATACAAAAGTCAATTATTACTTTCCTAGACATCAACAATAAACAAGTGAAGTTTGGAATTAAAAACACAATGTGCTAAGTTACTTCAGTCATGTCTGACTCTTCGTTACCCTATGGACCATAAACTGCCAAGCTGGTCTGTCCATGGGATTCTCCAGGCAAGAATATTGGAGTAGGTTGCCATTTCCTTCTCCAGGGGATTGTCCCAGAATCCCTAACATCTCCTGAACTGGCAGGAAGGTTCTTCACTGCTAGCACCACCTGAGAAGTCCCCAAAAAACATAATACCATGTATATTAACACCCCCTGAAAGAATGGAGAGAGAAAGGAAGAAATAGTTATATATCTACCAAGACATGTACAAGATCTACTTGAGGGAAATGATAAAAACTCTGATGAAGAAATCAAAGAACTAAATAAATGAAAAGATACTTCACATTCCTAAAGTGTCAAAGATCTTTCACATTCCACTTTTGTCAAGATGTCAGTTACACCCACCTTCACCTATGAATTCAATGTAATCCAAATCAAATCCCCAGGAAGTTATTAAGAGGATATAAATAAACTGATTTAGGTCATACCTGAATGGTCTAGTGGTTTTCCCTACTTTCTGCAATTTAAGTCTGAATTTGGCAATAAGGAGTTCATGATCTGAGATACAGTCAGCTCCCGGTCTTGTTTTTGCTGACTGTATAGAGCTTCTCCATCTTTGGCTGCAGAGAATATAATCAATCTGATTTCAGTATTGACCATCTGGTTATGTCCATGTGTAGAGTCGTCTCTTGTGTTGTTGCAACAGGGTGTTTGCTATGACTAGTGCATTCTCTTGGCAAAACCATGTTAGTCTTTGCCCTGCTTCATTTTGTACTCCAAAGCCAAATTTGCCTGTTACTCCATGTATCTCTTGACTTCCTACTTTTGCATTCCAGTCCCCTATAATGAACAGGACATCTTTTTGGGTGTCAGTTCTAGAAGATCTTGTAGGTCTTCATAGAACCGTTCAACTTCAGCTTCTTCAGCATTACTGGTTGGGGCATAGACTTGGATGACTGTGATATTGAATGGTTTGCCTTGGAAACGAACCACTAGACCATTCTGGTATGACCTAAATCAAATCCCTTACGATTATATAATGGAAGTGACATATAGATTCAAGGGATTAGATCTGATAGACAGAATGCCTGAAGAACTATGAACAGAGGTTTGTGACATTGTACAGGAGGCAGTGATCAAGACCATCCCTGAGAAAAAGAAATGCACAAAGGCAAAATGGTTGTCTGAAGAGGCCTTACAAATAGCTGAAAAAAGAAGAGAAGCTAAAGGCAAAGGAGAAAAGGAAAGACAAAACTATTTGAATGCAGAGTTCCAAAGAATAGCAGAGAGAGATAAGAAAGCCTTCCTAAGTGATCAATGCAAAGAAATAGAGGAAAACAATCGAACGGGAAAGACTTTAGAGATCACTTCAAGAAAATTAGATACACAAGGGAACATTTCATGCAAAGATGGGCACAATAAAGGACAGAAATGGTATGAACCTAAAAGAAGCAGAAGATATTACGAAGAGGTGGCAAGAATACACAGAAGAACTGTACAAAAAAGATCTTCATGACCCAGATAACCATGATGGTGTGATCACTCACCTAGAGCCAGACATCCTAGAATGTGAAGTCAAGTAGGCCTTAGGAAGCATCACTACAAACAAAGCTAGTGGAGGTGACAGAATTCTAGCTGAGCTATTTCAAATCCTGAAAGATGATGCTGTGAAAGCATGGCACTCAATATGCCAGCAAATTTGGAAAACTCAGCAGTGGTCACAGGACTGGAAAAGGTCAGTTTTCATTCCAATCCCAAAGAAAGGCAATGCCAAAGAACGTTCAAACTACCATACAAATGCACTCATCTCACACGCTAACAACAACAGTACGTGAACCATGAACTTTCAGATATTCCAGTTAGATTTAGAAAAGGGAGAGGAACCAGAGATCAAATTGCCAACATCCTTGGATCATCAAAGAAGCAAGAGAGTTCCAGAAAAACATCTATTTCTGCTTTAGTGACTACACCAAAGCCTTTGACTGTGTGGATCACAACAAACTGTGCAAAATTCTTCAAGAGATGGGAATACCAGACCACCTGACCTGCCTCCTGAGAAATCTGTATGCAGGTCAAGAAGCAACAGTCAAAACTGGACATGGAACAACAGACTGGTTTCAAATAGGGCAAGGAGTACGTCAAGGCTGTATATTGTCACCCTGCTAATTTAAGTTATATGTAGACTATGTCATGCAAAATGCCAGGCTGGATGAAGCACAAGCTGGAATCAAGATTGTCAGGAGAAATATCAATAACCTCAGATATGCAGATGACACCACCCTTATGGCAGAAAGTGAAGAACTAGACAGCTTCTTGATGAAAGTGAAAGAGGAGAGAGAAAAAGTTGGCTTAAAGCTCAGTATTCAGAAAACTAAGATCATGGCATCTGGTCCCAACACTTCACGGCAAACAGATGAGGGAAACAGTGGAAACAGTGACAGACTTTATTTTTCTGGGCTCCATAATCACTGCAGATGGTGACTGCAGCCATGAAATTAAAAGATACTTGCTCCTTGGAAGAAAAGCTATGACCAACCTACACAGCATATTAAAAAGCAGAGACATTACTTTGCCAACAAAAGTCCGTCTAGTCAAAGCTATGGTTTTTCCAGTAGTCATGTATGGATGTGAGAGTTGGACTATAAAGAAAGCTGAGCGCCAAAGAATTGATGGCTTTTGAACTGTGGTGTTGGAGAAGACTCTTGAGAGTCCCTTGGACTGCAAGGAGATCCAACCAGTCCATCCTAAAGGAAATCAGTCCTGAATATTCATTAGAAGGACTGATGCTGAAGCTGAAACTCCAATACTTTGGCCACCTGATGGGAAGAACTGACTCACTGGAAAAGACCCTGATGCTGGGCAAGGTTGAGGGCAGGAGAAGGGGATGACAGAGGATGAGATGGTTGGATGGCATCACCGACTCGATTTACAAGAGTTTGAGCAAGCTCACTAGACACCTGATTAAAGGCAAAGATATACAGACAACAAGTTAGCGTGTGCATAGATGAAAGAAACTGCAAATTAAATGCAAAAGGCTATGCCAATACATTAATATATCTATAAAACAGCCAAAATCCAAACACTGACAACAGCAAATGCTGGTAAAGGTGTGAAGCAACGGAATTTTACTCAATGCCAACTGGAATGCTTAGTGGTAGAGTCCACTTTGTATATCCACACAAACACCTTGACACAGAAACTTACAGTAGCTTTATTCATAACTTTCAAAATTTGGAAGTAGTCAAGAAGTCCTTCAGTAGATGAATGGATAAACATGATACACCCAGAGAAGAGAAATATCATTCAGAGTTAAACTGCAACAAACTACTCAAATCATGAAAAGACAGGCAAAAAGCTTAAAATACTTACCATTATGAGAAAGCCAATATGAAAAGGCTACATACTGCATGATTCCAAGGGTATGACATTCTTGAAAAGGGGAAACTAATGAGACAGTAAAATAACAATCAGGGGATACCAAGGAGTAAGGGGGAAGAAGGAATGGACAGGCGGAGCCCAGAGAATTTTTAGTTGAAAATTGAAAACATTCTGTATGATACTATAATGGTGAATATCTGTAATTAAGCATTTATCAAAGCCCATAGAATGGAAAATATCAAGAGTGGACCCTAACACAAACTCAGATTTTGAGTGATAACGATGTGTTCATGTAGGTTCATCAATTTTAACACTCAGATGGGGACTTCCTTAGTGGTACAGTACTAAGATTTCACATGCCCTGGAACAACTAAGCCCAAAAGCCACAACTACTGAACCTGTGATCCATAAGTAAAGAGCCCATCTGCTCCAACAAAAGATTCCACATGATGCAAAAAATCCCACATGATACAACTAAGATCCAATGCAGCCGAAATAAATACACAGTTAAACAAATAAACATTTTATTTAAAAAGAACAAAGTTTAAGGACCCACAACACATGAATCCGAAATTCTTACAAAGCTAGAGAAAGCAAAACAGTGTGCTACTGACATAAAAACATATATATTCTAATGGAATAAAACAGAGACTAACGAGTCTAAACATCAACCCTCAAATATGTAATCCAATACTTACTAACAAGAGGACCATTACCATTCAATAAAGACAGTCTTCTCAACAAATGGTGCTAGGAAAACTGTATACCCACATGTACAACAATGAAAATAGAACCTTATCTAATACCATATACAAAAATTCACTGAAAGTATACCAAAGATCTAACCTTAAGAGATAAAATTACAAATTCATAGGAAAAAACATACAAGACAAACTGGGCCTCATAAAAAGGAACAATTTCGATTGCATACCTTTAACTTATACAGTATCATGTGTCAATAATAACTCAAGAAAGCTGTGGGGAAAAGAGAAAAAAATGAAAAGTTTGTATAAACACAGTAAAAAAAGAAACCATAGGTTGGGAGAAAGCATTTCCAAAACACAAATACAAAAATGGATTAATATCAGACTTCTCTGATAGTACAGTGGATAAGAATCCACCTGCCAATGCAGGGGACACAGGTTCACTCCTTGGTCTGGGAAGATTGCACATGTAAGTAAATAAGCCTGTGCGCCACAACTACTGAAGCCCACACATCCAAGGGCCCCCACACGGCAACTCCTGCGCCCTGGTGCTGCAACTACTGAGAGAGCCTCTTTCACGTGGTAAAAGAGAAGCCACCCTAAAGAGAAGCCTGTGCACAGCAACGAAGACCCAGCGCAACCAAATAAATAAATAAATTGTAAAGGACTGATATTCACAATCAATGGATAAATTTGTAATTCAAAAACAACTGAAAAGCCAACCAGATTAATAAATTAAAACAAGACTTGAGTAGATATTTTTTAAAGATATACAAATGACCAATTAGCACACCATGAGGGATGTAACCAAAATGGGAAAAGACACCACTTCACATCCATTAGGATGGCAATGATTAAAAGAAAAGAAAATAACAAGGACTTCCCTGGTGGTCCAGTTGCTGAAACTCCAGGCTCCCAAGGCAGGGGCCCCGGTTTCCATCCCAGGTCAGGGAACCAGATTCCACATGCCACAACTAAGAGTTCACATGCTGTAATTAAAGATGGCACATGCTGCAACAAAGACTGAAGATCAACAATCTGAAGTGCCACAAGTGAGACCCAGGGCAGCCAAAAGAATAAATAAATACTATAAATAAAAAACAAAACACAAAAAAGAAAAACCTTGCACTCATACCTTCAATTCCCTAATATTAAAAAAAAAAAAAAAAGACTGCATACTGCCAATACAGGTGGCAGATATTCAATCCCTGGTCATCACTTGTCAGAGAAATAACATCCTGCATGCCCCTTGGGGAGACCAAAACAAAAGAACAGAAAATAACAGATGCTGGCATGGATATAAAGAAATTGGAATCTTGAAAAAAGATCTTGCAGAAACATCTCATGGTCTGTTTCAGTAGTAACCATGTCAGTGACAACACTGTTGCAGAGTCAGGCACAAAAAGAATGTCAGGTATAGGAATGGAGTAAAACTTGGGTACCATTCACTTGGAAAGTCACTTGGCCAAAAAGAGGGCAAACAAGGAGAAATAAATCAGGCTGATGGAAGACTACTGACCCTGACAGTTTCTCAAGGCAAGAGAAATGAAAGCAAAAACAAATAAATGGGACCTAATCAAACATAGTCATGTATAGATGTTCCCACAGTCATGTACGGATGTGAGACTTGGACCATAAAGAAGGCTGAGAGCTTAAGAATTGATGCTTTCAAACTCTAGCACTGGAGAATACTCTTGAGAGTCCCTTAGACAGCAAAAAGATCAAACTAGTCAATCCTAAAAGGAATCAACCCTGAATATTCATTGGAAGGACTGATGCTGAAGCTGAAGCGCCAATGCTTTGGCCACCTGATGTGAAGAGCCAACTCACTGGAAAAGACCCTGATCCTGGGAAAGAATGAGGGCAGAAGGAGAAGAGGGCAACAGAGGATGAGATGGTTGGATGGTACCATTAAGTCACCGGACATAAGGCAACTCCAGGAGATGGTGAAGGACAGGGAAGCCTAGCATGCAGTTCATGTGGTCGCAAAGAATTGGACACGACTGACTGAGTGATCAACAACAAAATCAAACAAAAGCTTTTGCACAGCAAAGGAAACCATAAACAAAACAAAAAGACAAACTACTGCAAATAATGTAACTGATAAGGGCTTAATTTCCAAAATATATAGAGAGGAGTACAACTGATAACAAAAAAACCCAACCCAGAAGACCTAACTAGACATCTCTCCAAAGAACAAATACAGATGGCCAACAGGCACATGAAAAGGTGCTCATCATCACTAATTATCAAAGAAATGCAAATCAAAACTATTATACAATGAGGTACCACGTCACACTGGACAGAATGGCCATCAGTAAAATGTCCACAAATATGGTCTTTCCTTATAGTCCAGTGGTAAAGAATCCACCTTGCAATGCAAGGGATACTGGTTCAATCCATGATCCGGGAAAATCCCATGTGCCGCGGAGCAACTAGGCCTGTGCACCACAACTCTAGAACCCACAAGCCACAACTACTGAAGCCTGCGGGCTACAGCCCATGCTCCGCAACAAGAGAAGACACCTCAATTAGAGAGGAGACCCCTCTCTCCGCTGAGAAAAGACCCAGCAAAGCAACAAAGACCCAGTGTGACCAAAATTAAAATAAGTAAATTAATTAACTAATTTTTTAAAACTCTACAAATAACAAATTTGGGAGAGGGTGTGGAGAAAAAGGAAACCTCTTACACTGCTGGTGAGAATGTAAATTGGTACAGTCACTATGGAAAACACTACAGAGGTTCCTTAAAACAAGAAAAATAAGAGTTACCTTAAGATCTACCAATCCCATTCCTGGACTTGTATCCAGAGAAAAACATAGTTTGAAAGAATACATGCACCCCAATATTCCTTGCAGTAATGTTTACAATAGCCAAGAAATGAGAGCAACCTAAATGTCTGTCGACAGATGAATAGATGAAGAAGATGTGGTGCTTATATACCATGGAATAGTACTCAGCCACTAAAACAAATGAAATAATGCCATTTGCAACAACATGGATGGACCTAGAGATTGTCAATACTGAGAAAAGTTAGGTCAGAAAGAGAAGGAGAAATAGTTATGACATCCCTTATATGTAGAATCTAAAAAGAAATGATACAAATGAAGTTGCAAAACACAAAGAGTCAGATTTAGAGAATGGCTGCCAGGAGGAAGGACTGCAAGAAGGGATAGTTAAGGAGTTTGGGGTGGACATGTGCGCACTCCTGTATTTAAAATGAATAACCAACAAGAGCCTACTATACAGCACACAAAAGTCTGCTCAATGTTATGTGGCAGCCTGTATGGGAGGGGAGTTTGGGAGATAACAGATACCTGTACATGGATGGCCCAGTCCTTTCCCTGTTCACCTGAAACTATCACAACATTGTTAATCGGCTATAACCTGCTACAAAATAAAAACTTAGGAAAACTAAAATAGATTCAAACCAACCAAAACTGAAAGTATTCTGTGGGAAGAAACAACATATTTCTATCTGTTCACTGGAAAAGCGACTCAACCAGTTAATGTGCCAGATTACACTGAGCACCTACTATACAGCAGGCACTCTTCCAGGCTGTGAACACAGCTGTGAAGCAGGTATAAAAGCACTCTCGGATACTAGCACTCTAAGTGGGGAAGGCAGTTCATAAACAAGTAAGCAAACAACCAGGACACCTCAAAGGTGCTTTTAGAACAGGATAACGTCCCAGAGAGTGACTAATGTGTGTATGTGTTGGGGAAGGGCTTCTTTATTTTTTTATTTTTTTTATTTTTTTTTAATAAAAAGTTTTATTGGAGAAAAATAGAACCACCACGTACACAGGGAAAAGAGCACAAAAATCAACTGATACAGATCTGAAAGTCACAACTACCCAATGTTGTTTGTGATTACTTTTCAATTTCTTAAACGGCTTTCCTCAATTTTTTAAATAGCCTTGCCAATTTTCAGCTGAAATAGAATCAAGTTTTCAAAAAATTAAGAGCCTCAGCGAAGGGACCAGCTTTTAAGATAACAAAGGTGACACCAAGAGTCTCCTAATAGGACCAATTCTACCGAAAAATTCCTGAAGCACATAACTACTGAGTCTGGTAGAACAGTAGCTCAGAGACCATCAGGGATTAGTTAGAACACTGACTCAGACGGTCCAGTATGCAGAGAGGGCAAACAAAAAAGCTGCATTTCCCTGTCAGATGAGTTCACGTAAGAAAATCAAGGAGGTGCTAAGAAAATACAGGCAATGGCTGCTCAAAATAATTAAGAAGGCATTCTAAATACCACATATTATTAGACAACAGCGTGTAAAGTGATGCAATTAGAAAACAGGCAACTTAAAAAAAATATGGTCACAGGTCTTTGAGAACTCAAGAAAACAATCAATAGCAAACACAAGAGCTGAAAGTTGTCTCAGCTGAGGGTTGAAACTGAAAGTGAAGTCGCTCAGTCATATCCGACTCTTTGCGACCCCGTGGACTGTAGCCCACCAGGCTCCTCCGTCCATGGGATTCTCCAGGCAAGAATACTGGGGTGGGTTGCCATTTCCTTCTCCAGGGAAGGGCCTCTTTAAACCAGGTCACTGAGAAAGGACCTCAGGCAAGGAAGACAAATATCATATAATATCACTCAAAGAAAATTAAAAAAAAAAAAAAACTGATACATACAGACTTATTTACGAAACAGAACCAGACTCAAGGATTTAGACGATGAACTTGCTGTTTCCAGAGGGGAAAGGAGAAGGGCATGGATAGTTAGAGAGTTTGTGACTGACATGTACTGTATTTAAAACGGATAACCAGCAGAACCTAATGTACAACAGGAATTAAAACAAAATTGTAAATTAACTATAATTCAATAAAATTAAATACAAAACAAAGACTGCTGACCCTGAATCCTCAGCTGCAATTTTGGGCTACAGGTGTTCAGGCACTAAGGAGTAGGGATGCACTCTCCATAGACATACTAACCACAGCACATAACTCAGCACTTTAAGAAAGCGGTGATGTGAGGAGTAAAGAGCTGTCCTTAGGGGAAAGGAGAAAGACAGCCTGGCTCAGAGGATAGAGGTGGGTGTGCAGGCCTTACCCAGCATGCATACAAGTGCAAAGTTCTCCAGCATGACATCGAGGTATAGCTGTATCTGAGCCTCATCAAGAAGACACCATTCCTCCCAGGAGAAGTACATGGCCACATCCTCAAAGGTCACACTGCCCTGGTATAACACGAACAAATAAAACCATGAACAGTCTCTCCTGAAAAGCCACCATCTATTTCCCCATGTATCTCCCCACAGCCCAGTAGATGTAACCCCCTGGAAACCTCCTCTGATCTGAACCTTCCACTGCCTCCAGAATACACAGGCAGTCATTTGAAGCTGAAATCCTGCTCTTCCCTGCTGCTTATTCCCACCAGAAAAAAAGGAGACCTGCACTTACCTAAACCAGCTCAGCTTCACCTCAAAGCACTTCCATGGACTGACAGGAGTTCCAGGAGTAATGTTCCATACTTCCTCCACAGAGCAGGCCTGTACTCAATAACCCAAGCATGGGGTTCCCAAGGTCCCCAAACCAAAAAACTGGTAGGATGGCAGGTGAAGAGCCCCAAGACCTTACTCAAATACAGAGAATTTGCGCCTAGGGGTGATAACAAGTGAGAGACTGGAACAACTTCTACTTACTAAAAGTGCTTCTGCAGCCCTGGGAATCTGCAGGAACACGAAAGCCACGGAGAAGAGTGACCAGGGCGGTGCTCCAAGGACTCAGGACATGCCAGGGCCGCTGCCTGGTACCAGGGCCAGGGAGCCTCAGCTGACTGGCTAACCTCTCCTCTGTGACTCCATCATCAGTGCTACCCTTTACCATATGCTACCGTGGAAAAGCCACAACTTCCCTCTGCTCAAAGTACTCATCACTCCCTACAGACTTTTCTTCCACTGAACAGTCTTTGGAGAACTTTTAAAAGCTCGACGAGATCGTGTCCTTCCTTTGTTCAAAACTCCACGGCTCCCAAGGCCCTAAGAAGAAAGGTACAATACAACCTCTCATCTAGTAATCGAGCTGCAGCCTGACCTCAAACTTTGCTCCTCACCGAAACAGTATGGACTATAGATTCCCCAAGGATCCTGCTTCAGCTGCATCCAAGCCTCACCCACACATTACACTTGTCTTCAGAAATAAGGACACCACCTCCGAAGGCCTCCATATTCTGAACCAGGGGCCTGAGATAAAGCGACCTGAGCAGTCGCTTCTAACTCTGGGCAACAGTATTTCAGTGAGGAAATGGGCAGGGGAGAACCCGGAGCACGAAGCGTTTACCTGATGTAGAGCCGACAGCGCAGCCGCCGCCATAGTAGCCTGTGGGCGGAGCGACAACAGTCGAACAACCGAGTCGGACTCGGCACGGTTATTCTCGGCCGACGGCGACGCCTGCAACCCTGCGCAGTACGGACAAAGCGTCCAACTTCGCCTTAGTCCCTCACCTCCCTCTCCAACAACACACTCCGGAGTTTCTCACCAGCTCCACAGTCCCAGTAGCGACCAAAATGTCAGCCACCGAAACACCGGAAGTCCCACTACCGGATGTTCCGCCTCTAAGAAATGCACCGCCTTTGGATTTTCATTGGCTGAAGGTGGCTTTAGCGCAAAATCTTCTGGGTAATGTAGTGCCACAGCCTCGAGCAATTGCGCCCCACTCTGGAAGCCCCAAGGGAAAAAGCTCAGCGGCACCGCGAGGATCGCAGAGAAATCACCTGAGGTGAAGGAGGGTGGTTCCACAATTCTAAAGAGGATGGGGGCCCCATGAGGGAACGAAAATAGGGTGCTACAGAGCAGCCTATCCTTTAATGCTTTACTTTTAATTATTTAATGCTACTGATCACTTAAGTGTTATAGACATAATCTCAGACTCCTTGAAACCAACCCTACTTGACATCCGTTGGTAACTGGAAGTAAACATACATTATCCTATTGCTCTTGAAATGTATGCAGCTTGAAGTGTTGAAGTCATTTAAGAAAAAAGTCTACAATACCCTGAATGGGAATGCAGAAAGTTGGTATCTAACAGGCTTGATGAAGCCTAACAAGAGATAAAGCAACTTAGCAAGTATAACTCCCACATTGATATCTAGTCAAACACCTGTTTCCTACGCTTATCTGATTTCTATGGCAAGAGTCTTAAGTCAGCTTGCAAAGAACAGCCCTTATGGTGTTTCATGCCAGTGTTTTTCCATCCACTGTCCCCTAACATTTCTTCTTGAGTATAAATTCTCAGCTGTCTTTACTGTAACATTGAACTCAATCTTTCACCCATATTGTAACAAGCCCAGAACTTTGGGCATCCATCTCACACGCCTGTCCCAACATCTCTCTAGAGTGTCTGTGTGTTTCTCTGGCCAAACCTGCTGTGCTGGGTCTGAAATTCCCACTGTATCTTCCAACAAGATCTCATTTCTCATCCCCCTTTGTGCCCTGGTACATGAGTTTGTAGATCCAGCCGCAATGGAAGGGTGGTCAGCATTCAAACTCTGTCCCACTGTGTCCCCTGTTGGGCTAACATGCAGCAATATTTAGAATACTTTCATGTGCAATAAAGTTATTGGAGTTACATTAAGGGCTCTCTTAGTTTACAAATGCATTCTAAGATGTATGCAATGACATGATACCTGGGACTATAAATTTAAAAAACACAAAAGTACATGATGCTACAAAAACACAAAAAACTTGCATGATAAGATAGATGATATAACATAGGGCAAGGACCCAATAATCATTCCACTTATATAAACATTTGAAAATAGTCTCACAAAAGTGGTGGGCTGCACTCAAAGCTCAGTGGTAAAGAACCCACATGCCAGTGCAAGAGACGCAGGTTTGATTGATCCCTGGTCTAGAAAGATCCCACAGGCCCCCAGAGCAACTAAGCCCATGCACCACAACTAGTGAGCCCGTGCTCTAGAGCCTGGGAACAATGACTGAAGCCCATGATCTAGAGCCGGTAGTGTGCAACAAGAGAAGCCACCGCTCTCCACAACTAGAGAAAAGACTGCACAGGAATAAAGATATAGCACAGTCAAAAATAAGTAAGTAAATACAATTATATATTTTTAAAAGTAGAATATGCTCTTGCATCAGTAATTTTAACGCTGAGGATGAATTAAAAATGGCAGGAGGACACTGCTTCAAGGTGTGTACACAAGTATCAGAACGTACATTTTAAATAAGTAAAATTTATTTTAAGTCAACTATACATCAATGAAATGTTTAAAACAAATATCCAATACCTGTCATTTTATAAACATTCAAGTAATGTAAAATTCTTAAAATTATATATAGAGATACTGAACTTGTAAAAGGGGGAAGTACACAATGGTGGCCTACTGGCAAAGGTTCCCAACTCCAGGTTAAGTGACATTATGCTGGCAATCTGACACTGACTATGGGAGTATTTACACCCACAGAAATTGGCAAACATTATAAAATAGGACTTACTTTGTAACTTAATGTCTGCACTTAAGACTGAAATAGCCTATGTTAAAAATTCAGATTTATCTTAAATGTGTATAATGTATCTGCTCATTACATCATGCATACTAAAGAAATTGACGAAAACACGAGAACATTTTCTTTCAGTATTCCAAATTCTGTGCAGACATCATTGACATTACTGGCTAATGGGTGAACTCTCACAGATGTCTTTCTTGTTTACCTGCTCTCCTATTCATCAAAAAAAGAGAAAATGGGGACATAAAAGAAGGCAAAGATAAGAATAGGAAGATCTCCAAACAAGACACATAGGTAAAGAGAAATTAAGAAACAACACTCAACCTCAAGAATCCTGATGAATGCAATTAAAATCATGATTTCACACTGCTGTCACATGGTCTTCACTGGAGGTATCAGCATGCATCCAGTCTTAGATTTTAACATAGATTGAATTTCTGGGTCCTGTGGTAGCTTTATTCCTACATTTAACAAATCTCCATACTGTCCTCCCTAATGTTTATATCAATTTCCACTCTCACTATATACCCTGAGAAAACCATAATTCAAAAATACACGTGTTCCAATGTTCACTGCAGCAATATTAAAATAGCTAGGACATGGAAGGAACCAAGACACTCACTGACAGATGAATGGATAAAGAAGTTGTGGTATATATATAGAGTATTACTCAGCCATAAAAAATAATCGATGTGTCAGTTCTAGTGAGGTGGATGAACTTAAAAGCCCATTATACAAAGTCAAAAAAAGGACAACAAATATAGTTTACTTATGCACACATATGGAATCTAGAAACATGGTACTGATGAACTTATTTGCAGGGAGAAAACAGAAATATAGACATAGAGAAGAGACTTATGGACACAGCAGGTGAAGGAGAGGGTGAGAGGAATTCAGAGTATCATTGAAATATATAATTACCATGTGTAAAATAGCTAGTGAGAAGTTGCAGTATAACACAGGGAGCTCAACTCAGTGCTCTCTGACAACATAAGGGAGGTGGGATGGAGTGGGGGGGGGCATGGTCAAGAAGGAGGGTACATACAGATACTTATGCTTGATTCATGTCATTGTATGAAAGGAACCAAAGTACTGTAAAGAAAGTTTCCAAACAAAAATATTTTTTTAGAAATGTTCATCAACTGTGCTTCCTAATGATGCGGGGGGCGGGGGGGGGGGGCAAGTTCTTACTGATTAACAATCATTACTGGGCAACTTCCACTTTTCGAAGTGAGTGGGGGTAGGAGAAGTGACAGGACATGCAGAGGTTAACAGGAAGAATGTTGGAGACCAGGCTATGTGAGGACCACAGAGGATGCTCTTAGTTCTTCAGTGTTCCTCACATTGCCTAGAACATGAGTGGGTCAACTGCATAATGGGACAACAGGCACATCCCAAAGTGGTGAAGCCAGTGTAAAATGTAGAGTGACCCAACGAGTGAGTCTGGAGTCCCTGGCTTAGTGTTGCTGTCCCTGTGAAGAACTTGCAAGGGGAGAGTGTTTGCAAGAATTATGCAAAGGTGGAAATGAAGCTGGAACCCCTGGTGGTGATGCAGGCATCAGGTGTGCATAGTTCATGGTCAGAACACAGGATATAAGAGTCCCTGCTCTGAGCAGCAGAAAAGCCACCAGCGTATATGTGCAGTGTAGAGGAATCCCTCTCACGAAAGGTCTGACAATAGAGAGCCCTTATGAAAAGCCCTCTACCTCTCTGAGATGGATGTCCCTTCTTTCTCAGATAGCAATAATAAAAACTGAATCACAGCACTGGTTTGGTTGAGTAGCTAAATGGAAGAATCTGCAGGAAAGTCATCAATGTTAGTTTTCAGAAAAAAGATAATCAGCGTGAGGCTAGGGTATAAGCAGGGCTCATCAGGCAGGAGATGAGGGGTGCAGAAGTGTCAGGATGGACAAGGTGTTCTTTCAGTCTCCAAACCTGGAGGGAGCAGGAAGAGGTAAAATGACCAGACTCCCTAAATCTTGAAACAGGTTACCTGGAATTAAATCCCAGATCTGTATCCATTGCAAAGAGATCACAAACATGATACAGCATCTCTATGCTTCAGTTTCCTCTCTAGAAAGTGTCTATTTGCTGCATAGGTACGTCCCACTTTCTTACTACCTCAAATCCCTCAATGTCACTGCCAGTCATATTGCGATATTCATAAAGCCCTTTCTCCAGTGTGAGCTACTTGACGGCTAATCAAGTGGCACTTTCAGGAAAATGATTGACCACATTCCTTGCACTCGTAAGGGTTTTCTCTAGCGTGGTTTATCCTAAAGGAACTCAGTTGGTGGGTTTGGTTAAAGGATGTCCTATATTCACTGCACATATACAGTGTTTCTCCTCTGTGACTGCCCTGATGATAATGGAAGCCAGACAGAATATATAAGACTTACCACATACATTACACTAATAAGGCCTTTCTAAAGTATGAATTCTCTGATGTCCAATGCAACAGTACTTACAGGTAAAAGATTTATCACATTCCTTGTACTGATAAGGCTTTTCTCCACTATGGATTTTGCTATGGGTACTGAGGTACTTCCTTCAGCTAAAGGATTTCCAACATTCAGTGCAGGCGTAAGGCCTTTCTCCACTGTGAACTCTGTGATGTACAATTATGTTCCAGTTTTGGAAAAAAGATGTATTATATTCATTGCACTTGTAAGACTTTTCTCCAGTGTGGATTTTCCTATGGATATGTAGAAGCTGTCTCTGGCTAAAGAGTTACCAATATTTAAGCCCTTTCAGAAGTGTGAACTCTCTGATGCCGATGAAGGCCTGACCTATCAGTAAAACATTTCCCACATTCTCTGCACTCATAAGGCTTTTCTCCACTGTGAACTCTCTGATGCCGATGAAGACGTGACCTATCAATAAAACATTTTCCACATTCAATGCACTCATAAGGTCTTTCTCCACTATGAACACTCTGATGATTCTGGAGGCCTCTCTTAACAATAAAAGATTTCCCACATTCACTGCACTGATAGGGCCTTTCTCCGCTGTGAACTCTCTGATGATACCGGAGACCACTTGAAAAAATAAAACATTTCCCACATTCACGGCACTCATAGGGCCTTTCTCCACTGTGAACTCTCTGATGATACTGAAGACCTCTCTTATCAATATAACATTTCCCACATTCACTGCACTCATAAGGCCTTTCTCCAGAATGAACTCGCTGATGATAATGGAGGTCAGATTTAGCAATAAAAGATTTCCCACATTCACTGCACCCATAGGGCCTCTCGCCACTGTGAACTCTCTGATGATACTGGAGGCCACGCAGAGCAACAAAAGACTTTCCACATTCACTGCACTCATAAGGCCGTTCACCAGTGTGAACTCTCTGATGGTCAATTAACCTCCCCTTTTGGATGAAAGATTTACCACATTCCTTGCATTTATAAGGCTTTTCTCCAGTGTGGATTTTTCTATGGATTCTGAGGTACCTCCTTTGGCTAAATGACTTTCCACATTCAGGACAGGCATATAGCGTTCCTCCAGAGTTAAATCTCTGACCTGCAAGGAAGCCAGATTTGTGGGTAAAAAATTTTCCAGAATGGCTGCATTCATAAGACCTTTCTCTGGCACGAACATCCTGGTGCTGAATAAGGCTATTTCTTTGGGTGCAGGCTTCCCTACATTTGCTGAACTCACAAAATCCTTCACCAGTGAGGGCTTCTTCATCCTGAACAAGCATGTCTGTGGGGTTGGAGACTATCTTGCCTCCTCCCCAGCTCTGATGAATTTTTCCACTGTGAAAAACAGCATCATACTTCTTACTGTTGTTTTGTGGCATCCTGGTATTAGTGGTTTGTTTCTGAACTCCCATGTAGGCCAGTAAGTCATTCCCAATCTCCATGTTGGTAGACAGATTCCTTGCTGCATGGATTGTACAGCTTTTCAAATATGCAGGTCTTCCAATATGACACTGGCAGAATTTCACTCCAATGCGGTGCTGAACATTGGCAGTAAAATAGAATTGTTTCCCACATGCCCCACACATGTATTCTTTTTGCTCCCTATTTGTTCCTTGCTCTTCAGCTAAATGTAAAATGTCTCTCAAGACAGGGACACATATCTTACAGGGCTGGGTATTCTCAGGAGACAATTCTGCCCTGGGAGCCCTAATCTGTGATGCTCCCTCTGCAGATACATTCTGTTCAGAACATGTCTCTGCATCCTGGACTCCACGACAAGAACCTGAAAACAAACAGGTTGACTTTATTGGAGGGAATGACATCATCACAACTGTATATCTGATACATGAAAGAGGCAGTCCATGGAATCATGTTCAGGACATGAACTGGGATTAAACTGAAGTAGCAGCTGCTCTCACCATGTCCAGGACACAAGGACTGGATGTGGCTCTCACAGCCAAGTGGTTAAGACACTGCACTGCCAATGCAGGGAGTGCAAGATCAATCCCTGGCCATGGAACTAAGATCCCACATGTCTCACAGTCAAAAAAAAGAGGAAAAGATAAAAAAAAAAAAAAAAAAGAAATAGTTACTATATTAATATCAAAGCTGACTTAACACAAGCAAAGTCATCAGGGATAAAGAGAATAACACAATGATAAAGGGGTCAGTTTTTCAGATTACAAAATAATCCTTCAAAACATTTAAATGCCTAACAACAGAATATTTAAATGTGAGGCAAAACAGACCTACAAGTAGAAACAGATGTAATAGTTGGAGACTTCATTCAACACTCCTCTACCAGAAATGAACAGATTCAGCAAACAGAAATTCTGTAAGGATGCTGTTGAACTGAAAAGTACCATCATCAATCAACTGGATGTAAGGACACCTAAAGTATACTCCATTCAAAATCAGCACAATAGTATATTCATGCTGACATATAACATTCACAAGATAGACCACATCCTAGGTCAGAAAACATACCTTAACAAATTTGAAACAACTGAAATCATACAATGTCTTTTCTCAGAGCACAGTGGAATTATAACAAAAATCGGTAACACAGTTGGGAAGAACCCCTGGAAAAGAGAAAGGCTACCCACTCCAGTATTCAGGATTGGAGAATTCCATGGACTATATAGTCCATGGGGTCACAAAGAGTTGGACATGACTGAGCAACTTTCAAAAAAAAAAAAATAAGCAACACAAAGATAGCTGAAAAAATTCCCAAAATTTTGAGAATTAAATTATACATTTTCAAATAAAACATGGGTCAGAGAAGTAGTCCCAAAAAAGAAATGTTAAGAAAACTGTTAGTTAGAACTGGACATGGAACAACAGACTGATTCCAAATAGGAAAAGGAGTACGTCAAGGCTGTATACTGTCACCCTGCTTATTTGACTTATATGCAGAGTACATCATGAGAAATACTGAGCTGGAAGAAGCACAAGCCAGAATCAAGATTGCCAGGAAAAATATCAATAACCTCAGATATGCAGATGATACCACCTTTATGGCAGAAAGCGAAGAAGAACTAAACAGCCTCTTGATGAAAGTTAATGAGGAGAGTGAAAAAGTTGGCTTAAAGGTCAACATTCAGAAAACCAAGATCATGGCATCTGGTCCCATCACTTCATGGCAAATAGACGGGAAAACAGTGGCAATAGTGACTGACTTTATTTTTTTGGGCTCCAAAATCACTGCAGATGGTGACTGCAGCCATGAAATTAAAAGACGCTTACTCCTTGGAAGGAAAGTTACGACCAACCTAGACAGCACTTAAAAAGCAGAGACATTAAAAGAAAAAAAGCAGAGACATTACTTTGTCAGCAAAGGTCCATCTAGTCAAGGCTATGGTTTTTCAAGCAGTCACGTACGGATGTGAGAGTTGGACTATAAGGCAAGCTGAGCACCAAAGAATTAATACTTTTGAACTGTAGTGTTGGAGAAGACTCTTGAGAGTCCCTTGAACTGCAAGGAGATCCAACCAGTCCATCCTAAAGGAGGTCAGTCCTGAATATTCATTGGAAGGACTGACGTTGAAGCTGAAACTCCAATACTTTGACCACCTGCTGCGAAGAGCTGGCTCATTTGAAAAGACACTGATGCTGGGAAAGATTGAGGGCAGGAGGAGAAGGGGATGACAGAGGATGAGATGGTTGGGTGGCATCACCGACTCAATGGACATGAGTTTGGGTAAACTCCAGTTGGTGATGGACAGGGAGGCCTGGCGTGCTGAGGTTCATGGGGTCGCAAAGAGTCGGACACAACTGAGCAACTAAACTGAATTGAAGAAACTTTTTAAGTACTTTCAAATAAACACAACACTTCTCAAAGTAAGTGAAAGCAGTGTTTATAAGGCAATTTATAACACTGAATGAACATATTACAAAAGGAGACCTAAAATCAATTATCTGTGCTTTTACCTTTTAAAACTACTATATAGAAAAATCAACAAAGCTCAAAAAAACCTTGTTATTTAAAATGACTAATAATATAAAAAGGATTCTAGTCAGTCTAACTATGAAAATGAGGCAGTACACAAATTAATAATATCAAAAATGAAAGAAAAGGGAAAAAAAATGAAAGAGGTGGGATATCCTTCGTGGTCCACTGGCTAAGACTACTAACTCTCAAAGCAAGGGGCCCAGAATCCATCCCTGGTCGGGGAACTAGATACCATATGCTGCATCTAAGAGTTCACATGCCTCAACTAAAAGATCCACATGCTATGAAATATCAGTAAATTGAATCAAAAACTGTAAAGAAAAAAAAAATTATATACCATGACCAACTGGGATTATTGCAAGGTACACAAGGATAATGTAGCATTCAAAAATCAATAAACGAAATCCATGTCAAGAATCCCCTGGCAGTCCAATGGCTAAGAATATATCTGCAGGGGATACGGATAAGATCCCTGGTCCAGGAAGATTCCACATGCCACAGGGCAACTAAACCCTCAGGTCACAAGTACTGAAACCAACCTGTAAACCTTGCTCACCACAACTAGAGAAAATCCTCCCAGCAACAAAGACCCAATGCAACCAAAAAAAAATTTTTTTTAAGTATTCTAAAAACAAAAGCAACCAAAAAAGACAACATAAAAACTGGGAGAAAATATTTGCAAATGATGTAAGTCAGAAAGAGAAAGACAAATACCATTTGATATCACTTCTTTATGGAATCTGAAATATGACACAACATATCTACATATAAACATACCTAGGAAACAGAAACAGACTCAGGAATAGAGAACAAATTTGTGTCTGCCAAGTGGGAGGGAGGTAAGTGAGGGAAGGATTGGGAATATAGGATTAGCAGATGCAAACTAGTAAACATAGCATGGGTAAACAAGGTCCTGATGTCATATTACAGGAAACTATATTCAATACCTGTGATAAACCGTAAGGGAAACGAATAAGGAATATATATACATGTCTGTGTGTATGTGTGTGTATAAAAAAAACTTAGTAGCTACGCTGTGCAGCAAAAATTAACATAAAGTTGAGAACTGAACAGAGTATTTTAATAAAATTATAAAAACAAAAAAACTACTGACCCTGAATCCTGAACTGCAAATTTGGGGATACAGGTGTTCTGGCACTGAGGTTGCACTCTTCCTAGCTATACTAACCACAGGACATAACTCAGCATTTTGAGAAAGTAGTGCCCATGGTCCATATGTGAGAAGGACATAACTGCCCCAGGGGAAAAGGAGAAAGGCAGAGCCTAGCTCAGAGGAAGGAGGTGGGTGTGCAGGCCTTACCCAGCATGCACACAAGTGCAAAGTTCTCCAGCATGACATCAAGGTACAGGTGTATTTGAACCTCATCAAGAAGACACCATTCATCCCAGGAGAAGTACACAGCCACATCCTCAAAGGTCACACTGCCCTGGTACAATAGGGACAAATAAAACAATGAACAAACTCACTCCCGAAAAACCACCATCCAACTTCTTTGCACATCTCCCCCACTTCCCAGTCAGATGGGGCCTCTTGAAACCTGGGGTTAAAAAAAAAACCTCCCTCCTTTGATCTGACCCTCCCATTGGCTCCAGAAAACACAGGTAGTCGTTTCAAGCCAAAATCCTGCTCTTCCCTACTGTTTATTCCCACCAAGAAAAAAAAAAATACCCGCACTTACCTAAACCAGTTCAGCCTCACATTAAAAATGACCAGTTCCACACTTCCTCCCATTGATGATGGAAAATAAAAACCACCTCAACAAACCCCAGCCTGCATTCAGGACCCTGAACGTGGGGTTCTCCAGGGTTCCCAAACCAAGGGTCTGGGTAAATGGCAGGTGAAGAGCCTCAAAACCCTTCTCAAATACAAAGAATGTGTGCATCGGCTTGAGAATAATTGAGGGACAGGGACAACCTCCATTTACCAAAAATGCTTCTGCAGTCCTGGAAATCTGTGGGAACCGCCAGGCCATGGAGGAAGGTGACCTGGGTGACGCTCCAGAGGCTCCAACTTTCCCAGGACTTGTGCCTGGGACCAGAGCCCTGGGAACGGCACGGTGGCTGGCTAAGGTCTTCTTCGTGACTCCATCCTCAGTACTACCTCTTACGAGTTGTGAGCAAGGAAAAGCCAGAAATTCCCTCTGCCTCAAATTAATCATCACCCACCAACAGACTTTTCCTTCACTGAACAGTTTTGGAGCCTAATTTTAAAAAAACTAAATTCAGATGACGTTCCTCCTGTGCTCAGAACTCTTCACCGCTTCCAGAGGGTCTATGCAGGAAATTATAATCTCTCATTTGCCACTCCAGGTGAAGCCTGCCCGCAAACTTTGTTCCTCACAGAAGTTGGACTGACCTGAGGTTCCCCAACATTCCTGCTTCAGTTGCACCTCAAAGCCTCACTCACATATTATACAGGTCCTCGGAAATAAGGACATCACCCGTGAAGGCCTGCAAGAGGCTTTCAGCCCTGTCGTGGAAGAGGGCCCTGAGATAAAGCGACCTGAGCAGGCGCTCTCACACGGGGCATTCATATTTTGACGGCAAAGGGGGCAGGGCAGAGCGTTTACCTGAGGTGGCGCCGGCAGCGAAGCCGCCGCCATCCGAGCCTGTGGGCGGAACGGAGCTTCCAAAGTGGAGCGACCAGGTCGGTTTCGGTACGATAACTCCCCGCAGAAGGTGACCTCCCCGACCCTAAGAACAGACCCTGTGCAGTGTGCACGAAGGCTCCGCTTCCCCCTTACGCCCCTCACTTCCCAGCAAACTCCTCACTACTAAGCTTATCACCAGCCCCACGGTCTCAACAACAAACAAAACGTCTAAATAAACGCGCCGGAAGTCACACTGCCAGATGTTCGGCCTCCAGGAAATGCGCAGCTTCTGAATTTTCAAGGGCTCTACCTCGCCTTAGCGCAAGTTCTTCTGGGTAATGTAGTGCCAAGGCCTCAAGGAATGGCGCCACACTGGGAGCCCAAGGAGGAAAGCCAAGCAGCACTGGGAGGAGCGCTGGGAAATCACGTGTCGGGGGCCTCCGTCCTCATTAAAGACATGGGGAGTCGATGACGAAATAGGGGTGGGTGCTTCAGAGAATTTAAATCTTTAATCATACTGATCACTGAAGTGTAGGGATAATCCAGCTGACATCCTCTGGTAACTGGAAGTAAGAAAACATTATCTTATTGCTCTTGAAATGCATGCAGCCTGAAGTGCTCAAGTCATCTATAAATTATGGTCAGGGAAAAGAAAAAAAGACTACAGGATTCTGACTGGGAATGTGGAAAGTTGATACTGGGCAGGCCTGCTACAGCTGAACAAGAGGGAAAACACTTAGAAAAGGCTGTCTTGCCTGCATAGTCAGTGATGGTGTGCAACTAAGTGAGAAACAATGATGGATAATCAGGACACCCAAAATGGCTGTATTCTTCCTCTTTGTATATTTCCTGCCCCACCAGTCCGCTTCACCTATACCCTACTTACCTGCCTGAACTTTCACTTAACAATAAAGCCTCATCTGTCAATACCTACCTTCTTGCTCTAGCCCCAGATAGTCCTTGTTTTTGTCATTAGATAGTAATTACTTCACATTGAGTTTCTCAGAGACTGTGAGTGGCCTGCTTTTTTCCTGGTTTCCCTGTCAACTGATGAGCCAACCTCACCTCAATTCCCTCTAAAGCAAGTAACCTCCCTATCCTCCCCAGTTAAAAAAAAGCCTACCGCCACATCCCGCCTGCTGTGTCTGACCACGGTGGTGTGTCTCTCCTGGACCTTGTGATGTCTTTGTCCTTGTCTCTGGGCTCTTTCTTTGGTATTCAGGCTGAGCGATTATTAATATGTTATCCCGACTCTAAGACTAGACCCCTTTGTCCCTCACAGCTGATCAGTGTCTCCAGTTTCTGCCACTCCTGCCCTGCCTGGCACAGTTCCACAGGGAGGAGGCAGGGCCAGGGTGGCTTCTCTGAAGGTATGCTGGGGGTGGGTAAACTATGGCTAAGCAGCCGTCAAAAATGTGGGCTGCTCCTCATGCATCCATGGAGTAACTGCCAACAATGGCCACCACAGCCCAGCCTGGGCTCTGCCCTGGAACTTGACTTTGCTCCCCAAAATCAAGTCCTTACCCTGGTCTTGACGCACCAGATCCAGCAACATGTTGGGGCATGGAGTCAGTGGAGCCAGAGCATATCTTCTCCTTGGCTGGGGTATATGTGAACCTGCTCACTGGAAACCAGCTGCTGATAAAGCAGACCTCACTCTGCCAGGCTCTAGGGCCAGGAGCGAGCAAGCAAATTCCTACTAAACAGGGTTCAGGCTCCTGCAACTTTTCTGTCTGTCCCACTGTGCCTCCAACCAGTCCACCACATAAAACCTAGAACTAGAACATTCTGTTTCTTAAACTACTCACACTCCAGATGACATGATGTTACAAAAACACACACAAAAAATGCATGATATTGTTAGGTAGTTAGAATAGGGAAAAGGAGTCCAGAATGGCAGTGGCTAAAAGACCTGGACAATAGAACAAAGGAAAGTCTGAGGACCAGAGTGAGAACCTCAGGTGAAACAAACAGAAAAACACATAAAAAGAGGAGCCAAAGCTCGCTCGCTCTTTCTCTCTCTCTCTCTCTCTCTCTCTCTCTCTCTCTCGTGCACACTGGGGCTCTTTTCTCTTCATGTCTTTCCTGATGCCTCGAAGATGGATTTTCCTGCTGTCTTCTAAATAAAATAGAGCTGTAACACTGAGCTGTAACACTGATTTATCTAAGAGCTATATAACATGGTCTGTCCAAGACCCGAGAGCTGTGACACGCCGAGGGGGGCTTTAATGTCCATCACTCCAAATCTTTGTTGTGACGAGACAAAAACCAAGGAGCATACACTTGCCTGATAATGTGATAAATGATCTCACAAAGGGGTAGGACCCAATAGTCATTCCATTTATATAAACATTTGAAAATAGTCATCACAAAAGTAGTGGGCTTCCCTCATGGCTCAGTGGTAAAGACTGCGTCTGCCAATGCAGGAGACAAGGGTTCAATCCTTGGTCCAGGAAATACCAGAGGTCACAACTATTGAGCCTGTGGTATAGAGCCTGGGAACCAAAACTACTAAGCGCATATGCAAAACCTATTGAAGCCCGAGTGCCCTAGAGCCCTGCTCTAGCACGCTGCAATGAGACGCCCTTGCACCACAACTAGAAACTAGAAAAAAGCCTGTGCAACAATGAAGACCCAGCACCATCAAAAATAAATAAAATTATATATTTTAAAAAGTGGAATATAAAAAAAAATACATAAATAAAAAGTGGAATATGCTCTTACATCAGTAATTTTAATGTTGAGGATGAATTAAAATGGCAGGTAGAAACTGGTTTGAGGAGTATACACAAAGTATCAGAATATTGAAATTTACATTTTAAATATGTAAAATTTAAGTCTACTACACAACCATAAAATGATTTTTAAAATATGCAAAACCTGTCACCATATGATCATTCAACTATGGTAGCATTCTTGAAAGTTATTTTTGGCTACCAAACCTGTAAGGGGGGAAAGTATACATTGGTGCACTACTGGCAATGCTTCCCAACTCCATGTTCAGTAACATTATGTTTGCAATCCGACATTGGCTGTGGAAGTATTTACACTCATGGAAATTGGCAAACACTATAATATAAATATAATATTAAGCTAAATATCAAAAAAGGATTTACTTTGTAACTGAATGTCTGCACTTAAGATTGAGGTAGCTTATGTTAGTAGTATACATTTATCTTAAATGTGTATAATGTATTTGATCATTACATTATGTATAGCAAAGAAATTGAGGAAAACATGAGAACCATGTTCTCTCAGTATTCCAAATTCAAATTCCATGCAGGAGACACTCACATTATTGAAGAATAAGTGAAATGTCACAGATATCTTTGTTGTTTCCCTGCTCTCCTCTTTGTCACAGAAAGGGAAAATGGGTTAATCCCACAAAATAAAAGTAGGCAAAAAGATAGGAACAGAAAGATATCCAAACAAGACACGCAGGAAAAGAGACATTAAAAACCAACAACACTCAACATCAAAAATCCTGAGAAATGCAACTAAAATCATAATGATTTCATACTGCTATATTACAGTCTTCATTGGAGGTGTCAGCATGCATTCAGTCTTAGAGTTTAAGGTAGGCTGGATTTCTGGGTCATGTGGTAGTTTTTAGCTTTTTAAGAAATCTCCATTCTGTTCTGCATAATGGCGATATCAATGTACATTCCCACCATAGACCCTGAGAAAACCATAATTCAAAAAGAAACATGGACCCCAGTGTTCATTGCATACTGTTTACAATAGCTAGGACATGGATGCAAACCAGATGTCCACTGACAGATGAATGGGTAAAGAAGTTGTGGTACATTTATACAATGGAATATTACTCAGCCATAATAAGGAATCAATTTGAGTCATTTCTAGTGAGGTGGATGAACCTAGAGCCCATTATACAGAGTGAAGTAAGCCAGAAAGATAAATACCAATACAGTATACTAACGCATATATATGGAATTTTAAAAGATGGTAACAATAACCCTATATGCAAGACAGAAAAGGAGACACAGATGTATAGAACAGAATTTTGGACTCTATGGTAGAAGGCAAGGGTGGGATTATCTGAGAGAATAGCATTGAAACAAGTATATTAGCAAGTGTGAAACAGATCACCAGCCCAGGTTGGATGCATGAGACAAATGCTCAGGGCTGATTCACTGGGAAGACCCAGAGGGATAGGATGGGGAGGGAGGTGGGAGGGGGGATCAGGATGGGGAACACATGTAAATCCATGGCTGATTCATGTCAATGTATGGCAAAAACCACTACAATATTGTAAAGTAATTAGCTTCCAACTAAAAAAAAAAATGGAAAAAAAAAGAAAGAAACTTGGACCCCATTGTTCATTGCGTACTATTTACAATAGCTAGGACATGGATACAAACTATATGTCCACTGACAGATGAATGGATAAAGAAGTTGTGGTACATGTATACAATGGAATATTACTCAGTCATAATAAGGAATCAATTTGAGTCAGTTCTACTGAGGTGGATGAACCTAGAGCCCATTTTACAGAGTGAAGTAAGAAAAAAAAGTCATATATTAATGCATATACATGGAATCTAGAAAAATGGTACTGATGAGCCTATTTGTAGGGCAGGAATAGAGACACAGACAGAAATTTACGGAAACACTGGAGGAAGGAGAGGATATGAAAAATGGAGAGAATAGAACTGAAATATCCTCTACCATACATAAAACAGATAGCTATTGGGAAGGTGCTGTATAGAACTAGGGGCTCAACCCAGTGCTTTGTGACAACTTAGAGGGGTGGAACTGGGTGTGGGGAAGGGATGCAGATTCAAGAGGGAAGGGACATATTTATACTTGTGGATGATTCACATTGTTGTATGGCAGAACGAGCAAAACATTGTAAAGTGATTATCCTCCAATTAAAAGTAAATATTAAAAATAAAGAAAAAAGATAGCTGGGCCTAGTGTGGGTCCCAAAAATGGGTAGGCAAGTACTTGTCGCTTAACAATCATCTGGTGACTTACATTCTTACATTTATGGAAGGGTGTGGGGATGGAAGGAGCAGCGAGAAGATCAGTAAAGAGGACAAGAGGAAGAACCTGGGAACCAGGCCATGTGAGGACCACAGTGGACGCTCTTATTCCTTCAGTGTCCCTCACTTTGACTAGAACCATCTGTGGGTCAACTAAATAATGGAGTAATAGGAACATGTTGATCAAACCAGTCAATCCAAAGAATCAGTCCTGAATATTCATTGGAACGACTGAAGCTGAACTTTAAGTTCTAATACTCTGGCCACCTGATGTGAAGAGCCAAATCATTAGAAAAGACCCTGATGCTGGGAAAGACTGAAGGCAGGAGGAGAAGGGGATGACAGAAGACAAGATGATTGGATGCCATCACTGACTCAATGGACATGAATTTGAGCAAACTCAAGGAGATGGAGAAGGACAGGGAAGCCTGGTGTGCTGCAGTGCATGGGGTCACAAAGAGTTGGACACGACTGAGCAACTAATCAGCAACAACAAGGAGTATGCTGAAGTCTGTATATGAAGATGGAAAGGACCTTGGAAACCAAACATTGCATATGGTGGTGAAGAAGTCTGGGGTGACCCAGTCTGCAATGCCTGGCTGTCCCTGTGAGGAAATTCCCAAGCAGGAGGGTGACATGCAAGGGTGGAAATGAAGCTGGAGTCCCTGGTGGTAAGGCAGGAAGGTGTGTGTAGTTCATGGTCAGGACACAGGAGACAGAGTCCTTGCACTGAGGGGTAGAAGTCAGTGTACACATGGAGTGTAGAGGAACCACTCTCATGAAAGGTCTGGCAGTAGTGGGCACTTGTGTAAGTCCCTCACAGCATTGGTTTGGCTATGGTATTGGCAGGGTTTATGGGGTAGGGGTGGGAGTGTTGAAGTGTTAGGATGGAGGTGTTCTTTCAGTCCCCAAACTTGGCGGTGGGGAGGGGCAGCAGAGGAGTGAAATGACCAGACTCCCCAAATCCTGAACCAGGCAACACAATCCCAGATCCATACCCATTGTGCCAAGATCGCTGAGATCACAAACAGATGATACTGTATCTCTGTTCTTCCTCTCTAGAAAGGGTTCATTTGATGCAGAGATTCTTTGCACCTTCTAACAACCAGTCCATCCTAAAGGAGATCAGTCCTGGATGTTCATTAGAAGGACTGATGTTGAAGCTGAAACTCCAATACTTTGGCCACCTGATGTGAAGAGCTGACTCATTTGAAAAGACCCTGATGCTGGGAAAGATTGAGGGCAGGAGGAGAAGGGGATGACAGAGGATGAGATGGTTGGGTGGCATCACCGACTCAATGGACATGGGTTTGGGTGGACTCTGGGAGTTGATGATGGACAGGGAGGCCTGGCGTGCTGAGGTTCATGGGGTCACAAAGAGTCGGACACAACTGAGCGACTGAACTGAAGCGAACGTTAAACTCCTTCAAAGTCATAGCCAGCCATATTTGGGATATTCATAATGTTCTTTCTCCAATGTGAACTCTCTGATGAACAAAGAGACTGGATTTACTAATAAAAGATTTCCTGCATTCACTGCAATCATAATGCCTTTCTCCAGTGTGAACTCTCTGATGACAATGAAGACTTGAACTATCAATAAAACATTTCCCACATTCACTGCACTCATAAATTTCTCCAAGATGGATTTTCCTATGGGAACTGAGGTGGTGGATTTGGTTAAAGGATGTCCTACATTCTCCAGGCTTATATAGCCTTTCTCCCCTGTAAATGCCCTGATGATAATGAAAGCCACATACTTTACACTCATAACGCCTTTCTCCAGTATGAGTTCTTTGATGTTCAATGAAAGAGTACTTATGGGTAAAAGATGTATCACATTCCTTGCACTGATATGGCTTTTCTGCAGTGTGGATTTTCCTATGGTTACTGATCTCCCAGCTTTGGTAAAGTGTGCTGCAACTAAAAGATACTAAGTGTCACAACTAAGACTCAGCACAGCCAAATAAATAAATAAATAAATAAATAATTTTAATGTGGGTCTGCCCATATCATATTGGCAGGATTTCTCCCCAACATGCTGCTTCTGGTGGTGCTGAATGTTGGCAGTGAAACAGAATTATTTCCCACATGACCCACATACACATGTTTTCTGCCTGCTGTTTGTTCCTTGTTCTTCAGCCAAATGTAAAATGTCTCTCAAGACTAGATGCACATCTTACACAGCTGGACCTTCTCAGGAGGCAAACCTGTGCTGGATGTCCTCATCTGTGAGACTTCTTCTGCAATTCACTCTGTTCCAAAAGTGTCTCCTTATCCTGGACTCCATGCCAAGAACCTGAAAACAAATAAGTGGTAGAGAAGTCCTTGTTGACTTTTTTGGAGGAAGGAATGACAACAGAAGTCCATGTCAGATACGTGAAAGAACCACTGCCCAGGAGTATGTTCAGAAATAGGCTTGGAGTCAAATTGAGGAAGCAGTTGCAGGAATCGTAGGCTGCAGTGAAGTTAAAACTGGGAAGTAGTAGAAATGACAAATTGACAAAAGGTCAAGAATAGACAAAGATGTGAGAAGTGATTTGTAGCCACTGACAATGGCACCATGACACTTGTCCAAAGGAAGGAAGTCATTCTTTCTTGTATGACTTGAACACAGACCTGATATCAAGCCCTCACCCAGCTGCCGTTCATTTCTCCAGGGTACCTCTGAGCACTTTATGTTGAGACGAGAGTGATGTCCATACCATAAAGCCCCAAGGATTCTCCATTGCAAGCTGAAAGACTACATGGGACACAAACTATACAACTTCTAACTGAGTCAGGATGGGTGAATGGTAACACTGGCCCAGAGGAACTCAGTACACAATATATGACATTTAAATATCACATTAAAAAAATCCAGTGGATCCAGGGAAAAGAATGGACATTGGATAGAATTTAGGAATTTTAGGACTCTATCTTCACCAAAACATATTAATAATTGTACCTACAGAGTCTAATTTATCTAACACTTTTGCAACTATGGAGCCTACTGAATAACTGCAGTGTCCCACGAAACAGAGTTTGAAGAGATAAAGATTCACAACCAGAATCAGATATCACATGGATGTTAAGATGATCACATTGGAAATATAAAATAATTATGAATAAGCTAATTAACCTCTGCTAAAGAATAAAGAAAACAGCATACAATACCAGAAGGACAATGTAAGTTGAGAAATGAGAATTCTAACAGAGGACCAAAAAACAAAGCTACAGTCAAGTATACTGTAACTGAAATGAAGAATGACTGTGATGCACATATTATTCACAGGCTGAACACAACTGAGTAAAGGATGTTTAAGCTTGATGTTCTCTTAGTATAAACTTCCAAAACTAAAAAGCAAACAAGAAATGACATAAAATAAAATGGAAAACACCAGAACATTCAAAAATGTGGGAAAACTGCAAAAGGTTTAACATACACATATGGAAACATGACAAAGAGAAAAAGAAAAAAGAACAGAAGAAATTCTTGAGGCAATAATGATGGAGAAGCTTCAATCAAATTAATGTTAGATACCAACCCATAGATCCACAAAGCTCACAAACCATCAGACAGATTGAATTAAAAAAAACCTACAGGTAGGTCTATCACATTCAAATGCAGGAAATAAAAAAGAATCCTCAAAGAAGCCACAGGAATAAATGCCTATTCATAGAGAAGCAACAAAAACAATTATATTTGAATTTTCCTCAGAAATCAGGCAAATAAGAATGGAGTGGAGTTAAAATATTTAAAGTGCAGTGGGTGTGGTGATTATGATGGGGTTTGGGGAGGGTGGACATCCCCAATCTAGAGTTTAATATCCGTAACATTAATCTTTTTTTTTGTAACATTAATCTTTAAGAGTGATGGTGAAATACTTTCTTAGACACAGAAAAATTGTGGGAATATAATAAAGGAAATTCTTTAGACAGATGAAAAATGACATCAATTAAAAATCTGGGTTTCAGACTTCCCTGATGATCCAGTGGCTAAGACTCCATGCTCCCAATGCAGGGGGCCTGGGGTCAATCCCTGGTCAGGGAACTAGATCCCACATATTGCAACTAAGACCCTGTGCAGCCAAAATAAATAAAAATAAATACTTTTTAAAAAAATCTGGGTTTCATAGAGAAAGTAAGAGCATCAGAGAATTAAAAGATTTCACTGACATATAACTGCAATGGAACACTATATTTCTTTAAACTGTATAACATGATCTGATATTGGCTTCCCTGGTGGCTCATATGGTAAAGAATCTGCCTGCAATGCAAGAGACCCGGGTTCAATCCCTGAGTCAGGAAGATCTACTGGAGAAGGGAATGGCTACCCACTCCAGTATTCTTGCCTGGAGAATTCCATGGACAGAGGAGCCTGGCAGGTTACTGTCCTTCGGGTCACAAAGAGTTGGATACAACTGAGCGACTAAGTACCACACATACACTGCACTAACTAACAAATTAAGTTTAGTTAACAGAGTTACAATTTTTTTCCCATGATGAGAACTTTTAAGAACCACTCTCTTAGAAACTTCTGAATATACAGTATAGTTTTTGGACTTTCTTGGCGGCCCAGTGGTTAGGACTCTACACTTACACTACAGAGGATGAGGATTCTATCCTTTGTCAGGGAACTAGATCCCACAAGCGACTCATCTAAATAAATAAATAATTAATTAATTAAATATAAGATACAGTTTTGTTAATGAGTCATCATGCTGTGCATTACATTCAAAAATTCAATCTTTTTTTTTTTTCTTCTTTTTTAAGAAAGACCTTCCCGCAAGAGCCAAATTCCAGCGGCCGTTATTTGAGGCCTAAGAACCATGGGTGTCACGTGGTTGGCTCAGGTCACCTCCTGCCACCAGGGATCAGGGGAAGGTCTGAGGAGACGTGAGGACAGAGGGGCTGGAAGGAACTGGGGTCTCAGGAGCGGGGCGGGCTCTCCAGAATCCCTGGACCAGGGAGAGAAGGCGGCATCTCCGGGAACGGGGCGGCCAGCGAGGCCTCCAGGGCCCGAGAAGGAGAGGCTGAAGAACATGGAGCGAATACACCACCTCGCTTAATAGAATTGTATGTGGTGTAGAAAGGGTAGAAGGGTCAGTGAGGTCAGTAAACGGTTTTAAACCGGAAAAAGGTGCGAAACGCAGCGTTCCAGTGTTTCAAAAGCAGGAACCGGCTTCAGTGCGGACTTGAAAGCAAAAGGCAGGCGCCCCTTCGCCGCTTACGGAGACGTCTGAATTTGCTGGGGGTGGTGAGGCGGGAGCGGGGATTTAGAGTCAGAACGACCCTCAGACCCGGGGTACAAAGAAAAGCAGACTGAGAGAAGGCAGGTCTGAAACCAAAGACAGAAACTCACGCTACGCTGGGACCTCCACTCGCCGCTCTCCGTTTCCACGTCAAAAATTCAATCATCTTATAAGTAGAAATCTATCACTTCTGACACCCTTCACTTATTTTATCAATGGACCTCCCCCCTCTTTGGCAAGCATCAATTGTTAATCTGTATCTGGGTTTGGTGGTGTTGATATTATTTTAAATATTCAACATGTTAGAATAATCATACAGTACAGTTAATCCTGGATCTAATAATGGGTTAGAACAGCTTGGGTCCACTCATATATGGATTTTTTTTTAACATGGATATTTTTCAATAAATACAGATGACTATAGGATCTATACTTGGAAGAATCATAAATGCAAAAACTTCAGAATCAGAGAGCTGACTATGGAACTTTAGCATCCAATGATTTCAGTATAGGCAGGGACTCCCGGAACCAATCCTCTGTGGAGGCAGAGGGACAATTGAGAAAAATAATAAAAAGGGAGAGAGAAAGCAATTAGGAGTTTTAAAAATTATAAGGTGTTAAGTAGTTAGAATAGGAAACAGGAGCCCAAAATGGCGGTGGCTAAAAGACAAGGAAGGGAAAAGCCCATGAAAATAGAACAAAGGAAGGTCGGAGGACCGGAGTGAAGACCTCAGGTAGAACAAACAGCACTCCTGCCTAAGCCCAATTTGCATAGGGCAGGCCCAGGGGGAAGGAAAAACACGTAAAAGGAGGATCCAAAGAGCTTTCTTTCTCCCTCTCCCCTGCACGCAAGCGCTGCGCACCCCCCCTCCCCACCCCCCACCGCCCCTCCCTGCGCTGGCTGGTGCGCTCCTCCACTCTCTTCTTTGGGTTAGCTTGCCCTCACGCTTCGAGGATGGATTCTCCTGCTATCCTGTAAATAAAATAGAGCTGTAACACTGCTTTCTCTAAGAGCTATAACTCAGTCTGTTTGAGACCTGAGAGCTATAACACGGTCTGTCCAAGACCCGAGAGCTGTAATGCGTCGAGGGCTTTGATGTCCGTCGCTCCAAACCTTTGTTGTGACGAGACAGAACCGAGGAGCATACACTCACCTGACATAAGGTATTCAAATCACCCAGGAAGCCACAGAGTGTTATATGAAAATGGACTTCAGTTCAGTTGCTCAGTCGTATTTGATATAACTGGATATATGGACACCTATAGACTACTAGTTTACTCCATCCAAAAGCAACACATAGTCTTCTCATGCTGAGATATATTGTTGTAGCCACAAGTTCTGGGAAACAAACTCACTCAGAAGGACAACGCAGATAGTGGAGTGCAGTTTACTACACCAGCGGGCCCACGGCAGAGTCTCTGTTTAGCCAAGGACCCTGACGAGTTTTTCTGAAAACCTTATATACCCTAAGTGCCCAAACCCACCTCCCCAAATTCCCTGAAACTAGTCTGAACAAAGGAAAAGAAAGATGCAATCAAAGTTAACCCGTCATTCATATGCCTTAAGCCTAGGTAGTTAACAATGGACAATTATCAATAGACTTGTGGTCATACCCCAATAAGCATAATAGAATTTATGATTCTATTCAGTTACACAGATAATTAGTGTATTCTTTTAGGCAATAGAGAGTCCCAAAATGCATCTTATGGATGAGGGACCTCATGCATTCTGAGTTTTAAGACATTCCTTTCTTTTCATTAACAGACTGCTAGTGACTATATAACATCCAGCTGAACACCAGCAGGGGGGTACTCTTTCTGCCCCCCTTCTGACGCCTATGTCAGAAGCTTTCTCTATCTCCTTTATACTTTAATAAAATTTTATTACACAAAAGCTTTGAGCGATCCAGCCTCGTCTCTGGCCCCGGATTGAATTCTTCTCCTCCAGAGGCCAAGAATCCCAGCGTCTTATCGTTCAGCAACAACCTTTCACAGGGACCTGAGTGGCGACAGTAGGGCAACCAGGTCGGATTCCGCATGGTTATTCCCCACCAATGCCAAAGTCTAAGACCTTGTGCAGTATGAACAAAATCTCCATTTCCGCCTTTAGCCCCTCACCTCCCTCCCAGATCTCACTGCAGAGTTTCTGACCAGATCCACAGTCTCAACAACAATCAAATCTGTGCCTAACGACAAAAAGGCTACATGTTCTAATGGTTCTCCCTCTCCCTTAGGAAGGATGAATTCCTTCTCCAGCCCTAGAGGTCACTTTTCAGCTCTCCTTGCAATTCAGCTTGGCTTTTTCTGCCCCAATGTTTCAGGTGTGGACCATTCTTCCTTGAGGACTTAGAACTACATCACCCAGAAGTGTTGCGCTACGGAGGAGCGACGTTTATCCAATGAAAATACAGAAAGGGAGCGTTTCCGGGGAGGGGCTCCCGGTGTCTTCCTGGCGGACATTTTGATTGCTCTCAAGTTGGTGGAGCTGGACGGAAGGTCTGAGCGTGCGGTGTTGCGAGGTCTGTTACAAGCCGAGAGAGCGCAAGGGGCGTCAGGCTCTGCATAGGGGACGGCGTAAGAGCTGGGGACACTGCCGCCTGCAGGTTGTGTCCGCGCCAAGTCCGACCTGACCAGTGGACGGTCGCTGCACCACTCTGTGGAAAGAAGCTCTGATGGCGGTGCCTGCCCTGAAGGACCCCGGTCAGGTAAGTGCAGTGAGTTCCGGGTTCTCCGCTGCCCGTTTCCCCACCAGAATGTGAACTCCCCAGGTGAGCAGGTTCCCGCTCATGTTGTTTGTGGCCTTAAAAAAAGTACAACTCAGGGCAGCTCCTGGCGCGGTGGTGGCGACGGCCGGCCTCCCGGGTCTTCGCTCCTCTCCGCGCCGCTGCGCCTCCTGGGCGCCGGCCGCTTGAGTCCATCGCTGAGTGCGGCCGTCGCCGAGCAGCGGAGCTGACCCGCCGTGGTCCGGGCCTCGTCTCCCCCTCAGACGGTCATGGCACCGCCGTTCTCCAGGGGCACCAGGGCGATCTCCATGACCCGGGGGTGGAGGGCATGCTGCGCCCCTGCGGACCGGTTCCCGCGCCCCCCTCACCCGCAGGGCGCCCCGCGCCGGACTCCTCTCCCGCCGGCGGCCTGCCGGCCCCGCTGTGGGGCGGGCTGGGTGGCTGGCGCGGTTCCCTCGCTGGGTCCTGACGTCAAGAAGCCGCTGCCCTGCGCTCTGCCTCGCTCGGTTCTGGCAGCCAAAAGCCGCCTTCCAGCCGAGGCAACCTTCAGCCGCAGGCCCGGCCTCCACCCCGCGCGGCTCCCCGCCTCCCTCCCGCCCTCCCTTCGGGGCACCGAGACCGCGGGTGTCTTCCCGAGGGCGCAGCTGGGGCCCCCGAGCGAGGGCGGGAGGAGCTGAGCTGGGCGCAGCCTGGAAGGGGAAGGCAGAGGATGGAGGAACAGGTTGTACCGAGAGCGCTGCAACCAACTCCCAGGGCGGCCAGATGAGAATAGTTCTGGATTTCAGTTCACCTGGGAACCCGCTGATCGCCGAGTGGACTCTGGGGAAATGAATCCTCCTGTGTTGGAGAGATGCGACTACAGGATGAGCCGGGGTTCGAGAGAAGGCGGTCCTTTGGAGGAATAACGGTTCTCTCTTCTTTGGGAAAAATTACAAAATTGGGTGAGAGGCGGAGCTATGGGCCTTGAGAGGAAAAAAAAAAAATATGTATGTATATGTATATGTGTGTGTGTATATATATAGGCTTCCCCGGTGACTCAGAATATAAAGAATATGCCTGCAATGTGGGAGACCCCTGTTCGATCCCTGGGTCAGGAAGATCCCCTGGAGAAGGGAACAGCTACCCACTCCAGTATTCTAGATATATTTGTATCTTCAGAGGAGTGGAGAAGCCTGTCTCTTCCCATCTCCCTACAAATATTTGCACCAGAAAGTAGCTGACCGAGAATTCACCTTACAGCACTTCCCTGCCCTTGCCCTTGGGAAAGCCCTGATTCCCAGGGCAGACAGGGGTGGTCCCCCAAGCACATCAAGCCTGGCATCTCCCCAGGCAGGCAGCTGAGACTGGGGACTGGCTGCCTGGCTTCCTATTCCTACCACACACAGCCGCTGCTCTCTCCACCAATCTCATCTGTAGGAACCAGGAAGAGGGAAGGGGAGGAGGGAGAAAGACCCTGGAGAGAGCAGTTCCTGCCAGTGGAAGCTAGGAGCTGGTGACTGCAAGGAGGCTTGTATAGGAAGACTGGGAGGGGCGCTGCTGGGGAAGGAGCCTGGGAACCTCGGAGTCCCCAGGGTGGAGAATTGTCAGGAGTAGAATAAAAACCGATATTCACTTTGCTCTGCTGTAGCAGGCCCAGTCTCAGCACTTGACAAATATTGGCTGGTCTAGTCTCTCAGAATTTTTAAAAAAAAAAAAAAGTACAACTCAGAAGTTGAGTTATGTTTTATTCCGTGGGGATTTTTAGAACTTCCAGCCCAAGAAATATCTTAAGGAACCCTGGGAGAGGAAGGGGGACTCCCTCCAGGGCCTGAAAGTGGGCTCTGTCTAACACTGGGAAGTGGATTGTTCGAGGAGACACTTGTGCTGGCAAAGCAAGAGATTTTATTGGGAAGGAACTCTGGGTCAGAGAGCAGTAGGGTAAGGGAACTCAGGGGAACTGCTCTGCCATGTGCATTGCAGTCTGGAGTTCTATGGTGAGGGGATTAGCTTTGGTTGTCTTTATCCAGTCATTCTGACTCCTTCCTGGTGGTGCAAACCTTGTTCAGCCAAGATGGATGCCAGTGAGGAGGATTCTGGGAGGTGGTTGGACACCTGGTGTCACTTTTTTACATTTCCTGAACTCTCCCTGTTGGTGGTGGCTTATTGGTTCCAGTGTTCCTTACCAGGACCTCTTGTTGTAAAACAGCTCATGCAAATAGTTACTATGGTACCTGGCCAGGGCAGGCGGTTTCAGCGTTCTTCCCCTAACAAAGCCAGCTTATATATAAGTTTTGCAACAAAGGGCAGGTGTTTGGACATCAAAAGATTATTGTTAAGGAAAGTCAGATAACCCAAGTTAAGGAATTAAGCACTTTTCTGTGTATGGAAAAATGTGAGAGTCTGGGCTCACTGAAATAATTTCTGTCTTGGCAATCTGAGCTCTAGTTGAAAAAGAATTTCCAGACACAAAGCATTTTAGACTAGAGCAAATTTATTGAGAACAAAGGGGAGAGGTAGAGAGGGGCACTGCAGAGACAGAGGGTGGACTTCCTAACTGACCAGGGAGAGCCGCCAGGAGACTGTCAGGGCAGCGGGTGGCTCAAGGGCTTGTGGACTGTTTATAACCTCAATGAAAAGAAAATTCCTGTGGAGAGGGGTATGTTAGGTCATTAGTCAGGATTCTGTATGTTATGTCATATGGAGGCTGGAGCTGGCTAGTTAGGAACAGGACGGCTCATAGCAAACATGACAATGGTGGCCTTTGAGCTTCACTAATTTTGGAGATATTGTCCTATCATCTCAGTATAGGGCTCCACAACTCCTTTGATATGCACCTCGGCTAGCTGAGGCAAGTATCCTGTGTTTTCATATCCTGAGTTTCTCGGGACTCAGCATAGGAGTGACTAGTCTGCTAAATGGCAGGTATTCTTCCTGAATTCCCTTAGGGCTCACTGGCTGACACTAGAGGGCTGCAATCGCTGATCACTGTGACATCTTTTTTGTTTACCGATATGGCAGGAAATGTCCCATTTTTCACACTTTATCTCATGAGCCTGGCCCAGTGCAGTGAGGCCTTCAGGGGTGGTGTCCCTCTTTCTGACCACAGATGTAATGTGGTGTGGGTGAGGCTTGGAGATGCAACTGAACCAGGAACATTGGGGAACCTGGAGTCCATCCTGTTTCTTCAAAAAACAAAGTTCGAGGCCAGGCTGCACCTGGAGTGGCAGATGAGAGGTTGTACCTTTCTTCTTAGAGTGCTGGGAGTGCTGGAGAGTTTTGAGTAAAGGAAGCACATGATCTCTGGGCTTTTAAAAATTCTCCAAGGCCTGTTCAGTGGAAGAAAAGTCTGTAGCTGTTGATGAGGACTTGAGCAATGGAAAGTGTGGCTTCTCAAAGCTCACAGCTGATAAAAGGTAGTACTGAGGATGGAGCCACACAGGAGATGTTAGCCAGTCAGCCTGAGGTTATCTGGCTATGGTACCAGGCAGCTGCCCTGGCAAGTCCTGAGCCTCTGGAGCACTGCCCTGGTCACTTTCCTCTGTGGTCTGCATGTTCCCACAGATTCCCACAGCTGCAGAAGAACATTTAGTAAATGGAGGTTGTCCCAGTCCCTTACTTGTTCACACTCTCACGCACACATTTTCTGTATTTGAGGAGGGTCTTGGGGCTCTTAACCTGCCATTCTCCCAACACTTCGGTTTGGGGACCTTGGCAACCCTGTGCCTGAGGTAGTGAGTGCACACTGGTTCTATGGAGGAAGTATGGAACAGTGAAACCCATACCAGTATATCATAGTGCTTTGAGGTGAGGCTAAGCTGATTAAGGTAAGTGCGGGTCTTTTTTTTCTGGTGGAAATAAACAACAGGGAAGAGCAGAATTTCAACTTGAAATTAAATGCCTGTGTGTTCCAGAGGCAACAGGAAGTTCAGATCACGGGAGGGAGCTTTTCTTTCCCAGGTATCAGGAGAATCCATCAGGTTGGACAGTAGGGGAGATGAGTGAGAAGATGGAAGGTGTAAGACTGTTCATGATTTTATTTGTCCCTATTATACCAGAGCCGTGTGACCTTTGAGGATGTAGCTGTGTACTTCTCCCAGGAAGAATGGTGTCTTCTTGATGAGGCTCAGATACAACTGTACCTTGATGTCATGTTGGAGAACTTTGCACTTGTATGCATGCTGGGTAAGGCGCGCACTCCCTCCTCTATCCTCCTGAGCTAGACTCTGCCTTTCTTCTTTTCCCCAGGGACAGCTCTGTCTTTCTTACATGTGGACCATGGTCACCATGTATCTGACATTTATTTGTGCCTGTCTGTACAGAAGAGTGTTGTCAGTGACATGGGCACTGCTAAACAGATGGTGAGCTATTCTTCCCACAACCTTTTCCAAGGTTCCAGTTTCCCTACATACATGCCTGCAGCTTTATTTTCTGTCTTCTGATGATTACCATCTAATGGATATGTAGTGGTATATCTTTATCATTTCCATTGCATTTCCATTATGGTCTGCTTATTGGCCATTTGTATATCTTTTTTGTTGTTGTTGTTCAAGCCACATTAACTTCTGGGATCTTAGTTCTCCGACCAGGGATTGAACCTGGGCCTATGATTGTGAATGTGTAGAGTCTCAACCACTCTAATGTCAGGGAATTCCTGTGTATATCTTTTAAAAATATCTATTCAGGTCCCTTTCCCATTTTTTTTCATCAGTTTGGTTTTTTAGTTGTTGAGTTCTAGACTTCCTCCATATATTCTAGATATAAATTCCTTGTTGTACTCTGTGGTTGCCTTTTTACTATGATTATAGTTCCCTGTGATGTACAATAGGTCAGTTTTTTCCTTTTCCCCTATACCTTTCTTGAGGTATAATTGACAGATGACATTAAGTTAAAGGTATGAAACAAAAAAAAATGTTCATTTTTTTGAGGTCCAGTATCTCGTTTATTATTTTGTTGCTTGTGCTTTTGTTGTCATAGACAAGAAATCATGCCCAAATTCAACATTTTGAAGCTTTTGCCCTTTGTACGTATCTTAGTAGATTTATAACTAAATATCACTTTCTTTCTCTCTTTTTTTGTACTCAGGTACATGGTATTGAGTTTTTAGCCTCAAATTTCAGTTTTTTGTGGGGCTGGTATGTAGGTCAGTGATTGGTTTTTATAGTGTAACTTTGTATCCTGAAAACTTTGTTGTTCTTTAGTGAAAGCAGGCTTATTTAGAGATACACTCAGAATGTGGGCCATCTCAGAAGGGGAAAATGGCCTGTAATTATTTCTTAGTTCTAGGATATTTTTGGCAGGATGTCTATATTGGGGGTTTTTGATGTACCTGATCATGTCATCTGAGAGTGAAGACAATTTTCCTTCCTTCCCAATCAGTACACCTTTTCCTAATTAAACTAAAAAGCTTCTAAACAGCAAAAGAAACTAGCAACAAAATCAAAGGATAACCTACCTAATGGGAGAAAATATTTTCAAGCCATATATTTAAAGGGTAAATATTCCAAAATATAAGAACTTACATAACTTGATACCAATCAATATACCTTTTGTATAAACTCCTCATCTCATTGTATTAGTTGTCTTCCAATAAAAATTTGAAAAGGAGTGGTAAGAGAGAACACCCTTCCTTCTTATTCATCTTAGTGGGAAAGCTAATTTTTCTCTAATAAGCATAATGATAGCTAGAGGGTTTTATTGAGGTTATCAGTTTGAAGTTTTTCCTCTAAGTTTACTAGTAGATGTATTTTTTTTAATATATCATAAATGCAGGTTGGATTTTGTAAAGTCCTTTTTCTGCATCAATTGATGAGATTGTGTTTTTAAGTATTGATAAGTATTATGTTAACTGACTTTCAAATGTTAAACCAGTTTCACTTGCTCAGTTGATCATGGTATATAATTCTTTTTATACAGTGTTTTAGTCGATTTTTAAAAGTTGTTAAATTTTTTGTGTGTATGTCTATGAGAGATATTATTCTATAGTTTTATTTTAATGTTTTTGGTTTGGTATTAAAGTAATACTGGCCTCACAGAATGAGTTGGGAGGTATCCCTTTGTTTCTGTCTTCTGAAAGAGATTGTAGATAATTGTATAATACATTCTCTCATTACATGTTTGGAAGAATTCAGCAGTGAAACACTCTGAGCCAGTTAGATTCTCTTTTGGGAGGTTATTAATTATTGATTCATTTTTTTCTTTTTGGCCACAATGCATAGCATGGAGGATCTTAGGCCCTGACCAGGAATTGAATGCATGCCCCATGCAGTGGAAGCACAGAGCTTAACCATTGGAACCCCAGTGAGGCCCCTTGATTCATTTTTTTTTTTTTAATTCATTTTCTTTAATTGACACGGACCTATTCAGATTATCTGTTGTGTGGGTTTTGGTAGACTGTCTTTCAGGGAATTGATCCCTTGCATCTAGGTGATCAAATTCATGGGGTTAGAGATTGCTTGTATTTTTCATTATTATTCTTTTACTCTCCATGGTATCTACAGTTATGTTTTATTTTGAATTTTTTATGTTATTAATTTGTGTTCTCTGTTTTTATCTTCATGAGCCTGACTAGACTGCTGTGAACATACGAGTCTATCTCTTTTTGAATTATAGTTTTTGGCCAGATATATGCCCAGGAATTAGATTGATGGATCATAATGGCAACATTACTTTTAACTTCTTGAGAAACATCTATACTGTTTTTCATAATGGCTACACCAACAGCATTTGTTATTTGTAGACTTTTGTTTTTAATATGTATGTATGTAAGTATTTATTTGGCTATTCTGGGTCTTAGTTGGGATACCCGGGAACTTTTAGGTGCTACATGCAAACTCTTATCTGGAGCTTGTGGAATCTTAATTCCCTGACCAGGGATGGAATCTGGGCCCCCTGCATTGGGAGCATGAAGGTTTCTTGTTTTTTTTTTTTTGGTAAGCAAGGGAGCATGGAGTCTTAGCCATTGGACCACCAGGGAAGCCCCTGTAGACTTCTTAATAAATGACCATTCTGCCTGGTGTGAGGTGGTACCTCATTGTAGTTTTGATTTGCATTTCTTTCTTTTGTTTTTCTCTTTGCTTTTCAGTTTTGGAAGTTTCTACAAAGAGAACATCAAGCACAGAGATTCTTTCCTCAGCTGTGTCCAGTGTATCAATAAGCCCATCATATTCATTCTTCATGTCTTTTATAGTCTTTTGACTTCTAGAATTTTGAGTTCTTTCTTTGAATTTCCGTTTCTCAAATGTCCAACTCTTTGCGACCCTGTGGACTGCAGCATGCGGCCAGACTTCCTGTCCATCATAAACTCCCAACTCTACCAAACATTAATCAGCATATATATCATACTTGTTTTGTATTTCCAGTCTGGTAATTACAACATCCTTGTGATAGCTGATTCTGGTTTTGAAGTTTCCTTTGTTCATATTGCTTTTCACCATTTAGTATGCTGTGTAATTTTTTCTTGATAACTGGCATGATGTATGGGGTAAAAGGAACCGCTATAAATAGGCCTTTATTCATGTGTTGGTAAGATGTGGAGAAGGGAAGCCTGCACAGTACTGGAAGCATTCATAGCATGTTTACTTATCAGTCTTTTAATGAGCTTGTGTGTCTGGACTATGAACTTCACAAGTTACTTTCAATTTATTTTCCTTCCATTAGGTGGGACAGCAATGTAGAGAGGGCTGGAATTGAGCACTTGTTTTTCTTGTCAGTTGAGCTTCCCTGGTGACTCAGAGGTTAAAGCGTCTGCCTCCAATGCAGGAGACCCAGGTTTGAAACCTGGGTCAGGAAGATCCCCTGGAGAAGGAAGTGGCAACCCACTCCAGTATTCTTGCCTGGAGAATCCCATGGATGGAGGAGCCTGGTAGGCTACAGTCCACAGGGTCACAAAGAGTCGGACATGACCGAGCGACTTCACTTTCTTTCACTTTCTTTTCTTGTCAGTTAACCTTATTAAGAAGAACAGAATGTTCTGGCTATTTTATTTGTCTGATCTTTATCATTTCCTTTTTCAGAATGCTTTGTCTCTTTAATTTGGTTTTTTTTTTTTTTTTTTTTTTTTTTTGGTAGTTTATCAAGTTCTCAAGATAGATTATGATTTATATATATATATATATTCATTTATTTTTATTAGTTGGAGGTTAATTACCTTATAATATTGTGGTGTTTTTTGTCATACATTGACATGAATCAGCCATGGATGATCCCCCCTCCCACCTCCCTCCCGATATTTCTTTTTTTAATATAAGCATTTTTTGCTGTAAATGTTCTCCTTAGTACGGCCTTTGCTGCATCCTGTAGTTTTAGTATGTGGTGTTTTGTTCTCATTAGTCTATTAAATATTCTCTGATTTCCCTTGTGATTATTTTCTTGAACCTATTTATTTCCAGAAATGTGTAGATATTTCAGTTTTCCATGTTATGTTATGGATCTTCATTCTGTTGTGGTTAGAGAGGCTAGTTGGTATAAACTTTATCTAATTAAATTTATTGTTCCTATCCATTACTGAGAATAGAGTATTGAAGTTTCCAGATATTAGTGTAGAACTGTCTGTTTCTCCTTTTGATTGTTAGTTTTTGCGTCATGTATTTCAGTGATCTACTATTGAGTGTATGAATATTTATACTTATTGCCTCATGTTACATTGAATCTTCTCAAAATAAATGTCCTTCATAGTCTTTTTAGATTTAAAATCTTTGTTTGGTATGATTTATAGCTACTCCTGTGTGCTTTTTGTTACTATTTGCATGAAATATCTTTATCTACATTTCAGTTTCAACTTGTGTTTTGTCAACAGCATACAGCTGTTGTTGTTGTTGTTGTTGTTGTCTTGGATTGTGCCACACAGCCTGTGAATTCTTCCTTCTGTGGCCAGGGATTGAACCCATGCCCTCAGCAGTGAAAGTGCAGAATCCTAACCACTGGACTGCCAGGGAGTTTGCTAGATCATTTTTTTAAATCTATTCTGCCAGTCTGTGTTTTGCTCTGAGAGGTTAATTTATTTACTTTAAAGCAGTTATTGATGAGAGGTATTTTTTTTTCGTCTTGCTCTTTGTTTTCTATATACGCCTTGAAGCTTTCTCATTTCTTACTTTTTGTTATTTTCTCCTTTTGTATTTAGTTGATTTTTTTTTTGTAGTGAAATATCTTAATTCCCTTTTCATTTCCTTTGTATACATTATAAAACTTTTTTTTTTTGCTATTTACCATGGGGATTACATTTAATATCCTAAAGCTAGAGCATATTAATTTTAATTTATACCAGCTTGCCATCAATAACATTAAAAAAATTCTGGGAATTCCCTGGTGGTCCAGTGGTTAGGACTCTGCAGTCTCACTGCTATGGTCCTGGGTTCAATCTATGGTCTGGAACTAAAATACTGAGAGCTGCACTGGCAGGCCAAAAAAAAATTTTTTTCTGCTTCTATACAGCTTTGTCTGTATCATTTTACTCGTTAGTGTCTTTTCAGTTCAACTTGAAGGACTCCCTTTAGCATTTCTTGAACTTCCTCATCTTTTGTTTACCTGGGAATATGCTAATTTCTCCTTCATTTTTGAAGGAATCTTGGTTGGTAGGTTTTTTTCCTTCAGCCATCTCTGAACGTATCAGCCCACTGTCTTCTGGCCTTCCCAGGTTTCCCATGAGAAATCTGCTAATGATACTGTTTGGGACCCTTTGTCTGTGATGAGTCACTTCTCTCACTGATTTCAAGATTCTCTGAGATTCTCTGAGTTTCAGCAGTTTGATTATAATGTGCCACAATGTGGGTCTTCTCGTTTATTCTGCACAGACAATAAATGAATAATAAAAAAAAATCATAAAAGACAACCACTTCTTTGTATGCCTTGTGAGTTTTTGTTGTTGAAAACTGAACACTGGCATTTTATGGTTGTAAGTCTGGAGATACTGTGCTTGCCATTAACCAGGGTTTGCTGGGTGGGGGGTTCTCCTTGTTTTTGATGTTTTTAGGGTGTCTCTTTCCTGTATATTGACATGAGATGTAAACTGACAGGCCTGTCAGTGTGCTTTTCCTTGGGGGTGCACCATGACTTAAATTTCCACAATATAAGTGGTTGTCTTTTATGGGTTTTTTTTTTATTATTATTCATTTATTGTCTGTGCCAGGTCTTCATTGATATATAGGCTTTTCTCTAGTTGTTGTGAGCAGGGGCTGCGCTGTAGTAGTGCATGGGCTTCTCATTGCTGTGGCTTCTCTTGTTGCAGAGCACGGGCTCAAGGGTGTGTGGCCTTCAGTAATTGCAGCACATGGGCTCAGTAGTTGCGGCTCCCAGGCTCTAGAGCACAGGCTCAGTAGTTGTGGCACATGCACATAGTTGCTCCACAGCATGTGGCATCTTCCCAGACAGGAGATTGAACCTGTGTCTCCTGCATTGACAGGCGGACTCTTCATCATGAGCCACCAGGGAAGCCCAGTGTTTGCTCTTGATTGCCTTAGTCCTCAAATGTGTCACTCTCAAAAGGGAAAAAACAGAAAAATGAAGAGGAGGCAGTGAGACACTGGCTCTTAAAATCTTCAGCCAGAGGGAGAGGAGATTTATGTATCGGTGGTACCATTTACAGCAATGAGTGTCCACCTCTGTATTACTCACATTCATTCAGGAGCAGCAGCCAGCAGTCAGACTATATTAGATCACTGACATCTGGTGGACTAACTAGGTCCTTCCTTATTTTCCACGCTGGCTCATAAAAAGCATGTGCAGTCTGCTCTAGAAACATGTACACAGTAGCCCGCCATGGGACTTTGGGTTGGGGAATGGGCAGCTCCAGAGGCTAAGAACTGAACTTGACTGAAATAAATTTAACTTGGGAAACTGCAGATCTTCAATAGATTCGAGTTCCGAGAGCTACATTTATTGGATTCTGTCAGCACAGTTATTGTTAAGGCAAGGAGATGGAATCCTAACATTTTGTATTCCATCTGCTGCACATCCTTTCATCTGGTTCCATCAGAGCTTCTTTTTGCAGTATTTAAATATTGTCCCTTTTTGTGTGCTGAGTTCTTCTGGGCTGGTGTTGGCTACTCACCTGACCTGCTCTTCTATTAAGAGTTGTATCATTTGCCTTCCATGTAGTTGTTGAACTGAGAGTGGACAGTCCTTCATGCTTCGCAGGATGGACATGACTCTGGTCTCAGCACAAAGCACTTGCAGTTAGCCTGGCCAAGTTGAATGGCAGCTGGTATAGCTTAATGTCAGGTCTGTGTTCAAGTCATTCCAGGAACCTATCCTGTTTGACTAGTGCTTTTAGTGTGATTACCAGTGGCCACAACTCATTTCTATAGTCTTCTCTCCATTCTTGACACTACCAACTTGCAATTTTTTCTACTTCTCATTATTTATTTATCCATTTATTTTATTTTTGGCTGGATTCTCATTGCTTTGCAAGGGCTTTCTATAGTTGTGGCAAGTGGGGGCTACTCTTTGTTGTGGTACGCAGGCTTCTCATTGTGGTAGCTACTCTCATTGCAGAGCATGGGCTCTAGGCCTGCAAGTTTCAGTAGTTGTAGCACACAGGCTCAGTAGCTGTGCATGGTATTAGTTGCTTCACAGCATGTGGAATCGTTGCAGACCCAGCCTCAAATCCATGTCCCCTCCATTGGCAGGTGGATTCTTACCCACTGAGCCACCAGGGAAGCCCTACTTGTCATTTTCATTCTGACTCCAGCCTGGGATTAATTCCCTACCACCTCTCTAAACTGTTTATTTCATTGGTCTTCACAGTATTTTCTCCAGAGTATTTTTCTGACACTGTTTATGTCCTGAATCAAGGGACTATCCCTTAATATTCCTTAAACACCAGGTACCTGTTCCAGTTAGATTTTCTGAGGCCTGGACGTACAGTTCTGCAGAGAAAAGGTCACCAGCTGTTGTGGTCTAGGCAGAAGCTATTGATAAGAGTGAACTATAGAAAAGGCCTTTCACCCTTTCTCCATACCCAATCCTTGCATCCTGTGTTTGCTGAGACCTCATCTATTCTGTGACCTTAAAGCCCTGTAACACAGACCAGCTGCTTCCTCAGTCTGACCCTAACTCCATTTCCTGAACACAGTCTTGTGGACTCGTTCTTTCAAGTGTCAGATGTACAGTTGTGATGGTGTCATTTCCCTGTACTAAACTCAATGTGGACTTCACTATTGTTTTCAGGTTCTTGGCCTGGAGCTGGGGATGAAGAGACACCTTTTGAACAGAGCAAATCGGTAGGAGTGTCACAGATTGGGACTCCCAGGGCAGATTTGTCTGCTGAGAATGTCCAGCCCTGTAAGATATGCATCCTGGTCTTGAGAAACATTTTGCACTTGACTGAAGAGCAGGGAACAAATAGTGGACAGAAAGCATACTCATGTGGGACACATGGAAAACAGTTCTGTTTCACTGCAGACATTCAGCAGCACCAGAAGCAGCACACGAGAGAGAATCTTTTACAATATGTTAAGGGGAAACTCTCATTTTTGAAGAGCTGCACAATCCATGCATCAGGAAGTCTCTCCCCATACAGTGAGATTGGGAAGGAATTCGTGGCCAACATGGGAGTTCAGCCACAGATAAAAAACACCAGGAATCAACAAAACAACAGTAAGGAGTGTGAAACTGTTTTTCACAGTGGAAAAAGTCATCAGAGCTGGGGAGAAGGCAAGAAAGCCTCCAGCCGCACAGACATACTTGTTCAAGATGAGAGAATCCTCACTAGTGAACGGTCTTGTGAGTTCACAGGCGGCACTCACAAAAGTAACCATGTTCAGCACCAGAAAGGTCACATTAGACAAAGGTCTTCCGAGTGCACTGAATGTGGGAAATCCTTTGGCCAAAGAAAGTATCTCAGGATTCATAGGCGAATTCACACTGGAGAAAGGCCTTATCAGTGCAAGGAATGTGATAAATCTTTTACCTATAAGAACCGTTTCATTGGACATCAGAGAATTCATACTGGAGAAAGGCCATATGAATGCACTCAATGTGGAAAATGTTTTACCCATCAATCCTCTTTCTATGTACATCAAAGAATTCACACTGGAGAAAGGCCTTATAAGTGCAATGAATGTGGGAAGTCTTTTATCAACAACTCCAATTTCCATAGACATCAGAGAATTCACCAAGGAGAAAGGCCTTATACGTGTAATGTATGTGGGAAATCTTTTATAACTCTGGCTGGCATCCGATATCATCAGAAAGTTCACAACGGGGGAGTGCTGAGTAAGAGCAGTGACTCTGGGACATCCTTTAATCAAATGCAGCAACTCAGTTCCAGTAGGAAAATCCACACTGGAGAAAAGCCTTATGAGTGCAGTGAATGTGGGAAATCTTTTACTGCCAGCTCTAGCCTTTGGTATCATCAGAGAATTCACAGTGGAGAAAGGCCTCATGAATGCAGTGAATGTGGGAAATCTTTCATTGTTAGGTTGAGCCTTCGCAATCATCAGAGAGTTCACACTGAAGAAAGGCCTTATAAGTGCAATGAATGTGGAAAATGTTTTACTAGCAGTTCGAGCCTTCTTCGTCATCAGAGAGTTCACAATGGAAAAAGGCCTTATGAGTGCAGTGAATGTGGGAAATCTTTTACTGCTAGCTATGGCCTTCGGTATCATCAGAGAGTTCACAGTGGAGAAAAACCTTACGAGTGCAGTGAATGTGGGAAATCTTTTACTGCTAGCTCTAGCCTTCGGTATCACCAGAGAGTTCACAGTGGAGAAAAACCTTATGAGTGCAGTAAATGTGGGAAATCTTTTACTGCTAGCTATGGCCTTCGGTATCATCAGAGAGTTCACCATTGAGAAAAACCTTATAAGTTCAGTGAATGTGGGAATCTTCTACTGCTAGCTCTGGCCTTCAGTATCATCAGAGTTCACAGTGGAGAAAGGCCTCATGAATGCAGTGAATGTGGGAAATCTTTCATTGTTAGGTTGAGCCTTCGCAATCATCAGAGAGTTCACACTGAAGAAAGGCCTTATAAGTGCAATGAATGTGGAAAATGTTTTACTAGCAGTTCGAGCCTTCTTCGTCATCAGAGAGTTCACAATGGAAAAAGGCCTTATGAGTGCAGTGAATGGGAAATCTTTTACTGCTAGCTATGGCCTTTGGTATCATCAGAGAGTTCACAGTGGAGAAAAACCTTACGAGTGCAGTGAATGTGGGAAATCTTTTACTGCTAGCTCTAGCCTTGGGTATCACCAGAGAGTTCACAGTGGAGAAAAACCTTATGAGTGCAGTAAATGTAGGAAGTCTTTTACTGCTAGCTATGGCCTTCGGTATCATCAGAGAGCTCACCATTGAGAAAAACCTTATAAGTTCAGTGAATGTGGGAAATCTACTGCTAGCTCTGGCTTTCAGTATCATCAGAGTTCACAGTGGAGAAAGGACTTATGAATGCAGTGAATGCAGGAAGTCTTTTATTAATAAGTCCAGTCTTTTTGATCATCAGAGAATTCACACTGGAGAAAGGCCTTTTGAGTGCAGTGAATGTGGGAAATCTTAATAGTGGATCAGGTCTATTTGGTTATCAGAGAGTTCACACTGGAGAAGGGGACTTATGAATGCAGCTAATGAGGACAGCACTAGCGTTGGAGTTGGGGGTGGGTAACAGCATGGGAGGCCACAAGTGCAGTCATCAGGCAGCAAATGGACTATTTCTAGGGAGGAATTTGAGGCACAGAGAGGCTGTGTTTTCTAATTATTACCTCCCAGCAATGGACAGATATTCGGGATTCAGTGTCAGGTTGCCTATTTTCAGGACAAGAGAAGTCTGGTCACTGTAATCTTCTTTCCCTTCCAACCCAGCTTTGGGAACTCAAAGAAGACCTAATCATCCTCTGCCCCCATCCTCAGCTCATACACTGCGCTCCATGCTCAGTGGTCATGACTATCCACTGAAAAGCAACGTTCATGGCTTTCCTGTGAATGAATGATCCCATTATCTACCTAGTAATGCTCTGTTCCCAGCACCTCCGTCCCACAGCATTGCACTGGGTTTAGCACAGCCAGGAATGAAGAAGAGACTTGTATGATACTGTATGATATCTCTTATGTGCAATTTTAAAACAATACAAAATAATACACATGCAAAACAGAAACAAACTCAGGTTTAGGGGCTTCACTGGTGGCTCACTGATAAAGAACCTGCCTGCCAGTGCAGGAGATGTGGGTTCAATCCTGGGTCAGGATGATCCTCTGGAGAGGAAATGGCAACCCACTCCAGTATTCTTGCCTGGAGAATCCCGTGGACAGGGGAGCCTGATAGGCTACAGTCCATGGGTTCTCAAAGAGTTAGACATGACTTAGCAACTACACAGATGTAGAAAACAAACTAATGGATATCAAAGGAGAGACAAAAGTGTGATAGGACAAATGATGTGTATGGGATTAAGAGATTAAAAACTCCTATTTATAAAACAGCAACAGGTTTATATTGTATCAGATAAAGAATTATAGCTATTATTGTATAATAACATTTGGTGGAGTACTGTAAAATACTGAATCACTGTGCTGTACACCTGAAACTAGCATAATATTGTAAATCTACTGCAATTAAAAATAAAAAAATTTAAAAATTAAAAAATAAACAGGTGAATTTTCCACAGAGAATTGTTAATATTGTATTTTCTGGATGGTACAAACCACCAGACATTTAATAAAGGGAGTTTCTATAAAAGTGATTTGTATTATTTATGAGATGATCAGTCAGGTGTGGCTATAAGGAAAAAACAACAACAGGAAAACATTGATGCTCACAGATCCTGGAAACACATGGGAAGGTTATCAGGGTAGTCATGAGACATAAGGCAGGAGTGGGAAGTGTTCAGACCACTGTCTGCTAAGGTTCTATGGGAAAGGCCTGGCAGAGAGGGGTAAACACCTTAGGATTGCTTGCTTTGAATAACTTTGGACTTCATGCTATAGGGGTGGCCTCTAGTTGCCTGGTGCCTGGTGCTGTGATGATGAAGGAAGAGAAACATTGCCTCCAGGGGTGTTCAGCCATGTGGAGGATGTGTGGCTCTTGATTGTTAAGTTTGTTTTCACAGAGAGGCAGGACAAATTTGAGTATCACATGAGGAGCTAGTATATTTTGCTATATGAGAAAGAAATAGTCACTTGGCTGCTTAACCACATGTGCCATGTCACTTTGGCCATGACCTCCCTGGCTACTGATAATGGGCATGGGGACTAGAAATAAAAATGCCAGTCAGGGCTTGCAGCTATTATGAATCAGTGGCCTACCTGAGATGAATTTCCTTCATTTCATAAACATTCCTGAACGGGAGGTGTCTGGTGGGGGAACAAAGCGGATCCTGTCCCTGTGGTGTAAACAAGCACATGGTAACAAATTGTATCTCCCAGTTTGATGTTTCTTTCCATTTTCCCAGGACACCCTACTAGATAATGAAGCATAATTAGGTTAATTAGTTACCATATAACAAGTTTTTCACTCTTAGCAATAGAAGGCAGGAATATACTCCTTAACCATTTTACGCCCAGGATGTAGCAGAAAAGAATAAAAATTAATTTTAAAAAGAAAAAAAAAAAAAACAATGAGTAATTGATCCAAATGCCAAAATGAGAGAAAACTTACAGATGTTTAACAAGAGTAGGAAAAGCATTTGTTTCTGGTGCAGAAGGCAAAGAGAGAAACAAGTGTCACTGCTGATACGCACAAAGGAGCTGGAAGCTGGGAAATGTGAAGGAAGCTAGTAGCACAGTGTCCATCAGTCACTGGCATGGATTTAGAATCATAGCGACAGAAAGTCAAAATAGAAGAGAGAGTAAAAACAGTTGAGGAAGCTCACCAGGATCAGGATGGCGTGTGGCTCTGGCATCATGGGAAGGTCTGGGGAAATTCTGTTGCTGTGAATGTGTTGGACCTGCTGCTTGTCTGTGAAGGACAGAGATCATGTACCCACTAGTCCAGATCGTGACGCCCAAACAGTAGAATCCAGTTAAGAAAAGCCAAATACATCTGCATCTAACATCTGACAGAGTATGTCAGACATAACTGAGGAACTGTATCCAAAATTTTCTGAATGGAGCCCCCCAGAGAGCTCCATCACATGTATACATGTACTGGTGGCATTACTGTAAATTGTGCGATCTCCCGTTGTTAACTTGTTCAGTGACCAAGTCATTTCCCACTCTTTGCCACCCCATGCCAGCTTCCTCTGTCCTCCACAATCTCCCAGAGTTTGCTCAAATTCATATTCATTGAGTTGATGATGCTATCTAACCATCTCATCCTCTGCACCCCCCCATTCTCCTCTTGCCTTCAGTCTTTGCCAGAATGAGGGTCTTTTCCAGTGAGTCAGCTCTAGGCATCCAATGTCCAAAGTATTGGAGCTTCAGCTTCAGCATCAATCCTTCCAGTGAATATTCAGGGTTCATTTCCTTTAGGATTGACTGGTTTGATCTCCTTGCAGTCCAAAGGACTCCCAAGAGTCTTCTGATTGATCCCAAGTGTATGCCCAAGTAGCCAGTACTGTGACCTTTGGCAAGAGACTGAGGACAAAAGCCACCTCTTCTGCAAGTGGGAAACACCAGAGCTCCAGGAACAGCTCTGTCATGTATCAAGGCCTTGCTGTTGCACTGTTTACTGGGTGTTGTGTTGCTTTAATAACCGAGAAAATAAGGTAACTGGGTACAGAGTGTCACAAGTTCAGGTCCTGTGAAAGCCTTCCTTTATGAGAGGGTTGAGTAAGCATCCAGCAGTTGTTGCTCACATGGCATGTCGTGACATTGAAACAGACAACACTTGGTACCAGAAGACCTTGGGTAGCTTACTGCCATCATGGGCCCAGAGACTGCAGAGCATAGGAGGTGTGTGCAGAGCTTCGACCGAGGAGTCTCCAGGAGGCAGCAAAATAAGTGCCTGTTAGGGACTTTGCTCACGGTCCAATGGTTAAGACTCCACGTACCCAATTTAGATCCCTCGTTGAAGGAGCGAAGATCCTGCATGCTGTGTGGCACAGCCAAAAAAAAAGTATCTGTTGAATGGTTGGCCATGTGAACTGATTAGGACTTTTTCTTATAAAGGCCCCAAAGTGGGATGATCTTTGAGTGACTGTATAAATAAGCCTTAGTCATCAATGCAGAATATCTTGCCTCTAAAAGTCAGAAAGATCCAATAGGTTTGGCCCCTCTGAGACTGATGGAAGCTGACAAAATCAGAAGTTGTCCTTTAACCACATTAGCAATAGAGTAGCCCGTACAAACACTGGATGGAGCTAAGAAATTTACTGTGCTGGCATGACACTGAAATGTGTGGGGCTGTAGCCCATCTGTTGTCTGTAAGCACAATGATGAATGTATGTCTTGCACAAGTGTCTTGCAAATCCCCTCACAAGGGGATGTCATCAATGAAGCTCCATAATTGGGTGCTTGAGCACAGATGGGTCCAATAAAGTTCTTGTCCAGTGAGGTTGTATGTGATACCTGAACCTTTGAGGTATCCCATGGGCAACTAAGTAAAGGTGTATTGTACTGAGTTCCTGTGTAGGTGAAGAGGCTCTTGAAATAGGCATATGAGGATTGAATACACATTCATTTCAATTATGAGTGAGCTATAGGGATCTCAGTGGATGGAACCAGGATATCAAGAAGTCACCATGAGATGCTGTTCCTCCTAGGACACTTAATATCTATCTATGATAGTGTCTCAGATGTAAACAAAATTGGTTACTTCTCACTTTAAGTTAATGAACATGATTTGTATGTTAAACATATATTTAAAAAAAAAAACATTCAATCTTGGCTGTGTTGGGTCCTGTTGTGGCACACGAGATCTTCCTTGGGGCATTCAGGCTCCAGAGCACGTGTGGGCTCTAGTTTGTAGCACTATAGTTGAGGTGGGTGGGGGTGGAGTTGCACCATGGCATGTAGGATCTTAGTTCCCCTCCCACGAATCGAACCTACATCCTCTACATTGAAGGCAGTTTCTAACCATGGGCCACCAGGAAAGTCCCAACATATCTTTTTGATACATCAAGATTATTTCTGGCCTTTCTGTTTTCTCATTTAATTAATTATTACTATTTTACCGACTACTTTAGTTATTTCCTGTTCGTGTACGTACATGTGAAAGTGTTACATCACTCAGTTGTGTCCAATTCTTTGTGACCCCATGGACTATAGGCTGCCAGGCTTCTCTATCCATGGAATTCTCCAGGCAAGAATAGATATGAAGATAAATTTAACACAAACAGTTTCCAACCCACTTGTATAAATCTGGAAGGAAACATTTATGGCTGTAGATCCTTCCAGAAACATTCAGATTCACTTAATTACATACATCTTTTCTTTTACATCTATCTTTTCTCACTCCATCGTTCTGACCTCCTGGTTGTCAGATCAAACTCCTGTTTGATTCATTCCCATAGTGCTGTTTTAGCCCCTGCCAGATGCCTGCAAAAATTGGTGATTCAGTGATTAAGACTCCAAGCTCCCAAAGCAGGGGTCACAGTGTGGTCAGAAAAAAAAGTCTAACCCTGTAACTGTGAATAATGGGCAGCTGCTCCTCTTAAATACAGATGATCCTACTGAGAGTGCTAGAGCATAACAAACTTAAGTATGCTCCTTTGTTTTCAAATTTATTGAAATTCCCAAACAGAGCTCTAATCATAAATTGTGATTTACTCATGAATTTTCTGTCAACAAAGAGCAAAGACACAAACTTCCAGAGCATTCACACTGAAAAAAGTATAGTTTTTACTCTAAAATAAACTGCCAGAAACTGCATCTCAATTTTTTAAAATTAATTAATTTTATTTGGCAGTGCTTGGTCTTAGTTGTGGCGTATGGGCTCTAGTTCCCTGTTCAGGGATTGAATCTGGGTCCCCTACATTGGAAGCACGGGATCCCAGCTCCTGGACCACCAGGGAAATCCCTGCATCTCAATTTTTAATTAATGTGCATTCTTTTGATCCTTTCTGAGGAAAACATCCTCAAAGTTCAGTTGTTGTTTCCGCCCCGCCCCCCCCCCCCCAAGAATTGCCTTTATTTTAAATATCTTTCTTGCTCTGTTTATTTTTTAAAGCACTGAAGTGTTTAAATTAACTGAGTAAGGGCATTATAGATTATCTTTTGTTTCCAGTGAAAATACTGATTTTCTGGGTAAAAGTTACGTATTAAAACATTAAAATGTCGGGGCATGCGGGGTGGGACTCTGAACATTACGCATGAACGGCTGTGGCCGGGAGGTTCCCCTCCGTCTCCCCTGTCCCTCCAAGGCCTCTTACCCTGAGACAAGGCTCCCGGTGGGGATCCTCTAGCGTCTGCCCGGCTGTCTCCTCAGGCTCACCACCCATCCATCCCTGACCTGTAGATTTAGTCTGTAACAGCGGCTGTGGGCACAGAGCATGGTGGTCATTTATAAAAACCTTGTCGGACTTTGTGGGGTTTTTTTTTTGTTGTTGTTGTTATTATTATTATTTAACTGCTGCTTGTCTGTCTGAAGTCTGTGGCCACAGGGGAGCGGGCTGGAGTCTGAGCCGTTTAGGGGAGCTGCCTCGGGCTGGGAGGGGGGAGTGGGCCGGCTGGAACACTGCGGTTTTCCTCGGGGATGAGAGCAGGCAGGTACCTCCCGGAGGTGGACAGGCGGAGACGACGGGGCCCTCCGAAGGGTCCTGAGCCCGAGTGGAAGAAGGACTCTGACAGAGGAGCTCTGTGCTCAGGGCGCGCGCCCACCGCAGAGGCGACGTGTGATGTGTGAGTGGACGAGCTGAGGGCTTGTCCAGTTAAGGAAGCCCCTGACCCCCGAGAGCAGGGCCCTGCTGGGATCGTTGGGTTAGAAGCGCCCCTGACGGGCGCTGGGCGGAAGCACCGGGCCAGTGACCCTCGGCGAGGCTGCACCGGCAGCCCTTGGCGGGTGCACGCACACCACCTCGCTGACGTGCTCGCCGCCCCTCCTGGGCCCCGGGGGCTCTGCCGTCTGCTGTCCCTGCTGGGCGGCCCCCGCGGCCTTACATAACGCTTCCTGAGTGACTGCCTTCTGAGTCCTGGGGACAGGCTTCTCTCTCTCCCTCTCTTTCCTCTTTGGAATCCAAACAGCACATCCTGAGGCTGACAACCGGTGACAGCGCTGTCGCCCGCTGACAGGGCTGAGACCCGGCGGCCCCCGGAGGGGGCGGCCTTGGTGTGGGGACGCCCGCTGCCCCAGGGCCAGGCCCGCCCCTCTGGGCTTCCAGGGAAGCTCCATCGGTTTTCAAAGACATCAAACCACCCTCCCCCCTCCCGTGGGGCCTCCTGCCAGGGCCGGACCAGGGAAGGCTGTTTGCTATTCTGGCGGACTGTTGTAATTTAAATGATTGTTTTAATAAAAATTCTCAACTGTAAAAAAAAAAAAACCAACAACAACATCAAAATGTACATCCTAAATACTTGCACTCTGTATGTTCAGTCAGGTATACCTTATGTGTGTGTTCAGTTGTATCCAACTGCTTACAAGCCCCTGGATGGTAGTCTGCCAGGCTTCTCTGCCCATGGGATTTTTCAGGCAAGAGTACTGGAATGGGTTGCCATTTCCTCCACCCAGAGGTTACACCTTACACAAATGTTCACAACTTGTCACTTCATAGTAATTTTACTATGTTTTTTGGGGAGGGATGGTTAAAATATTTTAGTTGAAGGATAATTGCTTTACGGTGTTGTGTTAGATTCTGCTGTGACCAAGTTTCATTACCATTTGTTGCTACTGGATCAGTATGATTGAGTTGGAATGATGTACCTCTATCAACTTTTCCCAACTCCATGTTCAGTGACACCATGTTTAGTTTGAAAATGGCCATGCTAAGAATATTTGTATTCGGAAAACTGGAAAACACTACAGACCTGGACTTCATTATATTATTGAAAGTCTAGATTTTAAAATATGTGGATAGTGCAGATTAAATTTAAACTACATGGTATATGGGGTAATTACATTGTATATAGCACACACAAAAATTGAGGATAAAAAGGAGCTATTTATTTGTTAATGAAAAGAAAAATAGGTGAAAGATATGAACAGATATTTTACCAAGAAGACATACAGATGGCAAATAAACCATGTAGAAAAAGAAAGATCAACATTATGATTCCTTAGGGAGATGTAATTAAATGACTACTTCCTTAAATTCAAAATTTAAGGAAATTCAAAAGACTGACCATACCAAGTATTGGCCAGAATGTGGAAGCATTTTACATGCTCCTGGTGGGCATGTAAAAACAATCTATAAATGTAGATCATAGTTTGTCAGTTTTACAAGTCAAACATTCACCTATTCTATGACTCGGGCTTTATACTTTGAATTACTAACACAGTGTAAGTGAAAATCCATCCATACATACAGAATTACATATAAATGTTCTAGCACCTTTATTTACAATAACCCACAATAGAAATAACCCAAGTGACCATAACCAGATGAATGGGTGAACAAACAACGTAACTATAGAAAAGATACTACTTAGCAATAAAGAATGAACTACTTATATATTATCACTTAAGAATCTCAAAATATTTAGATTCTGCACTTCAAATAGATACACTATATCATATGTCAAGTACACCTGAATAAAAATTTACAAAATGACTCAAAAGAAAAATCTAGGTCTGTCACACTTTTTAGGAAGTCAGATCTTGAGAAATCCCTAGTGGTCCAGTGGCTAGGAATTGGCACTTTCACTGCCATGGCCCAGGGTTCAGTCACTGGTGAGGGAACTATGATCCTGGAAGCCTCAAAGAACAACCAAAATGAAAAATCCTCAGGTCTCGCAATCCTATATTGCCTCTCTTTTCTGATGACCTTGGAGAAGCACCCTTGCCTTAGTGGCAGCAAATACTGATGAGAATAGATCTCTTCCCACCTGAGTTAACAGGAATGCTGGCTGATCACAGAGCCACAGTGTGGATGAAGGTATCTTTCTCTGTTTCTCTGCCTCTGTGGCAATGGCCTTTGGCTGAACATTCTAGATGTTCAGGTATCTGTGCACTCTGATACTGCACAGTCACAGTCACTGGAGCATCTGCTGATGCGATGTTAGGACACACTCCACCTACTTCACTGCAATCTCCTCCGCTCCAGGGTTACTTGACGAACATGGTTCCCTCCAGCCCTGTAGTCTTACAGTGGAACTATCTAGTGAATTCTGGGGATCAGGGCATGTGGTTCTTTCATAGGTTAACTGCTGAGCATTATGTGATTATTCACTGTGAATAACAATTCATGTTTCCAGAAGCACTGGAGGTTGTCACAACTTCATGGCTCCTCAGATGTTTTCTGAGCCCACAAAAAAACCTGATACACAGTCCACAAATCAGGACCCCAAAGCCTTGCAGTCTTTCTGAGGAGACCTTGAGCAACAATGTATTTACATTAGGCCAAAACCACAAAGAGAGTTACATTCTTCAATCATACTGATGTGAGGCACACAAAGCACAGGACCCCCATGAAAGCTCTGCCATCATTAATGCTGGTAGAGCCCAATTTTCTTCCAATCACCTCATATGAAGTGAATAGAACCCCCAGACCAAAGAGGGCTGGAACATTAACGCCTTTATTATTGCAAAGTGCAAAGGAATACAAGGCATGCAGTTCTCAGCTTGGTGAATTGGAGGCTGGGAAAATCAGAAGTGTCACCAGAAACTAACATGTCCCTGAAAATACAGTCCCTGCTGGCAAGTCACCAACAGAACTGAAACTGGGTCCACTAGGCCCAAATTGAGTGAGGTCCAAGCCCTACTTTCGAAATGAGAAAGGAATGAGGATGTCATAAGAGCTAAGACTACTCTTTACTTCCCTCCACATAAAGGGATGGGACAGAAATCAGCTTCCCTGAGCATGTTGGGAGGTAACTTCCACACTGTGTGAACCTGCCAGGTGATAGAAATGAAACTGGCCATGACATAAAGCTGTAAAGGGCCTGGCAGGTAATTGAGCCACAAGGGAACCCCCTAATAAAGTAAAGCACAGCTTCTTAAAGATTCCTACATACCTGGAACTTAAGGGAAACCTCACCAGTGTGGATTTTCAGATGCATTAGATGGCTCAGTCACAACTTCTCCAGTGTAAATATACTAGAAGGAAACTGCACATCCCAGCATTATCTAAGGCCTTTCACTGGTGTGACATCTCTGGGGTTGAATGAGGTCATGTTTGTAGCTGAAAAGTTTTTTCCAACATTCACTGTACTCAGGACCTTTTTCCAGTGTGAACTCTCTGGTGCTGAATGAGGCTGGAACTTTGGCTAAATGATTTTCCACATTCCCCACACTCATAAGGCCTTTCTCCAGTGTGAACTCTCAGGTGTTTAACAAGGTTAGATTTACAGCTAAATGATTTCCCACATTCACTGCACTCAACAGGCCTTTCTCCAGTGTGAACCCTCCAGTGATTCTTGAGGTTGGAGCTATGGCTAAATGATTTTCCACAGTCCCCACACTCATAAGGCCTTTCTCCTGTGTGGACTTTCCGATGTGAGCTAAAGCTAGAGCTTTGCTTAAAGGATTTTCCGCATTTACTGCACTCATAAGGCCTCTCTCCAGTATGAAGTCTTCTGTGGTGAATGAGGCTAGAGCTTCGGCTAAATGATTTTCCACATTCACTGCACTGATGAGGCCGTTCTCCAGTGTGAACTCTCCGGTGGTAAATGAGGCTAAAGTTTTGGCTAAAAGATTTCCCACATTCACTGCACTCATAAGGCCTTTCTCCAGTGTGAACTCTCTGATGCTGAATGAGATTAGATCTTTGACTAAAAGACTTCCCACATTCCCTGCACTCATAAGGTTTTTCTCCTGTGTGAACTTTCCTATGGCTGTTGAGGCTATAGCTTTGGCTAAAGGATTTCCCACATTCGCTGCATTCATAAGGCCTTTCTCCACTGTGAACTCTCTGGTGTATAATGAAGCTGGAGAGGTAGGTAAACAATTTTCCACATTCATGGCATTCGTAAGGCCTTTCTCCAGTGTGGACTTTCTGGTGCTGAATGAGGTTACATCTTCGAGTACAGGCTTTTCCACATTTGCTGCACTCATAAAGCCCTTCTCTAGTGAGGACTTGTTGGTCCTCAACAAGTGTGTCTGTGCAGTTGAGGGCTTTGTTGCCTTCTCCCCAGTTCTTATGCCTTTTTCCATTGTAAGAGATGGCTTCACATTCATTACTATTGTTTGGCTTCTCCTCAGTGTGAATGACATGTTGATGGAAAAATCCTACATTGACTAAGAAATCATTCCCAATCTCCCCATAGACAGTGGGTTTCCCTGACACATGGGTTGTACAGCTCTTTATAATCAAGGCTGTGTCCACAGAACTTCTGATGGGTATCTCTCCAATGTGTTGCCCCTGGTATTGCTGAAGATTGGCAGAGATATAGAATTGATTTCCACACATGTATGGTTTCTGCCCAAGATTTGTTTCCTGGTGCTCAGGAAAGTGCAAAATATCTCTCAAGACTGGGCCATACATCTCAAAGGGCTGGTCCTTCTGGAGAGATGAATCTGCCTTGAGAGTCCTGATCTGTGACACTCCTATACAAATGCTTTGTTCAGAAGGTGCTTCCTTATCTTCTACTCCATGCCAACAGCCTGAAATTAAAGAAGTGATGGTGAAGTGCATGTTAACCTTATTGAGAAGAGGCAAAACCATCACAAATGTAACTCAACACATCAAAGGATCAGTTCATGAAATTGCTTTCAGGAAAAGTCACCTGGAGGAAGCAACTGCTGTGCACCACTGGGTCCCTAAGGTCAGGGAATGGTGCAGGTCTCACTAGACACAGGACATGAGGAAAGGCCCAGGGGAAAGGTTTGTGCTGTAACCGATTTTTCTGTCAGCGGCTTTTCTTTTTTGTGGCCATGCCACCTGGCATGTGGGATGACAGTTCCCCAAACAGGGATTGAATCAGCGCCCTCTGCAGTGCAACCACAGAGTCTTAACCACTGGACCACTGAGAAAGGTCTGTCAATAGATTTTAGCAGGATTTTATCTGCTGATGACATGTGATGCTGTGTAAAAGTACAGTCCACTCCCAGAAAAATCCGTCTGGAACAAAGGTAACAGTATTTAAGGATTATTAGATACCTGCACACTTTAGAACACTACAAAGTCTGAGTAGGGAACAGTGTGAGGAATGAGTGAGGTAAGCAGTGTAGAGAGGTGGAGAGTATCTCTCAGCTGGAATCAGAATAGAAATGACGAGTCAGCAAAGTGTCAAGAATTGAAAAGGGAAAGGAGTGAGGTGTGGCTACTGGCAGTGGAACCAATATAGAAATAAAACAGGATAGATTCCTGGTATGATTTCAACCAAGACCTGAAGTCATGTCCTCTGTCAACTTCTATTCATCTAGGTCAGGCCTGCTCTGAGCCCATCTTGTTGAGAATGGAGTCATGTCCATCCTGTGAAGCTCAGAGGACTTTTTCATAGCCTCACCTGAAGATCTGCATGTACTGAAGAGAACTAAAATCATAAGGGAATGACAGGACAAGTCAGTAGTCAAAACAGGCCCAGACAACTCAGCACACAGGAGACCACCAGAAAGCTATTTAAACATTACCAAAAAATTCCTAAGGCCATTCCTGAAGGGAAGATACACAGTAGTAAGAATCAGGAATCTGACTTTCCTTCTGGACGACCACACCAGTAGAATTAGCCTAATGCAACTCTTTTGCAATGCTCAACTGCTTTAATTTTGTCCCTTTCAGCTCTTAGCATGGTAATAGTATTCATCCTTCCACTCGCTACCTCTGAGCCCTTGGGGTGGGGACCTTGTACATATTCCAAGAATAGCTTCTAGGAGTCAGGAAGGGCAGTAAGGAGTCTGTCCTCCAAGTGTCAGAAATACTCCAAGACCAGAAAAAAGAAAATGATGCCAGCTTCTACCACTAGTATTCATCGTAGTATTGGAGGTTCTACACGGAGCCTTAAGAAAACAGACAAAAGGCATTCACAGCTCATGAAATTGTAAAGATTGCACGACAAAACTTCTAGAATAAATGAATTCAGCAAATGAAGAGGATACAAATTAAATAACTGTGGGAATTCCCTGGTGGTCCAGTGGTTGAGACATGGGTTCATGCTGCAGTTGGGGAACTAAGATGTTGAAGGCAGCAGTGTGACCAAAAAAAAAGAAACTGGTAAATGTTTTGTATACGTGCCACAAGTGAAATAAAGCAAAAAGAACCTTAATTAAGGGTCTGTCAATAACATTTGTCTAAGCAGTGACTATGTAACTGACTACACTTATAGCACAGTCAGAAACAAATGTGATCTATAGGAAAGAAGGGTGCTATACTAGGGTGTTATGGTGCTGAGAGTCACCCAGTGAGGCAGAGGGCAAGACATGGGGGTCCATTAGGCTGACAAAACAACAGTGATACCAAACCCTTACCCAGGAGGCTTTGGGGCAGTAGGTGCTGTGGTGATACAGATGAGAAAGAAGCGAGCACTCAGCCCAGCCCTTGTAAACACAGAAATCCAGGCAACTAGGGACGCACCTGCCCCTGGAGAAAAGAGATGCACAGAGCTTGGCCCAGGGCACAGGGGCAGGTGGAAGAGCTTACCCAGTGAGGATGTAAGTGCAAAGTTCTCCAGCATCACATCGTGGTATAGGCATCTCTGAGCCTCATTAAGGAGAGCCCATTCCTCCCAGGAGAAGTACACAGCCACATCCTCAAAGGTCACACTGCCCTGCCAGGATACAGACAGAAGAGACCATTAACTGCCTCACTCCTGAAGACCCACAATCCACCTCCTCGCACATCTACCCCATCTCCATCTTCCTCCTAAGAGCTCAGAAAAGATTCTGGACCTTGGTGCCATAGCTGTCTGCCCTCTCCTCACTCTCCCACTAACTGCACTGTTCACGCTGCTGTCCACTCTGCAACCAGTGGAGCCTGTAAAGATCCAGAAGAAATCACCTCCCTGATTGATCAGATTAGTTATCTGATCCTCACCTCCCACTGCCTCCAGAATAGATGCCCGACTTCACAGGCAGTCATTCCAGGTCTGACTGCTGCTCCCCACACCCAGTTTATTCTTGCCAGGAAGGAAGGAGACCTGCAATTCCCTGAACCAGCTTAGTCTCACCTCCAAGCACTTCCTGTTTTTGTGACAAGCTTCCACATCTCTTCCTATTGGTGGCCTGAAATGGGAACCCTTTCATATAACACTTAGACTGAACTCAGGACTGAGCTAGGATTCTCCAAGGTCTGCACACCCAAGGGCTAGGAAAATGCCAGGTGACAAGTTTCAATAACAACCCTAATTTGGAGAAAACTAGAAGGCTTCCCTGGTGGCTCAGATGGTAAAGAATCTGCCTCTGATGCAGGAGACCTGGGTTCGATCTCCAGGTCGGGAAGATCCCCTGGAGAAGGGAATGGCATCCACTCCAGTATTCTTGCCTGGAGAAATCCATGGACAGAGGAGCCTGGTGTGCTATAGCCCATGGGGTCGCAAACATGACTGAGCGACTAACACAGGGTTGAGACTAGTGAGGGTAATCTCCACTTGCCCGATTAGATTCTAAAAGCACCTCTGCAGCCATGGAAACCTGTGAGAAGTGGTAAGTCTTAGAGGGATGTGATCCTGGCAATTTCCCAGGGACTGAGACCTTTCCTGCACACCTGGGGGCATCTGAACCAGGTTCCCCGAGTGTCTAACCTCTATTGACTCTCAGCAGTTGTGTGTCCTTGGAAAAAAACCCCAAACTAAGTCTGCTTCAGTGTCCTCAGCATCCCTACAATTAGTTCTTTCATTGAACAGACTTTGGTGATTTTGCAAACCTAACTTACATCACGTTTCTTTGCCTCAAAATTTTCCATGGCTCCAAATTTGCTGTATGGCTCAGGAAACTCAAACAGGGGCTATGTATCAACCTGGAGGGGTGGGATGGGGAGGGAGGTTCAAAGGGGACCAGATATATGTATCGGTTCAATTCAGTACAGTCGCTCCGTCATATGACTCTTTGTGACCCCATGGACTGCAGCACGCCAGGTTTCCCTGTCCATCACCAACTCCCGGAGTTTACTCAAACTCATGCCCATTGAGCCGGTGATGCCATCCAACCATCTCATCCTCTGTCGTCCCCTTCTCCTCCCGCCTCCGATCTTTCCCAGCATCAGGGTCTTTTCAAATGAGTCAGTTCTTCACATCAGGTGTATACCTATGGCTGATTCATGTTGAGGTTTGACAGAAAACAACAAAATTCTGTAAAGCAATTATCCTCCAGTTAAAAAAATAATTAAAAAAAATTTTTTTCCATGGCTTCAAAGGCCTCAAGAAGGAAGGTACAACTCCTCAGTCCGCCACTGCAGGTGCGACAGCATACACACACTGTTCCCTGCAGCCATCAGAAGGACCCCAGGTTTCCCGAATTCTCCCGCCTCACTCCGACAGCCACATCGCTGCGCCTGCGCATCCCTCCGCCCATCACCCACTACCAGGCGCCACTATACTGTCTGTCAAACAGAAGGCCCCACCCACCACCGCATCACTGTCCTGGATACCCGGGCCTGGGCTGCGGGCACGTGAGCAGGCGCCCGGCGCTCGGGGCTTTAGCGTCTGTTAGGATGAAGCCAATGAGGGCCGGACGGATCAGCGTTTACCTGAGGCGTGTCCCTCAGAGCCGCCGCCGCCATAGGACTCGGTGGGCGGAGAGGGGCCAGCCGAGCGTCCCGGAAGGACCCGGCACCAACGTCTCCAGGCCGCCCTGCAGGCAGCGATGTGCCCGACTGTTGGACCGCCTCTAGTCCCTGGGAACAAAGCGTCTTCTCGCGCCTTCTCTGTCACCTCAACCCCGATCCTTCGGACCTGGAGAACCGCTCAAAGAACCGCTATGAAAACACAGGAAGTCCCGCCTTCACCCAGTGAGCCCACCCCCCGGAAATGTCGAAATTCTGGATGTTCATTGGGTGTTCTCCGCTGCCGCTCAACGCTTAGCTTTCTGGATAATGGAGTTCGAACAGGCACAAGCCTGCAGCCTGAGTTTCTGCTTGAATCTACCAGGGTCAGGCAATCCTCTAGGCTGCTCAAAACTGACCTCCCTGTTCTTTCCAGGTAGGCTAGAAGCTTCGTTTCCTCTTCAAGGGGCTTAGGACAATTTCTGGGCAATTCGAAGAGCATTTAGAAAGGCTTCAAACCTATTGATCTCCGAAGTGTTTGGATAATAATTTAGATTCCATGCAGCTGTCTCTAGTGAATTTGCCCTGATAGATGACAGTGATGATACACTATCATACTGTCCTTTAAATGTACTCAGACTGAGGCATTTAAGTCATTTTTGTGAACTTTAGTGAGTTTTGTCTGGGACTTTAAAGGAAAAAAATCACCTGTACCATAGGAGACAAGATAAAGGAGGCATATTGGGCAGCTCTGACAAAGATGGACGTGGTGGGATCTTGGCCTCGCCTTCCTCTTAGTCAGTGATTGTGCTGAACTCAGAAACATCGTTTTATCCATAAAACATGAAATGATTGTATCTTAAGAAACGCAAATATTTTATACATGCACGTTCTTTTTTTAATATACAGTTGCCAGTTTCTCATGAAATAGCACCTTTGCTATTGTTTATTAAGGAGTGCTACTCTCTGTACATCTATAAAATAGAAAATTGTTGAAAAACAAAATTAACTGAGTATGAGTTAAAAATCTAAATGATTTGGACTTCCCTTGTGGTGCAGTGGTCAAGAATCCGCCTCCCAGGGCGAGGGACTTGGGTTCCATTGCTGGTCTGAAAAGATTCCACATGCCTGGGGCAACTGAGGCCCTGTACAGTAGCTACTGAAGACTTCCAGCCTAGGGCCTGTGCACCACAACAAAAGAAGCCACTAGGATAAGCAGCCCTCGCCCGACAGCTAGAATGTTACACCACTCCCCACCCCGCTGCTGTCCCACAGCAACTAAACTAAAGAAAGCCTAGGCACAGCAAGGAAGAATCAGTGTACCTAAAAATAAATAATTAAAATTTCTAAATGGCTTTATTGAATGATTCATGAATCTGACAGTGTCGATCAAGCAAGTTCAGAGGAGCTCCAAAGTGCCACAGAAAGAGAAAGGTTTTTTTAAGGCAGCACAAAGATGTCATAAAACTTGTGGACATGGGAAGAGGGGAGGAGATGGTGAGATGGATGAAAGGAATAACAAGGAAACTTACATTACCATATGTGAAATAGATAGCCAAGGGGAATTTGCTGTTTGGCTAAGAAACAACAAAGGGGCTCCGCACCGCCTAGAGGGCTGGGATGGGGAAGGAGATGGGAGGGAAGTTCAAAAGGGAGGGGATATATGTATACCTATGACTGATTTCAGGTTGAGGTTTGACAGAAAGCAACAAGATTCTGTAAAGCAATTATCCTTCAATAAAAAAAATAAATTTTAAAAAAGTCATAAATAGGAAAAGGAACTATTTCACATATTATCTCCCTTTGGAGAAAAGTTCTTTTTAGATCGGTTACCACATCTTCCTCTGAGGAATGGAGAGGGTTCACGTGACAGATGGTAGTGAACCAGAAAATTCCTTGCTAACACTTTACGATTACATTTCTGGGGAAGGTTGTAACTGCAGTTATGATACAGACCAAGTCTTGGTTTTAACACGAATGATTCTGCTTAGAGCCTGTTGTTTCTTGTTTAAGAAAGTGAAAAATCTGATTATTCTATCTTGTGGGAAAAACCAATGTTTATGCAATGGTGACTTTTTAAAAATTCTGTCTACACATAGATGCATCTATCTGGGTTTGCCTGTGTGTATGTATGTATGTGTATATATATATATATATATATATATATATGCACATTATATATATATGTTATCTGTTTCTTAAAAAGTAGTTTGTAATTTGGGTATAGAGTTGTTGTTTGCTGACTTAACAAGAGTTTTTTAATTTACGTTATATCAGTAATTCTAGCAGAATAATTTGCACGGGTAATTATCTAATTTAAAAAGTTAAAAATACAAATTGATAACTGACCTAACAGAAGAAATTAGTATAGTTATAGCTGGTAAGCTAAATTAGGGAATTTTTTTCCCTCGTGCAGAGAACAAGGAAGAACTTAGAGACACGAGTGTCACTGCTAATGAACACAAAGGTGCTGAAAGCAGGGAAACATGATGCTGTTAGCACGGTGGTGTCCATCAGCCACTGCTTTGGATTCGCAATCAGTGTATTGCAAAGAGTCAAAATGGAAGAGAGACAATAAAGAAGACAAAGATGCTTACTAGGATCAGGATAGTACCTGCGGCTCTGGCCTCATGGGAAAATCTGGGTGAGAGTCTGTTGCTTGTGCCTGTGTAGGGTAAGGACCATGTGCCTACTAGTCCAGCTCATGCAGCCCAAACATACAACATCAATGGAAGATAATATAACTGCATGTAAGAAGCTGATAAATTTGTCTGGTGTGAGTGAGGAACAATATCCATTATCGTTTTTACACTTATTGTTTTGCTGTTTCTTGGGCCACCTACTCTAATAGGAATGCAGATGTATACCAAGAGCTGTAGTATCCAGAAAAGGAAACTACAGAAATCAGTGCACTTTGGAGACTGAATTCCGAAGTCCACCCACAAAGCGGTTCTGGGGCAAAACTTCATGGCCTAGAAGCCACTCAGAAGACAGGGAGTGCTGAGAGAAACCCCTCTGACCACTCTGTGAAAATAGAAGAAAAGTTTACATCCACCGTCATCAAGTAAATATTTCCATCCAAACGCTGACATCGTTTGGGGGACCCCTCTGGAAAAAAGAGCCAAGTTGTTGCCTAAGGCTAGTTGGTTGACAGTCTGATCTGTGAGTCTCAACTTGTGTCCAGTCAACAAAGTGAAGTGATGAAGACAGAGGAGAGAGGAGTTCCCCAGGATCCCAGCTACAGTCTGAGTGAGGAAGATAATTTCCATATCCTGCTTGGCATGTCCTTCACTTTCACATCTGAAATATCTAGGAGATATTGATTTTAATTTGAGGTAGAAATAAATGAAGGAATCCTAGAAAGATAAATGAACTCAAATGTGTCACTTCCTTCTGCTTGGCTGTGTCTACTGCTGAACAGAGCACAAAACTCTTTTGGTAGCACATTTTCTTACTTTAGTCACTAAGTCATGTCTGATTCTTTTGGGAACCCGTGGACTGTAGCCCGCCAGGCTTCTCTGGCCATGGGATTTCCCAGGCAAGAATACTGGAGCAGGTACCAGTTCATTCTCCAGGGGATCTTCCTGACCCAGGGATCGAACCCGAATCTCTTGTGTCTCCTGATTTGGCAGGCAGAATCTTTACCCCTGAGCCACCTTGGAAGCCCTATAATAATGCCCCTATTCAAGTCAGAGTATTTTACTTTAAATGGACTTTAAAGAGTAAGTGGTTATTAATGAAGGTCTTCTGGTGGACTCCATCCAAGTGTTCATATAAGGGAGTATTTGAATAAACAATGTACCATTCACACAACATTTCTTCCTACAGCCATGAATTGAATGAAGATCATTTCATTGATGTATAAAGTCACCTTCAGTATACGTATATATATTTTTGGCCACTCCGTGTGGCCTTTAGGATCTTAGTTCCCCAACTAGGTATCAAACTCCTACCCCTGTACTGGAAGCACAGAGTCTTACCCACTAGACCAGAGGGAAGTCATCTTTAAAAAAATATATAGTTATTCTAAACACTCAAAGATAGAAGGAACTATGAGTAGTTTCTCCTGTGCTTCCAGTGCAGACCACCTCAGAGTAATCAAATTGAGGAGACGGAAAAAATTTTTTTAATTAAAAATATTTTTTATTAAGTACCAAATAGAATAGTTCCTAAACTCTTCACTGAGAACCTCTTCATTACTAAAAGAATGTCTGAAACATAATCAGTTAAGTCAGGCTTTTAGTCAAGAAATCTCAAGCTGCCAATTGGCTTCCCTGGTGGCCCAGACGGTAAAGAATCCACCTGCAATGCAGGCATACAGGTTTGATCCCTGGGTTGGGAAGATGCCCTGGAGGAAAGAATGGCTACCCACTCTAGTTTTTGCCTGGAGTATTCCATAAGCGGAGGAGCCTAGTAGGCAGCAGTCCATGGGGTCACAAAGAGTCAGACTCAACTGAGCAACTACCACTCACTCATTCACTCAAAGCTGCAAATCAGAGCTTCTGATAACCAGGTTAACAACCTTGGAATTGGATAAACAACTTTTAAAATCTTTAACTGTTCACTCTGTTAAATGGAAACAGTGACAGACTTTTATTTTCTTGGGCTCCAAAATCACTGCAGATGGTGACTGCAGCCATGAAATTAAAAGACGTTTGCTCCTTGGAAGAAAAGCAATGACTAACCTAGACACCATATTAAAAAGCAGAGATACTACTTTGCCGACAAAGGTCCATCTAGTCAAAGCTGTGGTTTTTCCACTAGTCATGTATGGATATGAGAGTTGGACTATAAACAAAACTGTGCACTGAAGAATCAGTGCTTTTGAACTGTAGTGTTGGAGAAGACTCTTGAGAGTTCCCTTGGACTGTAAGATTAAACCAGTCCATCCTAAAGGAAATCAGTCCTGAATATTCATTGGAAGGGCTGATGCTGAAGTTGAAACTCCAATATTATGGCCACCTGATGCGAAGAACTGCCTCATTAGAAAAGACCCTGTCCTAGGAAAGATTGAAGGCAGGAGGAGAAGGGGAAGACAGAGGATGAGATGGTTGAATGGCATCACTGACTCGCTGCACATGAGTCTGAGCAAGCTCTGGCAGATGGACCATAAAGAAAGCTTCAGTTAGTTCAGTTCAGTTCAGTCGCTCAGTCGTGTTCGACTCTTTCTGACCCCATGAATGGCAGCACGCCAGGCCTCACTGTCCATCACCAACTCCCGGAGTTTACTCAAACTCATGCCCGTCAAGTCGGTGATGCCATCCAGCCATCTCATCCTCTGTCGTCCCCTTCTCCTCCTGCCCCCAAGCCCTCCCAGCATCAGGGTCTTTTCCAATGAGTCAACTCTTTGCATGAGGTGGCAAAGTATTGGAGTTTCAGCTTCAGCATCAGTCCTTCCAGTGAACACCCAGGCCTGACCTCCTTTAGGATGGACTGGTTGGATCTCCTTGCAGTCCAAGGGACTCTCAAGAGTCTTCTCCAACACCAGAGTTCAAAAGCATCAATTCTTTGGTGCTCAGCTTTCTTCACAGTCCAACTCTCACATCCATACACGACTACTGGAAAAACCATAGCCTTGACCAGATGGACATTTGTTGGCAAAATAATGTCTCTGCTTTTTAATATGCTATCTAGGTTGGTCATAACTTTCCTTCCAAGGAGTAAGTGTCTTTTAATTTCATGGCTGCAATCACCATCTGCAATGATCTTGGAGCCCAAGAAATTAAAGTCTGACACTGTTTCCACTGTCTCCCCATCTATTTCCCATGAAGTGATGGGACCAGATGCCATGATCTTAGTTTTCTGAATGTTGAGCTTTAAGCCAACTTTTTCACTCTCCTCTTTCACTTTCGTCGAGAGGCTTTTTAGTTCATCTTCACTTTCTGCCATAAGGGTGGTGTTATCTGCATATCTGAGGTTATTGATATTTCTCCCAAAGGATTGATACTTTTTTTTTTAGGAATTGATACTTTTAACTGTTGTGTTGCAGAAAACTCTTGAGAGTCCCTTGGACTGCAAAGAGATCAAAGGAGTCAATCCTAAAGGAAATCAGTCCTGAATATTCATTGGAAGGACTGATGCTGAAGCTGAAACTCCAATACTGTGGCCACCTGATGCGAAGAACTGCCTCATTAGAAAAGACCCTGATGCTGGGAAAGATTGAAGGCAGGAGGAGAAGGGAATAATAGAGGATGAGATGGTTGGATGGCATCACTGACTCAATGAACATGAGTCTGAGCAAGCTCCGGGAGTTGGTGATGGACAGGGAAGCCTGGCGTGCTGCAGTCCACGTGGTTGCAAAGAGTCAGACAAAACTGAGCAACTGAACTGAGCTGAGAGATACACTGGATACTGAAAAAGGAAACTGACTATTGCTAACAATTCAATTCATTAAATACATATTTTTTAGTACATAAGTCAAATGGTAACATAGCTAATATTTCTTCAATAATATCAAGGTAATATTTTATAATTTTTTATTTTTTTTTTATTTTTTATTAGTTGGAGGCTAATTACTTCACAACATTTCAGTGGGTTTTGTCATACATTGATATGAATCAGCCATAGAGTTACACGTATTCCCCATCCCGATCCCCCCTCCCACCTCCCTCTCCACCCGATTCCTCTGGGTCTTCCCAGTGCACCAGGCCCGAGCACTTGTCTCATGCATCCCACCTGGGCTGGTGATCTGTTTCACCATAGATAATATACATGCTGTTCTTTTGAAACATCCCACCCTCACCTTCTCCCACAGAGTTCAAAAGTCTGTTCTGTATTTCTGTGTCTCTTTTTCTGTTTTGCATATAGGGTTATCGTTACCATCTTTCTAAATTCCATATATATGTGTTAGTATGCTGTAATGTTCTTTATCTTTCTGGCTTACTTCGCTCTGTATAATGGGCTCCAGTTTCATCCATCTTATTAGAACTGATTCAAATGAATTCTTTTTAATGGCTGAGTAATATTCCATGGTGTATATGTACCACAGCTTCCTTATCCATTCATCTGCTGATGGGCATCTAGGTTGCTTCAAAAATATGGAACGCTTCACGAATTTGCGTGTCATCCTTGCGCAGGGGCCATGCTAATCTTCTCTGTATCGTTCCAATTTTAGTATATGTGCTGCCGAAGCGAGCACTCAAGGTAATATTTTAAAAGTTAAAAGTTTAAATCATGTAATGAAGAAAATTAGTCCTCACAATGATAAAACAGATATTAGCCCTCACAAAATAAAAGCAACAGATTTTACTTATTAGAATCTGTTAGTTCATTGAAATGTAGCAGGATGTTTAAAGAAACATATCCACACACTAACATATATACACATAAAGTTAATTAATGTGAAATACTTGGGAAAATAATTGTATATATAATATTAAGATTTTTTAAACTTCATTGATAAAGTGAAGGTGAACATTGGCTTGACACATTAAGAGCTTTAAAAACCTAAAAATAAGTGGCAGCAAATACCCTAACTCAAATAATCGTGCCTATTTTACATATTTATGGATAAGAAGAGAATAATGACCACATATGGCACAGATGACAGGTCACTTTATTTTGTGAAAATGAAACTAAAATTAAACCAGAATAACATATATAAAAACGTGGAATGTAAAAAACTGTTGATAATTACTCAGTACTAATACAATTCATGGGGTGGCAAAGAATTGGACACGACTGAGCGACTGAACTGAAGATTTATCAGTTGCAAAAATGATGTAAAAACACTAGCTATGAAGAATCCTTAGAAAGAAAAAGTGAAACTTTATCAAATATCTTTGTCTCACAAATTATCACAAATTAAATTGAAATGATATTCTGTTATTTTTAACTATAACATATTTTAATTTACCCAAATTTTATTGTGGGTCAAATTCTTCTAATAGGAGTTTTACATTCTCACCTTCCTGATCATAAACCATAATTAACCAAATCATAAATAACCTAAAAATTGATAGTTCTTCATAACAGTCTGAACATTTTATTTATTTTTTAAATATTTTTATTATTTATTTAATTAGCTGCTCTGGGTCTTAATTATGGCCTGTGAGATCTTTAGTTGCAGAATGTGAACTCTCAGTTGCAGGTAAGATCTACATCCTTGACCAGGGACCAAACCCAGGTCCCCTGCTTTGGGAGCGCGGAGTTGTAGCCACTGGACAACTCGGGAAGTCCTAGTCTGAACATTTTAAACTGTTCAAAATTTAAGCAGAGAATACTCAGATTTTATATATTTACACTTGTATAGTTTATCACCCATTTTTACCTCAGTGACATTTCTTAAGAATCTCCAATTTTCATTTAAAGGAATTTAATAGACATTTATAGAAACAAGAATTTATTTTGTGTTATCTATTTCAGTACTTTCCATTACATTATCAATTATGTATCTGAAGTAAAGAAGGCATTCAGCATCAATATTCAGCAGGCAGAAACTGACTCTTCATGAACATTCACCATCGGTCCTGAGAAGTTTCAGTGTTAAAGCAACTGTAATCCAGTCAAATTTTTCTAAATAAAAAATAGATCTCATTTCTGGGCAAGTAAAAATGTTGACCCCAGTAGCAATAAACCTGTGTGGTCCTTGGATGTGGAATATCAGATATAACAAAAGTTATGTCATAGAACTGGACATAAAAGCAAGAGGAAGGGCAAGGGCAAAGACTTAGGAAACTTGTTGAAGACGAATCATAAAATGAACCTAAATTACAGGATGCAGGCCAATAGACATGGCGAGGGAATTAACAGTTTTCTTAAGCCACAGGTGGCTCTAATGGTAAAGAATCTGCCTGCAAAGAAGGAGGATTCCGTCTCTGGGTTGGGAAGATCCCCTGGAGAAGGAAATGGCAACCCACTCCAGTATGCTTGCCTGGGAAATTCCAAGGACAGAGAATCCTAGTGGACTATGGTCCATGGCTTCACTAAGAGTTGGATGCAACTTGGTGACTGAGTGTGTGTGCACCTGTGGGCACGCACGCGCGCGCGCACACACACACACACACACACACACACGATAAATGTGGGGGTGGTAGGAGGGAGGGAGGAAGAGTGAGAGAGAAAATGTGTTGCCTGGCAAGATTTAGAAGTTTAGAAGGTTGAATGACAACAGCAAGGCATTTAAAAATATAATCACCTGATAAGCTGACTTTATATTTTAATTTTTTAATTCATTGATTATTTGTTTGCATTGTTGTTTAGTGGCTCAATCTTTTCCACTCTTTGCAACCCCATGGATCATAGTCCCCCAGGCTCCTCTGTCTATGGGATTCTCCAGGCATGTATCCGTGGGATAATCCAGCATCTCCAGATACCGGAGTGGTTTGCAATTTCCCACTGCAGGATTCCTTTGCATAATCTTTAGTAATATTTGCTTTTATAAATGAATTAAATGCCTGTCGATGAGAGGGAGGGACTCTGGTTTCTCCAAATGGCAAAATAATATAAACAGGCTCTGCTGATGATAGAAAGGCTGAGACTTTATTACTACAGACTTCCTTCAGCTCAATATCCTTTTCCACCATAAGAAATGCATATATGAGCACCTGCCACTCAGACATCAGGTGCCTGCTTAGTGTCTGGGAGATCACCTTCATCTTATTGCTCTTCACGTGCCGGCAGTGGGAAGCTGTTCAAGTGAAGCTGGTTCAGAGTGTGTCTTCAGGGAAAAGGGGAGAGAGGATTACAAAGAGATGAAACAAGGGCTTCCCTGGTGTTTCAAGGGTTAGGATAATGAACTTCCATTGCAGCGGGCATGGATTCGATCCCTGGTCGGGGAGGTAAGATCCCACATGCTGTGGTGAACAGTCAAGAAATTTAAAAAAAACAAAAACAAAAAACACTCAAAGATGGTATAACTGGTAGGAGAAAGGGGAGATGTTATGCATTGCCAGGGTTGGAGAACCAGGTTGAAAATCTGTCTCTAGTTCTCTCAGAAAACATCTCACCTAAATATGTAAGATACAGGTGTGCTGTGACCCCAGAAAACAAAACTATTTTACAGAGAAGAGTATGATCTCAGGGAGACAGCGGTGTGTGGTCTTGAAGAGAGATCTTACTTCCCTGCCCAGGAATTGAACCTGGGTAGCCTGGATGAAAGCCAAACTACAGGGGCTACAGGCTAGAATCAAAGTGTCCCTGGTTCATCCTTTCCCCCGCCCCGGTCTTTGAAATGAGGAATGTTTCAAGGAGGCGAAATCTGTTAAAAAAAAAAAAAACAGGAATAAAATTTATTATTAGAGACACAACATAGTATGGAAGAGCACACAGCGAAGCGGTTGATTTCTCTGAGTCAGAAGCAAGGCCGAAATACACAGCCAGAGAGGAGTCCAAAGAGGAGACTTAAATCCCTTATATAGGACAGTCCTTCCAGGTCTTTGTGTGTTTTTGCTGTCGTGTCCTACTCTTTTCGACCCCATGGACTAGAGACTGCCAAGGGTCTTTGTTTACTTTTGGTCAATCATCTTGCTTTTTCTTCAGACCTGACCAGTCTTAGGAACACACCTCAACATAGGTGCAAAACTTTTTGTTAAGATGGATCCCACTGCAGAGACCTGTGGATGCATGCCCTCACTTACGGGTTTCGGCCCCTCCCTTTTTGACCTTCTTTGAGGAGCATTCCTGTGCATGTGGAGACAAGGAAGTTTTCCTTGAGCTCTGGAAAGGACACCTTCTCTCTCTTTTATTTAATTCTTTTTATTTTTTAAGTTATGAAAATATAACACATCTACAGGAGACTTGGAAAATACAGAACAAGGTTACATATAGTTGCACTATATATTACAATTTTTTAATAGATACATGAAGGTTTTTAGTTGGAGTTTCAATATCAAATCCTCAAAAATTAGTAGAATGAATATACAGAGAAGTAAAAGGATATAGTAGGCCTGAAGAGGACTAGGAACCAATTCAACATAACTAAGATTTACAGTTTTCACACAACAGCAGGATACAAATTCTATTCAAGTTCCCATAGAGTAAACCAGGAGACACTGGAACATATCCAAGGATATAAAACGAGGAGGAGTGGGCACCTTATCTCTTTATTCCAACAGAGCTCAGCTTCTGCCACTAGCTTTGTCCTTGGAGTGTCTGGGTGAAAACAATGCTTCAATTTTCCTCCACTTGACAAACACCAATCTTCTAATGCCAGGGCCTATCTACCTCAGTTACTTCTGGATTTCTTCAGATAAAAGACTTCTGGGCTTTCTTAGTGGCTCAGATGTTAAAGAATCTGCCTGCAATGTGGGATCCCTGGGTCAGGGAGATCCCCTGGAGAAGGGAATGGCAAACCATTCCAGTATTCTTGCCTGGAGAATTTTATGGATAGTGGAGCCTGGTGGGCTGTAGTCCATGGGGTCACAAAGAGTCGGGCATGACTGAGTGACTAAGGATTTCACTTTCAAGAATTGTTGCTTATCTGAAAAGTATCTACTTACCCAGTTGACTGCCAGGACAGTGGTTGCAGGGATGAGCTTGGAGCCTGTTCAGCAGCTGAATCACAAGATAAAGGTTTGGACGCCATGATCTCATCTCCTTGTTGGGAGGTGATTGTCATTTTACCTGTAATTGCAGTCACACTGTCTGCATGGGGAGTGGAAATTATCTGTAAACGACTTTTTGAATTGTGTATATCGCTCAACACTATAGAAATCTAATCATAAAGATGGCTCCCCGATGATGTGGTAAAAGAGCTGGGAGAGAAAACAACTGGGAATTATCAAGGGGGAAGGGGGAAAGGACAAAAGTCAGGGGCACACCTGACATTGAAACCTCTTAAATGAGGGAGTGAAGTTGAGTAGATGACTCTGCTGGATTCATTATTGCTTAGAAGGTTTTTTCCTTCAAAGAATGAGCTGTCAAAAATTTAGTGATGAGCTGTGATGTGGATTCTTCCCTTCAGTCTAATTGGGATTCATTGTGCTTTCTGTGTCTGACAACATGGAAACGTTTCAATCATTACTAACTTTTTTTTTTTACTTCCCTTGTTTCTGATTCATAAGGCCATTTGGTATTTTCCTACAAGTCACTCATGCTCTTCTTTTTTCTGTCTCTCCCTTTCTGTGCTTCTTTTCTCATACTTTCCATGGCTACACCTTCAGGTTCACTCATCTTTTGTTACATACTGTCTCGACTATTGTTTTTCCCATGTCACATATTTTATGCTTCATATATACATGTATGTAGGAGGCACAAGAGTTTGATCCCTGGGTTGGGAAGATCCCCTGGAGTAAGAAGTGGCAGTCCACTCCAGTATTCTTGCCTGGGAAATCCCGTGGGTAGAGGAGCCCGGAGCACTACCGTCCATGGGGTTGCAGAGTCAGACATAACTGAGCACATGCATATATACACATATCCATGTATAAACTGATAATATATAAATATATTTTAATTTCTCTAGCAAGAAAGTATATGGCACTGCTTATGACCTGTCCTTGAAAATAAACTGAACTTGAATTTCATTAAATTTCTAGTGTAAATGCACATTTACTGGAAAAATTTTAGAAGGGTAGTAGAAAGAATATCACTGGAATGCCAGAAACTAATAGATGATGGGAAGTTACCTTAACAAATGGTCTGGTTTTTCCTCATAAGAACAATTGGAATTATAATCTGTGGGTACTCTAATCAGTTTGGACCCTTTTTTAAGAAAATCTAGTATAAAATTTGTATGTAGTAATTAGGAAACCTGTATCCTTCCTGAATATTTAATAAGTGTGAATTATACATCTTGTGCATGTGTGATAAAAATATTCAGTTCTCATATTCAAATGATATCTATGTTTTGAAGACACATACTGAATTGTGTGTGCATGAAATTATACATTTGACATTTGCTGTGAAATAATTCAGGAGAAATAGAGAGGACCATCTTATATGGACAGGCTTGATGTTCTTGCACTGATAATCAGTTGTTGAGCCTGGGTCTTATTATTCTATTGTATGTGATGTCATATATATTTGAAAATATTCATTAGAGAAGGTTTGAAAAGCAGATCTTTAATAAAAATTAGTGCTCTTTTGATTGAAGAATGTATCTTCACTCAAGAAAAATATACTTCATTTGCTTTTAGTTTCTATCATGTAAGAGTTGTTTGAGTTCATTTCAGTTCAGTTGCTCAGTCGTGTCCGACTCTTTGCGACCCAATGGACTGGAACACATCAGGCCTCCCTGTCCATCACCAACTCCTGGAGCTTGCTCAAACTCATGTCCATAGAGTCAGTGATGCCATCCAACCACCTCATCCTCGGTCATCCCCTTCTCCTCCTGCCTTCAGTCTTTCCTAGCATCAGGGTCTTTTCCAGTGAGTCAGTTCTTCCCATCAGGTGGCCAAAGTATTAGAGCTTCAGCTTCAGCATCAGTCCTTCTAATGAATATTCAGGACCGATTTCCTTTAGGATGGACTGGTTGGATCTCCTTGCAGTCCAAGGGACTCTCAAGAGTCTTCACCACCACAGTTCAAAAGCATCAACTCTTCGCCACTCAGCTTTCTTTATGGTCCAACTACCATATCCATACATGACTACTGGGAAAACCATAGCTATGACTAGATGGACCATTGTTGGCAAAGTAATGTCTCTGCTTTTTAATATGCTGTCTAGATTGGGTATTGCTTTTCTTCCAAGAAGCATGTATCTTTTAATTTCATGGCTGCAGTCACCATCTGCAGTGATTTTGGAGCCCAAGAAAATATAGTCTATCACTGTTTCCATTGTTTCCCCATCTATTTACCTTGAAGTGATGGGACCAGATGCCATGATCTTCATTTTTTGAATGTTGAAAGAGTTGTTTACTTCATATTTTTCATTGCTTTTCAAAATGCAGGATTCGTAGGGAAAATCCCCTGTGGTCCAGAGGTTAGGGCTCCGGGCTTCCACCACAGGGAGTATGGGTTCAATGCATAATTGGGGAACTAAGATCCTTGTGATGTGGCCAAAAAATAAAATAAATAAGTAGGATTGTTCCAGACGTACTTGTATATATGCTGAGTCACTCAATCATGTCTGACTCGTTTGCCACCCCGTTGAAGTGTAGCCTTCCAGGCTCCTCTATCCATGGAATTCCACAGGCAAGCATACTGGAGTGGGTTGCCATTTCCTTCTCCAGGGGATCTTCCCAACCCAGAGGTGGAACCCTCCTGCATTGCAGGCAGATTCTTTATGGTCTGAGCCACTAGAGAAGCCCAAGTGAACCCAATATAAAAAAAAACTTTTTTAAAGATTAAATAATTTTTTCAAAATTTTAGGATTTGCAAATTCAAATGGCACTGCAAGATAAGTGATGGAAATCAGCCCAGTTGTGCAAGTTGCAAACCAGAGGAAGAAAAATCATCTCCATGAAATTACTTTAATATTCAGTGAATTACTATGGCACTAATGGTAAAAGACCTGCTTGGCACTGCAGGAGAAGTAAGAGACATGGGTTCGATCCCCTGGGAAAGGAAATGGCAACCCACTCCAGTATTGTTGCCTGGAGAATCCCATGAACAGAGGGGCCTGGTGGGCTACAGTCCATGGGGTCGCAAAGAGCCCAACATGACTGAGCTACTTAGCACCCAAGCACACACGAATGTTACCAGATTATCACATTTCTGAGAACAAAAGAGGCATATAGGTTACCACAAGGCATCTCCTAATTTCTTTTTGTAAACTTATCAAGGTAAAATTCACATAATATTAAATTAACCTTTCTAAAATAGTTTGTTACCAAATTAACAAATAGACAGGTGTCAAAACAAATCCCGGAGACAGAGTTCTGGGTGAATTAGAAAAGGATAGGCTTCTTTCTTGAAAAACTCTGTGTCTCAACCCCAGAGAACTTGATGAGGGTTTTTCCAGCAGTGAGTCAAGTTGGGGTCTTTGACAAAACTAGGGTGTGGGCAGGGTCTCAGGTGGTAGGGTCTCCTAATTTTTTTTAATTGGAGGATAATGGCTTTACAATGTTGTGTTGGTTTCTGCCCTACAAGGACTTGGATCAGCCATAAGTATGCATATATCCCCTCCTTGAGCCTCCCTCCCACCCTCCATCCCACCTCACCCTCTAGGCTGTCATGGAGCACTGGGCTGAGCTCCCTGTCTTATACAGAAACTTCCCACTGGCTATCCATTTTACATATGATAATGTATATGTTTCAGCTCTCTCAGTTTCTCCCACCCTATCCTTCCCCTGCTGTGTCCACAAGTCTGTTTTCTGCATCTGCTTCTCTATTCCTGCCCTGCAAATACATTCATCAGTACATTTTTCTAGATCCCATATATATATTTTAATGACTCATTGGAAAAGACCCTGATACTGGGAAAGATTGGAGGCAGGAGGAGAAGGGGACGACAGAGGATGAGACGGTTGGATGGCATCACTGACTCTACGGACATGAGTTTTGAGCAAACTCCTCCGGGAGTTGGTGATGGACAGGGAAGCCTGGTGTGCTGCAGTCCGTGGGGTTGCAAAGAGTCGGACACGACTGAGCGACTGAACTGAACTGATAGCCAATTAACAATGGTGTGACAGTTTCAGGTGAGCAGTTAAGGGACTTAGTCATTCATATACATGTATCCACTCTCCCCCAAACTCCGCTCCCATCCGGGCTGCCTCATAACATGGAGCAGAGTTCCCTGTGCTACAGTAGGTCCTTGTTGGTTCATTTTAAATACCTGTATACATGTCCACCCCACACTCCCTGACTCTCCCTTCTCCTAATCTTGATGAGCTTCTCTGATCCCCTTAATCTTGCCTCAGGTGATTTCTTGGCTGTTGTTTTTCAGTCACTAAGTTCTGTCCAACTCTCTGTGACTCCATGGACTGCAGCATGCCAGGCTCTGCTGTCCTTCACTATCTCCCAGAGTTTGCTCAAACTCATGTCCACTGAGTCAGTGATGCTATCTAATCATCTTATCCTCTGCCACCCTCTTCAGCTGCCTTCAATCTTGACTGCTTCTCCCTTATTAGCAACTGTTTGGAACCACCCTTTGGAACTCAGTGAACCTCATAATGGCTGGAGTCTTGCCTACAGGAAATGGGGGACAGAAAGGCCTCCGTGTCTGGGAGCCCCAGAGTCCCACTCAGTTTCAGATTCAGTGGCATTAGGTGCATGCAAATGTGGTGCAACAACCACCTCTACACAGTTCAAAACAGGTGCATCACTCCAAAGTAAAACCTCTTACCCATTAAACGGTTTCTCTCAATTACTCTCACCCCCACCCTACCCCCTGGCAACCACCAATCTGCATTCTTTCTCTAGAGATTTATGTATTCCAGATTTGTCATTGTTGTTGTTCAGTCGCCAAGTTGTGTCCAACTCTTTGCGATCTCATGGACTGCAGCATGCCAGGCTCCTCTGTCCTCCACCATCTCCCAGAGTTGCTCAAATTCATGTTCATTGAGTTTGGTGATGCTATCTAACCATCTCATCCTCTGCCACCTCTTCTCTTTTTTCCTTCAGTCTTTATCAGCATGAGTGTTTTTTCCAGTGAGTCAGCTCTTCGCATCAGGTGGCCAAAGTGTTGCAGCTTCAGCTTCAGCATCAGTCCTTCCAATGAATATTCAGGGTTGGTTTCCTTTAGGATTGACTAGTTTGATCTCCTGGCAGTCCTAGGGATTCTTAAGAGTCTTCTCCAGCACCACAATTTGAAAGCATCAGTTCTTCAGCCCTCAGCCTTCTTTATGGTCCAGCTCTCACATCTGTATGTGACTCCTGGAAAAACCATAGCTTTGACTATAAGGGCCTTTGTTGGCAAAATGATGTCTCTGCTTTTTTAATATGCTGTCTAGGTTTGTCATAGCTTTTCTTCTAGGGAGCAAGCATCTTTCAATTTCATGGTGGCAGTCACCATTCACAGTGATTTTGGATCCAAAGAAAATAAAATTGGTCACTGCTTCCACTTCTTCCCCTTCTGTTTGCCATGAAGTGATGGGACTGATGCCATCCATGATCTTAGTTTTTTTCAATGTTGAGTTTCAAGCCAGCTTTTTCACTTTCCTCTTTCACCCTCATCAAGAGGCTCTTTAGTTCCTCTTCAGTTTATGCCATTAGAGTGATATCATTTGCATGTCTGAGGTTGTTGATATTTCTCCCAGTAGTCTTGATTTCAGCTTGTGATTTTTTATATTTGAATATATTGCACAATGATCATGATATGTCTAGTTAATGTATATCACGGTACATGTTTACAATTCTTTTCTTTTTTTATTCATTTATTTATTTGGCTGCGTCAGGTCTTACTTGTGACATGTGTGATCTTTAGTTACAGCATTCCAACTCTTGGTTGCAGCATGTGGGATCTAGTTCCTTAACCAGGGATCCAGCCCAGGCCCCTGCGTTGGGAGTGCAGAGTCTTAACTGCTGGACCACCAGAGAAGTCCCCACAATTTTTTCCTTGTAATAAGAAATTTTAAGATCTACTCTCTAAGCACTTTCAAATACACAATACTTTTTTTTTTTTGGCTGAACTGGATCGTCGTTGCTTTACATGGACTTTCTCTAGTTGCAGGGGCTACTCTCTAGTTTTGGTGCACAGGTTTCTCACTGCAGTGGCTTCTCTTGTTTCAGAGCACGGGTTTCAGTAGTTGTGGTGCAAAGGCTTGGCAGGATGATGAGTCTTCCTGGACCAGGGATCGAACCCCAGCCCCCTGCATTGGCAGGCAGAACCTTTACCACTGTGCCACCAGGGAAGCCCAATACATTGTTATTAATTATACTCAGCATGCTGTGCATTACATCACATGACTTTGAGTCAATATCAAGAAAAAATAACATGAGGAAAATATATAATTGTTTCAATCAATGGGAAATTGATTGTATTAATTATGGTGTATCTTCTTGATGGGACACTTGTCAGCTGTGGATGGGTTTGTGCCGAGTTCTCTCTATCAATGCATGCCCAGAATGTACTGATGCTGTTTAGTAAAGAGTGGCAGAACGTTAAGTGAGGTTATCTTTCTTTTTCTGAGTGAGAGAAAGAAAAACATATATATATATATACACCTATGGGCTTCACTCATGGCTCAGATGGAAAAGAATCTGCCTGCAATGAGGGAGACCTGGGTTCGGTCCCTGGGTTGAGAAGATGCCCTGGAGAAGAGAATGGCTACTCACTCCAGTATTCTTGCCTGGGAAAGAGGAGTGGGTGGACTACAGTTTATGGGGTCACAGAGAGTCAGATATGACTGAGGGACTAACACTTTGACTTATATACATGTAATCATACACATTCATAAATACACATGCATTGGTGATTTTTAAAATAAACTACATGTGTTAGTTTTGTATGTTTGCATGTGTATGTCTGTACATTGACATGTATGTATGAATTGAAATTACACATTAAAAACGTTTATGAAAAATGAGGCTGATTCATGTCAATGTATGACAAAACCCACTGCAATGTTGTGAAGTAATTAGCCTCCAACTAATAAAAATAAATGAAAAAAAAACATTTATGAAAAATGAGTACCTGTGAGGAGGAATCATATGTTAAAACAAAGACTTCACACTCATAAGGAATCTTGAATTGATTCTTATTTTTCAGATTTATATATATATTTGTGTATATATATGGAGAAGGCAATGGCAACCCACTCCAGTACTCTTGCCTGGAAAATCCCATGGACAGAGGAGCCTGGTAGGCTGCAGTCCATGGGGTTGCGGAGAGTCGGATTCGACTGAGCGACTTCACTTTCACTTTTCACTTTCATGCACTGGAGAAGGAAATGGCAACCCACTCCAGTGTTCTTGCCTGGAGAATCCCGGGGACGGGGGAGCCTGGTGGACTGCCGTCTATGGGGTCGCACAGAGTCGGACACGACTGAAGCGACTTAGCAGCAGCAGCAGCAGCAGTGTGTGTGTATATATATATACACATATATATGTATTTGACTGCATGGAGTCTTAGTTGTGGCATGTGGGATCTAGTTTTCTGATCAGGTATCTAACCTGGGCCACTTCTTAGCTGCCAAACCATCAGGTAAGTCCCTGGATTGAGTCTTGATGGGCTCCCCTCTCTTGCTGATAGATCTCAGGGTCCTTTCCTCACATCCCACTGGAACTATTCTCCCACATCTGTTCCTGCCACTTCTGGTGGATATCTGTATTAGTCATTTTTAGTGATTCTCTTTCAGTGCTTTACAGAAGTCCAAATGTTTGTCACAGATAACTTCTATTCTCTTTGCAGTCACTGTTACTGCAATTACAGGTGGAGTGATAATCACTTCCCAACGAGGAGCTGAGATCACGGAATCCCAAGCCTTTATCTTAGATGTATATGTCCCATTTGCCCACTTGAACATACTCTGTATCAACAGTCACTGTCCTTGAAACAAATCCAAGTTTTTAAGTAGCTCTTAATTTCAGATAAGTTTCAGGTTCTTAGAAAGCATGTATTACAAAATCAGGTAACTGTTCCGAAGGCTATTAGATAGACTATAGACAACTTACCCCAACTCTGTGTACAGAGACACTAAATTTCTTATTGACCTCTATGATCAGGAGAAATGATGAGAGTCATTATTACTTCCGAGGTACTGCAGGACTTTAGGGGCCAGAATGATCAGTACCTTCAGTGATGCCAAGATTGTCGGGCTCCCTAATATATGTAAATTTTAAATACATAGATGGTAGGTAGATAGACAGACAGACAGGCACAAGCATATTTGAACAGAAAAAGATATTTGCTAAGGGAACCAGAGACATGTCATCATGCTATTCCACCTCATTCAGGAAGCCTGTCATCTTCTCTCTTCTCAGCTATATTGTCTGAATTTCTCTCACTTTATCCTCATTAAACACACCCTCATAGCCTACCTTCTAAAAACTTCAGGACATAGGCCCTGATGAGTTTTAAAATGAAGAAGGTAAATCTACTTCGTAGACTCCTGAGGTCTGTGTGATGGTGGTGTTTATAAGCGCATAACTGGTTTTGTGTTTGTTTTTGGCTGGGGACATGTGTTAAGCGGAGTCTTTAATGAAGTATTTGTAAAATTCTATCATCACTGCAAGGCTATAATATTTGTCACATTCAGACCAAGGAAATAATCATATAGTCAATTTGGGGGGATTATGGAATAAATGAGTAATCAGGGTGGTTAATCAGAAATCGGGGTTCCCCATTGGCTCAGCTGGTAAAGAATCTGCCTGCAATGCAGGAGGTATTGGAGATGCAGATTTGATCAGGAAAATTTGATCAGGAAAATTCTGTGGAAAGGGAAATGGCAACCCATTCTTGCCTGAAAAATTCCATGGACAGAGGAGCCTAGCGGGCTACAGTCCAAAGGATGGCAAAGAGTCAGAAGTGACTAAGCATGCACAAAGTGTAATAAATCACATAAATGAATCATGAGCTGCAAATTTAAATAGCTGCACACAGCCTTCTCACTTAATCTGTAACCCACACATGTTCCTCTAATAGATTCTTTTTTTAAGTTACGTTCTCTTTTTATTGTTGTCATTCAGTTGCTAAGTTGTGTCCAACTCTTTGTGACCCCATGGACTGCAGCAAGCCAGGCTTCCCTGTCCTTCACTATCTCCCACAGTTTGCTCAAACTCTTGTCCATTCAGTGATGACATTCAACCATCTCATTCTCTATTGCTCCCTTCTCCTTTTGTTTTCATTCTTTCCTAGCATCAGGGTCTTTTCCAATGAGTCGGCTCTTCGCATCAGGTGGCCAAAGTGTTGGAGCTTCAGATTCAGCATCAGTCCTTCCAATGAATAGTCAGGGTTGATTTTCTTTAGGATTGACTCGTTTGATTTCCTTGCAGTCCAAGGGACTCTCGAGAGTCTTTTCGAGCACCATAGTTTGGAAGCATCAATTCTTAGGCATTCAGCTTTCTTTATGGTTCAGCTCTCACATCTGTACATGACTAGTGGAAAACTATAGCTTTGACTATATGGACCTTTGTTGGCAAAGTGATTTCTCTGCTTTTTAATACACTAGGTTTGTCATAACTTTTCTTCCAAGGAGCAAGCATCTCTTTTTAATTTTTGGGTGTGCTGGGTCTTCGTTGCTGCCCAGGCTTTTCTCTAATTGCATCAAGGGAGCGGGGGTACTCCTCATAGCAGTGCAGGGGCTTCTCATTGCAGCGGCTTTTCCAGCTGCACACCAGCTCTAGGGCGCTCAGGCTTCAGTAGCTGCAGTGAGTGCACTCAATCCTGGGCTTTAGAGCAGAGACTCAACAGTTGTGGCGCACAGGGTTAGTTGCTCTTCCAGCATGTGTGGTCTTCCTGAACCACAGATTGAACCGATGTGTCCTGCATTGACAGGAGGATTTTTTTTTTTTTTTTTTTACCACTGCAGAGGGCTTCTGGGAAGCCCTCTCTAATAGATTTTTAACAGAAAATAGCTCATGTGGCATTTCGTACATGACCGTCAACTGTTTACTACAAAAAAATTATGTGCCTGTGTAAAACAGTGTTATGTTTTTCAGCTAAAATAATCTAATGTTTTATGGATCAGACGGTGTTTCTCAGAGTTCTGCACATTGACTAACAAGAAGGAGAGGCCCGGGTCCCATCGTGTCCGTCTTCCTCAGAGATGTCCAATAAGCCTCCTCTATCTTGTCTACTATGGTCCAAGTGATTTTTTTTTTTTTTCCTTTAAAGTCCCGGCCAAAACTCACTAAAGCTCACAAAATTACTTAAACTCCTCAGTTTGCGTGCATTTCAAGGACTCTTGCATCTATTAGTGTATGTTCACTAGAGTCGACTACATGGACTCTAAATTATCTAAGCACTTAAAGAGATCACTATTGATCTCATTAAGGCTTTCGAAATGCACTTCGGACTCCGCAGAAATTGGCCTTCGCCCCTTTAAGAGGAAGCGAAGCCTATCCCCGACCTAGAAAAACGGGGAGGTCTGTTCTCTGCAGCCCTGGAGATTGCTTGATGCCTTTCCAGGCATTCAAGCAAACACGCCCCTCCTGCCGGCCTGTGTAGCAGCAGGAACTCCATTACCCAGAAAGCCAGGCGTTGAGAGGCAGCTACGATTACCCAATGAACGCTCAGAATTTCAGCATTTCCGTGACATGGTGAGACGGGACTTCCGATGTCTTCGCTGCGGTCTTTTTGGTTGTTATCTGGGTCCTAGGGCCGAGTGCGTAAAGTCAGGCTTGAAGTAACAGAGAAGGAGCTAGAAGAGGCTTTGTACCCAGTGACTGGAGGCGGTTCTAGAGTCGGGCACGTCGCCGCCTGCGGGGCGGCCTGGAGACGCGGCTGCCGGGTCCGTCCGGGCCAGGATTTACCAGGCCCAGCGGCTCCGTAGCGGCGGTTGCCCTGAGCGACCTGCTTCAGGTAATCGCTGTCCTTCGGGCCCGCACCGCCCTCGACCCACCGGACACTAAAGCTCCGAGTGTGGGAAGCCTCCTCACGTGCCCGCAGCCCCGGCCCCGGGATATAGGCGGTGAGGTGGTCTTGGGTGGGGCCCTGTGTCTGACAGATAGTGTGATGGCGCATGGGAGAGGGTGACAGGCTGAGGGACCCCCAGATGCAGAGGTTTGAAGGTCGGACTGAGGCGGGAGGACCGGGACCCCTGGAGCCCATTTGATGTCTGCAGGGAACAGGACACACAGCTGCTGGAAGTCAGTACAGAGGTTAGATGCTCGGCCCCAGGTACTTGGTTCGGGTGCCGCCAAGTGTGCAGGGAAGGCCTGAGCCCCTGGAAAATTGCCAGGATCACATCCCTCTAAGACCTACCTCTTCCCACAGGTTTCCATGGCTGCAGAGGTGCTTTTGGAACCTAATCGGGTAAGTGTAGGTTACCCTCATTGGTCGCAACACTGTGTTAGTCGCTCAGTCGTGTTGAACCCTTTGCGATCCCCTGGACTGTAGCCCGCCAGGCTCCTCTGTCCATGGAATTCTCCAGGCAAGAATACCGGAGTGGGTTGCCATTCCCTTCTCCAGAGGATCTTCCCGACCCGGGGATCGAAACCAGATCTCCCGCATCAGAGGCAGATTCTTTACTGTCTGAGCCACTAGGGAAGCCCTCTAATTTTCTCCAAATTTGGGTTGTCATGAAACTTGTCATCTGGCATTTTCCCAGCCCTTGGGTATGGTATGGAGATCTTGGGAAATCCTAGCTCAGGGTCCTAAGTCCAGTCTAAGTGTTATATGAAAGGGTTCCCATTTCAGGCCACCAATAGGAAGAGATGTGGAAGCTTGTCACAAAAACAAGAAGTGCTTGGAGGTGAGACTAAGCTGGTTCAGGGAATTGCAGGTCTCCTTCCTTTCTGGTGAGAATAAACTGGGTGTGGGGAGCAGCAGTCAGACCTGGAATGACTGCCTGTGAAGTCGGACATCTATTCTGGAGGCAGTGGGAAGTGTGGATCAGATGAGGGAGGTGATTTCTTCTGGGTCTTCACAGGCTCCATTGGTTGCAGAGTGGACAGCAGCGTGAACAGAGCGGTTAGTGGGAGAGTGAGGAGAAAGCAGACAGCTATGGCACCAAGGTCCAGAATCTTTTCTGAGCACTTAGGAGGAAGATGGAGATGGGGTAGATGTTTGAGGCGGTGGATTGTGGGTCTTCAGGAGTGAGGCAGTTGATGGTCTCTTCTGTCTGTATCCTGGCAGGGCAGTGTGACCTTTGAGGATGTGGCTGTGTACTTCTCCTGGGAGGAATGGGCTCTCCTTGATGACGCTCAGAGATGCCTATACCACGATGTGATGCTGGAGAACTTTGCACTTACATCCTCACTGGGTAAGCTCTTCCACCTGCCCCTGTGCCCTGGGCCAAGCTCTGTGCATCTCTTTTCTCCAGGGGCAGGTGTGTCCCTAGTTGCCTGGATTTCTGCTGTGTTTACAAGGGCTGGGCTGAGTGCTCGCTTCTTTCTCATCTGTATCACTACAGCACCTACTGCCCCAAAGCCTCCTGGGTAAGGGCTTGGTATCACTGTTGTTTTGTCAGCCTAATGGACCCCCATGTCTTGCCCTCTGCCTCACTGGGTGACTCTCAGCACCATAGCACCCTAGTATAGCACCTTCCTTTCCTATAGCTCACATTTGTTTCTGACTGTGCTAGAAGTGTAGTCACTTACATAGTCACTGCTTACACAAATGTAAGTACTACTTACAGATCCTTTGTTTATGTTTTTTTTACTTTATTTTTGTTGTCGCAAAATATACAAAACATTTGCCTAATGGACTAAATGGCATTTAGTCCATTCTCATTGTGCAGCCATCACAATCCTGCATCCATAGAACTTTTTCATCATCCAACAGAAACTCCATACCCATTAATCAGTAACTCCTACCATCCATTGACAGCCACCATTCTACTTTCTGTATCTATGAATTTGACTGAGTGTCTCATGTAGGTGGAATCAGACAGTAGTTCTCCTTTGATGTTTGGCTTACTTAGCATAATATGTTAAAGATTTATCTGTGTTGTAGCATGTGTCAGAATTTCTTCCTTTTTATGACTAAATAATATTGTATGTACAGATTTTGTTTACTCAGTATTCCATCTGTGGACAGTTGGGTGGTTCTGCCTTTTGTTTCTCGTGAATCATGGTGTTATGAAATGGGTGTGCAGATTTCTTTTACTGTCCTTGCTTCAATTCTTTTAGGTATATACCCACAACCAGTATTTCTGTATCTGTGATAGTTTTTTTTTTTTTTAATTTTTTGAAAAATCACCATAGTGTTTTCCATAGCAGCTGCACAAAGGTACCAATTTCTCCTCTTTTTGCATATACTTCTTTTCTGTTTTTTTGAGTAATAACCATTATAATTAGTGTGAAGTGGTATCTCATTGTGTTTTGATTTGCATTTCTCTAACGACTAATGATGTTGAGCATCTTTTCATGTGCTTATTGTCTATTTATCTTCTTTGGAGAAATGTCTCTTCAAAAAATCTTTTGAGAATTTTTGAATCAAGTTGATGATTTTTGTTGTTGAGTTTTAGGAATTCTCTCTATATTTTGAGTGTTAACCCTTCATTGGATATGTGATTTGCAAATATTTTCTCCCATTCTGTCAGTTGCCTCGTTCTTATGTTCATGGCATCCTTTGATGTACCAAAATTTTTCATTTTGATGAAGTCCAGTTTGTTTTTCTTTTGTTGCTTGTGCCTTTGATGTCATATCCAAGAAATCATTGCCAAATGCAGTTGTCTTGAAACTTTTCCATTATGTTTTCTTTTAAGAGTTTTGTGGTTGTCGCTGTTAAGTTTAGATCTTTGGTCCATTTTGAGTTAATTTATGTACCATGCAACTTCATTCTTATGCATGTGGATATTCAGTTTTCCCGGCATCATGTGTTGAAAAGTCTGTTTTTCCTTTTTGAATGGTATTGGCCTTCTTTTTGAAAACTGTTTGAACTTACATGAGCAAGCTTATTTTTGAGCTCTTTATTCTTTCATTGGTTTATATGTCTGCCTGGATTCCAGTATCACGCTGTTTTGATTACTGTAGCTTTACAGTGGTATTTGATTTGATATTTAGACATGTGACTCCTTCAACTTTGTTCTTTTTCAAGTTTGTTTTGGCTGTTTGGTGTCTCTTGAGATTCCATATGAATTTTAGGATGAATTTTTCTATTACCACAGAAATTCTCACTGGATTTTTTATAGGATTGCATTGAACATGTAGATGTTGTGGTTAGTTTGGTTTTTGGGGGTTTTTTTGGATAGTTTTGACATCTTCAATATTAAGTGTTCTAATCCATGAGCATAGAAGTTTTTCCATTTACTGTCTGTAATTCTTTTAGCTATGTTTTGTAATTTTTAATGAACAAATCTTACTTCCTTGGTTAAATTTGGTAATTTGTTCTTTTGACAAATACTTTTATCTGTGGAATTGTTTTCTTAGTTTCCTGTTGATTGTTAGTGTATAGAAATATAACTGATTTTTTTTTTCCATTTTATATTCTCTTTCTTTGCTAACTTGATTTATTCTAACAGTTTTGTGGTGGAATTTTTAAGATTTCATGAGATGTGGTGATTCTTACTTCCTTCTTTTCTCTTTTGGATGACTTTTGTCTTTCTTGCCTAATTGGTCTGTCTAGAATTTCTAATAGTATGTTGAATAGTAGTGTTGGAAGCTGGCATTCTTTTCTTATTTGTGATCTTGGAAAAATAGTTTTCAGTCTTTACTATTGAGTTTAATGTTTGCTGTGGGTTTTTAATTTTTTGCTTCCATTATGTTAAGCTAATTTCCTTCTAGTCATAGTTTCATAGTTGAGTATTTTCATCATAAAATGGTGTTGAATTTTGTCAGGTGTGTTTCGTACATTGACTGAGGTGATAACATTTTTTTCCTTTCTGTTAAAGTGATATATTACATTGATCAAACTTTGTATGTTGAATCATCCTGGCATTCTAGATATAAATCCCAGTTGTTTGTGGCAAACATCTTTTTATTATGCTGCTGAATACAGTCTGCTAGTATTTTATTGATTAATTTTGCACTGATAATCATCAAATATATTCCCCTGTAGGTTTCTTTTAGTGTCTTTGCCTGTCTTTATTTTAAATATCAGAGTAATAGTAAGAGCTCCAAATGACATAAATTAAAGCAATTTTGCATTACAAAGTGGTTACATCAGACTGATTCTACCACTGTAGTTGTTGTCCAGGTGGGAAAACACCTGGTTTTACTACTCTGCCATCTTCCTGCTTACTTACTCCTGCATCCTACTACTCTGCCATCTTTACTACTCTGACACTCTTTTGTTGTGTCCATAGGTACTATTTGTAATATTTGAAATATGTTTGCTGTGATCTGTTGTGTCCTGAGTTTTCTGGGCTAGTATTGGCTGCTGACTTGTCCTGTCCTTCCCTTTGGAGTTGTATCATCCAGCTCTCATGCAGTAGCTCAACTGGGGCTAGAGGAAGAGTCTTTTGTGCTTCCCTGGAGGCATATGACTCCACTCTCCACAAGATGGGCCCAGAGGGGACCTGACACAGATGAATAGCAGATGGGAGAGGACATGACTTCAGGGCTTGGTTGAAGTCACATCAAGAATCTCTCTTGTTTTACTTCTGTTTTGGTGCCATTGCCAGTGGCCAAGCTCATCTCCATCTTTCCTCCTCCATTCTTGACACTTTACTGACTTGTCATTTCTGTTAGTTGTTTTTATTCTGACTCCAGCTGAGAGCTACTGTCCACCTCTCTGGACTGCTTACCTTACTCATTCCTCACACTCTTCCCTCCTCAGTGCTTTCCCCCTTTGTAGTGTTCCTACAAAGGTATGCACCTATCTAATAATCCTTAAACACCTGTTAACCTCTGTTCCAGTCAGATTTTTCTGGACCTGAAATAGACTTCTGCACAGCATCACATGTCATCAGCAGATATAATCCTGCTAAAAGCTATTGACATGCCCTACCTGGTGGTCCAGTGATTAAGACTCTGTGCTTCCTCTGCAGGGGGCACTGATTCAATCCCTGCATCCCACATGCCAAGTGTCATGGCCAAAAAAAATAAGGCCATTGACAGAGAATGATCTGTAGCACGTACCTTTCCCCCTGGGCCTTTCTTTGTGTCCTGTGCCTATTGAGGCCTGCACCGTTCTTTGACCTTAGGGACTGAGTGGTGCACAGAAGTTGCTTTCTTAAGGTGACCCCAACTTCCTTTTCCTGAAAACAGTTTCATGGACTGATTCTTTGATGTATCAAGTTACATTTGTGATGCCTTCTCAGAAAGGTTAACGTGTACTTCACCATCACTTCTTTAATTTCAGGCTGTTGGCATGGAGTAGAAGATAAGGGAGCACCTTCTGAAAAAAGCATTTTTGTAGAAGGAGTGTCACAGATCAAGACTCTCAAGGCAGATTCATCTCCCCAGAAGGACCAGCCCTTTGAGAAGTGTGGCCCAGTCTTGAGAGATAATTTTCACTTGCCTGAGCATCAGGAAGCACATCTTGGGCAGAAACCATACACATGTGGGAATCGATTCTATATCTCTGCCAACCTTCAGCAATATCAGGGACAACACATTAGAGAGATACCCATCAGAACTTCTGTGGACACAGCCTTGATTATAAAGAGCTGTGAAACCCATGTGTCAGGGGAATCCGTTTTGTCTGAGGGAATAAGGAAAGACGACTTAGCCAGCATGGGATTTTTCCATCAACTGGTCACTCACACTAATGAGAACCCAAACAACAATAATGAGTGTGAGGCTGTCTTTCATGGTGGGGAAAGGCATCGGAACTGGGGAGAAGGCAAAAAAATCCTCAACTGCACAGATACACTTGTTGAGGACCAACGAGTCCTCGCTAGAGAAGGGCTTTATGAGTGCAGCAAATGTGGGAAAACCTCTACCCGAAGGTGGAATCTGATTCAGCACCAGAAAGTCCACACTGGAGAAAGGCCTTATGAATGCCATGAATGTGGAAAATCCTTTACCCGAAGCAACAGCCTGAAGACCCACAGGAAAATTCACACTGGAGAAAAACCTTATGTGTACAAAGAATGTGGAAAATCTTTTAGTCAAAGATCCAACTTTGTTCAACATCAGAAAGGTCTCTGTAGAGAACGGCTTCATCAGTGTGGTGAATGCGGAAAATCCTTTAGCCGAAGCTCCACCCTCATTCATCACAGGAGACTTCATACTGGAGAAAGACCTTATGAGTGCAGTAAATGTGGGAAATCCTTTAAACAAAGCTCTAGCCTCAGTTCACATCAGAAAATCCACACAGGAGAAAGGCCTTATGAGTGTAGGGAATGTGGAAAATCATTTAGCTGCAAATCTAACCTCATTATCCACCTGAGAGTTCACACTGGAGAGAGGCCTTATAAGTGTCAGGAATGTGCAAAATCCTTTAGCTGCAAATCTAACCTCATTAACCACCTGAGAGTTCACTCTGGAGAAAGGCCTTATGATTGTGCAGAATGTGGACAATCTTTTACTCAAAGATCCATCCTCATTCAACATCAGAGAATTCACACTGGAGAGAGGCCTTATGAATGTCATGAATGTGGGAAATCTTTTAGCCGAAAATTTAGCCTCATTTACCACCGGAAAGGTCACACTGGAGAACGGCCTCATCAGAGAAAAGAAAGTGGGAAATCTTTAATTGCAAATCTAACCTCAATGAACACCTGAATATTCACACTGGAGAAAGATTTCATGAGTCTGGGGACAGTGGAAAATCCTTTAGCCAAAGTTCCAGCCTCATTCAGCATTAGAGAGTTCACAGTGAAAAATATCTTAAGAGTGCAGTGAATGTGGGCAATCTGTTAGCTGCTAATACGGCCTCATTCAATACTAGAGACTTCACACTGGTGAAAGGCCTTAGATGTGCCAGCAGATGCAGTCTAGTATAATTACACTGGAGGAGATAAGTTGTGAGGGAGCCATCTGCCTGAATTAAAACTCATAGATCAGAAAATCTTCAGTAGGGGCATTCCCCTCAAGTTCCAGGTATGTGAGAATCTCTTAGGAGTTGTGTTACAGTTTCTTACCTCCCAAGACCCTCACCAGCTTTATGTCACTGCCAGTTCTATGGCAGAATTCATTTCATCTCTATCACCTGGCAGGTCCACAGTGTGCAAAAATTACCTCCCGACATGCTTAGGTAAGCTGACCTCTGTCCCATCCCCTTTGTGGATGGAAGTAATGAGTAGTCTTAGCTCTTATGGCATCCTCTTTCCCTTCTCATTTCCACAGTAGGGCATGAACCTCATTCAGTTTGGGCCCAGTGGACCCAGTCTGAATTCTGTTGGTGACTTGACAGAAAGGCCTGCATTTTCAGGGACATGTTAGTTTCTAGTGATACTTCTCTTGGATTTTCTCAGCCTCTAAGTCTGGAGGAACTGGAGAACCAAGCTGGGAACTGCATGCCTCATATTACTTTGCACTTTGCAATAATAAAGGCATTAATATTAAGCCCCCTTTGATCTGGGGGTTCTATTCACTGTGTGAGGTGATCTGAAGACAGCTAGGCTATACCAGCATTGAGGGTGGCACAGATTTCATAGGGATCAGGTACACTGTTTGCCTCACATGTCAGTATGAATGAAGCATATAGCTGTCTTTCTGGTTTTGGCACATTGTTCTCCAAAGTCTCCTAGGAAAGACCACAGAGCTTTGGGGTCCTGACTTGTGGACTGTGTATCAGGATTTTTTGTGGGCTCAGAAAACACCCTGGGAAGCCAGGAAGTTGTGCCAACCTCTAGTACTTCTGGGAACATGAATTGTTATTCAGAGTGACTATCACATAATGCTTAGCAGTTAGCCTATGAAAGAACCACATCCCTGATCCCCAGAGTTCACTAGATAGTGCCACTGTAAGACTACAGGGCTGGGGGGAGCCCTCTTGGTAAAGTACCCTGGAGCAGAGGAGACTGCAGTGAAGTAGGTGGAGTGTGCCCCTTCTCCAGTTGTATCAACAGATGCTCCAGTGACTGTGCAGTATCAGTGTGCACAGATGCCCAGAAATTCCCAACCTCCAGTCGTGTGTCTTTTGTGACTGAGGTCATTGTCAAAGAAAATAAGCTATTGGTTTTCTGGACTCCTACATCCTCTCTGGGGTGTTCAGCCAAAGCCCCTTGCCACAGAGGCAGAGAAACAGAGAGAGAAAGGAGAACCCTTAGTCCACAGCGTGGCTCTGTGGCCAGCCAGCATTCCTGTTAACTCAGGTGGGAAGGGATCTATTACTCATCAGTATTTGCTACCACTAAGGCAAGGCTGCTCCTCCAAGGTCGTCAGGAAAGAGAGGTAATATAGGATTGCCAAGCCTGATTTTCTGAAAAGAGTGGGATATCTATGTTTTGCTTTTGAACCATTTTATAAACTTTTATTCTAGTCATCATGCAGTATTCTGTGTCTATTTGAAGTATGCAATTTAAAATTTACATGTAAACCAAGAAAACCTCATCATAATCACAATAATGTAAGTTTCAGCCATCATTGATTTACCTTCCAATAGATTATTTTGTGTGTTCTAGATTTATATCTGATTTTATTCTTAAAATGTTTAATTTTTTCTGATTTTATTCATGGTTCATAATTATTTTGAGATTCTTCAATTATTTATATAAAAATAGTTAATTCTTTTTATTGCTGAACTAGGTATCTTTTCTATACTTATTCCATTTATTTATTCATTCATCTGGTTAAGAGAATTTGGGTTACTTCCAGTTTTGGCTATTCTAAGTAAAGTTGATAGAACAGTTTTATGTACTTTTGTATATATGTATTTTCACTTGTCTTGTGTTAATAACTCAAAGTATAATACCTGAGTCAGAATAGGTGAATGTTTAACTTACAAAATGGCTAAATGGTGACCTTAAATCATTGTTTGCTTTTATATACCCACCAGGTTTATGTAAAATGCCTCCACATTTTTGCTGGTACTTGATATGGTCAGTCTTTTGAATTTACCCTTTTAGTAAGGAAACACTAATTTTAGTTACATCTTAAGGATTCATGGTGTTGAACATTTTTTTTTAATGTGTTTATTTGCCATCTGTATATCTTCTTGGTGAAATATCTGTATATATCTATACTTGTTTTATTTTTTTTCTCGTTTTACTTTTAATATTGTGATTATTTACCTTTTTATTAACAAGTAATCAGCTCATTTTTGTTCCTTAATTTTTATGCATTCTGTACAATGTAATTACCACATTCACCATATACTTATATAAGTTTAATCTGCATTGTTTATATATTCTTAAGCCTAGGCTTTCAAAAACATATTAAGTCTTGGTTTGTAGTGTTTTCCAATTTCCCTTGTATAAATACTCTCACTTTGGCCAATTTCAAACTGCCAGCATGGTTTCACCGAACGTGGAGTTGGGAAGAGTGGCTAGAAATCCATCATTCTAACTCCAGGAACTACAATAATCTGTAGGACTCAGATAATAATAAAACAGTAAAATTATTAGGAAGTGACAAGTTCTGAATATTTGTTTCATGAAAGTATAATTGACTGAACATACATACTGCATGTGTTTAAGATGTACATTTTGATGTTTTGATACACACTTAAAACACCCCTGAAACCAAAATATTCATTGGAAACAAAAGACCATCTACTGATATATTAATGACACTTATTCAGTTAATATTAGTGACACTCAGTTAAATTATTCAGTTCACTATCTCAGTTATTCAAGAAGGAAAAAGCAGAGCATGCAGGATATTTCAAGTACAGGCAATTGTTGAGGGAAAAAAACAAAAAAACAAACTTTGAAATTATTTTTCACACAAGGGATCAGAAAGAATGCTTATTGGGAATTCCCTGGCAGTCTAGTGGTTAGAGCTCCACACCTCCATTGCAGGGGACACAGGTTCCATCTTTGGTTGGGGAATTAAGATCCCGAATGCTGTGCAGTGCAGGCAAAAAAGGAAAATGCATATTAAAAGTTGAGATGCAAAACAAAAAAGAAGTTGAGATGCAATTTTCTAGCGTTTTATTTTGGAGTCAAAACCATACGGTTAAAAAAAAAAAACATACTGTTTTCAGTATGAATCCTTTGATAATTTGTGTCTATGTTCTTGTTGAGGGAAAAGCCCTGAGTAATCCACCATAATTCAGAATAATTGGAGTTCTATAAAGTGATTGGGGAATTTCAGTACATTTAAAAGCAATCAGAGGGAGCATGAAAGTGAAAGTGAAGTCACTCAGTCGTGTCCGACTCTTTGTGACCCCACGGACTGTAGCCAACCAGGCTCCTCTGTCCATAGAATTTTCCAGGCAAGAATACTGGAGTGGGTTGCCATTTCCTTCTCCAGGGGATCTTCCCGACCCAGGGATTGAACCCGGGTCTCCTGCATTATAGGCAGATGCTTTTACCGTCTGAGCGACCAAGAGGGAGCGTAGTTATCATTTAAAGTGTTTTTAGCTCTAGACATTCTCAATACTATCACCCATACTTAACAGAGGAGCAAATTTTAGGCCCTAATTTCGTAAGTTATCCAGTGCATGTAGACTAGGCTTTATTGAAGACTGTATCTCTCTCTTTCTCACATATCAATTGTCTATATTTGGTAAATACTGTAATCACAAATATAATTAGTGCTAATGTTTTGGGAAGAAAATAGTTGCCTATTTCAGGGCTGGGTCTTGAAGGGCATGTCTCACAAGCTACAACCATGCAGCTGTATGCAGGCATCTGTGTGTGCTAAGTCACTTCAGTTGTGTCCCATTCTTTGTGACCCTGTGGGCTGTAGCTCACCAGGTTCCTATGTCCATGGAATTCTCCATGCAAGTGGGCAGCTGCCGTGCTTTTCTCCATGAGGTCTTCCCAATCTGGATTGAACCTGCGACTCTTCTGTCTCCTGCATTGGCAGGCAAGTTCTTTACCACCTTCTGGCAGGGGCTAAAATAGCACAATGGAAATAAATCCAACATCCAGGAGGTCAGATCCAGAGAGGGAAAACAGATGCCACTGTAAGTGAATTCAAATGTCACTGAAAGGATTCACAACAATAATTGATTCATTTCATACTTATACAGATGGGAAGGAAAATATTTGTGTTAGATTTATCCTCATCTGTGTTTACATGATCTTTTCCAAATAACTTTAAGCACAAAATAGCAAAAGGAATTAGTAGACAAAAGTAACACAATTTGGTCAATTAAATGAGAAAAGACCAGAAATTATCTGGAAAACATAACAAAAAATTATCTTTTATATAAAAATGAGGTTCATTAGCATAAAGTGAGAAGTAACCAATTTTGTTTACATCTGAGACACCACCATAGATGTTAAGTATCCTGGGCGGGTTGGCATCTTATGGTGGATTACAATACATTGATCCCATCCATTGAGGCCCCTATACCTCATGTAACTCAAATGAACATGCCATTCAGTCTTTATAGGGCAATACTTTACTGTTATATGTATTGTTTAGTTACTCAGTCATGTACAACTCTTTGGCAACCCCGTAAATGTAGCCTGCCAGGCTCCTCTGTCCATGGGATTTCCCAGGCAAAAATACTGGAGTGGGTTGCCATTTCCTTTTCCAGATGATCTTCTGAACCCAGGGATCAAATCTGTGTCTCCTGCTTTGAAGGTGGGTTCTATATGAATTGTAAATAAGCACATGAAAATAGTGTCATTATTGTTTAAGGAAATATGAGTGAAAACCACAGTGAGGCCCCTCTGCACACTTATTTTCATGGGTAGCATTAAAAGACTGACAATATCCAGGTGTTGAAGATATGATACGAAAAAAAGCAGAACTCTCATACATTGCTGGTAGGAATGCATAGTAAAAAACTTGGAAACACTGGCGGTTGATAAAGTTAATCATCCACTTATTCCTCACTATAATTGAAATGGAAACCCTGTGTCCACAGAAATACTTGTATGTATTCGCGCATTTGGGCTTCCCTGGTGGCTCAGTGATAAAGAATCCATCTGCCTGGAGAATCCCATGGACAGAGGAGCCTGGCAGGCTACAGTCCATGGGGTCGCAAAAGAGGCAGACGTAAGTTAGTGACTAAACAGCAATTCTTACATTTCCAGAAACTTTATTCTTCAAAGCCTACAACTAGGTAGCAAAAACAAACATCCATCTACAGATGGATGGTTAAGAAAGTGTTATATTTATCAGTGGAGTACTCCCCATCAATATGAAGAAATGAACTACTGACACAAGGGGGAGAAAACATCAGTTTCAAAGCGTTATAATAAGTATGGATGTGTGCGTCATGTGTATCCACAACTGCCCTAGACTAAAAGCCTACTGAGGTTGGATGTTCACATCTCACAGGAAAACGAAGGCCTGGGATCTGGCCCTCAGCTGCCCAGTTCTGAGGGGCCACCCCAGGTGACATAACTGAAGATTTGCTCCTCACCTGGAGACAGGCTGGGATGTAGGACCTGAGACCCTTTGCTGCAGTGCTTGCACGTGGACAAACATCTCCTTGAATGGCAGATACAAAGAAGCTTTAAGGGACTAAAAATAACTCCATGCGTGGGCAGTTGGGGCAAATTATAAATAATAAAATACAAAAAGGCCCAAAGCCAACTGCCACCTTTGAGGTACTGCGTGCTAGGAGCAAAAGCTAAATTACAAGAAGTACTACACATGATCCCTGCACACAGTGCCTCCACAGAGGGGTGGGCAGACCCCCTGATCTGCCCCTGCCCTCGCTGCATTTAAGGGACCTGCTTGCCCCTCCTCCAGGAGCCAGCAAGGGCATCTGCTCCCTGTGCTTGCTCTGTTGTTCTGTGACATGAGTTCCAATAAAGCCTTGCCTGAATTTCTCATCTGGCTCTTTATTGACTTCTATTTATTAGGAAAACCCAACAAGCTGAGTTGGTAACAATCTCTGAGCTAGACTAAATGGCTGCAGACTAAGGGCCACTGGGAGATGGAAGAAGGCTTCGCAGGTGGCTCAATGGTAAAGAATCCACCTGCCAATGCAGGAGACGCGGGTTAAATCCCTAAGTCAGAAAGATCCCTTGGAGGAGGAAATGGCAACCTGGGAAACCCCAAGGACAGAGGAGCCTGGCAGGCTGCAGTCCATGGGGTTGCAAAGAGTCAGACACAATTGAGCACTCACACATTGAGAGATCTGAGAAACACTGCCGCACCCTCAAGTTCAATGAGCTGTACCATTTGCTGATTAGGAGGCTTTGCCGTGTGTGTGTGTGTGTGTGTGTGTGTGTGTGTGTGTGTGTGTGTGTGTGTGTGTGTGTGTGTGTGTGTGTGTGTGTGTGTGATTTTAGTTCCGTGTGTGTGTGCGTGTGTGTTAAGAGATTTTAGTTCCTGCTTGCCGTGTGTGTGTGTGTCAATTGTGTGAGAGAGAGAGAGATTTTAGTTCCGTGTGTGTGTGTAAGAGAATTTTAGTTCCCTGCTTGCCGTGTGTGTGTGTGTGTGTGTGTGTGTAAGAGAGATTTAGTTCCGTGTGTGTGTGTGTGTGTGTGTGTGTAAGAGAGATTTTAGTTCCCTGCTGTACCATTTGCTGATTAGGAGTCTTTGCCGTGTGTGTGTGTGTGTGTGTGTGTGTAAGAGAGATTTTAGTTCCCTGCTGTACCATTTGCTGATTAGGAGGCTTTGCCGTGTGTGTGTGTGTGTGTGTGTGTGTGTGTACATTGGGAGATCTGAGAAACACTGCCGCACCCTCAAGTTCAATGAGCTGAGGCTTTGCCGTGTGTGTGTGTGTGTGTGTGTGTGTGTGTGTGTGTGTACATTGGGAGATCTGAGAAACACTGCCGCACCCTCAAGTTCAATGAGCTGAGGCTTTGCCGTGTGTGTGTGTGTGTGTGTGTGTGTGAGAGATTCTAGTTCCCTGACCAGGAATTCAACCCATTCCCTCAGCAGTGAGTGCTCAGAGTCCCAACCACTGGACCTCCAGAGACTTCCCAGGACTCTTGCTTTCTTGCCTTCTGGCCTCCTTCCCATTCCTACCAGCCTTTGTACACATGCCCTCACATAACATCCTCATGGCACCCCCGGCCGGGTCACCTGTGCCTCTATCTTCTTGTCCCCTGACTCTCCCACAGGTATCAGCCTGCCTCATCCCTGAACTTCGGCCACCTCCTCCCACATGCTTGAGAGTCCAGCAACTTCAGGATCATGTCCGCACCTGACTTAGACTGCCGAACCACCCACACAGTCTCCTGCCTGATCATCACGTATTTTCCACTCTCTTGGGGAGGGATCCAGATCTTGGTGCATCTACTTCCATTTCTTTCTGTATCCCACAATGAGTGTTTATTTACATACCTGTTTTTGTCTGTGCTGTGTCTTTCTTGCTGTGCACAGCCTTTCTCTAGTTGTGGAGAGCGGGGCTACTCCAGTTGCGGTGCGCGAGCTTATTGCAGTGGTTTCTCTTGTGGAGCACAGGCTCTAGGGTGAGCAGGCTTCAGTAGCTGCAGCACTCTAGAGGGCTTAGAGGGCGGGTTCAGTACCACAACTAGTTAATAGGTGTTAGCCACTGTTTTGGAGGCATAAAGCAGAGAAAATCCCTTCCCCCAGGTGGATCACAAACTTTGTTCTTTTATGCTTTCTATTTCATTCTCCTACCCTTGGCCTTTTAGGTGTCATCTTCAGTCTGATCATCAAACTCACTGATTCATTCTTTAAATGCCCCTAAATAAATAAATAAACAAATAAATACCCCTGTCCTATGTGGGCTTCCCAGGTGGTGCAGCAGTTAAGAATCCACCAGCCGATGTAGGAGACACAGGAGATGTGGGTTTGATCCCTGGCTTAGGGAAGATCCCCTGGAGGACGAAATGGCAACCCACTCCACTATTCTTGCCTGGGAAATCTCATGGACAAAGGAGCCTGGTGGGCTGCAGTCCACGGGGTCGTACACAGCTGAGCGACTGAGGACACACACATGCATCCTCCTCTGTATTCTATTCTGTCCTTTCTTTATCAATGTTGTCTATAACCAACACTTTTCCTAAAAAGCATATAGTCTTGCTCCTATGGCTTTTTTCTCCTCACCTCCTGGCTTACTTTTTCCCCTTAATTTCATTTGTTTATGCTTTTCTTCCAGTTCTTTATTCCGTATAGCATATGTTACTTACTATGACTTGTGAGGCTGCCATTCTTCTTCCATGTCTAGTTATTTCCCCCTGGATGTATGAGTTGCCCTGTGTGTGTGTGGAGGAAAGACCAAGTTCAGGCCAGAAGCCTTGGAGGACACACATATGTGAAATGACTAGGCAGGGCAGGGAAGGGAGTCCAGCTTTCACCACAATAGGCCACCAGATTCATCTGTTTTAACCTTAACTTGGCCAGGTAGAGGCACCATCTGAGCTGTGATCCTCAAAGTCTGTGGGATGAGAGGGCCTGGCCTGACAAGCCAGGACTGCTCATCAGCCTGACCTCTCCTCAGTCTATACAGGAAGTCATTGAGTGTCCCAACGCCATGTAACTGAAACCGCTGTGTGTGTGTGTGTGTGTGTGTGTGTGTGTGTGTGTGTGTGTGTGAATTAGCAAAGGGTTTCAGGACAGGAAGGGCACGACATATGGAATGCTTCCCGAATTTGCATGTCATCCTTGCGCAGGGGCCATGCTAACCTCTGTGTTGTTGCAATTTTATTAAATGTGCTGCTGAAATTAGCATGAAGCCACTTTTCTTTCTTTTTAAATGTTTTTTTAAATTTATTTGGCTGCCTCGAATCTCAGTTGTGGCACACAGGTCTTGAGCTCCCAGGCTTCAGTAGTTGCAGCCCGTAGACTTAGTTGCTCCAGGGCATGTGGAATCTTACTACCCCAATCAGGGATGGAACCTGTGTCCCTTGCACTGACATGTGGATTCTTAACCACTGGGCCAGCAGGAAGTTCCCCAGAAACTGCTCTGCTTTAACTCCTCCTTCCCGCAGCTTAGGACTCTGATCAAGACAAGTCTGAGACGACCTCAGTTCCCAACAGGACTCTGCTAGTTGCTGTCAGCTGTGTTTCTCCCTGCAGTTTTGAGATGTGATCAGCAGCCCTCCCAAGAAGACCATCTCTTCCGCACCCGAAACTGTCTTGAGGTTCCCATTCCATAAACCAAGTACGTAAGTCTGATTCTGCCTTTCCTGCAGCAGCCACAGTAGGTCAGGCCACACTCTCTCACACCTGGAATATTCATTTCAAACTGACATATCATTAATGAGACCTGCCAAATCCCAAATGCTCTGTAAATCACTGGAGATAACAGAGCCAAGCAAAATAGAAACAAAATTCCTACCAATGGGGACTGACAGGCAATAAACAAGGCGCGTAAGGAGAATATAGAGTTTGATGGAGATCAGTGCTCTGGAGAAAAAGCTGAGAGGGTAAATAGAGAGAAACTGGGGCGGGGGTGGGGAGGTCCTGAGTTGTAGAAAATGGGTCCAGGGCAATTCTCACTGAGAAGCAGATGTTTGAGAAAAAAGACCTGGAGAGAATTCGAGGAGAACTCCAGGGTTCTTCTCCCAGAGACAGAGGGAAAGGGGATAAAAGCCTAAGATGGGGGTGAAGCCTTGGGGTTCTGGGAACAGCAGCGTCAACGAGGATGGCACGGAGGAAGCAAAGGGGCAAGAGGAGGGGCTGAGATGCCCAGGACCCCAGAGCTGGGTCAGCAGGGCCTCCAGCCACCGTCAGCACGCCCATTTCTACACTGTGGTATCACCGCACTCTCCTGCCTGGGGCGAGGCAAGCCCAGAAACAGCGTGTAAATACTAAGGGTGAGTTGACAGGTATTTTAGGTCCATTGAATCTGATGACACAAACGAGCTTGCATTTTGTATGGCTTTGTTTTTGTGTTAATTTCACATTGCTGATAATTCATTTTTATGGAATTATATGAAACTGCGAGGCTAAGGGAAATGGAGAAGTTCTTTACAAGAGGCGGTCTGAGCCACTGGGAGCTTCCACAGACAAGGGACATGTGCGGACTTGTTAATAACAACAGATCCGGACTTAATCCCTGGCAGTCCAGAGGTTAAGACTTCGAGCAGGCGGGGTCGGGATTGATCCCTGGTTGGGGAACTAAGATCCTGCATGTCACGTGGTGTGGAAAAACTTTTTTTTTTTAATGTTTTTTTAAAGTGTCCCTCTGATGACTGCTTCAGGAATAGAAAGACTTGTGAGGGGATTCCCTGGAGGTCCAGAGGTTAGGACTCCAGCTTTCCCTGCCATGACCCTGGGTTCTATCCCTGGTTGGGAAACTAACATCCCACAAGCTACATAACAGCACCCCCCACTCCCTGACAACAAAAAAGACTGATGGGAGAGGTCAGTCAGGAGCTGACCTCATTAATCCGAGGGAGGGATAATGGGGCTGCAGGAGTAACAGATTCTGGATATAACTTGAAAGCAGACAATATTAGGACTACTCCAAAAGTCCTTTCTCTCAGAAAGCTCTCCGTCTGCTTCCCTAACTCTCCTCTCATCTTCCAGGGGGTCACTCACTCCACTAGTCAGGAAACAGAAGTGCTGGATTTTCCTGAAATCCCTTCCTCCCGCCTTCCCCTGAGTGAGTACACAACACACCCCCACCAGATTTTCAGACCAGGCGCCAGTCACTATGTAAACACCTTCCCCCTCCTCCCTCCCCACAAGTCCATCAAACATCGTGCACTTTCTTTACCTAAAATAAGCACTGCTCTTTCCCTTCCCACTAAATGATCTTGGTTTCCAGCCATGTGATTCTTTTGTTGGACTAGGAACACTTTCTTTGGGATCCTGGGGGCACCCTTGGACTCAGCACCACAGGAGGAGAGACTTTTTCTTTGTCTCTGTTTTTGTTTTGGCCCAGCCTCACGGCTTGCTGTATCTTAGTTTTCGTGGCCCTCACCAGTGAAAGAGCCAAATCCTAACTACTGGACCCCCAGGGAATTCCCAGAAGGAGGGAATATTAGCCTTACTCTCTGCTTCACTTGGAATCCACAAATCTTGGAAAATTGGAAAGTGTTAAGTTTGTATAAGACTCATTTGTGACAAAACTTTGGGACTTTCCAGGTGGCTCAATGGTAAAGAATTTGCCTTCCAATGCAGGAGACCAGAGTTCAATTCCTGGGTTGGGAAGATCCCCTGGAGAAGGAAATGGCAACCCACTCCAGTATTCTTGCCCGAGAAATCCCATAGCAGAAGAGCCTGGTGGGGTACAGTCCATGGGGTCACAAAAGAGTCAGACACAACTTGGAGACTAAACAGAAACGATGACAGAACTTGACCAGAACACACCTGAGATTATACTTTCTATCCCCACTTCAGTGCAAGTGTTGTTACATTTCACTGCAGAAATAGAAGTGTTTGACTGTGGCCTATTGCCCCAGGCCCAGGGCTGGTATGTAATACTACTGGAAAGCCTGAGAGCTGCCGCTAATGAAGCTTCCAATGGAGATCCCATCAACAGGCACACTTTATCCAATCAGGCCTTTAAATGCATTACTGTCCTTGATCCTATAAAAAGGAGGAGCCTTGGGCGGGCACATCAGATGAACTCAGTTGAGAAGGGGAGTCATACAGGGAAGAGTCCTCAGCCTTCAGCTCAGGGTCACCCAGCTTGGAGTTCAGTCTTCTGGGGGAGGTGAGTTTCCTGAACAAAAGGAAAATTTGCCATTTCATGTGTGTGTGTGTGAGTGTGCACTCCTGTGTTTGTACACATAGCTCTGGGGAGAAAATTCCTAGATACAAAGACATGGATGCCTCACAGGCATGGGGGATGGTCTGTCAGAACCACTGATCAGGCCGTGCAAAATCTGGCCCAACTGAAGCCAACTTCTCCTAGGAAAGTCTGTGTCTGGCTTGGTTTTTAATTTTTTTCAGTCACTAAATCATGTCCAACTCTTTGCAACCCCATGACTGTAGCCTGCCAGGTTCCTCTGTCCATGGGATTCTCCAGGCAAGAATACTAGAATGGGTTGCCATTTCCTTCTCCAGGGGATTTTTATGACTCAGATCAAACCCAAGTCTCTTGTATTGGCAGGCAAATTCTCTACTGCTGAACCCCCAGGGAAGTCCTCTGGAGGTCCGGATGGAAGTCGAGGTTCATGGCCAATTGAGGTGAGGGTGGGGCTGAAAGTGAAAGGGTGTGTATCAGTTATTTAGTGGACTTTTACTCTGTGCTTACCATGTGCCAGTGAATACTCCATGTGCTTCATATGTAGTAATTATTTTGGTTCTTGTGGCAATTCTGAACTGGGTGTCCTTAGAGATCAGAGCTCCCATGACAAGGATGGAGGCCTGATGGCATCATGTATGGGATCACACAGCTTGGAAATTCCAGGCTCCTGATTAAGAACACTGGCAATATGGAGTGGGGGAAGGGTAGTTGTTTTGTTTTCTCTTGAGATATAATAGCCATATATATTGTATTAGTTTCAGATGTACTACATATGACATATTTGCATGCATTGGGAAATAAATCACCACAATAAGTCTAGTTAGCATACATCAGCATACATCATTACATTTCTTTTTCTTGTGATGAAAATACGACAATTTTGTATTCCAAAAGTTGTCTAAATATGACAATTTTGAATTCCAAGTCTTAGCCATAATGCTGCTCCGCAGCCTTGCTTGTGTGAAATTGAGTGCATGGCTGCAAATGTGACCATGTGGTCTGTGTATGCCTGGAGAAGTCCACAAAGAAAACACCTGGGACTTCTCTGGCCATCCAGTGGTAAAGACTCAGAGCTTCCAATGCATGGAGTGTGGGTTTGATCCCTGGTTGGGGAACTAAGATCCCACATGCCACATGGCCAAAGAAAAGAGAACTCATACGGAGTCCCAGGGGTATTACACCAGAAAAAAAACAACAACAACAATAGAAACCAATGAACTTGGATGTAGATAACTAGCCACTACACCTAAGATGGGGTGGGAGGGGTGAGGACAAGCAGAGGCAAAGCCTGGTGGAATCAGGAAGGACTTGGTGCTTTTCACTGAGAGCAAGAGGGAGCCATAGAGGAAATTTTAAGTGGAGCAGTGGAGTCTGACCTAAGCAGATTAGCATTTTAAAAAGGTTGACTGAATAGGTGTGATAAGTGGATCCTTGTTCCTGTTTAGACACACTGAGTCCTGTCCAACTCTTTTGAGACCTGGTGGTCTGTAGCCCGCCACGTTCCTCTGTCCATGGAATTCTCCGAGCAAGAATGTTGGAGTGGGTTACCATTTTCTTCTCCAGATCTTCCCGACTCAGGGATCAAACCCAAATCTCTTCTGTCTCTGCATTGGCAATTCTCACTGAGCCAGAAGCCCTGATTAGGGGGAGGGCAAAGATGTGTTCAGTGTTCTCCTGTAGGGTTTTTCCTAGAATCATCTTTGCCTCATTCACTGATGAGATCAGGGCGGCTAATCTGATCAGATCACCAGGTGAGGTTGACACAAAGCATGATATCAGTTAACAGAAATTAATTAGGTATTTGGAAGCCCACATATCAATCCCAACAAACACCCCCACTTTCTAATCTTGTGGCATGATTTACTTTAAAAAAACAAAACAAAACAAAAACAAATCCAGAGACTTCCCTGGTAGTCCAGTGGTTAAGATTCTGCGCTTTCACTGCTGAAGGCATAGGTTCGATTCCAAGACCCATGGCTGAACAAAAAAAATAAATAAATAATCTTTGAAATGTTAATTGTATAGAAAAATAAAACACAATTAGAACAATAATATAGTAAGAGGATTAAATCTTTTGTTTGACATCCCAAGGGATGTGCCTATGGTTCTTATTGTTTAGTCACTCAGTCTTGTCTGACTCTTTGCGACCCCATGGACTATAGCTCGCCAGGCTCCTCTCTCCATGGAGTTTCCCAGGCAAGAATATTGGAGTGGGTTGCCATGCCCTCCTCCAGAGGATCTTCTTGACCCTGGGAACAAATTTGAGTCTCCAGCTGGGCAGGCAGTTTCTTTACCTCTGAGCCACCAGGAAAGCCTGTGCCTATGGTTGCCCAGATCATATGCTTTATAGTTACAAATCAGTATTGAGCAATGCAAGCTTCACCTCTGAATCCTACACTCCAGTGGAAAAGGACAGGCATTAGAGACAGATCAATATAAAATTATTACTTTGATAATATCAGTGAAGCAACGACAAATGTTTTTCATAAGGAAGGGTAATTGTTGATAGAAAAAGAGAGAAGAAGTGAAAGTAAAGGGAAAATTTTTAAAGGAATGTATCATCAAGCTTACACAGGGTATATCTGGGCTGGGTCTGCAGACTTGTGTCTGCTGTCGGAGTTTCCAACCCAAGATGATCATGTGTATGGATTCCAGCCTGCCTATTTCATTAACTTTATTGTCCTTTTTTTGTAGTAGTTTGTTTTCTTATAATGACTGAAGGGATATCTTTGTATTGATACTAGATCATTGCCTTCATTCAGTTCAGTCAATTCCAATTATGATTTAAGACTCATTTATTATTTTAAAATAATTATTTTGCTTTCTTTATTTGACCACACTGGGTCTGAATTGTGGTATGCAGGAGGATCTTGTTCCCTGACCAGGGATGGAACCCAGACACCCTGCGTTGAGAGTGTTGAGCCTTAGTCACTGGACCACGAAGGAAGGTCCCCCATTTCCTGTTTAAATCTTTTTAAAAACTATTTACTTGTTTATTTTTATTTTTTGGTTGCACTGGGTCGTTGTTGCTCTGCATGGGCTTTCTCTAGTTGTGGTGCACAGGCTTCTCACTGCAGTGGGTTCTTCTGTTGTGGTGGACAGGCTCCAGGCTCACAGGCTTCAGCAGTTGCAGCACGCAGGCTAAGTAGTCATGGTACCCAGGCTTCATTGCTCTGTGGCATGTAGAATATTCCTGGACCATGGATCGAACCTGTGTGCCCTGCATTGACAGGGGGATTGTTATCCACTGTACCACCAGGGAAGTCCACCCCTCCTTATTATTTTAAGTTAAGTTGAATGTTTTTATTGAAATGTAATGCACATACAGAAAAAAGAAAAAGTGAAAGTATATATATATATAGCTTGACAGAGAAACATTCCTGTATAATTCCCTCCGAGATCAAGAGGTAGACTGTCGCCCACTAAAACTGGAAGTTCAACATTCCAGGCACTCTCTCATTAGTCCCAGGCAAACTGGGGTGGGGTCCTCCATAAGTACCTATTCCAGGATCTACCAGTGCTTCCAAAAATGTAACCAACATCCTAAATAATATTGATAATACTTAAATACTTTTCAATGAACATGAATGAGAAGACACAAAATGTATAGTTTAGTGCCTGGATTATTTCATTTAACACTGTATTTTGTGATTATTCTATGTTGTTGCATAGAGGAGTTCATTTCTTCTCAGTCTATCAAATATACCTTGACATCAATTAATTGTAATCTGTCCCATTTAATGCTGGACACTTAGATTATTTACAGCATGGAAATATTATGAATTATGTTGATATAAACATTCTTGTATATGTCTGTGATGCACATGAATATATTTTTCTGTTGAGTACAGGCAGAGAAGTAAAACTGATGAGTCACAGGGGATGCATAAATACAGATTTATTACATACTAATCAAAGCATTTCCAATGTGAGGTCTCACCAGCAGTGATTGAGAGTTCCAGGTCCTCCAATCCATGCCACAGCTAACTATTTTATTCTAGGGCTTCTGGGAGGTAGTGATTTTGTAGCTTGTTGTTGTAGTTTTATTTTACATTTCTGGGATTACTAATAATGTTGCCATTTTCTCCATTTGATTATTCACTAAATATCTAGTAGAATTGGTCCATGAACTCAGTTGAACCTGGATTTTTTTTGTTTCTTTTCAACTATGACAATGTTGTAGTTAACTACATATTTCTTCTGTCTCTAGCTTTGCAGTCCTTGAACATTGTTGAAAGAGATTGCCCGAGAAACAAGTCAGTGGAGACTGAATCCCTCAAGTTGCAGCTCTCTGAGAATTCTTGTTAAGAATGGCTTCAGACCGCAGAATCTCCTTTGAAGGTGAACCATCCAGGAGGGATCCTGGGTCAGAAAATTCACCCACCCAAGGATCTGCCGTCCAGGAGGAAGAGGGGATCCCTGAGTTCCCCAGCACTCAGCTCAACTTACTTCAAGACAGCAATAATTCAAGTGCAAGACAAGAACTGCAAAGACTCTATCACTTATTTCACTCATGGCTGCAGCCAGAAAAACACAGCAAGGATGAAATAATTTCTTGTCTGGTCCTGGAACAGTTTATGATCAATGGGCACTGCAGTGACAGGTCCATTTTACAGGAGAAATGGAATGCAAGTGGCAGAAACCTGGAGAAACTCATGGAGGATCTGACGGACGATGGCATGAAGACACCCGGCTTAGTAAGTAGGGGTTCTGATCCAGAGTGAGGGACGTGGGAGTGTCAGGAATAAATAGTCTGTTGGAGTTACCTGGAAGTAGAGAAAGAAGAGTTATTACAGATGGTAACCAGGCTTTGTTCACAGGTCCACGTCCACATGCAGGGACAGGAAGCCCTCTTTTGTGAGAATATGCCCTTAAGACAAGTTATCATTCACTTCACAAAACAGTTGTCGACAGGAACCCCAACAAGAGAGAATGCGGGGACAACCTCCTGGACTCCTCAAGATATGTCCCTGGAAACAGGACAAAGTGAGTGGGCAGAGCCCAGGTCCCAGAGGGGTGGCCCATGTGGGCTCTTTCTTGGGTGTAATTTCACTGAGTCACTTTTTCTCTCCCTACAGAAAATGAAGATAAAGAAAATGATGACAACTTTTCTGTGAAAACTCATCAAGTAAGTGACAGCATTACTGGTCCAAGCAATCAAATACCTTCCCTACTCATTGTCCAAGAAGAGAACAGTCCGAGGCTGGAAGAAGGAGGTGTTTCTCTGGAGAATCCACGAAGCTCCAGAAGAGGAGCAGGCCCAGGCCCCTCCAGGCCCCAGGACGGATCCCTCAAAGGACCCTCTACTCAAGATGTCCTCATGGAAGTGGAAGCAGACCAGGTCACCCCTGAGCCTGTTTCTACCCACCAGAGCTCTGAGGGGACTTCTGCATGTGGGGAACACCGGGAAAGATCCCATAGAGCCCCAGAAGTATACAGATGTGAGAGGTGTCCCAAGACCTTCAGGCATTCCTCTCGGTTCAGAGTTCACCAGAAAAGACACAATAATGAGAGGACATGTGTTTGTGCCGAGTGTGGCAAAGGCTTCTTCCAGGCTTCAGACCTCCATGTGCATCAGAGGATTCACACAGGAGAGAAGCCCTTCGCGTGCAGCACATGTGAAATGGCCTTCACCCACAAAACCAACCTTCGGGCTCATGAGAGAACCCACACGGGAGAGAAGCCCTATGAGTGTTCCCTCTGCCAGAGATGCTTCCGCCAGTCCTCCACCTACCACCGCCATCTTAGGTTTCACCAGAAAACTACCCTCAAAAGTGCTCCACACTAAATTAATCTTCCTTGGCTACGGCCCCAATGTGTAATGGATATAAATATGTATGTGAATATGTAGATTTCCATAGTATTTCTCCATTTAGATTATACTTTATAAAAATAATTAAAAGAAAAAGAAAAAAAGTGGGGGCTTTCCTGACAGTCCAGTGGTTTGGACTCTGTGCTTCCACTAGAGGACATGGGTTCCACCCCTGGTCAGGGAACTAAGATCCCAAATGCTGCACCATGCCACCCAAAAAAAGTACAAATTAAAAAATAGGGGGAAAAAAAAAAGGAAGAGAAATAAAAAAATGTTAAATAGAATTTTCTAACTGTATTTTCCATTTATTGTTTCACCCAACTTTAGACACGTGCCTCATGTGAGAAGACAGTTAGTTCCAAGCCCAGGACACAAACACTAGCTCGCAGTGGTCGCATCAGACTTTCCCTGCCTGCTCCCCTGTTCTCCACTCACACCCTTTACCTCTAGTGCATCCACAGGCACCTAAAAAAGGTGAGCAGAGATGGAAACTCAGAAAAGAAGCCTAACTGAAGAAAGGAACACTTTATATTTAAAAATATATATAATCATTTCTTAAATTCAGTGGCTTACAATTTGATAGGTAAACTGGACCTAAATAAGACTGGTACTGAAAGTTGCAGTATGCAATTTTATTAACATGCCAGAAAAGTCCAATGTGTTCCATTAATTTCTTCCAGTAGATGGAGCTTATGGGTGTAGAAGCAGCTTACTCGCAGAATCAGTTTGAAAGTTCACTTTGGAAAAAGTGGATTCTGTGTACAGCCAAGGCAAAGGCATATATGCCAGTTACTTGGAATACATTTGTGAACTGGTTTCCAGTAGGAAATTAGGCTTCAGTTTCACTGAACAACTGGAAGGTGCCACATAGAAATGCCTGAATTCTGGAATGGGTAAATCTGACATCTCTCTGATTCCCTTGATACTTCCATAGAAGGGAGAACTACCTGGGTGCGGATAGTGTGGAAATGCTCCAGATAAATGTAGAGAAGCCCTCCTTTAAAAAAAAAAAAAAGCATTGCCATCTCTGAAGGAAAGCTTTAGAAGAACGTTTTTTTTTTTTTTAAATAACTATTTTCTTAAATTATTTATTTTTTAGTTGTGCCGGGTTTTCATTTCTGCACATGGGCTTTCTCTAGTTCACTAAGCGGGAACATTTTCCTTGTGGTGCAAAGGCTTCTCATTGTGTTGGCTTCTCTTGTTGTGGAGAACCGGCTCCAGAGCACAGGCTCAGTAGTTGTGGCGTACAGGTTCAGTTTTCCCTTGGCACGTGAACTCTTCTTGGACCAGAGATCAAACCCGTGTTCCCTGCATTGGCAGGCAGGTTCTTATCCACTGGACCACCAGGGAAGTTCTATCCATCTTCTTGCCTGGGCTGTCTCCAGGTGTTTTGCTACTGTGAATATTCTTGAAAATCTTGGTATTAAAGAAGGCTTTTCTTTGGAAAGACCTCTGGGAGGTGGGCTGTGAAACATAGCCAAAATACGTGTATTGGAGTCTGCCTAGTTCCCCAGAACAGAGCTCTGAAAACTCTCGTATTTTCCTAAGAGATAAAAACACAAGGAGCATCTTCTGTTCTACTCTTTGGTTTTGGACTCTGGCTCCTGATACAGAAGCAATTCATACTTTGAAATTTCTAGGTTGAAAGGAGTGTCTTTTCATCTCTTAGTGAGGTGATGCTTGGTGGGTTCCTGGATGGCTTCAGGATGGGGGCTCATCACTGGAAAGACCAAACCATGATTAGAAACTTGGAACATTTAGCTCCACCCCGCCATCCTTCTGGAAGTGGAGAGGGACTGGAGATTAAGTTAATCATGGATCATGCTTTTTTAAGTTCAGGACTTGGAGTTCTTCCCAGCTAAAGAACACATCCATGTGCCAGGAGGGTGGCAGGTCCCAACTCTACAGGGATAGAAGCTCCTGTGCTCAAAGACCCTTCCCAATCTTTCTGTACCTCTTCATCTGAAAGTTCATCTGTATCCTTTGGCATTTCCCTTACAATATAGTAAACTGGTTAAGTAAGCATTTCCCTGACTTCTGGGAACTGATCTAGCAAATGATCAAATTCAAGGAGGGTGATCAGAGGAAACTGACTTGCAACCAAATCGGACAGAACTTGTGGGTAATGGGGAACCACTCTTTGCAACTGGCCTCTGAAGTGGGAGCCAGTCTTGTGGGACTGAGCTCTTAACCTGAGGGATTTGCACTAGGTGCAGTTAGTGTCAGAAAGATACCCAGGTGGTGTCACAGAGAACTGGTTGTTGTGAGAAAAAAAAAAGTCACACTTCTGGTGTCAGAAGTGTTGAGTGTGGTTACTTGAAAAAAACATGTGATTTCCCTGGTGGTTAGTGGTTAAGAAGCTGCCTTGCAATGCAAAGGACACTGGTTCAACTCCTGATTTGGGAAGATCCCACATGCCGCAGGGCAATTAAGTCGGTGCACCACAATTACTGAGCCAACACTCTGGAGTCTGTGCTCTGCAACAAGAGAAGCCACCACAGTGAGAAGTCTGGGCACCTCAACTAGAAGGTAGACCCCATTCTCTGCAATGAGAGAAAGCCTGCAAGAAGCAACGAAGACCCAGCACAGCCAAAAATAAGAGTAAATTAAAAAAAAAAAAAAGATACAGGCACACCAGTTTTCATAGCAACACTGTATACAGTAACCAAGATATGGAAGCCTCCTAAGTGCCATCAACACACGAATGGATAAAGAAGACGTGGGATATATTTGTTGTTGTTTGGTCACTCAGTCATATCAGATGTTTTGCGGCCCCATGGACCGTAGCCCACCAGCCTTCACTGTCCATGGGATTTTCCAGGCAAAAATACTGGAGTGGGTTGGCATTTCCTTCTCCAGAGGATCATCCCGACCCAGGGATCAAACCCACATCTTCTGCATTGCAGGTGGATTCTTTACTGCTGAGGCACCAAGGAAGCCTGTGGTATATATATTCGTGTCAGACTCTTTGCAACTCCATGGACTGTAGCCCACAAGGCTCCTCTGTCCATGGGATTTCCCAGGGTTGCCATTTTCTAAACCAGGGGATCTTCCTGACCCAGGGATCAAACCCATGTCTCCTGTGTCTCCTGAATTGCAGGCTCATTCTTTACCTGCAGAGCCTATAAAAAGAATGAATTTCTGCCATTTGCAACAATATGGATGGACCTAGAGAGTGTTATGCTTAGTGAAATAAATCAGTGAAAGATACTCTGCTATCAGTCATGTGTGGAATCTAAAATTGAATTAAGAGAATGTATATGACAAAAAAGAAAGACTTACAGAGAGCAAACCAGTTCTTATCAGTGGGGAGAGGGGAAGAGGGAGGAACAAGATAGGGGGAAAGATGCATAGAGACAAACTACTATGTGAAAAATAAATAAGCAACCAGGATATATTGTACAGCACAGGAAAATATAGCCACTATATTGTAATAACTTTAAATGAAGTATAATCTATAAAAATATTGGATCACCATTGTATTGAATCACACCTGAAACTAATATAATATGGTAAATCAACTATACTTCAATAAGAAAAAAATAGTGTCAAGTATGATAGCAGTGTAAGAGTAAAGGAAAAACAAGTATTTCTCAGATTCCTGGAGGCAAACATTTTCAAATTGATTTTTATCCATTACCTCATCATTAGCATTATAAAAGACCTTGGATGTCCACGTCTTGCAAAATGCTTAGTATTGTGACTAGTCTGATTTTTTTTTCCCATTTATTTTTATTAGTTGGAGGCTAATTACTTTACAATATTGTAGTGGTTTTTGCCATACATTGACATGAGTCAGCCATGGATTTACATGTATTCCCCATCTCGATCCCCTCTCCCACCTCCCTCTCCACCGGATCCCTCTGGATCTTCCCAGTGCACCAGCCCCGAGCACTTGTCTCATGCATCCAACCTGGGCTGGTGATCTGTTTCACCCTAGTTTGATTTTAATACCTGACCTTTGAGTACAGTTTATTGGAATCAGCAAGTAAGATAAATAAAATTGTTTTTCCCAAAAAAGACTTTTTCTCTCCCTCCTCTACTTAGGCAACATGGTTGAGTTTTGCTCCTTGACAAACCAGTTGCCTGTCCGACTCTACTTGGCACCATACAGGCAGGGAAATCATAAACAGAAAGGGTGCAGGGCCTCCACCCAGCTCCAGTCCCAGTGGATATAGGCAGAGTTCGGCAATACAAAGGTGGGCTCCCGCTGGTCACCTCCTGTGCATTTGGCTGAGGTGGAGACTCTGCTGTGAGTGCAGATTAGCACATTTGGGGAGTTTGTTATTTTTGTCTGGGCTAGGTCTTCCTTGCTGCGACTGTGTTTTCTCTAGTTATGTGAGCGGGTTCTACAGTGCGGGCTCCGAAGTTGTGGTACCCAAGCTTAGTTGCTCCGCTGCGTGTGGGATCTTCCAGAACCAGGCATCGAATCCGCGTCCCCGCATTTGAGGGCGGATTCTTAACCACTGGGCACTGGGGAAGTCTGGGAGTTTCTGCAGACACACAGCTTCTACAAAATTTAGGACCCCTGCAGCGAAAGCATGGAGTCTTAACCACTGGACCGCCAGGGAAGTCTCGTGACAATATTTTTATAGGGTGAACTTCATTTAAAGTTTTTACAAAATAGTGGCCATATTTCTCCGTGCTGCGGTCAACTTTTCCTCGCTTAGGTGGCTGCCAGGCAGGTTTCTCTAACTCTAGCTTGCACAGCTGCGGAAACTACAGTAACCAGAGGGCAATGCGCCGAAAGGTGGCGGAGTTGAGCCAATTAAAGCCCATGACTGAAGTATTTCCCTGCGTGGGCCTGGCGTGGGGGCGGGACATCCGGCGTCCTCCTTGTGGCGGTCGGTTTGCCTTGTTTTAGGTCAGGTGTGGAGAAGGAAATGACAACCCACTCCAGTATTCTTGCCTGGAGAATCCCATGGGTAGAGGAGCCTGGCAGGCCATGATCCATAGGGTCGCAGAGAGTCGGACACGACTGAAGCGACTAAGCACGCACTCACGCAGGTCAGATTGCCAGCTTAGAGTTTCAGAGCCAGGGGTCCTAAAAAAGAAGGAGCCGGAGGCGTCCACAGAGGCCGGTCCAAGATTTGGAGGCGGCACACCTCGTGAAAGTGAAAGTCGTTCTGTCGTGTCTGACTCTTTGCGACCCCATGGACTCTATAGTCCATGGAATTCTCCAGGCCAGAATACTGGAGTGGGTAGCCGTTCCCTTCTCCGGGGGATCTTCCCAACCCAAGGATGGAACCCAGGTCTCCCACATTGCAGGCCGGATTCTTTACCAGCTGAGCCACCAGGCGGCGTACCTCGGGGCGACCCAAAACAGGCAGAGATCCAGATCTCCGCGCCTTACAGACTCCGCTCCATCCAGAGTCCGATGGCGGCGGCGGCGACGCTGTGGGACCCACCACAGGTAAACGAAACGTTCGTCCTCCGAGCAGTCACCGCCCTCGCCACACCAGACTGAGTCCCCGGGTGCCCGCAGCCCAGGCTGTAAGGTATAGTTCAAGACGAGGCAATGAAGAAAGGAAGACGACCTCAACGGAGACAGGTTACCTTATTCAGGCAAGGAGGGGAGACTGTCGGTCTAACGACCAGGCTGAGCACTTGTGGGATCAGGGAGTCTTCATATTTAAGGGGAGCTATTGCAGAAGCTACACTGGAAGATTTAGTCAGGTGGGGCATTCTGGGTATTCTTTAGCTGAGATGGCAGTTTGTGGATGAACAGGGGCGGGGCGGGGGGGAGGGGTGCGGTCCAGGGAGTGGAGGGTCCCGGGCTGACGCAATCTGCCTGGAGTATCGGGGTGGGACTTAAAGTTCAGTTTTGTCATCCCCGAAGTCGAGGGCCCTTGAGGTCGATATCTTCCAGGCCGAGGACTCCCTTCATTCCAGACCCTGAAGTCATAAAAAGATGGGGGGAAAGGGCGCCGTGTCTCTCTGGCTACTTCGTGCTGGGTCAGAGCGACAGCTCTGGGTCTGGAACGGAGGATTGTACTAGGGCCCAGGGTCCCCATTTTCTGGTGTCGAGGTGAGGCTCTCAAGAATGGTCTTGACCTGGTCTTTAAAGATGGCCCAAATCCGATCTTGGAGAAACCTTTGAAAGAGATTGAAGAAACAGGGTCCAAGTAAGAGGAGTAAGATAATAAGTAGTAATGGTCCCAAGAAAGGGAGCAACCAAGGGAGGGCCAGTTGGAACAGGCTTTGGGGAGTGGAAAGATTTTGTAACTCTTTTGTGCCCTTGGATTCTGTCTCTTAAGTTCCCACATTGCAGGCCGGATTCTTTACCAGCTGAGCCACCAGGCGGCGTACCTCGGGGCAACCCAGAACAGTCAAGAGATCCAGATCTCTGCGCCTTACAGACTCTGCTCCATCCAGAGTCCGATGGCAGTGGTGACGACGCTAAGGGACCCACCACAGGTAAACGAAACATTTGTCTTCCCACCACCCTCGCCACACCAGACGGTAAATCCCCGAGTGCCCGCAGCCCAGGCTCCAGGGTCCAGGACAGTGGGGCGGTCGTGGCTGGAGCCTTGTGACTGACAGACAGTGTTGGGGCTCAGACATTCGAGCTCATCTGGGTCCTGGGCTCGCCAAGGGTACTAAGCGTCCTGAGCCAAGGATGCTGGCTGTGGTTGTCTCAAATTCTCAAATGACCTCCCTTTTCCCCCAGATTTATGTATCATGGAATCACTGAGTGATAGTCATTTGTGCAGTTTATTTCAGGGTCTCCTTAGTCCTCACCCCACTCTTATGGTCTCTGGAATAATAGCGTCCTGGTATTGTTCTGCCACTCTTCCAGGCCTTGGGCCTGGGGACCATGAACACATTCCAGGCCTAGAGTTAGATAGAGTGGTTTCCATTGTTGGCAACCAGTTGAAGGAGATAAGGAAAGTACCAGCTTAGGCATAAATACCAGAAAGTACAAAGTCCTGGAGGCGAGGGTAGAGATGGTTCAGAGACCTGCAGGTCTCGTGGGACTGGGAGCAGTAGAGCAGGAGGTAGTTCTGGAACTGCCTTGTGAGAATTGGATGTCTCCTCTGGAGGTGGTGGCTCAGATGGTAAAGAAATCTGGCCTGCAATGCAAAAGACCTGGGGTTGGAACCCTGGGTCGGGAAGATCCCCGGGTCGGGAAGATCCCCTTGAGTAGGGAATGGCAACCTATTCCAGTATTTTTGCTGGGAGAATTCCATGGCCAGAGGAGCCTGGTGGGCTATAGTCCATGGGGTCGCAAAGAGTAGGACACTACTGAGCGACTAATACTTTCTGAAGGTGTTGGGAGCAATGAGAGGTTTGGAGCAGTGGAGACAGGTGATCTGCCCTGGGCCGAAACAGACTCTGTGTTGCTGCAGCATTGAGAACAATACTGGCCTCAGGGTGGTCATCAGAAGGGCAAGGAGGAGGATACTGCTATAGTCTGGGTGAGGGTGCTGGTTGCTGGACCAGGGTGGTGGCCGTGGGAGAAGTGGCTGGATTCTGGATTGGTGTTTTAGGTATGGCAACTTGGATTTTCTGATTTTGAGGTTGAGAGGAGGAGAGGTAGGAGTCATGGGTCAAGTGAAAGTTTGGTTTTTGCATCTGAAGCCTCCACCAACTGAGATGGGGAAGTCCATAGTCATGGTAATTTTCGTTGGGGATATCAGAAGTTTTATTCTTGGCTTCTTAAGGGTATGAGATGTTTCAGAGGACAGTTTGTGGGCATCTGGAACTCTGAGGAGGAGTTTGGGATGCAGGCTTATCCAAAAGGTAGTGGAGAGTGTGTAGACGAGGGAGGAGTTGTAGATCATTTTGTTATAGGAAATCCTGGTCAGGATGATAAAGGTAATCATAGCCCAGGAAGAAGAGGGAGGGTCTGAGGACTGGGTTTCTTTCTTGAACCCCTGGTTATGGGAGGTGGGTGTCACTGCACAGGTGAGGGAGGTGGTCACAGAGAGGGTTGTGAGGAAAAATGGTTTGGCATACAACCAAGGTCTCTGAGGGATCAGTGGATGTGAGCTGGATGCAGAGGCATCATCAGTATTTCAAAGAAGCTGGTGCTTTACCAACTCACCAGGATTTTGTGGTAATCCTTTGTGGGACTTGGGGTGTTCTAGTCTGGCTACCAGATCAGATCTGAGACACAAAGAGTCATCTGGAAAAGTCATAGGTGGTGCAAAGGGCAGGTGTCGGGCCTTGAATGAGGGTTAGGTGGTGAGAGGAAAGCTGTGACTGGTGAGGGTTCATCAAATGCAGTACAAGTGGAGGCGGCCATGGGTATCTGAGATCTCATGTGGTTCTCAGTAGATGAATTTGAAGCAAGGGACAGTCAAGGAAGGAGGCTTTCATAGTAGGACTCTAGGCTGCCTTTGTCGGTGTGGCCTTGACTGTCTCAGGTAGAACTTGATCGTGTTTGAACTTGGCTAGCATTGTGTAGATCACATATGCTGCGTATGAATGGAGATGCCAAGGAGATGACTATGGTGTAAGCAGGAGGGCCCTGCCACTGTGGGAGTGCAGTTGTGAGAGAGTTGTGGTGGGAGGAGTACTGTACACATGGAGCGCGAACGTGAACTCCTGGCTCCAGGGCCTTGGTATTGGCCTGAGAGCGAAGAGTGAGAGCCCGTGTCTGGGAGAAGATCTGGGGAACACGGGGGGCATTGCCTGAAAAGAGTGAGGTGTTGTGGCTTCATGTGCCAGGTCCAGAGCTTAGGTGACATCTGTCTGCCCATCTGCCTGTTGTTTAGGGTTGACGCAGTGATCAGTAGGACCACGATGAGACAGTGGGCGTCAGTGCCACCTCAGCTTGGAAATCTTCACCATCATGGGGGAGGGACAGGCTAAGCAGGTGATGGACAGGGAAGGTAATGAAATTAGAATCCGAGGGAGAAAGCTGGTCATGAAATGAACTATCCCCATCATGGCAAGGCTCTGTGACCTTTGAAGTTGCAGCATACAGCTGCGGGAGCAAAGTGTGGTTCAAAGAATGATGTGCTGGGGAGGGAGGTGGGAGGGAGATTCAGGATGGGGAACACATGTACACCCATGGCTGATTCGTGTCAGTATATGACAAAAACCACTACAATATTGTAAAGTAATTAGCCTCCAATTAAAATAAATAAATTAACTAAAAAATTTTTTAAAAAAGAAAGGAAAAAAAAATCCTGCTTGCAAGGTGGGCCAGGAGCCTGGAATCTTGAATAATAAAGTTTCCTACACTGATAATAAAAAAAAAAACAAAAACACAAAGAATGATGTGCATATGAAGAGGTAGTGTGAACTAACGGCCCCAGGACCCTGTTTTAGGGATATAAAGGTGAAGGAAGGACCAGTGTCAGATCATTACACCCTCCTTGTGGCCAGCCTGTCTCCCTAACCTATGTTCGTTACACCCACCTTATTGACAAGAGGTCATGTGGCCTACATCCCAGACCCAGAGGTCAGATGTCACCTGTCTGCTCATCTGCCTGTAGATGTGGGAAAATACAGTATCAGTGAGAATATAAGGAGAGTGGCTCTAATGGCATCAAGGCCTGATATCTTCTCTGAATTGTTGGGAAGTAGAGTGAGCAGAGGATAAATTGGTGAGGGGGGTGGGGTGGGGCAGGGCAGGGGGAACGTGGCACAATGAACTTGGAATCCTAGGAGAGAAGCAGATGGTGGAATGAACTGTCTCCATTATGACAGGGTGTGAAATTTAAGGATGTGGCCATTGACTTCTCCGAGGAGGAGTGGGGGCTCCTGGATGAGGCTCAGAGACTCCTGTACTACAGTGTGATGCTGGAAAACTTTGCACTTGTAGCATCCCTGGGTAAGACCTTCACACCCTTCCTCATGTTCTGAGATGATGTCCTGTTTTCCCCTTTCCCCCTGAATTAGCATTGTCTTTCCCACAGCTGGACCACAGGCTCTGCTGACTTCCTCCACTTTCTTGTCAGTTGTGCTGTGGATGCCAGCACTGAGCTGTGTGTAGTGCCCTGAGCAGTGGACTCCCCAAGCAGCCCTAACACCTGTTGCCTCCAGAAGTGCAAAGATGGGTCTGGGAGTCAGGAGTCTAGCAGGCCACCTAATGAATCCCATCCTGCTTGCCATCTCTCTGGTGGAGTGACTATGTCCAGATCCCTGGCCTCCAATTCTTCCTCCTTCTCCTAGCTAAGAGTTCTCTGTGACTGCTTGTGCCAGGTCATGGTCATTACTTACATGAACCATGGACTGTTCTTGGAACTCTTTCCTTCAGTTGTTCTTTGTAATGTTTTCTTTACTGAATACTGTCAATGCCAAGTTGCTTGAGGCCAGTGCTGGCCACTCAATAAGACTTGCAGTATTACGGTTCTGAGTAGTTAAACAGTGGAGGGTACAGAGAGAATCCTACTTCTTTCAGACTAGACATGGTGAGATGGTCTCAGCAGAGAGCCTCCTGGGCCTGGGGCATGGCAGCTGGGGGAGGACATGATATCACGGCTGTTTTCAGGTCAACTCAGGAACCTGCCCTGTGTTCAGTAGTGCCTTTGGCCATACCTCATTTCTGCCTTTTCCCCATACCTGACACTTTGCTGACTTGTCATTTCATCTGTGACTTCTGGTTCCTGACCACCGTCACCTTTGTAGTTTCCATGGATCACCTGTTATGCTGCACTGCTCCCTCTACAGTGTTCTTCTACATTGACCTGTACGTGTATCATGAGGTGTGCATATATCCTTAAATAGTCCTTGAACCCCAGTTACTCAGTTCCAGTTGAATTTTACCAGGGCAGGACACAACCAGCCTTCCCCACAGCAGAAGGTTTTTGGCAGAGAAATGAGTTGGAGACCTTGCCTCCGCACCAGGTGGTGCACCCCATCCTTGTGTCCTTTGTCTGGTGAGGTCTCCCCTATTCTATGATCTTCAGAGGCTGCCCACTGCTGCCAAGCAGCCACTTCCTCAGTTTGCCCCCAATTCCCTTGTTTTTAGAACAAACCCATGATTCATTCTCAGTTGTGTCTCTCACACACCTTTGTAATGGGTCTTTCCTCTCCCACCAAAGTCAACATGCATTTCCTCAGCGTTTTTCTGCTTTCAGGTTGTTGGCATGGAACAGAAGATGAGGAGGCCCCTTCTGAGCAGAGTTTATCTGTAGAAGCAGAGTCACAGGTCAGGGTTTCTAAGGCAGGTCTATCCACCTGGAAGATCCACCCCTATGAGATGTGTGTCCCCATTTTAAAAGATACTTTGCACCAAGCTGAGCACCGAACAATATACTGTTTTAGGAAACCAGACTGGGGTGGTACATGTTTGAGACACTTCTGTTCCAGTGCAGACTTTCACTGGCAGCAGAGGGATGACAGTGGAGAGAAGCCCTGGGAAAGAGATGTGGAGAGGGTCTCATTTGTGAGGAGCTGCAACCTCTTTGTGTCAGGGAAGCCTTTCACCAGTAGGGAAGTTGGGGAGGACTGCCCAGCCATCTTGGGCCTTCTCCAGCACCAGGCCACAAGCAACAGTGAGGAATCACAGACTGGCAGAAAGGGTGAGCAGGCCTTTCACAGTGAAAAAAGTCATTACAAGTGGGGTGAATGTGAAAAAGTTGACAGCCACAACCACAATCTTGTTCAAGATCAAAGCATCTGCTCTAAAGAAGGACTTTATCAATGTAACAAATGTAGTAAAGGCTTCAACTGCAACTACAGACTTATTCAGCACCAGCAAATTCACACTGGACAAAGGCCAGGTGAGTGTGGTGAATGTGGGAAATTCTTTAGCCAAATCTCTGGCCTTGTTAAACACCAGAGAATTCACAGTGGTACAAAGCCTTCTGGATGCAGAGAATGTGGAAGATTATTTACCCACAACTTTAGTCTTACAAAACACCAGAGAATTCACACTGGAGAAAGGACTTGTGAATGCAGAAAAGTCTTCAGTCACAAACTCATTCACCAACAGACACAACTTACTGGAGGAATTCATTTTAAATGTGGTGAATGTAGGAAATTCTTTAGCTACAAATCCAAGCTCATTGAACACCAGAGAGTTCACACTAAAGAAAGACGTCATGAATGCACCAAATGTGGGAAGACTTTTAGACACAGCTCTAGCCTTTTCCGGCACCAAAGAGTTCACACTGGAGAAAGGCCTTATGAATGCAGTGAATGTGGAAAATCTTTTGGCTACAAATATGACCTCCTTCAACACCAGAGAATTCACAATGGAGAAAGGCCTTATGTGTGCAGTGACTGTGGAAAGTCTTTTAGAAAGTTGTCTAACCTCATTCGTCACCAGAGTGTTCATACTGGTGAAAGACCTTATGAGTGCAATGTTTGTGGAAAATCCTTTAGTCGCAGATTTGTCTTCATTGAACATCAGAGAGTTCACACTGGAGAAAGACCTTTTGAGTGCACTGAATGTGGAAAATCCTTTACCCGAAAATCTGAGCTCATTCAACATCAGAGAATTCATTCTGGCACAAGACCTTATGAGTGCAGTGAATGTAGAAAATGTTTTAGACAACACTCTGGCCTTATTCACCACCAGAGAATTCATTCTGGAGAGAAGCCACATGAGTGTAATGAATGTGGAGAATCCTTTAGCCAAAATGCTAGCCTTATTCAACATCAGAGAGTCCATACTGGAGAAAAGCCATATGAGTGTAACGAATGTGGAAAATCCTTTAGCCGAAGTGATATTCTCATTCAACACCAGAGAGGTCACACTGGTGAGAGGCCTTATGAGTGCAGTGAATGTGAAAAATCCTTTAGCTGGAAATCTAGCCTCCTTAGACACCAGAGAGTTCACACTGGAGAAAGACCTTATGAGTGTAGTGAATGTGAGAAATCCTTTAGCTGCAAATCTAACCTCCTTAGACACCAGAGAGTTCACACTGGAGAAAAGTCTTAACTGTTCAGGGAATGTTTTATTTCCTCACTCAGGATAGCAACACTGGAGGAGACTGTGAGAGCCATTTACCTGAATTTAAACCTCTCTAATTCAAGCATACATCATGCAAGATTCCACATAAGTTTCAGTTACATCTGCAACTTTAAGGAAATGCATTGTACTTTCTAACCTGCCCAGAGCTGTTAGATTTATGTCACACTCAGTTTCTGACTGAAGCCATTTCACCTCTCTACATTAGTCACCACTCCAACAGTCTCAAGAAAACTGACCTCTGTGTTCTCACATTTGCTTAAGGAAGTTACAAATAGCCCAGACCCTTAGCCAGATCTCCATTCCTTTCTGTCTGATTTTCCAGGGAATGGATCTGACCCAGTTTTGGTTCAAAGGACCTATACTCAGCTTTCTAAGAAGAACTACCTTTTTCAGGGACATTATTGTTCTCATGTCATACTAGTGATTAATTTTTCCAGGTTCTAATTTACTAACCTGGGAACTGCTTGCTGCACATTGCTCTGGTTTGTGATCTTTTGTAAAGGCCCACTCTTGCAACTTTAATTTTGGCAGGTCTGTTCTCTCATCCACAGGGGTTTGGAAGCAGAATTGTGATAGATGAGAATGTAGGAGTGAACAGATTTTGTGGGAATCCCAAACTTTCTGGGCTTTCTGGGACCTTATGGCAGGAAATAAATAGCTCTTTGTCCAGCTGTGGTCTAATTTGCATTGCTCCCCAAGGCCTTGCAAGAACGACTGCAGGGTCTTGTGGTCCTAATTGGTGGACTGCTGCCAGGATTTTTGGAGAGGTCGGAAGTCACCCTAAAGAGGAGGCCTTTGTTTTGAGGACCCCCAGTGCTTCTGTGAGCAATGTGAAAATTTTATTCCCTTGTTTACATACTTCCTAGTCCCACTGAGGGGGGCTTTTCCCCAGGTTCTGTGCCATGATATACAAATTTTCATAGGCTAGTGTCATTTATTGTTAGACTGTAAGGATCAGGTAGAGTCATTATTGGTGTTACTCAGCCAAACTCAAGTTCACTTGCCCAGGTGTAGCACAGCCAGTCTGCTGACTCCAGGTTGTGGTGAAGTGAAGCATAGCATTTATTGCAGGGGACTGAGTGAGGAGAGGGCTTCCCAGGGGGCTCAGTGGTAAAGAATCCACCTGCAATGCAGGAGACGCAGGTTCAATTCCTAGAGCTGGAAATTCTCCTGCCCGGAGAATACCATGGACAGAGGAGCCTGGTGGGATACAGTCCATAGAGTTGCAAAGAGGCAGACATGACTGAAGGGACTGAGCATGCAAATACAAAAGCAAGGAGAATAGGCAGCTAATGTTCAAAAGACCTGAACTCCCCAGTGGATTTCAGGGAAGAGTTTTTAAAGGCAACACCTGGTTTGAGTGTTGCTGCTCATGGACTTTCTTCTGATTGCTTAGTATTGAGTTAACAGGGTGATGTTTCAGTTTCCTGAATCATCAGCCTGCTAGTTTCAACCAGGCTGGGGTCTGTGTGCTTGTGGTCAGCATGTAGTCATCATCTTCCACCTGGGTGGGGGTCTTCATTTCTACAGAACAGCTCAAAGGTATGTGTCGGATTGTTCTGTGTATCCCTTGAGGAGGAACTAGGACTCTGTTTTATTGCTGAGCTGTTGTTTACGGTGGGCTTCCCAGGGGGCTCAGTGGTAAGGAATCCACCTGCCAAGCAGGAGACGTGGGTTTGATCCCTGGGTCGGGAAGATCCCCTGGAGAAGGAAATGGCAACCCACTCCAGTATTCCTGACTGGAGAATTTCGTGGACAGCGGAGCCTGGTGGCTACAGTCCATGGGGCCGCAAAAGAGGCAGACGGGACTTGGAGACTAAACAGCAGCAATGGCAGCATTGTTTAAGCTGTCATTACTTTTCTTTCTGGACTGCTTTTCCTTCGTTTCTATATTCCCTCACTTCCTTAATTAGGAGCTGCTTGAATCTATTCTTTGGAACTCAGGGAAAGCCTTGGAAACTAAAGCCTTTTTCTATCTATACTAACAAACAAGGGACATGGAGGAACTTTTATGCCCAGGAGGACCCACGGGGTCCTGCTTTTATTTGATAGTCCTCAATCCTGGGTGGAACGGGGACAGGACAAGAAAAGGAATACAATTTTGAGTAGAGATGTTAACCATAAACTTGGCAGGGGAACTCAGTTTTAAAGGGGGCTGGTTTCATTGGTGCAGAAGCACCAGATTATTAGGGGGTTGAGAAAACTGCAGTAAATTAGACAGAATATGCCTCTTCTGAAAGTTCATCCACTAATGTTCCAGTGACCATATACTATGGGATCAATGTGTAAGAAATTCTTGGGACCTCTGTAACTGTGTTTCCTATAGGTGAGCTCTGTGGGCTTCTATAGCATTTCTGTGCTGTTCCCTCAAGGCCACTGCTCTACTGGTAGGAAAACAAGGATAGAAGGGCAATCCTGTAGTCCAAGGATATGTCTTTTGTGACCCAGCCAGCAGTTCTGTTGATTCAAGTGGCAGTATTGCTTGCCAATATTTGCTGCCACTGAGGCAAAGCTGCTTCCCAGGGCATAAGAAGTGGTAGAGACCATACAGGGTTCCCAACCTAATTAACCAGGAGAAGTGGGACATCTAGGCTTTTATTTGGAACCACTTTTTAAGGCTTTATGAAGATTTAGCAAAGGGTAAGGTAACCCTTGAACAACATGGATTGTATAACTGACATACTACAAAGTGCACTTACCTAATGGGTATGATTTGATCAACTTTCACATTTGTGTAAAGCTGTGAAACCATCATCACAATCATGAAAGTTAATTTAACTCACATATTTACCTCATGCCCTTTTGGAATTTCATTCCCTATTCTCCTCAGCCCTACAGATAATCATTGATTCATTTACTTATTTTCCTTTATAATAGGTTAGTTTGTTATTTCTGTAATTTTAAATAGGCATCATATGATATATATCCTTTTTTTAAAAACTGATTTACTTCATGCTGCATGATTATCTTGCGATTCAACAATGATGCTTATATGAGTAATTTTTTTTTTTTTTAATTGCTGAGTAGTCTTCTGTTCTTTGGATAACCACCTTATTTATCCATTCATCTGTGTATGGACATTGGGTTATTTCCAGATTTGGGGTATTACAAATAAAACTGCTTTAAATACTTGCATTTGTTCTTTGTAAGAATATGTTGTATTTCCCAGACTGTTACTTGTGTAGGTAGATGTTTAACATTTTAACACCTGCCCATCTCTGATCTAAAGCGTTCATTCCCTTTTGTCTTTCTACCGACTGTGTATGAGAATTGCAGTTCCTGTACAACGTAGCCAAGGCTTGATATAGTTGATCTTTTAAAATTTTAGGCCTTAAAATGAGTGTGTGGTTGTAGCTCTTTGGTTTTATTTCCATTTTCCTAAGAATTCATGATGTTGGGCATTTTTTCGTGCATTTATTTGCCCTCTGTTTATTTTCTTTGGTAAAAAGTCTACTTATAACTTTTGACTACTTTCTTTTTATGTGTTTACTTATTTCAACAAATAAGACAGTGTAGCAACAAACACACATGTTGGAATTCCACTCGTTCTTCGGCAATGTGACTTCTTTATCTTATGGTACAGTTGTTTTTGAATACTGGAAGGAAACTATTTGTCCTCAATTTTTTCCCTGTATACAACCTGAAGTCCACATGCACCATATACTTTTATATTTAATCAGCATTAACACATTCTCCACTACATTCTTAAGACTAAATATTCAGTAATACATTAAATCAGTCCTAGGTTTGTAGTCTTTGTGTTAATTTCCCTGGTGTAAATATTCATGTCATGGTCAATTTCTTTTTATCTTTTTTTTTTTTTATATTATCATGGTCAATTTCAAACTGCCAAAATGGTGTCACTGAACATGAAGTTGGTAAGATATTTCAGTAGCACATTATTAATTATTTCCAACATGCTGATACAGTAGCCACAAATAACCTCAAAAAACAGATAATAACAAAAGTGTCAAGTGATTAGAAAGTGTCATGTTTTAAATATTTGCTTTTTAAAAACAGTTTGATTTAAATTAACTTTGGGAATTCCCTGGCAGTGCAGTGATTAGGACTTGGCAATTCCATGCTGTAGGCCTGGGTTCAGTGTTTGCTCAGGGAATTAAGATTCTGCAAGCCGCAAGGCATGGCAAAATAGGCGTGTGTGTGTGTGTGTGTGTGTGTGTGTGTGTGTTTGAGCAAAATCCAGAAGATAGTAGAGGACAGAGGACCCTGGCATGCTGCAGTCCATGAAGTTGCAAAGTTGGATATGACTTAGTGACTGAACAACTATATATATATATATAAGATTAGCTTGAACTGTACATATTTAAAATGTAAACTTTGTATTGATGTATGGCAAAACCCATCACAATACTGATAAGTAATTATCCAATTTAAATAAATAAATTTTTTAAAATGAAACACATATTTTTATATTTCCATACATGCTTGCATCCCTGAAACCAGATTTTCTCCTGCCTATTTCTGTTTATCTTTCCATTTATCTTTATATGTGTATAAAATTATACACACATATTCTGCCTTTTGTAATGGCTCTTTTCACATGTATCCATAAATAGAAAAGACTGCTATGAAACCCGATGAACACTTTCCCAGTCTTCATCATGATGTATCATTCTCATTGTTCTTTATCTCCATGTAGATTAGCGGGTTACATTTACTTTATAATCCCAGATATGTCAGTGTATAACCTCTTCAGCATGCATTTCTAAAAATATAAGAACTCATAATTTTAATAGTTTGGTACACAGTCTTCATACTTACAGCTCTTTTAACTGTAAATTAGCCTTTTCAGCTTCAGTTTGAAGGCTAGCAATTATCTTCTCATAATTCTTTTCAGGATCATCAAAGACGGTCTGGGTAATCCCTCTTGATACAGGATGCTTAAAATATTCTAAATGTTAAGGGATACAGGCTTTTGAAATTTCTACTAACTCAGCTTCACCAATGAATACATGCACCAGAGTTAGGCCAGTTGCTACTGGAATCCCAGTCAACAAAATGTGGGATTTCACTAAATTCACAAAATGACTGTCATATACAAATATTTAATCATCACATTGTACACCTGAAAGTAATATAATGTATGTCAATTATATCTCAACTTTCCATTCTGTTTAATCTGTTCACCCTTCCCCCATATTTCCCCACTGGTGTAGTAGATACTGCCTGAGGTCTTTTCCAGAGGGACAGTTTTGTGATGATGACAAACCAGCAAACACAGTGTGTCTTCTGCTTCCACCTCGTATGCCGCATGGTACCATAGTTGGAGACACTGCATCACAGCTCAGAGATCTGCAGCACACGTCTGTGGAACACAGTGGGTTAGGTGTGTGATACACACCTCAGCACAACTTGAGGGTGCTCCATAAACAGGCTGGGGACACCAGCCTAACAGGTATGGAATGTTGATGCTTCTCACTGCCTGGAACCAGACTTGTGCATACCACATCCACATTAGAGAAGATGCATGGCAAACACAGACCACACACTCTGGTGCATGTAAAGCATGCCAAGGACCTGTGAGATGAGTAGAGGCGCTTACACCACCACAGTCATGGATTGTTGGGACAGACGTGTGATAGGGACACCCAATGTCATATGTGAGCCACTCAGTCTACATTCTCCTTTAGATTGTGGGGTGTTGGGGTGGGGGTGGAAATCTCACTGCTTATTCCTAACTCTTCACAGTAGGCAGAACCATTGAAATAATCAAGACTGAAATCTAAATGGAGAAAACTGATTGTTAACTAATTATCATTCATGTCCTCTGACTCTAAGAAGAGTTTTAGGACATAAGCCCATGATTGTAGAAGGAAGTTGCAGGAGGGTTCTAGTCACATATATTCAGATCCCTAGCGTGTAGCCCCGCCATCTCTTCTGTACAGGAATTGAACCTCAGATGTCCTGATGAGGTTGGTGGTGCCAGGCTTATAGCCCAAATGGACTGAGATTTAGAGAGTAACACCCAGCATGGAACACGGCAGTACCAGGCTGTAGTTTCTGCCACTACTCTGAAAATATTTTCTTCGTGAATCCTCTGCTTTCACACACTGCTTCTATCCACTTTCTTGATGTCAGGGCTGACAGACTATGCTTACCAGCTTAGAAAAACAAACCTTCATTGGAATTTTATTATGATTCCTCTCTTTTGAAATCTATATCATTACAATTTTGTTAGAAAATGAACTTCCATTCAATTCCCAACCTGTGGTTATGTCAGCCTTAATTGTCATTGTTGAAGATGTTTCCTACTGTCCCATCTGTCTCTGAATTCGGATTTTCTTGAATTTAGATTTTGCTTTCTCTTCATAGCTCCGCCCTCTCCTCCATTCTTTCCGATGAATTGTTTCTCACTTTCTATAGCTTGAAGAAATTATTTTGTAAGCTTCTTGTAAGTTTTCCATACTCAAAATCACACCTGTAACACTAGGAGAATTATGCCACTTCCATTTCTTTTTCATTATCTGTGGTTTCGAACACAGTTCTCTCTCTTCTTCCATTCTAATGTGTCCATTTGGTCACTCTCTCTTGCTTTGTACTGTGTATTTACTCACTAGCTCCCTGATCCATAGTCTGGTCACAGATCATTTTTTAGATGTGTGTACTGACCTTGTGTTAAACTTCCACAAAAATGAACATAGGACAATGATGTGCCATCTGGAGTGTGTTCCTATACTCAGAATCTTTCTGTGGATTTATTTCTGGCAAATGATGAGGAAATGTTTCTCACTGAGTTCAGGATAAGATCCTGAATGTCAGTCATACCATATCTGTTTCTCTGATTATTTAGTGTACTCCTCAAGGTTAAAGTTGTTCAGGTTTTGTTATAGTTATGAAACAATCTTTGTAGTGCAGTTTCAGACTGTTTCTGTTTTCTCTCTGCTTGGCCAGGTGCCCTCTGGAAACAGCTTGTTGTCTCTTCACATTGCAGAGCCAGGGACATTTGCATAGTGCACTCTTTTTTCTTTTTTTTAAATTTTATAATGTTTTCGGTTTTCCCTCATTATTTATTTATGGCTGTGATGGCTCTTCATCCTCTGGTTGTGGTGAGCAGGGGCTACTCTCTCACTGTGGTGCACAGGCTTCTCATTGAGCTTGCTTCTCTCGTTGGAGCTCCCGGGCTCTAGAGTGCAGGCTCAACAGTTGTGGCTCAGGGGCTCAGTTGCTCCGCGCCATATGGGATCTTCCCAGATCAGGGGTGGAACCACTGAGCCACCAGGGAAGCCCTTATAATGCACTCATGTAGATGATGGTAAGTGATACAGTATGTGGGACATTCCTGGTTCAGGCAGAGATTCCAGATCTCATGCCACCATCTGGAATGTGATTCATGTTTCCCAGAGAGAGCAGGATAGTGTAAGGAACAAGATTGTGCCTCCATGGGAAACCCACATTTGGAGGCTCTCTGCAAATCCTGTTTGAGGTCCCCAATTCGAGTAGCCTTTTGATTGTGTGAAACTCTGAATCTTTTCTTTAGTTTTGAACTGTGACTCCAGTGAGTAACTCCCTGGAGTTTCACTGCTCCACTTGCCCCCACTCCCCCCACTCCCTGCCCCACCCCAGGAGCTTTTAAACAACGTCCAGCAGCTCCCAAGGCAGGTCTGCTCCCTCTCCCCACTTCCTACTGGGGCCGGGACTTACAGGGAGAGTCTTTTGTTGTGGTCCCCCACCCTGCTGTGAGGGGTGGGGATCCCAGAATCAAGCCCACAGCCCAGCATCTCAGGGAGTCTAACCCAGGGTCCCCACCTTCCCTCCGGGCCTCTTTCCACCCCAGGGGAGCCCCTCCCAGTTCCCTCTGGTTCCTCTGAGTGTCCTCAGCCTCCCTACTCCCCAGGGTGCCTCAGACCCTCTCCTTCCTGGATGCTGATGGCCCCTCTAATAGTTTGCAAAAGTTGCCATAACAAAGTGCCTGAAACTGGGAAGCTTAAACAGGAATTTATTTTCTCACAGATATGGAGGCTAGAAGTCTGAGATCAAAGAGTTAACAGCATCGATTCCTCTGAGATGGTGCTCCTTGGCTTGTAGATGGCAATCTTCTCCCTCTGTCTTCACATGGTCTTCCCTCTGTGTGTCTGTCCTACCTTCCTCATCTTTTTTTTATGGACACCAGTCACATTGGATTAGGGTCCACCCTAGTGGTTTTATTTAACCTTTTTAAAGACTCCACTTCCTTGTACAAAGATATTCTGAGGTACTGGATGTTAAGACTTCAACATGTGAATTTTGGGGCATACACTTAAGTCCATAACTGCCCCCATGCTTCTTTTCATAGGGACACCTGAGAAACTGGCAACGTTACAAATCATGGCTTGACTTACTGTTTTGGGATTATTTTTTGTTTGGGTTTGGGTTCTGTTCTGTTTTGTTGTTGTTTGGGTTTTTTTCTGGGCAGCTTGCAGGATCTCAATTCCCTGACCAGGGATTGATCCTGAGTCACAATAGTGAAAGCCCAGAGTCCTAACCATGGGCCACCAGAGAACTTCCCTTTATTTATTTTATTGTTGAATATTTTGACTTAAAGTAATGGAGAATATATTAAAAATTCAGATAAAAGTTAAAATTAACTGTAAGTTATGTGAGGTCATTGTACCAAAAAAAAAGTTGGGGGAGATATCTTCCAGTATTCCAGAATAGTAAAAACAATTACTCCTTAGTAAAGAAGAATGAATGAAGTTTCAACATAAGTCTTTATTGTTTCACTATCTTCTTACTGGCTAATGAAAACAAAAATAGCCAAAACTCATTTTTTAAAAATAGGCAAAGTATATGAATATTTTAATAGACATAAAGGTGGCAAATGAGCAAAAGAAAAATGCTTAACGTCATGAAACATCAGGGAAGTGGGACTAAAACTACAGTGAGATATTGTTATACACATTTACTAAAAGGGCCAAAACTTTAAAAGTCCAGCCATACCCATCTGTTGGTAAAGATATGGAAGAACCAGTCTCTCACTGCTGACAGAAATACAAAAGGAAACAACTTTTAGGTCACAGTTTGATGTTTCTTGAAAAGTTATATATTTATTATCCTATAACTCAGGTATCACACTGTAAGGTATTAGACAAGAGAAATGAAATATATCCATATTGAAGAATTGTACTGAGATGTCTATAGCAATTTTGATAGAGCTAAAAACCAGAAACTATTCATATATCCAAAAACAAATGAAAGAATAAACAAATAGTGGTATACGCAGAGTATCATACTCCTCAACAACATAAAAAATGAACTACCCACATCAGAACCATTGATGAATCTCAAAATAAATACACTGCATGAGGAGGACACCAAGGGGAAAAAAGACTAACCACTTTATATAATTCCACTCATAAGTTATAGAAAATGCAGAATATTTTATTATAAAGTAAATCAGTGTTTTCCTGGAAGGCCAGGGAAGGCAGACAGAGATTATTAAAAGACATGAGGTAAATATTGTGTAATGTATAGGTTAATTATCATGATTGTTTGATGGTTTCATGGGTTTACATGAATGTCAAAATTTATCAAATGGTACAGTTCAAATATGGACACTATTGTCTATTAACTATACCTAAAAAGCTTTAACAAACAAAAATTCTTACTGTTTTAGAAAAATAAAGCTTAGCAAACCTCTGTTGACACCACCATATCCCTTGTAATGCCCTGGGATCAGCACCTTGCCTCAATAGTAGCAAACACTGGTGAGCAGTGAAGACCATTTACAATTGAGTCAGTAGGAAGGAATGCAGGCTGGGTCACAAAAACCATGTCATTGGACTAAGAGATCTTCCATCGTCTTCTTGTTTTCCTGTCTGAGCAGCAGTGGCCTTAGGGTGTACAGCCCAGAGAAGCTACAGGAATCCCTAAGACCATCAGATATTTTCTGATGAGGCCCTCAGCTACACAAGACACACAGTTCTGAAGGTCCTGAGAATTTGTGCAGCTCCTCATCCTTCACAGCCGTGGCACCTGGAGCACTGTGGATGCCCTTTTAAAAGAGGAACATTCCAACCAATCTGCTGTAGTCTCCTGTGCTCTCTGCTCCTGGAAAGATTATCATTCCCCCTGTAATCTTTCAACCAGTGACACACACTCCCAGACATACAGAATTGTGGCCATCAGGGCTCATGGCTCCCCTCCAGGACCCGGGGAACAGACTTCCCTCACCACTGCTGAGCAGTATCTCCTATGAAGAAGAGACAATTTTATGCTGTTTCCAGAAGTATTTGAGGTTGTCACACTCTTCCCCTTAGGATATACTCTGTCACAAAAAATTCTAGCATTCTGACTCAAAGCAAGGCAAAGCAAGCCCAAACTGCCAAGAGAACTGCTACCATTCCACCTCCCACCACCCCCATGAGGTACACAAGGGTCGGCATCCCATGAAATCTGTTTCATGTATTTGGGCAGAATCTACTTGTTTTCAAACTACCCCATAAAGTGAATAGAACACTCAAGATTAAAGCTGATTGAAACCATAAGGCCTTTGTTACAACAGAAAACCAGAACACTGGAGGCAGGCTGCTCCTGGGTCCGTGCTTTGGAGGCTGGAAATTCCAACATGAGAGTCATGTCAAACCAACAATATCCCCCCAAAAGGTACTCCATCTTTTCAGGTCACCAGCAGAACTCAAATGGAGTCCTTTGGATCACAGCTGTGTCAAGTCCCTGCCCCAACTAATCAGAAAAGAGGGTATTCCAGCCTCTCAGGAAGTCCCCAGGGGAATGGGGGAACACTGCGATTTCCCGTTCCCAACATACTGGGGTGGGCGAGTGATGCACAGTCTGGGCGCCTGCGGGGTGGTAGAGATTCAGTGCCTTCTGTATCTCTACAGAGCTGATACCACAGAAAGCTGGCAAGGGTACTGGGTAGGTTAACTGGGACTTCCCTGGGGGCTCAGCAGTCAGACCCCACACTTCCACAGCAGGGGGAAGGTATTCGATCCCTGGTTGGGGAACTGAGATCCCAATGGCCCCATGGTGTGGCCAAAAAAAAGGGCTGGGTAGGTTAAGGTGTGTTATGCACCTCCCACATCCCTGAATTTATGTTGATGTAGGAGGTTCAGTTCAGGCAGATGATGCCTTCAAGAGGCATGTCCTTGAGTGTTATTTTACTGAAGGAGGAAATACAACATTTTCTGCACATCTGAGTTGATTCTCCTGTGTGAGTTTTGTAAGCAAGCAGGTAAGTCCTTTGGCTTATGGCTTCCTCACATTTAACACACTCATAAGGCCCATTCCAGTGTGAACTCTCTGGTGTCAAGTGAGGTTAGAGCTTTGGCTGAAGGATTTCTCACACTGGTCACACTTAGGTCTTTCTCCAGTGTGAACTCTTACAGTCACTGAAGCTTCCCCTAAAGGATTTTCCACATTCACTGCATTCTTAGGACCTTTCTCTTGTGTGAATCCTCTGGTGTTTCAGGAGGTTGGATCTTTGACTTAACAATTCCCCCATACGTTTCTTCAGTATAGTTTTCCAATATAGAACAAAGCTGCTGTTTGGCTAAAAGATTTCCCACATTCACTGCACTTAAAAGGCTTTTTCTCCAGTGTGAACTCTGGTGTTTCATGAGGTTGGATCTTTGTCTAAACAATTTCTCATATTCCCCACACTCATAAGGTTCTTCTCCAGTGTGAACTTTCCAGTGGTTACTGAGGCTGTAGCTTTGGCTAAAAGGTCACCCATGTTGGTTGTACTCTTAACACTTTTTTGCCAGTGTCTAATGAGGCTTGAACTTTGGCTAAATGGTCTCCCACATTCACTGCACATGTGACATCTTTCTCTGGCGAGAACTCTCTGGTGATGAACAAGTGTGGAGGAAACCACACACACACATGGCCACATCAGAGTTGCGCTCTCAGAAGAGTGTTTGTGAGATCAGCTTCCTTAATGTCGGTAGGAAGGGATGTCTCCTGATTCCATGGGAGGGTGCTGTTGGCCTACCTGAGTATCTCCAGGGAAGACAGGGAATTGAAACTGCCTGAGAAGGGATGAGTTGGACTGTGAAGAAAGCTGAGCACCGAAAAATTGATGCTTTTGAACTATGGTGTTGGAGAAGACTCTTGAGAGTCCCTTGGACTGCAAGGAGATCCAACCAGTCCATCCTAAAGGAAATCAGTCCTGGGTGTTCATTGGAAGGACTGATGCTGAAGCTGAAACTCCAGTACTTTGGCCACCTCAAGCAAAGAGTTGACTCATTGGAAAAGACCCTGATGCTGGGAAGGCTTGGGGGCAGGAGGAGAAGGGGACGACAGAGGATGAGATGGCTGGATGGCATCACTGACTCAATGGACATGGATTTGAGTAAACCCTGGGAGTTGGTGATGGACAGGGAGGCCTAGCGTGCTGCGATTCATGGGGTTGCAAAGAGTTGGACACGACTGAGTGACTGAACTGAACTGAACTGAGAAGGGATGAGCAGGAACTCCACTTAATCCTCATGAGAAAGAAGACTGTTGGGTTAGGAGACCTTGTGTGCAAGAGCAGAGTGAGGAGAACCAGCACTCAAGCCATTTGAGGTCCTCTTGGTTTTACAACACAGCACTGTAGTACCAGCCTTAATTTTAGGCCTTATACCACAACCTGGCAAAAACACCCTGAGTACGCTTTGCCAATTCAGACACGATTGAATAGTTCCAGGGATGTCTCATGATTCCCTGAGCTGCAGCAGCCCCAAATCTTTCTATGGAGTCCTCACTAGTCGGGGCAGTTCCTTGCCTCAGACTTTGCCATTCAGAACACATCTGGTCTAAGACACATGTGACCCTCTCCACTCATGGGCTGCACTCTCAGCCATCACAACTTTCTTCTATTCACCCAACCCACATTGAAAGTTCAATCCCATTTAATGGAACACTCCAGCCCTCATGACTCTCATAATAACCAGGTTTGCCCTAGACTTTAGTCTCCAGGCTGAAAGAAGCACCCCAGATCCTAAGTACTCACAGAATCCTGGTAAGTGCTTGAAATGGTGAATAAGCACCAGCCCCAGTCTGAGTGACATCTTCAATAATCTTTTGTTTCTGCATTCACACATCCATCTAATGCCTATTCTTCCCTTGGAAGCCTAGCCATCTGCCAGACTATCCTGTCCCTGACACATTCCTTTTGAGGCCACTTACCTGCCTCAGTGTGTTTGTAAAGCCCCAAACCAGGCACTCATACAAAAAACCTAGTGCACAGTCTCCACCACCCCCTGTCTGCCCCCCTAATAGCTTTACCACCATAATCTGAAGTTTGTTGCTGTTTTTGTTCAGTCACTAAGTCCTGCCTGACTCTTTGCGACCCCATGAACTGCAGCATGCCAGGCTTCCCTGTCCTTCACTATCTCCCAGAGTTTGCTCAAACTCATGTCCATCGAGTTGGTGATGCCATCCAACCATCTTATCCTCTGTCACCCGCTTCTCCTCCCATGACAGAACAGAAGGTAATCTGGAGTATTTTGTCCCTCACCAAATGTACATACACTGGAAACTGACTTTATGCTTTGGGGTCAATGCATTTGAATGGAAATAAGATAAAGTTTATTAGCTCATGCTAACAGTGGGCATGTTTTATGTTTGAAAGACTCTACAAATAATCTTTTTTATCTGTAGCCTTGACGTGGGTTGCTAATGCTAAGTTGCGTCAGTCGTGTCCGACTCTGTGTGACCCCATAGACGGTAGCCTACCAGGCTCCGCCGTCCCTGGGATTCTCCAAGCAAGAACCCTGGAGTGGGTTGCCATTTCCTTCTCCAATGCAGGAAAGTGAAAAGTGAAAGTGAAGTCGCTCAGTCATGTCTGACTCAGCGACCCCATGGACTGCAGCCTACCAGGCTCCTCCGTCCATGGGATTTTCCAGGCAAGGGTACTGGAGTGGGGTGCCATTGCCTTCTCCGTGACGGGGGTTGGTTGACGCCAAAAAATAGTATTTTTGGCCTCTGGGAGCATGCTTAGCTTCACCGAGTCTGAAACATGTCTCCAAACACTTGGGTGATCAGCTGCAGAGAGCACTTGGCAGAAATGCAATCATGATCCCTTTAAACAGGGGGCGAAGCTCACCTGTATGTGCCACTTCCCAAACTCCCCTCCTGGCCACCTTTGCAAGAAGCCCAGTCCCCGCTCTCTGGGGAATCTATGGGGACTACATTACCCACAATGTTCAGAGTCGAGCGGCAGCAATGCTACCCAATGAGAGCTTAGAAAGAGGAGGCCGCGTAACGTGAGGGAGGAACTTCCTGCTTCTTCCGCTTGGGGGCCATGTTAGCTGTTCGCGGTTTTGTTTAACCGGTGTGAAAGGTTGGGGAATTCTGGGCCAATCCTGAGGTGACGGAATTGAAGAAGTCCGAGAGAGAGTTTCTGTCCCCGCTGCACAGAGGCGGGTCTCAGGCTCGACGCCGCCGCCGGGGGTGCCCCATCCCAGGCCTCGGATCGGGACCGCCGCGCCCGTCTACTCTCTCCTGTCCTGGCCCCGCTCCGCCCCCCAGAGTCCGATGGCAGCGGCAGCGGCAGCGGCGAAGAACCCGCTTCAGGTAAACGCTGGTCCTCCGAGCCCTGACCCCACCAGATATTAAAAACCTAGGGTCTAGGACGTGAGGCGGTCGTGGGTGGGACCCTGTTTCTGATAGTGTGATGGCGCGTGGGAGAGGGTGACAGGCAGAGGGACACCTGTTAAAAGGGCGAACCGAGCGCTGCGGCACCGAGACTGAATGGGTACCAGCGTCCCAGTCTTCAGGGCCAAGCAGGGGTATCGGGAGGCCTGAGCCCATCGAACCCCGCCATAGACTCATCCCTCAAGAGTTGGCGATTTCCACATTTCCTACGGCTACAGAGGCACTTTTTTTGGAGCCAGCACGCCAAGTGCTGTTGGGAGGGTGTCCCATTTCCTCACTGGCGCTGACCGCCAGCCACATGTTCTCTGGATTGTGGTTTCTTGAGATCTTTTGCTGCCTTGTCCCCAGTTTGGGATCTGGAAGCCTTGGAGAAACCCCACGGCCAGGGTTATATGAAGGGACTTTTGTTTCTGACAGCCATCATAAACAGGTATGAAAGGTCTTGAGTCTTCGTTGTGCGTGCAGGATTTTAGTTGTGGCACGAGGAATCTTTAGTTGCAGCATGCAGACTCTTAGTTGTGACTTGTGGGATCTAGTTTCCTGACCAGGGATTTTACCCCCGGTCCACTGCATTGGGAGCTTGGAGTCTTAGCCTGTGGACCACCAGAGAAGTCCCACGTTGTATTTTCTGATGTGAAGGATGAGGGAGTAAAACAGGATTCAGGTATACTTCTTGCGCATTGTTTTGTTTTGAGCAGGTATGATAATGGGAGCTCTGATGAGGAAGTTGGTAACAGGAGTAATATTCTCCAGAGATATTAGAAACTTCCAAGATGTTTCTGAGAGCATTAGGTGGTGGCATTAATTGAGCAGCTAAATACACAAGTCTAGAAGTCTGGGGTGTGGGACAGTGAGGAGGTGGTGATTATAGTCATGTTGCTGTTTGATCCAATCTCATAGATTATGCATACCTGAAAAGGGAATATCCTTGATGACACCAGGGTCCTGGAATTGGGACTTATGTGACCTGGGCCACATAAGTGGAATATCCAGGCACGAGTGTGTGGATCCCTCTATGCCAGGTCAACAACTTTGATACCTACCTACCCACCTCTTCCTGTAGATGACTGGTTCCAGTGATAAGTGGGACCATTTGAAGACGGTGGCATTAGTGGTGCCAGGGCCTGATTTCTTCTCTGAAATGGAGAGTTTGGGAGGGTGGATGTATGTGGGGGGGGGCGGGCAGTGGGGGGTGGGAGGGAGTGGATAGTTGTTCTTGAGAAGGAGGCTATTTATGATTTCATCTGTCCTCATCTTGCCAGGTCAGTGTGACCTTTGAGGATGTGGCTGTGTACTTCTCCTGGGAGGAATGGGGTCTCCTTGATGATGCTCAGAGATGCCTGTACCACAGCGTGATGCTGGAAAACTTGTCACTTGTAATCTCCTTGGGTAAGACTGTCAAACTCATCTCTCCTTGAACTGTCTCTGCCCTTTTTTTTCCCAGGAGCATTCTGTCCTCACATCAGGACCCTGGACACTGCTTCCTTCCCCAGTTCCCTGGGTTGGTGCTGTGGTTGGTTGGGCTGAGATTTGTGCACTGTGTTCTCCTTCCTTTAGCATATCCAACACTAGCCTTCCTGTCAACTTGCACTCTTATTATTATTATTTTTTTAAATTCTTTTCATTATTCTTTTCCATTATGGTTTATCATAGATTTTGAATTCCTTGGTTCTTGTGTCATCAGAATGCCATGTATTTGATCATTGAGAGGGTGGAATTGGGTTGGAGAGCCCACAGAGTTTCACAGGATGTATATGAATCAAGCAAGATGGCTCAGATGGAGCCTGGCCCTGCATCGTAGCACATAAGAGACATGATGACAGTGCTGTATTCAAACTGCAACAGAAACCTATTGTCTTTGACTAGAGTTTTGATTCCAGTGGCCACACTTCATTTGTGTCTTTCCTTCTTCCCCTTTCTTGATACTTTGCTGATTCATGACTTCTTTTGTCACTTATACTGTTACTTCCAACCTGTGGTTAACCTCACATTTCTGGACTTCTCTCTCACCTGTTTTTCTTACCACTGCATCTACAGTGCTTTCCATATTGGCCTCTGTGTATTGTTTCATGAGGTGTGCACACATTCTTAAATAGTCCTGCAACACCAGGTGCCCTATACAGTTGTATTTTCTTGGGTCTTGACACAGCTTTTTTAAAATTATTATTTAATTTTTATTCTTTTGAGTGTGTGTATGTGACACAGCCTTTTTATACAGTGTTCATGTGTCACCAAAAGACAAGTTCCTTTTGAAAGTTGGTTGTTGAGGAATGAATTGCAGACCCTGTCTCTCTGCTTTGTGTCCACCACATGGTTGTGCCCTTCACCTTATAAGGTCTCTCCCATTCTCTGATCTTGATAGCCCAGTAGTGCTAAGCAGCCCCATCCTCAACCAGAACCAACTCTTTGTTCCTGCAAACAATCGCATGGAGAGGTTCTTGGGTTTATCACACTGAACTTGTGTAGCAGTTACCGCCTCCCACCAAAGTCAGTGTGCACTTCACCAGCATTACTTGTTTTCAGGTTGTTGGCATGGAGCAGAGGATGAAGAGGCAACTTCTGAACAGAACATTTCTGTACGTGGACTGTCACAGGTCAGGATTCCCAAAGCAGGCATGTTCTCCCAGAAGGCCCATTTTTGTGAGCTATGTGACCTGGACTTGGGAGACATTTTGCACTTGACTGAGCATCAGAAGCAGAAACTGTATGATATTGGGGCATGGGAGAAACACTTGTATTTCAGTGTAAAACATCAGCATCGCAAGCAGCACATTGAAGAGAAATGCCTCAAAAGCAGGATGGGCAAAGCCTCATTTATGAACAACTGCAGATTTTTTGTGTTGGAGAAGTCAGTTTCCTGTGGGGAGTCCACACACACCAGGGATAAGTCAAACAGGAGAACTGAGTGTGGAGCAGCCTTTCACAGGGGGAAAACTCGTTACAGCCCTGGAGAATGCACTGAAGACTTCAGTTGCAGACATATACTTTCTCAGCACCAGAGAGTCCCCACTAGAGAAAAATGCTACACGTGCAGTGAATGTGGGAAATCTTTTAGCAAAAGCTACAGCCTCAATGACCATTGGAGAGTTCATACAGGAGAAAAGCCTTATGAGTGTGGGGAATGTGGGAAATCCTTTAGACAGAGCTCTAGCCTCATTCAGCATCGGAGAGTTCACACTGGAGCAAGACCTCACGAGTGTGATGAATGTGGAAAATTATTTAGCAACAAATCCAACCTCATTAAACATCGGAGAATTCATACTGGAGAAAGGCCGTATGAGTGTAGTGAATGTGGGAAATCCTTTAGTGAAAGCTCTGCACTCCTTCAACACCGGAGTGTTCACACTGGAGAAAGGCCTTATGAGTGCAGTGAATGTGGAAAATTCTTTACCTACCATTCCAGTCTCATAAAACACCAGAGAGTTCACTCTGGATCAAGGCCCTATGAGTGCAATGAATGTGGAAAATCCTTTACCCAAAACTCTAGCCTCATTGAACACCGTAGAGTTCATAGTGGAGAAAGGCCTTACAAGTGCAGCGAATGTGGGAAATCTTTTAGCCAAAGCTCTGCACTTCTGCAGCATCGGAGAGTTCACACTGGAGAAAGGCCTTATGAGTGCAGTGAATGTGGGAAATTCTTTACTTACAGCTCCAGTCTCTTAAAACACCAGAGAGTTCACACGGGATCAAGGCCTTATGAGTGTAGTGAATGTGGGAAATCTTTTACTCAAAACTCCAGCCTCATTAAACACAGGAGAATTCATACTGGAGAAAGGCCTTATGAGTGTAGTGAATGTGGGAAATCTTTTAGCCATAGCTCTAGCCTTATTAAACACCGAAGAGTTCACACTTGTTAAAGGCCTGATAAGTGCAGTGAGTTTGGGAAATCGTTTACTCATAAGTCCAGCTTCAGTGACCACTACAATGTTTACATCGGAGAAACGCTTTGTGCGTATTTGCATGTGGGAAATTAATCTTTAGGCTCCTAAAACAGAATAATGTCACGTTGGATGAACGCCTTGTGAGTATGGCAGACATGGGAAATCATGTAGCTTAAGTCTAGCTTCAGTATGCTCCAGAGAATTCAGTGGAGAAAGGCCTTATAAGTTCAGCAAATGTGAGAAAGCCTTCAGCTGAAGAACGTATCTCACTGGATACCACAAATTTCAAATGGGATAACTACCTTCAATGTGCAGGTATATATGATTTCTTTGTTGAGTGCAACAACACTGGAGGAGAGCCCTTATGAAGATGCCATTTGCCTGTTTTGAACCTCATTCATCCAAACATCCACTTAATTTCAGGTATGTGGGAACTGTGTTGCAGTTTTTAACCTGTCCAGAACCCGTGCCAGATTGATGTCACTGCCAGTTCTGTAGCAAAAATCATATCACCCCTAACCACCAGGCAGATTTCTATTGTGTGCAGCATTCACCCAGCCTAGTGTGTTCAGGGAAGGAAAGCCCAGTGCTGACCCATTTGTGGGATGATTCATGAGCAGCTTGAGCACTTAAGTCTTTGCCAGTTTTTTTCCCTCCATGAGTTAAGACATGGACCTTACCCAGTTTTGGCCTAAAGGACTCTGCTGGTGATTTGAAAAGATGGGCTACACTTTTCAAGGATATTATTGGTTTCATTAGACTCTAGTGATGGGATTTTCCAGCCTCCAAGACATCAAACCGGGGAAGTCAGCCTTCCCTTGCTCTTGTTTGTAGAATAGTAAAGGTCTTACTGTTTAAGCCACCATTTATCTTAGCAGTTCCTTCACTGTATGGGGTGGTTTGTTGTTAATTGGGTTTGCTAGCCTAAAGAAATGAAATGCTCTGGTGAGGATCCCAAATTGTGTGCCTCAGTGGAGACGGTATGATGGCAGAATATGCCTCTCCAATTGTGGCCTAGGTTGTATTGCTGCTCAAAGCCTTCAACAAAAAATTGTAGGGCTTTTGGTCCTAATTTATAAATTGTATGCCATGCTATTTTTCAGGTTCAGAGTTCAAACTGAGGAAGGGGCTGTTTCTGATTGCTGTGACTACTCTCAGTGCTTCTGAGAGCAACATAAATTTGTTCTCTTGTTCACAGGCGATACTGCATCTTGCTCAGCACTGTTGAAGGAAATCTGTTCCCCAAGTTCTGCAGTGGAGCCCTGTGCCTTGATGTCCTGAATTCTGTAGAGTAACATCACTGATTTTAAGATTATAGAAACACTGGATTAGTGAAGGAGACTGCAGCATACTGATTAGAATGTGCGTCTTTCAAAAGGTCACTCAAAATGTTTAGTCACTATGGCTTTGGGGGATAAGCAGGTATGGAAATTCTCAGGACTTCCGAAATCTTTTATCTGTATAACTTAGGGCCTTGTCAAGGAAAATAATATAAAGGTTTTGTGGATTCCTCTGGCCTTTCTGGGCTGTTCACCTAAGGCCATTGTTGTGCCTTAGAACAAGGATAGAGAGGAGAGAGCTCCTTAGTCAGCTCTGTGAGATTTGTGACCCATCCAGTATCCATGTTGAATGAAGTTTCCACTTCAAAAATTGCTCACAAAAATTGCTCACCTGTTTTTGCTGCCACTGAGGCAAGTACTGAACCTGTCCGTTGAGTCAGTATGGTTGCCAAACCTGATGTTCTAAATGAGGAAATCCTGTCTCTATTTAAACTATACAATTTGGTGATTTTTTACATTTATGTAAGTCCATGAAACCATCAAACAATCATGATAGTTTCGGTCACCCCATACTTACCTTGAATCTCTTTGTCCTCCAAGCAGCCATTAATTTGCTTTTCATTATAACAGATTAGTTTGCATTTTCTAGAATTTTATATAATTGAAATCATGAAGTGTTTAGTCTTTTTTTTTTCCTTTGGGTACCCTTATATGACATGTTTATTTTGCAATTCATCAGTGGTGCTTATATGAGTAGTTCTTTTATATTATTGAGAATTATGTTCTATCACTGTACCACAATTTATTTATTCATCTGTTTATGGATATTATTTCTAGTTTTGGCTGTTACAAATAAAAGCCATATAGAAATTGGATATAGTTCTTCATATTGAATCGTTTCCTTTCTCTCATGCTGATACCTCAAAATGCAATACCTGAATAAGAGTGTAGGTGAATATATAACTTTTCCAGAAACACCAAATTGTCTTTTAAAATGATTGCTCCCTTTTGTATTCCTGCCTGCAGTGTGAGTTCCAGTTCTCTTATATCCTTGCTAAAGTGAATATGATTTGCTTTTAAAAATTTGACTGTTTGATTAAATGTATATAGCATTAGAGCACTGTGGTTTTAGTTTCATTTCCCTTATATTTCATAATGTTGAGCATAGTTGGTATATAGGAGATACAGAAGAAGGGTCAACATATTAAACAGTTCAAAAGACTCAATAAGCCAAATCTGGATCATGGCAAATTCTAATGAACAAATGGCAAGTGAATAATATGATTAAAAGAAAATGGTAAGTGGGGGATTTCCCTAGCCATCCAGTGGCTAAGACTCGGCACTTCCACTGCTTGGGGTATGTGTTCAATCCTGGTTGGGGAACTAAGATTCCCACCAGCTGCATGGCCTGGCCAAAAGAAAGCCTCCAAGGAAATTCCAATAGATACTTCTACTCTAGGAGAACTTACCCTACCCACTGCCCACTAAGAGTAACTGAACTAATCAGTTTACCTTGAATACAACAGTTTATGGCCAAAGTTCTCAGCACGGCATTTTTTTTAAAAAAGGTGAGTGGTACATAGAGGTTAAAAAACTTGCAAGACACACCTACTTATTGCCTAAGATAAATTTTATATCCAGACTGCAGTCAGTCTACATTAAGTAATGAATGCAACTGACACAATTCAGCACTTAAAATTTTAAATATTTTGATTTTATGTAACAAAATTATTGGAATTATATAAGGATCTTTACATTTTAGAAATACCTCCTGAAGAGGTTATGTGTGAAATGACATGGTGTCTGTGATTATAAATAAAATAAACCACTAAGTGCATAGGGATAGATAAAATAAGAACAACCATAAAAAGATAAATAGGGAATTCCCTGGCAATCCAGTGGTTAGGACTCCATGCTTCCACCGCAGAGGGCCTGAGTTTGATCCCTGGTTGGGGAACTAAGATTCTGCAAGCTGTGTAGTGTAGGATAAATAATGACAGACGTTACTTCCTAGTGGTCTTCTATTTTTGGATATATGTGAAAGCAGCCATTACAAAGGGTATAGTATGTGCTGTTAACTTTGGTGAGAAGGATAAATTTAAAAGGCCAGGAGGAAACTGAGTTTTGAAACTCTGACTGTAAATGTCAAAATGGATATTTTAAACATAAGCAAACTTGTCACTTCCTGATCTTGTTTTTATTTTAATAGCTATCATTTTTCGTGTTTATGTGGCCATATTATTCCATTTTATTTTATCTGATACACAAAATCCTACATAGATTTCAAGGTCATTTGTAACTTTAAAGTAGAAAAAATAGTATTAACATAAAAAATGAGAACAGGAAAAAGCCTTAGATATCATGATTCCCACTTTCCTTCTTAAGCAGATAAGTAAATTAGGGCCCAGAAAGGAGAAGTGAGTGACTTGGAGAGCTTGTTAGTAGCAGACTTGGAAATAAACCCAGGCTTAGTAACCCCTTGGTCCAGTGTTTTGTGTTTTTTCATATTCACAGTTTTAACTTTTTTATTTAAAGTTTTTATTTTTTAGAGCAGTTTAGGTTCATAACAAAATTAAGAGGAAAGTGTCCTGCTGCTGCACATGCATCACCTCCATTACCAACATCCCCCACCAGAGTGGTCCTGTTATAATTGAGGAACCTACACTGATTCATTTTCGTCACCCAGTGTTTATATAGTTCATATGAGGGTTTACTGTGGGTGATGTATATTCTGAGTTTGAATATATTTGAACAAATTTATAATTGGTGGCTTAGTAGTAAAGAATCTGCCTGCCAATATGGGAGACACGGGTTCAATCCATGGGTTGGGAAGATCCCCTAGAGGAGGAAACGGCAACCCACTCTATCAGTATTCTTGCCTGGGAAATTTCATGGACAGAGGCGCCTGGTAGGGCGTGGGGTTGCAAAGGATTGGACACAACTTAGTTTCTAAACAATAACCAGTGCATCACTATAGGATCACATAGAGTAGTTTCACTACCCTAAAATTCCTCTATTCTGTGTATTCATCCCTCCCCACATTGCCTGGGAGCCAGTGATCTTTTATTACATCTCCATAGTTTAGCCTTTCCCAGAATGCCATATAGTTGGAACCATACAGTATATGGCTTTTTCAGATGGCTGTTTTTACTTACTAACATGCATTTTAAGTTTCCTCCATAAAACAAATCAAAAAGTTTCCTCCATCGTGGCTTGATAGTGCGTTTCTTTTTAAAACTGAATGATGTTCCATTGTCTGGATATACCACCATTTATCCATTCACCTATTGAAGGAGACATCTTGGTTGCTTCCAGATTTTGGCGATTATGAATAAAGCTACTATAAACAATTATGTACAGGTTTTTGTGTGAACATAAGTTCTAGAGTCCTTTGGGTAGATACCAAGGTGTCCTATTGCTGGTAAGAGTATGTTAGTTTCCTAAGAAGCTGCCAATGTTTCTTCCAAGGTGGCCATACTGTTCTTACCAGCAGTGAATGAATGAGTTCCTGTTGTTCCACATTGTCACCAGCATTTGGTGTTTCAGTGTATATATAGTTTGGAGTTTAATAGATGTGCAATGGTACTCATTGTGAAGAATTTTTGCATCAGTGCTCATGGTCTGAAATTTTCTTCTGGTATCTTTTGTTTGGGTGTTATGGCAATGCTAGTCTCTAAGAATGAGTTAGGAATTATTCCTTTTGTTTCTGTCCTCTGAAAGAGAATTTGCATAATTTCTTCCTTAAACATTTACTGGAATACACCAGTGAACCCATTTTAGTATGTTGTATTCTGTTTTAGGAAGTTATTAATTACTGATTCAGTTTTCTCTGTTGCTTTATCTTTTTCTATTCCTATTACTCATAATTTACAGCTTTTGCAGTTGTCCTACAGTTGAGTATTCTGTTTTGTCCCACCCCCAGTTTTGGTGGTTTCTATTGAGATACTCTCAAGTCAGAATCTTTTCTTCACTATATCCAGTCTACAAATAAGCTTATTGAAAGCATTCTTTACTTTTGTTACAGAATTGTTTATCTGTATCATTTCTTCTTGGCTCTATGGTAGAATTTCCATTGCAGTTAATATTGCATGTCTGTTCATCTACTTTATCCAGAAGAGCACTGAACATATAAATTGTTTTAAATTCCTGGTCTCATAATTCCATATGTCTGACTTGTCTTGAGTCTGATTCTGATACTTGCTCTGTCCAGACTTTTTTTTTTCTTTTTCTCTTCAAACTTTGAAAAAAAATTTCATTATGCCTTATACTTTTTTCTTAATAGCTAAGTATCATGTACTCAGTAAATGGAACTACAATCAACAGGTGATTTTAAGGTCTGGGGAGAGGGGAAGTGTTCTGTAGTCCTATGATTAGTTATCAGTATTTCTTTTTCTTTTTGCATTATAACTTCCTCATTAACCTATGGGATCCTTAAGAATGATTTCTATTTTTTTTTTAGGAACGATTTCTTAAAAGTTCCAAAACATAGGAAGTTTTGTTTGTGGTTTAAAGTTTTAAGTTAAAAAAAATAATTTAAATTGACACATAACATAGATCTCAATGTATTTGCCTTTTCAGTCTCTCCTCTGCATTAGGTGGAACAAGGTGGCTGGAGTTGTGCATTTTCCTTCTTCCAGGTCACTTAGGCTCTGATAAAACATAAGGCTCTGCTTTAAAAGTTCCTCCTTCAGCACACTTTGTGTAAAAAACAAAATGCTTTGAACTAGTTGAATATGGTTCCTTTTCCTTTCTCCTGGCTGAGATCACTCTTGGAGATAAAAATGTCAATAGAGGTGTGGGTTTTCCCCCCATGATTTGGTTCCCCTGAGTTTTTGTTTCTCTGAAGCTCAAACAACCGCACAATTGCATGCATCTCACGCTAGTAAAGTAATGCTCAAAATTCTCCAAGCCAGGCTTCAGCAGTACGTGAACCGTGAACTTCCAGATGTTCAAGCTGGTTTTAGAAAAGGCAGAGGAACCAGAGACCAAATTGCCAACATCCACTGGATCATTGAAAAAGCAAGAGAGTTCCAGAAAAATGTCTGTTTCTGCTTTATTGACTAGGCCAAAGCCTTTGACTGTGTGGGTCCTCACTAGGAAGTCTATCTAAGCCCGGTCCCTCTTTGTCCTGTTTGTATCCCTCTCGTCCACTCTTTCGCTTTCCTCTACAGTGTTCTGAATTGGCTGAAGTACTTCAGTGTGTCTTGAATTTGCAGTTTCTTGTGGAGGAGACATTCTTAGAAAATGGATGTTCAGTCTGGTTGTTCAAATCTCTGGCATTCTCAGACTTCTCAGATTCCAGGTGGGAAAATAAAACTTTGCTAGATCATTCTTCCCCTCTGCACATACAGACACTCCCATCTTTTAACTGACCCAAGAGCTGCAAACTATGATTTGAAAAAGTCTGCTAGACCTCACTTGAAATATATTTGTAGGTTAACAAAACTCAGGTGAAAGGAAAAGAAAACTTTTGAAAAGGATGTGTTGATGATATCTGGGGAAAAAAATTGTCCTAACATAGGATGAAAGAAAGATAGCCATTAATCTTTTTTTTTTAATTTTTATTTTTGCCATTAATGCTTTACAAAGATTAGGCTCTTTATTTTTTATTTATCCTTTATTGAATTACAGTTTACAATGTTTTTTGGGCAGTCTGTTTATATTGCTACATAAATTCTTAGTGAAAGATATTTTTGAAGGAAAAATGATTAAAATGTGATTTTGAATAATGGCCTTGACTTTCAGGTTACCAGATAAGAAGAAGCAGGAAACTCAAGAGAATTTGCTTTCAAGAGTCTTCAAACATTTTTTTATGTATGTAGATGTTTACAAATTATGTATTTTTAAAGTTGCTCATCATATTGACTTTCTGAACAAATTAAATTGATTTAATAATTTTATTTGACAAATGGAATTACCTTTTGCTGATTTTATCACCATGTTTAAAAATGTGTAATCACAGTATTGTAGTTTAATAAGACTTAAGATTTAGTTTCTAATGATTTCAGATTTATAAATTACATGCATTGAATTTATGGGTCAACTAAGTTATTTCCACAAATTATTCTATTTCCTTAGTTCAATGTCTGAACATGAAGCATTCTTCATTCTGTCTCAACCCCTCTATCTTTCCTGAATGTTCACTCAGCTTCCCAATACCAACTTATCTCTCTCACTGGAATACTCTGCCTAACACTCAATATATAGTAAGTTTTTCTCAAGGTATCTTTTCTTCAGCCTTCAGACTAGGTCAAGTCCACTACTTGTATTTTGTCATAATCACCGAAACTTGACCTTCCAGCATTTACAGTAATTTAGATTATGTAATAATTGGTAAGACTGTGCACTGGCTCAACTGTCTTTTTGTTTTTTAAACCAAAGCTAAGATGCCACCAATTATAAAACAGGCCATTCTTTTACAGTGCATGCATGCTCAGTCGAGTCAGACTCTTTGTGACCCCACAGACTCCTGTCCATGGAATTTCCCAGGCAAGAATACTAGAGTGGGTTGCCATTTCCGTCTCCAGGGAATCTTCCCAACCCAGGGATCAAACCCCAGTGTCCTGTGGCTCCTGAATTGGCAGGAGAATACTTTACAGTAAGCCACATAACCTGTTGTGCTCTTAAATGCTCAAATGAATCCCTGCCTTTTCCTTCTTAAATTGCAGCACCTACAACTACATCATTTATAATTTTTATTCACCTTACAAAGAAGAAAATATTTTGAATTGCTGACCCCTGGTTTTCCACACTGCCTATGACCCTCTCCAGCAGACCCAGAAACTCCCTTAGTCCGAGTCAGGGAGATGGTGGTGTTTTGAATTGTTAAAAATATGTATCACATAACATTATTTTGCTATTTATAAGTGGCAGTAAGTACATTTACATTCTCCTTGTGTTAAAACTATTAAATCAATCTTTAAAACAGCCCTAGTGGGAATTCCTTGGTGGTTCAGTGGTTAGGTTTCAACATTTCCCCCACCAGGGCCCAGGTTCAATCCCTGTTCGGGAACAAAGATTCCATAAGCTGTGTAGCTCGGCATAAAAATTAAAAAATAAAACATAAAATGCCCTTGTATCACAACTCAGAGTCATACTTGGCATAAAGAGAGCACCCACCTTCATTCAGAGGTGCCATTTGTGGGGTTCAGTCATGTTTATCCATCTTCCTTTCTCTTTTCAGTGGGGAGGAGGGAGAGTGTGACATTCAGAAGTGGCTAGATGGTAGTGTAAATTCAAAATGACCTGCATATCAAATCAATACACATTCAGAAATCTTTCAGAGTCCCTTAGAGTCTGACCTTAGAGTCAGTCAGTCCCATGTGCTGGAGTCCCAGTATCTATAACTAATCTCCGTGTTTTTCTAACCTTCTCTTTCCCTATTTTTGCTTGATGGTCCAGTGACTAAGATTCCATGCTCCCAATGCAGGAGCCCCAGGTTCCAGGTTTAATCCCTTGTTGGGGAACTAGATCCCACATGCCAAAAGTAAGACCCAACACAGCCAAGTAAATAAATAAAAATTTTTTAAAAAAGGAAAGAAGGCTTCTATTTTAAAAAAGTGAATTCTGATGCTTACAGACAACTCACTGGTGTGGAATGTTGGTAGGAGAGTGGCAAAGGAGAAGGCTCTGAGTTTCTCTCTCTCTGGCTCTTGTTTGTGGGGAGTGGGGTTAGGCAGGGACCAGCAGTGGCAGAGGAGGGGGCATTCTGGACTCTCTATTCTAAATTTTACTGTGAACCTAAACTCCTCTTTAAAAAACGCAATACAGAGTTGAATTTTTGTGAACACTTCTTTCAACATACACGCTTTCAGTATTTTCACCTAACATCCCCAAATCGCTCCCAACACTGTTCTCTCTTGCCATTGACACCAGCGACTTATTTGGTGAACATCACAATGCTCACTTGCCATCTATCATTGTACTGGACTTCCTAACAGCTGTACGGAAGGAAAAATTCTCTCCCCTCTTAGTGTCTGTGGCTGGGCCCAGAGTTGAAACTGACAAAAGGCAGATTAACAGGAGTAGGGCATACATATTTTATTAAATGTTTACGTGTCCATGGGAGCATTCATGAAAGAATAAAGACCCAAATATGCCAAGAACAGTAAGCTTCTACACCTCTTAGTCAAAGGATCAATTTTTGAAGAATTGAGAAGGAAAGGGGGTTTGGGCTGTGGGTATTTCATGGTGAAGAAATAGAAGATAGGGATGAGATTAACAAGGTTTGTTAAACTGAGCACAGACTGCTCAGTCCCCAGTTCTCCCTTTCACAACCGTGTTTCCTGTCTCTGGTGTTTAAAAATGTCTTCCTCCGGGGAAAGGGAGGGTGCATTTCACATGGGAGCTTTATCTCCTGCTCTCAGGAAGACAGAGGAGAGAGCGTCCTCCTCGCACCTGCTGCGTCATAGCTGCCTGGAATTCAAAATAATTGCTGTGCCAGGGCTTCCCTGGTGGTCCAGTGGTTAGAGAGTCCACCTGCCAATGCAGGGGATGTGGTGGGGGGTCCCTGGTCTGGGAAGATCCCACTTACCACGGAGCAGCGCAGCCCATGTGCTGCAGCTACTGAGCCTGTGCTCTAGAGCTGGTGAGCCCACAGCCCACACTCTGAAACAAGATAAGCTGCCGCAGTGAGAAGCCTATGACCCCAGTGAAGAGCAGCCCATGCTCACTGCAATGGGAGAAAGCCCACGCACAGCAACAAAGATCCAGCACAGCCTTAAATATAAATAAATTAATCTTTAAAAACTAACAAGCAAAAAAAATTTGATGTACCAAAGTGTGGGGGACACTTAGGGGTGAAATGTCCTGGTTTCCTTCAGAGCAGTAGGGGTGAGGGACTTGCTAGCCTTGGTTTCTTGGGTTCCTGATGCTAGATACTTCCTTCATTGTTGCCTTTCTTGATGCTCCTACATAGCACTGCTTGCCAGCATCATCTCCTCCGCCTCAATGTTAAAACTTGAAGTGCTCCACCCTGGGCCCTAAAGTCCATAACTGAAATGATTTTAAAAATAACCTTAGTGATCTAGTTTGTTTTAAGGCATTACGACCCCCAGATTTTATCTCCTTCCAGAATGAGCTATACAACCATCTGGTTGTGTTTTCTGACTTGGATGCTTCATAGAAATGACGTATTAAAAGTGGTCCAGCACGAAAATCCTGTTCTTTCTTACCCTGGGTGGGCCACAGACTGTGCCGTGTCTGAATGGATTCCACCACTCTTCACCTAGTGACTCTGTTCTAGACTCCAGAAGTGTGCCCTTATCCTGTATTTCCACATGACATAGACAACCCACTGCCCAGTCCTGTCCATTCTTCCTTCCAGTTGTATCTCCAAACACTTCTAGTTCCTCAGCTACCCCCTTGTTGCTGTTGTTCAGTCACTAAGTTATGTCCAGCTCTTGGCTGACAATATTGAGTATAGCACTTAACAGCAGCATCTTTTAGGATTTTCAATAGCTCACCTGGAATTCCGTCACCTCCACTAGCTTTGTTCCTAGTAATGCTTCCTAAGGCCCACTTGACTTCACAGCTACCCCTGCCACCAACTAATTTATTTAACCACTCCTTGAAGGAATCCATGTTTCCAGTTTGGTGCTCTGATGAACAAGAGGTGCTAAGGCCATGCAAGTTCAAGATTTTTCGGGATGATAAATGTTATTCATCAGGGAAGGATTGGGGGAGCTCCTCCAGACCACCATCCTATTTGATGCCTCACTTCCTAGAAGAACTCACATGATCCCACAAAGGACTTCCTTCCTGCAGGCGAAACTGCTATCCAATGGTCCACGGCCCAAGGCCCTGCAAGTTATTAGCCTCAACTAAACAAGAACACTCATCAGGTATTCCAAGGGCTTCCTGAGAGCCAGGCAAGGCCAGACTTTTCTTTGGAATGTGCAGGTTTTGCACATTGTAGACCTGCTGAGTCAATCATCTACTACACTATTTTAATTTGACTGGGATTGAGTTTCTGGATTGTGTGGTACTTGGAAGGTTTTTTGTTGTTTGTGTTTGTAAACCACCACTGTTTTCCATAGTGGCTGTACCACTTGACATCACCACTAAGATGAATGATTGGATCTTCCCTTGACCTCAGCATTTTGCTACTGTTCTGTATTTTGTTTCAGGCATTCTGAGGGATCTGCCTAGATTTTCATTTGCATTCCCAGGAAATGCCTCATAGCTTTTCATATGCTTATTTGCCATTTAATTGTATCTCCTTCTCTTGGGTAAAATACATTATGTGTGTTTTATCTATTCTGTATTTGGATTTTTTTTTAAGATAACACCATGACGTTTTGAGAATTTTTCATATTCATATCTGACGTGTGGTTTGCACATGTTTTCTCTCCTGGCCTTTGTCCTTGGTCCTTTCATCCTCTTCACAAGGTACTTCAGAGCCTAGGCTTTTAATTTTGACAACTTTCAGTGTCTGCATTTCTTTTTATGGGTCACACATCTGGTGTCAAATTTTAAAATCACTGGGCCTGACCCTGGGCTTCTCTGGTGGCTCAGTGGTAAAGAATCCGCCTGAGATGCAGGAGTCACAGGAGACACAGGTTCTCTGCCTGGGTTGGGAAGATCCCCTGAAGGAGGAAATGGCAACCCACTCCAGTATTCTTGCCTGGAGAGTCCCATGGACAGAGGAGCCTGGTGGGTTACATTCTGTAAGGTTGCAAAGAGTTGGACATGACTAAAGTGACTTAGCATGCATGCACACCTGACCCTAGATCCCCAGTTTTTCTCTTGGGATTTTTTTTCCTCTAAAGTGGAAAACTACAACTAGAGAAACCTTGTGTGCAGCAAGGAAAACCAGCACAACCAAAAAAAAGGCCTCTGCTCAAAATGACAGAATTCATTCATCCAGGAAATCCCTGCTGGTTCAGTGGTTAGGATGCGGTGCTTTTACTGCTGAAGACCCGGATTCAATTTCAGGTTGGGAAACGAAGATCCTGCAAGCCATGTGGCTCTGCCAAAGTAAACAAACCTCACCTTCCCACAAATGAAACCATTAATTCATTGTTTTTTATGAATCCTTATATTTTTTTAAAAAAATAAGGCTCTATTTATTTATTTTTATTTTACTTTTTGGCTATGATAGATCTTCATTACCCTTCATGCGGGAGTGCGGGCTTCTCATTGCGGTGGCTTCTCTTGTTGCAGGGCACCAGCTCTAGGCAAGGGGGCTTCAGGAGCTGCGGCACATCTGGTCAGTAGCTGGTGCCTCATTGTGCTTAGTTGCCCTGTGGTGTTTGGAATCTTCCTGGACCAGGAGTCCAAGCTGTGTCCTCTGCATTGGCAGGCAGACTCCACCACCAGACCACCCGAGAAGCCCCCTTGAAAGCGTCTAGCTGTACGCTGCCTGCTGCAGAGTTTATTTAAGCCCTTCCGGGAGCCTGGGAACTCTCTGGCCCCACTCTGGGCAGCCCGCCTGAGGGTCCAGGGCTCAGAGGTGGGCCCGGAGGAGGCCAGGGCTCCCGGTGGCCCGCGGTGTGCCCCTGCCACCCCCGGGTCTGGGTCCGTCCCATTGACGTTCTTGCCGGTTGTCGGGTGCCACCTGACAGCCTCTTTTTTATCGTCCCTTCCCTCTACAGTAGTGGTCCCCAACCTTTGTGGCAGCAGGGACCAGATCTATGGAAGAGAATTTTTCCACGGACAAGGTAGGGGTGGGGGTGGTTCAGGCGGTAATGAGGCAGGGGGTAGATGGGTCCCAGGTAAGCATTGGAGATTCATTCCCTGTGGACTGAAACTGCAAGATGAGAATAGCAGGACAATTTAAGGAGGAGGCTGGGCCCTGCCCAGACCACACATTTCTCAGGAGACCTGTCTGACCGCATGTACACAGAAAGTCTCCTCGGAGGTCAAAGGGGAGTGATGTTAGCTAATGCCAGGCTATCCACGGGCCTCTTCGCTGGAACCCATCTTGGCTAAGACGAGTGCGCACATCCAGGAGGATTCTGAGATGCACTAAATACGACCTGTGAACCAGGCAAATCAAAATGATCCGCCGAAGGAAACCCGGAAGAAATGCCCCAATTAAGTAAGTCAAACTGCCGCGAGGGTTCGACTCAGTGACTCCGTCTCCCTCAGTCGACCGGAGCGTTTATCCGGGCGCACTGTACTCGCTCCTCTTAGTAAATACTCGTCTCACTACTTTCCGTCTTTGCAGGCATTCTTTTCTGCAAAGCGGAAGGGTTAGGACCCTTGTCACAGACCACTGGTGGTCTAGGTAGTATCCGGTGCTTTCACCGCGGCAGCCGTCCTCAGCCTCTGGCTGGGAATCAAAGCCCGCGAGGCCCGCGGGGCAGGCGGGATCTGCTGGTTGTTGCTGGGCGGTGGGCCTCCTCCTCTCTCCGGAGGTTGTGCCGGCAGGTTCTCGAGGCGGAGGCCGACACCTGCCCCTCGGTCCAGGCCCGGGTGTGGTGCTGCCCCGCTGATCGACCAGCCTCCAGGCCCGGGTGTGGTGCTGCCCCGCCGATCGACCAGCCTCCACCGGAGCCGCTCCGGCCGCCGCGGGGAGCGGGAGAGGGTCTCCCGGGACCGGAAGTGGGAACCGGGCCAGGCCTGGCTGGGAGGCCGGGGGCGAGCGGGGCGCGCGAGGCTGCAGACTCTCCTGGTCCCGGTCTGTGGACTCCGTCCCCTGCAGACACGACTCCGAGCGCTGGGCCTCCTGGGCCCCGCGTCTCCAGGGAGGCAGGGACCCCCGGGGCCCAATGGGCTGTTTGGTTCGCTCCTGAGACGGTGCTGCGTACGCGGCTTTCAAACCCTGTGACCTCTCAGAGCTGGGCCTCTTTACATCTGTTTCAGCATCCGCTGGGGATGTGCCGGTGAGGGGGTCCTCCGCCCACAAAATTTGTCTTGATTTTTAGCGAGGGGACTGCTGGTGCATTGACGAGGAAAGCAACTCACCGCGTGGGCACTGGGGCGTGCCCCCTACCCTGGCAATGTGCCCCCACCCACCTGAGTCCTTACAAGGGGCCAGGTCTTATGTGTGGCCTGGCGACACTTCTGCACTGCCCTGAGACTTTCCCAAGTACTTTCCCAAGTGTACTCTGGCCTCAGACATGTTGCAGTGGTGTTTCCTCTTCTTTCATCCCCTAAATCTCATGCCTGCCCTTTCATCACATCTAGACTGGAGTACGCTTTTACCCGTTTTTAGTTATTATGTAATTTATAACCCAACCCCCTGCACTATTTATTACACTAAACTACCCTTTCTCCTTGGAAATTTTCATCCTATTAATTTCTTCTCTTCATTCCCTGTCTTCCTGACCTTTTTCCCCCCACCTCAGGGTTTGCACAGACTGTCACAAAGGAGGCCCTACAGAGCAAGGCCAATGCATGTGATCCAAAGATGTCACTGTGAAGAAAAACCAAGGTCATGATGGCAGAAGAGGTCACCGAAGGACATGATCCAGGGGAGGCCAGCCAGCCAGGAATGCAGCAGATACGGTGAGGAAAGGCCAAGGTGGCCAGGGCACACAGTGGCCAGGTCACAGGGCGAAGGAGGCCAGTGCCCATCCCTCCTGCTTCTTGTGGCTCTCCAGCTGTGAAGGGACCCAGCCTCATGGCAGGAGGAAGCACAGGAAGCCAAGTGAGTCCAGGGAGGACACCCCATGGGCTGGAGCAGCTCCCTGGAAGCGTGGAATGGACCTGGGCAGGCGGCGCTGGGAGCTGCTAGCCCGGCCTCCCAGGCCCGCCGGCAGCAGCAGGGACACAGCCGCATGGAGCGGACTGTAGGACGCAGGCAGCTGGCGCCCAAGGTCATGAGGTCAGAATCCTCCCTCACTTATTAACCACAAAGGCCTCCTTGTTTTTTTGTCTTCTCCTGCGCACCACACACTTGGACTAATGTGTGGCACACAGTGGTGACTGGTGTGTGTGCGTGTGTGCTAAGTCACTTCAGTTGTGTCTGATTCTTTGCAACTTCATGGATTGTGTAGCACACCAGTCTCCTCTGTCCATGGGATTCTCCAGGCAAGAATACTGCAGTGGGTTGCCCTGCCCTCCTACAGGGGACCTTCGTGACCCAGGGATTGAACCTGCGTCTCTTACGTCTCCTTTGTTGTCAGGTGGGTGCTTTACCTCTAGTGCAACCTGGGAAGCCTGGTGATTGTAATAGGTGTGTTCAAAAGCAACAAATGCACACTCTAATGTTCAAATTGCCGTTTTGGGTGGTTTTAAGTTTTTTTTTTCTATTGTGGAAGTTAGTTAAGTTTTGAGGGGGGACTTCCCGGTGGTCCATTGGCTAAGACGTTATGCTCCCAATGCAGAGGCTTGATATCTGGTCAGGGAACTAAGATCCCACATGCTGCAACTAAAGATCCTGCATGCCACAGCAAAGATCGCCCCTGTGCTGCCACTGACACCTGGTGCAGCTAAAGAAAGGTAAGTCCCCAGGCCACTTAAAAGCAAAAGTGTTTTCTTCCTGAATCCCCTTCCTCCCCATTTAAGTACTTTGCTGGAGTTAAGCTCTGTCTTATTTCTGTATCCTTCCCAAATTGTTGTGATGTGCCAGGGACTATTTCTTAATTTTGTTGTCAAAATTCCAACTTCCCAAACAAGTAAATTACTTCAATAGAGTCCATAAGCAGTTTTTCCATTCTTAGGTGGGATTCTCATTATAAAGAAGTACACCTTATTACTACAGTGACCTTAAAAGTCTTGCCAAAATCAGCACTCAATTCTTTCCCTTGGTGTTGCACTTAGTATGTCTGGCAAAAAATTACAAGTTTTGACTTTTTTTTCTGTGATTTATGTTGTGCAGGGACATCATCCACATTGTAATTACAGTGATTGTAGTGAAGTAACTCGTAGGTACTTTTTAATACCACACGAAAATGATACCAGGTTCTTTCTCCCCCTACTCCTTTGACGAGCTAGTAATATTGAATTGGCACAAAAATTTGTTTAGGTTTTGCTATGAAGATGTTATGCAGAAACCTGAATGAACTTTTTGGCCAACTCACTGTGTGCGGTAGGTCCAAGCCACTGGCAGCAGTGATGGATGCTCTCAGCTGGGATGCCCCAGGCACTCACTGCAAGACCTTATAACTTCATTGAGTCCTACTGCCATTCCCCCTGCACCAGGGCCAACACTGCCCTGGTGCAGTACTTGTGGTTCTTACTATGACTGTAGGAAGCACTTCAACAAAATCTGATGGGAAACTTGAAGAACAAGACATTACTGAGAGACTGTTGAGGGTGTCCTGGGGGCATGCCACAGTGAGGTGGTGAAGGGAAAGGAAGGAAGCAGACTTGAAGCTCTGCCTTTATTAGTTTCCAAGGGTGGTGGTCTCTAGGGTTTCATGGTTTTCACTTGTTCTGAGTAGGTTTAGAGAGCTCAAGGGTGTATTAGGGTGCAGAAGACTGGAAGGGAGGGCTTCTTACACTGGAGCACATACAAATACTTGAATGCTTTCCATGCTATGCTGAGTGGGGGGTAGTAAAACAGATAAATCATCAGCAACTTCCAAAACACCTAGCTTACAAGCATGGGGACTGGGTGCAGTCAGTATGTTTAAACAGCTTCAGGGAGAGACCAAATGAACCACATCTAGAATGTGGTAAATTCTATTGGAATGATGGATGAAATTTATGAAACATAGAAGCTTTAAAGATGTATTTTACAAGCAGCTTGGGATACCTCAGCACTGTATTTTGTGTGAAAGTTACTTGGAACAATGAAGGTTCTTTATCTTAGTCCTGAGATGTTAGGTATTACAGTCCACTATTATAGTGGGCCTAGTGGAGCTAGATGAAAGCAGAATGCCTGTAAGCTGAAGCTCCCGTAACTCATTCTTTTCCAGCGGTTATAACATAAGGCTTTATTTGTAACAGCCAAAACTGGGAACAAGCCAATGTGCAATTAGGTGGGTAAACAAACTGGGGTACATCTCTAGAGGAATACTCAGCTGTGAAATGAAGTTACTTACATAAGCAACATTGTGAACTGCATGGGGAAGAAAGCACAATCTCTTTGAAAAAGTAAACAGTTTAATGATTCCAATCATAAAGTTTTATAAAACAAGCTAATTTACTGTGAAAGAGTAAAATCAACAGCAGCTGTGAGGGCAGAAGGGAGAGTTTTTAAGAGTACAAATAAGTTTCTTGGTAGCCTAGAGGCTAGAATCCTGTGTTTCACTGCCACAGCCCCAGATCAACCTCTGGTTGAGTTGAGATATCCCAGAAGCTATGCAGTGTGGCTAAAAAAAAATGAAAGGGAACAAGTAAACTATTTGTTGTAGATATGTTTTTTAATAGTTTTATGGGTGTACAAGTAAACTACCATATTGTACAATTTTAATCAATTATATTTCAATAAAACTTTGTAGAAATTTGTTTTATGTAGAAATTTTCCTTTTCTTCATAACCAGAGCTTTGGAAACCTGCCTTTCCCTGGCAGGCCCTCCATCAGGGAAAAAATATACTGGTAAAGACTGTTTTTGAGTCAGCAGGAAGCTGGTCACAAAAGCTATATCCCTGGGCTCCAGCATCTCCATTCGTCCCCTTGTCTACTCTTATTGTCTGTGCAGCATGATGCTTAGGGTGAAAAGTCCAGAGGCTATGAGAATAAACAAAGCTTTATTTGCTCTGACAATGTTCAAAGGAAGAACACATAATGGGAGTGAACACACTCATCTAACACACCACAGTCACTGGGACATTTGTGGAGGTGCCTTTAGAACAGGCACATCCTTTCCTTGCCACAGCCTCCTCCAGTGCATATAACCACATCCAGCATTTCTGTGTGAAGTAAGATTCTGGCTTCACCCTTGAAATCATTCAGTAACACCAGAAAACCCAGTTCGAGACCTGAAGGCACATGATTTTTGCAGTACCTGGAGCTTCTCCACAACAGTGCTCAGCATTATGTGTAATACTGGGGAAAAGGGAACTGATTTCTATGCTTCTCATACAAGCACCAGGTGACCTCTGGGTGCACCAAATTCCTTGCATCCAGGCCATAAACTAGGGCCCTTTACTAAAAGCTCTCTCTCTTTCCTAGGAGACTTTGGCAGCTATGCAAGCTGGGCCTCTAGTGGAAGGTGGTAAACCTACTGCTGTCAATGTTACCCACACTTTGCTAAAACTGGATTGAGCCCTAATTTGTCAGAGGGGAAGGAATACGAGGTACACCTGAAAATTATTCATACTGTTTTGTAGAGAATGGGACAGAGATGAGACATCTCCCTCCCCTGATCAAACTGCCAGGACTGATACAAAGTGTTGAAACCTGGAAGCTACTGGCTGGTAGGGCAGAGGCTTCTGCCACAGAAACCAGAAGGGATATAACTGAGGAAACAGAGCCAGCAGTGAAATATGCAGAAAGGCTCCTAAAAGCTTCCCACCAACCTACAAACTCAAAGGGAATGTTTCTGCTGTGTATGTTCAGCTGTATAATGCTCAACTTCTAGGAGATGGCCCTTCACAAAGAAACCCATGTTTCCTGTTGGGCTTAGACCTTTAAGATGGTTTTCCCAAATCTGCTGCATAATTTTCTTGTTGAATACAGACACTGGCTGTGACTGGTTTTCTCACAGTCATTGAGTCATTTGTGAGGTTATCTGGTATGCAGTTTTCTGTGTTGAATGATGTGGGAGCTCTGGCTAAAGGATTTCCCACATTCCCCACATTCATAAGGCTTTTCTCCTGTGTGAACTCTCCGGTGCTGAATGAGATTGGACTTTTGGCTGAAGGATTTCTCACACTCATCACACTTGTAAGGTCTGGCTCCAGTGTGAATTCTCTGGTGTTGATTGAGGGTGGAGCTGTGGCTAAAGGATTTCCCACATTCCCCACACTCATAAGGCCTCTCTCCAGTGTGAATGCGCAGGTGCTGCACAAGTTTGCATTTGTAGCTGAAGGATTTTCCACATTCAGTGCATTTATAAGGCCTTGCCCCACTGTGGATCTTCTGGTGTTGAATGAGATTGGAGCTTTGGCTAAAGGAATTCCCGCACTCACCACACTTATAAGGCCTGGCTCCAGTGTGAACTCTCTGGTGTTTAATGAGAGTAGAGCTGTAGCTGAAGGATTTCCCACACTCGCCACACTCATAAGGCCTCACTTTACTGTGAATCTGTAGGTGCTGCACAAGTCTTAATTTGTAGCTAAAGGCTTTCCCACATTCATTGCACTTATAAGGCCGTGCTGCAGTGTGACTTCTGTGGTGTTGAATGAGTCTGTAGCTTTGGCTAAAGGACTTCCCACATTCGCTGCACTCGTAAGGCCTTGCTCCTGCGTTATCAGGTCTCTGGCAATTGATAAGGAGGGAACTTTGGTTAAAAGGTTTCTCACAGTCATCACAGTCCTGGTAGTTTTTTCTAGTGAGAATCTGCTGATCCTGAAAAAGTGTGTATTCACAGCTAAACAGTTTCTCATACTCGCTGCACTTGTACTGACTTTTTCCATGAAGAAAGGGCTCTGCACACTGAAAGCTGCTCTGTGGCTTTGTCCCTTTGAGTGTGGCCTGATGCTGGAGGAGATTCAGCATAGCCAGGAAATCCTTGCTCACTTCCTCACAAGTGAAGGGCTTTGCTGATACGTGAAATCTGTAACTTCTCACACATGCCTTGTCTGTGTCCCTTCTGGATGGCTTCTCATTGCTGGGCTCTGGGTAGAGGTCAGGGCTGAACCCTGGTTGCTTCTCACACTCCTCACAGGGGTGTGAGTTTTGCTCAGGATGCAGGCCTTGGTGCTCAGGCAGCTGTAGACCGTCTCTCCTGGCCCTGACACACCCCTCACAGGGCTGAGTCTTCTCAATGGATGGGTCTGGAATTACAGTCTTGCCCCGTGATGTTTGTTCTACAGGAACACTCTCCACAGAAAATGCCACTGCCTCCTCCATTCCATACCAACAACCTGAAAGCACAGACGTGCGGGTGAGATGCATGTCGTCTGTGGTGGAGGGGGCAGCCTCTACATAATTCTGTGTGAGACTCAGCACAGCCCATTGGATTGCTCTCAATATGAGGCTGATGTGCAGTATTGGGGCTCTGAAAGTCTTAAGAATTAGGAAGGCCTCATAAGATAAAGGATGTAAGGGGGGGGTGCAGAAAAGAAACAAACATCCAGTTCAAGTTCTCTACCAACACCCTTCATGAGAGCCTTGGCTGAGTGACATTTCAGTGCTATGTGTGAGTTTTATCAACAGTGGCCTGTGACAGTGGTTGGATTTTTTGGCAGCACAGTTAGAGGTGGCAGGCTCATGAAGAGGTAGCTTAGCCCAGCCCTGTTGACCCTAGTGCCTATTAGCCAGGCATTTAGGGAAAGGAGGCAGAACCTATGTCTAAAGTGAGCAGAGTTGAGCACAAGGTACTGGGGTGGGTGTGAGGGCCTTACCCAGTGAGGTCACAAGTGCAAAGTTCTCCAGCATCACATCGTGGTACAGGCATCTCTGATTCTCATCCAGGAGACCCCACTCCTCCCAGGAGAAGTACACAACCACATCTTCAAAGGTCACACTTCCCTGCCATGATGAGGGAAAGATGAAATCAAAGTCTCCCAAAGACCACAACCCCTCACCGACACATCTACCCATGCCCACCTTCTCTCCAAATCAGGGGAGACGAAACCAGACCACTGTCTGCAAAAGGGCCCACTGATCACTGGGGCCAGAAGTCATCAAGAGGAGGTACACAGACAAGAAGATATGGCACAGCTGTCAGGCAATGTCCCTAACTTGTGGATAAATCATGTATGTCTCACACTGGGGCCCTGAGACTTACTCCTTCTGCAAATGCACATCCTTCTTAATATGGTACATCCCTCACATCTCTAGACACACAGCCACACATGTCCCAAGCCACCATCTGACCACTCCACAGCTTAAATGCCTCTCTGGTGTCCCTATAAATTATGGTAGTTCAATCATCTCCTACTTTACCCTCGTGGGGAGGATGGCGTCATGTCCTATGGTTATAGAGATGACCAAACACAGGAGACCTAATGTTGGTCAGATGAGATCAACAGCAATTTATTAATCATCTACTCAGTCTGGGAGAGGAGGAAACCACACACACACAGAGCCAGAGTTGGGCTACATGAATGAAAAGAGTGAACAATGATCCTCCAGGGGCAGGCAGGGAACTGAAACAACCTGAGAAGGAATGAGCAGAAAGTCCACTTAATCCCTGTGAGAAAGAAGACTGCTGGGCTAGGAGACCTTATGTGTAGGAGCAGAGTGAGAAGAACCAGCGCTCAGGCCATTCGAAGTCCTCATGGTTTCACAACACAGCACTTAAGTAACACTGGCTTTAATTTTAGGCTTATACCACAACCTGGCAAAAAACATCCAGAGTATACTCTGCCAATTCAAACAGGATTCAAATACTCCCAGGGACTTCTCATGACTTCCTGAGCTGCAGCAGCCCCAGATCTTTCTCTGGAGGCCTCATTACTTAGATGCAGGTCCTTGCCTCAGACTTTGCATTCAGAACATGTCTGGTCTCAAGACACACGTGGCCCTCTCCACTCCTGGGCTTCACTCTCAGCCATCACAACTTTATTCTGTTCACCCAAGCCACATTCAAAGCTCAGCCCCATGTAGTGGACCACCCCAGGCCTTGTGACTCTCACAAATGACCACACTTGCCCAGGACCTGGTGCCACTAATATCACTCTCTCTTCAGGTCCCATGAATCACTGTATCCAGTCCTCAGCTGTAAAAGGCAAGTGGGCCAATAGTTATCATCTAAGTGCAAGGCCTTGCTGGGGGTGCCTAAGCCCTGCCAGTCAGGCCCCATCCCTAGGGAACCCGGAGGGTACCTCCCAGGTACAATCACATGGGCTCAACCTGTACTTGTCAGTCCAATGCTGAGGATGTGGAATCATCAGCTCCCACTACCTCTCCACATGCACATCTCATCTGCAGGCACAGGTGTCCCAATCATCTCTGTGACTCATCACACAGCTTAAAAGGCCTTGATAAAGAGAACCCCCTACTGCTACAGCCCTGTGCAAGACCCAACCACCTGAGGCAGCCTAAAATCTAAGCCCCCTTGTCTGCCTCTAATCTGTGCTTTGGTCTCAGGCACCAGAACCATGTGTGGATCTTAAGATACCCCATGGCCCTCTTCTCAATCTGTTTGCACTTTATGTCCCTTTGGGGTTCCCAGGTGGCTCAATGGTAAAGAACCTGCCTGCCAATGCAGGAGACATGGGTTTGATCCCTGGTCTGGTAAGATCCCCCTGAGAAGGGAATGGCTACCGACTGGAATATTGCCTGGGAAATCCCAAGGACAAAGCAGCCTTGTAGTCTACAGTGGATGGGGTTGCAATGAGTCAGACACAACTAAGCATGCATGCACTGATGTCCCCTACTATCAGAGCCCTTCTCTTTTCTACTACCCTTATTCAAACATTTGCAGTCTCAATCTTTGGTTTATTAAGGATTAAAACTCACTGGTACTTTCCATGTGAGTTCCCATGGTCTTTTCTCTGTGCCTGAGTCCTAACTTCCTCTTATTACAAAGACACTAGTAGTTTGTGCTAGTAATCTCACTTTAACTTAATTACCTCTTTAAAAATCCGACCTCCAAATACAGTCCCATTCTGAGGTCCTGGGAGTTAACACTTCAACTTAAAAACTTCAGGGGATGTAATTCTGCCCATTACATGGGCACGAATGTCCCCATTCACCTCTAAATTCATGTAGCAGTGTGAGTGAAATACACCATGCTGCATGAAAGGTCACCACAAAGTTCTTGTGAGTCAAGAAAATGTTGAACAAGAGCAGCTCCAATCTCAGGGTCCCTTTGCCCCAATTACTCCTGGACCTCTGCATTCACCACAGTCCACTATTCCCTTGGGAGTCCTGGCCACTTGTTAAGACTGTCCCCTCCTCCCACAAATGCCACCTCCTCCAACCATGTGCCCCAGAAAGAGATACAGAATTAACACTCACCTTGTTCTTTCTGACCTGAGAGTAACATTACCAAGGACAAGAATTCCCTTTCCTAAATGTGACACTGAGCTCCTTCCACCCAGTGGTTACCACCTATGTGGGTCTAATGCTGAACTGTGTCAGATTTCTATATTTTCTGAAACATAGAAACCTCCATTCTATATTTTCTGAAACATGTCAGGCTCTTAAACATGGCCCAAAACAAAACTCCTGGTCTCCTCACTGGAAATTGTTCCCACTCCCTCCACTGACTGCTCCAGTCCTGTGAATGGAGACCCCCACGTTCAGCTGTAAAGACAAAAACCTTACAAGTCATCTGTGAGGAGGCCTTACAAATAAATAGCTGAGAAAAGAAGCAAAAGGCAAAAGAGAAAGGAAAGATTTACCCTACTGAATGCAGAACTCCAGAGAAACAGCAAGGAGAGATAAGAAAACCTCCAAAGAAACAGAGGAAAACAATAGAATGGGGGAAGACTAGAGAGATCTCTTCAAGAAAATTAGAGATACCAAGGGAACATTTCATGCAAAGATGGGCTCAATAAAGGACAGAAACAGTACGGATCAAACAGAAGCAGAAGAGATTAAGAAGAGGTGGCAAGAATACACAGAAGAACTATACAAGAAAGATCTTAATGACCCAGATAACCACGATGGTGTGATCATTCACCTAGAGCCAGACATCCCGGAATGTGAAGTCAAGTGGAAGCACTGAGGGAAGCATCACTATGAACAAAGCTAGTGGAGGTGATGAAATTCCAGCTGGCTGTTTCAAATCCTAAAGATGATGCTGAGAAAGTGCTGTATTCAATATGTCAGCAAATTTGTTTGGAAAACTCAGCAGTGGCCACAGGACTGAAAAAGGTCAGTTTTCATTCCAATACCAAAGAAAGGTACTGCCAAAGAACATTCAAATACTGTACAATTGTATGTGAACTGAGAGTTTCCAGATGTACAAGTTGGGTTTAGAAAAGGCAGGGGAACCAGAGATCAAATTGCCAACATTCGTTGGATCATAAAAAAAACAAGGCAATTAAAAAAAAAATCTACTTCAGCTTCATGGACTATGCTAACGCCTTTGTGTGGATCATAACAAACTGGAAAATTCTTCAAGAGATGGGAATACCAGACCACCTTACCTGCCTCCTGAGAAATCTGTATGCAGATCAAGAAGCAATAGTTAGAACCGGACATGGAAAAATGGACTGGTTCAAAACTGGGAAAGGGGGACTTCTCTGGTAGTCCAGAGGTTAAGAATCTGCCTTTCAATGCAAAGGATGCAGGTGTGACCCCTGGTCAGGGAACTAAGATCCCATATGCCGACATGCCTTGGAGCAACTAAGCCTGAGCCCATGCGCTCCGCAGCCCATGCACTACAACAGCGAAGATCCCATGTGCCCCAACTAAGACCAGATGCAGCCAAATAAACTTTTAAAAAAACAAACAAACAAAACTGGGAAAGGAGTCAAGGCTGTATATTGTCACCCTGCTTATTTAACTTATATGCAGAGTACATCATGCGAAATGCTGGGCTGGATGAAGCACAACCTGGAATCAAGCTTGCTGGGAGAAATATCAATAACCTCAGATATGCAGATGATACCACCCTTATGCCAGAAAGCAAAGAGAAACTGAAGAGCCTCTTGATGAAAGTGAAAGAGGAGAGTGAAAAAGCTGGCTTAAAACTCAACATTCAAGAAACAAAGATCATAGCATCTGGTCCTATCACTTTATGGCGAATAGATCGAGAAACAACGGAAACAGAGATTTTGTTTTCTTGGGTTTCAAAATCAATGCAGACAGTGACTGCAGGCATGAAATCAAAAGATGCTTGCTTGCTCCTTGGAAGAAAAGCTATGACAAACCTGGGCAGCGTATGCAAAAGGAGAGACATCACTTTGCCAACAGACAGAGCTAAAGCTATGGTTTTTCCTAGTAGTCATTTGAGAATTTGACCATAAAGAAGGCTGAGTGCCAAAGAATTGATGCTTTCAAACTTTGGTGTTGAAGACCTGAGAGTCCCTTGGACTGCAAGGAGATCAAACCAGTCCATCCTAAAGGAAATCAGTCCCGAATATTAAATGGAAGGACTGATGCTGAAGCTCCAACACTTTGGCCTTTTCTGTGAAAAGTCAACTCATTAGAAAAGACCCTGAGGCTGGGAAAGGCAACAGGAGAAGGGGGTGACAGAGATGAGATGGTTGGACAGCACCACTGACTCCATGGACATGAGTTTGAGCAAGCTCCAGGAGACAGTGAAGGACAGGGAAGCTTGGTATGCTGCAGTCACAGGGTTGCAAAGAGTCGGATATGATTCAGCAAGTGAACAAAGATCCAACAACTTCACCTCCACAATTGTGTCTTACACACATCTCACCTGAACTAGTGTGGCAGCCTCCTCTCACCCTCCCACCTAAGATGGAACATGCTGGGCAGGGTAACGTAAGGTCACCTCCATCTTATGATCCAAACCTCCCCTTGTTCCTACCACCTCCAAAATCAACACCCATATTCCAGGTCTGAGTCCTACCTCCCTGCTCTGTTCTCATCAGAAGGAGACTGACATTTCCCTGAATACTGCCAGGCTGGCCTCACCTTCAAGCATCTTGGACATGCTGGTAGGTGTGCCCATGACCACTTCAGTTTACTGATCTCTGGGACTGGGAACACTTCTATATAGTAACCTCCAGCCTCATCCTGATGTTTCTCCAGGGCCCTGACACCACATGGATAGGGTCGCAATCAGTGAGCCCTGGCAACCCTACCCTTACTGTGAAGATTCCAAAAGTGCTTCAGCTGTTGTGGGAACGACAAGGTAAGGAAGTGGAGGCAGGCAACCAGGGTGGAGCTTAATGGGTTCGGCTGTGCTCACCCTGGAGCAGAGAGCCCTCCGGCTGCCTAAACCCTGCGAGATTCAGTCCTCAGCCACAGGACTCAGTCTCCCTGTGCTTCAACCCTCTGAAGCTCGTTTTTCATCTAAAGAACCTCCTGGGAAACTTCATGTTTCTCCTTCGTTGAAATTCTCCAATGGTTCCCAGGGTTTTCAGAATGAAGAAATAACCCCTGAGCCTGCCAATCCAGGTGCCATTTCATTAATTCACTATTCCCTAAAGAAACAGGTTTCCTGAATGCTCCCAGCTCAGTCCAACCTCTAAGCCGCTATACTTGAGGCTCCCTCTGCCCATCACCCTCTCCCACACACCATCACTGTCTGTCAGATACAGGGCCCCACTTATGACTGCCTCACCATCCTGGATCCCAGGGCTGCAGGCATGTGAGCAGGTGCCCCACACTCTGGGCTTTAGTGTCTGGTAGGGTGAGGGTTACCTGATGTGGGTCCCTCAGTGCCGCCGCCGCCATCGGACTCTGAGGGTGGAGCAGCCTAGTGCTTCAGATCTGTCTCTGTGAAGCAGGCGCAATGATTTTTCTTGCTCACGTCTCCTTCTCAGTCTGGGTCACCTTGGAACCGACCCAGTGTTCTGGAACCTCTGAATAGGAAACAGATTGCCACTAGGAGGATGCTGGAAGTCCTGTCCCAACACGATGGCACACACAGAAATGCCCCTCTCCTGGACCTTCATTGGTTCCACGCTGATGTGCCTTTGCTGGCTCAAAGTCCTCTGGGCACTGTGGTTCTCACAGCAGTGAATAAAACACTGAATTAAATAGTAAATAAAACAGTGAATTAAAGCAGTGAATTAAAACTCCTCCACCTGTATGTACAGACTCTGCCTGTAGTGCAGGAGATACAGAAGATGTGAGCTCGATCCCTAAGTTGGGAAGATCCCCTGGAGAAGGAAATGGCTTTCTTGCCTGGGAAATCCCACGGACAGAGGAGCTTGATGGGCTACAGTCTATGAGGTCACAAACAAGTCAGACACAACTTAGTGAGTAAACAACAACAGTATTTTAGCTACTTACTGAATTTTTAATTAAATTTTTATTCTTGCTTGTGTTAGGTCTTTGTTGCTGTGTGTGGGCTTTCCCTGGTTGCAGAGAGTGGGGACTACTCTCTAGTTGCTCTGCATGGGTTTCTCATTGCAGTGGCTTCTCTTGTTGCTGTACATGGGCTTAGTGGCTCCAACAGCGTGTGGGATCTTCCTGAAGCAGAGACGGAACTCACATCCCATGCACTGGCAGGTGGGTTCTTACCCACTGTGCCACCAGGGAAGTCCTGTCTGCCTTTTTAATAAGTGGTAATGCTGTCTCAGTGATTCAACTTCACTTCAAGAAACAAGAAGAAATACCTCAAAACAGTCGAACCTCACACCTAAAGCAACTAGAGAAAGAACAACCCCCCTCAAGTTAGTATAAAAAAAGAAATCATAGGGGCTTCCCAGGTGGCTCAGTGGTAAAGAATCTGCCTGCCAATTGGAGAGACATGGGAAGACCACCCCGCCCCCCCCCCCCCCATGCTGCAGAGCAACAAAGCCTGTGTTCCACAACTGCTGAGCCTGTATGCTCAGGAGCCTGCAAGCCACAACTACTGAAGCCTGCATGCCTAGAGCTCACACTCCACAACAGAAGAAACCACAGCAATGAGAAGCCCACGCACTGCAACTAGAGAGTAGCCCCTGCTTGCCACAACTAGAGAAAAAGTTAGTGCAGCAAAGACGACCCACTACAGCCAAAAATTTTAAAAAATTTAAAAAAAAAGAAATCATAAAGACCAAGGCAGAAATACGTGAAATAGCAACAGCATATATGTGAAGAAAACAACTGCAAAGATCAATAAAACTAAAGGTTGATTGTCTGAAAAGATAAACAAAATCAATAAATCTTTAGCCAGATTTACAAAAAAAAAAGGGGGTGGGGGAGGAGAGGACTCAAATCAATAAAATTTGACATGAAAAAAGAGAAATTAAAACTGACACATGGACGAATTCTTGGAAAGGTATAACTTTCCAAGACTGAACCAGGAAGAATTAGAGAATATAAACAGATCAAACTGCATGTAATTAAATAGAAGGTATAATTAAAAATCTTCCAACAAACAAAGTCCAGGATCAGGTGGCTTCACAGGTAAATTCTATCAAACTTAACAAAAACTGCAGAGAGGGGAATACGCCCAAACTTGTCCTATGAAAGTAATCACCCTGATACCAAAACCAGACAAGAATACCACATATAAAAAATTATAGACAATATCACTGATGAACATAAATGCAAAAATCTTCAACAAAATACTAGCAAACAGAATCCAACAAGACATTAAAAGGATCATACACCTTGACTGAGTGGGATTTATCCCAGGAATGCAAGGAAAAACTGGGATGCAACTAAAGAAGATACACAAATCAATCAATGTATACACTATATTAATAAATTAAAAATCAGATGATCATCTCAGCAGATGCAGAAAAATATTCTAACAAAATTCAACAGCCAGTCATGGTTTTAAAAAGAACAACAACAACCTTTCCAGAAAATGGGCAGAGAAGGAATCTACCTCAACATAATAAAGGCTGTATAAAGCAAACCCACAGCAAACATCATTTTCAATGGTGAAAAGCTGAAAGCACTTCTGCTAAGAAAAGGAACAAGGTAATGATGTCCACTCTCACCACTACTATTCAGCATAGATTTGCAAGTCCTAGATACAGCACTCAAAAAAGAAAAAGAAAAGAAATACTAATTGGAAAAGAGGAAGTAAAAGTGTCACTATTTGTAAATGATGTACTAGACAAAGAAAATCCTACAGATGAAACCAGAAAACTACTAGAGCTAATCAATGAATCCTAAAGTTGCAGGATACAAAATTAATGCACAGAAAGCGCTTGCATTCCTATGCACTAACAACAAAAGAGCAGAAAGAGAAATTAAGGAAATAATCTCATTTACCATAGGAAGAAAAAGAATAAAATACCTAGGAATAAACACACCTATGGAGGTAAAAGACCTGTACTCAGAAATCTATAAAATACTGATGAAAGAAATCAAAGATGACACAAAGAGATGGAGAGATACATCAAGTTCTTGGATGGGAAGAGTCAATATTGTGAAAATTACTAAAGTACACAAAGCAATCCACAGATTCAATGCAATCCCTATCACATGACCATAAGCATTTTCCACAAAATTAGAACAGAAAATTTTACAGTTTGTATGGGAAGCAAAAAGACTCCCAAGAGTTAAAGCAAACTAGAAAGAAAAATGGAGCTGTAAGCATCAGGCTCCCCGACCTCAGACTATACTACAAGGCTATAGTAACCAAGACAATATGGCACTGGAACAAAAACAGAAATACAGATCAATGGTACAGGAAAGAAAGCCCAGTGATAAATCCACACATCTATGGGTCACTTAAGTCTATGACAAGGGAGGCAAGAACATATACTGGAGAAAAGAGAAGTCTCTTCTATAAGTAGGACTGGGAAAACTGGACAGAATGAAATTAAAACACTACCTTAAAAAAAAAACAAGAAAAACACCACCTAACACAATATTCAAAAATAAACTTAAAATGGATTAAAGACCTAAAATGTAATACCAGCTTCTAAAAGACTCTTAGAGGAAAACTTAGGGAAAACACTCTTTGACATAAATCACAGCAAGACCTTTTCTGAAGCACCTCACACACAGTAATGAAAATAAAAACAAAAAATAAATAAATGGGACCTAATTAAATTTACAAGCTTTTGCACAGTAAAGGAAACCACAAACAAGAAAAGATATCCCTCAGAATGGGAGAAAATACTTGCAAACAAAGCAGCAAAGGACTAGTCTGCAAAATACACAAATAGGGACTTCCCTGATGGTTCAGTGGTTAAGAATCTGCCTTGCAATGGAGGGGACGTGGGTTCAATCCTCAGTTGGGGAACTAAGACCCCACATGCTGCAGAGCAACTAAGCCCAGTCAGTACCACAACCACTAAGCCCACGTGCCACAACTAGACATGTGTGCCACATCAAAAGATCCAGCATGATGCAATGAAGATCCCATGTGCTGCAACTAGGACCCAACATGAAGAAACAAAACAAACCAAAATATATAAACAGCTCATGCAGCTCAAAATCAAAAGTCAAACAAATGGGCAGAAGAACTAAATAGACATTTCTTGAAAGAAGACATACAGATGGCTAAGAAGCACATGAAAAAATACTCCAAATCACTAATTATTAGTGAAATGAAAATCAAAACTACAATGAGGTATCACCTCACATCAATCACAATGGCCATCATCAAGAAATCCTCAAACAGTAAGTGCTGGAGAGAATGTGAAGAAAAGGGTTCTTGCACTGTTAGTGGGAGTGTAAATTGATATAGTCACTATAGAGAACAGCATGGAGGTTCCTTGAAAAACTAAAAATAGAACTACCACTATGACCCAGCAATCCTGGGCATATACGCTGAAAAACACCTTAATTCAAAAAGATACATACATACATACATACATACATACATACATATATATATATGATAATGTTCATTGAAGCACTATTTACAATATCCTGGACATGGAAACAACCTATAGATGTCCATCGACAGATGAACTGGATAAACACAATGGAGTATTTACTTAGCCATAAAAAGGAACAAAACTGGATCATCTGTAGAGAGGTAGATGGACCTACAGTCTGTCATACTGAGTGAAGTCAGAAAGACAATTATCATAAGTATGTGGAATCTAGAAAAATGGTACAGGTGAACCTTCTGCCAGGGCACAGAGATGCAGTCACAGAGAATGGACGAATGGACATGAGCGGAGGGGAAGGGGAGAGATAGGATGAATTGGGAGATTACATTTGACATAAATACACTACATGTGTAAAACAGAGAGCTAGTGGGAACTTGCGGCACACCACAGAGAGCTCAGCTCGGTGCTCCATGATGACTTGGGGAGGTGGGGAGGATGTATGTATTCGTATTGCTGATTCACTTTCTTATACAGCAGAAACCATCACGACACTGTACGGCGATCACCCTCCAATTACCAAAAAAAAAGATGATGTAGTAGATTCAGGCCTCTTTCCTTAATGATTAGAAAACTGGGGTTATTAAAAAAAATTCAAAGCAGCATGGGATTTCAACCATCAAACTCCCCAAATCTGAAAAAGTTGTACGTTATTTAATTTCAGAGCAACATCTCTGAATAACTATTTCAGTTCAGTTCAGTTCAGTCGCTCAGTCATGTCCGACTCTTTGCGACTCCATGAACTGCAGCACACCAGGCCTTCCTGTCCATCACCAACTCCTGGAGTTCACCCAAACCCATGTCCATCGAGTCGGTGATGCCATCCAACCATCTCATCCTCAGTCGTCCCCTTTTCCTCCTGCCCTCAATCTTTGCCAGCATCAGGGTCTTTTCATTGAGTCAGCTCTTTGCATCAAGTGGCCAAAGCATTGGAGTTTCAGTTTCAACATCAGTCCTTCCAATGAACACCCAGGACTGATCTCCTTTAGGAGGAATAATTATTTACACAACAGTTTTTGCTAGGGAACTGTAGACCAAAACCACCTGCCTTGGCCAGGCCTGCTTACCTGAGTTGTCTCACAAGAGGAAGTCTTGAAAAGGAACGTGTACTGCAGGACAAAACTAACCCAAAAACTAACGAGGAGAATTAGGGAAGGGCAAAAGAGGGAGGAGACGACCAACCCTTCAAAGACCTTCTCAATGGAACCCACCTCAGCTGAGAGATGCTCGTGCCACCAGGAAGGCCCCTGAGTCAGGCTACGGGCCAGGCGAGATGACTGGCCAGAGCCATACCAGACGCTAACGCCATCACCAGAACACCTGAGACTGTGAGCCATGTGGCAGAGCAGTCCCCCTGGGTTCCCCTGCCCTCCTGCTCTCGGCCAGGGCGCCCCTTCCCAATAAAGTCTCCTGCACATGTGTCTCCTCACACAATTCATTTCTGAGTGTTAGACAAGAGCCCACTCTTAGGCCATGGAAGGGGTCTCCCTTCCTGAAACAGATTCTTTTGTAGCCTACAACTACTGAGTCACTTCAACTGTTTTTCAATAGTCAATGTAAAATTCCCAACAGATTAACTGGCATAGTTCACAAGATTATAAACATAAAAGGAAAGTTTATTAAATACATGACTGAATATCCTAGAGGGAACTTTCTGAGCCCAGATGCCATATTTGGAAAAAGAGGTTCTCCCTACCCAGCAGACAAATCAGAACATAGAGACAGAGCTGTCACTGATAATCAGAACAAAGTGACAAAACGTTGAGAAACATAAAGACACAAGAAAGGTTTTTGTCGGCCAGTGGCTTGGGTTTACAATCAGAGTCATCCAAAGGAGAAAGATAGAAGTGAATAAGTAAAAAAAAGCCAAACATGCTTACCAGGATCAGGATGGTACATGTGGCTCTGACTTCATAGGCAGGTCCAGAAGAAAGTCTACTGCTGAGAATGTACTGGACTTACTGCTTGTACCTGTAAAGAACAAAGACAATGGAGGCATTAGCCCAGACGACAAGGTCCAAACACACTACATCAATATCACAGACACTGACAATACTTCCTCTCAGTCTATCTGGAAAGTCCCAGGAAGATATGCATACATACCCACACCCCATATTTCTGTTTCTGCTCCTCACCACGCTAACAGGAACATCAATCTATACCAGGAGTTTCAGGATCCAGTCTAGGAAACAGCAGAAGTCAGAGTACCCAGTGGATGGAGCTAAGACTTTGATCCCAAAGAGGTATGCAGACAAAGCTTAATGGCCTAAAAACTACTCAGGAGGCAAGTCATGCTGGGAGAAAGTCCCATATTCTTTCCGTGTTTACATCCAGTTTCATTCAATGCAAAAGCTGCAACCAGATGATCCCTTTAAAGAAAAGACCAACTTGTTAGCAAAGACCAAGTGATCCAAAGATGTCTCATCTCATGCCCAAATTGGAATTACAAAGTTATAAAGAGTGAGGAATTTCCAAGGATCCCAACTCAGTCTGAGTGAAGATAATAGCCAAATTAAAGTTAGTAGAAACTACTCCATCAATTTATAAAGTATGTTAGAGACTGATTGTATTTGAATCAGAGGAATCGGGTGACAAAGAAAGATAGTGGGTAATTCTAATGCCAGAAAATTAACTTAGTCACATAACAAATCATTTTAATTTAATAATAAGAGCAATCTTTTATAATAACAAAGCTATTTGGTATAGACTGTTTTATAGTAACAAAGAATAATCAACCTCGCATCTATCACTGAGAGACTAAATAAATCATGCTGCATCCTCATAATGAACATTAGGTAGTTGTGGACATGATCAATAAATTTTCTCTACTGCTGAGCCTTCAGATCATAATCTTACATTCTAGAAAAAGTAAGAATACCATATTCAGAATATCTTAAAGACAGATATCTTAATAAGAATATCTAATACATATTCTTACCTACTCTTACAAGAAAGAATATCATATCCAGAATATCAACAATAAGAATATGTACATTCTTACTATATATTTAAGAATATCAGTGCTCACTTCGGCAGCACATATACTAAAATTGGAACGATACAGAGAAGATTAGCATGGCCCCTGCGCAAGGATGACACGCAAATTCGTGAAGCGTTCCATATTTTTTTGAATCAGTTCTAATGAGATGGATGAAACTGGAGCCCATTATACAGAGTGAAGTAAGCCAGAAAGATAAAGACCAATACAGCATACTAATGCATATATATGGAATTTAAAAAGAGGGTAACGATAACCCTATGTGCAAAACAGAAAAAGAAGACACAGATGTACAGAACAGACTTTTAGACTCTGTGGGAGAAGGTGAGGGTGGGATGTTCAGAGAGAACAGCATTGGAACAGTGAAACAGATCACCAGCCCAGGTTGGATGCATGAGACGGGTGCTCAGGGCTGGTGCACTGGGAAGACCCAGAGGGATGGGATGGAGAGGGAGGCGGGAGGGGGGATCGGGATGGGGAACACATGTAAATCCATGGCTGATTCATGTCAATGTATGGCAAAAACCACTACAATATTGTAAAGTAATTAGCTTCCAACGAATAAAAATAAATGAAAAAAAAAAGTTAAACTAAAAAAAAAAACAAAATAAAAGAATATCATATAGCAATACCACAAAAAACATTTATTAGTAAAGAGGAGAAGTGAGCATCAGGATTTAAGGCAGAAAAGGACAGGCTAATTCTACCATCCACCAAAAAAAGATGTCCTTTTCATCATAGGGGACTGGAATGCAAAAGTAGGAAGTCAAGAGATACATGGAGTAACAGGCAAGGCTGGCCTTGGAGTACAAAATGAAGCAGGGCAAAGACCAACCGAGTTTTGCCAAGAGAATGCACTGGTCATTACAAACACCCTCTTCCAACAACACAAGAGAAGATTCTACACATGGACATCACCAGATGGTCAATACCAAAATCATATTGATTATATTCTTTGCAGGCGAAGATGCAGAAGCTCTATACAGTCAGCAAAAACAAGACCGGGAGCTTACTGTGGCTCAGATCATGAACTCCTTATTGCCAAATTCAGACTTAAATTGAAGAAAGTAGGGAAAACCACTAGACCATTCAGGTATGACCTAAATCAAATCCCTTATGATTATACAGTAGAAGTGACAAATAGATTCAAGGGATTAGATCTGGTAGATGGAGTGTCTGAAGAACTATGGACGGAGGTTCGTGACCCTGTACAGGAGGCAGTGATCAAGACGATCTCCAAGAAAAAGAAATGCAAAAGGCAAAATGGTTGTCTGATGAGGCCTTACAAACAGCTGGGAAAAGAAGAGAAGCAAAAGGCAAAGCAGGACAGGAAAGATACCCCAATTGAATGCAGAGTTCCGAAGAATAGCAAGGAGAGATAAGAAAGCCTTCCTTAGCGATCAATGCAAAGCAACAGAGGAAAACAACAGAATGGGAAAGACTAGAGATCTCTTCAAGAAAACCAGAGATACCAAGGGAACATTTCATGCAAAGATGGGCACAATAAAGGACAAAAATGGTATGGACCTAACAGAAGCAGAAGATATTAAGAAGAGGTGGCAAGAATATACAGAAGAACTATACAAAAAAGATCTTCATGACCCAGATAATCATGATGGTGTGATCACTAACCTAGAGACAGACGTCCTGGAATGTGAAGTCAAGTGGGCCTTAGGCAGCATCAGTACGAACAAAGCTAGTGGAAGTGATGGAATTCCAGTTGAGCTATTCAAATCCTAAAAGATGATACTGTGAAAGTGTCGAACTCAATATGCCAGCAAATTTAGAAAATTCAGCAGTGGCCACAAGACTGGAAAAGGTCAGTTTTCATTCCAATCCCAAAGAAAGTTAATGCCAAAGAATGTTCAAACTACTGAACGATTGCACTCAGCTCACACAATACAAAGTAATGCTCAAAATTCTCCAAGTTAGGCTTCAACAGTATGTGGAATGAGAACTTCCAGATGTTCAAGATGGATTTAGAAAAGGTAGAGGAACCAGAGATCAAATTGCCAACATCTGTTGGATCATAGAAAAAACAAGAGTTTCGAAAAACATCTACCTCTGCTTTACTGACTACACCAAAGCCCCTGACCATGTTGTGCAAATGCAGTCTAGTTGATAATTAGGACTCCCCTAACTACAAAGCTGCTAACCCCTGGGAAAAGATAAACACCAGTCTTTGGTTATACAAGAAGGACTGGACAAGAAGAACCATTTTTCTGAATTGGTTCCATTGCTGCTTTGTCCCTGAAATCAGTATACTGCAAGTAAAGAACTGCCTTTTACAGTTCTTGTAAGGCCCATTACATACAGCACTTTATGGAAAGATTATCAGTGCTACAGATAGATGAGGATTCTGATCAAGAAATCACCACAAAAGTCAGGAAGGATTATACTTAAGTTGCTCTTGTTATAGAAAAAGCTGTGAAAGCCATAAAGTCTGAAACAATAAATTCCTACTGGAGAAAAATGTGTCCAGATGACTTCACAGGATTTAAAACAAAGGCAGTCAAGAAAATCATGAAAGAGACTGTAGGTATGGGGGCCAGGGGAGGGGGGCAGGTGGGAAGGTGAAGGGTTTCAAGACATGGATCTTGAAGAAATTCAAGAGCTAACTGACACCATACCAGAGGAATGAGCAGTAGACAACTCGATGGAGATGAGTGCTTCTGAACTTGTGATAGATGAGGAAGATGATGTCAATGCACCAGTGCCAGAAAACAAAATGAACTTAGACAATCCAGCGGAAGGGTTCTGATTATTCAAGACTGCTTCTGACTTCTTTTATAAGATGGGCCTTGTATGATATGGGCACTGAAATTAGGGCAAACACAAACAGTGGAAGAAGGATTGGTACCATACAGAAACATTTTTTGAGAAATGAAAAAACTTTAAAAGTCAGACAGAAACTGGCTGATCCACGTTGCTGTATGGCAGAAACAAACACAATATTGTAAAGCAATTATCCTCCAATTACAAATAAATTTAAAAAAGAAAATGAAATTAAGAAAACAGAATAATCCCTTTAGTCTTAATACTTGCTACAAAAAAAGGCAATTCAGACATTTTCAATGTTAGGAATTGCCATATCTTTATAAATAGTTCCCATTCTTGAACTGGAATAGTCTGCAACAAAAACTAGCAACCACAACATAAGCAAAATAACTACTTAAATAGGATATCATGATAAAATGTTTTCTGAATAAACAATCACATGAAGGAATACATCTCTATTAGCCAATGCAGCCATAAATTAAAATGTTAATGAGGCAAAACTGGTCATGATGACAATAAAACAATATCAAACTAAAAAGTTCTTATTAAGCTTAATTCATTTTAACATATTTCAACAAAAACTCTCAAATCCATTGCAGCAAACCGTATTAATTAAACCAGGAATCTATTACCATTTTTTACTCCTATGCTTTAATTTGTACATGCTCACCCTTAATTTAAGGATAACCATGAATAAAACATGAAAATCAGGAAAAACTCTTATAACCAACCATTCATTAGTGCATAAGCCAGGCTACCATGGACCAATCATATTGCTGCTTCATTATTAACACGTGAATCATTATACCTGTAAATATGAATTTTTTCACATCTTATTTTAAAATTAAGGTAGAGTTGATTTACAACATTATATAAGTTTCAGGTGTACAACATAGAGACTGACACTTTTTAAAGTTTACACTTGATTTACAGTTATAACATACTGACTATACTCTCTGTGTACAATATATGCTTGTAGCTTATTTTACACCTCGTAGTTTGTACCTCTAAGTATGCTACTTCTATCATATCCCTTCTCCTCGCGAGTAACCACTAGTTTGTTCTCTATATTGTGAATCTATTTCTTTTTGTTATCTTCACCAATTTGTTTTCTTTGTTTAGATTCCACATAAAAGTGATATCATACAGTGTTTGTCTTTCTCTTTGAATTGTTTCACTAAGCATAATATCCTCCAAGTCCACCCACGTTGCATGTGGAAAATTTTCATACTTTTGATGGCTGCATAGTATTCTATTCCATTAAATATATGCACACAGTATATATAATACATATATAGAAGATATATGCATTTATAGATAGATATCCCACATCTTTATTCATTCATCTGTTGATCATCATAGGTTCCTCCCATATTTTTCTTGGCTATTGTAAATAATGCTGCTATGAACATTGGGGTGCATGTATCTTTTCAAATCAGTGGTGTTTTTGTTTTTTTTTAAATAAATACCCAAGGCTGGAAATGCTGAATTCTATGGTAGTTCTAGTTTTAGTTCTTTTAAGGAACCTCCATATTCCTATTCACAGTGGCTGCAGCAATTTACATTCCCATTAATAGTGTAGGAGGGCTTTCTCTCTTTTTTCACATCCTTGTTATTTGTGGTATTTTTGATGACAACCATCTGACAGCTGTGAAGTGATATCACTGTGGTTTTGATCTGCCTTTCTCTTTATTTTGGGGGCTCCAAAATCACTGCAGATGGTGACTGCAGCCACAAAATTAAAAGATGCTTATTCCTTGGAAGGAAAGCTATGACCAACCTAGATAGCATATTAAAAAGCAGAGACATTACTTTGCCAACAAAGGTCCGTCTGATCAAGGCTATGGTTTTTCCAGTGGTCATGTACGGATGTGAGAGTTGGACTGTGAAGAAAGCTGAGCGCCGAAAAATGGATGCTTTTGAACTGTGGTGGAGAAGACTCTTGAGAGTCCCTTGGACTGCAAGGAGATCCAACCAGTCCATCCTAAAGGAGATCAATCCTGGGTGTTCATTGGAAGGACTGACGCTGAAGCTGAAACTCCAATACTTTGGCCACCTCATGCGAAGAGTTGACTCATTGGAAAAGACCCTGATGCTGGGAGGGATCAGGGGCAGAAGGAGAAGGGGACGACAGAGGATGAGATGGCTGGATGGCATCACCAACTCGATGGGCATGAGTCTGAGTAAACTCTGGGAGTTAGTGATGGACAGGGAGGCCTGGCGTGCTGCGATTCATGGGGTCGCAAAGAGTCGGACACGACTGAGCAACTGAACTGAACTGAACTGAATGATTAACAATGTTGAGCCTCTTTTCACGTGCCTGGTGGCCATGCATAAATATGTTACAATACTGTAAATGTATTTTCATTTCCTTCTGATTTTCTCAAGAGCATTTTCTTTTCTCTACCTATAAGTATAAAATACATATAAAATAGAATATATATGCTGGTCAACAGTAGACTATTAGTAATTATGTTTGGGGGAATCAAAAGTTATATGCAAATTTGTGATTGTGTAGGGGGTTGGCACCCATAACCCCTGCAGTTTAAGGGTCAACTGTATCTACAAACTATAAATCTGTAAAACTCCTTTACATTGACTATTAATTACTACTACTATGAAAAAAACCCCCAAAACCTCATTTTGGAGAAAGGCAAAGGACCGAATCATCACATGGGAAAGGAGAAATAAAAAACAAGATATTTTTGCATCTTTTTCTATCTGAACTTCTTCTCCAATAACTTTCTTGTTTGTAAAAAACACATTCCACCTAATAAAGGAAAACGGAGGGTAGAACCATCACCTATATTGATGGTACAGGCAAAAATCATTATTGGCAGGACTTCCCTGGTGGTTCAGTGGCCAAGACTCTGTGCTTGAGCCTCAGGTTTGATCCCTAGTCAAGGAACTAGATTCCACATGCCCCAAGACCCAGTGAAGCCAAATAAATAAATATTAAAAAAAAAAAAAAAATCTAGAGACTTCCCTGGCGACCCAATAGTTAAAAATATGCCTTCTTTAAAAAAAGGAAAAAGACTGCCTCCCCAAACAGGGAACCTAGGTTTGAGGAAACTAAGAACCTACATGCCACAGGGGAAGTAAGCCCAAGTGCCACATCTACTGAGCCCTTGCACCACAACTAAAGAAAAGTCTGTGATGAACAGCCTACACGCTGCAACTAAGGCCTGTCACAGCCAAAACTAAATAGAGAAATAACATAAATATTGAAAATAAAATAAAATACCCTGGTAAATTTGAATACTGTTTGGTACTGCATAATATGGAGAAACTGTTTATAGTTACATATGATAAAGATACTACAATTAAACAAACAAAAAAAGTCCTAGCCTATTACAGATACTTAATTTTTTTTTTTTTTTTTTCTTTTTGGCCATACCTCATGGCTCGCAGGATCTTAGCTCCCTGACCAGGGACTGAACCCACACCCTCAGCAGTGAAATCATGGAGTCCTAACCACTGGCCCACCAGGGAATTCCCTTATTTGAACTTAGAGGTAGTGATATGGCTTCTGGAGTTTGCCTCAAGATAAGCAAACTGCTGAGGGAAATAGAGCAGGATTGTAAACGAAATTATTTTGGCTGTCAGTCAGTTCATTTGTAGCTATATGATGACTTCTTGTGGGTTTTTTCTTTTTTCCTATTACAGTGTCCACTTTTCCAGGATTTTTTAAGATTCTGTAATATTACTTACAAAATTTTTATATTAGTAATCAAACATGTTGAGCTTGTTTTCCATTTGCTATATGCTACCCTTTTATTCTGAAGTGTATCATATCTCAACAAATGTCATGTTCAGATACCAGTACACTGGATTCTCCTAATATTATCATACTGTGCTCAGTTAACTGCTTCAGTCATGTCCAGCTCTTTGCGACCCTATGGACTGTAGCTGGGCAGGCTCCTCTGTCCATGGGATTCTCCAGGCAAGAATACTGGAGTGGGTTGCCATGCCCTCCTCCCAGGAATCTTCCCGACCCAGGGATCGAACCTGCATCTCCTGTGTCTCCTGCACTGCAGGCAGATTCTTTACCCACTGAGCTACCTGGGAAGCCCTAATATTATTATACTGTTCATCAGTTTTCCTTAGCAAAGTTAAACATACTGAATCCCTTCAACCTCAGGAGAGGTTAAGACAGAGAAGTAAGTCAGTCATGCCGGTAGAGGTGCAAAGTGGGGAAGAGAAGACCCAACTATGTGGATTATTTCATAGTTCTCAACAAGTTTTCACTTGTATTACCATCAGGTCATCAAACTTAGACTGCTGTTGAAGCCTCCTACACTGTTGGTGGGAAGGTATATGTTAGCCAAAAAGTTTATCTGGGTTTTCCCTAAGATCATACAGCAAAACCCCAAAGAACTTTTTGGCCAACCTGATAGATTGGTACAGCCACTTTAGAAAACAGTATGGAGGTTCCTTACATTATGATCCAGCAATCCCACTCAGGCATATATCTGGAGAAAACCATGGTTCCAAAGGATACATGTACCCCATATACCTGTCATGGTATTTCCATGTCATGTGAATAGCACCTCAATAAAGCATTACTATTTTTTTTTTTTTTAATATGCATGGGACTTCCCTGGTGGTCCAGTGGTTAAGAATCCATCTTGCAATGGAGGAGACACTGGTTCAACCTCTGGTCTAGGAAGACCATGGAACATGGAACACATGCCATGGAACAATTAAGCCTGTGCACCACAACAAGAGAAGCCACTGCAACAAGAAGTCCATGAACCGCAACTAGAGAAAGCCCGCAGCAATGAAGATCTAGCATAGTCAAAAATAAAAAGTTCAAAAATAAAAAAAAAAGAATAAAAATGTCAACTGCGGCAAAATCTTCTGAGAGGAAATTTAAACAAAATCTTAAAGTTACCATTGGATTTAGGACTTTGTTAGTGACAATGGAGCTGTGAGGCTAATACACAAAACTTCAAAAAGTAGAGCTATATAGTCAGCGTAATCAGGAGAGAAAAAAAACAATGCTCTAAGAGTTCAGTTCTAGGGTCCTGGTGGTCCAGTGGTTAAGACTACACGCTCGCAATGCAGGGAGTCCAGGTTCAATCCTGATCCAGAAACTGAATCCCACATGCTGGAACTGAGAGTTTTCATGCCAAAACTAAGACCAGACACAGAAAAATAAATTAAATATTAAAAATAAATAAAAGTTCAGTTGTAAAAGATGACAGAGACAATAGAACAAGAAATGCACTGGATCACTAACGGAGGAAAAACTTTTAGAAGGAATAAGTGTTTATAATGTTAGTTTAAAAAGAGACTGAAAGAGAGAGCAGTAAGAGGTCACCAGTCATGAGATTTGATCAAGAACCAGTCCGCAGACAAATTAAGACACGGGGGCATGGCCCTTAGCTGGCATTCGAGTTAAATTGATTTGTTTTAGGTTAGGAAGCAGACTGTTTTCACATGGTGAGCTCTGCTCTTTCTGTGGGTGGCAGGAGCTGAATATCAACAGAGGAGGAAGTCACACCAGGGAACTTAATGAAGTAACAATTAAGATTTGCTGGCCCTGCTGAAAGTTTAATAAAGAGATTGAGCCAAGAACTGCAATCTGGAGAGGAAAATAACAGGAAATGGAAAAGGTTGCTGGCCCAGGGACAACACGTGCACAGGAGTTCAGTTGAACAGGGTTTTGGAAGTTTTAAATGACAGATCTGAGTTCTCTTACCTCAAAGTACTGAAATATTTACAATTACTAAGGCAGTTCAGGGAAAGATGTCCTAGATTTTCTGAACGTTCCTCAACTAAGTGAAGGTGGTAAGGCTAAAAAGGAAATCTCCATGTGGAATCTTTTTGGCCAATGGGAAACGGTGACATCTTAGAGCAGTGATGATCCACCCAGGACTTCACATCTCTAAAGAGCAGAGAACCTATCTGAGACCCTAGCCAGTGATTCTGAAAATTTTCTCTCTAAACCAGCATATGCTCCAGGGAGTCAATGACGAGCGCATGAAACTGTGCCTACAGTCACTGGGGTAGGATCCAATTCCACTCACCTAATTGGTGGTTGTGGTATAAGGAGAGTTTCAGTTACAAATAAGAATTACGACATCTGCTGCAAACTGCTATGATACACCAAGGAGATGATAGTGCATCCATCTAAAATTGAACTGTAGTTTGTGTTCAGGAAAAATGAAATATCTCCAACAGCCTTAACATTGTGGAAGTCAAATCTAAAGACTGTAAATTTGGGAAAACTACTTCTGCTTCACAAAATGTATTCTCCTTAAAGTTGTTTAAAAAACCCACTCCTGGACATATTAACAGGAGAAAACTATAATTTGAAAAGATACATGCCACTTAAGAAAGTTCCCTAAGTGGCCTGGTGGTTAGGATTCTGGGCTTTACTGCTCTGGGCCCGGTTCAATTCTGGAGGGAACTGAAATCCTACAAGCCAGGAAGAGAGGAAGAGAGGATGGGAAGGAGGAAGGAAGAGAAAGCAAGCAAGAAAAATACATGCACCCATGCACCCCAATGTTTACTGCAGCACTATTTACAACAGCCAAGCATAGAAGCAACTTAAATATCCATCGACAGAGGAATGGATAAAGAAAACGTGGCACATACACACAGATACACGCCACGCACACACACATATACATATATATAATAGAATATTACTCAACCATAAAAGAGAATGAAATAATAGAGATTATCATACTAAGTGAAGTAAGACAAATATCATATGATATCACTTATATACAGAATCTTAAAAAGATGATACAAATTGTTACAAAGAAACTTATTTACAAAATATAAACAGATTCAGACTTTGAAAAGGATTACGTTATCAAAGGGGAAAGGTGCGGGGTAGACAAATCCAGAGTTTGGGATTAACATATCCACTACTATAAATAAATGGAGAACAGAATGGCAACCCACTCCGGTATTCTTGCCTGGAGAATTCCATGGACAGAGGAGCCTGGTGGGCTACAGTCACAGGGTCACAAAGAGTCGGACACAACTGAGCGTGTGCACGCACACACACACACACTACAAATAAAACAGATGATCAACAAGGAGCTACTGTGTAGCACAGGAGCTCTCCTCAGTGTTCTGTAATGACATGTATGGGGTAGCATCTGAAAACGGTGGATGCATTATGCACATGTATAACGGAGCCGCTCTGCTGTGCACCTGACAGTAACACGACGTTTTTAATCAATTAAGCCTCGATCTAAAATACAAATCTAAAGAAACCGAACCTTAAATCAGTCAACCTGGTATCTCCAGGTCGGCACTAGTGAGGTAATCTGCCTGACAGTTCCCGGACGAGGCCCCTGGCACTGAGAGCTCGGAAGCTTAGCCACTTGACCACTTGGTCTAATGTCTTTTTCTTCTTTTTAATATTTTTTATTTGGCTGCATCAGGTCTTAGTTGAGGTATGTGGGCTGTTCATTGCAGCACACAGGGCTCTCTGGTTGTGGCACGTGGGCATACTTGTCCTGGGGCATGCGGAATCTTAGTTCCCTGACCAGAGATTAAAGCTGCATCCCCTGCGTTGGAAGATGGATTCTTAGCCACCAGACCACCAGTTCTAATGTCTTTTTATTAGAGTCCTTTCATGACAACCCTATTTAAAATAATAAAAGTCTCTGGCATTTGTCTTAATTTTCTATAGTATATACTGTAAAATGTACTCTAATGTACAAGTCTGCATATTTTGACAGCACATATAATCATACATACATCACTAAAATATACAGAACTTGGGAATTCCCTGGCAGTCCAGTGGTTAGGACTCAGATCTTTCTCCGCTGTGGCCCAGGTTTAATCTGTAGTCAGGAAACTAAGACCCGAGAGCTGCTCGGTGTGCCCAGAAGAAAAAAAGGGCAACAAGGGAAAAGCAGTAAGTATATACAAGGGAATTCTCATAAGGTTATCAGCTGATTTTCCAGCAGAAACTCTGCAAGGCAGAAAAGCTAAAAACCTCCAACCAAGAATACTCTACCTAGCAAGGTTCTCGTTTAGCTTCGACCAAGAAGTCAGAAGCTTTACAGACAAGCAAAAGCTAAGAGAATTCAGCACCACCAAATCAGCTTTAGCACATATGCCAAAAGAAGTCCTCTAGAAGGAAAAGGCCACAGCTAGAAACAAGAAAATTACAAATGAGAAAGCTCACTGGTAAAGGCAAACATACAGTCAAGGTAGGAAATCACCCACACACAAATACAGTATCAAAACCAGCAATTATGAGAAGTGGAGAGTACAAATGTAGGGTATTGGAAACGCATTTGACTTGAAGAAACCAGCAACTTAAAATAATATATATATATATAAAACATATATTTTAATGTTATATGTATGTATATGTATACATACATAAAAACCTCATGGTAGGGACTTCCCTGGCAGCCCAAGATTAAGAATCTGCCTGGCAAGGACATGGAAGCAACCTAGATGCCCATCAGCAGACGAATGGATAAGGAAGCTGTGGTACATATATACCATGGAATATTACTCAGCCATTAAAAAGAAATCCTTTGAATCAGTTCTAATGAGATGGATGAAACTGGAGCCCATTATACAGAGTGAAGTGAGCCAGAAAGATAAAGACCAATACAGTATACTAACGCATATATATGGAATTTAGAAAGATGGTTAACGATAACCCTATATGCAAAACAGAAAAAGAGACACAGATGTACAGAACAGACTTTTGGACTCTGTGGGAGAAGGCGAGGGTGGGATGTTTTGAGAGAACAGTATCAAAACATGTATATTATCTAAGGTAAAACAGATCACCAGCCCAGGCTGGATGCATGAGACAAGTGCTCGGGCCTGGTGCACTGGGAAGACCCAGAGGAATCGGGTGGAGAGGGAGGTGTGAGGGGGGATCAGGATGGGGAATACATGTAAATCCATGGCTGATTCAAGTCAATGTATGACAAAAACCACTACAATATTGTAAAAGTATTAGCCTCCAACTAATAAAAATAAATGAAAAAAAAAAAAAAAAGAACCTGCCTGGCAGTGCAAGGCACTCGGGTTCGACCCCTTGGTGGGAAACTAGGATCCCACATGCTGCAGAGCAACTAAGCCTGCGAGCAGCAACTATTGAAGCCTGCAGGCTCCGCAGGAGCCCGAGCGCCACAACTAGACTCTGCGCCACATCCAATGAGCCTGCATGACACAACAAAGATCACATGCAAACAAACAAACAAAAGCCTCCTGGTAACTGCAAAACAAACTTCCAGTTATAAAGAATGTAAGCAGTGGTCCTCCACCTTTTTGGCACCAGGGACTGGTTTCATGGAAAACAATTTTTCACAGACCAGGGGAGGATGGTTTCAGGCTGATTCATGCACATTACATTTATTGTGCACTTTATTTCTAATCTAATGACGCTGCACATCTGACAAGAGGTAGCAGTCCACAGCCCATAGGTTGGGGACCCCTGAGTACAGCATAGGGAACAGAGTCAGTAATATTGTAGTAACTCTGTATGGTAACACAGTAACGGAATTTTTCCCGTCATCATTTTGTACTGTATAAAAATATCTAATTATTATATTGTACAATTGAAACTAATATAAGTCAATCATACAAATACGTAAAAAAAAGAAAAAAAAACCACCTAGGTTCATCTCTGAATCCTGTTTCACTCTCTCACTGTTAGAGAGTGAATGTTTATGTCCCCCCACAATTCATAGTTGACACAGAACCTCCCAATTTTATGGTATTAGGAGCAAGAACCTTTGGGAGGAAATTAGATGAGGCCATGAAGGTAGGGCCCACAAAGAAGACATTGACACCCGTATAAAAGTCAGGAAGGCTTGCTCCTCTCTGTTCATTACCACCTAAGGACACAGAACATGGCTTCTAGGAACCAGGAAGCAGGCCCTCACCAGACACAGAACCTGATCATGCAGGCACCCTGATCTTGGACTTCCAGCCTCTAGAAATAAACTCCTGGTGTTTATAAGTCATTTAGTTTACGGTATTTTGTTATAACCACCCATGCAGAAAAAGACACTTTCCTTCCCCATTGGAAAATCCAGTTAACTCATAATAAAAACATATCCAGAATCCAGCCACTTCTAAGCTACCACTCTGTTCCATAAACCCTCAAGTGGACTACTGTAGGAGCCTCCACACTAGTTTTCCTTTCTCTTCCCGCAGTCTCACAATCTATTCTCCACTGTGCAGGCATGCAGGCATATGATTTTAAGGGCTAGGTAAGGGCTTCCCTGGTGGCTGTGTTAAAGAACCTGCCTGCCAATGCGGGAGTCACAGGTTCAATCCCTGATTCAGGAGGATTCCACATGCTGCGGAGCAACTAGGCCCAGAGGCACAACGATTAAGCCCGTGTACCCCAACTACTGAAACCCACGTAACCCAGAGCCCACACTCTGCTACAAGAAGCCACTGCAATGAGAGGCATCCCCCCAAAAATAAATGAATGAACGAATGAAAGAATGGAGCTAGGCAAGGTCATTCCCCTCTTTTTATCCAAACTTCCTATCACCTCCAGAACAGATACCCAATTGCTTAGGCACCAGTTCCAGTCCTGAATTCTGTCCTCTTGTTCCTTCTTCCCACCTATTGGAAAGGAGATCTTAATGATCCCACCTCAGCTCTACCTCTAAGCACTTTCACATCCTGGTACTGGGATAACATTTCCACATCCATTTACATTAGGTGCCAGAAATGGAAACACCTCTATATAACCCTTGGTAGACTCAGGACCTGGGCTTAGGTCCTTAAAGAATCCCAGGGCAGGAAATTACCTGGCGGTGCAGTGTATAAGAATCTGCCTGCCAAAGCAGTGGACACAGGTTCGATCCCCGGTCTGGGAAGATTCACAAGCTGTGACAGTAACTAAGACGATGCACCACAGCTACTGAACCCATGCTCCACAAGAGAAATCACCACAATGAAAAAGCCCATACACCTCAGAAAAGAGTAGCCCCCACTCACGGCAGCTAGAGAAATGCCTGCGCAGCAAGGAAGACCCAGCACAGCCATAAATAAATAAATAAATGTATTAAAAAGGATCCCGAGGCACCACAACACAGAGAATATATGGGTTGGGGAAGTGAACAGTAACAGTCTGGAACACACTACACATACCTATACAGGTTCCACAAACGTTTCGGCAGTCATATTTTAAGAGACAGACTACAGATGAATGAATATAATTAATGTCAGGTTTCACGGGGTTCGGGCCGCTCTGAGAGCACGCCTGGCCCTTGGGCTGAATGCCTAACTTTTGTGCCTCAGTGTCTCACCTTACTAGCTCTGCGTGCTTGAACAAAGATTCAACCTCCTGATGCCCCAACGTCTTCATCCTCCTCCTTCGGCCTGCTCATTCAAAGGCTGTTAAACAGCTTTTGGAAGACTTTTGAAAACCTAACGTAGTTTGGTTTAAAATTTCCCACAGCTCTTAGAATCCTGAGAATATATGCAGAGCCCTCAGCCTGCCATTCCAGGAATAACTCCGCCCCAAACTTTGTTCCTCACCGGGCACAACGGAGCCCAGATTTCCCGAATCCCCAGAGCTCAGTCGCAGCTCCAGGCCTTTGTACATGCCGGTTCCTCTGCCTGTATCCCTCTCCCTCATCTAATCACACCCCAGATAGTAAGCCTAAACTGGAAAACTGAAATGTTTATTCACAAACACTGTCAGAAACAAGAGCACGTGTACTAACGCCTCACCGTCCCGGACAACGGGGACTGGGCTGAGGGAAGAGGGCACTCCGGGCGTTAGCGTCTGGTGGGGTGAGGGCGGGAAGGGCCCGAGGACAAGCGCTTACCTGAGGCGGGTCCCTCCGAGCGGCCGCAGCCATCCAGGCCTTTGGGCGGAGTGGGTCCGGGAGCGGGCCGGCGGGTCTTAAACCGGCCCTGGTGCGAATCATCTCGGGCGGTGCTGCGGCCGAACCTCAGACTCGCTTCTGTGCAGCGGCACTCCTCTCGACGCTTTCTCGGTCCTGTCCCGTCGGCCCCGGCTCACGGCTCCAGAACTTCTGTCCGGATGAACACACCCGAACAGCCAAAATGACCGCCCGGAGGAGGACGCCAGAAGTCCCGCCCCTCGCTAGGAGACACGCACGGAAACGCCTCTGTTCTGAGCCTTCATTGGCTCAGCAAGGCTGCTCAGCAGAGCATTCTGGGTAATGTAGTTCTCACGCTTGGGGTAACGCACACCACCCCTTTGCACCCTGACAAGTTTAGACCCGAGGGGCGCTGGGAAATGGAGTCTACCCGTCCAAGGATTTAGAAGCCTCTTGTTCGTTCTTAAAGGGGCAGATCTCAGGACTTCTGGGGGGTGTTGGGTTGCCTGAAGACATTCACCCAAGATTGGAGATGTTAGTTCAGTCTCTGTGAACTTCATCATGCTGCCTGAGGACACATGTATCATTTCTTCTCAGAGGATACAGAGCCAAATACACATATCATTCCTAGTCCTTCAGATACAAAATGTGTCCGCTGGTAGCAGAAGCTAATAAACATTTCATGGGAGAGAGGCAAAATAGGGCTACGGGCCTAAGAGACACAAACTACTGTTACCAAACCAAACTTGGGCCAGTCACCTGATGCACAGAAAAGCCAAGCCATTGATATTCCCTTGTGGTGAAAGGTAAGTACAGGGTTTACTGCAGGAACTAGCAAGAACAGGCAGCTCATGCTCAAAAGACCTGAAGTCCCCAATGACTTTCAAAGAAGGGATTTTAAAGACAGTATGAGGAAGAGGGTGGCAGGATGTGTGATCAGCCTGAGCACAATTCTCTGGTTGATGATGAGATAATGGTGATATTTTCAGAATCTTAATTATCAGTTTTCTAACTCCAATTGGTCTGGGAGGTTACATGCGGGTTGTCAGCATGCAGTTACCTTCCTCCACCTGGTGGGGGTTTTAGTAACTGCAAAATAGCTCAAGGATATAGCTCAGGATATTATCCATAGCCCCTGAGGAGGAACTATAAAGGTCTTTCACTTTGTTTTATGGTTAAACTATTATTTTGTCACACTTGACTGCCTTCCTTTGTTTCTGCATCTTTGCACTTCTCTCATTTTGCTTTGTGGAATTCTGGGTAAGCCGAGGAGGATAAAATTTTTCATAAACAAGCGTCAGGACAGGAATTCCCTGGCAGTCAAAGGGTTAGGACTCCATGCTCTCATTGCTCAGGGCCTGGGTTCAATCCCTGCTCAGGGAACTAAGATCCCACAAGCTATGCCGCACACCCAGTGGGGCAGGGGGGAGTCAGGGGCTATGAGGGTTGGGGATGTCTCTCCCAGGAAGGTCCCACAGGGTCCTGCTCAGTTTCACTATGTATAAAAAGATAAGAACAAGGATATGTTGTACAGCACAGGAAAATAGAGCTTTTGTTTTTAATAACTTTTTAAAGATTTATTTATTTTTGGTCATGCTGGGTCTTTGCTGCTGTGTGTGGGCTTTCTCTAGTTGAGGCGAGAAGGGGCTGCCCTTCGTTGTGGTGCTCGAGCTTCTCATTGCTCTGGCTTCTTTTGTTGTGGAGCACAGGTTCTATGGCACAGGGCTTAGCTGCCCTGTGGCATGTGGGGACTTCCCAGAGTAGGGATCGAACTCGTGTCCCCTGCATTGGCAGGCAGGATTCTTAATCACTAGACCACCAGGGAAGCCTTGTTTTTAATAAATTTAAATGGAGTATAATCTATAAAAATACTGAATCACTATGTTATATACCTGGATTAGTTTCAGGTGTAAAACAACTATACTTCAATAAAAATAAACTAATAATGAAAAATAATCATTACCCATGTTGCAATTAAATCTATGCACTATGAAGCATTAGAATCAGTTTGATCAGTCTCTGTATGTTTGGTCAGGAAGAAGAGAAAAAACATTCCAGATGGGTCAGCAGGAGTACAAAGGTGGATCTCTGTAGTCACTTCAGAAAATACTTCTAACAGCATAGTAAGTTATTGTGTCTAATTTAGCAAGCATATAATATTTTTATCATTAAGTTTCTTTTTGGATAGCCTGATAGTTATTTCTCAAAAACAGAACAATGAAAGACATGCAGATTTCATACAGATTAACAGGTGTGGTGTTCACAAATGGAGCATGTATGAAAAAGGTGTTCTGAACCCCAAACTGCACGGAGTAACTGAAACTATGATCTCATCACTGGGAAGTCGTTATCATTTCCCCTGGATTACAGAGACTGCTCTGCATGACAAACTGCTACTACCTGAGAAAAAGTTATAAAATTCAAATTACAGAAAGCTATTAATGACTATGTAGTGATTCAGAGATTGTGTCTGAAATGTCTCAGTGGAAGTATCAGTAGATGGTTAAAAATGTGAAAATCTTAGAGAAGTTTTAGCAGTGATGTCTGAGAAGAGATACAATTAAGCTGAGCATGTGACCAGAATAATTATCCTTAAGACATTGTCTTCAAAATGTGATTCTTCTTTTCGCTTTAAGTCATTACACAATATCAGCATTAAGGAAAAGATAAAGGGGGCACCGAGAGTAGGCAGAGTGCAAAGAATAGAGAATAGACAGAAGCACTATGAGCTGTGCTCATTCCTATAATGAAGTATTGAGGCTGAGGTCAAAGTGTATTGAGAATGGTCAGATCCAAGAAGTGAAGGAAATTGCTTAATTTTTTTCTGATGTCTTTTACATCTATTAAGATATAGAATCATAAAACAATTTTTAAGAATGAATCATACCAAAGATCATATTCAGTCTCTGCAATAATGAGTTTTGAGATTGATTTGTTAATTGGCATATAGTTAAGTGAGCACAAGTTTCTCACTATAAATACCATGTAGAATTGTGGAAACAGGAGAGGATGAGGTTTCTCACCAGGTCACCGCACTGTCATAAGCATAAAAAAGTTCACACAGTATTTATGCTTTTGAAAAATGTGATAAGTGAACAAGAGATAATCCTGAGGATCTGAAATTAGGACAGATCTCAAAGTCACTGAACAAGTACTAAAAACTTTGAGTCTGTAAATAATAGGGAACCATCAAATTAAAATCTTGGAAAAGAAATCCATCTAGTATTAATTTACTATAGGAATATAAATGAATGTTGAAAAGAAAAACTCATTCTGGGAGGTATTGCTGTTATGACGTTTTATTAGTGGCAATAAATGTAACTTATTTCAGCAAGATTTATCACTAATGACAACCATATTACCTAAATATTCTGGATCGAAATGATATTTAAATAATTAAATTATGTGCTTCATATCTGCACACATTAAAAAGCATTTTACATGATTAAATACAAAAAGACCAAAACAATTTTTTCAATCACTTTTAAGTGAAGCAGACATCACAGAGCTGAAGAATTATACATTTTGCCACAGGTAAGACTATTTTTCAATGACCAAGTATTGTGTATAAGTTAATTGTGTGTGCTCAGTCACTCAGTCATGTCTGACTCTTTGCAACCCCATGGATTGTAGCCCTCCAGGCTCCTCTGTCCATGGGATTTCCCAGGCAAGAATACTGGAGTGGGTTGCCCTTTCCTCATCCAGGGGATCTTCCGGACCCAGGGATCGAACCCATGTCTCCTGCATTGGCAGGTGGATTCTTTACCACTGCACCATGTTATTTATAATAAATGGCAAGTTATTATCAAATATGGACAATAAAGACTACATGAAAAGGTAGGTCTTGGAATGTTGCTTTTAGGTGCTAATGGCTATCAAATTTTGCTAAACATTACTTATATTAAAAATACTTATTTAATACTTAAAACTAAAAGAGTTAAAAAATAATTTTTAATAAAATCAATTTGTTTTAATTGAATTTTTTAAGGAATCTTATCATTTCTCCTACATGAATAAACGCTCAGTGACACATCATGTCTCTTCCGGAAAATCTCTCTCCTTTGGTGTTTCCATCAAAACCTGTCAGAAGTTATCACATGCTTTCCTGGCTTTATCTTACTTACACACACCCACACACAGAATTCTTGATATCCCTTCAGTTCTTCCAGTCTTCAAAAGCTTCCAGAAGTCAGTAAATTTTTAGGACGTTTTCCTCTCCATTTGAAAGCAACTTCAACCAGCCAGTATGCTTAGACAATGCAAATAAATTTTTTGGAGATCAACTTAAAGTTCAAATTAACAGTGAGTTTTGTAACAGTAAACACAGATTTTAAAAAAAGAAAAATAAATTCTCTGAGGCAAAAAAGGAGAGTTTCATCACCACACCCACTTTTTCTTAAGGCATTTACTTAAGAAAACTTGTCTTTTCTTCCTTTGCCCATTATGATATGTTTTTAAAAGCTATATAAGCCTTTTGCCAGCTTTGCATTCTGGAAAACTTTTGCTCCGGGACCTGAGAGATTGCTCTTTTAAATTCAATCATTATGTAAGAGGGTGCCCTTATCTTCCAGTTTCTGTAGAAGAGCAGGAGCCTAACTTCAGCAGGTGTCTGGCTCTAATTTATAAAACTACCTCCTGTCATAAAGGTATAAGAAATGTATTTTTCCTTTAGATAAAGACACTTAGCAAATACCAATGGTCACTCCAATTACAAGGTAAATTTAGCATGAATGATATGAGAAATGGTACTGTCAAATCCTCTTACTGGAGAACTAGTTCTCATTTATCTCAAGGACTTGTATGTAATACATTGTACTACATGGTCACATAAAAGGGTGAGGTTCCTTACTGACTTCACAATCTCCTCACTAGATTGCCTGTAATGCATATCACATTCTGCCTCAACGCTTGTTCAACAGAAAAAAAAATGTTTTCTTTCTCTTCCTTTTATGTGAAGAAGTTTTCTGGGTTAGCAGGACATTTTATTTCAAATTATGTTTCTACAACAGTTCCTACCTCAGAACACCAAAACACTGAACAGTAAATAATCATGCTGTACAGTTATAAACTTGGCTGTTGTATATGTGTGTGCCTTTGTGTGAAAATCTAAAGCATCACTGCCTAAGTATTCATCAGGTAGAATACTGGGTAGATATTAGGCTTATGTCATAGGTCTGTCCAAATGAGGTCCCTGTCAGGAGGGCAGAAGTAACACCTATGTACAAGGGCAGCATCAGTATCAATTCTTCACAGACTCAGAGAGTAAGCCCCCAAGTTAATATCATGAGAAGAAGAGCAAAAGATTAGTCCATAAAATCAAAGTACATAAGCAAAAGACTTTACTCAAAATGATGCACTTAATTTCAAATAAACAAAAGTAGAGATAATCAGATGTACTTAGAAGCAAACTACTGCTTAATCTAAGCACTGTATTGAACACGGAAAACCTGGAATTTAAGTCAACTTGTGCGAAACAATGGTAGTTGCAATTATATATGGATATCTATCCCATGGCTGAGATGTGTGGATAAATTGTGAGTAGATTTATATAAATAAATCTTTATTAGAGTTCTATTTTGATTATTCTCCTTTGAAAACTATCTCACTTCAATTGTGTTAGAAAATGTATTTTCCCTCAGTTAACTTACTTTCAGTTATGTCCATTTCAAATTTTCATTGTTGAAGATTTATCATACCTTCCCATCTGTCTGAGAATCTGGATTTTCATAAGTCTAGATCATAGTTTCACTCTTTATAGCTTGCTTCTTATTCTTTCTCATGAACTGCTTCTCATTCTCTATACCTTGAAGAATTAATTGACCTAAAATATTATAGTGTTTCCCATGTTCACAAACTATATAACTCTAACAGTCTCTCATTTTCAGAACTGTGCCACTTCCTGATATTTATGTGTCATTTCTACCATAATTCATCTCTCTCATTTTCCCTCTCTGTCCCTCTTCTCTTTCCTTTGTTTTACCCCATGTGTTTGTTCTCTATCTCTGATCCAAGATCACACCTTGTCAGAGATAATTTACTAAATGTATGCAGTGACCTTGTATTCAGGTTCCATAAAAAGGGAACACAGGAAAATGATGAGCCATCTAGAGTGGCTTCCCAGACTTGGAATCTTCTCCATATGGATTTGCTCCTGGCAAAATGAGGAAATGTTACTGAGCTGAAGTCAAGACAGGTCCTAGATGTCAGACATTCTCTCTCTCTCTGTTCTTCATACTATTTAGTGGAATCCAGAAGAATGGATGTGTGTTTAGACACATAATGAAACTTAAAATTTATAATGCCATTGTATTTCTGTTTTGTGCTCTTCCATCTGCCTTCTGAAAACTTCTGTTGCCTCTTCACATTGCAAAGTCATGTACATTTCTATCATGCACTCTTGTAGATGATGCTAGATACCACAGTACATGGTTGGAGAGGGCCACCTGAACACAAACTCAAGTCCATGGGATTGTCTACAGGACCAGGGAGGTGACGCAGGCTAAGGATCAGGCCGCTTTGCTGTACTAGGAAATAAAGAGCACAGAATGGGGAAGGCCTCGCAAGGTGAAGGACACAGCTATGGAATGGGATATCTGGAGGAGAACAGGGCCTACAACCAGTTTATCTGCAAGTAATTTCCAGAGGGCTCCCGTTTGCTGGTGACACATGACCACTAGAGTAGAAGGGTAAGTCCAAGACCAAGAATATCCAATTGCAATAGAATAGTCTGTGCTCAAGGACTATTCAGATAGGTGCACACCTCATGACACAATATGTAAAAGTCAACATTGGAGAGCACTGCAGAAGGAGCAGTAAGAAAAGCAGGTGAGAGTCCAGAGAGGTGAGGATTAGTCCTGCATGGGATGTAGAGTAGAACAGACAGAGTAAACAAGCCATCAAAATGTCAAGAATGGGGAAGCAACACCAGAAATGAGGTGTGGCTGCTAGAACTGGCACAAAATACTAAACAAACACAGTAAGCTTCTCCTATAATTTGAACACAGCCTGGATGTCATGCCCTCCCCGAGATGCCATTTAAGACCAGGAGCCTCCTGATGCATCTTGCTGTGACTGGATTAACAGTCATTTGTGAACCACTGAATGCACTCCATCCTACTCCCGAGATGAGCAAATATACATGGCAACCACGGGATGCAATTACTTAGAGAAAGACGTTACAAAGTGCAGCCAGTACTAGGCCAAAATAACTCAGCACACAGTAGTACACAGGAAAGAAAACTACTACAGAAAACTTCAGAGAGTCTTGCAAGAAAAGACGATGGTCCACGTAATTAGTAAACATGTCAATGATGGCAAATCCTGGCATGGGCAAGCATGAGGAAATGTCAGCTATAAGAGAGAAATAGGATCTAGGGTACTAGAGTGCTTTAGATCTGGACAAAGTCACCAGGACAGGCAGAGGGCAAGCAAAATAGAATCCATTACAGTGACCAGTAGATGGCTGACCCTGAATCATTCTTTGTGAGGCTTCATGGAAGCAGAAGTTGGGGCTTTTCAAGGAGAGAAGAGGGCAGTGCACACACCTTATCCAACCAACCCCAGCACCTACTTAGGGACTTGAGGAAGGACACACTGTCCGTGGTTCTGATGTAGGAAGGGCAGACCAGGCTCTAGGGTGAAAAGAGAGAGCAGGGAATACCTCTGGACACAGAGGTAGGTGTGATGACCTCATCCAGGAAGGTTTTAAGTTCAAGGTTCCCCAGCATCAAGGTACAAGTGTCCCTGAACCTCATCAAGGTGAGCCCACTCCTCTCAGGAGAAGTATAACTGAACAAGGGATCAGCAGCTGCAGCTCATGGCTCTAGAACATGGGCTCAGGAGTTGTGGTGCCCCGCTTAGTGCCTTGTGGCACGTGAGATCTTCCCAGACCAGGGATCGAACCTGTGTCCCCTGCATTGGCAGGTGGATTCTTAACCACTGGACCACCAGGGAAGTCCTTAATTTAAGGTCTTAAAATACAACCTTGCAGAAAGCACCCAGGTTTGCTCAGCAAATTCAGACAGGATTCAATACTAGCTTAGACCTCCCACAGCACCCATTGAGGGTGGAAACATCTAAGCCTTCTATGGCCTCTCTTCCTGCATGGCTGCTCCTTGCCTAAGACTAAGCCACACAAACCCACCAGTCAATCTTGGATGCCCATGGCCCTCTTCCATTTCTGTGTAGCTCTCGCTGTCCTTCAGCAATGACAGCCTTCTCAAGTCACCCCAATCCCACTAATTACCACAAATGACAGTATTTGCCTCTGTCCATATCCACCAGGCCGAATGAATCACTCCAGACCCCATTAAAATCCTCACAAAATCTTGTTGAGTCCCTAGTGAAGTGAAGAAGCAATAGCTCTGGTTTGCATGTCATCCTGCCTCAATCACTGCTATGTCTTGGCATCCAACTCATATTCACTCTTCTCTTGGAAGCCTTGGCCACTTACCAGGCTCTCATGTCTGACACACCCTACCTTTATGGCCATATACCTCCCTCAACTGCATTTGAAAAGTGAAAGCGATAGTCATTCAGTTGTGTCTGACTCTGCAACCCTATGTACTGTAGCCTGCCAGGCTCCTGTCCATGGAATTCTCCAGGCAAGGATACTGGAGTGGGTTGCCATTCCCTTCTCCAGGGGATCTTCCTGACCCAGGGGTTGAACCCAGGTCTCCTGCACTGCAGATTCTTTACCATCTGAGCCACCAAGAAACCCAATACCATCACTCAGGTACTCAAGCAAGAGCCCCAGTGCTCAGCCTCTATCCTCCACTTCCTGCTCCCTGAACAGCATTAGGACTGTAACATGAAGATTATACCTCCTAGATGTGACCACAGCTCACTCACTTGGGTCCACATAGTAGCTACCACATTTTGGATAGCTCCACTTGAACCCCTCTTTCGATTTCCCAGTTTGTGAGTCCAGCTGCCAATTTGATGCCTACACTTACTGGTCCCTGAAATACCTCAGACTCTTAATATGGTCAAAATAAAGCTTCTGATAAACCCAGTGATTATTACTCACACTATCAACTTCCTCATCTCAGTTGGAGCTTCCATCCCTACAGATCTAAGACCAAACACCCTGGGGTAATCTCTGATTTCTCTGTTTCACTTCTCACCATCCAAACTAGAAAACCTAGTTGCCCCTTTTCAGAACATGCATCCAGACTTCAACCTCATCTGCTCTGCACTGCTAAGTCGCTTCAGTCGTGTCCAACTCTGTGCGACCCCATAGACAGCAGCCCACCAGGCTCCCCTGTCCCTGGGATTCTCCAGGCAAGAACACTGGAGTGGGTTGCCATTTCCTTCTCCAATGAATGAAAGTGAAAATGAAGTCACTCAGTCATGTCTGACTCTTAGCGACCCCATGGACTGCAGCCTACCAGGCTCCTCAGTCTACGGGATTTTTCCAGGCAAGAGTACTGGAGTAGGTTGCCATTTCCTTCTCCAATGAATGAAAGTGAAAGTGAAGTCACTCAGTCGTGTCTGACTCTTAGCGACCCCATGGACTGCAGCCTACCAGGCTCCTCAGTCTATGGGATTTTTCCAGGCAAGAGTACTGGAGTGGGTTGCCATTTCCTTCTCCATCAACCTCATCTACTAAACCACAACTCTGGCCCATTAACTCTCACCTAGACTATGTCAGTAGCCTCTACCGGGATTTGCCTCACTCCTCTCACTCCCATGGTCTGTTCTCCACTCTACATACAGTCAGAGATAACTTTTTAAGACCGTGATAATATCACCTCCCTCCTCTGATCGAAACCACCCAATACCTCCAGAATAGATGCTCAATTTCTCAGGTGTTCATCCTCTATTTCTTTTTGTGTTCATACCAGATAAGGAAACCTGTGCTTCCTCAACACTCCCACCTTAATTTTAATACTAAGTATTTGCACATGGCGGTACCAGCTCCTGGGTTAACTTTCCACACTACTTTACGATGGTTTCCAGAAATGGAAATACCTCCATATAACCTCTAATATGGACTTAAGACTCTGGGCACGGCATTTCTCTAGGGTGCCCAGAACCAAGGATTGGGAAAACGCACCTAAGAGTCCCCGGACACCACAAACCAGAAAATATCTGAATGAGGGTTAGAGCCAGAAAGGAACTAAGACACCCTCTACATAACCGTTTTGTTCTCTAAGTACTTCTGCAGCCTTGGGACTCTGTGGAAAGAGACAGACCTTAGAAAAATGTAACAGTGGGGACAGAAAGGTTGAGGCTCATGCCACCCCACACGCATCCTTGCCTAGCCCGAGCCAGCTGACCTCAGTTTGGTCGTCTGACCTGTCTGACCTCTGTGCCTCCGTGCACTTTGTCACTCCTTACCAGCAGTGTGACCTTGAACGAAGATTCAACCTCCTAGTGCCTCAGCGTTCTCATCACTCCCCTCAAATCTGTTTTTCCTTTGAATAGCCTTGGGAAACATTTTAAAAGCAAATGTAAATCCTGTTCCCCTTTTTGTCCAAAACTCTCCACACCTTCCTGCTGCTGCTGCTGCTAAGTCGCTTCAGTCGTGTCGACTTTGTGCGACCCCACAGGCTCTGTGCGACGGCAGCCCACTAGGCTCCTCCATCCCTGGGATTCTCCAGGGAAGAATACTGGAGTGGGTTGCCATTTCCTTCTTCAATGCATGCATGTATGCTACGTCGCTTCAGTCGTGTCCGACTCTGTGCGACCCCATGGACATCAGCCCACCAGGCTCCTCTGTCCATGGGATTCTCTAGGCAAGAATACTGGAGTGGGTTGCCACGTCCTTCTCCCCACACCTTCTTAGGTCCCGACAATAAAGATACAACCCTCAGCCTGACAGTCCGGGCATGACTCCGCTTCTCATTGTCTGGGTCCTGCAGACATGAGATGGATCCAGGTTTCCTGAATCCTCCAGCCCCAGTCCGGCCTCCAAGCCTCTGCAACTGCGGGTCCCTCCGCCCATCACCCTGTCCCACTCGCCATCACACAGTCCATCACACACAGGGCTCCCACCCACGACCGCCTCACCGTCCTGGAGCCCGCGGCCTGGGCTGCGGGCACGTGAGCAGGAGCCTCGCACTCGGGGCTTTCGTGTCCGGTGGGGTGAGGGCGGTGCGAGCCCGGAGGACGACGTTTACCTGAGCCTGGTCCCTCAGCGCCGCCGCCGCCAGCGACTCTGGGCGGAGCGGGGCCAGGAACGGCGGGGAGACTCGGGCGAGGTGGTCCCCGGGCGGCGTCGCCGAAGCTCAGACCCGTCTCTGTGTAGCGACGACAGCCCCTCCCATTGAACGTTCTCGGTCCCATCGCCCGGTCCTAACAGGCCTCCGGACCTGAACAGACCTAGAGCAGTTAAAACGGCCGCCTTAGGGAAGAGGCCAGAAGCCCCGCCCCAACGAAGTGTTCTTTAAACGGAAACTGCCTGTTTCCTGATAATTCATTCGTTACCCATGCTGCCCTTTACTCTGAGCATCCTGGGTAATGTGGTTCGGACACACGCGCAAGTCACAGGCAAGGGCTCTCCCTATGAGACTTTCAGGAGAAAAAGAAAAGGCTAAGCTCCACAATGAGCGTCGCTGGAAAACGATGATTCCAGTTCTAAGGACAGAGACGCGGCTTTTCTTCCTCATAAAGGAGCCACACTAGAATCTGTGGGATCAGTCTGCAATGGATCACCCAAGTGTTTGTGTTGCTAAATGCAACTTAGTCCACTGGCTCCACAAAGCCGATCTAGTGCCACCTGGTGGCGATGAAAGAAAGTACAAAATTTACTGCAGGGCACCCAGCAAGGGAGCGGGGGACAAGACTCACATCTACTCCCGCGGGGTCTTTGAGTCAGGGGTGCTTTTTTTTGTTTTTATTTTTTTTTTAATTTTTATTTTATTTTTTTAATATTCATGTATTTGACTGTGTCTGATCTTAGTTGCAGCATGTTGGCTCTTCAGTTGCAATGCATGGGCTTGCCCGGCAGCACGTGAGATCTTAGATCCTCTACCAGGGATGGAACCTGTGGACCCTGCATGGTCAAGTCCCAGTCTCTCTTTATTGATTCTCACGAAGATTTGCCCGCAAATCCCAGTCAGGAACTGAGCCTGAAGGCGCTCCAATAAGTCACCTGCAGATTCTCAGGTGGAAAACCCACGTTGACACCTCAGTGTCTGCAGCACTGGCCGCCCTGAGGGCGGTTCCACGGCATCAGCTTGGACTGTGAGGAGCGCAGGGTGGCTGGGCGCAATGTGTCACCACTGCCACACCCTCCTAACGGGGAACGGGCGCCTCGGCTCCTCAGCTCCTCTAAAGACCAGGCGACAGGATCTCTCCTTATCCCTGCCTCCAGGAGGTCAGGGAGGGTAGAGGGTGGGTGGCTGTCATTTCTCTGTGAGTCAAGGCAAAGGGATCGGATGTGAACCCAACAACTAGGCTGCAAACCCAGTCTGCCTGACCCAGGCTTGGAGAGACTGACCCCTGCCCTCCTATTTCCCTCCACACTGGGCTTTTGAGATGTACTGTCCAGCCTGATGGCACTTAATCCATCTAACAGTCCTGCTCCAACCCACCATCCCCCATAATGGAGCAGGAAAATGGGCAAACACTACAAAGCAAGGGTTTATTATTCAGTCTGGACTTCAGAAATTGATGAAAGACATATTAGGGGCCGATTAATCTTTATTTTCCCCCGCTTGGGCAGTGTGGCATGAGGCTTGTGAGATTTTAGTTCCCCAACTAGCGACTGAACCTGAGCCTCAGACAGGGAAAGAGCAAAGTCCTAACTGCTAGACCATCAGGAAATTCCCAGGGTATATTAATCTTAAAAATGTATGGTACATGTGTCCATTACACTGTGCATAATAAAAACTGAAAAAACTCAGGACACATTCTTCCAGCACTGAAAGCAAATCTTAACAATCACATTATTCAACAAGTGAAGATGGATGACTCTTCAATGTACATCTTTGTCCTACTTGTTAAAAAAAAAAAAAAACCACATGAAAATGCCAAAGTTCATAAAGTAGGCAGAAGATAAAAGTGGGTATTTCACAAGATAGAGCAAATGAAAAAAGAGACCAAACATCTGGGGAAAAATGCTAATCATGAATTCTTACAGAAAAACAAAACAGTGAGACAGCATGATAAACTTACTAAAAGGGCTAAAATTAATAACGACTGACCAAATTAAGTATTCACTAGGATGTGGAGAAACTGGAACCCTCATACACTGCTGGAAAGAATGTTAAAAAAACACAATTATTAGGTCACAAATTGTTAGCTTCTTCAAAAGCTAAATAGTCACGTGCCTCATGATTCAGACACAGCAATAGTCTTTGACCAAAAAATAAATGAAATAAATATCCTTATAAAAACTGTATACAAATGTTTGCACCAATTTATTTTCTACAGTCAAAATCTGGAAATATCCAAAATGCGCATAAACAAGTGAATGTTTCAGTTCATTTCAATCACTCAGTCGTGTCTGACTCTTTGCGACCCCATGGACTGCAGCATGCCAAGCTTCCCTGTCCATCACCAATGTCCGGAGCCTGCTCAAACTCATATCCATTGAGTCAGTGATGCCATCCAACCATCTCATCCCCCGTCGTCCCCTTCTACTCCTGCCTTCAATCTTTCCCAGCATCAGGGTCTTTTCCAGTCAGCCAGTTCTTCAGATCAGGTGACTGAAGTATTGGAGTTTTGGTATCAGTCCTTCCAATGAATATTCAGGGTTGATTTCCTTTGGGATGGACTGGTTTGATGTCCTTGCAGTCCAAGGACTCTCAAGAGTCTTTTTCCAACACCACAGTTCAAAAGCATCAGTTCTTCAGCACTCAGCTTTCTTTATAGTCCAACGCTCACATCCATACATGACTACTGGAAAAACCATAGCTTTGACTAAACAGACATTTGTTGGCAAAGTAATGTCTCTGCTTTTTAATATGCTGTCTGGGTTTGTCATGAACAAGTGAATGGTTAAATAGCAGTATATCTAATGAGGATTGAACCAAGAAAAAGGAGGGTGATGAACCACTCATATAACATCTATATTACAAATATAACATCACATAAAATAATTACAGAATAAAAAGCAACATTTAAGGATTCCATCATATAAATTATAGAAAATGTAAAGGTATCTATTATAAAGGAAAGTAAATAGTAGTTGTGGTGTACAGGCTCAGTTGCCTCAAGGCTTGTGAAATCTTGTTGGACCAGGGATTGAACCTGTGTCCCCTGAATTGGCAGGTGGGTTCTTATCCACTGTACCACCAGGAAAGTCTCAATATTTCACTTTAAAGATGTACACTTTACTACATGTAAATTATACCTAAATAAAGCTTTTAAAAAACACTCCAAGATGTACACCCCCCTTTTTTGAAAATAGATTTGGCAACCCTATACTGAAGGAAAATTACATGGCTCAAAATAGCCTGGAGTTAAAACTCCCATCCGAGTCCTCTCCATTCTATGCAAAACAAAGAACTCTCTCACCCCAAGAAAAAAATGGATATTAAGGTTGATTATGCCCAGCTCCCAGGCAGTCCCAGGCTCTGGCTGATCTCCAGAATTCCTTGACCGAGCTGTTTAAGAGATAACTACTCCAAACAACCTCAGAGAAGGACAGGCCCCCTTAAGACAATAGATTTCCACATATATGCCTATATATACTCACTCTTTTCTAGGGTTAGTGTAGCAGCTCACTGATCTGACTGCTGCCCCTTCTTGCCTCATTAAAGGTGATCTGTTTCTGTAAAGTGCTGGTCTCGTTCTTCTTCTGAACCTCGTGTTTAACTCCCTTACCCTACATATTTGGTGCCGAAACCCAGGAGGCTGAGGTTCCTTCTCGTTCTCCACCTCTTCAGAGCATGGAAGCCTGCCAAGCTCACTTTCCTGCCCAGGCTTTCAAGACTTCCTCGAGAGGACACCCTGCGCCTTCGTGAGCGGTACAAGTCCTGTGTAAGGGCTTTATTGGGTTTTCCATGTCCCCCAAGGAATATTTGTCTCTCTCTCTCTTTTCCTCTTTCCTCTACACTTTCTTTTCCGTGAGACTGACCAACCCCAGGACAGAGGCCTTTGCCATTAGACCTCCCTCCATCTGCCACGAATCCTCACCTGACCCAGTAGCCCAGGGAAGTTCGGACGGTACTCTAGGGCGCCATAGACTATCGTTCTTTCCGGGTTCCTGGGGAACCCTCTGGTCAAAAGGCCCTCTGGGGGAGGTACTTGGGGGACGCCCCTCCCTCCTTCAGAGTCTCTCTTTGCCCAGTCAAAAGATTAGATGACGACTTTTTTTCTCGACCGGGTAGTCGCTAGCCATTTGCTATGGGGTCAAGCCAATCCGTCCCGCAGGACTCTCCCTCGGCCTGCGTGAAACAAAACCTCAAACCTCCACTCTTGACCGATCTCAAGGTTCATAAGCTCGAGTCACTTTGCACTCAAATTTTGCCTCAACACAAACTGGATAACCAAAACTGCTGGCCTGAGCTCGGGACTTTCAATTTCAATATTTTATCAGATTTCACAAACTTCTTCAAATGGAATGGCAAATGGTTGGAGGTCTCCTATATTCAAGCTTTTTGGGACCTTAAAAGCCATCCTTCTCTCTGCAAGGACTGTTCTACCTATCAAATCCTCCTCTGCTCTCTCTCCCCCTCCACTACAAAAAAATCTAAATCTAAAGCCCCCAAAAGGCCCACTAAACCCTCAGCCCCCGATTTTGATCCAGCAGATGAGCCTCCTCCCTACCGCCCTAGAGATGAGGCTTCCAGAGACAAGACCCCACCCTAGCCCTTCCTCCTCCAAAACAGGAAGCGATGACTCCGAAACCCCAAAAGAGATTTCCAACCCCCCTTCCATCGGCCAGGACCCAAAGCAAACAGTTTTCCTCTCAGAGAGTTAGCAGAACTTGACGGCCCTATACGGGTTCATGTGCCTTTCTCAATTACTGATATGAGCCAAACTGAAGAAAAATTGGGATCCTTTTCAGAAAATCCTACTAAATATAGGAAGGAATTCCCCAGCCTTACCCAAGCATTTCATTTAACCTGGAATGATCTTTATTACATCCTAAACGCCACTTTAACCCCGATGAAAAGGAACCGATCTGGCAGGCAGCCCAGACTCATGCTGATCAGCTCCATAACCAAGATAGGACTAATCTGGTGGCTGATGATGCAGTCCCTTTAACTGAGCCACAGTAGACATATCAAGCAGGCGATGCCAGCATCCAGTACCTACATCACATGATCACTTGTTTACTAGAAGGAATGCTAAAAATCTCTCACATTCATGTTAACTACGATAAGATTAGGGAAGTGACTCGAGAAAAAGATGGAAATCCTGCCTTTTTTCTTTCACGGCTTACTGAGGCAGTCCAAAAATACACTAATCTAGATATTTCCACCCCTGCTGGACTTCTGTACCTACACGTCCAGTTCATAAGCCAGTCAGCCCCCAATATTCGCCAAAAACTATGCCAGTTAGAGAAGGGCCACGAAACCCCTCAGCGAGATCTCCTAGAAACAGCCTTTAAAGTTTTCAACGATGGGGAGGAAGAAGCGAAAAAAGAAAAGGAAAGAAAGGCCAAATATGCTTTATTCGCTGCAGCTAGTCGAGAAAAAAATTCAACCCCTTTGGCCCATCAACCTTGGCCCACCCGTATGGGACCTAACTCTCCAGGCCCCTGCTTCAGATGTAACCAAACGGGACACTGGGCTAAGTCCTGCCCAAACCTCCGGCCACCCACCAAACCCTGCCCCACCTGCAAACAATGGGGGCACTGGAAAAGGATTGTCCTCAGACACTACCCATCAAACCTCAGGGTCCACCCCAGGCCCAACAACAATGGGCTGGGAACCAGATTCAGGGGGGCCCTGGCACCCAGACCATGGTTCCTCAGATGAGGTGAGAGATGATCCAATTGTGCCTGAGTTATTCCAGTGATGGAACCCAAGCTCCAGACCTCAAGTCCCCATACAGATGAACTCAGAGCTTTGGGTAATTGGCACAGTGGCCGAACACAAAGTCTCATTCCTAACAGACATTGGAGCGGCCTTTTCACTTTTAACCTCCTTTTGGGGCCCTCTCCAACCTTCAGAAGTGGCCATTGAAGGGGCCTCAGGCATCCCTTTTTATCCCAAAATAACCCCTCCTCTTTGTTCCTTTGGCAAAACAACACTAACACATTCTTTTATAGTAGTTCCTCAATGCCCAATGACATTGATGGGACGTGATCTTCTGGCTAAGCTACAAACTTCTATAAACCTCCCATTCTTAGATCCCATATCACTTCTTTGCATCCAAATGACACCTGAACCTGTGGCCAGCCCTCACTCCCAAAACCTGCCCCATGACCTTCCCCCGATAGATCCTCAGGTCTGGGACACCGAAGCCCCGTCAGTAGCCCAACACCATTCCCCCATGCAGGTCTTTCTTAAAATCCCTCTCAGGTCATAACCCAAACTCAGTATACCCTGCCCACAAAATCCGGACAAAGACTTAAACCAAGTCTCCCGACTGCTCAAAGCCAGCCTTTTGAGGCCTATCTGTTCTTATAATACTCCTATACTGGCAGTCAAAGAGGGACCCCACTCCTGGGGTCTAGTTCAAGATCTTCCCAAGATCAATGAGGCCATAATACCATACACCCCGTGGTCACTAATCCCTACATCCTTCTCTCACATATTCCCCTGACACACTACTTCACAGTACTGGACCTCAAAGATGCTTTCTTTACTATAGCTCTACACCACTTCTCACAGCCCCTATTTGCCTTTACCTGGACGGACCCAGACACATATCAATCTCAACAATTAACTTGGACTGTTTTACCACAAGGATTTAGAGATAGCCCTCATTTTTTTGGTCAAGCCCTCCAAAGAGACCTACAGACTTTAGACTCAGGCTCTACTACCTTACTCCAACATGTAGATGATTTATTGTTCCTCTCACTGTAACTGCCTAGTCCACACTGCGACAGTATTAAATGCCCTAGGCAACTGGGGCTAGAGAGTCTCACTCTCCAAAGCATAAATTGCTTCTACCACTGTCAGTTACATGGGATTGCTTCTCACTCCCATATCCAAAATAATCCTGCTCAAAGACTTCGAGCCTTGACACAGACCCGCAGGCCCCAAACCAAGAAGGAACTTTCTTCTCTATTAGGTCTATTAAACTTCTGAATATGGGTCCCAAATTTTGCCCTCCACACAAAACCTCTCTACCAAGCTACTCGAGGAAACTTAGATGGACCTTTGTTGGCCCCCACCTCTCTCCACACCCCCATACCAACTCTCATCAAACATTTACTACAGGCCCCTTCTCTTTACTTACCTGATTACACCAAGCCTTTTTTCCTTTTTCTACATTCGACAAGGACATGCCTTAGGGATTCTGTGCCAAAGGGGGGGGGGGGAGGGCAAGGGGGCCTCTAGCTTACTTATCTAAACAACTCGATCCCATCATGCTCGGATGGCCACCTTGTCTCCAGGCCTTAGCTGCAGCCACCCTCTTAATACCTGAAGCCCAAAAACTAACCGGAAATGCTCCTCTAAATGTATGCTCACCTCGTTCCTTCAAAGATTTACTCTAATCGGGCTTTCCTTTCTCTGCCTCCTGCTCAACTACAAATCCTCCAGGCACACCTCCTTGACCCATCCCTTTCTTTTATGCCTTGTAAACCTCTTAATCCTGCTAGCTTACTCCCTACACCAGATCCAGAAGCAGGACACCTATCTCATGACTGTGTGACACTTAATCCCTTTGAACATATAACTGATCAGCCCCTTACTGACCCCACAGTCTCATCCTGGTTCACAGAGGGCAGTGCCCAGAAACAAGCCCCATTCGGGGCTGGATACACTATAGTTCAGGGACAGCCCGACAATCCCCCCTTGCCTCATCAAGTCAGCCACACTCCCGGCTCACACATCCTCACAGCAGGCTGAACTGATAGCTCTTACACAAGCTTTGATCCTAGCCAAAGACCAAAAGATAAACATTTACACTGACTCCAAGTATGTCTATAACATATTACATTCTAACATTACAATCTGGAGGGAGAGGGGATTCCTAACTCAGGTTTCACCCACATGCCACCCATAAAAAGGGTTAAATTTCTCCTAGTCTTCATAGATACATTTTCTGGATGGATTGAGGTTTTCCCGACTACTAACAAACGAGCCCCTACTGTGGCTCACCTTATTCTTACTGAAATCCTCCCCAGGTTTGGAATGCCTTCCTCCCTCCAGTCTGACAATGGGCCCCAGTTCACATCCCAAATCAACCAAAATATTGCACAAGCCCTTCAAGTTCCTTAGAGGTTTCACATTCCTTATCATCCCTGGTCGTCCGGTAAGATTGAGAGAGCTGAGTCCTAAAAGAACTCTTACCAAATTAACAATAGAATTTCATCAAGACTGTACTAAACTCCTCCCTTTAGCCCGATTAAAGGTCCAGGCCTTACCAAAAAAACACCCTTAAATATCAGTCCATTCGAGGCCATGTATGGGAGGCCCATAATACCTTTGGGTCTTCCCCCCTCCCAGGACAGTCCCAAACTGCCATCCCACCTTCCTTTTCCTTTACTTGCCCAGATACGAGATGCCCTTTGGCAACATATGGATGACTTCCTCAACCACATCCCAATCTTCCATACCCATCCCTTCAAATAGGAGACAGAGTTTATATGACAACTCAGTCCCACTCAGATCTAACCCCAAAATGGCAAGGTCCCTACACGGTAATTCTGCTGACCCCTACCACTGCAAAATTAAAAGAAATCACGCCTTGGGTATACATCACTCAGTTAAAAAAGGTTATGAAGCCCAATGATGAAAATGCTTGCCAGATTAATGGTTACCAAGTTTCTCACACAGGCCCTACAACTCTAAAGTTCGCACGGCTTCCACTGGCCCCAACTGGCGATGGATGAGCCTGTTGGTTTCACGGCTGCAATTATTCCTGGAACAACTTCTGGCAGATATCTGGGTCTCGAGTCCTCAAGGATCGACGTTTGAACACGTTAAAGATTACATCTTCACCCTGTGGCTGCAGGGGACCTCTTATAACTTTTACCCCTTGAAATCCAATTCTTTTCCATAGTTCAGTTCAGTTCAGTAGCTCAGTCGTGTCCGACTCTTTGCGACCCCATGAACCGCAGCACGCCAGGCCTCCCTGTCCATGACCAACTCCCGAAGTACACCCAAACCCATGTCCATCAAGTCGATGATGTCATCCAACCATCTCATCCTCTGTCGCCCCCTTCTCCTCCTGCCCTCAATCTTTCCCAGCATCAGGGTCTTTTCCAAAGAGTCAGCTCTTCGCAACAGGTGGCTAAAGTATTGGAGTTTCAGCTTCATCATCAGTCCTTCCAATGAACACCAGGACTGATCTCTTTTAGGATGGACTGGTTGGATTCCTTGCAGTCCAAGGGACTCTCAGGAGTCTTCTCCAACACCACAGTTCAAAACCATCCATTCTTTGGCGCTCAGCTTTTTCATAGTAATCTATCTTATACTCACTTTCCCAAATGTTGTTTAACATCTTCTTATCCTCCCTTCTTCCTCTGACCCATGAACTCCTTCAAAATCCTAACCTCAACTATCTATTCCAGACCCTTAATTTAACCCATACCCTTCTCAATGCTTCCAACACACAATTGGCTAAAGACTGCTGGATATATCTATCTGTAACTCCTCTGGGAGATTCAGCCCTTCCCACATCCATCCTCGACTGGACCACAGGTAACATGTCCCTACACCACTCATACCATGGGGAGCCTTTAGTCATCTCATATCTTAAATATCTTCACACTAGTGACCAAATTTGAAATTCAGACATACTCTTAGAATCTGGCTCAGATGGTAAAGCGTCTGTCTACAATGCGGGAGACCTGGGTTCGATCCCTGGGTTGGGAAGATGCCCCGGAGAAGGAAATGGCAACCCACTCCAGTACTCTTGCCTAGAAAATCCCACGGACGGAGGAGCCTGGTGCAGGCTCCTTCATCCATGGGGTCGAAAAGAGTCGGATACGACTGAGCGATTTCACTTCACTTAGAATCTTTACTCACTGAACTTCCCTCCTTCAACGGAAAACCTCCAATAGGAGGCCCTATCACCCAGAGAGTAACACTGTTACAACCAGCTCCTTTTTGCATATCCAGAAATTCCCAAAACAGTTCATATGACCAACCCATGGGCACAATCCCAAGCTCCATGTGCAACCATACCTCCACCTTACTCTTTGCAACTAGAAAGGCTATATATAATGTTTCTGGTCCTACAGGACACTCTTTAACCTTTACAGGGCGGTTTCCCTCAGCATATTCCTCCATCTCTCCCATCGTTGGGGCCACCTTAGTGGGGTCTCTGAGCATCCTTGAACGATCAAAACCCCCTTGACTTCTCTTCGCCATTGACTTCAGCTGCTATATTACGACACCTGGCCTATTTTTCCTGTGTGGGATGTCTACATACCTCTGTCCACCTACTAACTGGACCGGGACCTGCACCCTGGTATACTCCAGTCCAAACATTTTAATAGCCCCCAAAGATCAACCCTTGCCTATTCCTCTCATCCACAAGTGAATAAAACAAGCCGTTCATTTCATTCTCCTCTTAGTAGGACAAAGAACAGCGACTGGAATTGGAACAGGAACCGCCAGCTTAACCAACTCCATCCAAAACTACCAGACACTATCTAAAGACCTATCAGGCAGCCTCCAGGAAATAGCTCAAGGCCTAATAACTATCCAAAATCAATTTTGATTCCTTGGTGGCCACCATATTACAAAATAGAAGGGGATTAGATCCACTCACTGCAGAGAAGGGAGGTCTGTGCCTTTTTCTAGACGAATCCTGCTGTTTCTAGGCCAACCAGTTGGGTATTGAAAGGTCACGCTGACCACAGGCGGGAAAGCGCCAGCCGGAAAATGCTGACAGAGAAGCCCCCGCCGGAAAGTCCCGGATAAGTCCCAGGGACAGACATCCACCAATCAATGGCCCGTTGCCAGGCAGACTGATGGACACAAAGGCGCCAAGACTCCGGCCAATCAAAAACTGGCACGAGACCAGAAAGTCCAACCAGCACCCTAGAGCCCGACCCTAACCGTATATGGAAAGGTCCCGCCAAGTCCGTAGCCGCCAGGGTATATAGGTGTCGCCCCCCCCTTCCCGCAGGCTGCAGACTCCTGCTTTCCCCCTGCTCGCGCCTGGGAGCTCTGCCTGGGAGCGATTGCCCAATAAAAGCCCCTTGATACTCCGACGCTCTCTTTGTCTTGCCGCGGCGTTCTTACATTTGGCGCCCAACGTGGGGCTCAAGGTGAGGGCCCCGGCTCACGCCGTGCGGGCCCCCTCGAGTTCCACCGCCGCGGCCATACACACCTCAGCCACGGACCAACCTCCCGGACGGCAGACGATGGGGTAAGTCCCTCCGGCTTTGGGTCCCGCCACCCTGGGCGACCACTTCCTAGGGCCAGATAACCGGTGCACGCTTATCGGGCCCTTATCCGGCAGCTGTGCCTCCTCCCGGTTCTCAGCTCGTGCCAGAGACGTCCTAATTGGCTGAGTAACCCCCAGTCTCTCTCGAGACCTCCGATCTGGCTGCCTCTGTTTGCCTGGGGACGCCTGGACAATAGAGGCTAGCCCCCAGTCTCTCTCTCTCTCAAGACCTCCGATCCGGCTGCCTCTGTTCGCCCGGGGACGCCCGGACAATAGAGGCTAGCCCCACGTGGTCGCCATGGGGTCCGCGGCCTCCAAACCCAAGTCCAATTTGTCTACTCCACTAGAATGCCTGCTACCCAACCTAAAAAATCTGAGGTTAATGGGCTACGTCCGGCCAAAACGGCTCACTTTTTTGTGCTCAGAGGCTTGGCCTCAATACCCCCTAGACAATGATTCCCATTGGTCCCCCACAGGGATGATAGACTTTGATGTCCTCTGTGATCTAGATAATTACTGTCAGAGAACGGGAAAATGGTCCGAGGTCCCCTACGTACAGGCTTTCTGGACACTGCGCTCCCACCCTACCCTTTGCACAACCTGCTCCCCGACCCAAATTATGCTCACCATGGCTCCTAAACAGCCCACCTGCCCAAATCCAGACCCTCCCCCCCCACAAAGAATCGCCAGGCCCTGAGTCCTCTGCCTTCTCTATTCCCCCAGAAGACCTGGTTGCCCCCCCCGCCCCCCGCCGCCCTATGTTCCTCTGACTCCAGCAGCTCCCTCCCCCACTCCCACTCCCCTAGCTGCCTCAACAACACCTCCCCACACTTCCTCAATCGATACAAAACCGACTCCAGCAGCTCCCTCCCCCACTCCCACTTCCCTAACTGCCCCAACAACACCTCCCCACACTTCCTCAATCGATACACAACCAACTGAAACTATACACCTCCCTCCTACTCCCATTCTCTATCCTCCATTACCTCCCCTAACACCCTCCCCATCACCGGTCAGCTCACACACACAGTCCCACAGACAGCCGTCCTGAGATTCTTCTCCCTGTGCCCTGGCCCCCCTACTCCCTCTGAGACAAGTAGCCGGAGCCTAGGGCTTGGCACAGGTCCAAGTCCCCTTCTCCCTCCAAGACCTGTCTCAAATCGAGGCCAAGCTTGGGTCATTCTCATCCAACCCTACCCACTACATCAAGCAGTTCACCCAACTGACCTGCTCATACGCCTTAACCTGGAAAGATATCTATGTGGTCTTAGGTTCCACCACCACCCCAGAAGAGCGACAAGCCATCTGGACAGCTGCTAAGACCCAGGCCGACCAGAGACACTTCGCTAACCCCTCTCTGGAGCGCCCCCCAGGGGCCCAGGCAGTCCCGGACACAGACCCTAACTGGGACTATCAGGAAACTGGGGGAGGCGAACTCAGGGTCAGATATATGGTAGAGTGCCTCCTGGGTGGCATGGAAGCCACTTCTAATAAAGTGGTCAACTTCCTCAAGCTGGATGAGATCACCCAGGGCCCTGACGAAAACCCCGCTATGTTCTTAAATAGGCTGACAGAGGCCCTTATCCAATATACCCGACTGGCTCCAGACTCCCCAGCCGGAGCAGTCACTCTGGCCAATTGTTTTATCTCTCAATCCGCCCCCGACATCCGAAAAAAACTGGCCAAGGCTGAGGGCGGCCCTCAGACTCCCATACAAGACCTGGTAAAAATGGCCTTTAAAGTTTACAATGCCCGGGAAGAGACTGCAGAGGCTAGTCGTAAAGCCAGACTGAGACAAAAGGCCAAACTCCAGGCCAGCCTCCTCAACCAACAAACCCAGGCTCTGATAGCAGCCCTGCGGCCAGCAACGGGCTCGGGCCCACAAAAACCCCCACCGGGGGCCTGCTTCAAATGCGGCAAAGAGGGACACTGGGCCAAAATGTGTCCTAACCCAAGACCGCCCACAAGGCCCTGCCCAAAGTGCAGGCAATGTGGGCACTGGGCAAGTGACTGTCCCTCGGCCTCTCGGGCCCTGACCCCATGGGGTAAGGGGCCAGAGCGACCCAGGATGACTCCAAGCCCAGACCCCACCCTACAACTGCTGACCTTCGATGAAGACTGAAGCCGCCCAGACTCGGGAACCCCGATAACCCAAGCCGAGCCCAGGGTAATGCTCCAGGTAGTGGGTAAGTCGATCGACTTCTTGGTTGACACGGGGGCTACCTATTCGGTCCTTTCCTCTTTTGGAGGCACCTTGCGTCCTTCCCAGGTCTCGGTAATGGGAATCGATGGCCAGCCGTCACAGCCTTTAGAGACCAAGCCCTTAAACTGCCAATTAGACAACTGCCTATTCACCCACTCCTTTCTAGTTATTCCCTCCTGCCCGACCCCTCTGCTAGGAAGAGATATTCTAACAAAACTCAAGGCCACACTTCACCTAGCCCCAGGGCCTTTCCCTTCCACAGGCAGATTCCTACTGCTACTCACCGGGTCCTCTAGCTCCCAGATAGATCCCCAGGTTTGGGACACCGAGATCCCAACAATTGCCCAACACCAACCCCCAGTCCTCATCCACCTAAAAGACCCCACCTGTTTTCCGGCTCGGGCCCAGTTCCCCCTGTCCCAGCCCAACCTTCGAGGGCTTAAGCCAATCATTGACCGCCTCCTGGGACAGGGCCTACTGGTCCCCACCTCGTCCCCATGTAATACCCCCATCCTTCCGGTCCGTAATGCCTCAGGAGCCTACCGACTAGTCCAAGACCTCCAGCTTATCAACGAGGCCGTTGTCCCTACACACCCGCTGGTCCCCAACCCCTATACTTTATTGTCCCAAATACCCACGGACACCACCCACTTCACGGTAATCGATCTCAAAGATGCATTCTTTTCCATCCCAATCCACCCGACTGTCAGTTTCTGTTCACCTTCACCTGGACTGATCCTGACACCAGACAGGCCACTCAACTCACGTGGACGGTCCTGTCTCAGGGGTTTCGAGATAGCCCTCATTACTTCAGCCAGGCCCTGGCCCGGGACCTGGCCCTCTTAGCCCTAGTACCCTGCTCCAATATGTAGATGACCTCTTACTATGTAGCCCTTCCAAAGATCTCTCAAAACAACACACCACAGCTCTCCTTAACTTCCTGGCCTCCAAAGGATACCAGGCCTCACAGTCAAAGGCCCAACTCACCCAGTCCTCAGTTACTTACCTGGGATTACAAATTACCCCCACCACCAAGGCCCTTACAACCGACCGTTGCCAACTCCTCCGGTCTATCCAGTCTCCAACTAACGGAGACCAAATCCTGTCTTTCCTGGGCCTGGCGGGATTCTTCCACCATTGGATTCCCAACTATGCCTCGCTGGCAAGACCCCTCTATACAGCGGCAAAGGAAACCCCACAGGGGCCACTCTCCTCACAAGACGAGGTCACCCGAGCCTTCCTCACGTTGCAGTCCGCCCTGACATCTGCCGCTCCCCTCTCCCTGCCTAATCCAAACACTGGCCAGACCCCTCTATACAGCGGCACAGGAAACCCCACAGAGGCCACTCTCTTCACAGAACAAGGTCACCCGAGCCTTTCTCACGTTACAGTCCGCCCTGACATCTGCCGCTCCCCTCTCCCTGCCTAATCCAGACTACCCATATCATCTCTATACTGACGAAAAGGGGGGAATAGCCTTTGGGGCCCTGGTACAGCCGGTGGGCTCTGAGTTGCTGCCTGTCACCTTCATCTCCAAACAACTAGACCCCACTGCCAGGGGATGGTTCCCCTGCCTACGGGCACTGGCAGTGGCAGCAGCGGTTTACATGGACGCAAAAAAGTTACTTCAAAATCAACCTCTAACCATTTTCTCCCCTCACCGCCTCAGTGACCTCTTGGCTTCCAGATTCCTCTCTGGCCTCAGTGACTCCAGACTACAGCAGTTCCACTTAATATTCCTAGACAACCCGCAGGTCACCGTGGGACGTAGTTCCCAGCTGAACCCACTGTGCTTCCCTCTCTCCCGATTTCCTCAAGAGTCCCTGCTCACCAGTGTACCGAGATCTTGGACTCTCTGACACAGCCACCTCCAAACCTCTTTGCAGAGCCACTGCCGGATCCCAATATAACCACGTTTGTCGACGGGAGTTCCAAAAAGGACCCAGATGGGCGCCGGGCAGCGGCCTACGCTGTAGTCACCCTACAGAAAGTCCTTGAGGCCCAACCCCTCCCACTAGGAACAACTTCCCAAAAGGCAGAACTGCATGCATTGACCCGAGCCCTACACCTAGCAAGAAACAAAAGGGCCAATATCTACACAGACTCTAAGTACGCTTTCCTAATCGCCCACTCACACGCAGCAATCTGGAAAGAGAGAGGCTTTCTCACAACTAAGGGCTCCCCAATATGTAATGCCTCCCATATTACCAGACTACTGGAGACCATCCCCCTGCCAAAAGAAGTAGCCATCTTACATTGCCAGGGACACCAGGCAGCTCGCAATGAAATAGCCCAGGGTAATAATTTGGCTGACCAAGTGGCCTGGCAAGCCGCCCTGCAGCAAGAGGCGGTCCCTCTACTGGTCCTGGAAACTTCCTTTACCCCTAAATACACCAAGGCAGAAATCAGAGCTCTACTCGCCCAGGAGGGGACACAAACACATCCTTCCAGATGGATCACCCTACATGAAAAACTGGTCCTCCCTAAACAACAAGCCATCACCATCATAAAGCAGATCCATGACACCCTCCATATCGCACCACGAGCTCTCTTAACTTTCCTTAGCCCGCTCTTCTCCCCTCTTCACCTTAGACAGGCCATCCAGACCGTACATCGCTCCTGTCTGACCTGCACAACGATCTCTCCTCAAGGAGGGCTCCGGCCCCCCCAGGAAACCCACCAGCTGAGAGGACATCTGCCCGATCAAGATTGGCAGGTGGACTTCACTCACATGCCCAGACACCAGGCTTATCGTTATCTGCTGGTACTCGTGGACACATTCTCAGGATGGGTCGAGGCCTTCCCCACCTCCTGCGAAACGGCCGCAATAGTATCCGAAATGCTGGTCAAACACATCATCCCCCGGTTCGGACTCCCTAGCTCCCTCCAATCCGATAACGGGCCTGCTTTTGTTTCGCAGATAACCCAGCAGGTAGCTGCAGCCCTCAACATCACCTGGCATCTTCACATCCCGTACCGACCCCAGTCATCGGGTAAGGTAGAACAGGCCAACGGGGTCCTCAAGGCCCACCTCGCCAAGCTCGCCTCAGAAGTGCGGCTCTCCCGGGTCGACCTCCTCCCCTTGGCTCTCACCCACATCCGCACAACACCGCACTCAAAGACAGGTTTGACCCCCTTCGAACTGCTGTACGGCAGGCCCTACCTGCTGACCCATCTGCCCCCAGAGAAACCACCTCCCCTGGCCAATTATCTGCCCCTCTTCACCCGCCTGCGTGCCTTACTCAGGGAACACGCAGATCGGGTCCTGCCACAACCTGGAGAAGGTGACGGTTCCATCAGACCGCTGTCGCCTGGGGACCAGGTGCTACTCAGGACCCTGTCTCCCGGGCCCCTCCAACCTCGTTGGACGGGTCCTTACACAGTAGTCCTGACCACCCCCACTGCAGCCAAGCTCTCAGGCCTCGAACCCTGGTACCACGTGACCAGGCTCAAACGAGCCCCCCCAGGCCTTCCAGAAAGAGATCCAGGCTTAGACTCGGGTCCAAAGGCTTCGCCAGGACACACACACCAGTCCTCTCTAACAGGGCCCACAAAATTAAAAATCTCCCAGACCCCCTTCCCACCAGCGGCCAAAGAATGACAGGTACCCTCCTATTGCTTGTTCTCCTCGGTCAGACCTACGGGGGATTTGATGACCCTACTAAGGCGAGGCAAATCCTGGCCAGGCAAATGGGAAAGCCTTGCGACTGCGCCAGGGGGACTCTCTCCCAATATCCCGAGGGAAGGGTCAGACACGTCCAATCAGTCAACTGCGGGGACAAAATGGCTTACAACTTTATAGGGTCGGGATACGAGTCTTCCTCAAATGGATACTCACACATTGGAAAAGCCAATTCATGGCAATGCGTTAAAGCCATCCAGACCCCAGAACCCCTGCCCCCAGGTCAGCTCAAGAACTGCTCTTGCTTAGAATACCAGGAAACTCTCCACTCTGTATGCTACCTTAAGGAACAGGCACGCCAATGCAGGGGCCCAAAAAATAAGACTTATTGGACTGCAACACAAACAGGACACTTCCTGGGTACATCGGGCCCAGGCCCTTCATCACCTGCGTGCCCAAATAAGGCAGGTAAAGAGGTCTGCTGGAACCTAAAGGCACCCATACACGTCTCAGACGGAGGAGGGGTCCAGGATATGGCACAAAGAGAACAAGCCCAACAAAGACTCCAAGAAGTAATGGACCATTACTTTCCAAAAGTCCATTACCATCCCCTGGCCCTGCCTGATTGGCAGGGCCCTCTACAACTAGACCCAGCAACTATAAACTTAATACAGCTAACATGGAACACCCTAAATCAGTCCAGCCCCGAGTGGGCCCAAGATTGCTGGATATGCCTAGCCGTTGGAACCTCTCGCCCGCTAGCCATGCCGGCCAACCTCTCCCAACTGGTCAACACCTCTGTAGACCCAGCAGCGTATAAAGTGACACCACCCTTGCGGGTACAGCCGATAGAAGCCTCAATAGGATACTGCCTAAGAGGCCAAATAACAGACAATGAGACAGCTCTAGACGTGGGGGTGGGAGACTTTGCCAGCTGCACCACAATACAGAACATCACTACCTCAATATGCGCCCCTCATCCCCTGGTCTTTGTCTGTGGAGGAAACCTGGCCTATACTTTCCTCCCTACAAACTGGACTGGAACCTGCGTACTCACAGTCCTGCTCCCAGACATTGACCTGATATCAGGAAAAGAACCAGTCCCCACACCCACTCTAGACCATGTGGCCGGAAAAAAAAAGCGAGCTATCCAAATGGTACCCCTGCTGGTGGGACTGGGCTTATCCACCAGCTTAGCAGCAGGGGCAGCAGGGATCGGCCTCTCACAGCACACATAAGCCAAGCTCTCCCAACAGATCATATCAGATGTCCAACATGTGGCTGACACCATGTTAGAACTTCAGGGGCAAATAGATTCTCTAGCAGAAGTTGTCCTCCAAAATAGACGTGGGCTAGACCTCCTCACCGCCCAAGAGGGCGGCACATGCCTTTTCTTACGGGAAAGATGCTGTTTCTATGCCAACCGCTCAGGAATAGTCCGGACTAAGATTAAGGAACTACAGGATGACCTGGAACAAAGGCGCAGACAGCTCCAGGAGAGCCCTCTCTGGACCGGACTCAGTGGTTTACTCCCATACCTCTTGCCCCTTCTAGGCCCTATACTCCTGCTGGTTACGAGCCTCACCATAGGCCCCTACCTCCTCCAACTTGTTTTTCACAGGGTCCAAGAAATAGCGCAGGCCGCGACCGGATGGGCCATGATACTAACAGCTTACACTCAACTCAATCAAGAAGACATAGACCCACCTCACAATCCTGCATAAGCTGACCTTTCGTCCCAACCGGGCCTGACCCCCACGTCGCCCCCGTTCAGCAGGAAGTAGCCAGAAGACAAACATCGCCCCTTGTCCTATACCAAAAAGGCCAGGATGAAAGGTCACCCTGACCACAGGCGGGAAAGTGCCAGCCGGAAAACGCTGACAGAGAACCCCCTGCCGGAAAGTCCCGGATAAGTCCCAGGGACAGACATCCACCAATCAATGGCCCGTTGCCAGGCAGACTGATGGACACAAAGGCACCAAGACTCCGGCCAATCAAAAACTGGCACGAGACCAGAAAGTCCAACCAGCACCCTAGAGCCCAACCCTAACCCTATATGGAAAGGTCCCGCCACATCTGCAACCGCCAGGGTATATAGGTGTCGTGCCCCCTTCCCGCAGGTTGCAGACTCCCGCTTTCCCCCTGCTCAAGCCTGGGAGCTCTGCCCAGGAGCGATTGCCCAATAAAAGCCTCTTGATACTCCGACGCTCTCTTTGTCTTGCCGCAGCGTTCTTACAGGTATTGTCCAAGAAGCTGCAAAAAAACTTACAGATCAAACCTCATGAATCCTCCAGAGATTAAGCATCTCCTGGCAGTCATGGTTAACAGATTGGAACTGTATGCCTTGGGTTTTACCCCTTCTTGGACCATTCATTTTTATCACCCTCCTACTCACCTTTGGGCCTTGTTTGTTTAATCTTTTCCAGGGATTCCTCCAAGACCAAGACTGAATCCAAGCAATTTCCCGAGACCAAGTCAAGACTGTTCTTTTGCTCAAGACCCTGACAGCTAAAACAGAGAATCAACACTACAGGCCTGAGACTTCCTTCCTCCCAGACCACAACCCCCTGACCCTCATTTATCAGCATGAAGAAGCCCTGAACATTAATGACGCCCACCTCTCTTTCTTTTTTTATATATATCCCTTAGGGTCTGGAATGAAGGAAAGTTACACAGCTCAAAATAGCCTGGAGTTAAAACTCCCCTCTGGGCCCTCCCCACCATTCTATGCAAAACAAAGAATTCTCTCCCGGAAGAATAAAATGGACATTAAGGTTGATTATGCCCAGCTCCCAGGTGATCCCAGCCTCTGGCTGATCTCCAGAATTCCTTGACCGAGCTGTTTAAGAGATAACTACTCCGAACAACCTTGGAGAAGGATAGGCCCCCTTAAGGCAGTAGATTTCCACATATACGTCTATATATACTCACTCTTTTCTAGGGTTAGTGCAGCAGCTCTCTGATCTGACTGCTGCCCCTTCTCACCTCATTAAAGGTGATCTGTTCCTGTAAAGTGCTGGTCTTGTTCTTTTTCCGAACCTCGCCTTCTCTAACTCCCTTACCCTACATATACTGACTCCACCGTCTTTCTAGTCAAGCCCTTTGGGGGTCATCTTTCCTCAGTGGCAGCAAATACTAGCGAGTAATAAAGGATATTTCCACTTCCGTTAACAGGAATTCTCATTGGGTCACAAGAGACACATCCCTAGACTACTTTTCTCTACCTTTCAGTTCCTGCCTGTGCAGCACTGGCCTTGAGGCGAACATTAAAGAGAGGTTACAAAAACCTGCAAGACTTTCCAAATATCTTCTCTCACAATGACCTCAGCTACACAAGAAAAACATGCCTGGAGGTCCTCAGGACTTCCCTGGTGGTCCAGTGGTTAAGAAAATCATGGCTGGACATCCTGAGATTTGTGTACACACTGATCCTGCACATCAGCCATTGTCACAAACACACCTGTGGGTGCACTTTTGGAAGATCTACATTCCACTGAGTTGGCTGCTGTCTCCTCTACTCACTAATAATCTAGTGTCTGTAGCAGTTTCGGTTTCCCCTGGCCACTGTAGTCTTACAACCAGTGACTGTCACTCATAGAATTATGGACATCAGGGCACATGCTCTTTGCAAGACCTAGACAGGAGAGCCCCCTCAACAGAGCTGACACCTCCTGTGATATCCTTTAGGAACAGGGGAAAAAATTCATGCTGCTTCAAGAACTTGAGATTATCACATCTCACCCCTCCCCAGGCTGATGTCTGAGATTCCTAAAACTCATAGAGGCTTCAAACAAGGACCAAAAAGCCTTGCCCTCTTTCCTCCGACTTCACTGGTACCAATGCAAATTTGGCCAAAACTGGCCAGCCAATATTTTGCCATCAAACTATCCTCCCTGTGGCCCCTAAAAACCATTCACCCTTCATGCCTGCAGAGCCCAAACCTCCTTGTAGAAAACCTCTCGCAGTACAGAGAACACTCAAAAATAAGAGAGTCCTTAAACAATAAGGCATCTATATTGCACAAACCAAAACAATGTGTGGCATGCAGTCTGGTCTGGTGACTTGCTAGCTAGAAAAATGAATTGTGTGAGAACATGTCCGTGAAGAAGGTTGCCCTTCTCTGTACATTTCATTAACTGAATTCATAGGGACTGGGCTCTAACACATGGAAGAACAGAGGTCAGCTTCTCTGAGCGCACTGGGCTGGTGACTGATGCACTGTGTAGACCTGCCAAGTGACAGAAATAAAGTGGCAAAAAAAAAAAAAAAAAAAAAAACTGGCAGTGACATAAATCTAGGAAGAGCCGCAGACAGGTTAGAAAGTGCAATATAGCCACAGATGCTTCCTGCAAAACTGAAACTTAAGGGGTATCTCCCCTTGCAGACAACTGGAAGTAGGAGATTGAATTCAGATGGACAGCTCCTCAGTTTCTTCCAGTGTCATTATCCTGAAAAGGAAAATTGCACATTCTCTTGCACACTCAAGACCTTTCTCCACTGTAAACTCTATCACGTATAATGAGGCAAATTCTTTAGGAAAAATCTTCCCAAACTCCTGTCATGAATTAAAACTTTTCTTGTGAACTCTCTGTTGAGAACAAATGGTGGAACTAGAGGTAAAGGTTTTCTCACATTCACAACACACACAAAAACCTTTCAACATCTGTGAATACTGATGTTGAAGGACTGCAGAACTTTTCTGAAATCTTTTTAAAAGATTTCACTGCACTCATACTTCCTTGATCCAGTGTGAACTTGTGGATGATAACAGAAGCCCCACCTAGATGTAAAAGATTTCCCACATTCACTGCATTTATAAGGGCTTTCTCTAGTGTGAAGTCTACAGTATTCAATGAGAAAAGACTCTCTCTTAAAGGATTTCCCACATTCAGTGCATTCATAAGGTCTTTTGTTTGTGTGAGTTATCTGATACTCGTGAGGAGTAGAACTAGAGGTAAAAGATTTCCACATTCACTGCACTCATACGGCCTCAATCCCATATGAACTCTCAGATGATAACAGAAAGTGCACTTAGATGCAAAAATTTCCTACATTCACTACATTTATAAGGCTTTTTGCCCAGTGTGAGGTCTACAGTGTTCAATGAGAGAAGACTGTCGCTTAAAGGATTTCCCACATTCATGGCACTCATAAGGCCTTTCTCCAGTGTGATTCCCCTGATGATAAATAAGGCTCCTCTTAGTGGTAAAAGATTTCTCGAATTCAGTACACTTATAAAGCTTTTCTCCTGTGTGAACTCTCGGTGTATAAGAAGGTAATATCTTTGGATAAAGGATTTCCCATATTCACTGCACACATAAGGCCTTTCTCCTGTGTGAAACCTTTGATGACAGGGGAGGGTGGAACCAGAAGAAAAACATTTCCCACATACAGAGCACTCATAAAGCCTATCTCCAGCATGAGTCTTATGATGATAACACAGGGCAGAACTGAACATAAAACATTTTCCACACTCCTTGCACTCATAAGGTCTTTTTCCTGTGTGAATTCTCTGATGATAACAGAGGGTAGAACTAGAAGTAAAAGATTTCCCACATTCACTGCAATCATAAGGCCTTGATCCATTGTGAATTCTCTGATGATAACAGAGGGTAGAACTAGAAGTAAAAGATTTCCCACATTCACTGCAATCATAAGGCCTTGATCCATTGTGAACTCTCTGATGATAAGGGGGGCCAGAACTAGATTTCCACATTCACTACATTCATAAGGCCTTTTTCCACTACGAACCTTGCAGTGTTGAATGAGGTAAGTCTGATAACTAAATGATTCCCAACACTCACTACACTCATAAGGCCTTTTTCCACTACGAACCTTGCAGTGTTGAATGAGGTAAGTCTGATAACTAAATGATTCCCAACACTCACTACACTCATAAGGCCTTTTTCCTGTGTGAACTCTCTGGTGGAGAATGAGTATCAAGCTATTGGTAAAAAGATTTCCAAGTGGTAAAAGATTTCCCACATTCACCACATGTAAAAGGCCTTCTTTCTCCCTTGTGAAGTCGCTGGTGTAGGATGAGAACCGAGCTATAGGTAAATGATTTCCCACATTCACTGCAATTGTAAGGCCTTTCTCCTATGTGAACTTTCCAGTGTACAATGAGAAAACACTTTCATTTAAAAGATATCCAACATTGAGTACACTCACAATGCCTTTTTCCATTGGGAACTATTCACTGTCAAACTAGGATGCATCTATGGCTAAAAGACTGTACACATTCACAATACAAGTAATTTCTCCAATGTGACTTCTCCAGGGATAAATGAGGACAAAGTTTTGACTAAAGAAATTCCCACATTTGCTGTACTTGTACTGCCTTGCCCCAGTATGAATTCTTTGATGCAGACTGAGGATCGAGGTTCACCTGAACGATTTCCCACATTCACCACACACATGAAGTCTTTTTCTAGTGTGGACTCTCTGGTGCACATAAATAAGGATTTGTACTTGAATGTTTTCCTACATTCACTGCACACAAAACAATGTCTTCCAATGTGGACACTCTTGTCTTGAACAAGTGTGTGTTTGGGGTTCAGGGTTTTCTTGTGTTCTCTCCCAGGTTGTAATGACTTTCTCTGCTTTGTAAAGTTGGCTCATACTGGACAATATTGTCTGGCTTCTCCCTGGTGTGAGTGGACTGTTGCTGGAGATGTCCTGAGGTGGCCAGAAAGTCTCTTAACTTTCTCACAGGAAGAGGGCTTTTCTGACATATGGAGTTTGCAGCACTTCACAAACAAGGCCCTGTCTACATCATTTCTGAAGGATTTCTTTTCAATGTACTGCTTCTGGTGTTTTTGGAGGTTTGCACCAAAATGAAATTGTTTCATGTGTATTATATACCCGAACACTTTCTGGCTGTGTTGTGTTTCTTCATGCTCTGCCAAGTGAAAAATACTTCTCAAGACCAGACTACACTTCTCACAGATGTGATTCTTCTGGGAAAATGAAAGTGCCTTAGGAGTCCTGGCCTGTGTCAGGCCTATAGAAATGTTATGTTGAAAGGGTGCCTCTGCATCCTGTCCTCCACAGCAGCAACCTGAACACACACACAAAAAAAACCTGTGATGAAATAAATGCAAATAAACATGTCAACTTTCTGAGGAGGAAGCAACATCATCATAAAGGTAATGAGTCATATCCAGGGGCGAGTCTGCAGGATGCTTTTCCGGAAAGATCTATAATTCCACTGGGGAAGTGGCATTCCACTACTTGGCATGACTGTGCCTCTAAGGCAAAAGAATGGTATCCTTAACCAGGGGAAGGACATAAGAATATGGTGCAACACAAAGTTGAGCAGCACATTCTAGAGCTTGCTCATGTGCCAGAGGATTCCTGCAGGACCTATTCTGCAATGACATGAGACTGTGTAGAAGCAAATGTCCAAACCCAGGAGAAACCCAGCTGCTGTTCAAGGCCAATTTAAGGATGAGTGGACACCTCATAGCACATGTGAACCAAAGTTGCAGAGCAAGAAAGGAGGAAGTATGAGAGAAAGGACCAAGATATGAAATCCAGAGAGATGAAGCTTCTACCTGGGCTGGAAGTCAGAGTAGATATAACAGTGGAGTAAAACTGACTAGTCAGCAAAGTATTAACAACAGGACAAGAAAGGTAGACAAAAGGGTGTGACACTAGCAAAAACCCAAAAAATCCCGATTAAATGAGAAACATTTCTTATGTGACCTGAACACAGTCCTGATGTCACACCCTCCCCAGATTTCCCAGAAAAGGTACTTGTGAGTTCATCTTGCAGCCTTCTCTACTCAGAACCCCTACAATCTTTGGTGCCCCTGACCCCAGCTAACAAAGGTGCAGAGCCATTATATAGCTTGTCCCTCCTGATAACCCAAACTGGCACACCCGACCTAGCCAGTAACTTTGCAATCAATCCAAGTTAAGGTCTTTCCTCACGAAAACCAGTCTGAAAATTCAGATGTGACTTATCCATCAAATGCAAAAAGATGACCAAAAGGCTGTAAGAAACATGAAATATCAAGGAAACATGACATCACCAAAGGAGCATAACTTTCCAGCAAGTGAACCCCCAAAAATGCAGATCTATAAATAACTAGACAAAGAATTCAAAATAAATACCTGAAGGAAACTCAGCCAGTTCCAAGAGAACACAGACGGAAATTCAATGAAAGCAGGGGAAGAAAAAAAAAAAAAACAAGAAAATTAACAGATTTGGAATTACCGGGCTGTCCAATGGTCAGGGCTTTGTGCTTCCACTGCAGGAAATACGGGTTTCATCCCTGGTCAAGAAATTAAGATTCTGCATGAGGTGTGGTGTGGCCAAAAAAAAGAGAGAGAGAGATCTGAAATAGAAAGAAAATAAAGGAATTAAACTCTGTAGCTGAAGAATACAATAAACGAAATGAAAAATACAATAGGGAACAGTCAACTTGATCAAGCAGGAGAAATATCTGTGACTTTGAATCAGGTGATTTCAAACCATCCAACCACAGGGAAGAAAGACTGAAGAAAGCCTACTGAAGTAAATTATGGGATGTTATCCAGGAAAATAATATTCACATTGTAGAAGTACCACAAGAAGTGACAAAGAAATGAGCCAAAGGTTTTTTTAAAAAAGAAATGGTTGAAAAATAGTAGCGAGAGTGGGCACCCTTGTTTTGTTCCTAAAGAAACAATAATTGAAAAGGACACATGTATCCTAATGTTCAATGCAGCACAGTTTACAATAGCTAGGACAAGGAAGCAACCTAGATGTTCATCAACAGATGAAGAGATAAAGAAGTTGTGGTACATATATACAATGGAATATTATTCAGCCATAAAAAGCAGTGCATTTGAGTCAATTCTAATGAGGCAGATGAACCCAGAACCTATTATACAAAGTGAAATCAGAAAGAGAAAAATACCATATATTAACACATATATATGGACTCTAGAAAGATGATACTGATGAACCTATTTGAGAGCAGCAATGGAGACACAGACATAGAAAACAACTTGTGGACACAGTAGGGGAAGGGGAAGGAAGGATGAACTGAAAGAGTAACACTGAAAAATATACACTATCATATGTAAAACAGATAACCAGTGGGAATTTGCTGTATGATACAGGGAACTCAAACCTGATGCTCTCTGACAACCTAGAGGGATGGGATGGAGTGAGAGGTGGGAGGAAGGTTCAAAAGGGTGGGGGTATATGTATACCTATGGCTGATTCGTGTTGATGTAGGCAGAAACTAACACAATATTATAAAGCAAGTATCCTCCAATTTACACATTTTAAAAAAAAGAAAGAAAGAAAGAAATGGTGGAAACACCAAAGGAACTACAAATCAGTCATACAAAAATTAACGAGTTGGTAATTGTAAAGTCCTGACAAAATTTTCTCCATTCTCTTTTTTGTGCTTTTTGGTTTGTCTGCTTTTTAATTCTTGGTCACACTATATGCACAATCTTAGTTCCCTGACCAGGGATAGAACCTGCACCCCCTGCAGTGGATGTTCAGGACTGCCAGGCAAGTCCTCGCCATTCAAAAGACACGATGGCTGAGGATAAAGCCCTCATCAAGAGGGCAGAACACATTATAAGTAATATGTATCTAACATCAGAGCATTTAAATGTGTAAGGCAAATATTAATAAACTGGAAGGCAGAAAAGACAACAATGAAATAATATTAGCAGACTTCAATACCCATCTTTCAAGAAAGGGTAGATTAACCAAATAGAAAATCATTAAGGAAATACTTAATGACACTTTAACTCAAGCACTGAAAAAATACTGAATGAATCTTTAGACCACCTGAGCCTAACAAACACACAGAATATTCCAATCAACTACAACAGAATACATTCTTCTCAATGGACACAGAACACTCTCTTTAAGAGAGGTCACATATTAGGTCACAAAACAAGTCTTAACACATTTAAGAAGACTGAAATCACGTCAAGAATTTTATCCATCCATAAGGGTTGGGAACTAATAATCAGTAACATAACAAGCTCAGTGGCTCAGTCATGTTTGACTATTTGTGATTCTATAGACTGTATCCCATCAGGTTTCTCTGTCCATAGAATTTTTCAGGCAAGAATACTAGAGCAGTTTACCATTTCCTACTCCACTGGATCCTCCCAACCCAGGGATCAAACCCACATTTCTTTAATCTCCTGCACTGGCAGATAAGATTCTTTACCACTGCACAACCTGGAAGTCTCCAATAACATATATTATCATTGTGAATGCTGGAAAGCTAAAAAATATATGGACATCAAAAAAGACACATGAGGGAGGGGGGGATCGGGATGGGGAATACATGTAAATCCATGGCTGATTCATGTCAATGTATGGCAAAAACCACTACAATATTGTAAAGTAATTAGCCTCCAACTAATAAAAATAAATGGAAAAAAATAAAAAGACACATGGCCATTAAAGAATACATTCCTGAATGTGTTGAAGAAAAAAATAAGAAAAAATTATCTTAAGACAAAATAAAATGGAATCAAAATATGCCAAAACTTAAAAACAACTAAGCTCAAATCTAGAAGGAAGGAAATAATAAACATTAGAGCAGAAATAAATAAAATACAGACTAAAAATACAATGGGAAGATTAACAAAGCTAAGAGTTGATTTTTGAAAAGAATCAAAATGGACAAACCTTTAGCTGCATGAAAAGAAAAGATTCAAGTAAATGAAATCAGAAATGAAAAAGGAGACACTACAACTGATACTGCAGACACACAAAGATCATAAAAAACTACTATCAACAATTAAATGCCAGGACATCCTTGGTGGTCCAGTTGTTATGAACCCACCTGCCAATGCAGGGAACATGGATTTGATCCCTGGTCTAGGAAGATTCCACATGCTGAAGAGCAACTAAGCCCATGTACCACAACTATTAAGCCTGTGTGCTCTAGGGCCCACGTGCTGCAAGTACTGAGCCCAACCACTGCAACTACTGAAGCCCAAGTACTTACAGCCTGTGCTCTGCAACAAGAGGATCCCCCACAATGGGAAGCCCACACACTGAAATGAAGAGTAGTCTCCACTTGCTGCAACTAGAGAAAGCCTGTGACAAGCAACAAAGACTCAGTAAAGCCACAAACAATTAACTGCCAACAAACAGGAAAAACTAGAAAAAAAAAAAAAAGAATAAATTCTTTGAAACAGACAATCCAGCAACAATAAATCATGAAGAAAAAAAATCTGAACAAGTCAGTAACAAGTAAAGAAACTGAATCGTTAATCAATTATCTCCCAACAAACTAAGCAACAAAGATATCTTTTACAGCACAGGGAAATATAGCCACTGTTTTGTAATAATTTAAAATTTAGTATAACTTTAAAAAAATTTTTTTGGCTATGCTGCATGGCATGCATGGTCTTAGTTTGACAACCTAAGATCAAACCCATGCCTTCTGCAATGGAAGCATACAGTTCTAACCACTGGACCATCAAATAATTTCCCAATTAATAAAAATATTGAGTCACTGTGTTTTACCCTGATACTGACATAATATTATAAACCAACTATACTTCAATTTTTAAAAAAATAATTTATAATGACAAATTGTCCCAACAAAGAAAAATGCAGAGTCACTGGTAAATTCTACCATAATTTTAAGAACTACTGTCCATCCCTCCTCAACTCTTCCAAAACACTGAAGAAACACTTCCAAACTCACTTTCCCAGGCTAGAAATATATGTCAATACCAAAGAAAGCTATGGAAATTACAAGAAAATAAAAACTACATGCCAACATCCTTAATAAACATAGAAGAAAAAAATCTCCAACAGAAAGTAGCAAACCAAACTCAACAGTGTATTAAAGAATCTTACACCATCATCAAATGTGATTTACTCCTGGGATACAAGGATAGTTTTTCATATACAAGTCAATAAACATGACACATAATGGAATGAAGGATACAAATCATATGATCATCTCAATAAATGCAGAAAAATCCCTTAACAAAATTGAGCATATTTACCTGTCAAAAACTCTTAACACTTTAGGTGTAGAAGGAATGTAACTCAATACGATAAACCCATATACAATAAGTCCATGCTAACATCATATTCTTGTCTGGGAAATCCCATGAACAGAGGAGCCTGGTGGGTTACAGTCCATGGGGTCGCCAAGAGTCAGACCTGACTGAGACACATACACATAACATCACACTCAAAGTTTAAAACCTAAAAGCTTTCCCTCTAAAATCAGGAACAAGAAAAAGATGCCCATTATGTTCATTTCTATTCAGTATTGTTCTAGAAGGCCTGCTCAGATCACTAGGTCATGAGAAAAAACTAATAGTAATAAAATCACAAAAGAAGCAAAACTGTGTCTGAAGAAGACAAGATCTTATATACAGAGGATCTTAAAGGCTCCCCCTTAAAACTGTTACAACTGTTAAACAAATTCAGTAAAGTCACAGGATACAAAAATCAATATGCAAAAATCAGTTGCATCTCCAAAACCTAACAATAAAATATCTGAATTAGGGCAGCAATTATATTTATAATATCAAAAACAATGAAATACATAGGAATAAATTTAACCAAAAAGATCTGAACACTGAAAACTATAAGACACTGATAAAAAAAAGTGACACAAAAATGAAAAGATAACTCATGTCCTTCTACTGGAAGAATTAATAGCATTACAGTATCCATGCTACCCTATGCAATATACAGATTCAGTGCAATTCCTATCAAAATTACAATGTTTCACAGAAATAGAAGATGAATCCTGAAGTTCATATAGAGCCACAAATTACCTCAAAGAGGCAAAGCAATCTTGAGCAAGAAGATCAAATCTCAAGATATGGAACTTCCTGATTTCAAAATTCACTGCAAAGCTAAAATAATCAAAATAGTATTCTACTGTCATAAAAACAGACACACAAAGGGAATGGAACAGAATAAAGAACCCAGGAAAAAGTCTCAAACATATATGGTCAACTAATCTTTGACAAGAACACATAGTGGGGAAAGGGCAGTCTCTTCAATAAAAGGTGTTGGGAAAACTGGATCTCCACATGCAAAACAATGAAACTGGGACTTCCCTGGTGGTTAAGAATCCACCTTGCAATTCAGGGGAAGCAGATTCACTCACCTATGACCCCACATGCTGTGAAGCAACTAAGCCTGAGGCCATGTGCTCCAGAGTCTGTGTGGCACAACTAGACAGTCTGTGCGCTGCAACAAAAGATCCCTCATGACACAATGAAGATACTGTGTGCTGCAACTAAGATCCAATGCAGCCAAATGAATAAATAAATATTAAAAAAAAAAAACAAAAAAAAACAGTGAAACTGAACCCCATTAACAGTAATTAACTCAAAGTGGATTAAAGGGTTAAACATAAGACCTGAAAGTGTAAACTTGCTTGGAGGCAAAAAACAAGGAATAAGCTATTTGGCAGTGGTCTTCACAATGATTTTTTTTTTTTTTTAAATATGACATGAAGGTACAGTGAAAATAAAATATATAAAAAGTGAAACTACATCAACCTGAAAAGCTTCTGCAGAGCAAAAAAAAAACAATGAACAAAATGAAAATGTAATCTAAAGAATGGCAGAAAATTATTTGCAAGCCATGAACCTAATAAAGTGGTGATACTTTAAACACATAACATAATCAAATCAGCAAAAACAGAATAATCTTATTAAAATATGAACAAAGGATCTGATTAGATGTTATATACAAATGGCTAACAAGTACACGAAAAACTGTTCTTTCTCACCAATCACCAGGGAAATGTAAATCCAAACCACAATGAGATATTACTACAAAACTAGTAGTAATAGATAGTCAGGATGGCTATCGTCAAAGAGGTAAGTGCTGGCAAAGGTACAGAGATACGGGAACCCTTGTACACTTGGTGGGAAGATAAATTGGTATAGGCATTATGAATAGACAGTATGGAAGTTTCTCAAAAATTCAAAATAGAAGTACCATACAATCCAGCAATCCCATTTTGTGGAATATAGCCAAAAGAAATTAAATCAAATGGGGGAAACATAATCTGCATTCATGTTCGTGACAGCATTATGGACAATATACAAGATGTGGAAACAACCTAAGTGTTCATCCATGTATGAATAGATAAACAAGATGTGATATACTCACACGTACATATGCACATCTGAAATATTATTCAGCCATAAAAAACAGGAAGTCCTCCCATATACATGGATGAACTAGAAGGACATTATGCCAAATTATGTATGGTATCACTCATGTAGAATTTAAAACAAAGAAACAAAACACGTTGAACTCACAGAAACAGAAGTTGTTGCTCAAAAGGGACACACCTTCAGTTACAAGATGGTGCAGTCCATTAAACTCACTGCAAGACTACAGACCTCCAATTCTTCCCCATGAGGATTCAGTACAGAAAAGAGGGAGTGCAAACCACCCAGCCACAACTTCCACAGCAACTACCCAGAAAGCTGGGAAAACAAGCAGTGCCAGTGGTCCACCTGAGAGAAGGCAGAGCACCCCCGTGGAAAAGGGGGGTGAGCCAGGATCCAGAGCTCACTCTAGGTATCTGGAAAGGCTTTGAGAGTCTTACCCAGTGAAGATATGAGTGCAAAGTTTTCCAGGATCACACTGAGGTACAGGCATCTCTGAGCCTCATCAAGAAGCCTCTATTCCTCCGAGGAGAAGTACACAGCAATGTCTTTAAAGTTTAAACTGTCCTGTCAACATAGGGACAAGGAAACAAGGTTCTGAGAAGCCACAGTCCATCACCACACACGTCTACCCCACTGTCATCCTCTCCTCCCAAACTCACCTCAGAGGAGATACCAGGACCTGGGGCTGCTAATGCAGCCTTGGGTCATCCTTGGTCACATGCATCACTGTAGTCAGCCCTCAGCAATAATACACAAGGGGATATATATATATGCCATGTAAGCTCTGGGCCAGGATAGCAGAGCCCTATCCCTCCCATCAAGCAATTCCCCTGGAGTCTCCCAGACTATATGTACAACACACAGTCAAACCTGGGCTCATGCTTCACTATCAAGTCCTGAATACCAGGCCTGTGGGGCCATCAGCTCACAGTACCTGTGCATGTGCACATCATTTTATAGACTATCTCTAACATCATCATTCCCCACTCCTACAGTGTGGGGTTACACTCCCACAGTTCTGCCACCTTCCTGCTCTATAATACAGGTTTCACCCTGGACTCATTCACACACCCAACACATAGCTTCCAGAGACTGCTTGACATTCTAAAACTGTCCAGTACCACCCCAGACCTCTGATGAATCTCAGTGCCAGGGAAAGTCCCACATGTTGCATTGCAGGCCTCTCTACCTGCTTCTGATCCCTGATTCAACATTAGCCATGTATAATGCAATGTGTGAATCACACACACCCATGACACTCTTCTAGTTCTGTGATACATTGTTTGATCATTTGTCCCCTCAACAGTCACAACCATCTACTCAACCCTCCTTAAAATCTCAGCCCTTACAGTCTCCCTGTAGCATGATGACTCTTGACTACATTTACCACAGACCTTATCCTCCAGCAAGACTAAAACACTCTAGGCTCCATCAAGGTTCACTGCACAATTCTAGTGAATCTGGATAATATTAAGTTAGCAGGAGCACTGGCCTCAGTGCCAATTTGTTTCAATTATTTCTCTGCCTCCCAAGCCACATATCTTTTTTTTTTTTTTAATATTTCAAGCTTTTTATTTTCTATTGGAGTATAGCTGATTAATAATGCTGTGACAATTTCAGGTGGTACAGTGGTTAAGAATCCGTCTGCCAATGCAGGGGTCACAAATTTCATTCCTGGTCCAGGAAGACTACTACAAGCCATGGAGAAACTAAGGCCATGCTCCACAACTACTGAAGCCTGCTAGTTCTAGTGCCCCAGCTCTGCAACAAGAGAAGCCACCAAAATGAGAAGACCAATCACCTCAAGAAAGAGTAAACCCCACTTGCCACAACTAGAGAAGGCCCACTTACAGCAACACCCAGCACAACCAAATATAACTTAAAAAAAAAAAAAAAAAGGCCCGATTACCAGATCCCCTGCTGTTTGTTCTTAAATGAAAAAAATGAAGGCCTCTGTACCCTGCTCCCAGTTCACACATGCCTCCAAGTATTTGCACATGCTATCTGTTCCTGGGAAAACCTTCCATACTAGTTTATATTAGTCATCAGGAAACAGAACATGTGTATGTTACCCTTGTTCTGCAGTCAGGACCCAGAGTTGGATTCAGGTCCTCACATTCAAGAGCTGAGATTACATCAAGGCAAGTCTCTGGACACAATACCCTGACACTCTATAAAGTGAAAGTCAAAGTCACTCAGTCGCGTCCGACTCTTTGCGACCCCATGGACTATATGATCTATGGAATTTTCCAGGCCAGAATACTGGAGTGGGTAGCCCTTCCCTTCTCCAGGGATCTTCCCAACCCAGGGATCAAAGCCAGGTCTGCCATATTGCAGGCAGACTCTTTATCAGCTGACCACTCTCTATGGGTGGTATCAATACCAGTGAGGGACTGGGACACCATCTCCTGCATTGTGTAGGATCCCTAAGCGCTTTTCCAACCATCAGAACCTGGAGGAAGAGGAAGGCAACTGTGGCTGGGCTCCAAGTATGCAGGACTCCCCTGGATCCCCACCAGGCCTTGAACCTGGACTTGGGGTTAACTTACTAACCTCTGTGTTTCAGTCCTCAGAGCAGACTCATCAGATCCCTGACCTTGGAAAAGGATGCTATTTCTCTTTGCCGCAATCTGTTCGTCAACCACCTCCAATCTGTTCCCTCTCTGAGCAGGATTTTGATGACCTTTAAAACCCTAACACATATGGGATTTCTCTGGTAGCTCAGTAGTAAAGAATCTGCCTCCCAATGCAGGGGACACAGGTTTGATCCCTGGTCTGGGAAGATATCACATGGCGCAGAGCAACTGCACCACAACTACTCACTCCAGCTACAGTCGGAGTTCTGCCAACAAGTGAAGCCACCCCCCACCCTCTGCAACTAGAGAAAGCCCTCCAGAGCAAGGAAGAGCCCAGTGGGCGGAAACGAAGACACAATGCAGTGTAACAACAACAACAACAACAACAACAAACCACTAACACGTAAGTGTCCCTCTTCTGTCCACTAGCCTCCACCGCCTCCAGGTCAAGCAGAAAAAGAAACAACCTCTCTGCCAGTTCAGGTACACTCCCTCAACTCGGCCTCCTGGAGACAAAGGTCGGAATCCAGGTTTCCCAAACCCACCCGCCTCAGTCCGACCTCCAAGCCTCTGCACCTGCAGGTACCTGTGCCCATCACCCTCTCCCAGGCGTCATCACGCTGTCTGTCAGACACACGGACCACCCACGACCGCCTCACCATCCTGGAGTCTGGGGCCTGGGCAACGGGCACATGAGCAGGCGCCCTGCACTCAGGGCTTAGTGTCTGGTGGGGTGAAGGCGGTGAGAGCCCACCCGGCCAGCGTTACCTGGAGGTGGGTCCCTCAGCGCGTCACCGCCATCAGACTCTGGCCGGAGAGGCAGGGGGACGCGGGCAGGGACTTTCCTCTCCCCGGCCTGGCGCAGGGTACCCCGGTCGCCGTTGCAGAACCTCAGAGTCCACTATGTGGCGTGGGGACAGTGCCTGCTCTCGCGCTTTTTAGATCCGGTCACGCGGTCCAGAATCAGCGGCCCCCAATCAGGAAACTCACAGCAGTTTAAAATGGCCGCTAAAAGCAGGATACCGGAAGTCCCGCCCCAATGGGCCCGATGTGAAGAATTTCCCCGGAAATGCATTTATGTGGCTCTTCCTTCCTGCGCGCAGGATCTTCTGGGTAATATTGTTCTCATGACTTTAGCGATTACCAGAAAGTGTGTTCTCCTTTCTGAACAACCACAACCTGCTCCAATTGGCACCGGGAAGGATGCTGGAAAACAGTCATCTTACCTTGAGGAAGGAAGGGCTCTGTTTCTTGTTAAATGCAGCAAAGTGACAAAATTTTAGACTTCCTGAAGTTCAATCAGCTCCCAGAAGATAAAAATAATGAGGTTGTCAACTACAGATTGGCACTTGGCATGGTACTTGCCGCCTACCTCTACAAGGATTAAATCGTGTGCTGCTCCAGCTGTTACTTCAACACCCTCTGAAAGTAGTTCTGAGTGGAAAGCAGAAATGAAGCATTCTATGCTGGGGGTGGCGGGGGTGGGGGGGAGCAATCTGGCAGGACAGGTCTTCAGTTAGATGTTCTCAGGAGCAGATTTTATGAGCCCAATTCTTATATCTCCTCGTATCTAGAAAAGCACTAAAATCCTTCATGGTGATAACTGTTTCCTTGTGACTCAGAAATCTTCCTGAAACTAGCAGAAACCTTCTCATAAAAATATGCGCTTGATTGCATGTACTCTCCCTTCACCAAAGTCACATATACACTGACCTTACCCCCACCTCTTTGGAGCATTTTCTCAGAGTTATCTGAGGTGCTGTCTCCTGGGGTTCAGTCCTCACTTAGCCCCCAAATAAAACTTAACTTGCAACTCTCTTTTCTTCTTTTTTTAGTCAGTAAGATGCGCTCAAATGTCCTCTAAATGGCCATATTACTCTAGAGCCATTCAGATATAAGTCAGCAAGTTCAGTTCAGTTGCTCAGTCGTGTCAGACTCTTTGTGACCCCATGGACTGCAGCACTCCAGGCTTCCCTGTCCATCACCAACTTCGGGATCTTGCTCATACTCATGACCATTGAGTTGGTGATGCTATCCAACCATCTCAGCCTCTGTCGTCCCTTTTTCCTGCCTTAATCTTTCCCAGTATCAGGGTCTTTTCCAATGAGTGAGTTCTTTGCATCAGGTGGCCAAAGTATTGAAGTATCAGCTTCAGCATCAGTCCTTCCAATGAATATTCAGGACTGATTTTCTTTAAGATTGGCTGGTTTGATCTCCCTGCAGTCCAAGGGACTCTCAAGACTCTTCTCCAACATCACAGTTTAAAAGCATCAATTTTTTGGCACTCAACTTTCTTTATGGTCCAACACTCACATCTATACATGACTACTGGAAAAACCATAGCTTTGATTAAACAGATCTTTGTTGGCAAAGTAATGTCTCTGCTTTTTAACATGCTCTCTAGGTTTGTCATAGCTTTTCTTCCAAGGAGTGTCATTTAATTTCATGGCTGCAGTCACCATCTGCAGTGATTTTGGAGCCCCCCAAAATAAAGTCTCTCACTGTTTCCAGTGTTTCTCGATCTATTTGCCATGAAGTGATGGGACCAGATGCCATGATCTTCGTTTTCTGAATGTTGAGTTTTAAGCCCGCTTTTTCACTCTCCTCTTTCACTTTCATCAAGAGGCTCTTTAGTTCTTCTTCACTTTTTGCCATAAGGGTGGTGTCATCCATATCTGAGGTTATTGATATTTCTCCCGGCAATCTTGATTCCAGCTTGTGCTTCATCCAGCCCAGCATTTCTCATGATGTACTCTGCATATAAGTTAAATAAGCAGGGTGTCAATATACAGCCTTGACATACTCCTTTCCCGATTTGGAACCAGTCTGTTGTTCCATGTCCAGATCTAACTGTTGCTTCTTGACCTGCATACAGATTTCTCAGGAGACAGGTCAGGTGGACTGGTATTCCCATCTCTTGAAGAATTTTCCACAGTTTGTTGTGATCTACACAGTCAAAGTCTTTGGCATAGTCAATAAAGCAGAAGTTTTTCTGAAACTCTTTTGCTTTTTTGATTATCCAACTGGATGTTGGCAATTTGGTCTCTGGTTCCTCTGACTTTTGCCTTTTCAAAATCCAGCTTGAACATCTGGAAGTTCACAATTCACACACTGTTGAAGCCTATCTTGGAGAATTTTGAGCATTACTTTGCTAGCATGTGAGATAAATGCAATTGTGCTCTTTGGCATTGCCTTTCTCTGGGATTGGGATGAAAACTTACCTTTTCCAGTCCTGTGGCCACTGCTGAGTTTTCCAAATTTGCTGGCATATTGAGTGCAGCACTGTAACAGCATCATCTTTTAAGATTTGAAATAGCTCAACTGGAATTCCATCACCTCCATTAGCTTTGTTTGGAGTGATGTTTCCTAAGGCCCACTTGACTTCACTGTCCAGGATGTCTTCTAAATGGCCTCTCAATGGCCATATTATTTTAGAGCCATTCAGATATGAGTCAGCAAGTAGCTGGACATATTATATAATTGTTCTTGAAATGCATGTGCTGAAGCTGTAGTCTGTTTTCTGTGTTGTATTATGACTGGCTATGAGCAAGAGAAAACAGTCTATACAGGGTCATGACTGGGGAGAAAGAAGATGGATATTCTAAATTAGGTGGTCAAGCAGGAGTTTTACTTCCGGTTCCACAACAAAGCTTCTTTCTTGCCTACAGAATTAGGCATTGTGTCCTATCCACTGAGAAACACTTTCATCCGTATATTATCTCTTATTCCACTTCCTAACATAAACTCAATTCCTTTTAGTGAACAGATATCCATCTCAAACTGAGAGCAACTGAACTAATGTTATTTTGGTATGGGTCAGTAGCTGCAACTTTCAGAGTCGCAGCATGTATGGAAGGGAGTATCTGAACACTTATATAATGGAAGGCATTTTAAGCTTATGATGTCGTCTCCTTGCTGGTAAGTGACTATCATTTTCCAGTGACTGCAGGCACACTTCTTTACGGGGGGGGGGGGGGGGGGGGGGGGGGGGGGGGGGGGAATGAGATAATATCAGAAAAAATTTTGACATGCAAGTTTCAGAAAGTTATTTGTGTTGTTATTCAAAGACAGTAGCTGATACCGCCCTGGGGATACAGCAAGTGATGTTGAAGACATGAGAATTTTCAGTAGTGCTTTTATTCTTGAAAGCATTAATACCAGCTTGGAGAAAGAACTGACATGGACCTTAAAACTAGCTAAACTAGGACTTCCCTGATGGTACATTAATAAGAATCTGCCTGCCACAGCAGGGGACATGGATTCCACCCCTGGTCCGGGAAGATTTCTACTTGCCTCAGGGCAAGTAGGCTGGTGTGACACAACTATTGCGCCTCTGCTCTGCAACAAGAGAAGCTCCTGCTCGCTGAAACTACAGAAAGCCAGTGCACAGCAAGGAAGACCCAGTGCAACCAAAATAAATGAATTAAAAAAAAATCTTAATTAACTTTATTTTTTAAAAAGTAGCCAAAACTAGTAAATGTGAACAAGAATTTGGAGTATCATGTTTATTCACGGTTCTAGTAAATTTTCATTAAGCAGAATACACAGTGTGAGGCACTGTTTTAAGTGCCTCGACAGATGAAAACCTGTTCTTTTTTCATACAGCTTACATTCTTCAATGAACACAGAAAGGAAACATGAAAGAAAAAGTGTGTACTTTTATAGTAAGTTTTAATGTGATACTAGAAAGTTCAAAGACTCATCTACATATCATCTAACTCAGATATGACTAAGACTTAATGTACGATTAACCCTGAGGCAAAATTGCTCTCCACATGTAAAACCAAGGGTTTCATGCTTCGAAAATGTAATACTGAAACAGGCAAAAGACAGACATTTCCATTACAAAAGGGGGAAGTGGGATATACAGGAGTGAGGAGTGAGCGTTGTTAGTGTGAACCATTGTTGTGGTTGTGGAAGAAGCGAACTTGGGAATCACTTTCTAAAACAAGACAGCCTGGTTTTTCTGACTGTGAGAGAAAGTAAGATGGGAGTCAGGTTTTGACACCAAGATTTTTGGTGTTGGGAGGTGGAAGTACAGGAGCTCCATCAACAATGTTGGGTGTTCTGTAGTGGTAATAATTCTCATTGGGGTATCAGCAGTTTCCTTTTGAGGGTATATTTCAGAAAACAAAAGAATGGGGTTATTTAGCAGGTAACCAGATACACAGGTCTGGAACTATGGGGAGGATCTCTAGATGGACACATCTACAAAACTTGGTGGACAGTGTGTGGACCAGGGTGAGGTTTATTAATATTAGTAGGAGGAATCCTGAACATGATGATAATGCCAATAGTCAATCAGAGACAGGTGAGTGGGTGCCACAAGTGCATCTCATCTATAGCTTGGGTACAAAAAACTAGGTATAAAATAAACTACGAGGATATACTGTACAACATGGGGAATATAGCCAATATTTTTCAATAACTATAAGTGTAGTATAATCTTTAAATTTATGACTCACTATACTGTACACCTGTAGCTTTTATAATAAAAATGTAAAAATTTTTTTAATAAACTAAGGTTTGCAAGTCATTACAAAACTAAGCCCCAATTTAAGGCCATAAAATATACTTTAGATTTTTGTAAATGAAAGTACAAACAGAGAGTTCCCTGGTGGCCTAGTGATTAGGATTCTGAGTTTTCACTGCTGCTTAAAAATACAAAATCATTCAAATGACAAAAATGACTTGTATAAAACAAACAAACAAAATTGTATTTTCAGTATCCATAAAACATTGGGCAATATTTTGTAACAGGCAATTTTTGTGAAAACTATCCAAATACTATACAATATGATAATTTGTGAAAAATTCATTTTGATTTCAAATTTTACCTATAACCAGACAGAATTAAGGTGGCCTGATAATTTAAAATGTTTCCAAAACACTCTGACTATAGAATACTTACACCATTATAATACTTATTACTTTATCACATACTTTCATCAGTCGCATTTCATTGAATTTTTAAAAAGTCTTATGTGGAACCTTTCCAGTACAATCAAATGAATATTCATTGAGATAAGAATGCTTTCTGTCTTTCTAAGCAGTTATCTGTGGTTTATATCATCTTAGATTAAAATTTTATTTTTAAATAAGTAAAACTTGCATTGACTTTCAGGGGAAAGAAAAAACTTACTCTAACAGAATTGGTAATTTCGCATTTCAGCATAATAAATGAAATTTGTTTAAAGAGGATCTGAAGAGAATTAATTTACCAGCTAGGGCAAATAGAGAGAAGCCATCTCTCAGTACAGTTGAAAAAGAATCAAAACGCTTCTGTGGTAATCCATCAATTTTTGAGTGCGCTCTCAATCTCCAGAGTCAATGGATTCAGGAAAAATAAGCTATAACCATAAGCACATATAGACTGCGTAAAATTTCACAGTATATTTACACAGCATTTATATTAATTTACATGGCACTCTATAAAATGCAACAAAATAAGGATATAACTAATACAATAAAAAAGAATAAATTAGTTAAGTACAATAAGAGAATTGAGAAAAGGAGAATTACAAAAATATTTTATATAACATTTTTAAAATAAATGGCACATCCATGTTCAAAATACAAAGCCTGGAATTTTGGTGTAAGTGCTCAGTGTTGTTATCTTTACTGATCCTCCCAGGGCCAAAGCTAACACCTCAATGTCAAAGTCAGCCAAATGAGGCTCAGGAAGCTTTAGCAAGTTTCCCAGATTACTTCCCACTGGCAAATCCACACTGAGACCTCACTAACCAGCAGCCCCCTCCTCGATGCAGACAAGTCCCTGCGAGCTGACCCAGATCAGGAATTGTGGGAAGCCCCATTTATTTCTGACATGCATGCACCCAGGGATAGAGGAGTCTGAGGATATCAGGGAGAACTAAAGTTTCCTGGCACCAGGATCTCACCTGTAGAAGGAGCTGCATGGGAATCGACAGCTCCCCTCTTCACATCTTTCAGTGGATCAGAGGCAGGGCAGCTCCTAATCTCCATTTTACATAAAAAGAAAAGGGCTTGGGGAAGAGTGTTTGCCTGTGGGTCCTTGAATTGATCAGGGATACAAAATTTAAACTCAGGTAGCCTGGATGAGGACTTGAGGAGTCTGACCATTGACCTCCATTCCCTTCCAACCAGGCTTTGGGACTCAAAGACCAGTCCATCCTGATGAAACCTTGTCCCCGTCTCTAATCCACCAATTTCTATGGTGATAGAACCAAGAAAAAGCACAAGCATTATAAAGAAAGGCTTTATTGTATTAAGTGACTAAACTCAAGAATGTGATAGAAAATATGTTAACAGTGCAGGTAAAATTTGAAAGCATATGTCTAAGCATCCACTGCACTGTGAACACTGAAAAAAAAAAAAAAAAAAACTTTTCAGGTTAGAAAATTCTGCCAGTATTGAAAAGTTACTCCATAAAGCAAATCACTCACAATATTAAAAGATGAGTGAAATTCCAACATACATATTTGTGGTTTTGTTGTCCTATTTGTTAAAGGAAAACAGCCAAAGGCCAACAAAGAAAAAGATTTAAGCAGACATTTTAACAAAGATACATAGCTAGGAAATGGACATCTGAAAAACTGCTCATCATGAATCCTTACAGAAAATCAATTAAAACAAAAAGTGATATACCTCTAAAAAAGAAAAAAAGCTAAAATTAAAGCAATCGATAAACCAAGTATTCAGAATATGGGCGAGGTGGAATTCTCAATATATTGCTGGTAAGATGCAAAAGGCACAATCATTTTAGATCACAATGTTAGCTTCTTCAAACGTAAAACTGTTGTGGGACTTCCCTGGTGGTGCAGTATTTAAGAATCCTCCTCCCAATGCAGGGGTTGGGGTTAAAGCCCTGGTCAAGGAACTAAGATTCCACATGTGGCAGGGCAACTAAGCATTTGGCCGGCAATAAAAACCCACTGCAGCCAACAAGAGTAAAACAGCTGTGACTCATACACTGCATTCTAAGTTACTGACAAAAGATAAACACATATTCAAAGATCTAACACAATTTTTATACTAGCTTTATTTTCAGAAGTCAAATTCTAGAAACAAGTCAAATACTCAGAATGGATAAACTAACCATGGCATATTGAAAAATGTCATATTTTTGTCAGTCAAAAAACAAAAAGCACTATACATCACTGATGAATCTCAAAGTAATTATGATATATAAAAGAAAGGAAAATATGGTAAATAGCATATGATTCCAATAATATCAATTCAAGAAAATGCAAGGTATCTATTTTAAGGAAAGTAAATCAGTGGTTACTTGGAAAGGTGAGAAAGGCAAAAAGATTATAGAACAAATGAGGTGAATACACAATGACAGATATGGTCACTATCAGGACTATAGTGATAGTCTCAGAGGTTCACACCTATGTCAAAACTTGTCAAATTGTACTTTAAATGCACTGTTTAGCAAATGTAAATTATACTGTGTGTGTGTGTGTGTGTGTGTGTGTGTGTGTGTGTGTGTGTGTGTGTTAGTAGCTCAGTCATATCTAACCCTTTGTGACCCATACTGTACCCCATGGGGTTCCTCTGTCCATGGAATTTTCCAGGCAAGAATACTCCAGTGGGTTGCCATTTCCTTCTCCAGGGGATCTTCCCAACCCAGAGATCAAACCCTGGTCTCCTGTGTCTCTTGCATTATATGCAGGTTCTTTTTTTTTTTGCATGCAAATTCTTTACCCATTGAGCCATTGGGGAAGCCAGATATTATACATTAGTAAAGCTTTTAAAAAATAGCTCAATTTAAAGATCTCTATGCCCCAGTCTTTTTGACAGAGAAGTATGGCAACCATATACTCCATCATCTCTCTCTTTATGCCCTGGGGGGGGGGGGGGGGGGCGAGGGTGGTAGTCAAACTTGCATCAGTGGCAACAAATATGGTGAGTAATAGAGAACATTTCCACTGAAAGTCAACAGGAATGCTGTCTCGGTCACAAGAGCCACAGCCAGGGACTAGACCCTCTTTTTATTTTCTTCCAGTCCATGTGGTAATGGCCTTGAGATGAACAATACAGAGAGACTATCACTTTTACATGGACAGTTGTGTATGCATGTTTAGAAGCAGCACATTACACTAGTTGACTGCAGTCCTCCTCTCCCTACAAATCAGTATTTCTGCACCAGTTATGGACCCAGTGGTATCACAACCAGTTACACTAATCAGGGAACATGTTTCTCTGAAGACCTGGGGAAGATTTCCCTCCACAGTGCTGAAACACCCTGGAATATCTCTGTTTAGAAAGGAAAAAAAATAATAATAATGCTATGCTCAGAAGCACTTGAGATTCTCACATCTGCCTGCTTCTCAGTGTCACCTGGGAGACTTCTAAAACAAAGTCTCCAGGTTTCAAGTGAAAACCAGAAATCCCTGCAATGTTTCCTAGAAATCTGAGGCTACAAGGCAGACCTGGTCATAACTGGCAAGCTATTGTCAACATACCGGCCCCCCTCAAACAGAAATTTTGAGACCCCTAAAAACTGTTCTCCCCTTTATGCTTACACAGCACAATCTGTGAACTACCTGCACAGTAAATACAACGTCCAAGATGAAAGAGGACTTAAGAGCTTAGACAGTCTCAATTATTGTATGAGCCAAAGCAACCTGCAGCAAGAATTCATCATTTGGAAGCTGGAAAACCTTATTACTAGTATCAAATGCAATCAACACATCCCTGCTGCTATTCTCTGCAAGCTGAACTTCTGATAGTTTCTGGGCTGACCCTGACCAGGTCCATTTCCAAGATAGTCAGGGAGGAGTGAAAGTTGGCACTGTAGGCCTCAAGTGACTCCTAACTTGGCTAAAACATGGGCGGAAACAGTAAGTCTCCCTGACTACACGGGGTGAACCTGCCAAGTGCTAGATGTGAAGTGGCTTTGGCCACAGAGATGGGAGTGACATATATGTGGGAAGAACCCTGGAAAGGTTAGAGCCTGCAACATAGCCACACATTTCCCACATAACTGAAAATCATGAGCAATCTTTCCTTCGTGCATACGCAGATGTCTGGGAGCTAATTCAGATAGATGAATCCTCAGTTCTCTTTGGTATCCTTACATTGAACAAGATAACTGCACATCCCCTAAACATCTAAGGCCTTTCTTTAGTGTGAACTCTCTGATGTTGAGAAAGGGTAGATTTTCGCATAAAAAATTTCCCACATTCTCTACACTCATAAGGCCTTTCCCCAGTGTGACCTCTCCGGTGTTGACTAAACTGGGAACTGTCTCTAAAGGATTTCCCACATTCACTGCACACGTAAGGCCTTTCTCCTGTGTGAACTCTCTGATGGTAACGGAGTTTGGAGCTAGAGATAAAAGATTTCCCACATTCACTGCACTCATAAGGCCTATCTCCTGCATGAACTCTCTGATGATAACGAAGGGTAGAACTGGAGGTAAAAGATTTCCCACATTTGCTGCATTCATAAGGCCTTTTGCCTGCATGAACTCTCTGATGATAAGAAAGGGTGGCACTACTAGTAAAAGATTTTCCACATTGACTGCACACGTAAGGTCTCTCTCCTGTGTGAACTCTCTGGTGTCGAATCAGTATAGAGCTATTCGTAAAGGACTTCCCACATTCGTTGCACTGATAAGGCTTTTCTCCCCTGTGAACTCTCTGATGATAACCAAGGCCAGAGATAGAGGTGAAAGATTTCCCACATGCACTACACTCATAAGACCGTTCTCTATTATGAATTTTCTGGTGTGTTGAGAGGGAAGATTTTTGGCTAAAAGATTTCCCACATTCACCACACTCATAAGGTCTTTCTCCAGTGTGAGCTCTCCGGTGTTTATTGAATTGCGATCTATCCTTAAAGGATTTCCCACATTCATTGCACTCATAAGGCCTTTCTCCAGTGTGCACTCTGTGATGATAACGGAGGCTGGCACTAAAAGTAAAAGATTTCCCACACTCACTGCACTCATAAGGTCTTTCTCCTGTGTGAACTCTCTGATGATAACGGAGGGTAGAACTAGAGGTAAAAGATTTCCCACATTCACTGCACTCATAAGGCCTTTTTCCTGCATGAACTCTCTGATGATAACATAGCGTGGAGCTGGAGGTAAAAGATTTCCCACATTCACTGCACACATAAGGCTTCTCTCCTGTATGAACTCTCTGGTGTTGAATAAGTGTCCATCTATTGTTGAAAGATTTCCCGCATTCACTACACTTGTAAGGCCTTTCTCCTGTGTGAACTCTCTGGTGTAAAAGCAGGTTATTCCTTCGGATAAAGGACTTCCCACATTCACTACACTCATAAGGCCTTTCTCCAGAATGAACCCTCTGATGATAATGGAGGTCAGACTTAGAGATAAAAGATTTCCCACATTCATTGCACTCATAAGGCCTTTCTCCTGTGTGAATTCTCTGATGATAACGGAGGGCAGAGCTAGTAGTAAAAGATCTCCCACATTCATCACACCTGTAAGGCCTTTCCCCAAGGTGACCTCGCTCATGATACTGTAGGGTGGAGCTACAGGAAAAAGATTTCCCACATTTATTGCACACATAAGGCTTTTCTCCTGTGTGAATTCTCCGGTGTCGAATGAGCGTCCACCTATTGTTAAAAGATTTCCCACATTCAGTGCACTCATATGGTCTTTCTCCAGTGTGGACTCTGTGATGATAACGAAGGCTAGAGCTAAAAGTAAAAGATTTCCCACATTCACTACATTCATAAGGCCTTTCTCCTGAATGAACTCTTACATGTATAATTAGGTTATTTTTTCGGGTAAAAGATTTCCCACATTCACTACACTCGTAAGGCCTTTCTCCAGTGTGAACTCTGTGATGATAACGGAGAGCAGTACGAGTGATAAAAGATTTCCCACATTCACTGCACTCATGAGGCCTTTCTCCAGAATGAACTCTCTGATGATAACGGAGGTCAGAGCTAGAGATAAAAGATTTCCCACAATCACTGCATATGTAAGGTCGTTCTCCAGTGTGGGATCTCTGATGATAACAGAGTGCAGACACTGAAGTAAAAGATTTCACACAGTCACTACATTTATAAGGCCGTTCTCCAGTTTGAACTCTCCTGTGTGGAATGAATACTGACCTATGGCTAAAAGATTTCGAACATTCACTGCATATATAACTCTTTTCTCCATTGCACCATGGGTGGGGAGAAATGAGGACAGATTTGTGACTTAAGGACTTCCCACATTTGCTGCACTTATATTGCCTTGCCCCAGTATGAATTCTTCGATGTTTATAGAGAATTGAACTTCGCTTAAAGGATTTCCCACATTCACCACACATATGAAGGTTTTTTCCAGCGTGCACTCTCTGGTGCACAACAAATGAGGATTTGTACCTGAATGCTTTCCCACATTCACTGCACACAAAACAAGGTATTCCAGTATGGACACTCTGATCCTGAACAAGTGTGTGTTTGGGGCTGAGGGCTTTCTTGCATTCTCCTGAGGTGTGATGACTTCTGCTCTGTAAAGTTGACTCACATCGGGTGCCTGTGTTTGGCTTCTCCACAGTATGAGTGGTCTGTTGCTGCAGGTGTCCCACAATGGTCGGGAAGTCCTTTTCAAACTCCCTGCAGGTGAATGGCTTCTGTAACACAAGGAATCTGCAGCTCTTGAAAAACTTGGCCTCATCCACACTACTTCTGAGGATTTTCTCTCCCATGTGCCACTCCTGGTGCTGCTGAAAATTTGCACTAAAACAAAACTGTTTCACACATGCTCCACACCTCAACAGTTTCTGGGTGTGTTGTGTTTCCTGGTGGTCAGCCAAGTGGAAAACTTTTTTCAAGACTGCACCACAAATCTCACAGGGGTGCATCTTCTGGGAAGACAAAGCTGCCTTTGGAATCCTAGCCTGTGACACTCCTAGAGAAGTGATCTGTTCAGAAGGTGCCTCTGCATTCTCTGTTCCACAGCAGCAACCTGAACAGAAAGAAATGCAGGTCAAGTACATATTGACTATAGAGAAGGGTCCAGCTCATCACTAATGTGTACCTATCTCATCCAGGTATGAGTCTATGAGATGCTTTTCAAGATACAGGAGTTGGAATTCAGCTGGAAGAACAGCCAACTGTTGTGTATTACTGAGTGTCAAGGTCACACAATAGTGGAGACCTCATCAGGAGGAAAAACAAAAACAGGGTAGGACACAAGAAGAGAGGCAGGGTCTATGACTTACTTCTCTTCCAGTGGCTTCCTGTAGGACTTTTCTGCTGACACTGGGTAGAAAAGGTTATCTAAGCTCATTAAAACCCCCACAGCAACATATCAGCTGCTATTCAAAATCAATTCAGGGAAATGCGAACATATCATAGCACAATCAATGTTGGTGAGTACTACAGAAAAGGTAGTGAGAGAAATGGGAGAGATATGGAGTCCAGAGAGGAGTGAAGACCAGAGATGTGGAGTCCAAATAATCAGTCCAGATTATCCCTGGGCTAAAGTCACAGTAGGAATAACAAGCAGTACAACTGACAAGTCAGTCAAGTGTTAACAGTGGAAAAGAAAAGATAGAAGTAGTATGGCCATGCACTGGAAATGGCACCTAAACCCTGGTTGAACAAAGACAGGTTCCTGCTATGATCTGAACACAGTCTGATGTCATACTCTTCTTAGCAGCCATTCACCAGGACCAGGCCCCCTCTGAGCCCACCTCACCATGACTGGAGTCATGTCAATCCTGGGACATCTATAAGCACTAGTTAAGCAACTACATAGGACATGCAGGATAAAAATCCTAACGGAAAAACAGGACAGATGAATAGCTTGTACCGTCACAAAGCAACTCAGCACATAACAGATGCAGAAAAAAGATCCAGGAGAGTGATGTCAGCAAAACAGCAGAGGACACGAGCCTTCGCCAACAACAAAAAAATACACAAAAGCAAACAAAAGTTGCCCTTGGAAGACTTAGGAATCCAATTAAGATACTGCAGCAACAAATTGAAATTGAAATTGAAAAAACAACACAAAACGATCACCAAAGATATTACCTTAACAGACTCGTGGAGATGGACAGGAAATAAGATGAAGGGTGGCAACTAAGTGCATCAGCCAAATGATGGCTGCTGTCACATTCCCAATGGCCTGCACTGCAAAGGATCCCAGTAGCTTTTACCTTAGAGAGCCTCAACAGGCCCTGCCACACTTGGAGACCCCACAGTTTGCAGAGCAGAGGAAGGCAAGTGTTTACAGGTGTGAACCCCAGCTGCCTGCTCTGCAGAGGGCACTGGAAGTTCTCACACTAAGGTAACTAATAGCCACCACCATGAGGCACCTGCAAGAGAATAATATTGTGAATCATCCCTGTCCCAAGTAGATATTGCTCTATTTCAGAGCCACAGCTGCCATCCCCATAAATCCTGCACACACCCTAAACCCTTGAGCCCCACCTGAACCACAGATGTTCATATTCTATAACCTGACTCCACATCTGTCACCTGAATGTCTGAATGTCTCAGGTGCCAGATTCATGGCCACTGTGGGTGTGCTAGTTCCTCAGACCCCAGAGACACTGTCTCTCTGTGTATACCCATACTCTGGTCAAGGCTCCACCACCGCTCATTGTGCCACTGCATCTCACAAAGCGAAGTCAACACTGAGACAGACTATTCAGTGTCTGGGACCCTAAAAGTGCTACTGCCTTCCATCTATTCACATCCTAGAGTTCAGATCTATATCTGCTCCACAGAATCCACACATCAGACACCAATGCCATCACCCCTATGAAGCATTCCGCCTCCAAGAGCCAAACTCTGCATTAAGACGGACCCCCAAGTCAAAACATTTCCCATGGGAGAAAGAAATCAGGAGAGCCCTAGCAGTCTTCTCTACTTCTGTGGACACCCACGGCTTTAGCTACTGAGGACCCTGCAGTCTGTGCTGACACTGACCTCAGGTGACAGAGCTGCAAACAAAGCCGCTGGGCCTTGTGGGTGCAGCAGCCACTGTCCATCAAGCTAGCACACTCACACCCACACAGAGGTGAGGATCTTGCCCACCAAACCCTTACGTAAAGCCTGAAAGAAATGACTGCTCCATGAAAGATACTAATCAACATAAGGCTTCAGGAAACACAAACACAATAATCGAGGAAACATGACACCCCTGAAGGAACAATAATCAGTTGCCCCAAAGAAATGGAGATCTACAAGCTGTCAAAAAAAATTTATAATAATTATTTATTTTTTTAACTTTTGAAAAATTTATATTTTAATTAAAGGATAACTGCTTTACAGAGTTTTGTTGTTTTCTGTCAACATGAATAAGCCATAGGTATACATATGTCCCTGGCTCTTGAACCTTCCCCCTCCCACCTCCCTCCCCATCCCACCCCTCTAGGTTGATACAGAGCCCCTGTTTGAGTTCCCCGAGACATACAGAAAATTCCCATTGGCTACCTATTTTACATATGGGAATGTAAGTTTCCATGTTACTTTCTCAATGCACCTTACCCTCTCCTCCCCTCTCCCCGTGTCCATAAGTCTGTACTCTATGTCTGTTTCTCCACTGCTGCCCTGAAAATAAATTCTTCAGTACCATCTTTCTAGATTCCATATATATATGTTAGTATACAATATTTATCTTTCTCTTTCTGACTTACCTCACTCTGTATAATAGGCTCTAGGTTCATTCACCTCAGAACTGACTCAAATGCATTCTTTTTTATGTCTGGGTAATAGTCCATTGTGTATATGTACCACAACTTCTTTATCCATTCATTTGTTGATGGACATCTAGATTGCTTCCATGTTCTAGCTATTATAAGTAGTGCTGCATGAACATTGGGGTACATGTGTCTTTTTCAATTTTAGTTTCCTCAGGGTATATGCCTAGGAGTGGGATTGCTGGGTCATATGGTGGTTTTATTCCTAGTTTTTTAAGAAATCTCCATACCATCTTCCATAGTGGCTGTATCAATTTACATTCCCAGTGCAAGAGGGTTTCCTTTTCTCCACACCCTCTCCAGCATTTATTGTTTGTAGACTTTTTGATGATGGCCATTCTGACTGGTGTGAGGTGATATCTCACTGTAGTTCTGATTTGCATTTCTCTGATAATGAGTGATGTTGAGCATCTTTTCATGTGTTTGTTAGCCATCTGAATGTCTTCTTTGGAGAAATGTCTGTTTAGGTCTTTTTCCTACTTTTTGATTGGGTTGTTTTTCTGGCATTGAATTGTATCAGCTGTCTACATATTTTAGAAATTAACCCTTTATCAGTTGTTTCATTTGCTATTATTTTCTCCCACTCTGAGGATTGTCTTTTCACCTTGTTTATAGTCTCCTTTCCTGTGCAAAAGCTTTTAAGTTTAATTAGGTCCCACTTGCTTACTTTTGTTTTTACTTCCATTATTCTAGGAGGTGGGTCATAGAGGATCTTGCTTTGATTTATGTCATTGAGTTTATGTTTTCCTCTAAGTTTTATATTTTCTGGTCTTACATTTAGGTCTTTAATCCATTTTGAGTTTATCTTTGTGTATGGTGTTAGGAAGTGTTCTACTTTCATTCTTTCATATGTAGCTGTCCAGTTTCCCCAGCACTACTTATTGAAGAGACTGTCTCTGCCCCATTGTATATTTGTGCCTCCTTTGTCAAAATTAAAGTACCCATAAGTGCATGGGTTTACTTCTGGGCTTTCTACCTTGTTCCATTGGTCTATATTTCTGTTTTTGTGCCTGTACCATACCATCTTGATGACTGCAGCTTTGTAGTATAATCTGACCAGGCCACAAGGCATGCAGGCTTTTAGTTCCCCAAGCAAGGATGGAACCTGTGCCCCTAGCACTGAAAGCCCAGAGTTGTAACTACTGGCCTGCCAGGGAAGTCTCTCACAATAATTTTTTAATTTTTTATTTTATATTGGAGTATAAACTATAGGTGATTAACAATGTTGTGACAGTTTCAGGTGGAGAGCAAAGGGACTCAATCATTCATATACACGTATCTATTCTTCCCTTAGCTCCCTCTCATTCAGGCTGCCACGTAACACTGAGAAAAGTTCCCTGTGCTCTACAATAGGTCCTTGTTGGTTATCCATTTTAAATATAGCATTGTATACAGGTAGATCGCAAACTCCGTAACTATCCCTTTGCCCTCATTTCCCCCACCCAGGAACCATAAGTTCATTCTCTAAGTCTCACAATAATTGTTTTAATGAAGCTCAGTAAGCTAACAGAAAACACAGACAGACAATTAAACAAAATAAAGAAAATGATATACAAGTAAAATAAGGCTTTAAACTGAGATTCAGAAAAATATGAAAAAAAGTCAAACAAATTACAGTGGAGAGTATGATGAATGAAATGTAGAGCACTAATAGCTAATTTGATCAATCAAAACAATGAATATGAAATGGAAAGTAGATCTTTGAGATTATCCAGTCAAAGGAGAAAAAAGATAAAATGACTAAAAAGAGTAAAGAAAAAAGTCTACATGAATTATGGGACACTGTGAAACAAAATAATATTTGCATAATGGTAGCCCTAGAAGGAAGAGAGCATGAGGAAGGGTCAGAAACTTTATTAAAAGAAATAATGAATGAAAACTTTCCAAATCTGGGAAAAGAAATGGACATTCAGGTACATGAGGCTTGCAAGTCCCCAAACAGATTCACTCCACAGAGGACTGGACGAAGACACATTAATATAAAACTCAAAGTGATGACAAATTATTTTGAAAGTTGCAAGAAAACAGAAAGTCATCACTCAAGGGAACCCCCCTAAAGATACAAGTGGTTTTCTTAGCGAAAACACTGCATACAGTGACAGTGAGATATGTTCTAAATGCCAAGGGGGAAGGGATGGGGGCACTGCAAACCAAGAATATTTTACCAGCAATGCTATTCTTCAGTAATGAGGAAGACTTTCTTAGACAAATGAAAATTGAGGAAGTTCATCACCACTTGACCTAACCCTATAAGAAATGAGGAAGTCTAACAAAGTCTTCTTCAAGCTGAATAAAGATATGCTAACAGTAATATGAAAACATATTAAAACATAAAACACACTGGTAAAAATAAGTATACAGTCAAATTCAGAACACTCTAATACTGTAAAACTGCCTTAATCACTCAACTCAATTATTAAAGATAGTAAGAGTATTAAAAGCAACTATACCAACAATAACTTGTTGATGGTTACACAATATACAATAGAAAATGATGTAAACGTGACATCAAAAACAAAATGTACGTGTTGGGGAAGTATAAGAGTGGACATTTTGTATGGGATTGAATTTACAGTCTTTATCAGCATAAAATAGAACGTTATAAGATGTTTTATATAAGCCTATGGTAACCACAAGTCAAAAACCAATAGACACAAAAGTCAGGAGAAAGGAATAAAAGTATCTTACCACAGGGTCTTCCCAGGTGGTTAATAATCTGCCTTGCAATGCAAGCGATGCACGTTTGATCCCTGGTCAAGGAACTAAGATCTTGTATGCCTCGGAGCAACTAAATCCATGCACCACAACTACAGAGCCCATGCACCGCAACTAGCTGTGCACCACAACAAAATATCCTGCCCAATACAACGAATATCCTGCATGCTGCAACTAAGACCCAACACAGCTAAATAAATAAATATATATTTTTAAAAGTACATTCCCACAGAAAATCATGAAGACAGCAAGAAAGGAAGAAAAAACTCTGCAAAATAGGGGGGCAATAATAAGGTGACAACAGTAGGTCCAATCAAATGATATAAAGTGGTTGAACAACAACAAAAAAAAAAACACAAGACTCAACGCTATGCTGCCTACAACAGAGTAACTTCAGCTTTAAGGACACACACAACCTGAAGGTGAAGAAATTGAAAGAGATACTCCACACAAATGGAAATCAGAAGAGAAGAGGGTAAACTATACTTAACTGAGACAAAACAGACTTTAAATCAAAAAACGTCACAAGAGACAAAGGTCATTATATAATAATAAAGGAGTTAGTCATGAATGTAATAATTATAACCACAAACACACACATCATACCTTAAAAATTAAGCAAATATGACCAGATCTGAAGGCTGAAAAGACAGGAAGCGAAAATTGGAGTTGGGGGGAAGGGGCGGGAAGCTGCATGGCAGGCAGGATCCTAGTTCTCCAACAAGGGACCGAACTGTGCTCCCTGCAATGGAAGCATAGAATCTTAACCACTGGGCCACCAGGGAAGTATCAGCCACAGGATATTTACAGGGAACTGCAATATCCCCCCTTCAACATAGGTGGATATCCAAATAGAAAGTTATTTGAATTGAATACTCCAGTCCAAATGGATGTAACAGATGTGTATAGAACATTCCATCCTATTGTAGCAGAATACACTCTCTTCCGAAGTACATATAGAATATTCTCTAGGATAGATTATATATTACGTCAAACAAGTCTTAACAAATATCAGAAGACTGAAACCATATGAATTAACTTTTCCTAACACAATGGATAACACTAGAAACCGGCAATAGGAGGAAAGCTTCAAAATTCAGATACATGAACATTAAACAATATGCTCCTGGCCAATCAATCAGTAAAAGGAAAAATCAAAAGGAAAATGAAACATACCTTGAAAAAAACAAAAATATAAACAAAACATATGAAACGTGCAAAGGCAGTTTTAAGAGAAAAGTTTAGAGCAATAAATGCCACCATTAAGAAAAAAGAAAGATCTCAAATAAATAACCAAACTTTACACCTCCAGGAACTAGAAAAAGAAAACTAAGACTAAAGTTATCAAAACAAATGAAACGAAGATAGCAAAGGGGAATTCCTTACAGATGCAATGGTTAAGATTTCATGCTTCCAATGCAGGGTGTGCAGGTTCCTTTCCTGGAAGGGGAATTAAGGCTAAGGTTCCCACATGCTGCACAGCATGGCCAAAAAAAAAAAAAAAAATCAGAGCAGAAATAAATGAAATACAAACTAGAAATATAATAAAAAGATTAACAACACTAAGAGCTCGTTTTGTAGGGGCTTCTCTAGTGGCTTAGTGGTAAAGAATTTACCTGTCAATGCAGGAGACATGGGTTCAATCTCTGATCCAGGTAGATCCCACATGCCATGCAACAGCTAAGCCCACATGCTACAACTACTAAAGACCTTGTGCCCTAGAGCCTGTGCTCCACAAGATAAGCCACCACAATGAGAAGCCCAAGCACCTCATTTAGGGTGTAGTCCTTACTCTCCACTACTAGAGAAAAGCCCTCGCTGCAACAAAGACCCAGCAGAGCCAAACATAAATAAATAAATAAAAAGATAAATCAAATTGACAAACCTTTGTCTAGACTTTATCTCATATAAATTAACAGAGAAATAAAACAGAACAAAAGAATCATAAAAGATTACTAGGAGCTGTTACACACCAACAGATTAGACAACCTAGAAGAAACAGATATATTCCTAGAAACATACAACCTATCAATTCTTAACCATAAATAGAAAAATTTAATAGACCAGTACCAATAAGGAAATTGAATCAGTAATCTTCAACAACAAAAATAGGCCATTAGATCAGACAGATTTCATTGGTGAAATTTATATTTTAATATCTAAAGTACTCAATAATATAAGGTACTGTACAATTCAACAGGAAAAGAACAATCTGTTCAAAAAGTGAGCAAAGGAACTTCCCTGGTGGTCCAGTGGTTAAGAATCCGCCTACCAATTGCAGGAGATACGGGTTCAATCCTGTTGGGGTCCTTTAATGGACCGGAACTTGGTGGTATGGAGTCGACGATAAGAAAGAGAGAAAGAGAGAGAGAGACAAAAAAAGACCCGGGGACCTAAGCTCTGATGGAGCAAAGGTGCTTTAATGATTTTTCTATGAGTATATATAGGCTGTGGTACAAGAAACTTCTTTCGGGAATGATAGAGATCAGAAAACCAAACGTACAGCAACCGTTACCAAGGGAACAAGGGGTAATGTTAGTCACAAGGTCAGGAGACAATCCATATCTCAAGAAAGGGGAACAAGACTAAGCAGTTTTGTCCTAAAGAGAATGTTTACTAAAGGAGACCCAAGCCTGCCTCACAGTCCCTGGGAGCAGCATGCTGTTCTGCTTGAAGAGGGACAAAGGACTCATGAGAGACAGCACGTAGGAATCCTCCTGTCAAACATTCCCTGACAATTCCCCCTTATTTATTTATAATATTTGTAAGGAGAGTTCTGACCATCAGAGTTTGTTCAGTTTTGACAATCTTTGCATGAAGCCAACGGTAGACAACAAATATAACTGTTAAGACAATCACCAAAATTATAGTTCTAGACCCAATGTTATGAGTAAGGCTTTGAAACCATCCATGTGGGTCTAGCCCAGATAACTGATCAGCTAATTGTTTAGCTAAAGTTCCCATACTAGTGGAAGAGGGCAGATTATTAGAAAAGGTTTCACATATTTCTTTTTTGTAATAACTGTACATTCAGAAAGGCATTATCATATATGTTTTGTAAATGAAACTTGATTTGTTTCCAGTTGTAGCCACTATTATAGAAATGAACAGGAGTAACATGAAATTGAGTAGAATTTCAATCACATTTTAGCATCATGTTTTTGTACATCTGTTCATTGATCTCCAACCCATTTGATGGCTGTTCTCAGTTCCTGTATTTCTTTTTGAATATCCTCATCTATTTGAGCCTGAGTAGCCCACATAGTATGAGCATCTTTAGTCCAATTTTGGATAAAATTATGTGTTTGAATTGAGGTTTGTAAAGTAACGCTAGTGATGGCAGCAATGGTGCAAATAGTTTTAATCCTATAATGCCAAAAATCAGCCATCTAATGAATCGTTTAGATCACTAGAGCAATTTAGTAAATAACTGGGAAGCAAGTCTAGCCTTGGGACCTTCTTCCCAGGGCCATTGGAGATTATTGGTAACCACAGATTATGTCGAGATGGAAGAATCAAACAGGAGTCATTTTTTAAGGAAATAGAGGAGTTAAGACAAGTATATAATTTACAATTTATGCAAGTTACAGAACGTAAAGTCTTATTGAATTGTAAATTTCTTATAGCTACAACAAAAGGAAGTGGAACATAGGCTTGTATAAAATATGATTGATTATAGTGAAAGAAATAATTGCTATAGCTATGATTGGTCCCTGTGAAATGTCTGGTCCAAGTCCCAAGTTCTTCAGTGTTTGCAGCAAGTTTTCAGATGTCCCACTGTTTAGGCCCAATCTGTTTATCAAGGATGATTCGAGGACGGGGTGGGGGCCATTCCATCGTCAAGCTAGCCAAGAAGTCCTCTGTCATAGTAATGTTTCATTGTAGTATTAGTAACCTTCCATGTTACTTTAGTAATATAATCATACATAGTATTGTTAATATCATCTGAGCAGTTCAATAACCACATACTATGGGGTCCCCAATTGACAATTGTATGATTAGCTATAAACGTTAATTTTCCTGATTTGGCCTGACATTTGTCTTAATGAACAGGAATATATTTAAAGTTCTTATTAGTAAACCCTTTGCATAGTGTTGTTTTTTCTTTAATTCTTTTCCTAAAGTTTTAGTATTATAAACATGATTCATGGACAAAGAAAAGGCAGTAAGTAATCCAAGAAGCATCAGAAAGTCCTCTTTTGGAGGCAGGGGAAGGCCTAAGTTTGTCAGCTAACGTTTATGCATAATTCTGTTGTGCCCATACACAAAGGTAGGATTTCATAACCTAGAAAGATATTAATTAGTTTTTCTTTTTCTTCAGGATGAGAGGGCCCCTCTAAGTTCCAAGGAGGGGGCATATGTGTTGACTCATTAGTGGATATGATTGGTCCTATATCTGTCCAATTTATAACCTACAATAAAAAGGGGGGGTTAGGTATATAAGCCCAGTAAGTGTGATCAATCAAGTCAGCCTGAGCGGGGGAAGCAAAAGCAAGCAAAGCAAGCATAGTGAAGAAAAATATTTTCAGGATTCTGAGGCATTCCCTGTTGAGAAATCAGATTTTCAGTTTGATTAGTAAGGGTTTTTATCTGTCTCCAAGTAGGGAGATCATAAGGTCGATGACGTCAAGTGCGGTGTTTTTTGGAAATTTTTAATGTCGCCATGGCTTGTATTGGAATTCTTTCTTCCTGGGTTTTTGCTGTTTCATCTCTAGTCTGAATGTTGGGGGCCCCCTTAGGTTGAATCTTTTGAAGAGGAAGTCATGTGAGCTCGTTGGAAGATTAGTTTCTTAGATTTCCATTGATTAGTTAACCCGTCTTGATATCAAATGGGCAAAGGAAAGGAGGTGTCCTTTAATGTTTCAAAACTTCTTTTTTTGTTTGTTTGTTTTTTGCTTTTGTCAAAACATCTCTTTGTGGTAAGTTTAAAAAGTTTAAAACAAATAAGGCTATATTAACAATAGTTATAAAAAGAAAGGAAAGCGATAATGATGAAAACATTCTTAGGAAATATTTCAGTCCAAAAGAAAAAAATCATTCAGAAATCTGTTTGGGACTGGTATTTGGCTGTGGTTTGTGTTATTTGGGGCAAAGGATTAGGAGTAACCATTTAAATATTTTTTCCTAAGTGAAATTATTGAAAAGGTGATGCAGAACAACTTGACAAATGAAATGTTGCTCACATCCAAATATATTTGACCTTGTCCTTGAAAAAGAAATGCAGCTTAGCAACTGTTGAATCTCACTGTTCAGTGTGTTAAAGAGGATGACTACACTTCCCAAGACAGACCTGAAAAGAAGGCGAACATTCCACATTTCTGATATTCTTAGGAACAAAGAATCCATTCAGGAAATGGTCTTTTTTTATGTTGTTTTCGTTTTAAGAATCTTACAGATTGGAAACAGAAATAAAGTCATATTAATAATAGTTATAGTCTTAAAGACTATATTACATTAGACTCTAGTAAAGTTTGTTCTGGATAAGGAAGATAAAAGTGTTCCTGTGTATTTCCTCTTATTTAATTTTTTATTTGCAGTTACAGTGTGTAACGTGTTTGTTTAATTATGTCTTGTGTTTGTGGATTATAAGGAATGTCTGTAATCTGTTTAATAGAGAATGAATGTAAAAATTGTTTGAACTGCTTAGAATATAGGCAGAGTCATTGTCTGTTTTTATAGAATTAGGTGTTCTCATTATCATGAAGTAAGTTGATAGGTAGGTTATAACATGTTGTGTAGTTTTACCTTAGAGAGGTATTGCCCCTGGAAAAGAAGAATTTGTATTGATCGAGAAATGTAAGAAGGAAGAGGAAGAAAGTTCAGGACAATGAGTTACATTTATTTGCCATAAAATTTTCTTTCATTTGTCATAAGCCTTTTTAAAATTCCAGCACTAAATATCTTTAAAAGTTAAAAGGCCAAAACAAAATATGATAGCACAATAAACAAATGCAATGTTTATTTCAAATAAACACATCATACTTTGTGGTTTTCATTGTGATCTACCTAAGTATTTTAATTGCATTTTCCAATATTTTTGCAGTCTGAATGTATCTGCTGACTAAAGTTAATTCTGTTAAATGTTGTTTTCCCAGAATTTTTCTTTTGTTTCTAATTTGGCTTAATTTGGAGAAAGAACATTTGCTGTAGCTAGAACAACAATGAAAAACTAGTTTAGTAAAGCCTATGTAAATACTATTTTATTTTATAATAAATGTTTCAACAATTAAAAAAAATATTTTTGTATTCATTTTATTTGTTATTTCTTATATCTTTTTATTAAAAGCATATATTTTTCTTTTCTATAGCAACTATGAAATGTATGTTAGTATTTTATAGACTGTTGAATATATTAATCAAATCATATTATATATATCCATTCCTATATAAATATATATTTATATTCATTAACAGCTCAAAATCTCTTCAGCTCTTCTGCAAGAAAAACCCCTTGTAAGAGTAAGCCAATGTTCAGCAATTAATGCTTCAAAATCCTACTTCATTTGGAAATGACCCAGCCATTCAACAAACTTCCACTATTTAGTTCAGTACAACTCCAGAAACCTAAGTCACTCCAATCCTAAGAGATTGTTTTAGATTATAGATAATAGATTATTCTATTAAAAATATAATTATTTCTAATGGAGCTTATCTAAAAGTTTTCATCTCATTTATATATTTGTATATATATATATAGTTACCTTTATGTTGACAAACTTAGTTTACCTTAAACCAAGGCATAATAAAAGTATTATATAATGTTGATGACTTAAGACATGTCTTAATTAGATTAACAAATAATTATATTTAAATAAACATTATATTTAATATTGAATACTTTTCAGTTAATGTGAAGTTGAATTTAAATAGAGCTTATTAACTTTATATTATCCAAAAACAAAGACATATATTGAGACATAGGTAATTTTAGATACATAAGCATAGTTCTCCATTTGAAATTTAAAATATCTTTTTGTTTTATTTATTTATTTTGAGCTCCACCAATTTGTTAATGGCTGGAGTCCTAGATAGAGTGGGCTGTGTATCCCAAGGACATGATAAGAGTTAACTTAAGGTTTTTTCTTAGGCCTATTTTTGTTTCCCAGGCAGAACTGGAGCTCCAAAAAAATATTTTAACAAGTTAACCTTTTCTTAACTGCACATGCAAGAAGAACCGGTTTTGCAATTTCAAAAAAGATTTTATTTTAATCAGTTTTCTCCAGAGTCTAAAGAATATCATAGCCATTGTGTCAAAAATATCATTTCTCCTTTTGGTAGCTATAGTATATTATTAATGATATATGCATAAGGGAATTGCTGTCACATAGGAAGTAAAGCCTTGGCTACAAAATTTTGACAAATTCTAGGACAGTTATGGGGATGGCAATGGCACCCTATTTCAGTACTCTTGTCTGGAGAATCCCAGGGATGGGGGAGCCTGGTGGGCTGACATCTATGGGGTCGCATAGAGTAGGACATGGCTGAAGTGACTTAGCAGCAGCAGTAGCAGGACTTTTAAGCATACCTTGAGGTAACATAGTCTACTGAAATCTCTTATGAGGCCTGATATGATTAGGATAAGGGAGAGAGAAAGTGAATCTCTCCCGGTCTAAAGGGTGTAAAGGTATATTAAAAAAGCAATCTTGTGAATCAATAATAATGTGCCAATTTTGAGGAATAGTAATAGGTGATGGGAGCTCTGGTTGCAATGCACCCATAGGTTTCATAAAAGAATTAACTTTTCTAAACTCTGTTAAGAGACACCATTTGTTATATTTCTTTTTTATAACAAAAATAGGAGAGTTCCAAAAAGAGCAAGATTCCTCAATATGTTTCAATTTTAATTGTGTGTTTATAAGTTCTTTAGTAGCTTGTAATTTTCCTTTTGTAAGGGGCCACTGCTTTGTCCAAATAGACTCATAATTTTTCTGTTATTTTAATAATTGTTTTGTTTGTTAAATGAGCAGTGGCCCCCAGGAAAAATGTGGAATGTATTTCTGAGTTTGCCATTGCATAAGTAAGTCCCTTCCTATTAGATTAAGGGGTGCATCTATCACATAAGGTCTTAATGTTGTAGGTTGGCCTTTTAGTCTATCATATGGGTAGATTTGAATATTTTGATAAATTTCTTGTACTTTGGTTTAAGAAATTTCTGCAATTTGGCAAGAGACCTTTTGTATAGGTCAGGATTTGGGCCACAGTGTTTGGAAATAATAATAATATTAGATCCAGTGCCGAGGAGACCAGAAAATCTTTTACCATTAATTTTGATATTTATAGTTGGTCGGACATATTTAAATACCAATGATGTCCATAAGGATTGTTTTTGATCTGTATTGCCAAATCTGCCTGTCCGTACATTATTAGAGGAGTTAATAGAAATGTAAGGCAAAAGAAGTAACTGAGCAATTTTGTCCCCCCTTTTGAATTGCCAAAGAATCTGAGCTGACATCATAATTTGAATTTCTCTTTTATAATTTGAATCAATTATTCCAGGGTGAACAGTAATTCCTTTTAGAAGCCAAATTAAATCAGCCAAGTAAAAGACTGAAGGTTTGTTGGGGGCAGGGGTCCAAAAAGTCCAGTAGGTATTCTAGAAGGGACTGCTTAAGGGTGAAGGAAAAAATCATTTAGGGCTGGTATATTAATGGCAGCACTGCTGGACGTTGAGGGTTTGAGGGAAAAGATAGAATTTGCCTCTGGTTTTTGTTGTAGGGGACCTGAGAGGTCCCCTGTTTGGAGTTTCCTGGAATAGGTTTTCCTTCAATATCAAATTTAAACTTACTGTCTTTGGCCCAATACATTCCTCTATGGCAGCAAGGGCGAATTTTTGGAGGTTTTTTATTAGCCTTCTTAGAGCAGTCCCTTTTTAAATGGTTTTTATCTCCACATGTAAAGCATCCTTCATTTCCCTTTTTAAAAGGTAGTAGCCATTGTTTCAGCTAGTATTTGCATCTTTTAAGTTTCTGATCCTAGATTGTGACAAGCCTTCAAATAATCAATAATAGTCCTAGTCTCACAAATTGCAGCTATAGCTCTTTGACATTTCTGATTTGCATTCTCATAAGCAAGTAATTTCTCTAGCTGTTTTTTGGTTTCTGATTACAGTACGGGAAATAGCAGCTTCTAATCTAGCTTAAAAATTAGCATAACTTTTCATTAGGTTCCAACAAAGGAGAGTTCCAACAACAAGAGTTGCGACTGTTGGCAGAGGAGAAGCATTTGGAGCAGCTGGGGCAGGGCTAGTAAGAAAATTTTGAGATATTTTGTATTGTTTTAATTGGGCCTTTTGTAAAGTTTAATCATTTAATTTATATTTACGTAGTAAGTGTTCTGTCTGTTGCTGAATATTGGAAGGGCTATAATGTACCTTGAAATGGCAGAATTACAGCTTTAATAAGAGCCCATAGGGGCTAGAGATCAATTGGAATATTTTTTCCTTGTTTGGTTGCTCATTTAACATTTTCTTTGAACTGGAGTCAAATTTCTAAATCAAAACTGCATTTATCAGGAAACTAAGGATTATGTTCAACTACTGTTTGAAGGCAAGCCTCTATTCATTGGCATGAAACCAGAAGTCCCTGAAATTTAAACAAATGGTGAAGTAAAGTAGAAAAATAATGGGGCTGGCCAGCCGTTTGACCCATTCCTTAGTACTTACCGACCTCAATAGGTCCCTGAGTCATTCTGCCCGATATGCCACATACACCAGTGTCCCTGTTCCTTGGCGCCATTTGTTGGGGTCCTTTAATGGCCCGGAACTTGGTGGTACGGAGTCGACGATAAGAAAGTAAAAGAGAGAAAGAGAGAGAGACAAAAAAAGACCTGGGGACCTAAGCTCTGATGGAGCAAAGGTGCTTTAATGATTTTTCTATGAGTATATATAGGCTGTGGTACAAGAAACTTCTTTCGGGAATGATAGAGATCAGAAAACCAAACGTAAAGCAACCGTTACCAAGGGAACAAGGGGTAATGTTAGTCACAAGGTCAGGAGACAATCCATATCTCAAGAAAGGGGAACGAGACTAAGCAGTTTTGTCCTAAAGAGAATGTTTACTAAAGGAGACCCAAGCCTGCCTCACACAATGACCTCAGTCCCTGGGAGCAGGGTGCTGTTCCGCTTGAAGAGGGACAAAGGACTCATGAGAGACAGCACGTAGGAATCCTCCTGTCAAACATTCCCTGACAAATCCTTGGTCCAGGAAGATTCCACAAGCCTTGAGGCAACTAGGCCCATGAGCCCGCAACTAATGAGCCTGTGCTCTAGAGCCCATGAGCCAAAAGAAGAGAAGCCACTACTGTGGACCTGTGCACTGCAACCAGAGAGTAGCCTCCGTTTGCCTGCATGCAGCAACACAGATCCGGGGCAGCCAAAAATAAATAAGTTAATTAAAATCAAGCTAAAAATAGGAGTCCCTGGTAGCTCAGATGGTAAAGAACCTGCCTGCAATGCAGGAGACCTGGTTTCATTCCCTGGGTTGGGAAGATTCCCTAGAGAACAAAGTGGCAACCCACTCCAGTATTCTTGCCTGGAGAATCCCATGGATAGAGGAGCCTGGCAGGCTACAGCCCATGGGGTCTCAAAGAGTCGGACACAACTGAGTGACTAAGCTAACACACAAGTTAAAAATAAAGATTAAAAAAAAATTTTTTTAAGGGAGCAAAGGACTTGAATAGACATTTTATCAAAGAAGATCTACAAATGGCTAAAAGGTACATGAAAAAATATTCCTCCTCACTATCTCACTAACCATCAGGAAAATGCAAATCAAAACCACAATGAGATAACACCTCACATCTGGTAAGATGTAGTAGTAGTTGCTCAGTCGTGTTCCGCTCTTTGTGACTCTATGAACTGTAGCCTGGCAGGCTGCTCTGTCCATGGGATTCTCCAGGCAAGAATACTGGAGTGGATTGCCATTCCCTTCTCTAGAGGATCTTCCTGACCCAGGGATCAAACTGCACTGCAAGGGGATTCTTTACCATCTGAACTATAGGGAAGTCTACCTGATAAGATGGCTACTATCAAAAAAGAGCAGGGGACAAAAAAAGAAAAGGAAAAAAAGAGCAGAGATAAGAAGTATTGGTGAGGGCATAGATTTAAAGGAAACAATCTTTGTCCACTATGGTTGTAATTTTTAAAAACTAAATAAGGGAAAATCATAGAAATAGAAAGTAAAATGCTAGGAGCTGGGGAATATGGAAAATAGGGAGATTGTTAGTCAAAAGGTACAAATGTTCAGTTATAAGATTAACAAGTTCTGAGGATGTAATATAAAGCATGGTGACTATAGTTAACAATGATGCTGGGACTTCCCTGGTGGTCCAGTGGCTAAGACTCTGCCATCCCAAAGCAGGAGGCCTGGGTTCAATCCCTGGTCAGTGAATTAGATCCCACATGACACAAAGAGGGAGCCTGCATGCTGCAACAAAGATCAAAGATCCTGAGTGCCACAACTAAGACCTGGAACAGCCTAAATAAATATTAACAAAAAATGATGTATAACAACGGTAACAACAACAATAATGTAACTTAATGAGGTGATAGATGTTTACCTAATTTCACTGTGACAATTATTTCATACTGTTTTCACACATCAAGTCAAAATGTTTACACATCAAGATATGCAATTTTATATCTGGACAAAGCTGGGGAAAAAAGAGAAAGCAAATCTAAACACTACCGACCTTGGAGGACACTGAAAAGTAGCTCATGCTTCAGCACAAGCAGGCACAAAGAAATGTTAGCTAAAAAGAAGGGATCAAGTGAGTTCCCTAGCAGTCCAGTGACCAGGACCCCAAGCTTTCACTGCCAGGGCCTTGATTTAGTCCCTGGTCAGTAAACTAAGATCCCACAAGCTGCACAACTCAGCATAAAAGAAGGGACATAGAGTTGAAAAGGATCTAGACACACCGACCCGGATAGAGAAAGGGCAAGTAAGGTAGAATCCATTAAACTTACTGAAATACTACTGACCTGGAATCTTTTTCCTAACAGCGTTCTATACAGCAGGTATTGGGGTTGGTACTGCAGGGGAAAGAAGAAGGCAGTGAAAACAACCCAGTCCTAGCTAGCTATCACAGCAACTCACTGCCGGGAGCCAACACTTGAGACCCTACCCATGACAAAGGCATGAGGGAGAAAACCTGACGGGCAAGGCGGATCAGGTTTTCAGGGATTTTGAAAAGCTGCCCCGGCACTCACCTTAAAGATGATATCTGTCTTTCTGATGCCTGCTTCAATAGACTACTCCCTAATTTCTGTGACACAGGCAGAAGGCCTTCCCCGATCTCTTCCCAAATAACAATCAATTCAGAACTTTAATCAATAAGTTTCCCAGGTGGTGGTATTTTATGAGATTATCCAGGGTGAAAGGAGTGTTTTAATTTAAACTCCTTTGCTGGTATTTTAGTTTGTTTGGCAAATCCGTTTATGCCCTTGGTACTAACAAGCATGACTGCTCATAATACCCTAATCATAAGACAGCATAAAGAACCTGATCATATAGAAGCCCTAATAGACATAGAACCTTTTTGAGGGGAGAAGGAGTCCTATTAGAAAACATAAGAAAAATTATTCTAAAAGTGGTTATTGGGTTAACATTTGCTTGCTGTGTTTCTACTCTTAATATGCTAAGGTTGTGTTATAGAAACCATTGTTAATATAGTTATAGATCTAGAAAAATAAGAGCTTAGCCCTAGTGTAGTAACAATGAGATGGTTGCTAATTGTCAGCCAGGAGTGCTAGGCACAGGCTGCCTCACCAAAGTCGCAGAGTCAGTCTGGGGTAAACTTCTTAGATAAACTCAACTGACAACTTCTACAGAAGGATTAATTTTTATGTTAACAGGGTTATACTTCTACTCTGTACTGTTGCCCTATGAGACTGCTACCTTTCAGTTAAGATCACCATAGAAACAGAAAATAGGTTTACATTCAACTGACCTGCATAAAATGTTAATAGGCCCCAAGGCCAGAAGATAATGTACAAGACCCTCATAAACAAAGAAGTATACAGAAAACACCCTGGTTTCCTGAAGAACAAGCTGATGTAATGTTAAACTATCTTCCCCTTAGAAATGTACTAATTTAAGGTATAAAAGCCACGGTGAAAAATAAAGCATTGCCAGACTCTGCCAGACCCTGCTGCACCCCCGCCCCCGTCTGGTCACTCTCTCTCTCTCTCTTTCTCTCTCTCTCCCTCGCAGACTTGGCCCTATCAAGGCTGGTCTCAAGTGTCTTCTCTTGCCGACGCCGTTCATCCTGAGGGTACCCCCTGGATCCTGCCGAGGCTGGACCCCAGCAAGTGGTGCCCGAACAGGGAACCCGAAGGTAATCTCCCCCCATTGTTCAGTCTTCAGGACGGCTAGGACCCCACTAGGGCGCCGCGGGCCCCCCTGCATAAGATAGGTAGGGTAAGGAAAGTGGGTAGGCTTCAGGTTTTAGAACCCCACTAGGGTGCTACAGGTCCCCCTACATAAGAAAGGTAGGGTAAGAAAGGTGGGTACGTTTCAGGTTTTTTCTTTCTTCTCTAAAATTAAGCCTCTTTCTTTTTTTCTCTTTTTTTCTTCTTCTAATTAGTGACAAAAATGGGTAACAGTGAGTCAAAGGAAGACAGCTTTTTATTGGAATCATAATGCAACTCCTTAACCACAGAGGAATTAAAGTTAAAAAAAACAGTGTTCAGTCCTTTTTTATGTTTGTCCAAGAGCAATGTCCTTGTTTTCCAGAAGAGAGCAGTTCTCCTGGGTTTCCTTACCTACTGCTCTCTACCCGGGTGCCCTGTCCCAATAAAATCTCTTGCTTTGTCAGCATGTGTCTCCTCGGACAATTCATTTCCGAGTGTTAGACAAGAGCCCAGTTTCGGGCCCTGAAAGAGGTCCCCCTTCTTGCAACAAATGGCGACTCTGGTGGGGACTCGTCTTTGCTGAGACTGACATCCTGACCACTCGGGGTACTCAGGGGCCAGCTTGCCTGCCAATGGACCAGACCCAGCGGCCGCAACTGGGACCCTTTTGTCCCTGATCTCCTCCTGACGCGGACAACTGGCCAGAGTGCCCTAACTGGTAAGGAACAAGAGACTTTATTGACCTCTCTCCCCTTCCCTCTCTCGTTCCTCTCCTTAGCCCTTCCTATCCTTCCCGTTTTTCTAGTCCCCTGGTCCTGGACGCAGGAATCTGGTCGAAGGGCCTCAGCTTGAGCTGAGGATTGGAGACTGATCACCTCCTCTTGGCAGAGAACTCGAATTCTGGTAGGGCCGAGTTCCAGTCCTCCCTTCTCTAGAAACCCAGGGAAAATTCCTGTAACGCCTGGGTATCTGCAGGTGGCAGGAGACGTCTGTAAGGCCACCCCTTTTGCCCCCCTTTCCCACCTCCTCCTTCTTTTCCTTTCCTCCTCTTAAAATCTTTGAAGACATCTGAAGTTCTGTGTCTCTATAGAAGGTTTTCTGAGAGACTGTATTCTTGTATTTAAGGGAGTGTCTGATGAGGACTGCCAGGTTTATATGTGTGTGTTTTAACTCTGTGTTCTGTGTTGTGATTTTTGATGGCCATTTTGCTTTTTGTTAGAACTTGATTTTCTTTCCCTGTACCTTGAGACCAGGGCTCTCAGGAACACTTATCTAGACCATCTCTAAATCCTGAGACTGAGGGAAAAAGGGAAAAAGCCTTTAAAATTTTTATTTATTTCTACTTTTTTATAAACTAGTAAATTTTATATTGTAATATCTAATTCATGACCAAACTTAAAAAATGAAGCTAGATCTTGCACTGTGTCTGTCTAAATATGTCTTGGTATGTCTTTGTCTCTGGGTAGTATTTTTTAGGTTAATTTGTAAAAGAGCTCTAATTAATTGGCTTAAAGAAAGGTAAGTGCTTACAAATCAAATAATTCTAAATTAAACAATAAATTCCAGGTTCAGGTAAACTGGAAAATATTCAGTATTAAATACCTGATATTAATGTTTGTTTGTTGACCTATCTAATATAGACATGTCTTAGAGTAATTAACATCAAGTGAAATATTTTCATTATGCCTAGGTTTATTATAAGTTAAATATTGTTATATTGTAATATCCGCTACAAGTTTGTCAACAAGGAAAGTACCTCAAGTAAAGAAACTTCAAAAAAAATGTAAATGAGATAGGAGTTTTTAGATAAACTATTAAAAATCATCATACTTTAGAAATGTCTCTCTAAAACAGTCCCTTTAGATTTTGGTAACCTGAATTTCTAGGGTTGTGCTAAATTAAGTGACTGATTTATTGAATAACTAGATCATTTAAAAAAATAATAATAAGATTCTAAAACATTCATTACTGAACACTAATTTCCTCTTTCAGAGAAACTAAAGACTTTAGACTATTAATAAATAATTTTTGATGCCATCCTGAAATGTTTGCTAGAATTTTTTTTAGAAATTATCACTGGTATTTATATTTACCAATCTATAGAATGTTAATACAGAAGTAAATTCTTGGTTGCTTAAAGAAAGTAGGATGTGTGTGTTCAGTAAAGATGGTATGAAAAATGAAGTTACATTAAAAAAAAAAAAAAAGGAAGTAAGTCTGACTTACAGGTGGCTGTTTCAGGATGGGAGAACAAAGTAACGGGTACAGAAAGTGTTAAGAAGGTTTGATGGAAAGTGCACTCCAAGGGAAGAGTTTTGTGCATAAATACAAGTTTTCTTGAGATGTTGAACTGCCTTTGATAATGGATTTTAAGTTTCTTTACCTCTGAAGTGATCTGTTCTATGTTTACCTTTAAAATCTTCTTTTTTACTTTGGCTAAGTAAATATATTATTTCACAGTGAACTATATGATTCTACCTGACAGAGTACTGTAAACCCTTTTGATATTTATTGACAAAACTGCCTAAATAGCTTGACTTCTAGCTGACTTTGGGATGCTTCAGAGGGCCCCTGAGACATCCCAAAGAGCTATTAAACTACCTGAGTTCATTTGACATGTTAAATTGCATGGGAATTATTGTTGGAGGAGTGATAAATCTTCTCCCGTTATATTCTATGGTTGATGTTACTTATATAGATATCCTAGAAATTATGTAAAATTCATGAAAATCTGATATTTCCTGGTAAAATGTTGTCAGTTATAATTTTAGTTATCATGTTAAAGTGTTACAAGTCACAGCAATGACCAGGCTACTTTGTCAATTACAATTTAAATAGATTTTAAACATGCCTTGTATGGTTTAACTCTCATGCCTTTAGAAAAATACTGCTAGTTCTTCAAGATTTATAAAAAAAGACTTTTCTAAGATTAACTGAAAAATTTTGTTTGTCTGCTATCTGGTAAATTGGTAACAGACTGAAATTTAGTCTACTCTCTATGTTAAGAGAACAAAGTTTTCTTAGAATGAATCTTTCAATAACAGATTATGAATTTCTTTGCCTTTAAGTGATTTATATTTGTTTTTAAAATCTTTTGTTACTTTAGTAAAGTAAATACATTTAAAAGCTCATTCTGCTTCTACCAAAAATAACCCCTCACTGTTAGACTTGTGCTATCCTAATGTCTTAAAACTGACAACGCCCCTGCTTACACTTCTAAATCATTTCAAGACTTTTGTACAAGGTTTTATATAAAACATAGCACAGGTATCCCTTATAACCCACAGGGACAAGCCATCGTAGAAAGAGCACATCAGACCCTAAAAACTCAAAATTTAAAACTACAGAAAGGTGAATTTAAGTATAGTTCCCCTCACCAGATTCTACAACATGCTCTTTTGTGATAAACAATCTAAACACTGATTCATTTGGGGTTACTGTAATGCTCCGACTTTGGAGTCCAGAGCAGCAGAGTACAAAACCTCTGGTTAAATAGAAAGACCTTCTTTCAGGACAATGGAAGGGTCCTGACCCATTGCTAACCAGCAGCCAAGGGTATGCTTGTATTTTTCCCCAGGGTGCTGAGTCACCAATTTGGGTCCTAGACAGACTGATTTGCCATGTCGCAGTCCCCCAGACATCCAGTTCCCCCATTGCTCCAACCACAAAAGAAGGAGGACACTCCTCTGCCCTTGCCTTCACCACCCACCTGGAAGGTCCAGCAGACTCTGAAAAAACTGGCAGTGGAGATCCCGGAAGAACAAACGGAAACCACCAGGACGTCCTGCGCGAGCAACTCAACAAGCCTGCATACCCACAAGGGGGCAAATTAAGTCGCTGTGCCGCTTCTCTGCAGGGATCTTCAGCCTCTCCTGAAAGGGTTTTTATTGCTATGCTTGCTTTACTGTCTTGCCAGGTAAGTGCTACCTCTTCTACATCAGAAAAATACTGGGCATATTTCCCTGATCCCCCGACCTTCCAAGTAGTTACCTGGAACAATGACCCTATACGGGTCAACACAGACCAGCCTCATCTCTTGGGAGGATCCTATACTTCTTATAATAAAGATCATTATCCCATCAATTTTAACTATACTTTTAGGGGATTAACAGATGACCTTCCCCTTTGCTTTAACTTCCCCCATAGTCATACAAGCGATCTTATCACTCCCTCTAAGGAGGGGTGTGTCGGAGCCTCCAAAAAAGCAATTCTGACAGATTCTCCAGCATGAAAATTTTCAGATAAAACAGGAGATCGGCTGGTTTGGATATTACAGGCCCATATGCCCGGGGTCCTTGATCCCTGTAAATCCTTGTTCCTTAATGCTCCACCAAAATATCCAAATTGTATTGATGTTGCTCCGTCAGACGTTATATGGAAAGTTATAGACAACCGCCTTGGATACCTGGTATGAAAATTTTGTACTTACAATTCAAGAATAGATTATAGAATACCGGGAGGCGGAAACTATTCGGTACAAGACTGGAGCAATCCAAATCCAAGTCAGAATCCAGGATCTGTTTCTGACCATGTCAGTAGGTTTAGCAATTGGAAAAATGATTCCCTCCCTTGGCCATTGGTGGCCAACAGATGGCATTATAATCAGTTTGTTTTCCCCATGTTGTCCTATACAACTAAGGGCAAAACTTTTTGGCAACCAGAAATTTGGAGAGCCCTTGCTGCCACCTCCCTTGTTACTCTATCTCGGCCAGAAAATGATTCCACCTATTCTGTGCTGGCTTGTTTACCCTCCCCTTATGTTTTTTTGTTGTTGTTGTTTACTAATGATTCAGAAGGGCTTCATATACAGAAGAATTATTCAGGTGGACCCAATATAGTCTACTGTGAACCATGCATGCTCTCATCCTGTTTAACCCCTCAATATAATATTTGTTCTTTTGTGGTCCTGCAACGCCCACCTTATCTTATGGTGCTTGTCATAGTGAATGCCTATTGGTATGACAATTACGGTTTAGCCGTTCTGCAACAACTACAAGATTTAATGCATTCCCAACAGTTTGTAGGACTACTTATTCTAGGGATTTCAGCTTTGATAACAGCAATTACCTCTGTCACTGTGGCAGCGATATCATTGACTCAACAGGTACATACTGTTCAATATGTCAATGATATGTCAAAAAATGTTTCTTTAGCTCTAGCTATGCAAGAGATTATAGATAGGAAATTAGAAGGAAAAATAGATGCCCTAGAAGAAGCAGTCATGCATATTGGAACTGAGTTGCAGGCTTTAAGAGTAAAGTTAGCACTATCCTGTCACGCTGACTATTGGTGGATCTGTGTAACACCCCTGAAAGTAAATGATACAGATTAGAATTGGGAAAGGATTAAAAATCATATTTCAGGTGTATGGAATAGCTACAACATTAGTTTAGATCTTGGAAAGCTTCACGGTCAGATAAAAACCGTAGAACATTCCCGCCTGGACTTTACTGCTGCAGGAGCTGCAAATGATTTTTTTCGTACCTTTTCTAAATTTATTACTGGAAAAAATATCCTATCAACTATCTTCAGTTATGCTGCTGTAGCAGCCCTAGTTTTACTTCTCATTATAATCCTTCCTTGCATTGTCAGAACTCTCCGGCAGAGCACTCAGAAGCTCGCAACTGAGATCCATCTGGCTGTCTTAAAAAGTAAAAAAAGGGGGAGATGCCGGGAGCCAACACACGAGACCCTACCCATGACAAGGTCATGAGGGAGAAAACCTGATGGGCAAGGCGGATCAGGTTTTCAGGGGTTTCGAAAAGGCCAGCTCATGAGATCCCACCCATGACAAGGTCACGAGGAGAAAGCCTGACAGGCAAGGAAGATCAGGTTTTCAGGGATTTCGAAAAGCTGCCCCCGGTGCTCACCTTAAAGATGATATCTGTCTTTCTGATGCCTGCCTCAATAGACTACTCCCTAATTTCTGTGACACAGGCAGAAGGCTTTCCCCGATCTCTTCCCAAATAACAATCAATTCAGAACTTTAATCAATAAGTTTCCCAGGTGGTGGTATTTTATGAGATTATCCAGGGTGAAAGGAGTGTTTTAATTTAAACTCCTTTGCTGGTATTTTAGTTTGTTTGGCAAATCCGTTTATGCCCTTGGTACTAACATGCAGGACTGCTCATAATACACTAATCATAAGACAGCATAAAGAACCTGATCATATAGAAGCCCTAATAGACATAGAGCCTTTTTGAGGGGTGAAGGAGTCCTATTAGAAAACATAAGAAAAATTATTCTAAAAGTGGTTATTGGGTTAACATTTGCTTGCTGTGTTTTTGCTTTTAATATACTAAGGTTGTGCTGTGGAAACCATTGTTAATATAGATCTAGAAAAATAAGAGCTTAGCCCTAGTGTAGTAACAATGAGATGGTTGCTAATTGTCAGCCAGGAGTGCTAGGCACAGGCTGCCTCACCAAAGTCGCAGAGTCAGTCTGGGGTAAACTTCTTAGATAAACACAACTGACAACTTCTACAGAAGGATTAATTTTTATGTTAACAAGGTTATACTTCTACTCTGTACTGTTGCCCTATGAGACTGCTACCTTTCAGTTAAGGTCACCATAGAAACAGAAAATAGGTTTACATTCAACTGACCTGCATAAAATGTTAATAGGCCCCAAGGCCAGAAGATAATGTACAAGACCCTCATAAACAAAGAAGTATGCAGAAAACACCCTGGTTTCCTGAAGAACAAGCTGATGTAATGTTAAACTATCTTCCCCTTAGAAATGTACTAATTTAAGGTATAAAAGCCACGGTGAAAAATAAAGCATTGCCAGACTCTGCCAGACTCTGCTGCAACCCCCGTCTGGTCACTCTCTCTCTTTCTCTCTCTCTCCCTCGCAGACTTGGCACTATCAAGGTTGGTCTCAAGTGTCTTCTCTCTCTCGCCAATGCCGTTCATCCTAAGGGTACCCCCTGGATCCTGCCGAGGCTGGACCCCGGCAACTCAGAAAGCTTGGGAAACAAGCAGTGCTCACAGTCCACATGTAGAAGAACAGAGCACCCCCTGGGGAAAGGGGGGTGAGATGGGACAGAGCCTAGTCCAGGTCACTGGGAAGGCTGTGAGAGTCTTACCCAGCGAGGATATAAGTGCATAGTTCTCCAGCATCACATCGAGGTACACGCTTCTCTGGGCCTCATCAAGGAGTCTCCATTCCTCCCAGGAGAAGTACACAGCCACATCCTCAAAGGTCACACTGCACTTCTATGAGAGACAGAGTAAACTATGAACATTCTAGGATCCCACAATCCATCTCATCACACATCTATTCCACCCTCATCCTCTTCCAAAGCTCTCCACCGAACAGGAATTCCAGACCTAGTTGTCACTGATGCCCACCTTATCCTTCAGGGTCCCCTTATTCACTGTGTTCAGTTCTCAGCAACATTGGGATGGACTGCTTTCCAAGCTTTCGTCCTGGCCTGTAGGGTCCCATCCATTCTGTCAATGAACTCCCCTGGAGTCTCTAGGTTGTGACTCACAGACACAACCAAACCTGGGCTCAAGTTTCACCCTTCAGTCCCCAATAACAGGATGCTGGGGTCATGAGCTAGTACTTCCTCTCCATGTACCCATGATTCTGTAGACTGTACCTTTCTCACACCTTTAGTCCCCACAGCTGCACTCCCACAACTGCACTTGTGGAAAGTTGCTTTGAAGGCCCCTTTTATACCTTTATTGATTCTTGCTTCAATTTGAGCCACCCAGAAGCACATGTGATTACAGATGCCCAAGACCCACTTCCCCTTTTGTGTTGCACTCCCTGTCCCCTCAGCAGCCAAAACCCTTCCCTCCCTCAACCTTCTTTGGAATCCTGGTCCACATGGTGTCTGTTCTAGACACCACAAATGACTCTCACGTTTGAGTAGGTCTGAGGCAGGATGATGGAGGCTGGGCCCTGCCCACATAAAACATAAGAAACCATATATTTTCCATTCTTGAAGTTAAGGATACCTTCCCACTACACATGCACAGAAAGGCTCCTTGGAAGTCAGCACAGAAAACCTCCTTGGAAAGGGAAGGGGCGTCACCTCATAGTAGGTGATGTCAACTACCCAATTAGCCTTCTCACTGGAATTCATCTTGGCTAAAAGATGCGCTTACACCCAGGAAAATCCTGAGATACACCAAATACCGACTCAAAACCAGGCAAAGCAAGATGATTGGCCAAAGGAAACCAGAAATAAATGCCCCACAAAAGCGACTAAAACCACCACAGCACGACTCTCCCTGAGTCCGCTGGAGTACAGTCCAAAAGGTACTGTACTCTTTTCTCCTCCTGATAAGTACTCTGTTTCACGGCTTCCCCTCTTTGTGGGAATTTTTTTCCTGCAAAACTGAAGGGCTAGGGCCTTGTCACTGACCACTGGTCTAGTGACTAGGATTCCGTGTTCACACCACAACCAACCTGCCTCAATCCCTCAATCTCTGGCCAGGAACCGAAGCCTACCCACCCAGTCACCCCCTTCAGTTCACTGCAGGTAGATCCACCCTAGATCAAGATCACTCTGTCACACTCTGTTCCCTGCAGACACCAGATCCACGCCAGTTTTCCTGGACCTTCTCGTCTATATCCGACCTCTAAGCCTTTGTACAGGCAGGTTCCTCCGCCTGTCACCCTCTCCCCGGCTCCATCACACTGTCAGACACAGGGCCCCACCCACGACCACCTCACCGGCCTGGACCCCAGGGCCGGGCTTCAGGCACGTGAGCAGGCGTCACGCACTTCGGGCTTTAGTGTCTGGTGGGGTGAGAACGGTAAGGGCCCAGGGGACTTGCGTTTACCTGAGGCTGATCCCTCAAGGCCGCCGCCGCCATCGGACTCTGTGGCCAGAGCCGGCGGGAGAGGAGACGGGAAGCGGGCACAGCGCGCGCGATTTGGGGCCTGGAGCGGGGGACCCCGGACGGCCCGCCTCTTTGCGCTGCCTCTTGGACCTTCTCAATCCCGTCACCTCACTCCCAACGTAGCGTTCCCGAGCGACAACACACAGAAAAGCAATATAAATGGCCGCCAGGAGGAGGACGCCGGAAGTCCCGCCCCGAGGAGAGCCACAGGCACGGAAATGCCTTTATGTTGTCCTGTCATTGGCTCAACACGGCACACAACCTTCTGGGTAATGTAGTTTCTAGCGCTCTAGAGGCCACTGGGAAAGGGTGTTGACGGTCTTGACTATCAGAGCATCAGTTCAGTTCAGTCGCTCAATGGTGTCTGACTCTCTGCGACCCCATGGACTGCAGCACGCCAGCCTTCCCTGTCCATCACCAACTCCCAGAGCTTGCTGAAACTCATGTCCATCCAGTCAGTGATGCCATCCAACCATCTCATCCTCTGTCGTCCCTTTCTCCCGCCTTCAATCTTCCCCAGCATTAGGGTCTTTTCAAATGAGTCATTCTTTGCATCAGGTGGCCAAAATGTTGGAGTTACAGCTTCAGCATCAGTCCTTCCAATTAATATTTAGGACTGATCTCTTGTAGGATGGACTGGTTGGATCTCCTTGCAGTCCAAGGGACTCTTAAGAGTCTTCTCCAATACCACAGTTCAAAAGCATCCGTTCTTTGACGCTCAACTTTCTTTATGGTCCAACTCTCACATCCATATATGACTACTGGAAAAACCATAGCTTTGACTAAGTGGACTTTTGTTGGTAAAGTAATGTCTCTGCTTTTTAATATACTGTCTAAGTTGGTCATAGCTTTTCTTCCAAGGAGCAAGCATCTTTTAATTTCATGGCTGCAGTCACCATCTGCAGTGATTTTGGAGCCCAAGGAAACAGTCTGTCACTGTTTCCATTGTTTCTTCATCTATTTGCCATGAAGTGATGGGACTGGATGCCATGATCTTAGTTATTTGAATGTTGAGTTTTAGGCCAGCTTTTTCACTCTTCTCTTTCACTTTCATCAAGAGGCTCCTCAGTTCCTCTTTGATTTCTGCCATAAGGGTGGTGTCATCTGCATATCTGAGGTTATTGATATTTCTCCTGGCAATCTTGATTCCAGCTTGTGCTTCACCCAGTCTGGCATTTCACACGATGTTTTCCATATTTAAGTTAAATAGGCAGGGTGACAATATACAGCCTTGATGTACTCCTTTCCCAATTTGAAACCAGCTTGTTGTTCCATGACTGGTTGTAACTGTTGCTTCTTGACCCACATACCGATTTCTCAGGAGGCAGGTAAGGTGGTCTGGTATTCCCATCTCTTAAAGAATTTTCCATCCATGCATTACTCTGAGAAATACGTGAAAGTGATAATCCCACCTAGATGGACTGAGGGGCTTTACTTCTTGTGAACTGCAGGAGAAAGATGTAATTTCATACTCTGTGAAGATCAGCCTGCTCTCAGGAAATAAAATTTGAGATACTCACAAATCTATTAAGGTGCTGGAATTTCAGCTGAGTTATTTCAAATCCTAAAAGATGATGCTGTTAGTGCTGCACTCAATATGCCCTCAAATTTGGAAAGCTCAGCAGTGGCCACAGTACTGGAAAAGGTCAGTTTTCATTCCAATCCCAAAGAAAGGCAATTCAAAGAATGTTAAAACTACCACACAATTGCATTCATTTCACAAGCTAGAAAAGTAATGCTCAACATCCTTTAAGCTAGACTTCAACAGTGTGTAAACCAAGAACTTTGAGATGTTCAAGTTGGATTTAGAAAAGGCATAGGAACCAGAGATCAAATTGCCATCATCCGTTGGATCATAGAAAAAGCAAGGGAATTCCAGAAAACATCTATTTCTGCTTCACTGACTACGCTAAAGCCTTTAACTGTGTGGATCACAACAAACTGGAAAATTATTAAAGAGATGGGGGAAAAAAAAAGAGAGATGGGAATACCAGGCCACATTACCTGCCTCCTGAGAAATCTGTGTGCAGGTCAAGAAGCAACAGTTGGCACCAGACATGGAACAGTGGAATGGTTCAAAATTGGGAAAAGAGTACAACAAGGCCATATACTGTCATCCTGCTTATTTAACTTACATGCAGAAGGGAGGGGAAGTCTAGGCCAGGTCCTTCACGAGGTTTCAAGGAAAAGGCAAGGCAAGGGCAGAGCAAACAGCTTAAGATTGGCTATTTCAATAGGAAATGCCAACCCATTCTAGTATTCTTGCCTGGGAAATCTTATGGACAGAGGAGCCATGCAGGTACAGTCCATGGGGCACAAAGAATTGGATATCATTTAGTGACTAAACAAGAACAATAAAGTTGAATAACTGAGGTGAGAGACTTGGTATACAGGAGTGATATCTAGTTGCCTGGAGCCTGGCCCTGGAATGATTGGGCAAAAGAATATTGAGGAATAAGGTATATAATATGGATTTTAAAAAAGAGTGTTCTTTGCTGGGTAGGACAATCACTGTTGATACAGACAAAGGAGACATTGGCTATCAATAGCCTGAGACAAGCACAAAACACATAACTGCTATTGAAACTGAGAGGAGTCATCAGTTAGATCTATTAAACTGTGTGCTCTGTCGTGCGGTCGTGTCTGACTCTTTGTGACCCCATGGACTGTAGTCACCAGACTCTTCTGTCCATGGAATTTTCTAGGCAAGAATACTGGAATGGGTTGCCATTTCCTACTCTAGGCCATCTTCTTGACCCAGGGATTGAACCCACCTCTCTTGCATCTGCTGCACTGGTAAGTGGATTCTTTACCACTAGCACCACCTGAGAAGCCCATTAAACTATAACTTGCTTAATAAATAAATGAACTGTAAAATGCCTTCATGTCATCTAAGCTGTAATGCCTAAACAATTAAGATGTTTGCCAGAGTTGTTTTTCAGGAAATTGGATGGCTACTCCATTTCTTCTAAGGGATTCTTGCCCACAGTAGTAGATATAAAGGTCATCTGAGTTAAATTCACCCACTCCAGTCCATTTTAGTTCTCTGATTCCTAAAACATCGATGTTCACTCTTGCCATCTCGTGTTTGACCACTTACAATTTGCATCGATTCATTGACCTAACATTCCAGGTTCCTATGCAATATTGCCCTTTACAGCATCGGACTTACTTCCATCACCAGTCACATCCACAAATGAGTGTTGTTTTTGATTTGGCTTCTCCCTTAGGAAAGACCTAAGGTTTTATGAGTTCTGTGCTGGAAACCTAGACAAAGACCAAATATGTATTTCTTGTTATAAATCTTAGTACTGCACTGCTGTAGTAAACAAATATGGATATGTTCATAGAGAATTCAGAAACCTTTCTATATTGTGGCTTCATTTTTACCTTAGTGAATGTGATTTTTCAAATGTTCAACAGTGTAAAATCAAGATAAATGTGTATCTTCTGAATGTTATATTACTAATATCATCTATATGCTTATTCTTTGTTTGATTTATCTCTTTCTAAGAAGATGTATGTGAATGAATAAGTTATACTTTTGTTCCTACAATTATTTTTCAGTTTTTTGCTTTAAATGCTCTCATATAAATAAAATAAAATAAAATAAAATACTCTCATATACTTAAATTATAGGGAAAATTTTTTTCAGATGATTAAATTCTTGGAGAACCTATAATAAATAATCCTTAATTACAAACATAAATTTAAGTGAAAAGGAATAGAATGAAATAATACGTGAATACTAACCAAAAGAGTGTTGGAGAGGTTATTTTAATATAAGAAAAACTTAAGGAAAAATAATATGACCAAAGAAAACACATGGCCATTTTATAATATTAAACAAGTAATTTAATCAAGAAGATTTGAAAATGCTAACTGGGGGATTCTTGGTGCTCCAGTGGTTAGAATTATGTGCTTTTACTGCAAGGGTCACAGGTTTGATCTCTGGTCAAATTAAGGTCTTGCAAGTCGCATGGCCATAAATAAATAAATGCTAAGTATATTTGTACCTAAGAATAGGCTTTCAAAATTCTTTACTCTCAATAATTAATAGAATAGGCAGGAAAATAATAAGGATACAGAAGACATGACCAGTATCATCAGCTATTTTTATTCAGTAAATATGTATAAGACATTACTTCAGTCTACAGCAGAATACACATTCTTTTCAGGTACGCATAGTACATTCCTCCGAGATAAATTAAACTCTGGGGGCATAAAGTAAATTTCAGTAAGTTTTAAAATAAGAACTATTACATATCAAAGAGTAAAAGAAATTGTGTGTTAGTCGCTCAGTTCTGTCTGACTGTTTGCAACCCCATAGACTGTCCCAGCCCACTAGGCTCCTCTGTCCATGGGATTCTCCAGATAAGAATACTGGAGTGGGTTGCCATTTTCTTCTCCAGGGAATTTTCTAGACCCAGGGATCGGACCCAGGTCTCCTGCATTGAGATGGAGTCTTTACCACCTGAGCCACCAGGGAAGCAAAAGAAATAAGGAAACCAATAGAAGATAAATTAGGAGCATAGTTTTTTTAAACAGACAAGAATAATTCTTTTTAACTTTTTTTTTAACTGTACCACACAGCATGTGAGACCTAGTTCCCTGACCAGAGATCAAACCCATGCCCCCTGTGTTGGCAGTGTGATATCTTAACCACTGGACTGCTGGGGAAGTCTCAAGAACAATTTAAAGTATCACCAAAAACCAAAATATTTTGTGTGGGGAAATTGATGAGTAATTTCTTTTAGAATTGCAGGCTTCTATTCCATAAAGCTCATGACAGTTAAAATTTAAAGAGCAAAAGACTATATCTCCAGTTTCTAAAACTGCCAAAGGATGAGCACACAGGACATACAAGGAAACTGTATTAATTAGAACAAGAAATACAACTCCAACCTAAATGACAAAAATAAGAGCAACCAGTGGAAGAAGGAGTCAAGGTGATTATCAGGCATATGATAAGATAAACCCGTTGACATTTGAGAACTGCATACCAAATACAGCGATCTTTAGAGAACAGAGAATATAAAAAACATTCTAAAACATCTGAAATTTTTAGAACCAACCTCATGAAAATGGAGCCTGGCAGACTACAGTCAAAGAATCGAATGCAACTGAGCATACACACACCTCATGAAAATAAATATAAATATCATTAAAACAATATTAGCAAATAAAATTCAGCTATGTGTAAAAAGAATTACATACCGTAACCAGAGAGATTTTTTTTAGTGGTGTTGGGCTTATTTAATATGAGAAAAACAAAGAATGTTATCCACCATATTAACAGGTTAAAGAAGAAAAATCACATATCATTTGATGCAGAAAACTCACTAGCATAGTTGAATGTAGCAAAGTGCTGTGTATAGTTCTTTTTCTCTTTACATATATTTATAAATACACGTGTGAAAAATAGCCTCCAACTAATAAAAAAAAATTAAAAAAAATAGCCTCCAACTAATAAAAAAATAAATAAAAAAAAATAAATACACGTGTGTATATGGTGGACAGAGGGTTATAGATATAAATGAACTGTTCTATGTATTAGTAATACATAGAAAACAATTGAATAATTAAATTTTCTAAATCTATAGCATAAAAAGTAAAATAGGAACAAATATAATTAAATATATGCAAATTCTTTGATTATATTCATTCCTCATTCATTGAAAACTACAAAATTATTCTTTTCAGTATTACTGAAAACTTCAAAGTTTAGCTGAAATCAAGAAAAACACTTCTGCTCAGAGAAATTAAAGATGACTTAAATAAATGGAGCAGTCTTTCTTATAGAATTTGATTTCACTTTTTCCCTCCTCTGAGAGTTTTGTGCTCATTTTGCACTCCAGTATCAAGTGATGGTGTCCTGTTGAAGACTGAACCTGGTAAGCTTGAGTCATGGGAATTCAGGCTGAGCTTTCATTTACTAGCCAGATCCACCTAGGGCCAGTTTACCTGAGGATAGTAGGGTCAGGGAGGCTGGTGGGGGGTGAGGTTCTTGTTCCTGGAAGAAGTGAGCACCTGAAGGCCTCTGAATCAACTCAAAAGAATATGGATGGTCAGGAGTCATTTCCTGGTCTTCCAATGTGAAAGGTTTGAAGCACAGTTGGGAGAATGACTAGAGGATGGCATGTAATTCTCCAGGTAATAACCCCAACAATCATGTGCTATGAATACTGTTGTTTCCCGCTTTCAGAAATGAGGAAATAGACGCTTAGAGAAGTGAGGCTTTCTGGCTAATGTACCATAATCAGTAATGGGGTTACAGGCCCTGAAGTCAGACACTGGACACCATGTCGTAGATTGCCTTGCCAGTTTGAAGCCAAACACATGATTGGTTCTAGTGTAAGTTCAAAGGCTGTGAATTTGAAAGTAAGATATAAAAAGTTTATGCTACCACCCTATGCTGTGGTTAAGACTCCACACTTCTGAAGCCGGGGGCATGGGTTTGATCCCTGGCTGGAGAACTAGGATTCCACATACCTTATGACACAGTTAAAAAATTGCTCTTGCCTGTTTCAAAAAAATATACTCCTGAGGGAAAAATATTTCTTAAACTATAAATCTTGAATCATCTTGCCTAGAAGAACATACCCCTAATGAAACTGGCTACCTGAAATTGATGATATCATTCTGTATGTGTGATTATTTTCTTCCTAAATGAATTTTAAATGGTACAGATTGTACACACTGCCATCCTATAAAATTTTAAATCATTCCTGTTAAGGCTCCTCATAGGTCCATGGTGTGTGTGTGTGAATTCTGATAGACATTGCCCAGAACTCTGTACATAGGCAGGCTTTCCTCACCTCCCACCACACAGGTACCTGATAGCCAAGGTTCCTGATGATGAGGACCATGTAGCCAGCACTAATCGTGCACCATGCCATGGTTTAAGCCCTTAATAATGTAACCTTACCAAGATATGGGTACTATTTTAGTGAATGCTCATTTATGTTTGAGGAATATTTAAGTAACTTCACAGAGGTCTGCAAGAGAGGTTTTAACTTCAATTTGCATTCCACATCATGGAAGTGAAGCTGCTGGCTTTGGGTCCCAAATTCAGAGGCTGGTATTTGCAGGCTGTGAACCTCCAAAACAGCCAGAATCAGCGTATCTCACTCAGGATGTGGAGCGCCTGCTGGAGATTTTACAGGAAGCAGGCCCCCCATCGGGGGAAAACTGCTGACCACAAGCAGACAGAACCAGACCTGTTGAAATTTCACCTTGAGGCCAACCAATCTAAGGACTGAGCACAAGTGGATCACACACCCTGCAGCCCACTTCCTCACACAGCCTTTATTTATTTATTTATTTTTTTCTTCCTCACACAGCCTTTAAATCCTTTGTCTCATAACCGGCAACTTGGATGGTCTCAGGACATTAGTCCACCATCTTCCCAGACTGCTGGTCTCCTAAATAAAGCAACTGTTCCTTTCCCACCAACATTTGTCTGCTTTTTCCAGTGGCAAGCAGTTGAACTTGGGTTTGGTACCAGCCTCATCTGGTTACAGAGATTTTGAGGTGTGATATGCAGCCTGAGGCTTGGGAGCAACTGGCAGGCTAAGAAGACAGTAAGCCCTCAATAAATGATTCGTTTACTTCCACCTTCTGACCAGGGGCTTCCCCTTTGTGACTGGAGGCAAACTGGGGCCTAAAATACCCAGAATTCTCAATGCTACAACGTGTCATCTCTCTGCCAGTCATGGCCCAGAAGAGGGGCCTTTTCCTGTGAGCAGTTCACCTTGGACCAGAGCTTCCAGCGTCCCATCTCATCTCCAGGAGTGCAGAATGCTGGAGACAAGACTAGCACCCCTGTCCTGGGGCAAGACGTGCTCAGTCATGTCTGATTCTTTGTGACCTCATGGACTGTAGCCCACCAGGCTCCTCTGTCCTTAGGATTTTCCAGCAAGAATACTGGAATGAGTTGTCATTTCCTTCTCCAGGGGATCTCCCCAACCCAGGGATCAAACCCATGTCACCTGCATTGGCAAGTAGATTCTTTACCGCTGAGCCACCTGGGAAGCCCTCCCTGAGGAGACAGGTTCAATCAAAGCCATAGTTACATGGCGTGATTCCCATAGAACCCAGAGAGGTGAAGGATGAAAGGCATCCCAAGTATGTTCAGGTGCTTGGAGGTGAGGCTGAGCTGTGAGTGTTCAATGAACCATTAGTCTCTTTCCTTTCGGGGGATAGACAACAGAGGGACAGGATTCAGGCCTGAAATGGCTGGCTGAGAGTCTTGGCCTCTACTCTGAGGGTGACAGGAGCTCTGGGGAATTTGGAGCAAGTCTCAGCAGACTGCCTCTGGCAGCAGAGAGAACACGCTGTGAAGGAGGCAGAGCCATGGTGGAGTCGGAGCCAGGGCAGGTGTGGGAATAAAGCAAGCCTGCCGGGAGCCAGCACACGAGATCCCACCCATGACAAGGTCACAAGGAGAAAACCTGATGGGCAAGGTGGATCAGGTTTTCAGGGATTCTGAAAAGCTGCCCCCAGCACTCACCTTAAAGATGATATCTGTCTTTCTGATGCTTACTTCAATAGACTACTCCCTCAATTCTGTGACAGGGGTAGAAGGCCTTCCCCAATCTCTTCCCAAATAACAATCAATTTAGAACTTTAATCAATAAGTTTCCCGGGTGGTGGTATTTTATGAGATTATCCAGGGTGAAAGGAGGGTTTTAATTTAAACTCCTTTGCTGTTATTTTAGTTTGTTTGGCAAATGCGTTTATGCCCTTGGTACTAATATGCATGATTGCTTATAATACCCTAATCATAAGACAGCATAAAGAACCTGATCATATAGAAGCCCTAATAGACATAGAGCCTTTTTGAGGGATGAAGGAGTCCATTAGAAAACATAAGAAATATTACTCTAAAGGTGGTTATTGGGTTGATGTTTGCTTGCTGTGTTTTGCTTGCTGTGTTTTTGCTGTTAATGTACTAAGGTTGTGCTGTGGAAACCATTGTTAATATAGTTATAGATCTAGAAAAATAAGAGCTTAGCCCTAGTGTAGTAACAATGAGATGGTTGCTAATTGTCAGCCAGGAGTGCTAGGCACAGGCTGCCTCACCAAAGTCGCAGAGTCAGTCTGGGGTAAACTTCTTAGATAAACTCAACTGACAACTTCTACAGAAGGATTAATTTTTATGTTAACAGGGTTATACTTCTACTCTGTACTGTTGCCCTATGAGACTGCTACCTTTCAGTTAAGATCACCATAGAAACAGAAAATAGGTTTACATTCAACTGACCTGCATAAAATGTTAATAGGCCCCAAGGCCAGAAGATAATGTACAAGACCCTCATAAACAAAGAAGTATGCAGAAAACACCCTGGTTTCGTGAAGAACAAGCTGATGTAATGTTAAACTATCTTCCCCTTAAAAATGTACTAACTTAGGGTATAAAAGCTACGGTAAAAAATAAAGCATTACCAGACTCTGCTGCACCCCCTGGCTGGTCACTCTCCCTCTCTCTCTCTCTCTTTCTCTCTCTGTCCCTCGCAGACTTGGCCCTATCAAGGCTGGTTTCACTTGTCTTCTCTCGCCAACACCGTTCATCCCGAGGGTATCCCCTGGATCCTGCCGAGGCTGGACCCCGACACAAGCCCACCCACATGAGATAAATGAAGGCCACCTATTCAGAGCTTGGTAATAACAAGGGAGTTGGGCACCATCACTTCCCTGAAGCTGAGGTTCACAGGCATGGGAGGGAGAGGGCTGATTGATCCCTAAGTTGGAAGTGGATATAAATCAGGTTCAGTTTCTGCAGAGGTTATAGACCAGAATTTTAGGTGTGTGTGTGTGTGTGTGTTTTTTTTTTTTTTTAACTTTTTTTGTATTGGGGTATAGACAATTAGGGGCTTCCCTGGTGACCCAGACAGTAAAGAACCCACATGCTAATGCAGGAGACTCAGGTTTGATTCCTGGGTCGGGAAGATTCCCTGGAGGAGAGAGTGGCAATCCACTCCAGTATTCTTGCCTGGAGAATCCCACGGACAGAGGAGCCTGGCAGGCTATAGTCCATGGGGTCACAAAGAGTCAGACACAAATGAGTGACTAACACTTTCACTTTTTCATAGCCAGTTAACAATGTTGTGATGGTTTCAGGTGGACAGCAAAGGGACCTAGCGATATATATACATGTATACATTCCCCCCAGCTCCCCTCCCATCCACACTGCCTCGTAACATTGAGCAGAGTTCCCTGTGCTGTACAGTAGCTCCTTATTGGTTATCCATTTTAAATGAATCAGTATGTACGTGTCCACCCCAAACTCCCTAACTCTTCCTTGCCCCCTGGCAACCATAAGCTCATTGAGAATTTTAGTTTTATATGTGGTCACACCACAGGGAAATTGAGGCAGAGACTATCGCAGGCATCTAAATGAATGTTGGTGGGCTGCACTGGAGTGATTGCTGTGAAAGTGGCACAAGAGGTTGTAATTCTAGGCTGTGATTTTAACTTTATTTATTTTTGACTGCACTGAGTCTTCATTACTGTGGGGCTACTCTAGTTGTGGTGCATGGACTTCTCACTGTGGTGGCTTCTCTTGTTGCAGAGATAGCGCTCTGGAGCACAGGCTCAGTAGTTGTGGCACACAGGCTCAGCTGCTCCATGGCATACAAGCTGTAATTTTACTAAAGCTGGTTTTATTTTCTTAAGTGGATTATGAGAGATGGAAGTCGAGGAGAGAGGACCCAAAGTTTTCAGTTTAGCTGCTGAAAGGATGGAAATGCCAGCCAGTGAAATGGGGAAGTCTGTTGTCAAGTTAATATTCAGGTGTAGAAATATTGTGACCAGTGTGCAGACAACATGTGTGTGATAAACAGCACAATGACCTCCATTTCCTAATTCCTGAAATCTTTGCCCATTTTGGATTTATACCCTCCAGATGTAAGGTGATAAATTTGTGTTGATTTAAGCCACCAGCTCATAGTGGCTTGTTCCAGCAGTGATAGGAAACTAATGCAATGTACAGCTGAGAAATGGAAGAGGGCTGAGAGTAACTGAGGTTTGCATGAGGTTCTGGGTCCCTGGGATTTGAAGAAAGGAAAAGGACCAGCTTGCAGGGCCTTTAGACCAGGAATGGGGGCTTTGGCATTGGGGGCCATTGGAGGTTTGTGACAAGATGGCAGCCTGGTTGCATTGCCAAGTGCTCTGTCCATGTTGTGTGCAGGGTGACCTGTGAGGAGTCCAGTGTGACATCTGTGATGTGGGACAGAAGCCTGGTGGTAGGTAGCTCAAGATGTGAGGGAGACACAGTCTGAAGAGCAAAGTGCATGAGAGAAGGGAGTGTTAACTGATGGTCCCTGTCATTGGAGACGTAAGTGAAAAGAGTGAGCCCAGGTGTAGGAATTATGCCCAGGAAGTATGTTACAGGGTTCCCTAGGGGAACTGGGCCAGGCATGGACTCTTTTTGTAAAAAATTTACTTATTTGCTTGTTTGGCTGTGTTGTGTCTTCACTGACACCTGGGCTTTCTCTAGTTGTAGCACAAGGGCTTCTCACTGCGGCGTCTTCTCTTGTTGCAGAGCATTGACTCTGGGCAGAAGGGCTTCAGTAGTTGCAGCACGGGGCTTAGTTGCTCCATGGCATGTGGGCTCTTCCTGGATTAGGGATGGAATCTGTGTCTCCTGCGTTGGCAGGTGGCTCCTTTACCACTGAGCCACCAGGAAAGCCCAGGCATGGACTTTAGATGGCATCTATCTCACAGCCCACTCGTTGTTGCTGTGGGCTGATACAGTGCTCGCTGGGGGTGGTCAGGAGAGAGCGAGGTCCAGTGGTGGAGGTGTCTGGTACTTTCTGTGACCTGGCAACCTGGGGACATGAGGGAGCAGGACATTGCTATGGGTAGGCAGTGTGGGGATGTTCAGTGAAGATACTTCTCATGGACCTTGTGTCTCCATCTTTGCAGGGCTGTGTCCTGTCTGAGGATATGTTTGTGTGCTTCTCCCTGGAAGAATGGAGGCTCCTTGGTGAGGCCCAGAGATTCCTGTATGGAAATATGATGCTGGAGACCTTGGCACTTTTAGCATCCCTGGGTAAGGCCCTCACACCAACCCCATCTCCTTTTTCCTTCTCCCCAGGGTCCACTCTGTCCTTCCCACACTGATTTCTTGCTGTGTCTCCTGGAGGAGATGCCAGGGCTGAGCTCTCTAGCTGTGTCCTCACTTCTTACGGAGAAGCCCCAAAGCCACACAAGCTGAGGTTTAAGTGATCACAAGGCATGGTTGGCCCAGTGGAGCCCATTAATTATAGTTGCTTTCTGGGTTGGTGAATCTGTCCAGAATTATGACATCTATGTGCCCAAGGTTCTGGCCTCTTGCTCCAGGTGACATTTTTCTGAAGCTCCATCCTACCAGAGTTTCAAGCACTCATATACTCACTACTTAATGGAGACTCTTGGATGGTTCCTTCATGGTTCTTTTCATAATAATAATAATTATTATTATTTTGGGCATGCAGTGCAGCATGTGGGACCTTAGTTCCCCCACCAGGGATCAAACCTGAGCCCCTGCATTGGAAGCTCAGAGTCTTAACCACTGGACCATCAGGGAAGTCCCAGTGATAATTATTATTTTTTTAACTGGTAGTCTGTCACAAGATGGGTTGCTCTGAGCCTGTACTCACCTGTCCTGGGTTTCCCTCAAGAATCATACCCACCAGATCACACTTCATCATGCAGCTGGAGCAGAGGGAAGAACCCTGGATACCTGCCCAGGTGGAGATGACTCCAGCCACAGAGAAAGAGCCTCATATGGGACATGGTGAGTGGACACAGAGAAGAGTGGGATGTCAAGGTTGGGTTCAAATACAGAAATATCAACTGTTCCTGCCAGTGTTTGGTTTCAAGTCCTATGTGGGTGTCAATCCACTTGCACTGCAGGAGACACAGGTTTAATCCCTGTTTTGGGATTGGGAACCCTGTGTTCCCTGGGTTGGGAAGATTGCCAAGAGAGGGACATGGCAACCCAACTCCAGTATTCTTGCCTGGGAAGTTCCATGGACAGAGGAGCCTGGTGGGCTGTAGTCCATGGGGTCACAAAGAGTTGGACATGACTGAAGTGACTGAGCATGCACGTGACCACACATGAATCTACCTATTCTTCCCCATATTCTGAGCACTGTGACTTACTTCTAGTCTGTCTACCCAACTCCAGTATTCTTGCCTGGGAAGTTCCATGGACAGAGGAGCCTGGTGGGCTGTAGTCCATGGGGTCACAAAGAGTTGGACATGACTGAAGTGACTGAGCATGCACGTGACCACACAAGAATCTACCTATTCTTCCCCATATTCTGAGCACTGTGACTTACTTCTAGTCTGACTTCTGGACCCTAGCATCTACCTTGCACCCACTACTCCTTACTGCTCAGTCTGCATTTGTCTACAGCATTGGCCTGCACTGCATGTCTCATGAGAGGTGCACATATGCTCCAGTAATCTTTGAACACCAGTTACTCACTTGTAACTGGGTTTTCTGGACCTGGACATGCCTTTCTCCCTAGCACTCACCTGCCCCAATGACCAACCTCCTCCTGGAAGCTGTTTGTTGAAACTTGTACTCATGTCCTTGCCGTCAGGAGGCCTCTCCCACTCTGTGACGTTCAGAGGCCCCACACTGCACAGCAACCCCTTCCTCAACCTGTCCCACCTCACTCTCCTGTGAATAGTCCCATGGACTCACCCTGGGTGTGTCAGACGTGTTTATGGTGGGGTTGTCCCCTCCCTGAAAGTCAACATGTGTCTCATTGGGCACTCCTCTGTTGCAGATTGTTGCCATGGTGTGGAGGCTGAGGCTGCTTCCTCTGAGCAGACTATTTCTTTAGAAGGAATGTCACCATTTAGGACCCCTGTGGCAGGTCTGAAGACCCAGCCATATGACATGACTGGCCCAATATCAAAAGACATCTTTCACCCTACTGAATAACCAGGAGGGGAAAGCCAGGCAGAAGCCACACAAGTGTGAGGCCTATGGGAGACAGTTCTGGTTCAGTGCAGATCTCCACCAGCACCAGAAACAGCACAGTGGAGAGAAATTCTTCAGGAAGAATGAGAGCAGAGACTCTGAAAAGCTGCAGAATCTGTGTGATGGAGAATATCTATGTATATGGTGAAGGCAGAATGCACATGCCAGCTGCCTCTGACCTTCAGCACTAGGTCCCTCATGACAGAATGAAGCCCCCACATGAGCACTGGTTGTGGGGGAGCCCTTAGTACTGGACAGAAGCTTAACAAATGCAGTGAATGTGGGAAAGAATTCACCTGGAAAGACACGCTTGCTTGACATCAGAGAATCCACACTGGAGTGTGGCAGCAAATGTGGGAAATGCTTCAGCCAAAGCTGTGACCTTTACAAACATCAGACCATACACACAGGTGAAAGGCCTTACAAATGCAAAGAATGCAGGAAATTTTTCAGACAGGTCTCTGGCCTGTTTGAACACAGGCGAGTTCACACAGGAAAAAGGCTCTTTTAGTTCAGTAACTGTGGAAAATTCTTTAACAGCAAATCGAACCTCATTCAACACCAGGAGTTTCACACAGGAGCAAGGCCATACATGTGCAGTGAATGTGGGAAAGAGTTCAACTGCAAACACACACTGGTTCTGCACCAGAGAACTCACACTAGAGAAAAGCCCTATGAGTGCAGCGAATGTGGGAAGACCTTCAGTCAAAGGTCCCACCTTAATTTACACTGGCGAGTTCACACAGTGACTACAAGTGCAGGAAATGTGGGAAAGTCTTCAGTTGCATCTCTAAACTCATTCAGCACCAGAAGTCCCATTCTGGAGAAAAGCCTTATGAGTGTAGCAGGTGTGGGAAGGTATTTGCTCAAAGGCCAAACCTTACTCAGCACTGGAAGGTTCACATGGGAGCAAGGACTTATGTTTGCAGTAACTGCGGGAAAGAGTTCAACTGCAAATACATGCTTGTTCTCCACCAGAGGACTCATATTGAAGAAGAACCATGAGAGTGCAGGGAACATGGAAGATCTCTTACCCAATGCTCCCAGCTTACTGTGCACTTGAGAATTCCTGGCAGTGCCTGTGAGTGCAGCAGACATAGGAAAGCCTTTGTTGTTCTCTAGTCACTAAGTTGTGTCTGACTCTTTGCAACCCCATGGAGTTTGCATGGACCATGGAGTTTCCCAGACAAGAATATTGGAGTGGGTTGCCATGTCCTCCTCCAGGGGATCTTCCCAACCCAGGGACTGAACCCATGTCTACTGCATTGGAAGGTGGATTCTTTACCACTGAGCCACCAGGGAAGCATGAAAGCCTTTTCCCAAAGACCAAACTTGGACCATAATGATGCCTGAGTGCCAAAGAATTGATGCTTTCAAACTGTGGTGCTGGAGAAGACTCTTGAGTGTCCGGACTGCAAGGAGATCAAACCAGTCAATCTGAAAGGAAATCAACCCTGAATGTTTATTGAAGACATGCTGAAGCTGAAACTCCAATACTTTGGCCACCTGATGTGAAGAGCCGACTCATTGGAAAAGATCCTGATTCTGGGAAAGATTAAGGCAAGAGGAAAAGAGGGTGGCAGAGGATGAGATGGTCGGATGGCATCACAAACTCAAGGGACATGAATCTGAGCAAACTCTAGGAGACAGTGAAGGACAGGGGAGCCTGGCATGTTGCAGTCCATGGGTTCTCAAAGACTGAGTGACTGAACAACAGCAAACCTTATTAGCACAGAAAGACCACACTGGACAATGGCTTTAGAGCCCAGGGAATATGCTATCTCCTTGTTCACCCTGACAACTCCCCGGAGTAAAGATCTGAGCATGGGCTTTGTAAGAGAGCCATCAATCAGAAGTGACACCTCATACATATAAACACTCACAACAGGAAGGCTCTCGATGAGCGCCCCATGTGTGAGTTGCTTTCAGGAGCTGTGGTACACATTCTACACTAAGTGCCTTTGCCGGTGGTAGAGGGCATCCTGCATATGGGAGAAGTCCCACAATGTGCCTTGGTTACAGGCTCAGGCAGGCCAACCTCTGCTGTCTCCCCAGTCCCCTGGGAGGAGTCAGGAGTAGCCTCAGGGGCCCACAGGGGGCCTTATTTTCCCCCTTTTACTGGGTTCAGTATGGAAAGGATCAGCACGTGTGTTCTCCAGAAAGCCTGCAGGGATTTACCTTTGGGATGTCTTGGTCTCATTAGGAGTGTAAAATACAGTCTGCAAGTCCCCCAGCCTTGGAACCATGAGCCTCACACCTGTTCATTTTAGTACAGTAATAAAGTCCCTACTCTGAGCTACCTGTAATCTTGAGGATTCTGTTTACTGTGTGGAGTCTGTTAAGGACACAGTTGTGTTCTACCAGTGTGAAAGGGTAAATAGATTTCATGAGAACCCTCAGATTTCTGTGCTTCAGAGAGTCCAGTATGATGGCAAAGAATAGCTGTCCATTTTTGGCCCAGTTTGCATTGCTATCAAGATATTATAGGACTGACTTCTGGGTCCCACCAGATACATGTGGCCTCAATGCTAGTTTTATTTGTAAGTATGAAGATAACCAGATGGTCCCTTGTTCCTGTAGAATGTTCTCAAGCATTAGTAAGAAGCAATTGGTCCCCAGTATCTGCCAAGGAGTCTGAGTTCAGAATTTGGGAGGCAAGTGTCACTAGCTGGGTGTCCTACAGGAACCATATTGGTTCAGAAACACTGAGTATGCATAATAAGCAGTTGGAGAGATTACAGCACCCTAGAGGGATGTACTTGCTAAAGGTACCTCCTCAGATATTCCCATTCTATAGCTATACAGGATGAGAGGGTATAGAAATTGTCAGGACCTCCAGTGCTGTGTTTCTTCTATAGCCAAGTTCACTTGCATGACAATCTATAAACATTCTGTGGATTTGCTTAAACTTGATGAATCAGTTTTTTTTCTTACTTTTCTAAAATCACACCATGCAACATCTGTGATCTTAGTTCCCTCACCAGGGATTGAACCCACACCCTTGAAGTGGAAGTGCAGTGTCTTAACTGCTGGACCTCCAGGGAAGTCCCTAGACTCGATGAATCAGGTCAAGTCTATTGCTGTGCAGAAAGGAAAATGGGGGCTGAGATAATGAAAATCTAGGATTCCAGAGATATGCGTTTTGTGACTTACCCAGTGTTTTTGGTAACTCCTATTGAAAGAGGTTTAATCGGTTGTCAGTTTGCTGCCCTGACTCCCAGGGTATGAGGATATGGTGGAATAATCATACAGCTGCCAAACATAGGATTTAGTCTGTCCTTTCTGTTTTCTTAAGGTGGATAGTGTCATTTATTCAAGAACTCGCACCTAATGTAGTCACTTGTTCTGTAAGTAATCACTCAGGCATGTCCAACAGTTTCGACCTCATGGACTGTCGCCTACCAAGCTCCTTTGTCCATGGACTTCTCGGGCGAAAATGACTGGAGTGACTATATTCCAGCATCCCAGAAATTTTGCTGTATTGGGCATTTGTTTTCATGTAAGATAAAATTTGTTTTAAAACTGAACCAGAACAGTTCTAGCTTTGTCTCTTGGGACTTCTAAATATCCGGCTTTGACATTTTGCTAAGATAAGAATAACAGGATTTATTATGTGTTGTTTAATGTTAAAAAATCCTGTGGCAGTGACTTCCCTGGCAGTCCAGTGGTTAAGACTCAGTGCTTTCAATTTGGAGGTCACAGGTTTGATGCCTGGCTGGGGAACTAAGGCCCCACACGCCACGCAGCGTGGCCTAAAATCCTGTGACAACACTAAGGTCAGTTTGATTACTGATGATAATGGTTAGGCAGTCTGGCTTGACTGTTATCAGAAAGGCATAAAAGTCCCTGCCGATATCTTCTGACTTGAGCCTTCCAAAAGTCAGGAGTCATCACCCAGATATCTGTGGCTTAATCTGGAAGTTCATCACAACACTGTGTGGGTAACAGTCTGTGAAACTGCCTGGAGGTCTCTGACCCCCAATGTAATTCTGCGTTTTCTTTGTCTTTTTATAACACATGCTGTGCTTTTTTTTTTATTCTTTGGCCATGCCAAAGGGCATGCAGAATCTTAGTTCTCCTATCTGTCATTGAATCCACACACCTGCAATGGAAGCCCAGAGCCGTTTTAATTGCTGGATCGCCTGGAAAGTCCCTCAGACTGAACTTCTAAGAGGCCTTTCAAGGCAAGGGAAGCCATACCAAGGGACTGATGTCAGAGATCTATCTAAACAGTTGGATGAATTCCTCTGTTTCTTATTCAGATGCTAAGTTGTGTCCAGCTCTTTGTGACCCCATGGGCTGCAGCACGCCAGGCTCCCATGTCCTTCACTATCTCCCGAGGTCTGCTCAAACTCATGTGTGTTGGTGATGCTGTCTTTACAGCATTGGACTCTACTTTCACCACCAGTCACATCCACAGCTGAGCATCATTTCCCCTTTGGCCCAGCCACTTGATTCTTTCTGGAGCTATTAGGAATTACCCTCCACTCTTCCCCAGTAGCATATTGGACACTTTCCGACCTGGGGGGATTGATCTTCCTCCTCCAGTTGACCAGATTTTGTCATAACTCTTCACTATGACCCCTCTGTCTTGGGTGGCCCTGCACTGCATGGCTCCTAGCTTCGTTGAGGTATGCAAGCCCTTCACCACAAGGCTGTGATCCACGAAGGGGGAATTCCTCTCTTGTCAAGGTAACCAATATCATGTGATTCCTGAACTTGCCAGGAGGTGGCGACACTTACCTGTGAATCCTGTAAGCAGAGTGCATAGTCATGTGCTCTGTAGCTAAGTCGTGTCTCTGACCTTATGGACTGTAGCCCGCCAGGCTCCTCTGTCCATGGGATTTCCCAGGCAAGAACACTAGAGTGGGTTGCCATTCCCATCTCCAGGGGATCTTCCTAACCCAGGGATCAAACTTGAGTCTTCTGCATTGCAGGTGGATTCTTCAGCATCTGAACCACCAAGGAAGTACCATAATGCCATGAGAATAAGATTCACTAAGAGTTTCCAACTTTTGGAGGGATCAATTAGAGAGAAAAGATTTATCAAGTTGCTTTAAATCACTATTAGCTTAAAGGTAAATATTTCCTTTTATCTGGGAAGCAAAGATTAAAAGCTAGTAATACTTCAGACGAACCCATAAAATTATATCTGTATTCATCAGTTCACTGGGTCCCATGTAACTAATCTTTGATCTTTTGTTAACAGTTTTATAAAGCCTTTAGGAGTCCCATTAGAATTTAATTTCTTACCAAGTTCAGTGGCATGATCTGAAAGTTATTGGAAATCTCGATACAGATGTGCACAGAATCAGTCTAAGGAGAAGACCACTATTTACCAGCCAAAGAGAAAGGGCTCAGAAGGAACCGAAGCTGAAACAAGTTCAGATTTCTTGAGTCTAAATTTGTGGAAAAAGAAATTTCTTTTGTTGAAGCCACCCAGTCTGTGGTGCTTTGTTATAGCTGCTCTAGCAGATAAATACAACCAGTAGGATACATATCTGGGCTTCATGGTCTTAATTTGTGGTTTCAATACCAGAATATTTTGTGGGCTCAGAAGTCATCCTGTGACTTCCCTGGTGGCTCAGTGGTAAAGAACCTGTCTGCCAGTGAAGGAAATGTGGGTTCGATTCTAGATCCAGGAAGATCCCACCCACCTCAGAGCAACTACACCCCTGTGCCACAGCTACTGAGTCTGGGCTCTAGAGCCCGTGCTCTACAACAAGAGAAGTTGCTGTGATAAGAAGCCCACACACTGCAGCTACAGAGTAGCCCCTGCTGTCCACAACTAGAGAAATGCCCAAGCAGCAGGGAAGACCTGGCACAGCCAAAAATGAATAAATTACTTTAAAAATCACTCTGAAGAGGGAGCAGTTGCCACAACCTCCAATGCTTCAAAACACCATGAATGTTTTGCTTGTTCTATTGACATCACATCGTGCTCAGGCTACTGAGTGGAATCTCCCCCAGATCCTGCAAAGGAATCACCTGCCCTGAAATACAGGATTCACTGGTAACACTAAGGCGGGGGTGGGGGGGAGGGAACCATAATTAGTAATCCAGAAGGCTGGATTAATAGAGAGTAGAGGAGGCTTCAGTCATCCAAATGGAGTGTACCTCTTCTAAAAGTGTGTCCACAGGGCTTCCTTTGTGGCTCAGTGGTGAAGAATCTGCCTGCCAATGCAGGAGACATAGGTTTGATCCCTGATGTGGGAAGATCTCAAGTGCCTTGGAGCAACATGTACATGTACAACAACTACTGAGCCTGTGTTCTAGAGCCCAGGATCTGCAACTACTGAGCCCACACCCTAGAGGCCCTGGTCCACAACAAGGGAAGCCATCGCAATGAGAAACCTGCACATGCACACCACAACAGGGAGTAGACCACACAGCACTGAAGGCCAAGCACAGCTGAAAATAAATTAAAAAAAGATAAAAATGTGTCCACAGGTGTTCTGCCGACTATGGCTATGCAAGATCATCGTGCACAGAAATTCTTCAACCTTCAGATCCATGGAAAGTGTGACAGAGGTCACTGTGAGATAAAATAATCTAAATTTTTTTGGATTCCCATAAGGCTATTGCTGTGCAGGCAGGAAAACAAGAATAAAGAAAAGGGAGATCTCAGAGTCCAGGTGTATGGATTCCGTGGCCCGGTCCAGCCAGCATTTATGTTGATACAAATGAAAACACCCTTCATTGCTTCCAGCAATGGACATGAAACTAACCTGTCTAGGAGGAGAGGTTATATAGAGTCAATATAGGGTTACCAAAGCTTATTTTCTGAAAAGAGTGGGAGATTTAGGTTTCTATTTTGAACTACTTTTAAAGGACTGTTAAAATATAATTGATAGAAATTAAAGTGTGCATGTTTAAAATTTACAGTTTTGAAAAAAAAATTTACAGTTTGAGAAGTTTTACCATACATATGAACCTATAAAACTATGATCATAATACCTGTTGCTTACGCATTTACCTCAGGCACTTTTTAAAAAAAGATTTATTTATTTTATTTTTGGCTGTGCTGGACCTTTGTTACCACGGGAGGGCCTTCTTCAGTTTCAGAGAGTGGGGGCTACTCTCTAGTTGTGGTGCACAGACTTCTCATTGCAGAGGTGTTTCTTATTGTGGAGCCCAGGATCTAGGCATGTGGGCTTCAGTAGTTGTGGCTCACGGCTCTGGAATGCTGGCTTATTAGTTGTGGTGCACAGGCTTAGCTGTGCTACGGCACGTGGTGTCTTCCCAGACCAGAGATCAAACCTGTGTCCTCTGCATTGGGAGGCAGATTCTTGACCCTTGAACCACCAGGGAAACCCTACCTCATGCACTTTTATAATCTCTCTCCCTGCATTTTCTGACCCTCCAAGCAACCATCAACTTACTTTCTCTACAGCAGATTAGCTTGCATTTTCTAGACTTTTATTGGATTGGAATCATGAAGTGTTTACTCTTTTTTCCCCTAAGTTCATCATGGTGCTGTCTTGTTTTGAGAGTCATCAATAAGCCTTATACTAGTAATTCATTCTTTTTATTGCTGAGAACTGTTTCGTTTTCTGGATATGTGTGCATGCTCAGTCGTGTCGGACTCTGCAACCCCATGGACTGCAGCCCATCAGGCTCCTTTGTCCATGAGATTTCCTAGGCAAGAATACTTAAATGGATTGCCATTTCTTTCTCCAGGGGATCTTCTGACCCTAGGGATCAAACCTGGCTCTCCTGCATTGGCAGGCAGATTCTTTACCACTGAGCCACCAGAGAAGATTACATGTTTACGTTCAGTCTGCATTATTAACCATCACCGTCTTACATCCAAGTATTCAGTAATATCATTCAGTTCAGTTCAGTCGCTCAATCCCATCTGACTCTTTGTGACCCCATGAATCACAGCACGCCAGGCCTCCCTGTCCATCACCAACTCTCGGAGTTTACTCAAACCCATGTCCATTGAGTTGGTGATGCCATACGGCCATCTCATCCTCTCTCATCCCCTTCTCCTCCTGCCCCCAATCCCTCCCAGCATCAGGGTCTTTTCCAATGAGTCAACTCTTCGCATGAGGTGGCCAAAGTACTGGAGTTTCAGCTTCAGCATCAGTCCTTCCAATGAACACCCAGGCCTGATCTCCTTTAGGATGGACTGGTTGGATCTCCTTGCAGTCCAAGGGACTCTCAAGAGTCTTCTCCAACACCACAGTTCAAAAGCATCCATTTTTCGGCGCTCAGCTTTCTTCACAGTCCAACTCTCACACTCACATCAGTAATACCATAAATCTAGCAAATTTCCAAGGTATAAATGCTCCCACCATAAAAGTGGGCTGTGTTCAAAGAAGGAGCTGAAAAATTCGATTTGGGGTCCCCTGGATGTTTGGTAGAAAACTAAGCTTAGCATGTGCAGGAGGAGACTTTACAAGGCTGGGCAGTTATCAGCATCTGGGGCTGCAAGCTGTTTGGAGGTTCCGGAAGCCTCACCAGCTGGAAAGAAAATCCTGACCAGCCAGAGGCGAGAGCCCTCCCTGAACAGGTTGGAGGATCAGCAGAAACCCAGAGCGGCCTCACCTTAGCAGCCATCTGGTGCTGGAACACATATGCAACCTCCCCAAAGGGACAGTGGGAGGAGGGTCGGGAGAGACTGGAGGGCTGGAAAGGTACCCAACACAGCCACAGTCCTTGCATTTACCAGGTTCATTGTAAGGGCTTCTCACCCTCTGAACATCTTTCTTCAGCGTTCTTTTCATCTATCCCTTTCTGTAATTACTGACTTACGGTCTCTAACAGGTAGCTACCCTCCATTGACCTCACCACCATTTGGGACTGCTTTCCCAGACACCTTAATTGCTGGGCGGGGTCCCTGTGGGCCTCCGGGTCCCTGGTGAGGTTTCTCAGGAGGGCTGGCGCCCAGACACACCCGGCGGCGGAAGGTCCTGGAGGAGCCCAGGGAGAAAGTTCCCAGTGGAACCTGATGAGGGCTTTTCCTCCGAGGCCCTCCTGCTCCCGGCCCCTGGGCCACATCTGACTGGAGATCGCATCTTAGAGGGGACCTGCAGGAGGAAGGTGCGAGTCAGGCGGGGTGCAGAGTCAGGCTGAGTCCTTTGCTGGGTGGAAAAACAGGGGTGGCGCGGGGTCCCGGGCGACACACAGGAGTGTCTGGGCCCTGCCAAGGCGATTTATTAATAGGTAGGACCTTCCAAGCTGAGCTCTCCCTTCTTCCGGGTCGAATTTTCTACTGCGTAGCCCAAAGGCGATGCCCTGCCCAGAGTTCGGGCTCACTCTCTTCTGGGGAGGCCCTTGAGGGTCTCAGCCGGGTCCTCGCCATCTGCTGACTCCTCCGCCCTCCGCCCACCGGCGCGCGGGGATCTCTGGACCAGCCCGCGTCGCTCCCAGCTTGGGCGCCTCTAGGCGGCAGTCTGTGCAAGTCAGGGCCAAGCGCTTCAGCAAGCGGGTAATCCATGATTCATGGTTAATGGAGAAAATTACAGTGCAGTAGGGCAAAGAATGAGTTTCCTGTACTAAGAAAAATACTGTGCATAGGTACATGTTGAACACACAGACACACATACAGCCATTAGTCCAGGGCAAAAGATATTTTATTGGCAAATATTGTTTTCCTCTACCAAGTATAATGATTAGAGGTTTTTCACTTTCTATGATTATAAAGGAGTAATAATCCAAACTTGACATTCTGCACTTTAAACTTTTTCTTTTAATTGTGCAGCTGGTGATTCAGGATCCTAGGTTCCTAGCCAGTGATCAAACTCTTGTCTGCTGGGAGTGAAAGCACAGAGTTTTAACCACTGCCAGGGAAATCCCTACATGTTAATTTTTTTTTTAATTTACTTAATTGGAATATAATTACATCTCATTGTGGTTACTTCTTTATGCCTTTAGCTGTAGATCTTTTTCTGTAGGTTACAGTTTTTTTATCCATAGTTGTTCAGCAGTTAGTTGTGATTTTGGTGTGTTCCTGAGAGGAGGTAAGTTCAAGGTCCTTCCATTCTGCTTTCTTGAAATTTAGCTTTTTAAATTAAGATAACAAATGTGCACTAATAAACTTTTGCAACCACAGTTCTAGAATTCTGCAGCTATAGAAGAGGTTTGGGCTTCCCTGACAGCTCAGTGGTTAAAAAATACACCTGCAGTGCGAGAGACCCAGAAGACCCAGGTTTGATCCCTGGATGGAGAAGATCCCCTGGAAGAGGAAATGGCAACTCACTCCAGTATTCTTGCCTGAAAAATCCCATGGACAGAGGAACCTGGCAGGTTGCAAAGAGTCTGACAAGACTGAGGGAGTAAGCACAGAGTAGATTTATACTACTGACAGGAAGCTCAGGCACCCTGGCCACAGGAAACACAGTGTGAGAATGGAATCTCTTATTGAAACAATTTACCACAGATTGGGACTTGAACCCACATGGCTGGGACTTAAACCCAGCCGAAACCCATGGTATCTGGTTTCAGGACCTAATGGAGCTCAGGTTCTTGATGTCTCCTCCCAGAGAGAATTCAGTGAGAAACAAAGTGATAGGTAAGAAGTGGATTTATTCAGATTTAGAGAGAAGCACACCCCTCAGACAGAATATGGGCCATAGCAGAGTGCAGTGTAGCCTCAAAAATGTGATCTAGTTAGTTTTTATAAGCTGGATAATTTCATATGCTAATGAGCAGGAGGATTATTCCAACGATTTTTGGGAAGGGAAGGAGATTTCTAGGCTATGGGCCACTGCCTGCTCCTTGGTCTTTTAACAGTGCCTTGGAACTGTCATGGCACCTCTATATGTGCCATTTCACTTGCTGATCGAGGATCAAGGTCTAGTCTTGTCTGCCATCTTGGTCCCATTTGATTCTAATCAGTTTATGTTGGATCACTTGGGCTATGTCATTCTTTCAAAAGTTGTACCCTGCCCCTTTCCTTCCTGTTATATTACTACTTGTGTTAATAAACACAATTCTTCTTTGGAGATCTAATTGGTTTTATAAGGCGATCATGATCCACGTAGCAACTAAAAGGATACTCAGATGGGTTGTACAAAAAGGAACTTGAGAAGAAGGGTGGTGCAAGGATGATATTAGCAAAAGAAAAAGATTACTTTAGAGACAGAGTATCTTGGGGGTGGAATGGGAGGAAGGGAATGGTGAAGGTTTTATCAGGTAGATAGTTCTTCTTCCTGTGGGGGATGGAGAGGGTGTTAGTGACAGATTGCCTCATGGCTGCCAACCAGAAAATTCTGGAGTCATTGGTTAAGATTCTTCAGAAGGCCAAAACTGCACTTAAGTCATGGTTTACTGCCATAAGGAGTAAATGACTTTACTTTGGGCCTGTTCTTTTTTAACATATGCATCTGTGTCACCTGAAGTCTTCTTAAAACACTGATACAAAAAAAAAAAAAAACACTGATACATGGACCTTGCTCCCAAGGTGTCTGAGTTTTGGACTGAAAATTAGCTTTTCTAATGGGTCCTTAGGTGATGCTGATGTACAGGGTCAGTGCAGAGAGGAAACTGTGAGAAGTTGTTCAAGGAAGGCTGCCTCCCTCCCAGCCCCGGACCATGGGGCTATTGATCTGCAGACTCAGAGAGCAGCAGAGTTAAGGTTTCTAATGGACATCCCCTCCTCCACCCCCAGTCTCTGCAGTGATCCAAGTGGACTCAAGGCTAAAATGACTGGAACTAAAAAAAAAGAAAAAAGGACCAAAAAAAAAAAAAAAGGACCAGACCTCTACAGCCGAGGACAACTGTGTGAGCCCTACATACTGAAGGTATGTAGCCACCTGCTTCTTTTGCTTGGAAGTGTAATTAAACAAGAAAGCCATCAGATGGAGTTGGTTCCAATGCTTTAACAGCCTTGTAAGCAAAACAAAACTTGAGCCAGAGTAAATTCTTGTAAATGCCTCCAAGGAGAGAAATAGAAATTTAAGAACAACCAATCACAAACACCCCCTTAGACTTTCCCAAATAAGTCTATTCCTTAAACTACAACCAATGGGATTATTTCTTTACTTTGCTTCCCTTCCTGCTCTCCAAAATCCTAGCCATTATTTAGGTTTGGGGCTGTCCAGTTTGAATTGATGTTTGCTCAAATGATCTCTTTAAAATCTTAATGTAGGACACTTCTCTTTTAACAGACAACAATGACATAAAAACCCACAGGGCTTATCCTTGCTCAGTGGTGCTCTTATTAAGGAGCACTTACTGTTCCCTGTGCTATTACATCCCATCCCTTCTGTTCAGCAAAACCACCTCTGTTTCCATTGCACCTGCCATATTCTAACATACTATGTAATTTATATCTCTTATTTTATGTTTCTTGTTGTTTTCTTTAAATATAATAGAAGCTGCACCAAAGCAGGGCTCTTTGTTTCTCCTGTGCCTGAATTTCTCCCATGCACCTAGAAAAAATTCCTGAAAATCAAGTGTCTGCTCAATGATCATTTGTTAGAGCAGTAAATAAACATGATGTGGTGACCCAAAGATGAAGGAGCAGATAACCAAGGAGGGTTGGAGTGCAGGAATGGAAAAACCAGACCCTTATTGTCCTTCCCTCCCCCATGTTGTAACTATTAATGGAACAGTATAACCCATTTCCCCTCCTACCCCATAGGGAGAAGATATTTGCCTTATCCCCCACAACCACCACCACCAACTCAGTATATGTGCCTCATCTAACCAGCAAATGACCTGCAAGATCCCTATCCCACTCCTTGTACCCTGGGTATAAAATTGGACTAAGGACGTTCAACGTCAGTTGTCCCTTGACCTGGCCCACTATTCTAACAGCACCTCCCACTCTAATAAACTCTATTTTCCCTTCATCCTGTCTCATGTCTGGAAATTCTTTTCCAACCCATGCCTGGACCACGACACATGATACCTCAGTTTTCCTCTTATTTTTACCATTCCAAGTACTCTTAATGTCCTCTTTAACTCTCACTGCAAAGTAGTATTGCTCCATGTTTTCAGGGATGAAGAATAATCACATTTTGAAGACAAAATACACATAATGACCAAAGTTTAAGACAATCACATGCTTGGCTTGATTTTGTATTTCCTGACTTCACAGAGCCTCCTCCAAACCTTGAGGTCTTGAGTTTTTTCAGCCTTTACTGATGTGTCCTTAGAGCTATTTCTGCTACTATCTTTGTTGTTGTTTACTAAGTCGTATCTGACTCTTTTGTGACCCTGTGGACTGTCATCAGGATCCTCTGTTCATGGGATTTCCCAGGCAAGAATACTGGAGTGGATTGCCATTTCTTTCTCCAGGGTATTTTCCTGAGCCCAGGATCAAACCCAAGTCTCCTGCAGTGGCAGGTGGGTTCTATACCACTGAGCCAATAGGGAAGCCCTGCTACTATCTTTAAAGAACTACATAAACATTATTAACTACTTTCTGAAGTGCACATTTTGCGGCAGTTTTTCTGAGATAATCTCAACTCCACATACAAAATGTTACAACAAGGCTTGCAGAAATAATGATCACTGCCTAGAAGATGAGATCCAGGGGTTCAGAAATGCTTTTTTTTCAGGGTTCAGATGCTCCCTTTTGCACATGCACTCCAACTGAAAATCAAAGCTTCTATGTAGTGCCCAAAACGTCAGTCAAAGTGCTTTTTGTTTGATTGCTCAGAGCAACTGCATGTATCTGGGGATACGAATTAAAAGTATTACAATAGATAAAAGCGTTCCTCAATGAGTGAGAAAATTCCTAATTGTGCAGGCAAGAGAGAGGTTTTGTGTCAGACCAGAAGCAGACCTTGTTGTTTACTTCAGGGTGACCCACCATCTGCTCACAAGAAAACCACAGGCTGAATACGAAGTTACTTATGATAGGCCACGACAGCAAACCGGGACTTAATACCTAACCTAATCGACTCTTCAACTTTCTCTGGAAATGTAGCCTTAACGAATCAGTTAAGAATTTTCTGGTTGAAATGAAGACCTACTGTATAGCACATGGAACTCTACTCAATGTTATGTACCAGCTTTGATGGGAGCAGTTTTGGGGGAAAATGGATGCATGTATATGTATGGCTGAGTCCCTTCACTGTTCACCTGAAACTACCACAACATTGTTGATCAGTTACACCCTAAAACAAAATAAAAAGTTTAAAGTTTGAAAAAAAATAATTTTCTGGTTGTTACCAATGAGGTAATATGTCACATGGGGCCCTCTCCATCTCCCTCAAAGGAAGATGAGGTAATCTGGTGCCTAGACCCCTTCCATTCTCCATAGGTAGGTTATCTAAGCCTGAAATCATCCTATCTATTGATGACTTCCTTTTCCTACTTTAAAAAACGTTTTCCTCTCTGTAGCCCTTCAGAACTCCCCCTTGCTTGCTAGAAGGGTTGATGCTTAATTCATGAACCAATCAATAAAGACAATTAAACTTTTAAAATTTACCCGGTTGATTGTTTTTTTTTCTTGCCAGTCGGGACCTGAAAGGGATCTTTTCTATTGTTCCTAGCGATTCACACTGAAACTCACAAAAGTGACTCTAATGCTTCAGGTTACAAATATTTGAGAGCAATAACCAATTTTCTAGCAACCCATGGACTCATTTTTGCCTGAATGGCTCTATTGAATGATGCCCCTCACACCTCAGTTGTGGATAGAAGTGGAAGACATAACATAAAAGTTGCAAGTAGTTCTATTCAGAGATGTTACTCAAAATTTTAACTCTAGTAACAATCTCTCACACAGCTCTGAGGAACTGCTCCATAGCGGTAAGGGAAAAGCTGGGGTATAGAGAAGGTGTTTTGTTTTTTTTTTTGCTGGAAAAAACAGGCAGTTGACCATTAAAGGATCACTGATAATCACAAAGAACAAACTCAAGTTAATGATTTTAGTGCTTCTCTTCTGTGTATGAGAGGATGCAGGAATCTGGGCTTCTTAACATTAGTCCTTAGATATGCATCTTAACTATTAAGGGTCATTGTCCCAGGCACAGAATGCTTCCTGTCTGTCTGCATCCTGATTTCCCCTCAGGGAACACCTTTGGGGAACAGCAGTAGTGGCTGTGGCTTTGATTCTTTTAGAACTGGAATGGGATCAGGAACAGGGGCAGCGTAGCCTTCCCACAGTAACAGAATTTGGAAAAGTCTAAAATAATAGACTTGTCCTCTGAGAGTTAGATGAGCTTGGGAGGAGTCTAAATTAATGTCTCTTCACGTCTTTAAGGAGTAAAGCTCCTCCCTCTGGGGAGGAGAACCATTTCCCCGCATTCTTCCGGGTAGCTTACAGGAAATGCTCTGGAAATTAAGGATGGCAAAACACCCTTTCCTGGGGTCTCCAGAGGACCCAGAACCTCACTACCAGGAAGAGCCTAGGCAGAGCGACACCAGTGTTGAACCAATGAGGGATGAGGATGACGACTTTCCCCCAGTGAGCATGCGCCAGGGGAGGGATTTCCGAGGGCTTTCCGGTCTCGCCTAGCGCTCTATTTGCTTAGAGGATCCGTTGGAGCAGGGTACGCTCCCGGGAAACCGTTGTGCTCCGTTAGGCACGGTTGTCCTCACGGAATGGTGAGGGGAGAAGGGGACACCCGCCTAGCCAGCCTGGTTACCCCCCTTTCTTGGCGTCTCTCCTGTTGGCTCGCTGGTTGGGGACGGGAGGGTCCGAGAGGAGGCTCTGTCCTCGCTGCACAGCGCCAGACCCGGGATAAGGACCGACACTCTCGTCCCTCTCAAGGCAGAGTCCAATGGCTGCGGCGGCGCTGCGGGACCCACCTCAGGTAAACGCTAGTCCTCCCGGCCCTCACCGCCCTTGCCCCGGGCTTGCGTGCTAAGTCGCTTCAGTCCTGTCCGACTCTTTGCGACCATATGGACCGTAGCCCTCCATGTCTTCTGTCCATGGGATTCTCCAAGCAGGAATACTGGAGTGCCCTACTCCTGAGACCCGAACCAGGGATCGAGCCCGCGTCGCCTGTGTCTCTTGCATTGGCAGGCGGATTCTTTTTCTGGGGCGGGTGGATCCCTGATGCATAAATTGTGCATCAGTTCTAGGGAACAAATGGAGAAGGGACACTTGTTCTCCAGGAACTTAGTGGGGAGGAAGGAGGCAAGTGTGTACAGGCGTATGGCATTCAAATAGATAATTTCAGTATAATTTTGTTAATAATTATAGATAGAAAGATTGTTATGAAAGCACTGAAAAAGGACATTGTTTTAAAAGTTCAGGACAGTTTTTTGAGTCAGGTTTTGAAAAATGAGAAGTATTTTGCCAAGTGAAGGAAGAAAGAAAATACATCCTGAGCAGAGGGACTAGAATATGTAAATAGCAATGGTAGTAATAACGGTCACAAAAATAACAGTAAACACACAGTGCTTACCAAGAACTATTTTAAACCCTCAATATATGTTATTTAATCTTAATAGTAATCATGTGAAGTAGGTGGTAACTTTTATAGAGGAGGAAATTTTAGCACAGAGGTATTAAGCACATTGTACAGACTCATAGCTGGTGTACAGTACCCTAGAATTTAATCTCAAGCAGTCTGCCTCTTACTCCATGCTGCTGTTCTAAGGAAGGAAGGCAAGAGGCTACATTTAATACATTTTTTTTTCAGTTCCAAGCTTCAGGCATAGAAAAGGCTTTCTGAATTACAACACATTTTTAAAAATTTATTTATTTATTTTAATTGGAGGCTAACTACTTTACAATATTGTAGTGGTTTTTACCATACATTCACATGAATCAGCCATGGGTGTACATCCTGAAAGCCCCCTCCCACGTCCCTCCCCACCCCCTTCCTCAGGTCATCCCAGTGCACCAGCCCTGAGCAGCAGCATTCTTTACCACTATCGCCACCTTGGGAAGCCCAGGCTGCACCAGACAATTAAGTCTGGGGCCCATGCTCACTTGCCCGCAGCTCGGGCCCCGGGATTCGGTCGTCAGGCCGTTTCTGACCGCATGGTGGAGAGTGGGAGAGCATGACAGATGGAGGGACCCCAAAATGCAGAGGCTTGTAGGTCAGACTAACCGGAACCGCAGTACAACTACTCTGTTTTCCTTTAGAAGCCAGATGCGGCGGGGCCAGAGTCAGGCTTGCAGTGTTGCTGCCTGAGAAGTTGGCAGTTTGTTACACAAGTAATGAGAGGTTTGAATCGCAGGTAGGAGGTAGTCTTTCTGAAATCAAAAGAAGCTCCAACTGGTTGCAGAGAACAGACTATAGAAGTAAACAGCGGGAGGGGCAGCAGGAGGCATGGAATGATTAATTGCGATTGCCTAGTTGAGAATTCATGGACCAGAGGGACTGCCCTCGATGTCTCAGGAATTCTGGATCCATTTTTGGAGACGGGCCAAGCCAAATTGTGGATCTGTTGGTGATAGAAAGGAAGTAGCGAGGGATGACCCTCAGGGTTTTGGCCTTAGTTGATGAAGGGATGGAAGGCCCATCAACTGGATGGGGACCTTAGTAGCAGATTAATTTTCCTTGGAAATATTATGTTTGTTTTCGCTCTGCTAAGAGTCTGAGATGTTTCAGAGAAGACTGAGTGTAGGCAACGAGTGGACAGTTGACTAGGCAGGTCTGAAAAACTGGGAAGGTGTTCAGGAATGGAAACTTCCAAAAGTGCTGACTGTTGTGTGGAGCAGCGTGGAGCTGTGGATCACATTTAGGAGGGGAATGCAGGTTATAGTAGGCATGATATTAGTAGGTCAGAAAGATGGGTGTGTCCTGAGGAGCGGTTCTTTTGCTCAGGGCCTGGATATGTTTGTGGGCATTGCAAACCCAAGTGAGGTAGAGAAGTGGCAGTGGGAGCCGTGTAAAAGAGGTCAGTCTGGCAGGTGGAGAAGGCTTGTGTGGGATGAGTGGAGGAAAAATGGCTGAGGAGACCAGGAGTAATTGAGACAAGAAGGCAGTGAGGCTGGGGCTGCTGCTTATTTAGTACTATATGGCTTCTTCAGGATTTTGTGATGAATTTTGACGGGATCTGGGATGTTTTAGTCTTACTGGTGGATAAGGTCTGGGGCAGATGTCATTTGTGAGTCACTATGTCTGGCTTGAAACTCAACATTCAGAAAACTAAGATCATGGCATCAAGTCCCATCACCTCATGCCAAATAGATGGGGAAACAATGGAAACAGTGACAGACTTTATTTTCTTGGACTCCAAAATCACTGCAGATGGTGACTGCAGCCATGAAATGAAAAGACGCTTGCTCCTTGGAAGAAAAGCTATGACAAACATAGACAGCATATTAAAAAGCAGAGACATTACTTTGCCAACATAGGTCGATCTAGTCAAGGCTATGGTTTTTCCAGTAGTCATGTATGAATGTGAGAGTTGGACTATAAAGAAAGCTGAGCAGTGAAGAACTGATGCTTTTGAACTGTGGTGTTGGAGAAGACTCTTGAGAGTCCCTTGGACTGCAAAGAAATCAAACCAGTCAATCCTGAAAGAAATCAGTCCTGACTATTCATTGGAAGGACTGATACTGAAACTCCAGTACTTTGGCCACCTGATGCGAAGAACTGATTGACTGGAAAAGACCCTGATGCTGGAAAACATTGAAGGTGGGGGAAGGGGATGACAGAGGATGAGATGGTTGGATGGCATCACCAACTCAAAGGACATGAGTTTGAGTCCACTCTGGGAGTTGGTGATGGATAGGAAAGCCTGGCATGCTGTAGTCCATGAGGTCGCAAGGAGCTGGAAACGACTGAGCAACTGAACTGAACTGAAGTGATGTCTTGTGGGGAGATTTTTAGGGCTGGGTTTTTTACAAAGCTTGAGTGGAGAGACAAGTGTTGTGGTGGTTGAGGGCAAAGCTGGCAGTAAAGAAGTTGAAGAGAGTTGTGGCAATGTGAAATTCACGTATGGTTTTAGGGTCGCAAATATGGAAGGAAGGACTGGTGGCAGGTGGCGAGATTTTCTAAGCAGTATTTGTGGCTTAGTTTGGCATTAGAGTTATCAGGGGAGTGAGGTTGTAGTGAATCTTCCTTTAATTTCTCAAGCATTTTCTGAATGCCAAGCGCCAGATGTACACATATGTTCAGGAAGAATTCTATGGTGTGGTGCAGGGAGATGGCAGTGCTGTGGAAGTGCAACTGTGAGGTCTGAAATTGTGAGAGAAGTGCCACCTGCAGAATGAAGTGCACATAGAGAGAAAGTGTGAACTGCCCCCCTGCCCCCCTGCCCCCACTGCCCCCACTGCCAGGCCCTGGTGTTGAGGTTACAGGTGAAACATGAGTTTATCTTTGTCTGTGTCTGGTTTCCCACAATTTGAGAGTCTCCAGGGGAATTGCTTGGCTGGAAGGACAGGACATTGCACGCCAAGTCCCGAGTTTAGATGGCATCTGTGTGCACTACCACCCCCTCCACCCAGTGACTGCTGAGGGCTGAACACATTGGTTAATGGCTGTGAGGAGACAGCGGCATCTGTTGCACCAGGGCCTGGCATCTTCTCTCAGGTTGGGAGCTCTGGTGGAGAATGTCTGGAATGGATGTGTGCAGAGATGGATTGTAGGTTCTCAGAGGGATAATGTTCAAGCTTTCATCTGTCCCCTTCATGACAGGGTGGTGTGACCTTTCCAGATGTTGCTGTGTGCTTCTCCCAGAGGGAATGGAGGCTCCTTGATGAGACTCAGAGATGCCTGTATCTGGATGTGATGCTGGAGAACTACACACTTATATCCTCACTGGGTAAGACAGCCTCCCCAGTGACCTGGGCTGGGCTCTGTATCCTGCCTCACCCTACCTTTCTGAAGGAGGTGCTCTGTCCTCACGTGGTATAGGCACTGCTAGTTTCCCCAGTTTTCTGTATAGTTGTTGTGGTAGGTAGAAGGCTGGGGTGTGGGCACTGCTCTCTTTTCTCTCCAACCCCAATCCTTGCTGTACTGGACTCTCATGGGGCAAGTGATTTGGTTATACATATATATGTATACATCCATGTGTTTTCAGTTCTTTTCCATTAAATAGTTTACTATAAGTTATTGAATATGGTTCCCTGTGCTATACAGTAAATCATTGTTTATTGTATACATGGTAGTGTGCATCTGTTAATCCCATATTCCCAATTTATCCCTCCCTCACTTCTCCTTTGGCAACCATGGGTTTTTTATCTGAGTCTGTGTCTATTTTGTAAATAAAGTTCATTCGTACTATTTTTTTTAGATTCCACATATAAGTGATAGCACATACATTTGTTTTTCTCTGACTTACTTCACTTAGTATGATAACCTCTAGGTTCATCCATGTTGCTGCAAATAGCATTATTTCATTCTTTTTATGACTAGTATATAATCCGCCCCACCGCTCCCAGACACACCTCAAGGCTTTGGGATCATAGTTCCCTGACCAGGGTTTGAACTTAGGCCCCAGCAGTAAAAGTGCCCAGTCCTAACCACTGGACCTCCAGGGAATTTGCTGTAGTTGCTTTTTGACCATTTTATTATAATATGCTTCAGTGAAGTTTTTGATTGAACCTGTGAGCCTCATGTATCTGGATATCTACTCTTTTCTCTCTAGTTAGAAAGTGTTCAATCATTGTTCCTTTAAATCTGCTTGCTACCCCTTTCTCTCTGTCTTCTCTGAAAATGCAAATAATGTTTTGCTTTATGTTTCATAATCCATGTATGCTTTCTTCACTTCATCTTTCTCTTTTTTTCCTCCTCATTGGATAATTGAAACACCTGTTTTCAAGTTCCTAGATTTTTACTTTTGCTTAATAAAATTTGGCTGTTGATACTGTCTTCATTGTGCTTTATTTCATTGTATTCTTCAGCAGCAGAATTTCTGTTTGGGTCCATTTGTTTGTTTGCTTTCTTTTTAAAAACACATTTTTATTTGGTTAGTTTTGGCTGTGTGGGTCTTTGTTGCAGTGAGTGGGGACTACTCTTCCTTGTGGTGTGTAGGTTTCTCATTGCAGTGGTTTCTTTTCTTGTGGATCACAGACTCTAGGAGCATGGGCTCAGTAGTTGTGGTGCAGGGGCTCAGTTGCTGCGGGCCATGTAGAATCTTCCTGGACCAGGGATCTTTGACAGGTGGACTCTTAAAGACTGGACCACCAGGGAAGCTCTTGTTTGTTTGTTTTCAGTGAGTGTCATCATTGTATTACTAAGGTAAACATAATGCCCAACAGATGAAGGTAATTTTACCAACTCAGAATTTTTGCAAGTACATGAAATTTCCATTTTTATTGTACAGTTTTCTCAGACTAGTCAAAGCATTTCTTACATGTATTCCAGTGTAGCTGCTTTGGAGTGATTTTCAATAGCCATAACATAAGAAACCAAGGACCTAGAATCTAAATGGAATTCCAACTGACTGATTTTTAGTTAAACAAGGTAAGAAATAGAGAGTCCCAACAGGGAGGGGATATATGTATACATATGGCTGATTCACTTTGTTGTACAGAAAAAATTAATACAACATTGTGAAACAATTATACTCCCCCAAAAAAGATTGTTAAAATCTTCAGGTTATTGATACTATCCTTTTTCAACAGTTATTTATACTCTTCTTCTAATACACGAGTTATATGTTTGAACATTCAAAACACAAAGACAGCACAAAAAGACAATAAAAGCTTAAGCCCATAGTCATAATTTTTTGACAAAAACTTAAGTATCTTTCCTGCAAATTGACTGGGTCTCTGGTATTTCCATCTAGTTTTCACTTAGTTAAAAATAGATGCCTAAGGGATATACATTGCAAAGAAACAGAGGAAAACAATAGAATGGGAAAGACTAGAGATCTCTTCAAGAAAATTAGAGGGGCGGCTGGACTCGCCCGGGAGGTCCGGGCGTGCGAAGCAGGTCAGGGAGGTTGGCAGGTGTGGGTGTAGCGAGTGGCGTAGGGGACAGGGCGCCCCCGGGTCCACGATGCAGCCCCCGGATGAGGCTGCAGTATTTTCCTTATATGATCGGGCCCCATGGCTGGCGGCGCCGCTGACCCGTAGCTTGAGAGGATTATGAAAATGTGTCAGGCAAAATGGGGCCAGGGACCCGGGGACTGGGAGGTTAGGGGGAGGCAGTTGGGCTAAGGTTTGGGTGAGGTTAGGGTGGCCCCTGCCACTCTGCGAGCCCTGGTCAATGATGACGTGACCACTGAGCAATCTGAGTTCTGGGAACTAGGTGATGGAGCGTGTTCTGAGATCAGACTGAGACCGGAAATTAAAGAAAAGAAAAGAAAAGAAAAGAAAATTAGAGATACCAAGGGAACATTTCATCCAAAGATGGGCTCAATGAAGGACGAAAATGATATGGACCTAACAGAAGCAGAAGATATTAAGAAAAAGTGGCAGGAATACATGGAAGAACTATACAAGAAAGATCTTCATGACCCAGATAACCACGATGGTGTGATCACTCACCTAGAGCCAGACATCTTGGAATGTGAAGTCAAATGGGCCTTAGGAAATGGGCCACTATGAACAAAGCTAATGGAGGTGATGGAATTCCAGTTGAGCTATTTCAAATCCTAAAAGATGATGCTGTGAAAGTGCTACCTTCAATATGGCAGCAAATCTGGAAAACTCAGCAATGGCCACAGGACTGGAAAAGGTCAGTTTTCATCCCAATCCCAAAGAAAGGCAATGCCAAAGAATGTTCAAACTACTGCAAAATTGCACTCATCTCACATGCTAGCAAAGTAATGCTCAAAATTTTCCAAGCAAGGCTTCAGGAGTACATGAACTTCCAGATGTTGAAGCTGGATTTAGAAAAGGCAGAGGAACCATAGATCAAATTGCCAACATCGGTTGGATCATAGAAAAAGCTAGAGAATTCCAGAAAACATCTACTTTTGCTTCATTGACTATGCCAAAGCCTTTAACTGTGTAGAGCACAACAAACTGGAAAATTCTTCAAGAGATGGGAACCCAGACAACCTTACCTGCCTCCTGATAAATCTGTATGCAGGTCAAGAAGCAACAGTTAAAACCAGACATGGAACAACGGACTGGTTCCAAGTTGGAAAAGGAGCACATCAAGGCTGCATACTGTCACTCCGCTTATTTAACTTCTATGCAGAGTACATCATGCAAAATGCCGGGATGGATGAAACACAAGCTGGAATCAAGATTGCCAGGAGAAATATATCAATAACTTCAGATATTCAGATGATACCACTGTTATGGCAGAAAGCAAAGAGGAACTGAGGAGCCTCTTTATGAAAGTGAAAGAGGAGAGTGAAAAGGCTGGCTTAAAACTCAGCATTCAGAAAACAAAGATCATAGCATCAGGTCCATCACTTCATGGCAGACAGATGGGGAAACAGTAGAAACAGTGACAGATTTTATTTGGGGGGCTCCAAAATCACTGCAGATGGTGACTGAAGCCATGAAATTCAAAGATGCTTGCTCCTTGGAAGAAAAGCTATGACCAACCTAAACAGCATATTAAAAAGCAGAGACCTTACTTTGCCAACAAAGGTGCGTCTAGTCAAACTATGGTTTTTCAAGAGTCGTGTGGATGTGAGAGTTGAACCATAAGGAAAGCTGAGCAGTGAAGAATGGATGCTTTTAAACTGTGATGTTGGAGAAGACTCTTGAGAGTCCCTTGGACTGCAAGGGGATCAAACCAGTTAATCCTAAGGTAAATCAGTCCTGAATATTCGTTGGAAGGACTGATACTGAAGCTGAAGCTCCAATACTTTGGCCATCTGGTGCAAAGAACTGACTCACTGGAAAAGACCCTGATTCTGGAAAAGATTGAAGGCAGGAGGAGAAGGGGATGACAGAGGATGGGATAGTTGGATGGCATCACTGACTCGATGGACATGAATTTGAACAGGCTCCGGGAGTTCATGATGGACAGGGAAGCCTGACATGCTACAATCTGTGGGGTCACAGAGTCAAACACGACTGAGTGACTGAACTGAACTGAACTGAAGGCGTATACTTCATATATATATATATAGTATCTTGGTTCTCCTAACTTTCGTTATTCAAGTTTTTAATACCCATAGAAGTCCAAAGGTACTTAAAAAAATAACAGTAGGAATTGTCAATCTTGAGTATGTTTCTGGAATTTAACTTGTAACAAATATATTCTGTTATATAAAATGTTTTTACCTTATTTTGAAAGCATTAAATATGTAGGGATGTAAAAAAAAAAAAAAAGTCCAAAGGTGTAAGAATACATAAACTGTTCTGGTAATAGGTAAGAGCAGACTGTAAAAGTGTAAGTTGTTTGTGCTATTTCAGCCCAGTAGAAAGTTTTCTTTTGGAGACCAAGTAGAATAATTCTGCTAAAAGATCAGTGCAATAAAGACAGTCAATGTAGAAACAGCCTTTCCCACGAATTAGTTGACACTGTACTGGTATTAAGAGGATATAGTTGTTCTGTGTCTGCATGAAAGTGTTTGATTATAAATATATGTAATGATCTTGTTCCATTTCTTATTTTGATATGTCTTCTTAGCTCCCTGTTGTATCATAATGTTAGGTAGTTAGAAGAGGGAAAAGGCGTCCCAAATGGCGGTGGCTAAAAGACAAGGAAGGGACAAGCCCGTGAAAATAGAACAAAGGAAGGTCAAAGAAAGGTCCGAGGACCAGAGTGAAGACCTCAGGTAGAACAAACAGCACTTCTGGCTAAGCCCAATTTACATAGGGCAGGCCCAGGGGGAGGAATAAACATAAAAGGAGGAGCCAAAGCACTTTCTCTCTCTCTCTCTCTCTCTCTTTCCCTCCCTCCCCCATGCTCACTCTCTCTCTTTCTCTCTCTCTCCCGCACACTGTCGTGCTCCTTCACTCTCTTCTCTTCGCGTCTTTGGGTTGGCATGCCCTCACACTTTGAGGATGGATCCTCCTGCTATCTTCTAAATAAAATAGAGCTATAACACTGATTTGTCTAAGAGCTATAGCATGGTTTGTCCAAGACCCGAGAGCTGTGACGAGCCGAGGGCTTTAATGTCCATCGTTCCAAATCTTTGTTGTGATGAGACAGAACTGAGGAGCATACACTCGCCTGACAATATTAAGAATCCCATCAGTGATGTGATAGGCATTTCCCACATATTCATTTATCAATTTATCTGTTGATTCTTCACATCTGAGTGCCTTTTTGGTGAGTGGGCATACCAGAACCTCTGGTATCACTGGTTGAAAGTGTGGGGTGATTCTTCAGTCCTATTCCTCTCAGCCAACCTTCATGAGTTCAGTGAGTGCTGGTATCGTTAGTCACTTAGTCATGTCCGACTCTTTGCGACCCCATGAACTGTAGCCCACCAAGCTCCTCTGTCCTTGGAATTCTCCAAGCAAGAATACTGGAGTGGGTTGCCATTTCCTTCTCCATGGGATCTTCCCAACCCAGGGACTGAACCCAGGTCTCTCACATTGGAGGCAGAATCTTTACTGGCCGAGCCACCAGGGAAGACCTGTAGACAACTGTGGAAGATGGAAGATGGTGTACCTGTCCCCTGCAGCTCTTGGGTGTGGCAGCCAGAGACTGTCCCTTAGGGCACCCTTGGCAGTCTGTTTTGTTCTTTTTCATTTTTGTCTCTTTGTTAAACAACTTGTTTTGTTTATGTATTATTTACCTTACTTTGTTGAATTGTCTGTGCTTTGTTGTTGCTTCACTGAACTGTGGTGAAACAATTATTTTGAACTCTTTGACCCTTTGTAGGTCTCCATTTCCTTGGGTGTGGTTTCTGATAAATTATGGTATTTCTGTATTGGTTTCATGTTTTCTTTGATTTTTTGTGTGTTTCCTGTAGCCTTGTATTTCTTTATGCTGATTTGATGGTGTAGTCATTTCTTCCAGGCTTCACATTACAGTTTTTGGTGTGGGAAGACCTCAATCTGTGGTGGGTTCAAGTTTGGGCTGTGGCTATTCTGGCTCTGTGGAAAGCCCAGCTATGTTGTTCTCTGTGCCGCTCCTTCACCTGAAGTCAGTTTCAGTAAAGATAATCAAGACTCCTCAATTAGCAAGGCTGAGGGTGTCCAAAGTGGTGGAGAAGGCTGCTAGGGAACTCCTGATCTCTTTTTCTCCCAGAGGACTTTGTCACCAAGGGGATCCTTCTTGGTGCCCTGTCGACTGTTGCTCACCTGATTGGTTGTAGTAACACTGGTGTCTGAGGTGTATGTATCTGTTGAGGATCCACAGACCTGGGGTGTTGTATACAGGCACTTTTGGAGTGACAGTGGTTATGGGGTCTGGGTCATTGGATAGCCTCAGCAACCTTGGCTTTGGTTTGAGATATGTGGCTGTGCAGGGATCAGCCATGGAATCTGCCTGGCTGCACATGCAGACAGTGGCTGTGATTCTGTCAAACTGGTATGTCTATAGCAAAGTTGTTTCTAGTGCCTGAGACACAGGAGTACATGGTGTAGTGGTGGAGTCAGGGTCTGGAATGCCGGCACAGGTTTGGGGGTTGTGGCAGCCCTGCTTCTGGATCACCACAACAGCTCCTACTGAGGGTGTTGACCGGTAGCTTCATACTCACCAGGGCATCCACTCTGACCATGAGTGTCAGATAACTCAGTGGCAAAAGTTCCAGTGTCCTCTGTAGAGCAGGCAGCTATGTCTTCTGCAGCAGAGGCCACTGGGACTGCAGTGGCCCCTGTCTTGTGGCTGAGAGAAATAGCCCAGTGGCAGCCCAGCCCTCATTTCCTAGTCATTTCCAGATGTCTTTTTTAAGACACTTTCTAGTGATCTTTTCTGTGTGCTTTTTAAATTATGTTCCACTGTGGTGGTGGTGGTAGTGGTGTTCAATGCTTAGGTTGTATACTACTCTTTACAACCTCCTGGACTGCAGCACTGCAGACTCCTCTGTCTTTCACTGTCCCCGGAGTTGGCTCAAATTCATGTCCATTGAGCCAGTGATGCTGTCTAACCATCTTATCTTCTGCTGCCCCTTTCTCCATTTGCCTTCAATTTTTCCCATCATCAGGGTCTTTTCCAGTGAGTTGGCTCTTTGCATCAGGTGGCCAAAGTATTAGAACTTCAGCTTTAGCGTCAGTCCTTCCAATGAGTATTCAGGGTTGATTTCCTTTAGGATTGACTGGTTAAATCTTCTTGCAGTCCAAGGTATTCTCAAGAGTGTTCTCCAACACAAATCAAAAGCATCAGTTCTTTGGCACTCAGCCTTCTTTATGGCTCAACTCTCACATCCATACATGAATATGAGAGTCAGTTCTTGACTGGACTCTTGTGTCTTCCAAGGCTGATTAATGTCCTTCATGGACAGCTGTTTATTTTTCATTAGTGGTGAGAGGTGGTATCTCCTATTCTACTATTTTATTGATGTCACTCAACTTGTGCTTTTTCCTGGGTCTGATGTAATGCTGAGTTGCTCTGGAACAGTACTGGCCTTTCTCTTTTTCTTTTTTTGCCTTCAGTGCTCCATGTACCCAGTAATTGCAGTTATGACTTTCTTAGGGAAAGGAATCCTTTGTGCATAATAGGATGGACATGACTCTGGCCATGGCACAGTGAGCTCAGTGGGCCTGGTCCTGCTGAATTATAGCTGGGGAGACTGTGACATCAGGGCATTGTTAAAAATATACCAGAAAAAAAAAAAAAATATATATATATATATATATATATACCAGGAAACTGTTCAATGAAAACTTTGGTACTATTGCCAGTGACCACACCCCATTTCTACCTTTACTCCTCCACTGTTGACTTTTTGCCGACCTGTCATTTCTGTTACTTTGTCATTTCTGCTATGACTTCCAGCACAGGGATCATCTCCACCTCTCTGGACTCAACATCTTACCTATTTCTCTTACCTCGCTTTCTCTATTACTCTCTGAACTTTGCCCATCATGCATCATGCTGTGAGGTATGCATATATGCTTAAATTGACCTTGAAAAGCAAATAATTTGTGATTGTGTTTTTGTGGCTGTGATCACACCCTTCTACTGAGCTTCACATCAGTAGTAGAAAAGGTCCTACAGGAAGCTGTGGACAGAGAAATAAGCACTAGACCTTGCTTCTCTTCCTTGTGTCAGTGACAACTCTATTTTTGCATCCTTTTCTTGTTGAGGTCTCCACCACTTTCAGATCCAGTAATGCACAGCAGCTGCTGCTTAAACTGATTTCCAACTCCCTAGTCTTAAAAAGTATCCCATTTCTTTGAAGGTCGTTCTTATATGAAATGGCTATACATTTATGGTGAACTAGCTCCCTCCCTAGGAAGTCAATGTGCACTTGACTAGTGTTTCTTTGCATTCAGGTTGCTGCTGTGGAGCAGAAGGTGAGGAGACACCCTGTGAAAAAACTGTTCCTGTAGGAGTCTCATGGACTGGATCTCCCACAGCAGCTCCATTTTCTCAGAAGACCCATCCCTGTGAGAAGTGTAGTACAGTCTTGAGATATGTTTTCCAGTTGGTGGAGCAGCAGGAAACACAATACAGCCAAAAACTGTTGAGGTGTGGGGCGTGTGCAAAAAAATTTTATATGCCTTTGAGAAGCTGTGTACATGAGGCTTTATCTTTTAAGAGCCCCAGATTCCATGTGTCAGGGAAGCCTCTTACTTCTGGGAAAATCCTGGCCAGCATGGGACATCTGCAGGCCACTTATACTGTCGAGAAGCTGAATACAGCCACCCAGTGCAGATCAACTTCACCAAGTAGAAGTCATTATACCTCAGGAGATTGTGAGAAAGCCTTCAGCCCTGAACACACACTTGTTCAGGACTGGCATGTCTACACTGAAAGACCATGTTTTGTGTGCAGGGAATGTGGGAAAACATTCAGGTACAAATCAACATTTATTATGCACCAGAGAGTTCATCCTGGGGAAGGTCTTCATTTGTTTATCAAAAGTGGCACATCTTTTAGGCAAAACTCAACTGTCAGTCAGCATCAAAAAATTTATACTCGTTCAGGATTGGAGAAGTGCAGCAAATGTTGGAAATCCTTAAGCCACAAATCAGTCCTCGTTTCTCCCCAGAGATTGGACAATGGAGAGAACAGTTCTGTGTGCAGTGAGTGTGCAGAGTCTTTTTACCACAGCTCTATGTTCATTGGATATAAGAGAGTATTTCCTGGAGAACGTCCTTATAAGTGTAGTGACTGTGTGAAATCTTTTACATGTAGATCTGCCCTCATTTATCATCAGAGATCTCACACAGGAGAAAGGCCTTATCAGTGCAGTGAATGTGGGAAATCCTTTACCACTAACTGCATCCTCCGATCTCATCAGAGATCTCACACTGGAGAAAAGCCTTATAAGTGCTATGAATGTGAGAAATCTTTTACCTCTGCCAACGCTCTCCAATATCATCAGAGATCTCACACTGGGGAAAGGCCTTATAAGTGCAGTGAATGTGGGAAATCTTTTACCGCTTCTAGTGTTCTACAATATCATCAGAGATCTCACACTGGAGAAAGGCCTTATAAATGCAGTGAATGTGGGAAATCTTTCATCTCCACTAGCACTCTCCAATATCATCAGAGATCTCACACTGGAGAAAGGCCTTATAAATGCAGTGAATGTGGGAAATCTTTCATCTCCACTAGCACTCTCCAATATCATCAGAGATCTCACACTGGAGAAAGGCCTTATAAATGCAGTGAATGTGGGAAATCTTTCATCTCCACTAGCACTCTCCAATATCATCAGAGATCTCACACTGGAGAAAGGCCTTATAAATGCAGTGAATGTGGGAAATCTTTCATCTCCACTAGCACTCTCCAATATCATCAGAGATCTCACACTGGAGAAAGGCCTTATAAATGCAGTGAATGTGGGAAATCTTTCATCTCCACTAGCACTCTCCAATATCATCAGAGATCTCATACTGGAGAAAGGCCTTATAAATGCAGTGAATGTGGAAAATGCTTCACCTCTAACGTCAACCTCCGTAATCATCAGAGATCTCACACAGGAGAAAAGCCTTATAAATGCTATGAATGTGGGAAATGTTTTACCTCTACCAACGCTTTGCAATATCATTGGAGATCTCACACAGGAGAAAAGCCTTATAAATGCTATGAATGTGGGAAATCTTTTACTTCTACCAGCGCTCTCCAATATCATCAGAGATCTCACACTGGAGAAAGGCCTTACAAATGCAGTGAATGTGGGAAATCTTTTATGTCTAGATCCTCATTCATTTGTCATAATAGATCTCACACAGGAGAAAGACCTTATGAGTGCAGTGAATGTGAGAAATCTTTTACCTCTAGGCCTTCACTCAGATATCATCAGAGATCTCACCCAGGAGCAAGGCCTTATAAGTGCAATGAATGTGGGAAATCTTTTATTACTAGTTCCCATCTCCGTCGTCATCAGAGAATTCACACTGGAGAAAGGCCTTATGTGTGTGGTGAGTGTGGAAAATCTTTTACCAGTAGCACTAGTCTCCATTATCATGAAGGCACTCACACTCAAAGGCCTAGTGAGTGCAGTGAATGTGGGAAATCTTGTATTACCCCTGCTGTTCTTCGTTACCATCAGAGAATTCATTCTAGTGAATGGCCATATAGGTGCAGTGAGTGTGGGAAATCTTTTACCTCTAAATTCAACTTTCGTTATCATCAGGGGATTCATTCTGGAGACAGGTCTTATGTAAGTTGCAATGAATGCAAGAAATCATTTACTACTGTCAGTTCTCTCCGTAATCATCAGAGAGTTCATTCTGGAGAAAGACCTCATGAGTGCAGTGAATGTGGAAAATCTTTCATGTCTAGGTCAGCCCTTAAGCGTCATCAGAAATCACATGCAGGGGAAAGGCCTTTTGAGTGTAGTGAATGTGGGAAATCCTTTATCTTTAGGAGTATCTTAACTAAACACCAGAGAGTTCACACAGGGAAAAGTGCTTGTGTGTGTAGTGAGTGTGGGAAATCTTATAATAGTAAGTGTAGGCTTATTGAACACCAGAGTATTCACAAAGATGAAAGGCGTTATGAATGCAGGGAATGTGGAAAATCTTTTAAATTTAACTCTGCCTTGTACTATCATAAGAAAACTCACACTGGAGAAAAGCCTTACAAATGCATTGAATGTGGAAAATCTTTTATTACTAATTACCTCCTCCGTGTTCATCAGAGAGCCCACACTGGAGAAAAGCCTTTTGAGTGCAGTGAATGTGGGAAATCTTATACTCTTAGTTACGTCCTTCGTTGTCATCTTAGAGTTCATACTGGAGAAAGGCCTTACAAATGCACAAAATGTGGGAAATCTTTTACCACTAATTACCAGCTCCATATACATCTGAGAAGTCACACTGGAGAAAAGCCTTATGAGTGCAGTGAATGTGGGAGGTCCTTTAGCAGCAAATCTGGCCTCCGTTATCATCAGAGTGCTCACACTGGAGAAAGGCCTTATGCGTGTGGTGATTGTGGGAAAGCCTTTGTCCAGAGAAATCATCTCATTATACACCAGAGAGCTCACACTGGAGAAAGGCCTTATAAGTGCACTGAATGTGGGAAATCTTTCACTCATGGCAACAGCCTCTATTATCATCAGAGAGTTCACCTTGGAGAAAGGCCTTTTAAATGCAGTGAATGTGGGAAATCTTTTATTAACACCACTAAACTGCACTGTCATAAGAAAGCTCACACTGGAGAAAGGCCTTAGGAATGTACTAAATATAGGAAATCTTTTACAAGCAAATAACTTTGAAAATTTGAGTTTACCCTAGAGGAAGGCATAAATGTACAGGGAATGTGCAATTTCCTTGTTGAGTATAGGGACACTGGAGGAAATTGAGGGGCCATTGGTCTGAATTGAATCTCATTTCAAGTGTTTCTGAATCTTTATTCCTTATTCAGATTAGACATTATAGGGTATTGAGGCACTATTGAAAGGTATGTATTCTCCAAGTCTAAAAAAAACCATGTTTCCTGATGTCCACAAATCTTTGAGCTAATCTCATTATTTGTATGACCATTGGGTCCAGGGGAAACCACAATTGGTACAGAAACTCTGGTTTAATAGGGAGTGGGGGAAATTGCAGGCAACTTGATGGAATGTACCTCTCCATTGACTGTGCAGGATCAGTTTATATGCTGATTCTAGTGAATTTCACTTCAAGAACCTTACTACAAGAAAGGAAAAAGGGATGTGACTCTTGTGATCTAGGCAGCATTCCTGCTGACTCAGGTAGAAATGTACTTCACTGTCTCCATCTTTGCTACCACTGACAGAAGACTGATCCCCAGAGGACATGAGGAGTGCTTTAGTGGGTTCAGCATACAGTTGCAGAACCTATTTTCCAAAAAGTGTTGGACATACATGTTTTTTCCATTTTGAGCCAATCTTTAAAGCTATATCAAAGTATAATTTACATTCACTAAACTGCAGCCATGAAGTCAGACCATTGTTTCTTGGCAGGAAACCAATGACAAATCTAGACGGTGTTCTGAAAAGCGGAGACATTACTCTGCCGACAAAGATGTATATAGCCAAGGCTATGGTGTCCCCAGTGGTCACTTTTGGTTGTGAGAGCTGGACCATAAAGAAGGCAGAATGCCAAAGAATTGATGATTTCAAAATGTGGTGCTAGAGAAGACTCCTGAAAGTCCTTTTCACAGCAAGGAGATCAACCTTGAATATTTGCTGGAAGGACTGATGCTGAAGCAAGTCTTCACCTAGGTATGAACCTTGAGTCCTGATAATGCCCATATCTGTTAATGGCATGTTTACCTCTCCTTACCCTTCCCACCTCTCCAGTAACCATTGATGTACTTTCCCTTAGAATAGATAACATGTGCATTTTCTTGAATTTATCTGATTGGAGTCATAAACGGCTATTTTTGTTTTCCTTTGTTTCACAGTTGTTTCAGATTCATCCATGATGTGTACAAGTATCTCATCTCTTTAGTTTTTGATGAGTAGCATTCTTATATTTAGATGTACAACTGTTTATCCATTCATCTTTTTCTGAGTATTCAGGTTACTTCTAGGTTTTCATTCTTGAAAATAAAGCTGCTATAAACATTTGTGTCACTTCTTTCTGTGGATGTATGTTCCTTTTATTGATAACTCAGGGCAATGTCTGAGTCACTTTGGTAGATGAATTTTAACACCTGATGAAACTAAGAAACTCATTTAAAATGACTGTTCCCCTTTGCGTTTCCATCTGCATTGTAGGAGTTCCAATTTCTCAACATCTGTACTAGTCATTAATATCAGTCCTTTTAATAAGTGAGTAGTGCTGTCTCAGTGAGCTTCCAATTGGTTTTACTACATTTCCCTAGCGATTCATGATTTTGAGCATTTTTAATGTGCTGTTTACAAGCTCTATATCTTCTGTATAATTGCTGATCATATCATTTGCCTTTTTAAATATGTATCATCCCTGTTCCCATCACTTAAGTCTAGGCATTCAGTGAAACAATAAACCTAGCCCTGCTTTGTAGCTTTTGCCAATTTTTAAAACTCTTAGGTTGTGAAAGTGGGATGTACTCAGGGAAGGAACTGATAAATTCTGCTTGGATCCTCTGGGTGTTTGGTGGAAAACTAAACTTAGCATCCAGTCTTTATGTTGTTCAGTCACTCAGTCGTGTCCAACTCAAACCCCATGAAGTGCAGCACGCTAGGCTTCCCTGTCTCACCATCTCCTGATATAGGCTTCTTATGCTCTGAACACTCTCTTCAAGGTTCTTGTCATCTTTTTCTGTTTATAATTATTGACAATGGCATCAGGTATTTTCCCTCCATGAAGTTCACCATCACTTGGGGTGCTTTTTCAGACACTCCAGTTGGTTGATGGGGCCACTGTGGGTCTCTCCATCCCTGGTGAGACTTCTCAGGAAAACTAGAGCCAGGAGGTTCCCCAGTGGAACCTGGTGTGGCCTTTTTGTCCAAGGCCTACATTCTCCAAGCCACTGGCCATGTTTGATTGGAGGTGGCACCTCAGGAGAGGGAAAGGGGTGAGCCAGGTGTGGTGCAGAGCAGGAGGTGGCAGGAAGGTAGTGTTGGTAATGGGGACCCAGGAGAAACCTAGGTGTGTTGGCATCCACCAAGAGAATTTAGGTAGGACCATTCAGGCTGAGTAACCAATTCTCTTGGGGTGAGGTTACCACAGCTCATCCCCAAGGTGATGCGCTGCCCAAAGTCACAGATCCCTCTTGCCCTCGGAGGTTCCTGAGCAATGCAGGACAGTGAGGGCAGGATGCAGTCTTGTTGATCTGCTGGCAGGCCCCACCTTGTGCCCAACATGTATGCTGTAAACGCCAAAGATTTCCTCAATGAGGCAAAAAACCAAGGCTTAGCCTCTGAGGCAAGAATCAAGAGTTTCAGTCTTTGGAGCAAAGTGGAGCGTCAATATTGGTATTGATTAGGTTGTCCAAGCTACATCATTAAGGGAGAAATTAATATCAGACAAGAAAGCACAAATCAGGAGCTTTAGTACTAAGCAGGATAAATGGCAATGAAAAACTACATGTAGCCATCAGTTTGAAACTCCAGGAAATCAAGGGTTAAAGATTAAAAACTACATGTAGACGTCAGTTTTAAATTAAAGGAAATCAGATATTAAAAAGTCCTGAAATGATTTGTGGTACAGTGGTTAACAATTCACCAATTTCAGATGGGTGAAATTGATCTTACAGTGCAGGTGGCATGGGGTGGATTCCCTGGTCCTGGAAGATCCCATATGCCATGGGGCAACTAATCCTATTCTCCAAAACAAGAGAAACTAATGAGAAGCTCTCACCACAACTAGAGAGCAGCCCCTGCTTGCTGCAACTTAGAGAAAGCATGAAGCAACAAAGACCACCACCACAGCGACCACCTCAAAAAAAAAAAAAAAGTTCAGGGGGACTTCCTTGGTGGTCCAGTGTTTGGGAATCTGCCTGTCAATGCAAGGGACATGGGTTCAATCCCTGGTCTGGGAAGATTACACATGCCAGGGGCAGGTAAGTCCACGGGCCACAACTACTGAAGCCTGAATGCTTTAGAGTTTGTGCTCTGCAACACAAGAAGTCGCCATAATGAGAACCCTTCCCACAGCAACTAGAGAGTAGCCCCTGCTGGCTTCAACTAGAGAAAGCCTGTGTACAGTAATGAAGACCCACTGTAACCAATAATAAATAATCTTCAAAAATTGTGCAGGGAAAGCAAAGCCTATTAAAGTCAATCAGCTATACTCCAATGTAAAATAAAGAGTTTTTAAAAATAAAGAGAAATAAAAACTGAGGGAATTTTTTTTTCCCAGTAAAACTACCATCTTGGTTCATATGGGGTGTTATAACAAAATACCACAGCCTTGTTTGTTTATTTTTTTTTTTTTAATGAACGTTTCTTTCCCTTTAAGTTGGAGACTGTGGAGTACCAGATCAAGATACCAGCATGGATGAGTTTTCTGATGGTAACCCACTTCCTGGGTCTTAGCTGGTGCTTTCTTGCTGTGTCCACATGTGATAGAAAGAGCTAGGGGTCTCTCTGGAGCTTCTTATAAAGGCACTAATTCCACTTCCGAGGACTCCATCACCCTATAGCTGAAGCATCTATTAAAGACCCCATTCCTAATACTAGCACCTTTGGGACTGTTCTTTCAACACACAACTTTTGGAGGAACAACTCAAACATTCAGACCATAGCACCTGCCTTGCAAGAACTGTGTAAATTTCATTAGAGATGAGCAAAACTATAGGTCAAAAAGTCCAATTAAAGAAGAGCACTGAAGAAGGAATACAGGTAAAGTTATTTTTCTCGTTCTTAATTGATCTGATAGCAGTTTGTTTGAAATAGTAATACTGACAACACATCCTGTTATGTATGCTTATGTGTGTGCATATTCTGTGCATGTATGCTTCTATGTGAGTAGAATTGTTCAGTGGCTCAGTGTGTCCGACTCACTGCTTGGATGGCAATACGCCAGGCTTCCCTGTCCTTTAACATCTTCACCAGAGCTTGCTCAAACTTGTCCATTGAGTTGGTGATGCTATCCAATCATCTCATCCTCTGTCATCCCCTTCTCCTGCTATCAATCTTTTCTAGCATCAGGGTCTTTTCTGAGGAGTCAGCTTTTTGTATCAGGTGGCCAAAGTATTGGAGTTTCAGCTTCAGCACCAGTCCTTCCAGTGAATATTCAGGACTGATTTCCTTTCAGGTGGACTGGTTGGATTGCTGCCATCCAAGGGACTCTCAAGAGTCTTCTCCAACACCACAGTTCAAAAGCATCAATTCTTTGGCACTCAGCTTTCTTTATACTCCAACTCTCACATCCATACATGACTACTGGAAAAACCATAGCTTAGACTAGATGGACCTTTGTTGGCAAAGTAATGTCTCTGCTTTTTAATATGCTGTCTAGATTTGTCACAGCTTTTCTTCTAAGGAGTAAGAATCATTTAATTTCACAGCTGCAGTCATCATCTGCAGTGATTTTGTGGAGTCCAAGAAAATAAAATCTGTCACTGTTTCCATTGTTTCCCCATCTATTTGCCATGAAGTGATGGGACCTGATGCCATGATCTTTGTTTTTTGAATGTTGAGTTTTAAGCCAGCTTTTTCACTCTCCTCTTTCACCTATGTTAAAAAGCTCTTTAGTTCCTCTTTGCTTTCTGCCATAAGGGTGGTGTCATCTGCATAGCTGAGGTTTATTGATATTTCTCCTGGTAATCTCTATTCCAGCTTGTGCTTCAATCCAGCCCAGCATTTTCCACGATGTACTCTGCATGGAAATTAAATAAGCAGGGTGACAATATTCAGCCTCGATGTTCTCCTTTCCCAAGTTTGAACCAGTCTTTTCCATGTCTGGTTCTAACTATTGCTTCTTGACCTGCATACAGATTTCTCAGGAGGCCAGTGAGATTGTCTAGTATTCCCATATCTTTAAGAATTTTCCACAATTTGTTGTGATCCATACCGCCAAAGGCTTTAGTGTAGTCAATGAAGCAGAAGTAGATGTTTTTCTGGAATTCTCTTGCTTTTTCTATGATCCAACAGATGTTGGCAATTTGATCTCTGGTTCCTCTGCCTTTTCTAAATCCAGCTTGAACATCTGGAAGTTCTTGGTTCACACAATGTTGAAGCCTAGCTTGGAGAATTTTGATCGTTACTTTGATAGCATGAGAAATGAATGCAATTGTTCAGTAGAACATTCTTTGGCACTGTCTTTCTTTGGGACGGGGATGAAAACTGACCTTTTCCAGTCCTGTGGCCATTGCTGAGTTTCCATATTTACTGGCATATTGAGTGCAGCACTTTCACAGCATCATGTTTAAGGACTTGAAATAGCTCAGCTGGAATTCCTTCATCTCCACTAGCTTTGTTCATAGTAATGCTTGCTAAGTCCCCCTTGACTTCACATTCCAAGATGTCTGGCTCTAGGTGAGTGATCACACCATTGTGGTTATCTGGGTCATTAAGATCTTTTTTGTATGGTTCTTCTGTGTATTCTTGCTACCTCTTCGTAATATCTTCTTCTGTTAGGTTCATACTGTTTCTGTCCATTATTGTGTCCATCTTTGCATGAAAATTTCCCCTAGTATCTCTAATTTTCTTGAAGAGCTCTCTATTCTTTCCCATTCTATTGTTTTCCTCTATTTCTTCGCATCATTCACTTAAGTTTCCTTTTCTCCTTGCTATTCTTTGGAATTCTGAATTCAGATAGGTATATCTTTCCTTTACTCCTTTGCCTTTCACATCTCTTCTCAGCTATTTTTAAGGTCTCCTCAGACAACCATTTTGCCTTTTTGCATTTCTTTTTCTTGGGTATGGTTTTGATCACTGCCTCCTGTACAATGTTACAAACCTCCATCCATAGTTCTTCAGGCACTCTATCAGATCTAATCCCTTCAATCTATTTGTCACTTCCACTGTATAATTGTAAATTATATAGGATTATATATTATCCTATATAATTATATATAATATAATATAATATATATTATATAATTATATAAAATATAATTATATGTTATCCTATATATAAATTTATAGGATTTGACTATAAGTAGAATAAATGACAATAATTCAAGGGACTAGAGGGAAGAACTGGGATTGTTGTATTATGAGGTACGCTATCTGTGAAATGGAGAATATTATTTGAAAATGGACTTGTTTTAGTTGTCAATGTTTACTGAAAACTCTAGTGTCCATGTGCTAAGATGCTTCAGTCGTGTCTGACTTTGCAACCCTGTGGACTCTAGCCCACCAGGCTCCTCTGTCCATGGGATTCCTCAGGCAAAAAGACTGGAATGTATTACTGTGCCCTCCTCCAGGGGATCTTCCTGACCCAGGGATCAAACCCATGTCTCTTATATCTCCTGAATTGGCAGGCAGGTTCTTTATCAGTAGTGCAAAGAAGTATAACCTGATATGCTAACAAGATAGAATGGAATCATAAAATAATGAAAACCACATAAGCAGGAAAAGAGTGGAAAACAAAAATTGGAATAAAGGGACTTCCCTGGTAGCTCAGTGGTAAAGAATCTGCCTGCCAATGCAGAAGATCACTGGTCCAGGAGGATCCCACATGCCACAGAGCAACTAAGCCCGTGTGCCACGACTATTGAGCCTGTGCTGTAGAGCCCGGGAACCACAACTACTGAACCTATGCACTTCAACTACTTAAGCCTGTGCAATCTAGAGCGTGTGCTCCACAACAAGAGAAGCTGCTGCAATGAGAAGCCCACACACTGCAACCAGAAAGTAGCCTCTGCTTGCCATTACTAGAGGAAAAGTTCATGCAGCAACAAAGACCCAGCACAAACAAATATAAATTAATTTTTTTTTTTACTTTAAACAAAGGAAAATGGCAATGAATACAAATTAGTAACAAATATGCTACAGTCCATGGGGTCGTGAAGAATTAGACGTGACTGAGTGACTGAGCACAACACAGCATGGTAGATATTAATCCAACAATCCAACTATCTCAATAGTCACTTTGAACAGCAAAAGACTAAATACAAGAGATTTCCAGGGTAGGTAGAAAACCAAGATCCTAAGTATTATCTACAAAAATGGTCTTAATCTTCTAAGTTTGTAATAATTTGCCACAGAGGCAATAGAATATGAATAATGGAATTCCCTGGCAATCCAGTAGTTAGGACTCCACCCTTCCACTGCTAGGGCCCCGGGTTCAGGCCTTGGTGGGAGAACTAAAATCATGCATGCCCATGGCTTGGCCAAACAAAAGAAAATGCATAATGGGATAGAAGTGAAAGAAATGAAATAACTGAAAAAGACAAATTAGCAAACCAAGACAGGACTTACTTCTGACTTTGTGACATTGGTACGGTCATGTCACATGGTAAATATGTGGTAAATAAGCCTCTTTATTTACTATGGATTCATTGCTTAACAGTGTCCATTAGATATCTGTCATCAGACAAAATAATAATGTTATATTAATATTTCAATATACATCAACATTAATAATGTTATATTAATGCTTCCCAGGTGGCATTATTGGTAAAGAACCCACCTGCCAATGCAGGAGACATAGGAGATGCAGGTTCAATCCCTAGGTCAGGAAGATCCCCTGGAGGAGGGCATGGCAACCTACTCCAGTATTCTTGCCTGGAGACTCCCATCGACAGAGAAGCCTTGCAGGCTAAAGTCCATAGTGTCACAAAGAATTGGACACTACTAAAGTGGCTTAAGAGAATGTTTCATCATAAAATTATTCAGTTATGACTGGGTTAGAAATGACTTTATGACTAGCGGTGGCAAAAGTTAGTTGGTGAACTACTTAGCTAACTGGAAATCATTCAAGTCTCTGATTTACTGAAATATACCCTTGACCCTATTGTAAAGATTCTGTAAATGGAGGAATAGGAAGGACACAGCCTCATTACAGCTTATTGTGAAGTGCCCAGTTGGTTAGTCAGGTCCAACTCTTTGGGGCCTCATGGACTGTAGCCCACCCGGCTCCTCTGCCCATGGAATTTTTCAGGCAAGAATACTGGAGTGGGGTGCCATTTCCTCCTCCAGGGGGTCTTCTCTACCTAAGGATCCAACCCAAATCTCTTGCATTTCCTGCCTTGACAGGCAGATTCTTTACCACCTGGAACTTAATCCCAATAGATATTTACAAAGTGTATAGAAGTTTAGAAACACACAGTTATACTCCCAGTATAGTATGAGGGTTTAGAATTAAGCTTTTAAATCCATCATTGGAATAGAGGTAGATATGTAGACCAATGGAACAGAATATATAGCCCAGAAATGAATAGGTCCACATATGGTGAATCTGCTTACATTAAAGTCATCAAGAATAGACAATGAGGAAAGGATTGTCTTTTCTAAAAATTGTTTTGGGGAAAACTGGAGAGACACATACAAAAGAGTGGAACTGGATCCCTATCTTACACCATACACAAAAATCAACTCAGAATGGATGGAAAATTTGAACACATCACCTGGAATTATAAAGCTCCTCGAAGAAAACATAGAGCGAAAGCTCCTTGTCATTTGCCTTGGCATTGATTTTTGGGGGGGATTAACAACAAAAGCAACTAATAAAAGAAAAATATTAATAAGCAAGTGGGACTACATCAATCTAAAAAAGCATCTGCACAGCACAGGAAACCAAGACTATCAACAAAATGAAAAGGGAATGTACAGAATAGCAAGAAATATTTGCAAATCATACATCTGATAAGTAGTTAATAAGTAAAATATAAGAAGAACTAATACAACTTAATAGCAAAGTAAATAAATAATCCAATTAAAAAATAAACAGTGAAACTATATAAACATATTTTCCAAAGAGAGCCTACAAATGGGCAACAAGTACATGGAAATGTGTTCAGTATCACTAAATACACAAAGAAAATTGTAATGAGATATCACCACACACATTAGAAAGGCTAACATCAAACAGACAAAGGCTAATAAGTTTTAGAGAGGATGTTGAGAAATGTGAAATTTTTGTGCATCAATTCTGGGAATGTAAATTAGTGCAGCCACTATGGAAAAAAGTCGAGTTTTCACAAAAAAATTTAAAAAAAAAAGAACTACCCTAGTATCCAACAATTCCAGATAACAGTGCTAGAGAAGACTCTTCAGAGTCCCTTGGACTGCAAGGAGATCAAACCAGTCAACCCTAAAGGAAATCAACCCTCAATATTATTGGATGGACTGATGCTAAGGCTGAAGTTCAAATACTTTGGCCACCTCATGTGAAGAGCAGACTCATTGGGAAAGACCCTGATGCTGGGAAGGATTGAGGGCAGGAGGAGAAGGGGGTGACAAAGGATGGGGTGGTTGGATAGCATCACCAACTCAATGGAGATGAGTTTGAGCAAACTCCAGGAGATAGTGGAGGACTGGGAAGCCTGCAGTCCATGGGGTTGCAAAGAGTTGAACATGACTGAGTGACTGAACAACAACTTAGCCACAAGAATGAAGGAACTCCTGCTATTTGTGACAACATCAACGGATCTTTAATGCATTGTGTTAAGTAAAAGAAGTGAAACAGAAAGACGAATACTCTGTGGTATCACTTTTATGCAAAATCTTAAAAAGTCAAACTCATAGAAATAAAGAGTATAAGTGTTGTTACTGGTGTGAGGCAGGGTGGAAGAAATAGGGAGAGGTTGGTGAAAAGGAGCAAACTTCCAGGTATAAAATGACTAAGGTCTGAGGATCTAATGTAAAACCATGAGTAATGTTGATAAAACCATATTGTATAATTGATACATCTAAAGAGAGTGTAACATAAATGTTCTCTCATATACATGATGACTATATGAGGTGATGATGTATTAATTAACTAGATGAAGGAATGGTTTCACATGGTATACATATGTCAAATGAGGAAGATGTACACATTGATATCTTACAGTTTTATATCATAACTCAGTGAAAGTGAAGTGAAGTTGCTCAGTCATGTCCGACTATTTGCGACCCCATGGACTGTAGCCTATCAGGCTTTGCCGTCCATGGGATTTTTCAGGCAAGAGTACTGGAGTGGGTTGCCATTTCCTTCTCCAGGGGATCTTCCCGACCCAGGGATGGAACCCAGGTCTCCTGCATTGTAGGCGGACGCTTTACCCTCTGAGCCACCAGGGAAGCCCTATAACTCAGTAAATCTATTAAAAAATAAAATAACAAAATAAAACAATAAGTCAAACTCCTAGGCATGTCTTTCTTTATTTAAGGCTTATTTTTAATTGAAGGATAATTGCTTTACAATATTGTGTTGGTTTCTGCCATACATCAACATGAATCAGTCATATACATATGTCTGATAGCTATACATATGTCATCTCCCTCTTAAACCTCCCTAAAACGCATGTCTTTTTTGATCAAACTAACAAATACCAAATCTCTTTGATACTTGCTGATACTTGATATCTGACAGATTTGTAGAAAGACCCTGATTCATAGGAAGGGAGTTACATGAATCATTTGCTGAAACGAGGAATCTAAGCTTATTCTAAATCTTACAGAGATTCATATTCCTCAACTAATTTTATGGTACTAGAATAGCAGTCTCATAAAACTTACTAAATTCAGCTGTGTTTCCAGAATGTAATACAAGTTGAAAGCATCTCAGTAACTCAAGAATGGTTTAGTATTAGAAATACATTAATAGCATTCAACATAATACTAACGAATTATAAAACATGTTCATATTAACAAGTGCAGAAAAATAGATCCATTCATGTTAGAAAACAACACAACATGCAAATATATACATCATTAGTCAAAATGTACCAAAGAAAACACTACAATAAATTAGCATTCTAGTAATATAAGAAAGTTTGCTTTAAAATTATCAAGCAGACAAGGCTCTCATTATTGGTGCTATATCAAATATACTATACATTGTAACTGGTGCTTTAACACAGACATTAAAGAATTAAAATAATTGAAAACCCACTTGGGCTTCTCTGGTGGCTCAGCTGGTGAATCAAAGAGTCTGCCTGCAATGCGGGAGACCTGGTCCCAATCCCTGGGTTGGGAAGATTCCCTGGAGAAGGGAAAGGCTACCCACTCCAGTATTCTGATCTGGAGAATTCTATGGACTCTATAGTCCATGTGGTCACAAAAAGTCCGACACGACTGAGTGACTTTCACTTTCTTTCACTTTCAAGCCTATCTGAGAATCTATGATTACATAAAAGAATTTCAAAAAGTAACATTAGTATCTGGCATATTCATGACACTTCCACAAGTTTGCTATATTTAAGATCAGTATCCAAAAAGAAATTACAATTCCACAAATGAGAATCATAAGGGCATAAATCCATATTGGATTTATGGATTTATGGAGGTTGGCTACCTCCAGAAAATCTAGATGCCCGTCATGGAGGACTCTTTTCAGCTTCCTTTCCCATCCCCCTCTATCTAACTTCCTCTGTAACCCCATTGGGATCTTGAAAGCTATACTGCCTACACTCACTCTATATCCTGAATATTTCCATCTTCTACTAGAACCCCCATTCCTAAGACATGGCTACGCTTATTTGTGCAACCCATAGTGTACTATCCAGTTCCTGTGACAAGGTTTGGAAAATCGTATGGTTTAGATTTCTTTGAAACAGGTAAGTTTTACTTCAGTGTAACCAGTCCGACCCTACATAAAGTGGTTTATTTGGTCTGATAAGGACTCTGGAATAAAATTCCCCCAGTGATTCTGATTGAGGTAGACTGGCATGAGCATTTTCAATGATGCCCTTATGCCCAGTGGCATAAATAGCATGCCATTTCCTTCTCCAGGGGATCTTCCTGACCCAGGAATCGAACCCGGATCTCCCGCATTGCAGGCAGGTACTTTACCCTCTAAGCCACCAGGGAAGTCAAGGGCATAAAGGAAACTTTTAAAAAATATTTGCCTTATAACCAAAAACATTTACAGATACTCAAGATAAAATGTATGTTGTCACCCTGTTTATTTAACTTATATGCAGAGTACATCATGAGAAATGCTGGGCTGGAAGAAGCACAAGCTGGAATCAAGATTGCTGGGAGAAATCCATCCTAAAGGAGATAAATCCTGGGTGTTCATTGGAAGGACTGATGTTGAAGCTGAAACTCCAATACTTTGGTCACCTGATGCGAAGAGTTGACTCATTGGAAAAGACCCTGATGCTGGGAGGGATTGAGGGCAGGAGAAGGGGACAACAGAGGATGAGATGGCTGGATGGCATCATCAACTCGATGGACATGACTTTGAGTAATCTCCGGGAGTTGGTGATGGATAGGGAGGCCTGGGGTACTGCGATTCATGGGGTCGCAAAGAGTCGGACATGACTGAGCGACTGAACTGAACTGAAGATAAAATTAACAAAATATTTCGTGAATTTGCACTGGCGCCCTTGGCGTTCTGGGAAAGACGTGTCTTCTTAATTCATGGCATGGATTCCTTGGCGGTCAGTTGCAAAACGCGTCGCTACCAATGGTGTTTGGCCCCTTTAAAGGCGGCGACTCACTGCTCTGGCATGGCTTGGGAGAGGTCATTCCCTGGCGCCATATGAGGTGGACGAAGGCCTTTTCTCCTGGCAACTGGGAACTACAAGACCCAGAGTGCCCAGCGTCAAAGGCGACGCTGCTGAGGCAATGATGGCGCAGAAAAAAGCTATTTCCGCTGGGGAACAATCCTAAGGGGCGGGACTTCTGGCCTCCTCCTTAAGGTGGACATTTTAACTCCGCCGGTTCTGTTCTGTATGAGAGGGCTGGCAGGACCCGAGGGACGGGAACAGGAAGGTCCGAGAGGGGGTACTGTCGTTGCTGCAAAGGGACGGGTCTGAACCTCGGCGACACCGCCTGGGGTCCGCCGCTCCCGGGTCTCTCCGCCTCTCCTAGCCCCGCTACCCCCAGAGTCCGATGGCGGCGGCGGCGGCGGCGCTGAGGGAGCAGCCTCAGGTAAATGCTCGTCCTCCGGGCCCTCACCGCCTTCATCCCATCATACCATAAAGCCCCGCGCGGCGGCTGCTCACGTGGGCGCAGCCCAGGTCGGGGCTCCAGGATGTACAGGCGGTGCTGTTTGGGGCCCTGCGTCTGACAGACAGCGTGATGACGCAAGGGAGATGGGGTCTGCCGGAGGGGCCGGTAGGTGCAGAGGCTTGGAAGTCGGACTGAGGCAGGAGAATTCCGGAAACCTAGCATCAGCCTTCTGCTTACCGGAAAGAAGAATGTTAGCGCAGTCAGGCCCGGGGTAGTGCGTTATTGGGATGTAATCACCAAGAGCTGTTTAAAGGAAAAACAGGGTGGAGAGGGTTGATGAGGACATCGAGGTCCTGGGAGGTTGAATCTTTGTTCAGCGCCCCACAGCTGGTAAGAGGCAGCACTGAGCATTGAGCCCCAGAGGTTACAAGCCTGAGGTAAGCTGGCTTCCATGGCCAGGCAGGAGTACAGACGGTGAACGGTGGAATCCCACATTGGACGCATTCCTTCCTCTTCACACAATTCTCAGGGTTAAAGAAGTGCTTATGGAACCTGAACAGGGAGGTAGGGGGTGTCCCGTTGCCTCACTCGCCCGCTGTCGCTCCCATGTTCCCTGGAGTTGTCGCCCCGATATGTTTAATGGGCTTCCTTGGTGGCTCAGCGTAGAGAATCTACCTGCAATGTAGGAGATACAGGAGACGCGGGTTTGATCCCTGGGTTGGGAAGATCCCCTGGAGGAGGGCATGGCAACCCACGGTATCCTTGCCTGGAGAATCCCAGGGACAGAGGATCCTGTTAGGATGGGGTTTCAGAGAGTCAGGCACGACTAAAGCGATTTAGCACACACTCACACAGGAGATGCTTAATGTCCTTTATCTCCTCCTTGAGTCCGAGGTTCCTGAAAAACGCCAAGCCTACCGTCCTAAGTCCATGCTAGAGGTTATATAGAGAGGTGTTCCCATTTCTGGCAGTCATGGTAAACGTGTGTAAGGTCAACCTAACCCAAGATGTGCAAATGCCTAGATTTAAAACTGAGCTCAGGAATATTCAGGACCCACAGGTCTCCTCTCTTTTGGGTAGGAATAAATAGCAGGTGGGTTGGTGTCAGGAGAGGAACAACTGCCTGAGATGTCAATTTTTGTGTTCTAGAGGAAACTAGAAGTTTGGGTCGTGGGATGGAGGTGATGTGATTAAGGTTTCATTTGGCTTTAGAGTGGAAAACTGTGGGCTTGAGAGAGGAAGAAGGACCATCATTGTGGAGGTTACTACCATAGCCCAGGTGAGGGTTAATGGAGCAGGGGCATGCCTTGGGAAATGTGGCTGTATTCTGGCTGCATGTTTTTATTTTTATTTTTTTGCCATCCCATGCAGCATGTGGGATCTTAGTTCTGCAATCCGTGATCTTGCATGTTCCTCCTGTGCTGGAAGCACAGAGTGTTAATGACTGGACCACCAGGGAAGTCCCTGGCTGCATGTTTTTAGAGGAGGCAGCTAGATTTTGTAAAGTGGGTGGTGAGGGAATGAAACGCAGGTACCAGAGATGAGCCCTGGCTTTGCAGCTGTAGAGATGGAAGCTGCATCAGTGGAGATAGCAGGTTGGTAGTAGGTGTAATATTCATTGTTTATCTGGAGCTTTGTTTTAACCATGTTAAGAATCAGATATTTTAGACACCAATGAGTGGAGGCATCAAATGAACATCTGATGTACAAGCTTGGAATTCTTGAGAGTGATTCAGGTTAGAGACATCTAAAATGTAACTACAGTGTAGACCAAACTGAATGACCTGTGTCTCAACATTTGGAAGAGGCAAGCTTCAGGTTGTGGTGCAGATCTTTTAGGGAGGAGGTATGGAAGAAGCGGGCAGAGGATTGGGTTTCTTGCTTGCTTCCATGTGTGATGGTGTCGTTTACTTCATAAATGTAAGTAAATGGCCAGGAAGTTTTGCTGTATGAGACAGGATAGTCTGGCAGGCAGCCAAAGCTTCCAAGAGAAGAGTTAACATGAGGTGGATGTAGAAGCAAGGGATAATTCATCCATATGGCACTCAGGCCAGAACTGGTACTTCTTTACCACTTTATCAGCTCACCAAGTTTTGTGAGAACTTTGGTGGTGCCTGGCGTGTTTCATTCAACCTAGTCATATGGCCACGAGCAATAAGGTCCTCTGTAAGAATCACTAGGCTTGGGGTAGGCAAGTAATGGGGCTGGAGTTTGAATGAGGGTAAGGGAACAGAGAAAGGTTGTCATTGCTGACTTACATCAAGGACCGCACAGAAGTACCATGGGACTATGTGTATCTGAGATCCACACACGGTTCTGTTGTTTTAAATCTGAGACAAGGATCAGAGTCAGCATGAGTAAGGCCCTTATAGATGATTTCTGATGCTGCCTTTGGGAATTGTTGAGAGTTCTGTAGTCATATTGGGTTCTGTTTGATTTTGCCATTTGTATTGTGGATACTGCCTGCCAAGTTGTGGTATAAGGCCTAAGTTCAATGTGATGTGCTTCTTTGACATTTGGTGAAACTTGGGTGCCTTCAAATGACCTGAGTGCAAGTTCCTCTCCTCACAGTGTTCCTGTGGATAACGTCTCTTAGCCTAACAACCATTTTTACAAAGGAAACCAGATACTTCTAGGTAGCACTAGCCCTCAGAATTATTCAAATAAGGCAGTCACATCCTCCTTGGAGCATCCAAACTCCTTCATCCCACAAAGATTCCTTTACACAGATCCTGATTGTGTTGTTTTTTTTTTAGAACTACTCCCTGTGGGCCTTTGTGGTGAGTGGTGAGTTTATGTGATTAATAAGCTACTGTCAGTTGCATTTGTCCAGTCTCAGGTGTCATGTGTTAGATCACCATCATAGCCCTATGCTGGGGTTAGGAGAAAGTCACTTAAATACAGATAAGGTGTGGGAAGGGTAAGGAGATGTCTGTGGTGTGGGAGAGTGAGGTTTTGGTGGCCATGGTCATGTATGGTTATGGGATACAGAGACTGAGGATGTGCAACCCAAGGAGTGATGTGTGCGTGAAGAGGGAGCATGTCTGATGCTGCTAACATGTCCAGGGCAATGCCCATACCAGGGAAAATTGCTTGTCAGCAGTGGGTGGATCCCTCTATGCCAGGCCTATAGTTGAGATATATGTTCATCCACCTGCCTCTTGTTCCTGGTGGTTATGCCTAGTGATCAATGAGCCTGTGGGGAGACAACCACACCAAGGTGCCAGGGTGTGATTGCTTCTCTGAATTGGAAGGGCTGGGTGATAGATAGTCAAAGGGTAGATGTGTGGGGAAATGGACTGCAGCTCTTCAGAAGTGTACTGTTTGTTGTTTCATCTGTCACCATCATGGCAGGTCAGTGTGAACTTTGAAGATGTAGCTGTGACCTTTTCCTGGGAGGAATGGGATCTCCTTGATGAGCCTCAGAGATGCCTGTACCGTGATGTGATGCTGGAGAACTTGGCACTTATAACCTCCCTGGGTAAGAACCTTAAACCTTTCCTCATGACCTGAGCTAGTCTCTGCACTTTCCTTTTCCCCAGAGACAAGCTTGTCCTTCTCATGTCAGGACCATGATCACTGCCTTTTTTTTCCCCAGTACTCTAGGTTGGTGCTGTGGTTGGTTGGGCTGAGGTATTTGCACTGCCATCTGTTTTCCTTGAAGAGTTCCCACATCTGCTACCCTGCAGCCTCCCCTGGAAGGATCCAGTGTCAGGAATCTTCCATTCAGCCTAATATATCCCACCATACTTGCCCTCTTCCTACTGGGTGACATCCAGATGCAAGTTATCTGTGCTCCTCAGGTTCTACTTCTTTCTTCTCATAAACATTTCCTTGTAACTGCCTTTGCTGGGAATTAATTCTCTGGTGTAGACCATGCACTTCTTGCAAGAACCTTTCCAAAGTTCTCTTAATAGTATTTAAATGTTTTCCTCTGGTTTATGATGTGATGAATATGGGTCAGCTTCTCCTGTGTGGTGTCGTTCCCCTTGTATTTGCATCATCCAGGTCCCATACACTTGTTCATTTTGGAAGTGGAGTGGGGAGCTCTTATTTGTCCACAAGCTGGATATGAATTTCAACTCAACCAGGTAGGCCCAGAGGGCTGCTGTACAGTATCACCCTGTGGGAGTGCATGATGCTAGTTCAAGTGATACCAGGAATTTGTTCTGTTCGACTTCAATTTTGATGGCTATTTCCAGGACCACACCTTATTTCTCCTTTTTTTTTTTTTCCTCCATTCTTAATAGTGCTGACTTAATTCTGCATTGTGGTTCTTCTACTTGTAGTCCAACCTGTGGCTAATCCTTATATCTCTGAATCTCTGTATCACCCATTTTCCTCCCTGCTTTATCTGTTCATTCTGTAACATTGGCCCATATATTTTCTATAATCAAACATATACCCATTCTTAAAATGTTCCTGACCAAAATCTACTTTTTTGCAGTCCTTTTTTCTTGGCTCTGGAAATGCTCATCTACATTGCAGTCATGTGTTACCAGCAGACACAGTCCTGCTGATGTTGTTTGTAACTAATTTATATTTTTTCCTTTTTTTTTTGTAATGGCTGCACTGGGTCTTCATTGTGGCACATGGGCTTCTCTAGGTTGCAGCTCATGGCCTTGGATGCCTGTGGCTTGTGGGATCTTAGTTTCCAAACTAGGGATCAAACCCATGTCCTCTGCATTGGAACGCAGATTCTTTACCACTTGACCACCAGGGAAGTCTCTGTAACTGATTTTTTAACTGTCAATAATTAAGTAATTTTTCACCCTGCTTTTCCTCTCTATGGCACATCACATGGTTATCTTTTTTCTCATGTGGTCTTCCCCCCATCCTGTGGCCTTTATAGCCCAGTATTGCTCATGATATTGTCATCAAGAAGCCAACTCCCTGTTCTTGTAAATAATCACACAGACTTATTCATGAGTTTATCAGACACACACTGATGTGTGGGCTTCCCCCTGCCCTACTAAAGTCAACATGTGCTTCATCAACATTTCTTGCTTTTAGGTTGTTGCCATGAAGTGGAGACCAAGAAGACTTCTTTTGAGCAAAATGTTTATTTTCAAAGAATGTCACAGATCAGGACTCCCAAGGCAGATCTATCCTCCAAAAAGGCCCACCCCTGTGAACTATGTGTCCAAATATTGACAGACTTTCTATACTTGGGTCAATGTCAAGGAATACATTCAAAGCAGAAATTACATAGGTCTGGGAAACAGTTGTATGTCAGCACAAACCTTCATCAGCATCAGAAGCAGTGCATCGGGGAGAAACTCTTCAGAAGAGATGTGGATAGAACTTCATTTGTGATGAACTGCAAATTCCATGTGTCAGGAAAGTCATTAGTTTTCAGGGTGGTTGAGAAGGACTTCTTGACCAGGTCTCAATTTCTCCAGCAATGGGCTACTGACACCTGGGAGAGGTCAAGCAGAACTGAGTGTGAGACAGCCTTTCAGAGGGGAAAAACTTATCCTAACTGGGGAGAAGTTAGCAAGAAGTCCCACCTCATTGTATACCAGAGAGTTCACACCAGGGAAAAGCCATATAAATGCAGTGAAAGTGGGAAGTCATTTAGCCGAAACTCTACGCTCCTTCAACATCAGAGAATCCACACTGGAGAAAGGCCTTATGAGTGCAGTGAATGCGTGAAAACTTTTAATCAACGTTCTGCTCTTCATCAGCATCAGAGACTTCACACTGGTTCAAGGCCTTATAAGTGCACTGATTGTGGGAAATCCTTTGCCGATAATTCCACCTTCATTAAACACAGGAGAATTCACACTGGAGAAAGGCCTTATGAGTGCAGCAAATGTGGGAAAGCATTTTCCCAAAGTTCTTCACTCCTGCGACATCAGAGTGTTCACACTGGGGAAAGGCCTTATGAATGTGGAGAGTGTGGAAAATCCTTTAGGCAAAAGCCCAACCTTATTCAACATTGGAGAATTCACACTAGAGAAAGACCTTTTAAATGTGAGAAATTATTTAGCAACAAGTCCCATCTCACTGAACACCAAAGAGTTCACACTAGAGAAAGGCCATATGAGTGTGGGGAATGTAAGAAATTCTTTAGCAAGAGGTCCCACCTTATTATACACCAGAGAGTTCACACCGGGGAAAGGCCATATAAATGCAATGAATGCGGGAAATCATTTAGCCAGAACTCTACGCTCCTTCAACATCAGAGAATCCACACTGGAGAAAGGCCTTATGAGTGCAGTGACTGTGGGAAAACTTTTAATCAACGTTCTGCTCTTCATCAGCATCAGAGACTTCACACTGGTTCAAGGCCTTATAAGTGCACTGATTGTGGGAAATCCTTTGCCGATAATTCCACCTTCATTAAACACAGGAGAATTCACACTGGAGAAAGGCCTTATGAGTGCAGCAAATGTGGGAAAGCATTTTCCCAAAGTTCTTCACTCCTTCGACATTGGAGAGTGCATGCTGGAGAAAGGCCTTATGAATGTGGAGAGTGTGGAAAATCATTTAGGCAAAGTTTCCCAAAGTTCTTCACTCCTTCGACATCACAGAGTTCATTGGAGAAAAATCTTACAAGTAAAGAAAATTTAAGAAGCTGGTTAGCCCAAACTGTTTTTCAACATCAGAGAACTCACACTGGATCAAAGCCATGTATGAGTGCCATGAATGTTGGAAGTACTTTGCAAAAAGCTTCAGATTCATTAAACACTTGAGTGTTCATACTGCAGAAAGGCATTATATTGTAGGAAATGTTTGAATTCCTTTACCTACAACTCTAGTCTCATAGAACACCATAATGTTCACACTGGATAATAGCCTTGCGGATGTGACTAATGTGGGAATTTTTTTTTTTTATCTGAAACTCTAGCCTCATTACATACTGGAGAGTTCACAAACGTCACTCTTATTTCATTGAATACCACAAAGTTCAGAAATGAGTTGTACAGGGATGAATTATTGGTCAGTATAACACTGGGGAGATCCCTTATGAGGGTGTTGACCTCATACATGCACTTATATTCCAGGTTTATGGGAGCTTCTGTTGTATGGAAGGTGTTCATAATGTACATTTTTGAACCACCCTGAGTCCAGGGAAGAACACTTTGATGTTGTCCCATTTATGGGAGCCTTTGTAATAAGTCTGAGCACTCTTTCCTTTCTAATTCTTTTGATGGGTTACATCTCTGAGTTGACCTATTTTTGTCCTAGGCTACTCTGCTGGTGACTTGCCAACGGAGCCTACTTTTCTCAGTGTCTATTGTGACTCCTGTGATGAGATTTTCCTCCCCTTCATGCCTCAAGCCCAGGAATAGTCTGCATCCCATTGTACTGGTTTGTGTGAAAAATGAAGACCTTACTCTTTTTTTTTTAACAGCTCAGCTTTTTATTGAATATGTTACTAAAGAGGTTTAGTAAAAAAGGCCAAAGCCCATGTCATCATCAGATTCTTCTTTCTTTGCTTTTACTTTCTTCTCCTCAGCTGGGGCAGCAGTGGTGGATGGGGCAAGACCTCCTGCTGGTGCAGCACTAGCTGCTGGGGCAGGTCCACCAGCCCCCACATTGCAGATGAGGCTTCTGATGTTGACATTGGCCAAAGCCTTTGCAAACAAGCCTGGCCAGAAAGGCTCCACATTTACACTGGCTGCTTTAATGAGGGCATTGATTTTATCCTCCATGACCATGCAGAATGAGGGCAGAGTAGATGCAGGTGAGCTCTGAGATGGAGGCCATGGTGAGGACGAGTGCTAGATGGGGGCTGCCAGGCACGGTGCTAGTCACCGGATGAAGTGAGGGCCTCATCCCCAAATGGCAGCTTCCTCAGAAGAACCGAGCACCTTAGCAGCAGAGGAGGAAAAAGCAAGACCTTACTCTTTAAGTCCCTTCAATCTTGGGATTTTATTCACTGTGGTGACTTGAAAACAACTGGGTTCTAGCAGCAATCAGGGTTGAAAAGCTTTTTTGTGGAATTGCACGCTCTGTGCCTCAGAGAGAACAGTATGCTGTGAGTGTACCTCTCTCTAGTTTTGTCCTAGTTGCCATTGCTGCCCAGGGCCTCCAAGAAAAGACTGCAGGGATTTGTGGTTCTTTTTTGCAGCCTGGATGCATTGGTATTTTGTTGGTTCAGATGTCAGTCTTTAGATGGGCAGTTGTGATACCTTTGCTGCTTCCTAAATCAAGGAAATTTTCTTGTTCACGGAGGTTATGGATTATGTCCAGTCAGTAAGAGAAGACTGTTCCCTAGGTCCTGCAGTGGAGCCATGTATCCTCATGTCTAGAATTCGAGATAGTGGCAGCATAGATTATACAGTCGTACAGGCAGGGGGAATCACCTGTTAAAGGAACACTGGATCTGTAGGGAGGGGAAAAGACTGCCACAAGTTTGTGGAAATGTGCCTGTACTGAAGGGGCCTCTGCAGTATTCCAGTTACTAGCTGTGAAGGATGAGCCAGTGCAGAAATTGTCATGGCATCCAGAACTATGTCTTGTATAGGGAGGCTGTTGTGAGATGAAAAAATTATCAGTGGTTTTGTGCCGGGGTCCAGCCCCAGCAGGATCCAGGGGAACCCTCAGGATGAACAGCGTCGGCGAGAGAGAGACACGTAGGACCAGCCTTGATAGGGCCAAGTCTGCTAGGGAGAGAGAGAGAGAGAGAAAGAAAGAGACCAGACCAGGAATATGCAGCAGAGTCTGGCAGTTGCTTTATTTTTCACTGTAGCCTTTATACCCTAAGTTGGTACATTTCTAAGGGGCAGATAAGCATACAGACTTAGTTTAACATTATATCAGCTTGTCCTTCACGAAACCAGGTGTGCTCTGTATATTTTTGTTTATGAGAGTCTTTTCCCATAGATTTTTTGTACATTATCTTCTGGCCTTGAGGTTAGCAGAAAACAGAAAATTGGCAGTCTCATGGTACAGCAAGTTGTAACATAATAGACATACAATCCTGTTGACATAAAAGTCAGTCTTTTTGCAGAAACTCTCAGCTAAATTTATCTAAAAAGTTTAACACACAAAGACTCTGTGGCTCTGGTGAGGCAGCCCCTGATTAGCGCTCTTGGTTAAAATTAACAATTATCTTATTGTTTTTACACTAGGGCTAAACTCTTATTTTACTATATCTTTAACTGTATTAACAATAGTGTCCACTGCACAACCTCAGCACATTAACATCAATCAAACGTTGATCTAATAACAACTTTTAAAACAATATTTTTTGTATTCTCTAATAGGGCTTCTTCACCCTCAAAGGGCTCTGTGCCTATTAGGGCCTTTTTTATGGTTAATCTCTATATATAGTATCTTTTGGCTTTCAGGCCTGTTGACAATTTATGGTTTGCACCTGGTGCAACTTTAAGCAACTTCAGTAGCCGACCCTGTCTTTCTTATAATTAATCTATTTTCTTTCTAAGAAGCGTCATCTCTATGGGAACTAGATAGGATTACATTTTCACAGAACAGAAATGCAAAGGATTGCAAAAACAGCAGATATGGCACAAAATAGGCTCTTAGTCCAAAAGTTAATTACCTGCAAGAAGTCACCAGCTAATCTCTATCTAAACTATTTTCTATTAGGCGTATATGCGGCTATAATATTTGTGGGGCTTTTTTCACCCCGCAAAGGGGCCTATGCTTAATAGTTTCTTTTGTTAGCGTACTATGTTTAGGATGTTTAGAACAATCATGAGCATTTTGTGCAATAAGAGCACACATTTATCAAACAAGCCAGAATGCCAGCAAAAGGGTTTGAATTGAAGCATTTCCTTCATCCCTGGCCACTTCATAGGGTACCAGCGTCCAGGAGATTTATTAGTTAGGGTTTTAAGTTGGTCCTCACTCAGTGAAAGAGGAGCAGGAGAGCTCTCGGCAGGCAACACAAGAATCCGCAGCAGGGCAAACAAGAACAACAGCAGAAAAGGGGGGAGGATATAGGGTAGGGTAGAGGCCGAGGCCAACCTGGAGGGTCCCTTATCCTAGACGGCCTTGCCTGTCAGGTATTTTCCTCATGATCTCGTCATGGATGGGGTCTCGGATGGCCTTGCCTGCCCGGTATTTTCTTCATGACCTCGTCATGGGCGGTACCTCCCATAATGGCTCCCGACAGTTTTGTAGTGTCTATGTGATTTCACTTCAGATGTGTTGCTGTGCAGGAAAATGAGGATAGTGAGGATGTGCTATCCCCACTGTAGACCACCCTGCATTCCTATTGAATTTTGGGGGGATTTCCTAGCAATTCAGTAGTTAGGGTTTGGCACTTTCACTGTTGAGGGCTTGGGTTCAGTCTCTGGTACAAGCTGCAACCAAAAAAAAAATATTAAAAAATTCTTTGGGGAAGTTTCTGTTTTTTTCCTAACAAAAAAAGATGGTGAAACAGCAAAAACTTATGTTGGAATTTTATTCATTTTTCAGTGATGTGACCTCTCTGCTATAAAAATAATTGTTCTTTAATGTGGGAGTATTTCATAAACACTTTGTGTACTGTACACAATGCAGTAGCCACATACAGCATATACTTTTAAAGTTTAGTCATTAATATTCTTGCTCACTTAAAAAAATTTTTTATTATAGTATGTGCCAGTCTATGCTGTACAGCACAGTGACTCAGTTATATGCATATATACATTCTTTTTTTTTAAAATATTCTTTTCCACTATGGTTTATCACAGAGTATTCAATATAGTTCCGTGACCTTGTTTCTTGATTAGTTCTTAAATCTAGATACTCAACATTTTTAAGCCATGATTTGTAGCTCTGAATAAATAGGCTTTGAGTGTTCTCATTTGGTTGGCCATCTTTATTTCCACAAGTCTAGGTAAGTGTAGTCAAAATTCTATGTTATGAATTGATTTGAAATAGTTTTTGACTATGTGATTATACAAGTATTCACTTTATACAGCATTTAGTTTGTTGTATTTCATTTTCCATTTTAGGTTATTGACATTTTAGCAACAAATGGATCTAAGATGATGCCTTAACCAACATCTTTCAAGGAGGCATTGTTAGTCAAAATTGCATTTGGAAGCTTCATCACACCATGCATGGAAAGTGGTCCATTGGTTAATCAGAACTTTCTTTTGCTTGTGAGTAAACAATACTGTAGGATCCACTTAGGGGCACTTGGCTATAGATAATTTATGAATAAGTTAAAGCTTTCTCACTGGTGAAACCACCTAAATCCTGCCCCCTTTGTGTTACTTGCATCCCACCTTTCTTTTCTTTTCCTCTTCTCTGATAAGCTGGTTGAAGTAGCTCAGTGTCCTTTTTGTGTGTGTGTGCTGAACCATGTGGCTAGCTAGATCTTAGTTCCTTGACCAGGGATCAAACCTGTGCCCCCTGCAGTGGAAGCAAGTCTTAATCACTGGACCACCAGGGAAATGCCACTCAGTGTCCCCTGAATTTGCAATTTCCACATGGAGGAAACCCTCCATGTACATTCAGCATGGTTGTGTTCAAATCTCTGGCATTGTCAAAGACTTCCTAAATCCCAGGTTGGAAAAGTTTATTAGAACATTCATTTCTCTTCTGTGTGCACACAGTCCAGGCAACTTGTGACTGAGACAAGAAAAACAACATTGGTTGAAAAATCTTAGACCTTTCCTGAAAAGGGTTTGAATATTAATAAATCTTGTAGACTTTAAAGGTTAAAAATAATACAAACCCCCCTTTAAAAAAAGTTTTTAAAAAGGACACTAGAAAATGTAAGAAATTATACTAAGCTAGTAAAGGAAAGATAAATATTAGGCTTATAATGGTTTGGATGGAGTCAGCACATTACATTGCTAAACATAATCTTGCTCAAAGTTGTTTTCTCAAAGAAAAGTTTAAAAGGTATAATTTTTAATAATGTTTTCCCCTTATAGGTTACCAGGTGAGAAGAAACAGGAGACTGTCAGAGCTTTTACATAATTTGAAGTGTCTTTAAGCATTTGATTTGTGTATATAGATATTTATAAATTATATTTTTGAAAGTTTCTACAGTAGCCCTACCAGGATGACTTTTTGAACAAATAACACTTCATAATTTTAATTTTAAAACAAAAACAACATTTTCTACCATGGAAAAAATATTATCACATTATTGTAATTTATAAAGACTAAAATTTAGTATCTAAAGATTTGAAATTTATGAATATACTCCACTGGGTTTATGGGTCAGCTAACTTGTTAATATTTCCACAAATAATTATATCTGCTCAGTTCAGCATCTTAATGAGAAGTGCCCTTCATTCTCTTTCCACCCTTTATCTCAGCTTCCTGAATGCTCACACCCCTTCACATACTTGTCCTTCATATGTACTTTTCTCTCTCTGGAATATTCTTCCCAACACTCTACACTTAGTAAATCACAAAAAAATAATCATTGCAAACATTTAAAAAATAGCTTCAGAGGATTTTCCCAGAGACTTTAGGTAAAATTCACTGGAGTGGTGGTATGGCTGTTTCTCCTTGTCCTGAGCTATGTAAGAGGTGTAAGGACAATGCTTTCCTCCCAGAGGAAATAAATGAACCATAGTTGATCAGATGTTTTACACCTGGTTTGTGCTTATGATGAATGGCATCTGTCATTATTCCTGTTTTCTTGCCAGAAAAAAATCCCATGGACAGAGGAGCCTGGCTTAGTGACTAAACAGCAACAACAATAGAACCTTTCATCTTGAGCTTCCCTGATGGCTTAGTGGTAAAGGATCCTAATGTGATGCAAGAGACTTGGGTTGAGAAGACCCCTTGGAGAAGGAAATGGCAACCCATTCCACTATTCTTGCCTGGGAAATCCCAGGGACAGAGGAACCTGGTGGGCTACATTCCATGAAGTATCAAAAGGGTCGGACATGACTTTCTGACTTAACTTAGATCTTGAGGTACAAAGACATTATGCAGTAGTTGCAGAATGTGAGCTCAGTAGTTGTGGTGCACAGGTTTACTTTCACTGAGGCACATGGAATCTTCCCAGACCAGGGATCGAACCTGTGTCTCCTGCATTGCTAGGTGGATTCTTTTTTTTTTTGGTAGGTGGATTCTTAACCACTGCTCCACCAGGTAAGTCCCAAGAACCCTTACATTTTAAAAACAGTCTGAAGAGTTTATACATTAAAATACATGCTATCTGGGATTCAGTTCACTTCAGTCGCTCAGTCGTGTCCGACTCTTTGCAACCCCATGAACCGCAGCATGCCAGGCCTCCCTGTCCATCACCAACTCCCGGAGTTTATCCAAACTCATGTCCATTGAGTCAGTGATGCTATCCAAGCATCTCATCCTCTGTCGTCCCCTTTACAGGTGAAATAATATAGTAAGGTGCATGGGGTAGATGAAACGACCAACCATGAAATAGCAAATAGTGCTGAAATATTGCAAAACACTGCAGCCATTGTCGCATGTCAAAATGGCATTTGTTTTGTTCTCTTTTTTGAAATTGACATCAGATTCGGAAAGGAATTGAATATATGTGAGAATATGAAGTAAGATAAATAGATGAAAGTATTGCTCAATGAATTGGACAGAGTCAATTTGGTTCAGTTCAGTCGCTCAGTTGTGTCTGACTCTGCAACCCCATGGATGGCAGTGTGCCTGGCCTCCCTGTCCATCACCGACTCCTGGAGTTTACCCAAACTCATGTCCATTGAGTCAGTGATGCCATCCAACCATCTCATCTTCTGTCATCTCCTTCTCCCGCCTTCAATCTTCCCCAGCATCAGGGTCTTTTCAAACGAGTCACCTGTTCACATCAGGTGGCCAAAGTACTGGAGCTTCAGCATCAGTCCTTCCAATGAATATTCAGGACTGATCTTCTTTAGGATGGACTGGTTGCATCTCCTTGCAGTCCAAGGGACTCTCAAGAGTCTTTTCCAACACCACAGTTCAAAAGCATCCATTCTTCAGTGTTCAGCTTTCTTTATAGTCCCAACTCTCACACCCATACATGACTACTGGAAAAACCATAGCCTTGACTAGATGGACCTTTGTTGGCAAAGTAATGTCTCTGCTTTTTAGCATGCTGTCTAGGTTGGTCATAACTTTTCTTCCAAGGAGTAAGCGTCTTTTAATTTCATGGCTGCAGTCATCATCTGCAGTGATTTTGGAGCCCTCCAAAATAAAGTCTGCCTCTGTTTCCACTGTTTCCCCATCTACTTGCCATGAAGTGATGGGACCGATGCCATGATCTTAGTTTTCTGAATGTTGAGTTTTAAGCCAACTTTTTCCACTCTCCTCTTTCATCAAGAGGCTCTTTAGTTCTTCTTCACTTTCTGCCATAAGGGTGGTGTCATCTGCATATCTGATGTTATTGATATTTCTCCCAGCAACTATAAAGGCAGGATTTCTGTTGTCTTGGGAATCGTTGTCAGAGACCTATCTTTGTATTCCTTCCTCAAGGTGGCGCAGCATCCTTTTCCTTATCTACACTTTTGTGTACTTGTCTATATCAAACAGATGTACAGTGCACTATTGTTTATTAGCTTCAGTTACCAGTGCCTCCATTCTGTGTCTAAGTGACTCGGCTTAGGTCATTTGGGTTTTTTGTTTGGTTGGACGTGCTGTGAGATTTGTGGGACCTTAGTTCCCTCATCAGGGATTGAATCACGCCTCCTGCCGTGAAAGGGAGGAGTATTAATCACTGGACCGCCTGGGAAGTTCGGGGATGCATTTGGATTGATGGATTTGAGAGCATCTGGAAAGGTACTCGTAGCCTCTAGGAACACGCTGAGCTTCGAAGAATTTGAAAAACTGTCTCCAAACACTTGGGTGATCAGTTACAGATAGTAATCCTCAAACATCTGAATGCATTCTCTTTAAGAAGCAACGCCCCACCTCAGTCTCTGGACTTAGGTTGTTATTTTAGCAAACCTCACAGTGTAGCTTCGCCTTTTCTCCTGCACGTCAGGGATAACTCAAACGACCTTGGCTCGTGGATCTGTGGGAAATACATTACCCAGGCGGCTGTGCAATGGGTGGCTGCGACGATCAGCCAATTAAGACGAAAAGAAGCCGCATTTTCTTGTGAAGCAATAATGTCTGGGCGGGACTTCCGGTGGCGACGCTATGAGCGTTATTTTGAATGTGCTCGAGTTTTTTCATAATTCAAGCGCTTCGGTTACTCGTGCTGGGAAGCGGGGATGAGACTGAGAAGGTACCAGCTGCAGAGAGGCGGGTGTGAGGCCCGGTGACGCCGCCCAGGGTGTGCCGCGCCAAGACTGGGAGAGGCCCCGCCGGGCGGGGTACTGCAGCCGCTCCCGGTCCCGCTCCGCCCACAGAGTCCGATGGCGGCGGCACTAAGGGACCCGCCTCAGGTAAACGCTGGTCCCCGTGGGCCCTCACCGCCCTCACCCCACCAGACACTAAAGCCCCGAGCGTCGGGGGGCGTCGGGGGCGCCTGTTCACGTGCCCGCAGCCCAGTCCCCGGGATCCAGGCCGGTGAGGCCGACTTGGGTGGGGCTCTGTGTCTGTGAATGCGCGTGGGAGAGGGTGACGGGCGGAGGGACCTGCAGGCTCAGAGATTTAGAGGTGGTACTGATCAGGGACTTAGGTATAGCAATTCTCCACCCTCCTAGCAATTTCTGCTAGGAGCAAGTTGCAGCTAGGCCAGTCAAGGTTGCAGTGTTGCTGCGAGAAAGGTTGGCCATTTATGGAAACTTCCTGGCAGTCCAGTGGTTAGGATTCCGCCTCTCATGGCCGAGGGCCCCGGTTCAATCCCTGGTTGGGGAACTAAGATCTGACAAGTCCCACCGTGCGGCCAGAAAAAAGAAAGGACCGTTTATTTCATAGGTAATAGAGGGTTTGAATCCCAAGCGGGAAGTGATCGCATGCAGACCAAAATAGGCTCCCTCTGACTGCAGAAAAGAAAACAAACTAGGAGAGGGAGGAAGGAGACAGGAAGCACAGAGGTATTAATTGTAATCGCCTAGGTGTGTATTGATGGACCAGAGCGACTACCTTGGATGTGTGAAAAGTGATTGAATTCTGGATCAATTTTTTGAGAAGGTGTTATCGAAATCGCAAGTCCTTGTGCCCCACACACAGTCAGGCCCATCAATACTAAAACAGAGTTTGGAACAGAGGTTTATTGCAGATTTGTACAAGGAGATGGGTGGCTCATGCCCTATGAGCCCCAAAATTACTGAAAGCTTTCAGCAAGGCCCTTTAAAAGCAAAAGTTGAGGTATGGGCGTAGTTAGTTGTAGATTTCTCATGTCAGATCCTTTGATCTTGGCATCAGCTCATGGTCAGGTAAGGAAGTTCCTGTAAGTCTCTACCAGATGAATGTTATTCTTTGTCCTGACAAGAAAGGGCAAAGTCCCAAGGCACAACTTTCACCCCCCAATGTCCCAGTCCTAGCTAAGAGGAGGCAGATTGCAGTTGGCAGCTCCTTCAAGGCCAGGTCCCCAGACTTGCCCAGCTGTCATCCCTGAGGGAGCCAGGCACCCAACCCAACTGGCCCTCAGTCTCCTCAGTTCAGTTCAGTTGCTCAGTCGTGTCTGATTCTTTGCAACCCCATGGATTGCAGCACGCCGGGCTGCTCTGTTCATCACCAACTCCCAGAGCTTACTCAAATTCATGTCCATTGAGTCAGTGATGCCATCCAGGCATCTCCTCCTCTGTTTTCCCCTTTTCCTCCTGCCTTCAGTCTTTCCAGCATCAGGGTCTTTAACAGTGAGTCAGTCTTTCGCATCAGGTGGCCAAAGTATTGGAGTTTCAGCTTCAGCATCAGTCCTTCCAACAAATATTCAGGACTGATTTCCTTTAGGATTGACTGGTTTGATCTTCTTGCTATCTAAGGGACTCTCGAGTCTTCTCCCAACACCGCAGTTCAAAAGCATCAATTCTTCAGCACTCAGCTTTCTTTATAATCCAACTCAGACTCCTCAGGCTGCCCAAAACTGGGAAACCAATTCTCACAGACTGCAAACCATGCAAACAGCCACTGCTGTTACATCGCAGAGACAGGGATGGGAGAGAGGTTCACTACTGCCTCAAGGCCTGGGCCATGGCTAGTAGAGGGCCTTATGAGGGCCCTGAAGCCCTGCAGGACATAATCCCCAGCCTGTTTCCTGGACTCTTCAGGTGACCCGCTGGCCTAAGCATGGTTGCGCTGGAGGGTCTCCAGGAGAAGGCCTGAATCTCCCTCTTAGCTCACTCTCCACCTGATGATCACCACACCACTGACCCTTGACTGAATCACTTCCCTAATGGTCACTCATTGACAGTTGGTTGCTTGTGGGGAGGGTCCTCTGCAGCACTGACCAATGGCTGAGCAAGACTTGTTGCCTAGTTACAGGGTGTGGAGTAATGAGGCACAGCCATGGCTGCCTGCTAAGGGCTGTTCTCATCCTGTTCTGTTACAAAGGGACATATAAAATTGTGGGTGTTGTTGATGACAAGAGAAAAGCAATTGTAAGTGATGACCCTTGGGATTTTGGCCCTAGTAGACAAAAGGATGGAAGACCCATCAACTGGATGGGGACCTTAGCATCAGGTTAATTTTCCTTGGAAATATTATGAGTTTGTTTTGGCTCTCTGAAGAGTCTGAAATGTTTCAGAGAAGACTGAGTGTAGGCAACATGGGCATTTGACTAGGCAGGTCTGGAAAACTGGGGAACCTGTTCAGGAATGGAAATTTTCAAAAGTGATGACCATTGTGTGGACACAGGTGGAGCTGTGGATCACATTTTGGGGGGAATGCAGGTTATAGTGGCCATGATTATTAGTAGGTCAGAAAGACTAGGGTGTGTGCTAAGGAGTAGTTCTTTTGCTCAGGGTTTGTACGGCATTGCAAACCCAAGTGAAGTAGAGAAGTAGCAGTGGGACCCATGTAAAAGAGGTCAACTTGGCAGGTAGCCAAGGCTTCAGTGAGGTGAATGGAGTCTGAGATATGGCTGAGGAAACCCAGGAGTAATTGAGACAAGAAGGCAGTAAGGCTGGGGCTGCTTCTCATTTAGTACTATATGACTTCTCCAGAATGTTGCAATGAACTTTGACAGGATCTGGGATGTTTTAGTCTTGCTAGTGGATAAGGTCTGGGGCCGATGTCATTTGTGAGTCACTATGACTGGAGGGGAGATTTTTAGGGCTGGATTTTTTTTTACAAAGGTTGAGTGGAGAGAGGAGCGTTGTGGCTGTTGAAGGGGCAAAGCTGGCAGTAAAGAAGTTGAAGAGAGTTATGGGAATGTGAAAATCATGTGTGGTTTTAGGGTGGTGAATGTTGAAGGAAGGACTGGCAGCAGGTGGCAAGATCTTCTAAGCAGCATGTTGCTTAGTCTGGTGTCAGATCCATCAGAGGACTGGGGTTGTAGTGAATCTTCTTTTAATTTCTAAAGCAATCTCTGGATGCCAAGCACCAGGTGTGCATGTATGTTCAGGAAGAATTCTGTGGTGTGGTGCAGGGAGATGTCAGTGCTATGGAAGTGCAACTGTAGAGTCTGAAATTGTGAGAGAAGTGCTACCTACAGAATGATGTGCCCATTGAGAGGAAGTGTGAACTGATGGCCTCAGGTTCCTGATGTTGAGTATTTACAGGTGGAGCATGAGCTTATCTTTGGCTGTGTCTGGAATCCCACATTTTGGGAGACTCTAGGGGAATTGCTTGACTGGAGGGACAGGACATTGCACGCCAAGCCCAGAGTTTAGATGGCATCTGTGTGCACAAAATTCTGGAGAAGCCTTGTAGTACCGCTCCCCGCACCCTGCCCAGTTACTGCTGAGGGCTGAACACAGTGAGTAAAGCGGCTGGTGAAGAGAGAGAAGGCATCAGTGGCACCAGTGGAGGATGGGAATGGCATAGGTGTTTGGAGAGATGTGTTGTGGATTCTTAGAGAGAGAATGTTCAAGGTTTCATTTGTCCCCTTCACCACAGGGTAGTGTGACCTTTCCAGATGTTGCTGTGTACTTCTCCTGGGAGGAATGGAGGCTCCTTGATGAGGCTCAGAGACGCCTGTATCTGGATGTGATGCTGGAGAACTATGCACTTATATCCTCACTGGGTAAGACCTTCAGCCTCCCTACTGACCTGGGCTGGCCTCTGTATTCTGCCTCACGCCCCAGAAGGTGCTCTGTCCTCACATGTAGGCACTGCTTCCTTCCCCAGTGTTCTGGGTAGTTGTGGTAATTAGGGCTGGGGTGTTTGCACTGCCCTTTTTTCTCCTCTACAGCCCTAATACCTGCTATACTGAACTGTCACAGGGAAGGATATGTGGTTCATAGTCTTGCAATAAGGCCTTTGGGTGCAGCTTGCTTGCCCTTTCCCTTAATGGGTCAGTGTGTCCAGATCCATGCAGTTTCTGTGGCCCCTCCTTTAGCTGACAATTCTGTTTCTGCTTGTTTATGGAATTGCAGCCATTGTCATGGGGACTATTTACATGAGCATTGGCTACTATTGATCTCTCTCCTATATAGTTCTTTTTATGATGTTTGGACCTCTTATTTCCATTTCATCCTGTCGTCCCAACTTTATTGAGGTATAACTGATAAAATTGTATGTACTTAATATATATAATGTGATGATTTGATATATATATATATTATGAAACAATTATCACCATGAAATTTATTAACACGCCTATCACCAGACATAACTTTTTTCTTTTATGTGTGTGAGAATACTTAGGATTTGTTAGCAAATTTCCGGTATACAATACAATATTAATGACTATAGTCACTATTCTGCACTTTTGGTTCTTAGAACTTACTCATAACTGGAAGTGTTTTTGACCATCTCCCTGTTTTTCTAGCTCTCAATATTTGGCATTCTACTTTATGCCTCTCTAAGTTTGACTTTTTTAAAGATTCTATATTTAATACACTATTTGTTCATCGCTCTGTGGCTTATTTCATTTAGCATAATGTCCTCTAGGCTCCTGATTTTTACAAGTGGCAGCTTTTCCTTTTTCTTGTCCAAATATTCCTGCACACATAATCGTGGGAAAGTTGGTGCATGTTTGTGTGTATACCGTATTTTCTTTATCACTTCATCCAGTAATGAACACTTTAGAATGTTTCTGTATCTTGGCTCTTTTGAATAATGCTGCAATGAATATGCACGTGAACCTGTTTCATGAAGATACTGGTTTTGTTCCTTGGGATATATACCCAGAAGTGGGTGTGTTTGATCATATGGTAGTTCTACTTTCAATATTTTGATGAATATTTGTGGTATTTTCCATTACTATGTTAATTTACATTCTTTGCAACCATGTGCAATGGTTCCCCTTTCTGTGTATCCTTGCTAGCATGTTACCCCTCATTTAAAAAAAAAAAATTATTTTTGGCTGCACTGAGTTTTTGTTGCTGTGTGTGAGGTTTCTCTAGTTGAGGTCAGTGGGGGCTACTCTAGTTGTGATGCATGGGCTTCTTTTTTTTTTTAATTTTATTTATTTATTTTAATTGGAGGCTAATTACTTTACAATATTGTAGTGGGTTTTGCCATACATTGATACGAAGCAGCTATGGGTGTACATGTGTTCCCCATCCTGAACCCCTCTCCTTTCTCCCTCCCCATCCCATCCCTCTTGGTTATCCCAGTGCACCAGCCCTGAGCACCCTGTCTCATGTATCAAACCTGGACTGGTGATCTATTTCACATATGGTAATATACATGTTTCAGTGCTGTTCTCTCAAATCATCCCACCCTCACCTTCTCCCACAGAGTCCAAGAGTCTGTTCTTTACCTCTGCGTCTCTTCTGCTGTCTCACATATAGGGTCATCGTTACCATCTCTCTAAATTCCATATATATGCGTTAATATTACTGTATTTGGTGTTTTTCTTTCTGACTGACTTCACTCTGTATAATAGGCTCCAGTTTCATCCACCTCATTAGAACTGATTCAAAGATGCATGGGCTTCTTATTGCAGTGGCTTCTTCTGTTGTGGAGCACAGGCTGTAGGGCAAGTGGGCTTCACTAGTTGTGGCGCATGGGCTCAGTTGCCCTGCAGCATATGGAATCTTTCTGCACCAGGGATCAAACTTGTATCCCTTGCATTGGCAGTTGGATTCTTTACTACTGGACCACCCTGGGGGGCCGGGGGGGCCTTTTTTATTTTCTTAAAAATTCATTCATTTTTGGCTGTGCTGCGTCTTCAAGCAGGTCAACTTAGTTGCTTGATCAGGGATTGAACCTGGGTCATCGCAGTGAAAGCACTGAGTCCTAACCATCAGATCTCTAGGGAATTCCCCTAGCTTTTTTTTTTTTTTTTTTTGAGTTTTTTTGTTTATTTTATAATAATCCTTTGGCTATTTGCTAAGTTTTGTGGTTTTATATATAAATTGTCAGATTTTTTGTTCTGTTTCTGTGAAAAATGTCCTTGGGATTTCTATTGAGATTGCATTCAATCTGTAGGTTGCTTTAGGCAGTATGGACATTTTAATAATGTTAATTCATCCAGTCAGTGAGCATGTAATATCTTTCCGTTTGTATCTTTTTCAGTCTTTCAACAATGTCTTTGAGTTTTTCATGTATAGGTCTTCATCCTTCTTGGTTAAATATTCCTAGGTATTTTTTTTTGTTGAAATTGTAAATGGGATTGTTTTAATTTTTTTGCTAGCTCACTATTCAGGTTTAGAAATTGAACTGTTTTTTGTATGTTGATTTTGTACCCTGCAACTTTGTTGGTTATTTCTAATAGATTGTTGGTGGAGTCCTTCAAGTTTTCTATGTGTGAAACCATGATATCTGCAAATAGTGAAAGTTTTACTTCTGCCTTTCCATTTTGGATGCCTTTTTTCCCCCTTGCCTGACTGTTCTTTGCTAGGACTTTCGATGTTACATCAAATAAGGGTGGAGATAGTGGACATCCTTTTCTTGTTCCTGATTTTAGAGAGATAGGTTTTGACATTTCACTATTGAGCTTAATGTCATCTGAAGGATTTGCCATCTATGACTTTTATTATGTTGAGGTATGTTCCTTCTTTACCGACTTAATTCAGAGTTTTTATCATAAATGGATGTTTAATCTTGTCAAAGGCATTTTCTGTATCTATTGAAGTGATCATATGGTCTTAATCCTTCATTTTGTTTATGTGGTATATCACATTGATTGATTTGTAGATGTTGAACTATTCTTGCATCTCTGGACTAATCGTGATGTATGATTCTTTTAATGTGGTGTTGTATTTGGTTTACTAGTATTTTGTTGAGAATTTTTGCATCTGTGTTTATCAGAGATGCTGTCCTATAATTTTCTCTGTGTTGTCTTCATTTTGTTTTGGTGTCTGGTGATGTTGCCATTGTAAAATGAACTAGGAAGCATTCCTTGCTCCAATATTTTGGAAGAGTTTGAAAAGGGTAGGTATTTAATCTTTTTTGAATTTTTGGTAGAAGTCACCTGTGAAGCCAAAATTGTTATTTTCCTATATATGCATACAGTAAGCAGTTATTGCTCTAAGTTTCCCTCTTTGAACTACTAAGGTATTTTTTTATTTCTTTTGAGATCCATTATTTTTCCATGATTCTGTTGTTTAATTTCCACATGTTTGTGAATTTTCCCAGTTTCCTCCTTGTTACTGATTTCTTGCTTCAATCCATTGTGGTCAGCAAAGATAGTTTATATTATTTCAATCTCCTTAAATTTGTTACACCTGGTTTTATAACCTATAACATATGATCTGCTCTGGGCAGTGTTCTGTATGTAGTTGAGGAGAATGTGTATTCTGCTGCAGTTGGACGTTATGTTTTGTATATGTCCATTTGATCTAAAATATATGTTCAAGTCCAAAGTTTTCTTACTGAATTTCTGTCTGGATGATCAACCTCTAGTTGAAGGGAGAATATTGAAGTCTCTAGCTCTTTTTTTTTTTCCCTAATTGTATTTATTTATTTGGCTGTGTCAGATCTTAGTTGTGATACACAGGATCTTCTTTGTTTCATCATTTGGAATCTTTTGTTGAGGCACATGGACTCCCTAGTTGTGGCGCATGGGCTTCAGTATTTACAGCACGCAGGCCCTCTGTTGTGGTGAGCTGCTCTGGAACTCACGGGCTCAGAAGTTTTAGCATGCCAGCTCAGTTGTTCTGCAGCATGTGAGATCTTAATTACCTTACTAGGGATCGAACCCCTGTCCCCTGCATGACAAGGTGAATTCTTAACCACCAGACCACTAGGAAAGTTCTATGAAATCCTTTGTTATTGGGTTGTTGTTTCTGCTTTCAGATTGGTTAATATTTGATGCAGACATTTTCATGCTACAATGTTCAATGCATATACGCTAGCCATTGTTATAGTCCCTTGATTAACTTTTTTATCATTATATCATGAACTTCTTTGTCTTTTGTGGCAGTTTTTCACTTAATGTTTGTTTTGTCTGAAGCTATACAGTACTTTTTTTTTCTTTTTTTTTTTAGCTATACAGTACTTATGCTGACTTTCAGTTTTCCATTTGCATGGAGTATCTTTATGTTGCCTTCATTTTGAGCTCTGTGTGTCCTTAGTACTGATGTGAGTCTCTTTTTGACAATATAAGATTCAGTCTTGTTCTTTTATTAATTTGGTTACTGTTTTTGTTTTAAGATTTTGATGTGGACCATTTTTAAAGTCTATTGAATTTGTTACAGTATTGTTTCTGTTTTCTGTTTTGGTTTTTTGACAGAGGCATGTGGGATATTAGCTCCCCAGCCAGGGATTGAACCCACTCTCCCTGTATTAGAAGGTGAAGTTTTAACCACTGGATCTCCAGGGAAATTGTGGCCACTGTTTATTGTTTTCTGGCTGTTTTGTTGATGCAGATGCAAATTTGTGATGAGCTTGACCCTTCCCTGTAGTCAATATGTACTTGACCTGCATTTCTTTCTGTTCAGGTTGCTGCTGTGGAACAGAGAATGCAGAGGCACCTTCTGAACAGATCACTTCTCTAGGAATGTCACAGGCTAGGACCACGAAGTCAGCTTTGTCTACCCAAAATACACACCCATGTGAGATCTGTGGTCCAGTCTTGAGAAATGTTTTCCACTTGGCTGAGCACCATGAAACACAACACGTCCAGAAACTGTTGAGGTGTGGAGCATGTGTGAAACAATTTTATTTTAGTACAAACTTTCAGCAGCACCTGAAGCAGCACATGGGAGAGAAAACCCTCAGAAGCAGTGTGGACAAGGCCTTGTTTGTGAAGAGCTGCAGATTCCTTGTGTCACAGAAGCCATTTACCTGCAGGGATTTTGAAAAGGACTTCCTGACCATCATGGTTCATCTGCAGCAACAGGCTGTGAAGAAGCCAAACACAGTCACCCAGTGCGAGTCAACCTTACATGGCAGGAAAAGTCATCACACATGGGAAGAATGCAAGAAAGCCCTTAGTCCCCCACGTATACTTGTTCAGGACCAGGGTGTCCGCACTGGAAGACCTTGTTTTGTGTGCAGTGAATGTGGGAAAGCATTCAGGTACAAATCCTCATTTGTTGTGCACCAGAGAGTCCATGCTGGAGAATGGATTCATGTGTGTGGTGAATCTGGAAAATCCTTTAGGCAAAGCTCAACCCTGTGTCAACATCAAAGCATTCATACTGGGGCAATGCAGTACAAGTGCAGCAAATGTGGGAAATTCTTAAGCCACAAATCTGTCCTCATTTCTCCCCACACATGGCACAGTGGAGAAAATAGTTACGTGTGTGGTGAATGTTCAAAATCTTTTACCTCTAGCTCAGCCCTCACTTACCATCAGAGATCTCACACAGGAGAAAGGCCTTATGAGTGTAGTGACTGTGAGAAATCTTTTGTCTCTAGGCCTGCCCTCAGGTATCATCAGAGATCTCACACAGGAGAACGGCCTTATGCGTGCAGTCAGTGTGGGAAAACTTTTACCACTAGCTCTAACCTCCATTATCATCAAAGAGTTCACACCGGAGAAAGGCCTTATGAATGTAGTGAATGTGGGAAATCTTTTAACAATAGGTGGGTTCTCATTCAACATCAGAGAGTTCACACAGGAGAAAGGCCTTATGAGTGTACTGAGTGTGGGAAATTGTTTAAATATGGATCCCAATTGAATCAACACCAGAAAGCTCACACTGGTGAAAAGCCTTTTAAGTGCACTGAATGTGGGAAGTCTTTTAACAATAGGTGGACACTCATTCAACACTGGAGAGTTCACACCGGAGAAAGGCCTTTTGAGTGCAGTGAATGTGGGAAGTCCTTTAATCGAAGAAATAACCTCATCTTACACCAGAGAATTCACACAGGAGAAAGACCTTACGTGTGCAATGAATGTGGGAAATCTTTTACCTTCAGCTCCAGCCTTCGTTATCATCAGAGAGCTCACACTGGAGAAAGACCTTATGAGTGCAGTGAATGTGGGAAGTCTTTTATTTCTAGGTCTGACCTCCATTATCATCAAAGAGTTCATTCTGGAGAAAGACCTTATGAGTGTAGTGAATGTGGGAAATCCTTTATCCAAAGAAATAACCTCATAATACACCAGAGAATTCACACAGGAGAAAGGCCTTATGAGTGCAGTGAATGTGGTAAATCTTTTACTTGTAGTTCCACTCTCCATTATCATCAGAGAGTTCACACTGGAGAAAGGCCTTACGTGTGCAGTGAATGCGGGAAATCTTTTATTACCACATCCAAACTGCGTTGTCATCAGAAAGGTCATGTTGGAGAAAGGCCTTAAGAGTGCACTGAATGTGGGAAATCTTTTATAGGAAAAATCTAACCCCTTTCAACATCAGAGTTCACACAAAGGCATAGATATGCAGGAAATGTGGTTTCAGCATTCAGTTTAAGGGCACTGGAGGAAACTTTCTGAGGAGCCAGCTGTCTGAATTGACTTTCATCCATCTGCGCATGCATAGTGGGAGAATCCCTGGTTATGTGTGAAGCATGTGTGACTATGTTGCACTCTCCAACCTATCCAGGGTTCTTCCCAGATTTATGTCACTGCCATCTCTGTGGTCAAGGCCATTTCACACCTACCACCTAGCAGGTCCACATAGTGTGCTCAGGGAAATTTAACTCTGTCCTCCCATGTATTGGCCAAATCAGGAGTTACCTGAGCCCTAGGGGGTCTTCCTCTCCTCTTTGATGATGTTGGGCATAGACCTAACCCAATATTGATCCATAGAACATCATTTGAGTTTGCTGGTGGCACTCCAACAAAGATGACAGTTTTAAGGGACATGTTGGTGTCATGTGATACTTGTGATGAGTGTGTCCAGCTTGCAAGTCATGGATTCCAGAGCTCAGCTACACATTGCTTTGAACAGTAACAAAGGCCTTACCCTTGAAGTCTTCATTAATCTTGACAGTTCTGTTCCTGTGTAGGGTAGTTTAGAAACTAGTACAGATTTCTAATCTACAGGCAGGAAGGAGGGGAGAAATTTTTATAGGTCTTACATGCTGTACCTGAGGAGGGGCAGCATCATGGCAGAAAATAACTTGGTGATTTTGACCAAATTTGTGTTACTGCCCAGAGCCTCCTAGGAAAGACTGCAGGACTTTCTCTTCATTTGAAGCTTGTATGCTATATTTCTTATGAGTCTCAGATGACTTCTAAGGAAGGGGAGTGGTTCTGAGAACCACATCATTTTTTTCTCTTACTTGGAGTAAAGATCACAGGTATTTCCACCACTGTTGATGGAATGTCTTCCCCAGGTCTGCAAAGATCCACATTCCTTGATGGCCACAATCCACTGGTTGTCACTGGTTGTAAGAGAACTGTGATAGATACGGAACGGTTATAAGGGGAACCATAATAAGTATGGAAACTCTAGTATATAGTGTAGGAAACTGCAGCCAATTAGATGAAATGTACCTCTTCTAAAAATGTAGCTAGAGGGAATTCCCTGGTGGTCTAATGGTTAGGACTTACACGCTTTCACTGCCAAGGGCCCTGGTTCAGTCCCTGGTTGGGGAACTAAAATCCCATAAACCTCAAAGTGTGGCCAAAATAAAACAAAGTGTAGCCAGCAATGTTTCTGTGACTCTGCAGGATCACAGATCATGCAAATCTCAGGACTTGTGGGCACGCCTATCTTGTGTAGCTGAGGATGTTGTCAGGGAAATTAGTCAGGCTTTGAGGATCACTGTAGCCTCAGTGATGTTCACCTCCAGGCCCTTACTACACAGGGAGGAAAAAAGGGAAGAGGTTTCGTATTCTGAGGATGTGGCTCTTGGCCTGTGCAGCACTCTTCCTGATGGATAGAAATGTTGATTGCTCCCTGTATTTGCTGCTACTGAGACAAGACTGACCTTCCAGAGGGCATAAGGAGAGAGATGCTGGAGTCAGCACAGGGTTTCTCAGCCTATTTTCCGTAAGTGTGGGACATGGATTTTGTTTGTTTTTTTCTCTTGAGCCAATTTTTAAAGCTTTATAAAGATACAATTTATATGTAATCAGCAGCTTATAACTAAAATATACAGTTTTACAAATTTTGACCTATGTACAGACCTCTGAAAACATCATCCTACTCTTGATAATGACCAGATCTGTCATGGTGTGTTTACCTCATGTCTTTTTATAATCTCTTCTTGCTTTCCCACCTCTCCAGGTAACCATTTATTTACTTTCCCTTATAATAGATAACCTTTGCATTTTCTTATATTTATATGATGGGAATAAGCTGTTCTTTTTTTTCCTGGTTTTCTTTGTTTTGTAATTACTTTGAGATATGAGTATCTCTTTTTTTTCTGAGTAATATTCTTATCTTTGGATATGCCACTGTTGACTTACTTATCCATCTCTTTATGGTTCTTTAGGTTATTTCTAGGTTGTGACTATTGGAAGTAAACCTGTTACAAACAGTTGTGTTAGTTTACATGGATGTGTGTTTCTTTGCTCTTGTGTCAGTAACTTAAACTGGGATGTCTGAGTCACAGGATAGATCTAAAATGATTGTACTTTTTTTTGGCATATTAACTAGCAGTGTGTTAGAGAGTTCCGCTTCTTCTATATCCCTGCTAATGCTTGATATGATTTATAGCAGCCCTTTTTAAAACTGAATAGTGCTATCTCGAGGCTTCCCCAGTGGCCCAGTGGTAAAGAATCCACCTGCAATTTGGGAGACACGAGTTTGATCCCTGGGTTGGGAGGATCCCCTGGAGGAGGAAATGGCAACTCATGCCAGTATTCTTGCCTAGAGAATCCCATGGACAATGGAGATTGGTGGGCTGCAGTCCAGTGGTCACAAAGAGTTGGAAATGACTGAGTGACTGAGCATGCACACATACAGAGTGCTATCTCAGTGTGATTTTAATTGCATTTTTTAATGATATGTGGTTTTGAGCACTTTGCAGGTCTTTGCCACTTGTATATCTGTTTCTGTGCTGTTTCACTTCTTATTTGCTATTTTTTAAATATGCATTATCACAGTTTCCTGATTCATTTACAAACAAGACACCCAAACAGCAAAGACATGAGGAATTTTACTTTCTTAAATGAGTAACATTTGCCATATGGAATCATTGTTTTTAATACAGGTAAGATATTTCCTCATTTTTCCTCAAAGTTTCTACAATGTCATGACCATATCCCACACATATTTAAGATCAGTCTGCATTATAAACATGACCTCCATTATTTAAATCCAGATATTCAATAATACAATAAATCTAGTCTTACTTTATAGTGTTTCCCAATCACCACTAATTTGGAATGTGGTCAGAGAAGGAGCTGAAAATTTCTTTGTGTGTATGTGTGTTTGTGTTTGGCTGTGCCGTGTGGCCTGTGGGATCTTAGTTTCCTGACCAGGGATGGAACCCGCACCCCCTGCATGGATGCATAGAGTCTTTTATTTTTTTGAACTTTCTGTTTTGTAGTAGAGTATGGCTGATTAACAATGTTGTGATAGTTTCATGTGAACAGTGAAGGGACTCAGCCATGTGGTATACATGTATCCATGCTCCCCCAAACTCCCCTGCCATCCAGGCTGCCACATGACATTGAGCAGAGTTCCTTGTGCTATAGAGCAGGGCCTAACTGTCCTGGAAGTGTGGAGCCACTGGACGGCCAGGGAGGTCCTTGTGGAGCTGAAAAATTCTACCCAAGTTCCCCCAAGCTTTTGGTAGAAAACTACACATGTGCAGGAGGAGACTTTTTTTTTTTTTTTTAGGAGGAGACTTTACAAGGCCAGTCAGGCAACAGCTCGGGGCACCGTGACCTGACTGGAGGCTTGGAGGCCTCAAAGACATAACTTACTGACCAGAGGGGAGGCATGTCCCTGAACACACTGGGGCATCCCTGGAAATCCTCACTGGCCTCACCTTTTTAGCATCAGGGTATCTGAGTGGTCATGCTATTCTGAGTTGCCCTGTCTGACTCACTGGTTACTTTGCAAGGGCTTCTTACACCAAACTCTCCAAAACTCTTTTTTATCTCTCCCTTTCTCTAACTGTTGACTATTTGCAACTGCTTTTACCTTCTGTGGATCTCGCCATGTTTGGCTGCTTTTTCAGACACTTGGACTTCAGGGCCACTACTCACTTCTGGTTGGGGCAGTGTCTCATAAGAACTGCGGTGGGAATGTACAGGGCAGGCGCCTGGGGCATGCACTCTTTGCTCTATACCTTAAGAGGGCCATGTGTCAAGTCTGCGGGGACACCTGTGATCTAAGGTTGTGTCTCAGATGAGGAGGAGTACAGGTGCAGTGGTAATGGAGGAGCACAGCAGAGAGTGCCAGACCCAAAATGTCAGTCAGGGAGGCTGGGATGGTACAGGGACCGCAGGAGACACCTAGCATGTGTCTGCCCATTGTGGAAAGCTTCTCCCTCTAAAATCACCAAAGGCTAGGCCCTGCCCAGAGTTCCTGGCAGATCTGTCCCTGGAGGCTTCTGAGGGAGGCAGAGCAGTTTATGGGGATCCACAGGCTCTCCAACCTACCCAGTAGCACCCCACCATCCGCCACTCATGCATCCGGTGGTGGTTGGTTCAGTCGCTCAGTCGTGTCCAACTCTTTGCAACTCCATGGGCTGCAGCATGCCAGGCTTCCCTGTCCTGTCCTTCTGTCCTTCTGTGTCAGAGAAACCCGTGTCCATAACTTTGATGCACCCTAGTAGCAACATGCACAAGTTGGGATTCTGCCTCTGAAGTGAAAAGGCAGGACTAAGCCTCTGAGTTAAAAATCTCATATTTGGCCTCTGGAGCCAACTAGGGACTAAGTGATTGGATTATCTAGGATAAATCATATTGTATATTGGTGCTTCCCAAGTGGTGGCGCTAGTAGTAAAGAATCCACCTGCCAATGCAAGAAACAAGGGTTCAATCCCTGGATCAGAAGATCCCCTGGAGAAGGGCATGGCTACCCAGTCCAGTATTCTTGCCTGGAGAATCCCATGGACAGAGGAGCCTGGCGGGTTACAGTCCACGGGGTCGCAAAGAGTCGGACACTGAAGCGAATGAGCGCACACATAAGAGCTGGCTGAGTTTCATGGAGTCTGAAATGATGTCTTTTCGCCAACAAAGCCTCTCCCTCCTTTGAGGGATAAGAACCACCGTCCAGCGTTCCTCCTTAGTCCTTTCAGCTTACGTGCGTGCTCAGTCGCCTCCAACTTTTCGCGACTCCTTGGACTGTAGTCCGCTCCAGGCTCCTCTGTACATGGGATTTCCCAGGCAAGAATAACTGGAGTGGGTTGCCATTTCCATCTCCAGGGGATCTTCCCGACCCAGGGAGCGAAGCCTGCACTGGTTGGCCGATTGTTTACCACTATGCCACCTGGGAGTGGATGCCACGGTCCCTCAGGGGGTTGCAAAGCCAATGCTTCAGATGAACAATAACTCCGTTCACTGCGCCGCTAGAGCGCAGACACCCAGAAGAGGGCAGGCAGAGAAGCTTCAATTAAAAGGCAACGACCAATCAGGGCGAGGGATTCCTGCGCCGTCTTATCGCTTTGGGGAGGGACTTCCGGCGTCCTCGTTGTGGCAGTGATTTTTTCGCGCCCGTTGGGTCCTTTCCGGCTGCAGACCGTTGTGTCGGGATCTAGGTGGCCGCACCGAGAGGGTCCGAGAGGAGAGCCTGTAACCGCTGCACAGAGGCAGATCTGAGACTCGGCGACGCCGCCCGGGGTGACCCGCGCTAGGCCCAGTAGAGGCCCTGCAGTGCCCGAGTTCTCAGGCCGCTTCCGGACCCGCTCCGGCCACGGTCAGATGGCGGCGGCGGCGGCGGTGGCGGCGGCGCTGAGGGACCCGCCTCAGGTAAACGCTCGATCTCTGGGCCTGCACCGCCCTCACCCCATCAGACATTAAAGCTCCGAGCGCGATGCTCCTGCTCAAGTGCACACAGCCGCGGGATCTAGAACGGTGGGGCGGTCGTGGGTGGGGTCCTGTGTCTGACAGTGTGATGGCTCGTGGAAGAGGGTGACAGGCGGAGGGACCCCCAGGCTCAGAGGCTTGGAGGTCGTACTGAGGCAGGAGGATGGGGAAACCTGGGTCCATCTTATATGTGCAGTAAACAAGAGTGTGAGGTGATAATCAGGCCTGGCCTGGCAGAGGGAGAGGTTGTTCCTTTATTCTGAGGGACTTGGAAACCATGGAGAGTTCTGAATGGACAAGGAACACTGTCAGGGCTTTAAAAGTTTTCAAAACCTGCTCTGAGAAGGAACATACTGGAATGGGGTGACACAGAAAGGCACAGGAAGTTGAGTCTTGTCTAAGGGCTCAGGATCTGATAAGAGGCAGCACTGAGGACTGAAGCGCAGAGGTTAGTCAGGTTGACTTTACTAGGTTCCAGTGCCAGGTGGGGATACAGGCGAGGTGATACACATTGAGCCCGGCCATGGTTGCCTTCCTTTCCCCCCAGGTTCTGAAGGTTGAAAAGGCACATATGGAACCTACCTAAAGCAGGAGAGGATGTCCCAGCCCCTCACTGGTTCTGGGTGGCTAATACTGAAAGTTCAGAGGGAAAGTAGGCAGTGCTTCAAAACAGCATTCAGGACTTCTCCTGGGTATGGGATCCCTCAGAGATCTGGGATAATACTAGATCATGTTTGATTTTGTTAAGCACTCTCTGAATGTCATGTTACAGGTATGTAGGTGAGTCCACAGAGATGCCTGTGATGTGGGGCAGGGTGGTGGGAGAGCTGTGGGAGTGCAACTGTGGGGTCTGAAGATGTGAAGGAGGTTTGGTTAGCTGATGTGCACATCAAGAGGAAGTACGAATTGAGGGCCCACAGGCCCTGGTGCTGGTGACTTAAGGGTAGCGATGAGACCATGTTTGGCTGTGTCTTGGAGGCACAATGTGGGAGTTCTCAGGGGAATTACCTGGTGGGAGGGATGGGGCCCTGTAAGCCAGGCCCAGAGTTTAGGTGGAGTTTATTCCTCCTGGGCACCGCCTTTTGTGGCTGAAGGCTCAACAGTGATTAACGGGACAGTGAAGAGAGATCAGGCATCATTGGCACCATAGCCTGAGGTGACGAACTCTGGGGGAGGATGACTGGAATAGATGTGTGAGATGAATTGTGGGTTTTCAGAGAGAGAATGTTTATGGTTTCATCTATCTCATTCATGACAGGGTGGTGTGACCTTTGAGGATGTTGCCCTGTCCTTTAGTTGGAAGGAATGGAAGCTCCTTGATGCGGCTCAGAGACGCCTGTACCATGATGTGATGCTGGAGAACTATGCACTTATATCCTCATTGGGTAAGACTGTCACCCACCCCAGACTGACCTGGGCTAGGCTCTATATCCTGCCTCACCCTCCTTTCCTCAAGGGGTGCCCTGTTCAAACACATGCACCTTGGGCACTGTTTGTTTCCTCAGCTTTCTGGCTGGTTGTTTTGATAGATAGGGCAGGGTTGTTTGCACTGCCGTTGTCTCGCCTTGTAGCCCCAATTATTATTATTATTTCCAAAAAGAATAAAATAATATTACTGTTTTCCTTTACAGGGTCATTGTAAGGATTAAATGAGATGCTGATATAGTTTCAATACTAATAATTGAATAAGCATAGGGATTTCTGTACTCAACCCTAATACGGATGTATTTGAAGTCAGCAGTCTTGCAGTGAGGCTAATGGATTGCATCTTTCTTCCCTTTTCCCTGACCAGGTGGTGTATCCAGATCCATGGCACTTCTGTGTCCCTGGTTTTGTTCCCTTTTATTATCTCACGTTTCCTCATGTCTCTGTATGCCAAGAGTTGAAGGCATTGTCATGGTCATAACCTGGATCATGGGCTGTTTTTCAAGGATATCCTTTATGGTTCTGTCTGTAGTGTTTAGATCTCTTCTTTTCCTTTTCTCTTATTGAGTTATAATTAATAATACTGTATACATTTAAAGTGTACAGAGAGTTCCCTAATGGTCCTGTGATTAGGATTAGTTCTTTCATTGCTGTGGCCTGGATTCAATTCTTGGTTGGGGAACTGAGATCCCACAAACCTTGAGGTGGTGAACTCTGAGGGAGGATGACTGGAATAGATGTGAAGATGTGAGATGAATTGTGGGTTCTCAGAGAATGCTTATGATTTCATCTTTCTCATTCATGACAGGTGGTGTGACCTTTGAAGACAGCCAAAAAATTTTAAAAAAGAATGTATACAATGCTATGATTTTATATATATACACACATATTATGAAATGAGGACTATAATAAATTAACGTATCCATTACCTGATATATTTACCTTTTTCATATGTGTGAGAACACTTAAGATCTACTCTCTTAGCACATTTGAAGTGTACAATACAGCATTATTAACTATAGTCTCCATGCTGTATTAGATCCCCAGAGCTTATTCACCTTATAATCAACCACCATTTTCTGTAGACCTGAGCCCCCATTCTTTGTTTCTCTGGTTTCAACTCTCTTTTTCAAGATTTCATATATAAGTGATACCATACAGTATTTGGGCTTCCCTGGTGGCTCAGATGGTAAAGAATCTGTCTGCAATGCAGGAGACCTGGGTTTGATTCCTGGGTTGGAATGATCCCCTTGAAAAGAAAATGGCTACCCACTCCAATATTCTTGCCTGGAGAATTCCATGGACAAAGGAGTCTGGTGGGCTGTGGTCCATGGGGTCACAAAGAATCAGACATGACTGAGCGACTTGCATTCCTTCAGTCATACAGTTTTGTTTTTTTTTTTTCTGGCTTATTTTATTTTGTGTTAAGCCTTCCAGGTTCATCAATGCATGCTTTCCTTTTTTATGACTGAGTGATACTCCATTGCGTATAAATACCAGACTGTCCATTTATTCATATACAGATAGAGGCAAGGCATACCTCACAGACATTGCAGGTTTGGTTCCAGACCACCACAATAAAAAGTGAGTATGACCCTAAAGCAAGTGACAAAGTTTTGTTTCCCAGTGAATGTAAGTGTTATGTTCATGCTGTGCAGTAGCCTAAGTGTGCAATAGCATTATATATAAAATGACAACAAATATACTTTAGTTAAAAAGAAGTCTTCATTGCTTGAAAAATGTTAACTGTCATCTGAGCTGTATCTTTTTGCTCTTCCCTTAATTTTGGCTGATCAAGGTGCTGATTAATCAGGTTGCTGAAGGTTGGGGTGGCTATGGCAATTTTTTCAAATAAGACAATGAAATTTCTTGCATGGATGGACTCTTCCCTTCATGAATGATTTCTCTGTAGTATGGAATGCTGTTTGATAGCATTTTACACACAGTAGAAATTGTTTCAAGGTTGGAATCAATCTTCTCAAACCCTATTGCTGCTTTATCAACTAAGTTTATGTAATATTCTGAATCCTTTGTTATCATTCCAACATTTTAAACAGCATTTTCACCAGTATATTCTGTCTCAAGAAGATGCTTTCTTTTCTCATCTGTTAAAGTTTTATTCTGAGATTGCAGCAATTCAGTTCTCTTCTAGCTCCATTCTTATTCTAGTTCTCTTGCATTTTCCACCACATCTACAGTTACTTCCTTCACTGAGGTCTTGAACCCCTCAAAGTCACACATGAGAGTGTTCTTCAATCAACTTTTCTCCAGATTCTTTTAGTGTTGATATTTTGATCTTTTCCCATGATTCATAAATATTCTTAATGGCATCTAGAATGATGAATCCTTTCCAGAAGGTTTTCAATTTACTTGACCTGGATATATTAGAGGAATCAGGCCTTCCCAAATGCTCAGTGGTGCCAATCTTGGTGGCAATTCTTGGTGCCAAGAATCCAAGTGCCAATGCAGGAGACATGGGTTTGATCCCTGGGTCAGAAAGATCCTCTGGAAAAGGAAATGGCAACCCACTCTAGTATTCTGCCTGGGGAATCCCATGGATAGAGGAGCCTGGTAGGCTACAGTCCACTGGGGGTCACAAAAGAGTCAGACGTGACTTAGAGACTAAACAACAACAACAGAGGAATTACTATCTATGGTGTCTATAGCCTTATGAAATGTATTTCTTAAGGTTGGCAGTCTAGTCTACTTGATCCATGGGCCACAGAATGGATGTTGTCGTACTAGGCATGAAAACAATATACATCTCCATCAGAGCTCTTGAGCGACTGGGTACATTTTCAGTGAACAGTAATATTTTGAAAACAATCTTTTTTTCAGAGCAGTAGGTCTCAACAGTAGTCTTAAATTATTCAGTAAACCATGTTATAAATATATGTGCTGTCATCCAGGCTTTGTTGTCCTGTTTATAGAGTATATGAAGAGTAAATCTAGCATAATGCTTAAGGGCCCAAGATTTTCAGAGTGATAAAGGACCATTGGCTTCAACATCTAGTCACTAGCTGCATTAGCCCCTAACGAGAGAGTTTAGCTTGTCCTTTGAAGCCAGGCATTGACTTCTCTCTCACTGTGAAAGTCCTAGATGATATCTTTTTCCAACATAAGACTATTTCATCTACATTAAAAATCTATTGTTTAGTGTAGCAATGTTTATTAATTAGCTTAGCTAGATCTTTTGGATAACTTTGGTGTAGCTTCTACATCAGCATTTGCTGCTTCACCTTGTGCTTCTGTGTTATGGAGACAGTCCCTTTCCTTGAACCTCGTGAACTAATCTGTGCTAGCATCAAATTTTTTTTTTTGCAGCTTCTCACGTCTCTCAGTCATCACAGAATTGGAGAGGGTTAGGGCTTGACTCCCTTAGGCTTTGGCTTAGGGAATGTTATGCCTGGCTTGATCTTGTATTGTTGTCGTTCAGTTACTAAGTTGTGTCTGACTTTGCGACCCAGTGGACTGTAGCACACCAGGCTCCTCTATCCTCCACTGTCTCCAGGAGTTTGCTCAAACTCATGTCCGTTGAGTTGGTGATACCACCCAACCATCTCCTCCTCTGCTGCCTCCTTCTCCTCCTGCCTTCAGTCTTTCCCAACATCAGAGTGTTTTCCAATGAGTCAGCTCTTTGACTCAGGTGACCAGAGTATTGGAGCTTCGACATTGGTCCTCCCAATGAATACTCAGGGTTGATTTCCTTTAGGATTGACTAGTTTCCTCTCCTTACAGTCCATTTGACTCTCAAAAGTCTTCTGCAGCATCACAGTTCCAAAGCATCAATTCTTTGGCATACAGCCTTCTTTATGGTCCAACTCTCATATCCGTACATGACTACTGGAAAAAATGTAGCTTTGACAATACAGACCTTTGTTGGCAAAGTGATATCTCTGCTTTTTAATTAATATGCTATCTAGGTTTGTTATAATTTTCCATTCAGGGAATAAGTGTCTTTTAATTTCATGGCTGCAGTCACAATCTGCAGTGATTTTGGAGCCTAAGAAAATAAAATCTGTCACCACTTCCACTTTTTCCCCTTTGATTTACCATGAAGTGATGAGACCAAATGCTATGATCTTAGTTTTTTGAATATTGAGTTTTAAGCTAACTTTTCACTTTCTTCTTTGACCCTCATCAAAAGGCTCTTTAGTTCCTCTTCACTTTCTGCCATTAGAGTTGGGGCTCACTATTCAATTCCATTGATCTATGTGTCTTTTTTAATGCCAGTACCATAATGTGTCAGTTACTGTAGCTTTGTAATACTTTGAAATCAGGCAGTATGATGCCTCTCGCTTTGTCCTTCTTTGTCAAGATTGCTTTTGCTATTTGGAATTTTTTATGGTTCCCTATGAACTTGAGGATTGTTTATTTCTGTGGGAAATGTCTTTGGAATTTTGATATGGATTGTTTTCTATCTATAAATTGCTCTTGGTAAAATTAACAATATTAATTCTTGAAATCCTAGAACACTGGATATCTTTTCATTTATTTATGTCTTCTCTACTTTCTTTTATCATTGTTGTATAATTTTCAGAATATAAATTTCTCAACTCCTAGGTTGAATTTATTCCTGAATATTTTGTTTTTTATTCTATTTAAAATAAGATTATTTTCTTAATTTTCTTTTCAGACAGTTTTTACTAGTGTATATAAAAGCAACTGAAACAAATTTGTATATTGGGGTTTTTTGTCCTGCAACTTTACTGAATTCATTTAGTAGGGTAGAATTTTGGGGTTTCTACATATAAGACTGTGCTGCCTACAAACAGTTTTGCTTCTTCTATTCTTGCTGTTAAAGTGCTGGACTTAATATGCCAGCAAATCTGGAAAGCTCAGCAATGGCCCCAGGACTGGCAATGGTCAGTTTTCATTTCTATCCTAAAGAAGGACAATGCTAGAGAATGTACAAACTATTGTACAACTGTGCTTATTTCACACGCTAACAAGGTAATGGTCAAAATCCTTCAAGCTAGTCTTCAACAGTATGTGAACTGAGAACTTATAGATGTACAAGTTGGATTTACAAAAGGCAGAGGAACCAGAGGTCAGCTTGCCAACATTCATTGGATCATAGAGAAAGCAAGGGAATTCCAGAAAAACATCTACTTCTGATTCATTGACTATGCCAAAGCCTTTGACTATGTGAATCACAACAAAGTCTGGAAAATTCTTAAAGAGATGGCAGTGCCAGACCACCTTACCTGTCTCCTGAGAAACCTGTATGCAGGTCAAAAAGCAACAGTTAGAGCCAGACATGCAACAATAGACTGGTTCAAAATTGGGAAAGGAGTATGACGAGGCTGTATACTGTCACTCTATTTATTTAACATACATGCAGAGTACCTAATGCAAAATTCCAGGCTGGATGAATCACTAACTGGACTCAGGATTACCAGCAGAAATATCAGCAGCATCAGATATGCAGATAATACCACCCTAAGGGAAGAAAGTGAAGAGGAACCTCTTGATGAAGGTGAAAGAGGACAATGAAAAAGCTGGCTTAAAACTGAACAATCAGAAAACTAAGATCATGGCATCTGGTCCCATCACTTCATGGCAAATAGACAGGAAAACAATGAAAACAGTGACAGACTTTATTTTCTTGGGCTCCAAAATCACTGCAAATGGTGACTGCAGCCATGAAATTAAAAGACACTTGCTTCTTGGAAGAAGAGCTTTATGACAAAGCTAGACAGCATTTTAAAAAGTAGAGACATCACTTTGCTGACAAAGGTCCATATAGTCTAAGCTATGGTTTTTCCAGTAGTCATGTATAGATGTAAGAGTTGGACCATAAAGAAGGCTGAGCACTGAAGAATTGATGCTTGCAAATTGTGGTGCTGGAGAAGACTCTTGAGAGTCAGTTGGACTGAAGGGAAATCAAACTAGTCAGTCCTAAAGGAAATCAACCCTGAATGTTCAGTGAAAGACTGATGCTGAAGCTGAAGCTCTGGTACTTAGGCTACCTGGTGCAAAGAACCAACTCACTGGAAAAGACCCCGCTGCTGGGGAAGATTGAGGGCAAGAGGAGAACAGGGCAACAGAGGATGAGCTGGTTGGATGTCATCACCAACTTTTTGAACATGATTGAGCAAATTTGGGGAGATAGTGAAGGATGGTGAAGCCTGGTGTGTTGAAGTCCCAGGGGTGGCACAGAGTCGGACGTGACTTAGCAACTGCACAATGACAGCAATTCTGGTTTGAATGCCTTTTCTTTCTTTTTCTTCCCTACTTACTCTGGCTAGGGCTTCCTGTACTGTGTTGAATAAAAGCAGAAGTGATGGGCATCCTCGTCTTGTTCCTGATGTTAGAGGAAAACCTTTTTAGCTTTTGAGTGTTGAATATAATGTTGTTGTTGTTGTTTAGTCATTGATTTGTGTCCGACTCTTTTGTGACCCCATGGACTGTAGCCCGCCAGGCTCCCCTGTCCATGAGATTTCCCAGGCAAGAATACTGGAGCTGATTGCCATTTCCTTCTCCAGGGGATCTTCCTGACTTAGGGATCAAAACTGTTTCCTGCTTGGCAGGTAGATTCTTTACCACTGGGCCACCTGGGAAGCCCGGAATGTGATGTTAGCTGTAGCCGTATCAGATGTGTTGAGGTGCATTCCTTCTATGTCTAACTTATTGAGAGTTTTTAATCTTGAAAAGATATTGAATTTTATCAAATGCTTTTTCAGCATGTATAGATATGATTATGGGTTTTATCTTCCATTGTGATAATGTGTTTGTCACATTTTTTGATGTTGCACATGATGTTTAACCTTGTTAGCATCCCCGGGATAAATCCTCCTTGATTGTGATGTATGATTCTTTTAATGTGCTGTTAGATTTGATTTGTAAGTGTTTTGTTGAAGAGTTTTGTATCTATGTTTATCAGGGGTATTGTCCTATAATTTTCTTCTCTTGTGTTATGCTTAAATAGCTTTGATATCAGAGTAATGCTGTTCTCATAAAATGAACTTGGAAGTGTTCCTGCTTCAAGTTCTTGGAAGACTTTGAGAAGGATTAATGTTAAGTCTATAAATATTAAGTTCATTTCCCAGTGATTCTGTCTAGTCCTGGGCTTTTCTTTGTTGGGGATTTTTTTATTAGTGATTATGTCTCCTTACCATCTCCTTACCTCCTTATAGATCTGTTCAGATTTTCTATTTCTTCATGATTTAGTTTTGGTTGGTTTTATGTTTATAGGTATGTCATTCATTTCTTGAGGTTATCTAATTTGTTCAAAATTGGAACAAATTGTTCATTGTAATTTCTTCTGATAGATTGTATTCCTGCAGTATCAGTTGTGATGTCTCCTCTTTTATTTCTGAGTTTGAGTTGTCACTCTTCTTTTCATCATCTAACTAAAGGCCTGTCAATCTAACCAAAGACCTCGTATCTTCTAAGAAACTGACTCTTGGGAATTCCCTGGTGGTCCAGTGGTTAGGACTCCATACTTTCACTCCAGGAGGCCCAGGTTTGATCCTTGGTCAGGGAACTAAGATTCTTTAAGCCACATGCTGTGGCCAAAAAAAAAGCCCTCTTAGTTTCATTGATGTTTTCTATCATTTTCCTAGTCTCTGTTTCACTTTTCTGCTCTGATCTTTGTTATTTGCTTATTTCTGATAATTTTAATCTTAGTTCTTTTTTTCATGTCTTGAGGTATAAGCATACACTGTTTATTTGAGATAGTTCTTTTATTCTTAATGTAGGCATGTATTGCTCTAAACTATCCTCTTACAGTTGCTTTTGCTGCATCCCACAAATTTTGGTGTGTTGTTTTCATTTTCATTTGTCTAAATATTTTTTTTTAAACTTCTTATTTAACCTGTAGGTCATTCAGGAGTGTGTCATTTAAATTCCAATATTTGTGAATTTTCCAGGTTTCTTCCTGTTAATGATTTCCAGTTTCATACCATTGTAGTTTGAAAAGATACTTGATACGATTTTCATCTTTGTAAATTTTTTAGTATTTGTTTTGTGACCCAACATGTAATGTCTCCTAGAGAATGATACATGCACTTGGGAAGAATGTGTATTCTGCTATAATTGGATAGCATCTTTTGTACATGTCTATTAGGTCCGTTTGGTCTTAGGTGCAATTCAAGTCCAGCGCTTTCTTATCCAGAGTGGGATATTGAACCCTTAATATTATTGCAGCTATCTATTTCTACCTTCAGGTTTGTTAAAATTTGCTTTATATATTTAGGTGCTCCAATATTGGGTACATATGTATTTGTAATTTTTATCCTCTTGATGAATTCATTGCTTTATCATTATGTAATGACCTCCTTTGTCTCTTGTGACAATTATTTACTTAAAGAGTATCTCATCTGACATAGTATAATTACCCTGCTTGTGTTTTTTAACCACTGCTTTTGAAAAAATTTGTTTTTCTGTTTATTTTTGGTGTGGTGGATCTTTGTTGCTGTGTGGGCTTTTTCTCTAGTTCTGGTGAGTGGGGGCTGCTCTCATTGCAGTGCAAAGGCTTCTCATTGTAGAGTATGAGTTCTAGGTGCATGGGCTTCAGTGGTTGTGGCACATGGGTTCACCAGTTGCAGCTCCTGGACTCTAGAGCACAGGCTTAGTAGCTGTGGCACATATGGGCTTAGTTCCTCTACAGCATGTGGGATCTTCCCAGACCAGGGATCAAACTTGTGTCTCCTGTATTGGCAGGTGGATTCTTTACCAGTGAGCCACCATGGAAGCCCCATACGCTGGGTCTTAATTGTGGCTCATGGGATCTTCATTGCCACATGCAAGATATTTTTTTGTTTCATTTGCATGTTTGTGCAGAGAGTTGCCCCTTCCAATAAAGTGAATGTGTTCCTCATCAGCATTTCTTTCCATTCAGGCTTCTGGAGTGGAGAGGAGAAAGTTGAGACTTCCTTTGAACAGAGTGTTTCTGTGGCAGTGTCACAGGCAAGGACTTCCAAGGAACCTTCATCTTCTCAGAAGATTCACCCCTGTGAAGTGTGTGGTCCAGTCTTGAGAGGCATTTTCCATTTGGCTGAGCAGCAGGGAACACAACACAGCAAGAAACTACTGAAGTGTAGGGCATGTGCCAAAGGATTTTCTTTCAGTACAGACCCTCAGCAGCACCAGGAGCAGCACAAGCAAGAAAAACCACCCATAATCAGTGTGGACAGGCCATCATTTGTGAAGAGCTCCAATTTCCACGCGTCAAGGGAGCCTTTAACCAGCAAGGAAGTTGGGGATGACTGCCAAACCACCTCAGAACATCTGAAGCAACAGGCCAGTCACACTGGGGAGAAGCCAAATACGGTCACCCACTGCATGGAAACTTTACAAAGCAAAAAAAGTCATTGTACCAAGGGAGAATGCAAGAAAGCCTTCAGCCCCAAACACACACTTGTTCAGGACCAGAGTGCCTACCCTGAAAGACAGCGTTTTGTGTGCAGTAAATGTGGGAAAAAATTCAAGTATAAATCCTCGTTTATTGTGCACCAGAAAGCTCACACTGGTGACAGGCTTTATGAGTGTGGTGACTGTGGAAAGTCTTTTAGAGGAAGCTCAGCCCTCATTCAACATCGAAGAATTCATACTGGGGCAAGGCAGTACAAGTGCAGCAAATGTGGGAAATCCTTTAGCCAAGAATTTGTCCTCATTTATCCTCAGAGGAGTAACACTGGAGAAAATTGCCATGTGTGCTATCATTGTGCACAGTCTTCTGGCCATAGCTCCATCTTTATTCAACAACGGACAGTTCACACTGGAGAAATCAGTTATGAATGCACTGAGTGTAGGAAGTCCTTTAAACGAAAATCTGATGTAATTGAACACTGGAGGGTTCATACAGGAGAAAGGCCTTACGAGTGCAATGACTGTGGGAAATCTTTTACTTCTAGCTCTGCCCTCCATTATCATCAGAGAGTTCACACTGGAGAAAAGACTCATAAATGCGGGGAATGTGGGAAGTCTTTTACCTCTAGCTCTGGCCTGCGTTATCATCAGAGAATTCACACAGGAGAAAGGCCATATGAGTGTACTGATTGTGGAAAGTCTTTTACCCAAATAAATCACCTCATTATACACCGAAGAATTCACACAGGAGAAAGGCCTTATGAGTGCAGTGAATGTGGGAAATCCTTTAGCCATAAATCTTACCTATCTCAACACCAGAGAGTTCACACTGGAGAAAGGCCTTTTGAATGTAATGAATGTGGGAAATCTTTTACCTCTGGTTCTGCCCTCTGTTATCATCAGAGAGTTCACACAGGAGAAAAACCTTATGAGTGCAGTGACTGTGGGAAATCCTTTACGAATGGACCAATACTCATCCGACACCGTAGAGTTCACACAGGAGAAAGGCCTTATGAGTGCAATGAGTGTGGAAAATCCTTTACCCAAAGAAATCATCTCAACATACACCAGAGAGTTCACACAGGAGAAAGGCCTTACGAGTGCAGCGAATGTGGAAAATCTTTTACCTCTGGCTCTGCCCTTCGTTATCATCAGAAAATTCACATTGGAGAAAGGCCTTATGAGTGCAGCGAATGTGAGAAGTCTTTTACCTCTAACTCTGCCCTCCGTTGTCATCAGAGAGTTCACACAGGAGAAAGGCCTTTTGACTGCAGTGAATGTGGGAAATCTTTTAGAGATAGTTCCCAGTTGAATCAACACCAGAGGGTTCACACTGGAGAAAAGCCTTATGAATGTACGGATTGTGGGAGATCCTTTAGCCAGAATTCATACCTCTCTAAACACCGGAGAGTTCACACTGGAGAAAGACCTTATGAGTGCAATGAATGTGAGAAGTCATTTACTTCTGTCTCTGCCCTTGGCTACCATCAGAGAGTTCACACTGGAGAACGGCCTTACAAGTGCAGTGACTGTGGGAAATCTTTTACCAATAGCTCAATACTCGTTCGACATCGGAGAGTTCACACAGGAGAAAGGCCTCATGAATGTAGTGATTGTGGGAAATCCTTTACCCAAAGAATTCACCTCATTATTCACCGGAGAGTTCACACAGGAGAAAGGCCTTATGAATGCAGTGAATGTGGGAAGTCTTTCACCTCTCGTTCCACCCTTCATTATCATCAGAGAGTTCACACAGGAGAAAAGCCATATGACTGCCTCAAATGTGGGAAGTCTTTTAGCCGAAAATCTAACCTCTCTCAGCATCAGAGAATTCACACTGGAAAAAGGCCTTAGATGTATAAGAAATGTATAGTTTCCTTGCTCAGTGTAATGACACTGGACCAAACTGTGAGACACTAATTGCCTCATAAATCCAAACACCAAGAGTAAAGAGATTCTTCATCATAATTTCAGTCATGTGGGAAGCACGTGTAACTGTGTTGCACGCTAATCTGCTCTTGATAGATTTACATCACTTCCAGTTTCCGTTGCCATATTCATTTCACCTCTAATCTGGCAGGTCTCCACAGTATGCATCAGTCACTACCCCAGCATGCTCAGGGAAGTGTACTCTGTTCTCTCATTTGTTGGAGGAAATTAGGATTAACCTAAACCCTTGGGATGTCTTCATTCCCTTTCTGAGCAGCTTGTGCCTGGGCCTGATACAGTATCGGCCCAGAGAACATCAAAAGTTCATCTGGCAGCTTGCAGAGAAGGACCACCATTTTCAGGGACATGTTGGTCTGAAGATACTAGTGATTAATTTTTCTAGCTTCCAAGTCACCAATTAAGAATTGCCAGCCATTGCTGGCAGATCTGCCTGACCATTGCTTTGGTTTGTACAGTAACAAAGATGTTACTATTTAAATCCTCCTTAATCTTGGAAGTTCCATTTACCATGTCATGTGTTTTATAAACAGAATTGGGCTTTACAAGCATGAAGAGGTGTGCAACTTTCATGGGGGTATCAAACTTACTGTGCTTCAGAGGAGACAATACAGAGGCAGAAGTTAGCTTACTAGTTTTTGCCAAATTTGCATTTCTGCCCATGGCCCCCTGTGAAAGACTGCAGGGCTTTCTTTTCCTCATTTCAGGCCTGGATGCTATGATGAGCTTCAGGAGACTTAGATCACCCTGAGGAGGGGTCAGCTGTGACAACTGCTTCTGGGAGCAGCATAAATATTTTCCCTTGTTCACAGGGAATGCCAGCAGTGCTGAGGGGAATTTCTTCCCCAGGTCCTACCAAGAGCAAGGCAGGTAAAAAAGAGTAAAGATAGAAGAAAGGAGAATTCTCATCCACAAATGTATCTGTGACCCAGGTCACATTCCTGTTGACTCAGGTGGAAGGTCATTCGTTGCTCATTCTATTTGTTGTCTTTGAGGTAAAACTGATCCACAAAGGGCCTGAGAAAGTGGAATGAATATAGGATTGCCAAACCTCCTTTGCAGAAAGTTGGACATAGAAGTTTGGTTTTTGTTGTTGGTTTTTTTTCAATCGTGAACCATTTCAAAAGCTATTTGATGAGTTCTGACATATGTATGGAAGTAAAACCATCATCATAGTCATGGTAATGACTGTATGTTACTGTATATTTATCTCATGACCTTTTATACTCTTTCTTTGCCCTTCACAGCCCTCCATGTAACCATTGATTTATTTTCCATTATAATAGATCTCTTTGCATTTTCTAGAATTCATGATAGGAATCAAAGTATTTACTCTTCTGCTTTTATTTAAGTTGCATAAATCCTTGAAGAGTCATCAATAATGTATGAGCAGCTCATACTTTTTTTTTCTAAGAAATATTGTTGCTTTTGAATATACCACTATTATCCATTCATTTGTTTATGAACATTTGGAGTTTTTCTAATTTTTGACTATTGAAAAAGAAAGCTGGTAAAATATTTGTGTATAATTCTTTATGTGGATATGTTTCATTTATCTTTATTTCAATAACTCAGAGTGCAAAGTGTGAATCATAAGATAGTTGTGTGTTAACTTAAACAAATTATCAAATTATGATCTGAACTAATTATACCTTTTCTTCTTTTTTTGGTCACACTGTATGGCTTGTGGGATTTTAATATCCCAATCAGGGATTGAACCTGGGCCCTAAGCAGTGAACACCTGGAGTCCTAACCACTGGACTGCCTGGGAATTTTTGTGGTTTTTTTTGTTGTTGTTGTTGTTGTTTTTTTCATTCTTATCAGCAGTGTTTGAGAGGTCCATTTCCTCCTGTATCCTAGTGAATACTTCGTTTGGTCAATCTTTTTTTCTTTAAGGAAGCTGTCACTTTAATCTATTGTGTGTGTATATATATATATCTTTCTACACAAATGGGGTAGAGGATAACCTTCCAGGATATTAGTGTTTTTATTAGGAATATGCTTATCTTTATTTTTTTAATTTTTATTTTCCTTCTGATCAGTTATTCTTAATTTTAATCCTTTTGATAAGTTTGTAATACTATCTCACTGTTGTTTTATTTGCATTTCCCTAAGGATTCATGATCATTTTTCAGATATGTATTTGCTATCTCTATATCTTTAGTGAAATGTTCATATTTGTCACCTAGTCTCTGAGTTTTGGCTATTTTCTTCCTTTTACAAAAGAGCAGTGAAACAGCCAAGTCATACTGGAATTTCACTCATTTTGTGACTTTTTAATTTATGGAGTATTTTAATAACAGAATAATGTGTTCTAATTTTTTCAGTTTTTTTAATGCTATGTGCACTGTAATGGACACATATATCATTCACTTTTAATCTGTGTTACTAATGTACTCTCCATCACTTTCTAAAGTCCAAGCATTTAATAAAACCAGAAACCCTTGCTTAATAGTGTTTGCCTGGTTTCCTGATCTATCATCATGGGATTTGGGTTGGAGCAGAACTCTAGAGGAAGGGGGACAAGATGGCATCAGAATGAAGAATCTCAGAGCCCAGCTGGGCTGGAAATAGGGCAGTAATCAGACTCCCCAAGCGCTGGCTCAAGCAGCCTGGGTTTGAATCCTGATCACAAAACATCATTATGACTCACAGGCAAATGATTCCCCACCTCTGGGCCTCAGTTTCCCCTTGTAAAACAGGTATAAGATGTGGCTCTACCCATGAACTGTGGGAGGTGGAGCTGGAGCACCCATCTGCTGCCCCATACTGTACCCACAACCTCACTGGGCCTCCCCACCAGCCTTGCCAGGCACCCCTCATTTCCCCTAAAGTCCCTGAGCCCCACTGGTGCTGAGTGCATTTGAGAAAGAAATGGGGCTTCTGATAAGCCACTGACACACTCACCTGAAGGAGGCAGAGGCTGCAGAGGGCTGGTATCTCAGTATGGGTTCACCTCCTGGGAATCTCTAGGCAACTCACTAGAGCTTCCTGAACCTATTTGCTGAATGACCTGGAGGGATGAAGGTGCTTACCTGGGTCCCTGTGAGAATCAATAAAAGTAACAAAACACTGAGTACTTGAGTGTCACACTGAGTGCCAAGATTCCAGGGTTTGCTTTATAAACATATTCTCTTTAATTCTCACAACTGAGAAAGTAGGAACTTTTGTTTTACTACTGGCAAAACCCAGGGTCAAAATGATGAAGTGGGTTCCCCAAGATCACACAATGGAGAAGTGCCTGAGTCAAGAGGGATTCATACCCTTCAGTCTAGCTCCAAAACTTGAGATGTTTAATCTATTTACCTTGGTACATGAAGCCTTCAGCCTGAGGCAGACACACAGAGAATTCCAAGGAGTCCCAGCTGCCTTTAGCTTTGTTGGAATCATCAACACAGCCATTTACCCATGTACCATCTGCCCTTGTAGTTCTCACTGGAATATCCTTGTCTGTTACCGCCAGTAGCTTCCTCCACTGGAGGCTTTTCTCTCAGCTGCAACTGATTATATCCCAAGGCCACATCTTCCATTTGAGCACAGCAGAGAGCTCAACCTTCGAGAATCAGTGATTCTGAGCTGGGTCTCTCCACTCTCAGCGGCTGAGTGACAGATAGCCTCTGACACCATCTAACAACCAGGTAGGAGGTTTAACTTTCTCAGGTGTTTGTAACCTTCAGCTTGGAAGAGCAGAGACAGCCCAGAGGACCTGGTACCAGAAAGTGATAATGGAGATCTTTGTGCTGCTGGTCTCACTGGGTAGCAGCTTGCCTCTGCTCCATTCGTGGACCCACTGCCTGTTGGGGCAGGTTGAGAAGACCATTGGCACACACCAGCCTTCTTCCCTGCACTCTGCATGTGTTCTGAACCTGCATCCTCTCTTTCAACCTCTCTGTGTCTGCACCAAGGATCTTTTGGTAAAAAAACACACTCCTTAACACGAATCCTCACTGGAGTGCCTGGCAAGCTCTGGCACGTCTGAGGTCCTTGTTCCAGATTCCACAGAAGAGGAGCTGACTGGCCCAGCCTGCTCATGTTCCAAGTTTGCAGGGCCGTGGATGATAGATGTGTCAGAGAATAGGGTGATTCAGACAGTACTTCTTGGAAGCCATTTGCTATCAGTTCACCAAGGGCATCTTCCTAAACCATACAATCCCAGTTAAAATGGGCTCTGGAATGCTACACCATTGTTGCTTATTGCTTAAGGCCTGGACCACACTCTTGTGCTGCCTGAGGAGATAATTTTAGAGTGTGCACAGATACGACATCAAGTGGCATGGCTGGATGCTGAGAAAGCTGCTGATCCTTTTTCCCTGCTTTTTCCCTTGCTGCTGTCTGAAGAAAGTTTTGATACAGTATAGTGGTAGATCTCCATTTCCCCACTGTTACTAATATCCCCCACTTTTTTGGGGGGGGCATCCAAACATGGACTTGAAACTAATGTCCCTTTTTAACAGAGGGAACAGTGTTGAGCATACCCCATAAGGTCCCTGGGAGTTCATTATTTTGATTTCATTTTTCATGTTAAACTTCTGCTTGTTGCAAGTCAAATTGGTTTTCCCAATTAGCAAACAAAGAAATACAAATATTCTTTTTAAAATACAGTCTACATAAGAAAAATAAAAAGTAGGTCATTTAAAAGAGAATTACAGCAGTGGCCACAGCCAAGTTTCCCTAAACACAGACGAGGTATTGGGTTTGTTGCAGGCACTGTTAAAACTCTGTTCCTTGAATTCAAACATCCTGTCCTTAGCAAAGTAAGGCTGCATGAAAACACCTTTCTTTGGTTGCTGATGTATATAACTTATTATCTAGATGAGCCTCTGAGGCAGATGAGCTATTTAATAAGTGATTACCAATGGAATATAACATGATGTGACTTTCAAGTTAGTTTTCCTCAGAGATGTCATAAATGGAAAGGATTCACACTTTGTGGAAATAAGAAATTCATGGTAGCCATGTTTCCAGCATAATCATGGACTCAGTTCTCTCAAATTTAGAACTCAGTGTCCTTCATTTACCACCCATTGAAACTTAACCTTTCCTCAGGATTCACAAATCCTTTTTCTCTTCTAGTGATTTCAACAGTGCCCAATGGATGACTCAATTAATCAACATTAATAACTCTGTAATTTGCTCACTCTACAGCTATTTTCCTAAGATACTTTCATGTACCCTTGCAGTCACAACCACTCCTTTTATAGGTAAAATGATAATCACTTCCCAGCGAGTAGATGAGATCATGGAATTAACAACTTTTATCTCTTGTTGGGTGCTCACTTTTTACCGCTACACAGTTGCTGACATTTCAGCTATCCTGACAAGTATAAATTTGGTAAGTAGCCAATATCCACAGATCCATGTCATATTATTAAAAAAAAATAGAGCATGTCTCAGAAAATTCAGAGTTACAGAGAAGGGATGCATTCTGAGGAACCAAGAGGCATGGTGCCACCTTATCTATTATACTTGCCTTAACAAACTGTCTGGGTTATATTTGCTCTTATTGCTGACCAAACACATTGAACCTCACAGTGTCCATTCTAAAAGCTTTGTTCCCCACAAAGAGTAAGAAGGCTGTTTTATTCAGTTTTTGAGTGGATATTTATGTCAATTGTTGGATATGCATTGTTTATCTTGTGGGAGCATGATTTGAAAATGGAATCTGTAGGAGTGTTTTACTAAGATGTCTCTGATGAGTGCCAGTGTTAAAATTCCTTGTCAGTTTTTTTTAGTGAAAGCAAGTAATGCAACTTGAATAAGATTGTAAGATACAGATAACAAGATAATCAGGGATATAAAGAATCTCAAAGCCTAAGATTATCTAAGTATGATGTCATGTTTTGTATATATATATATATTAATATCTTCATTGTTTAATATTTTGCTCTCTTCTCTCTGGAAAGATCTCTGATGATTCAATGGTGAATCAGTAGGTTTCTAGTAGTCAAGAGATGGCTTACTCTAAGAAATCATACCCTGATCACACACTGATAGGTATCTTTCAATCCATTGTAGAGGGTCAGATTTTTTTCCTTTTTATACTTCTCTTACTCTAATTTCTTGGCATATTTACTGTACTGCCAATTTCCTAATTTTGTTCAATTTTATAAAATGCTATATAAATCAAAATAATCACTGAGAAAATTTTTACTCAATGCATACAGGTATGATTTTTCATGTATAGATTTGATTAAATTATTTTCCAATACGAGAAAATTTTTTCCATTTCAGTGTTCAATCTATTTTAATATTTTATTGCATTATATATTTTATCTCTAAATTGATAGTCAAGTTTAATACATGTATGCATCAATAAATTATTCAGTATGTACATGTCAGTAAGGTGTGTTCCCAGGCACTCTGCTATGTACTATTAACTCACTATGGTTTTCTCTTCCAGAATAAGTTATTGGATATATTTCAGTTCAGTTCAGTCGCTCAGTTGTGTCCTACTCTTTGTGACCCCATGAACCACAGCACGCCAGGCCTCCCTGTCCATCACCAACTTCTGGAGTCTACCCAAACCCATGTCCATCAAGTCGGTGATGCCATCCAACCATCTCATCCTCTATTGTCCCCTTCTCCTCCAGCCCTCAATCTTTCCCAGCATCAGGGTCCTTTCAGATGAGTCAGCTCTTCGCATGAGGTGGCCAAAGTATTGGAGTTTCAGCTTCAACATCAGTCCTTCCAATGAACACCTAGGACTGATCTCCTTTAGGATGGACTGGTTGGATCTCCTTGCAGTCCAAGGGACTCTCAAGAGTCTTCTCCAACACCACAGTTCAAAAGCATCAATTCTTTGGTGCTCAGCTTTCTTTATAATCCAACTCTCACATCCATACATTTAGTTTATTCTAATAAACATTTCTTTTAAGTAAACTTTAACTAATAAGATCTGCAACAATAGTATTTTGTTTGAAATGCATAAAGTAAGTGACCTCTCAGTATTTTTATTCATAATAGCCTTCTTATATAGAAACTTGGTTTGTATCTATTATCACTTACAAGTGGTTTTCATAATTTCTGTTTAATTTCAAAGGTTTTGACTTTTTTCCATTTTCCCATCACATTTCTTAGTGTTCATGTTTTTCAAATTTTTGTTTGTATTTCAGTAACACTGCATTTAAATTTTAAAATAGAAGAAAGCTTCTTAAAAATTAATATTGATTTTTAATTTTATTGCATATATGCATGCCCATCATTTCTTGTTAATTATAATATTTTAAATGATTTTAAAAGGATTTTTAGTTATATATGGGTCAACTTTGAGTATGAAGATGTACTTCTTCATTTTCTCAAAATAAATATATTTCTAATATTATAGCATTGAAAATGCCAGACACATCACCACTCTTATAAATCTTTTGAATATGTCTATAAAGTACAAATTCTCTTTTATTATGACAATTGCATTAACATTTCACACTAACAAATACCAATAACTTAAAATTCAATGTTTCTACTTTTTATAAAATTTATTTTTCATAATCATTATCTTTAAATCTTAAGCAGCATACTCCCATTTTATATTTACATTATGCATCTTAGTTTTCTTTATTTCAAAGATTTGTCTTACATCCTTGTGTTGTATTTGTCATATATGTGTGTGTGCTAAGTCACTTCAGTCATGTCTGACTCTTTGTGACCCTATGGACAATAGCCCACCAGGCTCTTCTGTCCATGGAATTTCCCAGGCAAGAATACTGGAGTGGGTTGCCATTTCCTTCTCCAGGGGAGCTTCCTCACTCAGGGATCAAACAGGCATCTCTTACATCTCCTGCACTGGCAGGCGGATTCTTTACCACTAGTGCCACCTGGGAAGCCCCATTTGTCATCTGTATGATGGTGTAACTAGGTCCTTTGGGATAATTTTCCACATTTTCTAATATAATTATGTTTCTTCGATAGCTTTAACATGTTCTCCATTGCTTCCAATAAATGTATAATTACAGCCCGGGCCATTGATCAAATTCACTCTGGTCACAGTTCTCCATAGGCAGGGCTGAGTCTTTTTTTTTTTTTTTGGTTGCACCAAGCAGCATGTGGGATCTTAGTTTCCTGACTAGGGATTGACTCTGCACCCCATGAATGGGAAGTGTGGAGTCTTAACCACTGGACTGCCAGGGAAATCCCATGGACTGAAACTTTTGACTGCAACATCAACAGATGCCCTAAAGTCTGAGTGTCTGTATTTTTCAAAGGTAATGACTGATGCAGTAAAAATTTGTATTCTAAGGCAAGTAAGGATAATTTAAATATGAAAAATTTTCTCTGTCCTTTGACCTCCCTTTCCCCTCTACTGTATATCATATATCTGCATTATGCACCCCCCAAACCTCCCCATTGGCAGAAATACCTGCTTAACCCATAAACAGCAACATTTTCCTAGCACCAACAAGACAATGCCTTAAAAGATAATGTGCCTGGGCTTCCCTGGTGGCTCACCGGTAAAGAATCCTCCTGCTAATGCAGGAGACAAGGGTTCCATCTGTGATCCAGGAAGATCCCACATGCCTCAGAGCAACTAAGCCCATAAGCACAACTGTTGAGCCTGTGCTTTAGAGCCCAGGAGCCACACAACTACTGAAGTCCTTGTGCCCTAGAGCCCATGCTCCACATCAGGAGAGGCTACTGCAGTGAGAAGCCTGCACACCTCAACTAGAGAGTAGCCCCTGCTGGCCACAACTAGAGAAAAGCCCAAGCAGCAAGGAAGACCCAGCATTGGCAAAAATTACATAAATTATTGTTTTAAAAAAAGATAACATGCCTCCTTGATGGTGTAAGCGATCATGATAACCTACCACTTTGTACTTACAGATCTAGATTTTGCCAATTATCTATGGCATTTAAAGTAGCCTTCTGTCACAAAAACCTACATAATGCTACATCATTATGCTTTGATCTTGAACAAGCGTAACAGTTCTTGGAGGTTTCTGAGAGCATGTTCCTGGGTTATAATCCTATTTGGCCTGAGTAAAATGTTTCATTTCTTTCTTAGATCGATTGTTTCCTTTTATGAAACCTTAGTTCCCCCACCATGGGTCGAACCTGCACTCCCTCCATTGCAAGCACAGACTCATCCCCTAGACTGCCAGGGAAGTGCAGACCCAGTAATTTTTCCAGGACACAGTGGGTTAAATTGTAATTACGGTTTTTTCCATCCAATATCTTTTTTACCCCACTGAACTTTTCTCTTTTGTGCCACTGTCCTCTGCAGCTAATTGGGTTGAAGAAATTGATTGGTGGGGCTTCCCTGGTGGGTCAGTGTAAAGAATCTGCCTGCCTGCCAATGGAGGAGACACGGGTTTGATCTCTGGGTCAGGAAGATTCCCTGGAGTAGGAACTGGCTACACATTCCAGTGTTCTAGCCTAGAAAATCCCATGGACAGAGCAGCCTGGCGGGCTACAGTCCTCGGGGCAGCAAAGAGTCAGGTAAGACTGAGCACTCTTTCTGCATGAAAGTCAAAGAGTTAGTCGCTCAGCCGTGCCCATCTCTTTGCAACCCCATGGACTGGGGGTTGCCCGCCAGGTTTCTCTGTCCAGGAGATTTCCCAGGCAAGAATGCTAGTCTCCGCGCATGGAATTCTCCAGGCAAGAATACTGGAGTGGGTAGCCATTCCTTTCTCCAGGGGATCTTTCCGATCCAGGGATCGAACCTAGGTCTCCTGCATTGCAGACAGATTCTTTACCGTCTGAGCCACCAGGGAAGCCCTTCTGCATGTTCGTCAAAGGGAAATGCTTGATACCTTCTCTTTGCGCACAATTTCCCCAGCCTCCTCGTGGAGGAATTCAGCAGTTTGGCCTGGAAACGGGAACTACATGACTCAGAATTCCTTGCGTCGAAGGCAGTGTCCTTTATTGGCTCAGGGAAACGGAGTTTCCGTTTGGGCACAAAGGGAGGGGGCGGGACCTCCTAACTCCGCCTCCAGGCGGCCATTATAACTGCCCCAAGCTTGTGCCTGATCCAGAGCGCTAGGTTGGGACGAAGGTGAGGCGATTAAGGATGTCCGAGAGGAGGTGCTGTCTCTGCTGCACAGAGGCGGGCCCGAGGTTCGGCGCCTCCCGGGGTGCCTCGCGCCAGGCCCGGGAGCGAGACCGCGGCGCGGGTATCCCCCCGCCTCTCGAGCACTTCGGTCCCCCTGCGCCTAGAAGTCCGATGGCGGCGGCGGCGTTGAGGGACCCGCCTCAGGTAAGCGCTCGTTCTCCGGGCCCGCACCGCCCTCAGCCGACCGGACACTGAAGCCCCGAGCGCCAGACGCCTGTTTCCGCTCCCACAGTTCAGGTCCCCGGGTCCAGGACGGTGAGGCAATCGTAGGTGGGGCCTTGCGTCTGACAGTTTGGTGGCGCTTCGGAGAGGGTGCAGGCAGAGGGACCCGCAAGTGCAGAGGCTTGCACGTGGAACTTAGCTGGGTGAATTCGGGCATCCTGGGGTCCATCTGATGTCTGCAGGAATAAACGACATGAGGCAGCTGTTAAGACTGGACTAGTAGAGTGCAAGTTGTTCATTACTCTGAGAACTCTAGAAGCGATGGGTAGTTTTAAGAAAGAAAGTGCAGAATCCACGTCAGAGGTTAAAGTGTTTTCAAAAGCTGTTCAAAGGAAAAAGATGCAGAGACATCAAATTGATGACTCCGGGGTGCTCTGGCCTGTTTCATTTAGCCTGGAGAATAAGATCAGGGGGAAATGTGGTCATTTGTGAGCATCAGTAGGCCTGAGGTGCGCCACCAATGGGCTAGGCTTTGGGTGAGGGTTAGGTGGACAGAAGAAGGTTGTGACAGATAAGGGAACAGCAGGTACAGCCTCAAAGTGGAGTAGGGCGGTGGATGTCGGAAACGAACAGGCGATGTGTGTGGTGGAGTCTCAGGTAAGAAATGGAGCCTCTCAGGGAGGCCTTTAATAGAAGATTTTGGCGCTGCCACTGCTACTGGGAGCCATGAGAGGTCTAGGGAATTACTGGATCCTGTATGAATTTGCCAAACATACTCTGGATGCTGTCTGCTAAATTGTGGTGTAAGTCCTAAAATTAAGTCCCAGTTTTATATACTGCCTGGACATGTGTTAAAACTGGTAGGACCTCAAATGACCGGAGCACCAGTTCCCCACCTTGCTCTGCCCCAGTGGATAGGGTCTCCTTAACTAAACAACCCTTTTCATAAAAGGGCTGAGGTATAGTTCCTGCTTATCCCTCTGTAGTGGGTTTCAGTGCCCTGTCAGCCAGCCCTTTTGGGGTTATTTAGAAAAGAAACTTGCATCCTCCTTTGGAGAGCAGGGGCACCTTACCTTCTTGGTACTATAAAGCTTACGTCCCACAGCTCTTGGTTGTCCACTGTTTTCCAGAGTGTAACACCTTGTAGCCCTGTGTGGTGTGTGGTGTTCTCCTATTCTAGCTGTGGATATATAGGATTAATAAGATGCTACTGATAACATCTCTCCAGTGTTAGTTGTCCTATGTTTGGTCATCACTATAACTCTAGGCAGGAATCCCATCCTCACCAGTGGAGTGAAAAGGATGTGATCAAAATACTTCAACATGAGGGGAGGCCAAGGAGAGGCTTATAGAGTGGGATGGTGAGGTGGTGCTGGCTGGGGGCACGTGCCTGTGGTGTCTGGAGATAAGAGGGATGTGCAATCTAGAGAGTGATGTGTACATGGAGAGGGTGTATGTCTGATGGTCCCAGGTCCCTGGTATTGTGATTTACATGACCTTGACCATACCAGGGTTATTGCCTGGCAGGAGTATTGGATTCCTCTATGTCAGACCCACAGTTTAAGTATCTGTTTGTGCACCTGTCTCTTGTCGCTGATGGCTGGACCCCATAATCAGTGGGCCTGTAGGGAGACAATGGCATCAGGGCCTAGTTTCTCCTCTGACTGGGGAGATTGGGAGGAAGATGGTCATAGAATAGATATATGGGGGAATTCCTCTTGAGAGGAACTTGTTTGTGATTTCATCTGTCCCAATTGTGACAGGGTAGTGTGACTTTTGAAGATGTGGCCGTGAACTTTTCCTGGGAGGAATGGGGTCTCCTTGACGAGTCTCAGAAACGCCTGTATCATGATGTGATGCTGGAGAACTTGGCACTTATAAGCTCCCTGGGTAAGAACCTCAAACCCACCCCTGTGCCCTGAGCTAGTCTCCGCCCTTTCTCTTTGTCCATTGGCAAGTCTCCTTTCTCACATCACGACCCTGGGCACTGCTTCCTTCCTCAGTTCCCTGAGTAGGTGTTGTGGTTGGTAGGGCTGAGGAATGGGCACTGCCCTCTTTTCTCCTTGACAGATCCAAGACCTGCTATCCCTTGCCTTGCAGGGATGGATCCAGAGTCAGGAGTCTTTCCACCTTGTTTACCCTCTCCATAGCCAGGTGAATTTTCCAGATCCAAGGTACCAGTCTACCCCAGGTTCTATTTCCTTTCTCTGGCTAACATTTCCTCATTCTTGCTTGTTCCAGAAATCGCTGTCATTGACCTGCTCCTTTTATATGGAGCATGGGCTATTCTTGCAAGATACTCCTCTGAAATTCTTTTTGTAATATTTAATTTTATGTCTTGTGCTGAGTTATTTTTGGCCAGTGCTGGCTGCTTTTCTGTCCTGTCTTTATCATAGTCCTTGAATCATCCAGGTTCTTCATAGTTACTCATCAAGAGGATGAAGTGGAGAGGCTCACAGAACAGAAAGGACTCCAACTACAGCACATGGAACTTGGACATAGTCTGGTCCTGATAAGTGGCCCCTGGGGGAGGGTGTAATGTCAGGGCTATATACAAATCATACCAGAAAGCTATTCTCTGACTAGCCTTTGGGTGCCAATCACAATGGCCGCCATACTTTCTCCCTCCACTTCCCCATTCTTTGGTTAGCCACCTTCTCAACACTGTTACTTGTCACTTCTTATTTCCAACTTAGGGCTAATTCTTACCTCCCTGGACTCCATTCCTCAGTGCTTTTTCACACTGCTTCTTCTGCAGTGCTGTCCAACATCAGCCTATACTTTTTATGTCATAGGCTATGTACATTTTTAATCCTTCAACACCAGCTGCTCTGTTACAGTTGGATTTTCCTGAGCCTGAATATAACCTACTACATAGTATTCATGTGTCACTACCAGTCAAGGTCCTACTGAAAATTTTTGCAGAATGAGCTGTAGACCCTGCCTCTTCTTGTGTCATTCCATGGTTGTTTCCTTTACTTTGTGAGGACTTCCCCATTCTGTAATCTTTAAAAGCCCAGTGCTGCTAAGCAGCCCCATCCTTAACTTAAACGCAACCACCTTATCTTACAAACAATCCCATTGACTCATTCCTGGATTTATAATGCCCACATTTGTAAAGGGCCTTTTTCTTTGCACAAAGTCAGTATGTATGTCACCAGCATTTCTCTGCTTTCAGGTTGTTGGCCTGGAGAAGAGGATAAGGAGGCATTTTCTGAACAGAGTATTTCTGATCAAGGATGCTCACAGATCAGGATTGTTAAGGCAGGTCTGTCTCCCCAGAAGGCCAACCTCTATGAGATATGTGGCCCGATCTTGAGTGACATTTTTCACTTGGCTGAGTACCAGGAAACACACTGTGGGCAGGAACTCCACGTGAGTGGGATATGTGAGAAGCCATTCTATTTTAGAGTAAACTTTCATCAGCACCAAAAGCAGCATATTGGAGAGAAACCATTGAGAAGTGATGTGAGGAGAGCCTTGTTTGTGAACAGCTGCAAAGTCTATGTGTCAGTGAAGCCCTTTACCCTTGGGAATATTGGGAAGGACTTCCTGGGCAACTCAGGATTTCTTCACCAACAGGCCACACACAACTGGCACAAATCACATAGTGGAACTAAGTGTGAGACTCCCTTTCTAAGGGGTAAAAATCATTATAATTGGGGAGACTACACAAAACCTATGAGTGGCAAACACACACTTGTTCAGCACCAGAGAGTCCTCACTAGAGAAAGATGTTACCTGTGCAGCGAATGTGGAAAATCATTTAGCAAAAGCTCTCATCTCATTAGACATCAGAGCGTTCACACTGGAGAAAGGCCTTATGAGTGCAACGAATGTGGCAAATCTTTTAGCCAAAGCTCAAACCTCATTCAGCATCGGAGAGTTCACACTGGAGAAAGGCCTTACGAGTGCAGTGAATGTGGGAAAGCCTTTATCCAAAGATCACATCTCATTCAGCACTGGAGAGTTCACACTGGAGAAAGGTCTTATGAGTGTAAAGAATGTGGGAAATCTTTTAACAAAAGCTACAGCCTCATTCACCATCAGAGTGTTCATACTGGGAGAAGGCCTTATGAATGTGGTGAATGTGGGAAGTCATTTTCCCAAAACTCTGTGCTCCTTCAACATCAGAGAGTTCACACTGGTGAAAGTCCTTATGAATGCAGTGAATGTCAGAAATCTTTTCGACAAAGCTCTGCACTCCTTCAGCATCAGAGAGTTCATACTGGAGAAAGGCCTTATGAGTGTGGTGAATGTGGGAAATCCTTTAGATATATCTCCAACCTCATTACACACCGGAGAGTTCACACGGGAGAAAGGCCTTACGACTGCAGTGAATGTGGGAAATCCTTTAAGAAAAACTCTTCACTCCATCAACATTGGAGAGTTCACACTGGAAAAAGACCTTATGAGTGCAGTGAATGTGGGAAATCATTTCGCCAAAATGTTGTCCTCCTTCAACATCAGAGAGTTCACACTGGAGAAAGGCCTTACAAGTGCAATCAGTGTGAGAAATCCTTTAGATACATATCCAACCTCACTACTCATCGGAGAGTTCATACTGGAGAAAGGCCTTATAAATGTAGTGAATGTGGGAAATCATTTAGCCAAAGCTCTAACCTCATCACACATCGGAGAATTCACTCTGGGAAAAGGCCTTACAATTTGGGGAATCTGTTGAGTTCTTTACCTACAACTCCAGTCTCTTAAAACACTGGATCAAGGCCTTATGAATGCAATGAAAGTGATAAGGCCATTAACCCAAAGTCTTGACTCTTTGGAACCACAGATTTCAGAAGGGAAAAACACCTTACATGTGTAGGATCGTACAGTTTCCTTTTTCAGCGGATCTACTCTTGAGATCCTTCCTGGTGGTACCATCTGAATTGAACATCATACATCCAAACATCTGCAAACATCCCAGGTATGTGGGAGCTACATTGTACTTTTTAACCTGGCCTCTTGCCAGACTTCTGTTGCTGACAGTTTCTGTGGCCAAAGCCATGTCACTTCTCCCACCTGGCAGGTTTCAGCCACCCCTGAGTGTTCAGGAAAGGAACCTTGATTTTTCCCATTCATGGGAGGGACTGTGAGAAGCCAGAGAAGCACTCATTTCCTCTCATTGCTTTGATGAGTTATGTCACTGACATGACCCATTTTGGGCCCAGAGGACTCTGCTTGTTGCCCAAGGCTTCCCAGGGAAGACTGCAGAGCTTTCTGGTTCTAATCTGTGGCCTGACTGTGTATTTTCTGGGTTCAGAGGTCAGTCTAAGGAAGGAGTAGTCATTGTGACAACCATCAGTGCTTCTGAAAATAGCATGAAGGTGTCTTGTTCACAGGGGATATTGCCTTGTGTGTGCGCACTGGTGAGGAACATACTCTCAGGCCCTGCAGTGGAGCCATGTGCTCTCACATGCAGAATTCTGTAGGTAGTATCACTGGTTGTAAGATTCTGGTGGGAATGATAATTGTTACAGAAAGTACTAGATTAATAGTGGGAGCAGGACACTATCACAGACTGGTTGGATGTGCCCATTTAAAAGAGCCTCCACAGTGTTCCAGTCATTGTGGCTGTGAAGGATGAACATGTACAGAAATTCTCAGGCCTCCTAAATTGTGCATCTTGTATTAGCAGAGAGCATTACAGGAGAAAATAATCCGAAAGTTTTGTGGTTTCTGTAATCTATCTGAGCTGTCCTCCTCAAGGCCGTTTCTGTGCAGATAGAAAAGTGAGGATAGAGAGAAGGGATATCTTTTCAGTGAGTAGCAGACATTGTGACAATATTCCTGTTGAGTCACGTTGGGAACAGTCTTCATTGCTTATATTTTTGACCACTGAGGCCAACTGCCCCTCCCAAAGCATGAGGCAGAAAGTGATGAAGTCAATATCGGGAATTTATTTAAATGGTAAGAAATCCAGATTTGTATTTTGAATATATTTTTAAGTTTTAATAACATAAAAATACTTGCAGTAAAATGCACATAGTTAAAGTATACACTTTGATAAGTTTTGACATTTATATAAATCCATGAAACCATCATCACATCCATAAAAAAACCAATCTACTTTCATTTTTACCTTGTTTCCTTTTTTGATGTTACTCTGACCTCTAGTCAACCACTGATTTGTTTTTCTTTAGATAAGTTTTAATTGTTTAAAATTTTATATGATTAGAATCATGAAGTGTTTATGCTTTTCCTCTCAGGTACCCTTATGTGAAATATTTATCAGTGAGTAGTTTGTTTTTTTATATTGATGAGAATTCTATTCTGTGGATATACCACTATTTGTCCATTCATCTCTTTATCCATATTTGAGTTCCCAGTTTTTGACTGTTGCAAGTAAAACTGCAGACATTTGAATATATTAAAAGTTCTTCACATGGTTATGTTTCACTTTTCCTGTATTAATACTTTGGGCTGCAATGCCTGAGTTACAGGCTTAGTGAATGTGTGACTTTTTAAAGAACATTATACTATGTTAAGGTAGGAGAGGTTACACAAGAAAAAGATGAAAAAACCCAGCAGTCTTCCTGATCCAGGTGATAAGAGGCATTAAGGAATTACATCTGTACAGACCCTGAGTCCACAGAGGGGAGAACACTATTTGCCATGCATTTTATCATGCAGGCTACTCCTGATATCTGTAGAAAATTACAAAGGCTTGAGCTGGGCCCCAGACCCCATTGTCAACCTTGGTAGAGGAGGCCTTCAAGGTCTAACTACCAAGACTTGATGGAGGAGGCCAATAAGCATAAAAGACTAATAAAGAAAATGCAGCTCTTGGCTGTTTTGATTCAGCCACCACCTCGAGGGGACCTTGAAGGACTGAGAAAGCTGGACAAACCCCCAGGAAGCCACTTGGGCCTGAACCAATGTGCTTTTGTCAGAAAGGGGGACACTGGAAGGGGGGATGTCTTGAGTGCCCTCCTGGGGGACACCCAAGGGGCAACCCCGACCAACCCCAGTTCTTTGTGAATAAGTTGGGTGAGAGAGCTCACACAGTGACTGATGGGGGCCCGAGTGCCTGCCTGGATATAGATCCTGCTTGATCCATTTTCATTACCTCAGCAGAGCCTTGGGTCACCCTTCATGTAGCAGGTAAAACTGAATTCCTTGTAGACACTGGAGCTGCCTGCTCTGCTCTGACTTGGCCACCTGGCCCTTTTTCCATCTGTGGACTGTACTGTGACAGGAGTTGGTGGACAGCCAAATGGAGGGCGGTTTAATCTCTCCATGGCTTCCCAGGTGGCACAGTGGTAAAGAATCTGCCTGCAATGCAGGAGACTCGGGTTCAATTCCTGGGTCAGGAAGATCCCTTGGAGAAGGAAAAGGCAGCCCACTCCAGTATTCTTTTTTTTTTTTTGACAGGAAATAGCATTTATTGGTGAGTGTGATTAAGGAGGGAACAGAGCTGATGCTCATGAGTGCAGGGCCCGCCATTTGTCCAGGGGACCACGATTAGGGATGTATTTGACCCCACAGCCGTCCGGGATGAGTCGCTTTTCCGCCACCATGTTCTCAAATTCATCCGCATTGAACTTGGTAAATCCCCACTTCTTGGATTTGTGGATCTTCTGACGGCCAGGGAACTTGAACTTGGCCCGGCGGAGGGCTTCAATCACATGCTCCTTGTTCTGCAGCTTGGTGCGGATGGACATTATGACCTGGCCAATGTGGACCCTGGCCACTGTGCCCTGGGGCTTTCCAAAGGCACCACGCATACCTGTCTGGAGTCTAGATTGAGAAACAGCAGGCCAGTCATGAATGCCCACTAGGAAGAGTTGTCTCCAAGGTCCCTTAGGGCTACCTGTACAGGCAACAGGTTGCATACACTACCAAGGAGGCTGCTGTTTGCAGCCATTGCACACTGGGCCCCCATGGGGAAAAGAGCACAGTCGGCTTAATTGGCTGCAAACCGCTCCAGTATTCTTGCCTGGAAAATTCCATGGTCAGAGGAGTATGGTAGGCTTCAGTCCATGGGGTCGCAAAGAGTCAGCCACAGCTGAGCACATCAGCACATCCTGTAATCTAATATGGTTGTTTCCCTTTGTATTCTTACGGAAGACTTTGGGACTTCCAGTTCTTCCACATCCTTGCCAATATCTTTAGTCTTTTTCAACTTTTGACTTTTAAAATAAATGTGTGGTGTTATCTCACTGTTGTTTTAATTGCATTCCTCAGATATGGAGTGTTTTTTCACTTTTTAAATTCCCCGCTAGTGTGTGTCCTCGTGGTAACTTTCATCCATTTTTATAGAAATAATTTTGGCTGTTTCTCTTTTTATTAGCAAGATAATGAAACAACAAAGACTTAATTTGAAACTTCATTCTTTAGGGATGTAATTCTAGCTATTTTAAATTCTGAAATACTATCTTCTAATTTTTTCTGCTGTATACTGTGCAGTGGCCATGTACAGCATATTTTAAATTTAATCTGCATTACTAACATAGTCCCCATAATCAAGCCAAGAATTACATTGCTTGCAGTTTCCCCAATGTGAATATTCCCACTGCTGTCAATTTAAAGCTTCTAATGTGGTATCACTGAACATGGAGTTTGAGAGTGGACAGCATACCAGTATATTGTGTTTCCTCTGTAGTGATATTTTATGGGCTTCCTAGGTGGCACAATGGTAAAGAATCCCCCTGCCAGTGCAGGAGACACGGGTTCGATCCCTGGGTTGGGAAGATCCCCTGGAGGAGGAAATGGCAACCTACTCCAGTGTTCTTGCCTGGAAAATTCCATGGACAGAGGAGCTCTGATTCCTTATCCTAAAACCTTCGAAGTAGATCTACTCAAAAGGTAAGAAATAGGCCCAGAAAACAAAAAAAGTTGAGAATTTGACAGCACCACTTGTCACACGTTTCTTCCTAAATTTATTCAGCCGTTGGGGTTACTATAGTGAAAGGAAAATCAAAGTGGAGTCTATATTGAGCAGGGCTTTCTAAAATGGGGTCCAGAGGCTATTAAGGAAGTGTGACTTATGCACCTCTCAGCCTGGATGGAATCTGTTCTTTTGACTACTTACTGTCCTAATGAAGCCATCTAGAACATCTGCCAGGAACTTAGGATGCTTATCAAACCCTTAGCCTAAAGTAACTCATGATCACCTATCTATACCTGTTGGACCCCAGCCGTAAAAAACTCCTGATTGCTTAAGGACAAATATTTCCTAAATCCCATCAGACTCAATCACAGTTCTCACAAGGCAACTTGAAGAAACTCATGGCTTTCTGTCTTTGTAAGCCCCTGAGTCTCTTCTCCCAGAACATTCCTTTGGGGTTACCTGATTCTGTGTCTCCTGAATTGCATTTCTTAAGACTCCAAATAAACTCTTTTCTTACTTGCAGCCTCCTGTGTTGTTTTTTGGTTGGCATTACGTGTGTCAGAAGCAGGATACAGGATGCAGACCTGCACGAGCCCTCACCAACTCTGACACTGCCTTGTATTCAAATCAGGTGCCTAGAAGCCCTTTGAGCTTTTCATCTCCTTGGTAATCCCAGATCATGGTGGTAAGTCTTCCTGTACTTAAGCCACCTACGTTGGTAGAACTTCCAGTTTCAGCAAAGGGTGTCCTTTGTTGCGGACTTCTGTCCTCTAGGATTTTGTTTCTGGTTTTGTTTGAGTGGCCTCCACTATTTTTAAAAATATTTTATTGAAGTATAGTTGATTACAATGTCATGTTAATTTCTTTTGTACAGCAAAATGACTCAGTAATACATACATTCTTTTTCACTGTTTTCCATTATGGTTTGTCTGATGATATTGAATATAATTCCATGTGCTATACAGTAGGACCTTGTTTATCCATCCTATGTATAAGATAATAGATGGCCTCTGCTAATCCCATATTCCCAGTCCTTCCCTCTCCTACCCCTATTCCGCCCTGGCAATCTCAGGCAATCTCTCACTATATATCTGTGAGTCTGTTGTTCTTTTATAGTGGCTCCATTCCACAGACAAGGAAATTGAGGCTCCAGAACCAGCGGGCAGCCCTGCTGCTGGGATGAGGCAGAGCAGTGACCTGAACCCCGAGGCAGAAGAGTCTCAGCGGGGCGGCTATCTGTCTGCTGAAGACACAGGTGCAGCCTCCAAGTGGGACCCACAGTAGGGATCCCAGCTACTTTGGGAAGAGCTCCCTGAGTGCCAGAGCCCTTGGCCCCTGGAGCTCTCTGCTGTCCCTGCAGCTCCCTGTGGGCCCCACCACCTCTCTGCACTCTCAACTCGCAGCTGCCCCCTTGGGGGCCTTCCTCAGGGCCCAGCCCTGTCTGTCCTCTAAGAGCCCCCAAGGCAGCCCCATCATTATCCCCCTTTTGCACTGGGGGAAATGTCATGTGTGAGACTGGAGGGGCATCTCTTGCTGTGAGCCCGGCAGAGGTAGGGGTGCAGACATCAATCCAAGGCTCACCCACCATGTCCCCCCTCCCCTCTGACCTGGTTGCACCCCAGGAAACCTCCTTGTTCCCTCGGGCTCCTCTTAGGGTTCCTCTCAGCCTCCCCTGGGGCCCTGTAGATTCTCTCCAGATGCCGCTGGTCCCTGTGTTGATGTTCTCAGGTTGCCTAAACAAGGCCCCACGGTCTGGGAATTTTAAGCACCAGAAGATTACTTCCTCACATTTCTGGAGGGTGGAAGTCTGAGATCAAGGGGTTAACAGTGATTTTTTTTGGAGGCTTGCAAATGACTATCCTCCTCCTCTGTCTTTACATGGCCTTTCCTCCCACATGGTCCCTACCCCACAGGCCCAGAACGTCTTCCCCAGGTGTCACCCCAAACACACGACTGGCCCTTGCTGCCGCATGTGAGTCACCCCAAGGTTGTTGGTCTTCCTCCTCAGTCGCCTCAGGGTGTCTCCTCCAATCAGTGCCCCGCTACTCAGCTGTCACCCAGTGATCACTCTCACTGTTGTGGACCCTGGAAGAGAGGCTCAGGACTAAGAATGTCCACTGTAACCTTCACCAGTCCCTGTCCCCATGGCGCTTCTCTCACCTCCTCCAACTCGTGAGTTTAGTTCTCACCACTTATAGGTAAAAAGAAAACCAGTGACTGACAATGAACATTCCTTAAGAACATTCCTATTCCCTGCTAGGGAACTAAGTCCCTGAATGGACTAGATGAGGTCTGGCCCGTCTTGTACATCTTGTGCCTTTCACATATGATAGGATGACAGTGCCCCACGCTGTCACACTATCTCCCTAGATACATGGAGGCAGGCTGTATCTAGTATGTGAAGTGTTTGTATCCAAGCTGTGTCATGGTGTGGTACCAAAACACAATCTCACTGTTCATGTGTCACATACAAACTATTTTATTCCACAGATACACACTTAAATAGACAAGAGATTGGACTTCCCTGGTGGCTCAGTGGTAAAGAATCTACCTTCAAGAAATCTGCTTCAAGAAATCCCACATGCTGAGGAGAAGCGAAGCCCGCGTGCCGCAACTGCTGAACCCACATGCCCTAGAGCCCAGGCTCTGCAACACGAGAAGTACACTGCAATGAAGAGTAACCCCGGTGTGGTGCAACTTGAGAAAAGTCCTCTCAGCAACAAAGACCCAGCCCAGCCAAAAATAAATAAATTTTTTAAAAAAAGAGATTTACTTCTTGTTGAAAATGGGGAATGAGATTTCCTTCCTCTCAGAGCATTTACTTTAGAAAACTTGTAGGAACTGTCTCATCTTTTTAAAATGCATGTCTTTGAAGACTTCTAAGAAGGCCTTTTTTCAGCTGGTCTTTTTTTTTTCCTCCAGTTTTAGGATTCTTACGTCTTTCTCAAGAACCTGGCTCCCATCTCCTAACACTGAAGATGGGGAGATAGCTCACCAGGCAGTTCTGTTAGGAGGATAGGAGTCTCATCTTAGTGGGTGCCGTGCTCCAACTTTAAAAACTACCTTCAGTTATAGAGATGAGAATTTTGTGTTTCCTCTAGGTAAAACCAATAAACTACACAGTCACCCCAATTACCAGGTAAAATTAGGACTCTGTGTGACAAATGGTATTGTCAGCTCCTCTTCCTCGAGGACTAGGGGAGTTAGGTTTTTTTCTGCCTTTACAGTTTCCTAGTGGATTGCCTGTGATGCACTGTAATCCTTTAATACTTATTTTAACAATAAAATTGATTTTGTCTCTACTACCTTGTGGAAAAGATTTCTTGATTGGGAGAAATTTTTGTTTTCATTTCCCTAACAGTCATCATCACGCACCTCTCCACAGGGATCAAACCTCATCACCCATCTCATTGGCATCTAGTATACAGGATATATGGGGGAAGGGTGGTCAGTATCAGTTCAACAGTATCAGAGACACATCTAGAATATGCCAATTTCAGACAAACTGATGACAACAAACTGTAAGAAATGAGAATTTTACAAGGTAAGTGCACCCCATGTGTTAAGAGATCTGTGAGAGACAGTTAATGAATGCTTCCAGAATATATTCTGGATTCTGATTGCAACTAATCTGATTTAAGAAACACATTTTGAGACAATCCAACATTGATAAAATACATTTTTATGATTACTGAGTTATGAAAATACCTTTAAAAAAAGTCAGTTCTGCAGAGATTATACATTAAATGATGCTGTATGTAGAATTAGTACTAGGCCCCCCTTATCTGCAGCAGATAACATCCCAAGACCTCCAAGTGATTGCCTGAAACCAAGCCCTACATGTACTGTTTTTCCCTATGCGTATGTACCTGTGATAAAGATTAACAATAGCTGTAATAAAAGTGAGGGACTTCCCTGATGGTCCAGTGGTTGGAACCCCAAGGTCCCAATGCAGGGACACTGGGTGTGATCCCTGGTCAGGAAACTAGATCCCACGTGCCACAAGTAAGACCCAGCACAGCCAAATAAATATGTATTTGTTAAGATGAATGTGATCTCTCAAAATATACAATACTGTACTCACCTCTTTTGTGATGATGTGAGATGATAGAATGCCTGTGTGGATTACTAGACAAATGTATATTCATATGGGAGAGATGAAGAGGGTGGTGAAAGATTGCATTATGCAGAAAGGTTTGCAATTTAAAACTCGTGAATTGTTTCATTTCTGGAATTTTCCATTTAATATTTCCTTGGGTCTCTGAAACCCCTAAAAAGCAAGTTTGTGAATAGGTAAGAAACTGGTAAACTAGACCGCTGGTGTAGATGGGGATAGATGAAAAAAGAATGGCTATGAAGGCTTCCCTGGAGGCTCAGAAGTAAAGAATCCACATGTCAATGCAGGAGACATGGATTTGAGTCTTGATCCAGAAGGATCCCACATGCCATGGAGCAAATAAGCACATTAAAAAAAGCAAAGATTGGCCACGAAATGATGGATGATTGGTTCATCTGGCTTCATAATAGTCTCTTTTTTTTGTATATATTTGAAAATAGCCATAACAAAATATACAATATGTCATTGTATCATTAATTTTATATGCTGAGTAGGATAAATTTTAAAAAGCAGGAGGAAAATTGGTTTTGGGGTTTTGAACATGCATCAACTCATCAAAAGTTACTTAATAAGTGTGTGTAACAAGTCAATTATACCTATACATTCAACTTTTAAAGTAAAATATTAAAACTTCCAACTCCCTAATCATATTAAATTCTATTACTGTGTTCTTGAGGTTAATTGTAGCTACTCTATGTCTAAAGTGGAAATAGAATATATTGTTGGGCTGCTGGTAACTTTCCAACTCCCATCAACAGTGAAATCACACTGACTATTTTTTTTTAATTGAAGTTTAGTTGATGTATATTATAGAAATTACAGGTATATAGTAATTAACACACTTAAGATTATACTTCATTTAGTTATCACAAAATATATGCTGTATTTACCATGTACAATGTAGCCTAGCTTATTTCATGGGCTTATTTTATGGATTTTCCAGGTGGTGCAGTGGTAAAGAATCCATCTGCCAATGCAGGGTTTGATCCCTGGGTCGAGAAGTTCCCCGGGAGTAGGAAATGGCAACCTGATCCAGTATTCTTGCCTGGAAAATCCAATGGACAGAGGAGCCTGGCGGGCCAGAGTCAGACACAACTGAGCGACTAAGCACATAGCTCTATTTTATACCTAATAGCCTCTGCCTCTTTATCTGCTACCGCTGTAGTCTCTTCCCCACTTTTCTCACCCCTCCTCCCTCTCCCCACTGGTAACCACTAGTTTGTTCTCTATATCTGTGAATCTGCTGCTTAAAAATTCAGTATCATTTGTTGTATTTTCTAGATTCCACATGTAAGTGATATCATACAGTGTTTGTCTTTCTCTGGTTGACTTGTTTCACTTAGAGGAAACCCTCTGAGTTCATCCATGTTCCTCTCAGTTCAGTTCAGTTCAGTCGCTCAGTTGTGTCCGACTCTTTGCGACCCCATGAACCACAGCAGACCAGGCCTCCCTGTCCATCACCAACTCCCGGAATTCACCCAAACCCATGTCCATTGTGTCGGTGATGCCATCCAACCATCTAATCCTCTGTCATCCCCTTCTCCTCCAGCCCTCAATCTTTCCCAGCATCAGGGTCTTTCCCAATGAGTCAGCTCTCCACATCAGGTGGCCAGTGTATTGAAGTTTCAGCTTCAACATCAATCCCTCCAATGAACACCCAGGACTGATCTCCTTTAGGATGGACTGGTTGGATCTCCTTGCAGTCCAAGGGACTCTCAAGAGTCTTCTCCAACACCAAGTTAAAAAGCATCAATTCTTCAGCACTCAGCTTTCTTTATAGTACAACTCTCATATCCATACGTGACTACTGGAAAAACCATAGTCTTGACTAGACAGACCTTTGTCAGCAAAGTAATGTCTCTGCTTTTTAATATGCTGTCTAGGTTGGTCATAACTTTCCTTCCAAGGAGCAAGCAAGCATCTTTTAATTTCATGGCTGCAATCACCATCCGCAGTAATTTTGGAGCCCAGAAAAATAAAGTCAGCCACTGTTTCCACTGTTTCCCCATCTATTTGCCATGAAGTGATGGGTTTGCTCTAAATGACGTGTTTCTCTAAATGGCAAAATTTCATTGATTTTTTTTTTTATGACTGAGTAGAACTCCATTTTCCTTGTGTGTGTGTGAATATATATCAGTTCATCTATTGATGGACACTTTATCTTAGTAATTATAAATAATGCTGCTCTGAACATTGCGGTGCATGTGTTTTTTCAATGTATACATGTTTTTTTTAAAGTGTTTTTGGTGGGTTTTTTTTTGCACGTATACCCAGGAGTGGAATGCTGGGTCATATAGTAGTTCTAGTTTTAGTTTTTTGAGGAAGCTCCTTGCTTTTCCCCACAGGGTATGCATCAGTTTACATTCCTAACAACAGTGCACAAGAGTCCCCTCTTCTCTACATCCTCTCCAATGTTTGTTATTTGTGTTCTTTTGGATGATAATCATTCTGACAGGCATGCATTTCCCTGCTGATTAGTGATGTTAAGCATCTTTTCTTGTGCCTGTTAACCATCTGTGTTTCCTTTGGGAAAAAAATATGTATTCAATTCTCTGTCCATTTTTTATTTGGACTGTTCCATTGATATTGAGTTGTATGAGCTGTTTATGTTGGCTATTAACCCCTTATTTTGGTGGCTCAGACGGTAAAGCATCTGCTTGCCATGTGGGAGACCTGGGTTCGATCCCTGGTTTGGGAAGATCCCCTGGAGAAGGAAATGGCAACCCACTCCAGTACACTTGCCTGGAAAATTCCATGGATGGAGGAGCCTGGTAGGCTACAGTCCATGGGATCACAAAGAGTCAGATATGACTGAACGACTTTACTATATATATAACCCCTTATCAGTCACATCATTTGCATATATTTTTTTCCATTCAGTAGGGTTTTTTTTTTTTTTTTTTGATGGCTTTCTTTGCTGTGCAGAAGTTTTTAGTTAAGTCCGTTTGTTTGTTTTAGGGACAGATCCAAAAAAATATTGGTACAATTTATGTCAAAAAATGTTCTGCCTATGTGTTCCTCTGGGAGTTTCATGATTTCTGGTCTTACACTTAGGTCTTTAATCCATTTTGAGTTTATTTTTGTATATGGTTATAGAGAATGTCCTAATTTCATTCTTTAACATGTAGCTGTCCAGTTTTTGCAGCACCATTTATTGAAGAATTTCTCCATTGTATCTTCTTGTTTCCTTTGTTGTAGATTAATCATAAGTACATGGATTTATTTCTGGATTCTCTATTCTGTGTCAAAATCAGGGAGTGTGTAACTTCAGATCTTTTTAGAATAAGGTAAAATTTAAGTCATAAGGAAGCACACTTATGTATTGTTTCCTTTTAAGGTTGATAGACATCATTGTATTTCATCAAATGTAAGATTTCATCCCATTTTCAGAAGAACCATGATTATGTGTACCACTGAAAAAATACACAGCCAACTAAAGCATATCACACATTCAATTAAAAACATCCTGATTTCAGAGATGGGAAAACAAATGTGTGTCTTAAAATTGACAAGATGTGATGTATAAAACTGGGTTGGCTGGAATGGTCAGGAGTCAGCATTCAGGCGAGCAAACGTTTATTCCAGCAGGGCTTTTACACCGTGTCTGACACGCGTCGCTGCACTGTTTGCTGTCGCTGTGCACCTGTTTTGTGGGCTGACTCCCTCCAAAGGTGCTAGTTGGTACAGTGTCAAGTCCAGTTGTCTCAGCCAGAAGCCTGAGGGTCATACGGGTCACCTTCCCTCCTATAGCTGACTCCTGTTCCTTGATTCTGCCTCTTCAATTCCTGTAACTGCCTCTTCCAAATGGCTGAGAGTCACAACAATTGCACTGGAGCAGGCCTCCGCCATCGGTTACAGGCATGTCCCAGGAGTCTCCTGACAGGACTCTGCATCCAGACTTTACCCTTCCACTTGATTCTCTCCACGACAGCCAGCCGAAACCTGTTACTGCCTGATGGGAGCCCGTCTGTGCTCTTCACTGTCCGAGAATGACAGCCAGGCACTGGAGCCAGTTCCCTGAACTTATTTCAATCCAAAGCATGCGTGCCATAGGCTCTTCACACCTGCCAAACAGTCTTCTTCCCAGGTGGTGCTAGTGGTAAAGAACCCACCTGCCAATGCAGGAGACTTAAGAGACGCGGGTTCGATCCGTGGGTTGGGACGATCCCCTGGAGAAGGAAATGGTAACCAACTCTAGTATTCTTGCCTGGAGAATCCCATGGACAGAGGAGCCTGGGAGGTTACAGTCTGTGGGTTCACAAAGAATCGACACAACTGAAGCAACTTAGCAAATAGGCTGAAGGCTTCAGCACTACCAACTGCACAGAACACAAAACCCACAAACAGACAAAATCAGGCCTGGCTAGACACCAGCCAAAAACAGCCACCTGGCCAGAATCCTGGCTATTGAGATGGTTAATCATTTGAATGCAGCTGTTTGTTTTTTACCTCTTTATGTAATGTGAGTAAAAATTTCTTATCTGGTGTGTGTTTGCCCAATATTTTTTCCTCCCACTTCATGGCTTAACTTTTGGCCTTCAGAAGGAGGTTTTTCAGAATACTGGAGTGGGTTGCCATTTCCTTCTCAAGGGGATCTTCCTGACTCAGGGATTGAACCTATGTCAGCTGCATTGACAGGTGGATTCTCTACCACTGACCACCAGGGAAGTCCTGGGATGTTGGCCTCAACATGTTGAAATTTCCAGAGGCTGGTGTATTGAACAGGACTGGCAGGAGAAACCTCAGCTGGCTCTGCAGTGGGAGCGGGTGCGGCCTGCCTTCTCCCAGTTGGCCCGCAGAGGGTGACAAGCCGCCTCTCTTCCCAGGGCGGGACTTGTGTGTTCTGCCCACAGGCTGGGTCCAGGACACAGATGACAGGCATTAGGTCTCCTCAGGACCGGCCAGTGCTTTGGTGCAGGGTCCACCCCGGGAGGAAAACTTGAGGAAACTAGGGGGTGAGGAGGAATGCTGCCTTCTTGGGGCTGCAGGCAGGAGAAAGGGAGGAGGTTTGAATGCCCATCCTTAGCACAGGAAAGCTGGGGGAGAAAATTCTGACTTTGAGTAAGTCTTGTGTGCGGTGTGGAAGGAGCCTTTTTTTTTTTAGGGTTGTGATGTTCAGCTTTTGGGGTTTCATCTTAGGGTGATGGTGTTTTATCTAAGCAGGTCCCTGGCAGATTGGTATTAAAGAAATAGACTACATATGTGCCTGATGCTTCCTGGGCTGTCTCCATACCTGTTTTTTAACCCATGGGCATAATTCTGGGATGCCCTTTATATTCCAGTTATCTTCAGGAAGGTACATCCTCATGCCAGTATCACAGTGTTTTATTTACCATGAATGTGGGATGCACATTTGAAATTGCAAGAGCCTTCAAATGTGACTTTTTCACAATTGCTTTAGAGAGGTGGGTGTGTTAGAGTTACATATTGTGGGGTGTCATCATCTGATCCCTATTCATTGGGATATGCCGTTCACTGCTACCCTTGTCTGATGCACACAAGCACTGAAGACCTCCTGAACTTTTTAAGGTTTAGAAAGTATGGGTAGAGCCTTGGTGCAAAAGAGCACTCTTGTTTTCCTTAGGCTACAGGTAGGGAAAGCAACGGTGTGAATGCCTGGTGACCTGATGGCTGGTCTGCAGGGTTCGATTTGTTTGGTTTTGGATAATGGTGCCAAAAGGTGTCCTGAGGGGCTGTTACGGTTGTTCCAGCAGCAAGAAAGGAGAGTTGCTCGCTGTTGCCTCATAACTGGAACCACCCTTTCTGGAGGAGGGAGGCAGTTGTAAGAGGTGTGTGATGCTGTTCATTTCCCTTTCCCTTGGGTGATACCATGTGGATCATTTTTCTGTCCACTTCCTTGTTACCTGTTTATCTTTGGAGGCCAGGGGCCTCTTCAGATTGGTACTCATTTTGAATGTAGCTGTTTCCTTTGTGGTTCTTAGTCTAATGTGAGTAAAAATTCCTCATTTTTTAAATAAAAAAGGAGCTTTATTTTTATGACTAGTTTTTTGCTTTGGGCTGTGCTGGGTCTTCATTGCCAGGTGGCTTCCGATAACTGCAGCAAGTGGGGCCCATACTCCAGTTGCCCTGCACAGCTCTCAATGCGCTGATTTCGGTTGTCACAGAACTGGGCTCTAGGGCAAGTGGGCTTAAGTCATTTCCGCACATGGGTTCAGTATTTGTGGCTCCCAGGCTCTAGAGCACAGGTTCAATAGTGTGGCGCTCGGGCTTAGTCGTTCCTTGGCATGTGCGATCTCCCTGGACCGGGGATCAAACCCCTGTGTCCTGCATTGGCAGGTCTATTCTTTACAACTAAGCCACAGTGGAAGCCCTGCACTCATTTCGAATGTAGATTTGCCTTGTGGTTCTTAGTATAATGTCAGTAAAACTTCCTCATGTAGTGTGTGGTGGGGAGTACTTTTTCCTCCCATGTTGTGGCTTTTGTGCTCAGTTGCTCAGTCATGTCGGACTCTGCAGCCCCATGAACTGTAGCCCCCTAGGCCCTTCTGTCCAGCTTAGCTCATAGGATTGGAAAATAGGTTTTTTTGCCCTGCAGGATTTGTGTGTGTGTGTTTAATAAAGTGTGTGCTATTAAGTTTTGTTTCCCACGTGTGAAGGCAGTTGGTGATGTGTGTTGCCAATCAGAGCTCATGATCTGCCTGACCAGGCTCATGGCCGTGTGGCTGTTCCTCTAGTTGATCATGTCTGATTTTTTTCCATACTGCTGTAGATTTCAAAGTTGCCTTGGGGAAAACTGGAGTGCCTTTTTGGTGTGGGCCTTGAAGTGTGTGCCTAGGTTGGTTTTGGGGGACATGTTTGCTCATTGCCCTGTAGTTAGGGTTGCAGAAGTCCTAGGAAGTGGCCTCCACCCGTTTGAATTCCCAGCAGGACTGACAGAGAGATGTCCGCCTGCACGGCTGACATGTGGCCACAGCCTGCATTCTCCCAGTTGGCCCGCAGAGGGCGACAGGCCCGCCTCCCCCACCCCACCCACCCAATGGCGCTGGACCTGAGAGTTCTGGCCTCAGACTTTGCCCAGGGCACAGGTGTCAGACATTAGTTCTCCTCAGGACCGGCCAGTGCTTTGGCTCTGGGAGAATGCAAGGCTCTGTCCACTTGGAGGGTGGCTGGGTTTCCTCAGGTCCTGCTGGGAGGGGCCCCCCAGGAGAAAAAAGATGAGGAAACAGTTGGGGGATGCTGCCTGCTGGGGGCTGCCTGCAGGAGAGGGGAGGTCCTTCCTGGAGGACCCAGCAGAGGAAGAGCTGGGGGAGGAAAATTCTGACTTGGAGTTAGTCCTGTGTGAGGAAAATTCTGACTTGGAGTTAGTCCTGTGCGTGGCGTGGAAGGAGCCCCGTTTTGGTTTTGGTTTTCACAGTTGTGATATTCTGTTTTCCAGATGTTTTCTTAGGGTGACAGTTCTTTCACTGCCATAGGTCCATGGAGCTTGGTCAGAAGTAAAGGAACCACATATGTCTGTCTGTGTTGCTTTCTGGGCGCTCTAAATACCTCATTTTTTTCTCTCTCTCTCATTTTGGCACAGGAGTTTAGTTCCTCAAAGGCATGTGGGATCTCCCTGGACCAGAAATTGAACCCATGTCTCCTATGTTGGCAGGTGGATTCTTTACCACCGAGCCACCAGGGAAGCCCGGTACCCATTTTGAATGTAGGTGTTTGCTTTCTGGTCCTCAGTCTCATGTGAGTCAATATGATGAGGAATTCCTCATCAGATGTGTGGTGGGAATACTTTTTCCTCCCACCTCTGGCTAAGATTTCTTGCCCTGCAGGATTTTTATTTTTATTGTTTTCTTCTGTTTACTAAATTGCATGTTGTTTTGTTTCCCCTCTGGGAGGGCTTTTGGTGATGCATGTTTCTAATCAGAGCTCCATGGTGTACCTGACTGGACCCAGGGCTGTGTGGATGTTCCTCTGAGTGATTGTGGTGGTTTCACATTGAATAATTCTCACAAACACAAAGGATTGTGACAATGCAGGGAGAGCTCGCAGAGAAGCAACTTCTCGAGAAAATGCTGAGTGCTTATTTATTGGTAACCTATCTTGTCATTTTTAACTAAGAGCAGCAAGACAGAGACCAGAACTCTGGGATTAAGAAGGCTTCCTGATGGAGGTCCAGAAGTAGTCACATGAGAGTTGTAAAGAACGGTCTTTGAAGATGAGGGGGTTTGTTCTGCGTGCAGAACAGCATCTAACTAATGCTGATGTGTCAGCCAGAACGCTAAGTTAAGGGTAGGGGAGAGCAAGCAAGGAAGAGGGAATGAGTAAGATTAAATTCCAGGAGATATTTCTGAGAAAGCAGTAAAACATGGTTCCCACAAGTGATCTAATTTTTTATCTACTTCTGTGGTTTGGAAAACTGCCTGGAGCCAATCAGGAGTGCCTTTGGATATGAGCCCTGAAGTGAATGCCTACATTGGTTTGGGGGCACATTTTCAATCATTTCCCTGTAGTTAGGGTTGCAGAAGTCCTGGGATAGTGGCCTCGACTCTCTTGAATTTCCAGAGTGTGCTTTGAGCAGAACTGGCCAGAGACACCTCGGCCTGCTCTGCGGTGGGAGCGGGTGCGGCCTGCATTCTCCCAGTTGGCCGGCAGAGGGCGACAAGCCGCCTCTCTTCCCAGAGTGGGACCCGTGTGTTCTGGCCACAGGCTTGGTCCAGGGCACAGCTGACAGGCATTAGGTCTCCTCAGGGCAGGCCAGTGCTTTGGCTTCGGGAAAATGCAGGATTCTGTCCTCTGGGAAGGCAGCTAAGTTTCCTCAGGACCTGCTGGGAGGCGCCTCCCTGGGAGGCAAACTTGAGGAAACTGGGGGGGGATGCTGCTGGCTGGGGCCTGCCGGCAGAAGGGAGGAAGTCCAAATGCCCACAACCAGCACAGGAAAGCTAGAGGAGAAAATTCTGACTTTGAGTTAGCTTTGTGTGTGGTGTGTAAGGAGGTGTGTTTTGGGTTTTTTTGGGGGGGGGATTTATGATGTTTCACTTTCTGGGTTTCATCTTAGAGTGATGGTACTTTAACAGAGCAGGTCTCTCCAGCTTGCTGTTAAAGGAATTGGACCACATGTCTGTTGCTTCCTCGAGTGTCTTGATGCCTCTTTTTCGACCCGTGAGTATATTGCTGGAATATCCTTTCAATTCCAATCATCTTTAAAAGGTACATCTTCATGCCAATATCATGGTGTTTTATTCTTGTGGATGTGGGATGCGCATTTGAAATTTCAAGGTGTCAGCCTTCAAGTGTGACTTTTTTTTCCATTTGCTTTAGAGGAGTGGACTGTGTTGTAGTTTCATATTGTGGGGTGTGATTTTCTGCTTTCCTTCAGTGTATGTATTCTCATCACATCCCCCTGACTAATGGACCTCCTCAATTTCTTAAGGTTTAGAGTAGGAGTAGAGCCTCCATGCAAAAGAGCCCTCTTGTTTTTCTTTGGACACTGATTGGGAATACAACTGTGTGAATGCTTGTTGGCCTGATGGCTGGTCTGCAGGGGTGAGACTTGTTTGGCTTTGAAAAGGCTGCCTGTGGTTGACTTGAGGACACTTTACAGGTGTCCCAGCTTCGAGAAAGTAGAGTTCCTGCTACCTCTCATGCTCCAGTAATCCGAATTGACCTTTCCCGAGGAGGGAGGCACTTCTAAGTGGTGTGTAATGCTGTCTTCTTTACGTAATTTGCCATTCCCTTGGCTAATACCATGTGGATCATATTCCTGTCCACTTTCTCATTACCTTTTTATCTTTTGAGGAGAGGGCTCTCTTCATATCAGTACTCATTTTGAATGTAGTTGTTTGCTTTCTGGGTCTTAGGCTAATGTGAGTAAAACTTCCTCATCTGGTGTGATGGGGAATACATTTTTTCCCCACTTTGTGGCTTAGCTCTTGGTCTTTGGAAGGAGGTTTCACCATGCAGGACCTTTTGTGTGTCTAATAAATTATGTGTATGTTCCCAACCAGAACTCATGATCTACCTGACCCGTGGCTCTGTCGATCTTCCTCTGGGGCATCCTGTCCAATTTTTTCTTTGGTGATGTAGATTTTAAAATCGCCTGGGGACAGTCTGGATGACTTTTGCTGTGAGCCCTGAAGTGTGTTCCTAGATAGGTTTTAGGCCACGTGTTTCCTCATTGTCCTGAAGTTAGGGTTGTAGAAGTGCTGGGATGCTGGCTTCGACCCATTTGAATTTCCATAGTGTGCTTTGAGCAGGACTGGCAGGAGAGACCTCGGCCTGTTCTGCAGTGGGAGCGGGAGCGGGCTGCATTCTCTCAGTTGACCCGCAGAGGGCGACAAGCCCCTTCTCTTCCCAGGGCATGACCTGTGTGTGGCCCGGGGCGCAGCTGACAGGCATTAGGTCTCCTCAGGGCAGGTCAGTCTTAGCTTTGGGAATATGCGGGGCTGTATCCATGTGAACGGTAACTAGTAACTAGATTTCCTCAGGACCTGCTGGGAGGGGCCCCTGGGAGAAAAACTTGAGGCTCCGTCCTCAGTGAGGCTCAGCTCTGCTCCTCACAGAGTCCGGTTCGCTTCTCACTGAAGTTCCCTTCTCCTCCTCCCTGAGGCTTGACTTTACTATTCTGAGGCCTGGCTCCAGAGCTCACTGAGGCCCGGGTCTGCTTCACACTAAGACACAGCTCTGCTCCCCACTAGAGCCTAACTCCAGTCTCCAGTGGGGCCCCGCACTGAGGCTTGGTTCCAGTCCACACTGTGGCCTGGCTCCGAACCACACTGGAATCCAGATCTGATAATCAGTGAGGTCCAGCTCACTTCTCACTGATGTTCCATTCTCCACCTCTCTGAGGCCTGACTTTGCTACTCTGAGTCCCAGTTCCGGTACTCATAAGTCCCGGCTCTGGTCCACACAGAGGCCTGGCTCTGGACCTCAGCACTGAGAGCTGGTTCTGCTCCTCAGTAAGGGCCGGTTCTGCTCCTCACTGAGGCCAGGCTCCGCTCCTCGCTGAGCTCCCCTCCTGCCTGAGTCCCGGCTCGGCTCAGCACTCCAGGTCCTCCCCGCACTGAGACCCGGCAAGGCTCTGCCCCTCACTGGGCCTGGCTGTGGTCCTCAGTGAGGCCTGGCTCCACTACGCAATCAGGTGTGCCTCCCTTCTTCATTGAGGTTAGGCTGCCTCCTCAGTGAGTGAGGAGCAGCTTCCCTCCTCACTGAGACCCGGCTTTGCTTCACACTGGGGACCAGCTACTGTCCTCAGTGAGGCCAGACTCCCCACCTCACTGAGGTCCAGCTACCCTCCTCAGTGAGACCCGGCTCTGCTCCACACTGGGACATGGCTCCACTCCCCACTGAGGTTGACTCTCCTGAGGCCAGGTTGCAGTCCTCACTGAGGGCAGTCTGCGGTCCTACTGAGGCCCGGCTCTGCTCCGCACTGAGACCCAGCTCTCTCTTCAGTGAGTGAGGACTGGCTAAGCTAAGCACTGGGGCCTGGCTAAGGTCCACACAGGGGCCAGGATCACTTCTCAGCGTGGCTCAGCTCTGCTCCTCCCTGAGGTATGAACTTGCTCTGAGGCCTGGCTCTGGTCTGCACTGAGAACCAAATCCAGTCCTCAGTGGGCCTGGCTCCACTCTGCACTGAGGTCCAGCTCCCTTCTCAGTGAGCGAGACCCAGCTCTGCTCTCCACTGGGACACGGCTCCAGTCCTCACCGAGGCCAGGCTCCATTCCTCACGGACATTAGGCTCTGGTCCTCAGTGAGACCAGGCTCCTCTCCGCACTGAGGCCTGGCTCCGCTACTCAGTGAGGTCCAGCTGCCTCCTCAGTGAGGACCAGCTCCCCTCCGCACTGAGGCCTGGCTCTGCTCGTAGGTGAGGCCCGACTTTGACCCACAGTGAGGCCCAGCTCTCCTCTCCAGTGAAGCCTGGCTATGCTCTGCACTGGGGACCAACTCTGCTCTGCTCAGCCTTGGCTGCAGTCCTCAGTGAGGTCTCTCTCCGGTCCTGAGACTCGACTCCGCTCCTCACTGAGGTATGCCTCCAGACCCGGCTTGCTTCTCACTGAGGTTCCGTTCTCTTCCTCCTTGAGGACTGACTTGTCTACTCTGAGACATGGCTCCTGTCCACAAGAGGCTCTGAGCACCACTGAGGCCAGGCTCAACTCTTCACAGATCCGGCTCCCTCCTCAGTAAGGGAGGACCAGCTCTGCTCCACACTGAGGCCTGGTTAAGGTCCTCACAGAGGCCAGGCTCTCTTCTCACTGTGGTTCAGCTCTGCTCCTCCTTGAGGCATGACTTCGCTTCTCTGAGGCCTGGCTCTGCTCTCCACTGAGAACCAACTCCGATCCACAATGAGGACTGGCTCTGGTCCCCACTGAGGCCCGTCTCCTGTCCTCATTGGGTCCCGGGTGTGGTCATCACTGAGGTTCTGCTCCAGTCCTCAGTGAGACCCGGCCACACTCTGCACTGGGCCAGCTGTGCTGTGCTTTGGGGCCTGGCTAGGGTCCTAACTGAGGCCAGGCTCTGCTCCCCCATGAAGTTCGGCTCCGGTCCTCAGTGAGACCCAGCTCCTCCTGCACTGAGGCCTGGCTCCACTCAGCACTGCTGCACAGCTCCGCCCTGCACTGGGGCCTAGCTCTGTTCTCGGTGAGGCCACAGTGCTGTCCTCAGTGAAGCACGGCTCCAGTCCACGCTCAGGTATGCCTCCGGTCCTTAGTGAGCCCTGGTCCTCGCAGAGATTCGGCTCTGCTTCTAACTGAGCTTTGGTTCACCTCCATGAGGCCTGACTTTGCTACTCTGAGACCAGGCTCACCTCCTCACCTGGGGCCGGGTCTGCTCCTCAGGAAGGCCCAGCTCTGCTCCGCACAGGGGCCTGGCTCCAGTCCTGAGTCCCTGCTGTGCACCCCACTGAGGTTTGGCTCCACTCCTCACTGAGGTTCAGCTCCAGCACTGAGTCCTGCTCAGGGCCTCACCGTGGTTCGGCTACCCTCCTCACTGAAGCCCGACTTTCCTTCACTGAGAGTGAAGGTTCACCTCCGCTCTTCACTGAGGCCCAGCTCTGATCCTCCTTGAGGACGGAATTTGCTTCTCTGAGGCAAGACTCCTTTCTGCACTGAGGCCAGGCTACACTCCACATAGAGACTGGGCTCCGGTCCTCTCTGAGGTCCAGCTCTGTTCCTCAGTGAGACCCAGCTTCTCTCTGACTGAGGACCGGCTCTACCCGCACTGGGGCCTGGCTGGGTTCTCACTGAGCCCAGCTCGCTTCTCACTGAGGTTCCATTCTCTCCCTCCCTGAGGACTGACTTGACTACTCTGAGGCTCAAGTCCGGACCTCACTGAGGCCAGGCTCCGCTCCGCACTGGGGCATGGCTACCACCTCAGTGAGGTCCGGCTTGCTTCTCACCAAGGTTCCATTCTCCTCCTGAGGCCTGACTTTGCTACTCTGTATTCTGACTGTAAGGCAAGCACGGAGAAAAAGAGAGTGAGCCGGGCAGTCAGGCAGAGAAATATTTATTATAGGAAGAAAGAAAGTGACTGGCTTTAGAGAGAAACCAGTGCTCTCTTTTTACAGCCAACCCTTCTTATACCATATCGATGGGAAATTGTGCCCCGGAGGGAGGGGGCCTCAGTTTGTCTTTAGCCTGCAGCTGGGGTCTTGTGGTCACGTAGTTGAGGGGGCTCACGGTTGGGTGGTCATGTAGTCGAAGGGGTCTCATGGTCTCATGGTGATGTAGTCTTGAGAAACTGGCACAGCAGGGAAAAACAGGATGCCCACAGGGCAATGTGGCCGCCATGACTTCATCCCTTGTTTGTCGGGTCACCACAGTGGGCCATATTTTAACTATAGCTATGAGCCCCTTGTGGACCCTAACACCGGCTCCGCTCCTCAACAAGGCCCAGCTCTGCTCCTCACTGAGACCTGGCGCCAGTCTTCCCTGAGGCCCGGCTCCCGTCCTCACAGAGGCCAGGCTTGCTTCTCACTGCAGTTCAGCTCTGATCCTCCCTGAGACCTGACTTTGCTCCTCTGAGGCCCAGCTCTGGTCCTCCTTGATGCCAGACTTTGCTTCTCTGAGGCAAGGCTCCATTCTGCACTGAGGCCCGGCTACACTCCACACAGAGGCCGGGCCCCAGTCCTCAGTAAGACCCGGCTCCTCTCTGCCCTGCATTGGGGCCTGGCTATGGTCCTCAGTGAAGCCCAGCTCCGCTCCTCACTGAGGTTTGGCTCCGGGCCCCAGGAGGTCAGGTTTGGGTCCACACAGAGCCTGGCACACTTCTCACTGAGGTTCTGTTCTCCTCTCCCTGAGGCCTGAATTTACTTCTCTGAGGCCTGGCTCCTCTAGGCACTGAAGACCCACTCCGCTCCCCACTGAGGCTCTTATCTGCTCCTCACTGGGACCCACCTCACTCAGCACTGAGGCTCTGGGCCTTACAGAGGGCAGGCTTGCTTCTCACTGAGGTTCCGCTCTCCTCCTTGAGGCCTAACTTTGCTTCTCTGAGGCAAGTCTCCACTCCCCAGAGAGGCCCGGCTGTTCTTCCCTGAGGCCCTGCTCCACTCATCTGTATGGCCTGGCTCTGTTCCTCACTGATTCCCAGCTCTGGTCCTCATTCTGACCCGATTCTGCTCGTCTCTCAGACCTGACTATAACAAGTCTCCATAGGTATGGAACTTAAAACCACAACCTTCACATATTTTTAAATTGTTATATTAAAAATAAATGAAGATAATTTTTGGCAACAATGTATAGAAATTGGAACTTTTAAATGTTAGTTGTTGAAATGTGATATGGCACAATCTACTTATGTAAAACTTTGGCATCTTATCAAAAATATAAAAATGCAGTTATCATCAGTTTCAAAAAGTCCACTCTTACAAACATACCCAAAGAATTTTAAATAAGTGTTGAAATAAAAGTTGTATACCAATATTCACAGCAGCACTGTTCTCAGAGGCCCTCTGAAAAAATAACTAAAATGTCCATCATTGGGTTATTGGATAAGGAAAATAGGGTAGATCCATAAGACATGCTATTTTACCATATAAAGGAAAATAATAAAATGGGGCAGTATCTGTAGAAATCAGTAGGTGGGGTCCTCAAACACTAAAACATAAAATTAACATAGAACTCCTGGATTTGCCTACGGCCATGCCTCCCTGATCACGCCTGATCTCAACTGACCCCCTAAGCTAAGCAGGGTCTGGCCTGGTTAGTACTTGGATGGGAGAATCCCTCAATTCCACTCCAGGCTATACCCGCAAATATTTAAAAGCAAGGACTGGAACAGGTATTTGTACCCCATATTCATAGTAGCCAAAAGGTGGAATCAAAACAAGTGTCCTTCAGCAGATGAATGGATAAACATAATGTAGTATATACAAAATGGAATACAATTCAACCTTTAAAGTAATTCTCACACAGGCTACAATGTGGGTAAACCTGAAGTCAATATCCTAACTGAAACAAACCAGATACAAAAGGACAAAGGTTATCATTCCACTAGTATGAGACATCCAGATAAGCCCAATTCAAACACAAAGTAGAATAAGGTTGCCAGGGGTTGAGGGTGGTGTTTGTTTAATGGTTACAGTTTCACTTCAGGAAAATGAAGATTCTGGAGATGAATGGCAACAATATGTTTACAACAATGTGAATGTAATTAATGGTATAGAAATGTATACTTAATATGATTCAAATGATAAATGTTATATGTCTTAATCACAATGAAAAGCTACTGATATATGTTACAAGGGAAAACACTGAAATTATCCTCAGTGAAAAAAGCCATACAGAGAAAGCCACCCAGATCATATTCATCTTATAGACTTTAAATCCATGAAGACTTTTAACATGAGGGAAAACCCCAGGGATGGTTCCAAAAAAAGAAAATTGCATTAGAATGGAGAAAAACCTTTGCACAAAGTTGGGGCACCTGGTGAAAGTTGAAGTGGTCTTGTGGATAGGATTGCAATGTGGAAAGCATAATTATCCCTCATTTTGGAGTTATGTGCTGGGAGAGAGGCCCTGTTTTGGGTAAAAGACACTGTAGTAGCTGGTATGAATGTAGCAAACTTTGTACTGCTATTTAAAATTTAAATATTTGAAACTGACTAGAAAATAAATTACTTTTCAATACAACCATGTCAGGAACATGCCAGAAAATCAGAGACGACATCAAACACTGCTAATAGAGGCCAAGACTGACTTACCCAATTCAAATTCACCCAAAGTGGTGATGCTAATTGCCCTTGTAGAAGCCCACACAGTATAAAAAGGCACTGTGGGAAGAGTATATTAGTAGCTGTGAGGCTGCCAGGGTTAACACCATGACGGGCGGCCTGGACCTAAGTTTTAGCTTCCCCCGAAATGGTAAGATTCCCTACCCCCATCAGGTAACCTGGAGCCAGCCAATCAATATGCGCCCAGTAAGAACAAAGGGAGAGCTGAAAAGCCCGCGAACACCCAGGTTTGAAAAAAGCCTGCGAAAGTCTGTACCAATAGAATTGCTTTGCAAACATGTAACCAATCCGCTTAAGCCAGCTACTAACCGCTTTTGCATATCTTATAAATTTGTGTAACAAGCTTGAGCTCGGCGCTTTCTGACCCTGCACCACTGTGATGTTTGTGGCAGAAAGCCCTGGCTCGAGACAGTAATAAACTTCCCTTTTTTGCGAGTTGCATTGTCTTGGAAGCCTTCTCTCTCTTCCCGCTCGGAGATTCGGACATCGGGCATAACATTTGGGGGCTCGTCCGGGATCCCTTGACCGGGAGAAGGGAACGCTTACAGGACAAAGGGGTAGGATAAATAATAACACCGGTGCTCAGGAAAGTCCAGAGTAAATCCAAGGCCCTGCTCGGAAGCAGGAAGGTATCTGGAGCAGAAGGAAGGCTTTCTATAAAGGGGGGCCAGCCGGCGTAAGGCCGAGGCCAGCGGACGCGCTGGGAGGCAGCCGACTCCGGGGGAAGGCTTTCTATAAAGGGGGGGCCAGCCGGCGTAAGGCCGAGGCCAGCGGACTCGCTGGGAGGCAGCCGACTCCGCGGGAAGGAAAGTTCCTCTCCCGACCCCGAGTCTGGTGAACAGCGGACGCCATTCGGTAAGGTGAATCTGCTACCGGGAGGCAAGAAAATTCAGGGGGCCCGAAAACCCAGCGCTGTGTCGTCGGCCGACGTTTGTTTGTCCGTGTGTTTGTCTTTGGCTCTCCGTGTTTTTGTGTGTGCCGGCATTGTCTCTAGTCTCGTTCTCTTCTGGTGCATCGTTCTTTCTCACTTCTGACTTATTCTCCTTCTCTTCTTCTCTGATCTGCCCTCAACTCCTTTTCTTTTTGGGAGTTTCAGTGAACAGGCAAACAGTTGTGGGGGCAATTGATGAGTCCTGGCCAGGGCTACACTCTGGCAGACTCTGAAGGCCCTACAATAAGTGAGCCTCAGTAACTAGAGCCCGACCGGGTGAAACTCTCCTTTAACATCCCTAACTGAGGACGTGGCCTAAAATTCTTCTTGTGGGCACGGGTCAGGCACTTAAAGGCCATTAGGGCACCTGCCACTTGAAGACTCCCGTGAGAGGATAAGGGGGTCACGGAACGGGCTAGAAACCCCTAGGGTGCCCGCCCCCAGCAAGAAAACTTCCGTGCAATGACGCAGGCACATAAACAGTTCCAAAAGCATACCATAAGCCCAACCTCTTGGCCGCCACCACTCCCGGTAGGATTTTTGGTGGTCGTTCTCAGTGACTTCCTCTCTCTCTTCCTTACCATTTATTCTTTGACCATGGGGCAGGGAGAATCTACCCCACTTTCTCTCATGACTGACCATTTTTCGGATGTCAGGGCCAGGGCCCATAACTTGTCTTTGCTAGTCAAGAAAAGTAAATTAATAACTTTTTGTTCTGCAGAGTGGCCCACCTTTCAGGTTGGATGGCCTCCGGAAGGCACCTTTCAACCGTCCATCATACAGGCTGTGAAGGAGAAGATTATGGCTCCTGATCCCTGGGGCCATCCGAGTCAGGTCCCCTATGTCATGGTCTGGCAGGATCTAGTGGAAAATCCGCCCAAATGGTTAAAACCTTTTGTTCACAAACTTCCTAGTTCCCCCAATTCACAGGTCCTGGTGATGGAGACCCCCCCGGAGGAAACCAAAAAGAAAGAGGACCCAAAACCAGTCCTTCAGGAATCATCTTATCCAAACCTGATAGATCTAGAAACGGAGATAAGGCCTCTGCCATATGTGCCCTCCTTGCAATCCCCTCCGAGGAGAGAAGCTCCCACAGGTGAACCGAGAGGATTAAGAGGGCCAACGGGAACCGACCATGAGGGGGGACCAGCATTGGGGACAAGGGGGAAAACTAAGGGAGATAGGGGTAAGCAAGACCCTGGGGACCCAGAGTTACCTTCATCCACTGTTCAGGCGCTCCCCGTCCGAGTGGGACCAACTAACCCGGATGGAGAGCGAACCTATCAGTACTGGCCCTTTTCCATGAGTGACCTGTACAATTGGAAGACCCAAAACCCTCCTTTCTCAGAGAAACCCCAAGGCCTCATTGACCTCTTAGATTCCATTTTGTTCACTCATAATCCCACCTGGGATGATTGTCAGCAGCTGTTGCAGGTGCTCTTCACCACAGAAGAACGGGAGCGAATCCTGGCAGAGGCGCGGAAACGGGTCCCAGGGGTCGACGGGAGGCCAACCGCCCAGCCTCATCTTGTGGACGAGGGGTTTCCTCTGTTGCGGCCTAACTGGGATTTTGAGCGGGTGGAAGGTAGGGAGCGTCTCCGAGTGTACCGCCAGACTCTAATGGCTGGCCTGCGGGCTGCAGCAAGAAAGCCGACAAATCTGGCAAAGGTAAATTTAGTAAGGCAAGAGCCCACTGAAAGCCCGGCAGCCTTCCTAGAGAGGCTGATGGAAGCTTTCAGGCAATATACACCTATGGACCCCCAGGCTGAGGAGTCACGCGCTGCAGTTTTGTTAGCGTTTGTGAATCAGGCAGCCCCAGATATTAGGAAGAAATTACAAAAGGTAGAGGGATTGGGAGAACAGACAATACAGGATTTACTGAAAGTAGCTGAAAAGGTATTTAATAATAGGGAGACCCCAGAAGAAAGGGAAGAGCGAATTCGAAGGGAGGAAAGGGAATTAGCTGAGAAGATCAGGAAAGAAGATAGGGAACATAGGGCGAGGGAAAACCGGAAGAACCAGAAGGAGCTAGCCCAGATTCTTTTTGCGGGGATAAAGGCCGGAACAGAATTGAGGGAACCTCGAGACCCCCGGACGGGAGAAAAAGAAAAACCAAAAAGGCAGGCCCTAAAGAAGGATCAGTGTGCCTACTGCAAAGAACAGGGATACTAGAAAAACGAGTGCCCTAAGAGGGACTCAAGGAGAGGAATGACCCAGAGAGAGAAAATCCCCCCCGGAACTCGAGTTCTATATGCGGGGGAAGACAGTGACTAGGGGAGTCGAGACTCAGCACCCCTCCCCGAGTCCTGGGTAACCATACATGTGGAGGGGAAACCCGTTGGCTTCATGGTAGATACTGGCGCCCAACACTCTGTTTTAAATAAAAAACTGGGACCAATGTCTAAGAAAACCAGCTTAGTGCAAGGAGCCACGGGGACAAAAAGATATTGTTGGACCACAGAACGGAAAGTAAATCTGGGGACCCACCAGGTGTCCCATTCATTTTTGGTGATACCAGAATGCCCAGCCCCTCTACTTGGAAGAGACTTGTTGTCTAAAGTTAATGCTCAGATCCATTTTGACCCCGGGGGAATGTCAGTCACGGATGGACTTGGACAACCGATACATGTCTTGTCCCTAGCCTTAAGAGATGAATACAGACTTTTTGCGCCTAAGCCCTCAGAGACCATAGCACTAGATGTACAACCGTGGGTCCATAAATACCCACTGGCCTGGGCAGAAACAGCAGGAATGGGACTAGCCAAACAGAGACATCCGGTCGTCATCGAGCTAAAGGCCGAGGCAGTTCCTGTGAGGGTGAGACAGTACCCTATGAGCCAGGAAGCTCGGCGGGGGATCACTCCCCACATTCGACGGCTCATGGAGGCCGGAATTCTCAGGCGATGCCAATCCCCTTGGAACACCCCCTTACTGCCGGTGAAGAAGCCAGGGGGGACAGATTACAGACCTGTCCAAGACCTGCGAGAAGTCAACAAACGGGTGAGTGACATAAACCCAACTGTCCCTAACCCGTATACCCTCCTGAGCAGTTTACTGCCTGAGTACACTTGGTACACTGTGCTGGACTTGAAGGGTGCCTTTTTCAGCCTACCCCTGGCAGTCCAGAGCCAGGAGATATTTGCCTTTGAGTGGACTGAGGGGGAAGGCCAACCGATAGTACAATTAATTTGGACCCGCCTCCCACAGGGGTTCAAGAACTCCCCTACCTTGTTTAATGAGGCTCTGAGTGAGGACCTCTACGAATATCGGGCTTGCCACCCAGAGGTCATTCTGCTACAATATGTAGATGACCTTATGTTGGCTGGAACCACAGAGGAAGCTTGCAGCCGTGCCACCGGGGACCTATTACAGACCCTAGGCATCTTGGGGTATCGCGCTAGCGCAAAGAAGGCACAAATAGCCCGGCAAGAGGTCACCTATTTGGGGTATAAGATCAGGCAGGGGCAAAGGTGGCTAACCCAGCCCATGAAAGAAACAATATTGCAGATACCAGAGCCCAAAAACCCCCGCCAGTTGAGAGAGTTTCTGGGGACTGTTGGATATTGCAGACTGTGGATTATGGGGTTTGCTGAGAAGGCCCGGCCCTTATATGAGGGAAGTAAAGAGACCCCAAACTGGACTTGGACTGAGCCAATGAAACAGGCTTTCCAGACACTCAGACGGGCCCTACTAGAAGCCCCAGCCCTTGCCCTGCCTAACCCAAATAAGCCATTCCAGCTGTTTGTAGATGAAAAGCAAGGAATAGGAAAGGGGGTCTTGACTCAACAATGGGGACCATGGAAGCGGCCGGTAGCATACCTTTCGAAGCGATTAGACCCGGTGGCCGCTGGGTGGCCCCCTTGCCTTCGCATCATTGCAGCTACAGCGCTCCTCGTCCGCGATGCTGACAAGTTGACATATGGACAGCAACTCTCGGTTTACACCCCCCACGTCATAGAAGGGGTTTTAAAGCAGCCGCCAGGTAAGTAGATTCCAATGCCCGCTTGACACACTACCAGGCCTTGCTGCTCGATGCCCCACGGGCGCGTTTTCAGACCCCTTGCTTCCTAAATCTGGCCACGCTCCTACCCAACCCAGAGAAGGACAGCCCTCTCCATGATTGCAGTGAGATACTGGCTGAGGCCCTGGCGGCACGAAAAGACTTAACTGATGTACCCCTAGACAACAGTGAGCTAGTATGGTTCACTGATGGGAGCAGCTATGTAAAAAATGGGCAAAGGAAGGCAGGAGCCGCCATAGTTGATGATTCAGGGCAGACGATATGGGCTGAGACACTACCCCCAAACACTTCTGCACAAAAAGCAGAATTGATTGCCCTAATACAGGCTCTGGAGCAAGCCAAAGGGAAGAGAGTCACCATTTTTACTGACAGCCGATATGCTTTCAGCACTGCCCGTATTCAAGGTCCCATATACCAAGAAAGGGGATTTCGGACAGCTGAGGGAAAAGAGGTAAAAAATCTGCCTGAGATTTGCAGGCTCCTGGAAGCTGTCCAACTACCCCGGGCAGTAGCTATGGTACATGTCCCCGGTCACCAGAAGGGAGACGACCCTAAGGCGCGAGGCAACCGTGCTGCTGATGCGGCCGCTCGAGAAGCGGCTACCTAAGTTACTCCTCTGTCCTGCTCTCACTGCCTGTGTTTTCACTTCCTCACCTCTGCCTGGGAAGACTTCCAACAGCAGATACCAGCGACACAGGCTCTTCCTTTTCAAGCGGCAGCCTAGCACCTCCTGCAGAAGGCCCAGCAGAGCCCCACGCAGGCCGGACCCCCTGACACGCCACAGCCCCTGAGTCCCCCTCGCCAGCCCAGCCCCATAGCCTCTGACAGCAGAGAAGAGGGCGTCTGGTACCGCTGCAGGGGCCCTCCTGCCTGGAAGCAGGGCCTCAAGCAGGCACACCCGGGAAGGGCTGGCCAGCTGGGTCATGCTGCTCGGGTCAGCCAGTCTTCACCCACCAGGGGCTCAGTTACAGAAAATGGGCCCTGCTGTCCCAAGTCCAAGGACCAGCTGTGTCCTGAGGGTCAGGATGGATGTGGGGCTGCAGCTCTGGTCTGTCTTCTAAGTATTTTAACTGGCCTACAAGTGGGAACAATTTCAAGAAGACCTGCTGGGCGTCCCTGGTGGTCCAGTGGTTATTAATCTACCTTGTAAAGCAAGGGACACCGGTTTGATCTCTGGTGATCACTAGTCCAGGGCGATCCCACATGCCTTGGAGAGAGTGAGGCTGCACCCCAGCTGCTGAGCCTGTGCTCTGGGACCCACGCGCTGCAACTGCTGAAGTCAGCCCGTCTGGAGCCTGTACTCCAGGCAGGAGAAGGCACCGTGATGGGAAGCCCGCTGACCTCAGCGAAGAGGAGCCCCCACTCCCGACAACCAGAGAGGAGGCTTGTGTGCAGTGATAAAGACCTACCACAGCCAAAAAGTAAAATAAATGAATGAATCTTAAGAAAAGAAAAGACCTCTCCCTTGGAGAGGAGCGCAGGAGTGAGGGAGAGGAGGGGAGATGTGGAGGCCTGGTGCAGGGAGGTCAGATAAGCCCCATGGGCTGCCCAGGCGAGTCTCAGGTTCTGGAAGGCACCTGCCCAGGTGGCTTCACATCCTGGAAGTGCCTGTTTAAAAGTGCCCCTTGCCCTGGGGCCGTGGGGAAGGAGCATCTTCTCTTTGCGACCAGCACAGTTTCTGACGAACAGCCCTGGGCAGCGCTGGGGTGAGGTGAGAGCCAGGAGACACTGGGCTCCCGAAGCCGCCTGGGCACATCCAGAGCAAGGCGGCCCGGAGGAGGCGATGGCGGTGGCACCTGCTGCTGTTCAGTCGCTCAGTCGTGTCCAACTCTGCGACCCCCTGGGCTGCAGCACGCCAGGCCTCCCTGTCCCTCACCAACTCCCGGAGCTTACTCAAACTCATCTCCATTGAGTCGGTGATGCCATCCAACCATCTCATCCTCTGTCGTCCCCTTCTCCTCCCGCCCTCAATGACTTTCCCAGCATCAGGGTCCTTTCAAATGAGTCAGCTCCTCGCATCAGGTGGCCAAAATATTGGAGCTTCAGCATCAGTCCTTCCAATGAATATTCAGGACTGATTTCCTTTAGGATGGACTGGTTGGATCTCCTTGTAGTCCAAGGGACTCTCAAGAGTCTTCTTCAGCACCACAGTTTGAAAGCACCAATTCAGCCTTCCTTGTGGTCCAACTCTCACATCCATACATGACTACTGGAAAAGCCACAGCTTTGACTATACCGACCTTTGTCAGCAGATGTCTCTGCTTTTTAACAGGTTGTCTAGGTTAGTCATAGCTTTTCTTCCAAGGAACAAGCATCTTTTAAGTCATGTCTGCAGTCACCATCCGCGGTGATTTTGGAGCCCAAGAAAACAAAGTCTGTCAATGTTTCCAATGTTTCCCCATCTATTTGCCATGAAGTGATGGGACCAGATGACATGATCTTAACTTTCTGAATGCTGAGTTTTAAGCCAGCATTTTCACTCTCCTCTTGTACCTTCATCAAGAGGCTCTTTAGTTCCTCTTTGCTTTCTGCCATAAGGGTGGTGTCATCTGCTTAAGAGGTTATTTTCTTCTGGCAATCTTGATTCCGGCTTGAATTTCATCCAGCCCAGCATTTTACATGACGTACTCTGCATATTAGTTAAATAAGCTGCCCTGGTACCCGTTTTTAACGTAGCTGCTTGTTTCATAGCACTTTATATTATGCAAGTACAAGTTCTTTATCACATATGTATTTTGCAAGTATTTTTTCTTCATTTCTGGCCTGGCTTCTGACTTTCTGGATAAGTTATTTCACCAGTACAATTTTCAATTTTAGAAAATTTGTTATTTTTTCCCCTTTTCTTTGGATTTTCATGTGATATGTTAGAAATAAAAGCTTGTGATCTACATGAAAAAAGCCACAGTCGATTGTCTTCTTTAATTTTTAAAGTTTTATATTTTAAATTTGCCTTTAGACAACTTGGAGTGAAGTCTGTTCCTACATTTATTTTGTGGTTCCTAATTGCTCTGTAGTTAGGGTTGCATAAGTCCTGGGATAGTGGCCTGGACCGGTTTATTTCCAGAGTGTTGTGCCTTGAGCAGGATGGACAGGAGAGACCTCCGCCTGCTCTGCGGTGGGAGCGGGCGCGGCCTGCATTCTCCCAGTTGGCCCGCAGAGGGCGACAAGCCGCCTCTCTTCCCAGGGCAGACTGTGTGTTCTGGTCACAGGCTTGGCCCAGGGCGCAGCTGACAGGCATTAGGTCTCCTCCTCAGGGCCGGCCAGTGCTTTGGCTTCGGGAAAATGCAGGGCTTTGTCCACGCAGTGGGTGGCTAGGTTTCCTTAGGACCTTCTGGGAGGGACCCCCTGGGAGAGAAAGGTGAGGAAAGGCGGGGTGATGCTGCCTCTCGGGGCCGGGGGAGGCATCCGCAGATGGCGACCTGCCAGCAGACGGTGCTGTGGACACCCCTGAATTCTTTGCTGAGTATTGGGGGGGGAGTGCAGGCAACAGGGTAGCAGGTTGTTCTGGTGGCTCTTGAGCAGAATTGGGGGACAGGGGCTCAGTCCCCAAAACCTGAGATGTGCTTCCAGAATGGCAAGAGGTGGTTCTTCCACCTGCCAGACATGGAAGGAAGTGTGGGCCCGCTGGGCCACCCTCATTCTCGGCGACCTTCTAGGAGGCTCACCGGACTCAGCGCACGCTGTGCGCGAGGCTAGGACGGGTCAGGTTGTGCAGTAGGGAGGCACGGGGGGGGGGGGCTCCTCCAGCTTCCTCGCGACCCCTCCTTTCCTCAAGGGTCTCAGAACATCTCCCCTCCCAGTGACGGAGGGTAATTTCCCAGGAAAACTCATTAGAGACTTGACCCCCAAGTGGAGCTAGTCACGTGGTGTCCACCCTCCCCCTCCAAAACGCCAGGCCCCAGAAGGGGAGCTCAGTAAGGACCACATGGCGTGCAGTGGTGCAGGGGGCCGCCCCTCAGGGCGGGGAGCTTTAGGTCACGAGGAGGGTGGTTTTCCCGCTCTCCTCAACTCTGCCACCACCAGCCCCTGATCACCCCTTCCCCCACCCCCTGAGGCAATTCACAAAAGCCAGAGTCTGCATCAGCACCGACCAGCGCAAAGTGAGCAGTGAGGCCCACATGGCACGGGCACTGCCGTCGGATGTGAGCCGACCTCCCCCAGCCAGCAGGAGAGGCCCTCTGTCCTCTCTGGGCAAGTCATTTCCTTCTTGGGTTACATTTATTCCCAAGACTGAAGTCCTCTTGACCTTACTGTGAGATGATTTTCTTTCTCTCTGATGCTAATTAGTGTGTAGGAACACAACTGATATTTGTGTACTGATTTTTGTATCATGCAGCTTCACATAGTACTGGTGTTTTTTGGTAGTTGCACATTGAAAACTACAATTAGAACACCAGTTTCTAGAACAGCCAGGTCATCCAGAACATGAAGACACACCATGCCCTTCGAACCTACACCATTCTACAGTGGTAAACTGCGAATCACTTTGGGGGAGCGGCCTGGGTGGGGCTTGGCCTTTGAAACAAGTTTTGATGTCTTCTCTAATTTCCGGCTCTTCGTTGACATGGTTGTTTTGAAAAGAAACGTAGGTAACTTCCGAACTCTAGAAAATTGTCCACAGCAGTAGAATGGGCTCCCACTTGCCATCTCACACAGAATTCAGCCCTGTTTTACACAAAGTAGAAACCCTCTGCCGGGGAAGTGGCATGTGACCTCCAAGAGAGGACTTTATTTTGGTTTCTACATTATAATCTGATCCACAGGCCCATGTCCACTTCCACCAGTTGCCCCGATTCTAGAGAAATATCTTTCCCATTCTGAGCCATGTTTCTTTCTCTGGGACCATAAACAGATACTTGCCCTCCTTGTCACAACCCTGATGGACTGAAAGTGCACCAGATGAGCGAGATCTAGGTGGCCCTTTCTTACGGTAACAGGGATCAGTGCTTCGTTCACTGTGACTAAACAGATATTGCACTTCCCATCTGAACCATTTTATGTACACAGTCCTATGGCATCAACCACACGCACATTGTTGTATAAACATCCTCAGCATCCACGTCCAAATCTTTTCCATTTTCACTGGTGAAACGCTATACTCTGTCTACTTTGTGCCTTTGAACTGCACTTCTCTGGATGCCTCCTGTACGTGGAGACTTACCATGTTCGTCCTCTTGTGACAGGGCTATTTCACTGAGCATGCCTTTGAGGTTTGTGTATGCTACAGCGAGCATCAGCATTTCCTTACTTGTGAAGGCTAAATGGCTCTCCTTTGTGTGTAAACCACACATGGTCCATCCACTCATCCATCGACGAGCACTCGGGTGGTTTCCGCCGCTTCGTATTGTTCCAATTCACGGTGCTCAGAAGGTGGATGTGTACCCACATCTGTTCCAGGCCCTGCTTTCAATCTTTTGGGTATGATTCTCTCTGACCGGGTGTTTTAAAACTTTTTAAAAAACATTGGACAGACTTCCCAAATATCAGATTCTATTTAAAGTTCTTCTGAACTCCAGCTGACTTTGGGGTGCTTCAAAGGGCCCTGGAGCATCTCAAAGAGAGACCCTAAACTAATTAGGTTCATTTGGAGGGTTACAGTGCATGGGAAACACTGTCCAAACTTGCCGTTGCTTGTGTCAGAAGGAATCATGAGGCTCTCCCCAATTTTATCACAGCCGCCAAACAGGGGAAAGGATTCAGGCTGTCTCCTTCTGTCTAGTCTCTCACCTCACACAGTGTCCAAGAAATCTAAAGAACTTCTTCATTTCCTGGCCTTCGGGTCTTGAACCCCATGCTGCCTTCCAGAGTGCCTAACTCTACTTTCTCCAGGGGTTCCTCTCTGCATCAGTTGAGTGCCTTTCACTCCAGTCTCCTGGACTGGCCACTGCCCATGTTATAATCTTTATAGATGCTCAATCGCAAGGAATACACCCCAGGGTAAGGAAACTTGCTGTTGGCTCTACGCTTTATGCACAACAGATTCCCCTCAGGGAGAGTCCTGGCAATGCACCGGCAGTGTGCAAATGCCCCTGTCCCCACCCACTGGGGACCCGTGTGAAAGGCCTGGGTCAACCAGAGACATCTCGTTAGGCAACGGGAGAGCAGAGGATGCTCAAAATCCCACTGGGGGTACTTCCCAGGTGGTCCGGTGGTTAAGAATCCACCAGCCAATGCAGGAGACACAGGTTCGATCCCTGGTCCGGGAAGATTCCACGTGCTGCGGAGCAACTAAGCCCATGCGCCTCAACTACAGGGGCCATGTGCCACAACTACAGAAGCCCACGCACCCCAGTGTGCTCCCCAAAAAGAGAAGGCACTACAACAAGAAGCCTGCACACCACAGCTAAGGAGAAGCCTTCACTCTCTGCAACTACAGAAAAACCCTCGCACAGCAACAAAGACCAAGCGCAACCAAAAATAAATAAATAAATAAAATTTAAAAACCCATTATGTTCAAAGGGAATTCGGACGATGCTCTGACCCCTTCAAGTTAAAGCCTCCTGGTAAATGTTTCCCGGATGCTGGATTCCATTTCTACGAAAGTCCAGTTGCAGGTTGTTCAATATGGGAGGATCCCCTCCTAAGCCAGAAGAAATACCTCTGGAGTGTATCCTTAAGAACTGGAAGTTCTTAAAAATAGTTGGGCTAAGAAAGGAAACACTTAAAGTATATTGTAACAGTGCCTGTCCTTTATGGAAGCTGGGAGGATGGAGAGGAAATGGCCTGAAAATGGGTCTCTAAATTACAATATCACCTTGCAATTGGGTCTTTACCGTCACAAGAGGCGAAAATGGACCGAGGTTCCCTGTGTTCAAGTCTTCAAGATCCTTTCCCCAAGTCCCACCCTATGTGGCTTTTTTTTTTTTCTCCCTACATGGCTTTTGTAATTAGAGCCCTGGGGAATCAGAAAACACTCCTGACATCTAAGGTGATCCCCTTCTAAACCCCCCCCCAACCCTCAATGGGGAAACCGGCCTCCCCTGTTCCTCAGGAGCCAGCAGCCTTTCCAGAGCCACCTATTCCTCCGGACCCCTCCGACTGACCCCAAATCCTACTTCCCTGGAGACTTTCATACCCTCCATTACCCAAGGAGGGCAAGCCAGTCCCTCCCTACTAGGGGAGCTTTCACTCGTCCAGGATCAGGGAAGGTGACAAATGGCGAAGGGCGATCAGAGCACATGTGCCCTTCTCTCTAACCAACAGAGCCCAACACATAGATTAAGCTGATCTTCTAAGGAACCTAGTAAGTCTGCTGAAAGCTTTTACGCCTGACTCTGGCCTCTGATTTAACCTGGAAGGATGTCCCAGTAGTCCTACCTGCTGTACTCAAGGAGAGGAAAGCACCTGGACCGAAGCGCAGGCACATGCTGACCAGCGTGCCAGGGCCTCCATGCCGCACCCACTTCTGCCAGCTGTTAGGCCAAACAGGGAATAGAAGACGCACACAGACCTGGGAGCAGTAAATGAGGCGGAGGCCCTGTGCCTTCCCTCGTGGCTGACGTGAGGACCATGCTGCCACTGGGGAAGGGGGAGACACAGTGGACCCGAAGTTCTCACCCAGGGAGGCGGGAGTGCCGAGTTCTCCAGCGTCACATCACAGGACCGGCATCCCTGAGCCTCTCAAGGAGACCACACTCCTCCGGGAAAAATGTATGGCCACATCTTCAAAGGTCATGCCATCCTGCTCTGATGGTGACAGACGAAACCACAAAAGCCACACTCCCACACAGCCACGATCCACTCTCCACCCCACCCCCAACTTCGACCCCATCCTCTTCCCATGCTCCTCAACGCAGAGGAAAACCAGGTCCGGTGCCCCTGTCTCCTCGCTGCGTAAAGCCCTCGGCAGCAGGAAGCATCTACGCTCTGGGTGGAGAGAGGAGGAAGTGCCACTTCCATAGGACAGAACCGCGGTATGGCCACGGCCATGTAACCCTCAAGGCAGATCAGCAGACGTGCGCCAGGCCCCGCACCCAGGGCCACTACGACCCATGCCCCCGCCCACTGACGTCTCCTGCCCTCCCGGCACTGGTGTTTCAGTCACTTGCTCGTAACCCCACTGGTGACAGTGCAGTTCCCTCAGCATGTGACCAGGCACGTGACCCCTGGCAGTGGCCGGATGCAGCCACCAGCCACGTACTGATCCCATGTTAGCATGTGGGAGACTGCGCACAAGGCCACCAGCAGGCTGCCCTCTGGAGAGCGACCACCGCGGGGTGTGGGATGCAGTCTTTGTGGGGTCAACAGGGTTGGATGCCCCGCTTGCCGGAGGACGTGACTGGCTTGCTTAAATGACTCTGCGTGTCTGTAGGGAACCAAAACTCACTACAAACAGACAAGCAGGAGCTGCGCCTGTTCCCTTTGATGAAAAGGGTTGTAAGGTTAGGAGATATCACCTGTGAGAAGACTGTGGAGGAAAATGCACTACAGCCACTGGAGGGCATCCTTGTTTCACCAGATGTCGGGGCACCATTTCTATCAGCCTTCATTTGAAAACTTACAACTTGGCAGACAGCAGCCAGAATATCACTAACAAATCTCACAGGAGCCAGGATGACCACAGACTTCCCACAGTTCCCCTCAGTGATGGCAGCCTCAAATCACTCTATATGCTCAGTCACAGAGAACCGAGTGTGATCTCAGACACCCATCGTCCTGCTTTTCCTACACTTGCTGTGCCCTCAGAAATTACAACCTTCCTCTGTTCATCCAACCATCACCCAAAGCCCAGCAACACCGACAACCCACCCCAGGTCTGGTGACTTCCACAAAGGACTGAATTTGCCCCTGATCACATGCACTCGGCCAAATGAAACACCCGAGACTCTGGCAAAATCCTCACAAAATCTTGGTGAGTCCTCAAAATGGTGAATTCCAAGTTTCAGCCTGAGTATGTCTTTAAATATGCATAATTTATGGTAACACAATTAGTTAATCCTCATCTTTTCACAGATTCAGTATTTGTAAGCTTGCCTACTTGCCAAAACTGTGGAAACCCCCAAATCAATACTTACATTTTTACATTCGTTCACAGATATTTCATTGTTTAGTTGCTCAGCTGTGTCTGACTCTTTGTGACTCCATCAGCTGTAGCCCACCAGGCGCCTCTGTCCATGGGATTTCCCAGGCCAGGCTCCTCTGTCTGTGGGATTTCCCAGGCAACAATACTGGAGTCGGCTTCCATTTCCTTCTCCAGGGGATCTTCCTGATCCATGATCGAACCCACGTCTCTTGCCATTGCAGGCAAATTCTTATCACTCAACCACAGGGGAGGCCTCTCACAGATGTAGAGACACACAAAAATCTGAGTCACCCAGTGATGCTCTGCCTTCTCATTTCAGCTCTCATACTGGAAATAAGCATTCTTCCCATGATGTCTTTTGTACCTCATTTATGCTTTCTCTTGGTTATTTTGTGGTCCAAACAGGCCTCCAAACCTGGTGCCTACATGCCACCTAATGTTCCTAAGCACAAAGAATGTGCCTTAAAGAAAATACATAATAGGTTAGCATTGTTCAGTCCTGAACCAGTGTTGTTGGCCATGATTTCAATGTTAACAAATCAACAGTATATAGTAAATGAGTTGCTTATTAAAAAAAAAAAAAAAAAACAGGAAAACAGTGTTATTTACTGACTGGTGGACAATTCTGTGACCAGAGGCTCTCAGGAAATTAATTCTGTTATTTCCCCTAGAAACAATGGTTGTGCATCGATTAACTCAGTGAATTACAGAAAATGACTATTGTGAATGACAACTGATTGTACTTCAATAAAGCTGGTTTTTTTTTTTTCAAACAAACTCTTAAAATTTGTAACTTTCTAATTTACTACACTTTACTATTATATATATGTTCTTGAAATTATCCATGTCTACTGTAGCATTACGGAGTCGACATAATTTAATGCGGTACCTTCTCTGCATTTCTCTCTTCTCAGGTTGCCACAACAAAATCCCTGACTAGGTGGCTTCAAGGGGTGTACATTCTCATATTTCTAGAGGTTGGAAGTCTAAGGCCAAGGTGCAGTCAGGATTGCTGTGTCATTAAATGGCCTTTCCTCTGTTCAAAACTACAGAGAGCAAGTGAGCACCTTCTGGTGTGTGGTCTTCTTATTAGGACACAAGTCACACTAAGAGGCCATCCTTATGACCTAATTTGTCCTTAATCATCTATCTCCTTATAGGTGACACCTAAAAATTTCCATTGGGTATTAGTGCTTGAACTTACAAATTTTCAGGGACACAATTCAGTCTATAACAAACTGACCAATATTATATAATTGTCTTTATTCCTTGTACATTCTGGTACTTTAGCAGACTAGGGTTAAAGGTAAAGGACTTCCATTAGCTAACCTCTAAGGTCTTTCTCTAACGTGAACTTTCCGGTGATTAATGAGGTTAGAGCTCTGGCTAAAAGACTTCCCACACTCACTACATCCATAGGCCTTTCTCCAGTGTGACCTCTTCAATGCTTAATGAGGTTAGAACTGTCACTGAAGATCTGACACTCACTACACTCCTAAGTCCTTTCTCCAGTGTGACTTCTTTGGTGTCTAATGAAACTAGAGCTGTGGCGAACAGATTTCCTGCAGTCACTGCACTCACAAGGCCTTTCTCTAGTGTGAATTCTCCAGTGCTGAAAGAGTGTCAAGCTATAGCTAAATGATTTCCCACATTGCCCACAATCATAAGGCTTTGCCCCATGTGAATTCTACAGTGTGAAATGACGTAAGATTTGCAGCTAAAGGATTTTTCATATTGACTACACTCAAATGGCCTATCTCCAGTGTGAACTCTCTGGTGTTTAATGAGGTTGGATGAGCTGGTAAACTATTTTCCACATTCATCACATGAGACCTTAAAGAAGTGTGAACTCTGTGGTGTTGGAACAGGTGGCTGAAGGAAATAAAGAATTTCCCATTCACTGCACTCATAAGGCCTTTCTTCAGTGTGAACTCTTTGCCATTTAATGACGTGAGAGCTCTGGCTAAAAGACTTCCCACATTCCATGCTTTCATAAGGCCTTGTTCTAGTAAGAATTCTCTGGTGAGTAATAAAGTCAGACTTATAGCTAAAGAATTTCCCCCATTCACTGCAATCATATGGCTTTTAACCAGTAGGAACTTTTTGATGCATAATGATTGCTAAATAATTTTCTACATTCATCACACTCACGAGCTCTTACTCCAGTGTGAACTTCCTGGGGTTGAAAGAGGCCAGAGCTTTGTCTAAAGGATTTTCCACATTCCCTACACACATAAGGCTTTTCTCTAGTGTGAACTCTCAAATACTCCCTGAAGATAGAGTTTTTTTTACTGCACATGTAAGATTTTTCCCTCGTGAGGACTCCCTGGTGCTGAACAAGTCTGTGTTTGGGGCTCCAAGCTTTCACGCGCTCGAGTCAGTGACTTTTTACAGTGTGGAAGGCCACCGCACACTCGGCTCTGCTGTTTGGCTTCTCCCTGGTGTGAGGGGCCTGCTGCTGAAGATGTCCTGAGCTGCCCAGGAAGTCCTTCCCGGCCTCCTGAAAGGTAAAAGAGTTCCCTGACACTTGGAATTTGCAGCTCTTCAAAAACAAGGCTCTGTTGATGCTGTTTTTGCAGTGTTTCTCTCCAACATGCTGCTCGTGCTGCTGATAAGAGGTTTGCAGTGAGATGAACTCGATTCCCACATGCCCTACACATGTCAGCTTCTGCCTGTGCTGTTTCCTGCTGTTCAGCCAAGTGCAAACTGTCTCTCAACGTGGGCCCACACACCTCACACACGTGTGCCTTCTGGGGAAACGGACCTGCTTTGAGGGTCCTGTCCTGTGGCATTACATCGGCAGAAACGCTCTGCTCAGATGCTTCACACCAACAACCTGAAAGAAAGAAATGCTGGTGAAGTGCATGTTGACTCAGGTGAGACAGGGTAACCTGTAGAAAAGTGTGTGGGGGACATACCCAGGAACAATCAGTGGGATTGTTCTGTGGACTAAAGACTTGGGGATAGGTTGAGAATGGTCTGCTTAGCAGCATTGGGCCTCTAAAGATCACAGATCAGAGGTGGACTCAGGAGGTTAAATACACCGCCACTGTGCGACAGGAAGGGTCTACATCTTCCTCTGGAGACAACTCTCAGGAGACCTGGGCATTTGCTGACATAGATGTGTTATGTAGAATAGTGAGTTTAGGCCCAATAAAATGCAACCGCAACAGAGTGGCTGGTGTTCAATGACTGTTAAAAAAACTACGTGTGTGAGAGCCTCTGGGGTGAGGCCCCACCCAGCAGACCCCGGCCGCAGCAGGCGGCAGCAGCTGTCAGCCCCCCAGGCTGGTCTGCTGTGCCGCCCCCCAAGGGCGCTGAGCTCCCTGTGTGCTGAGGGTGTGGCCCGGCTGCAGCGTACCCGGCCCACAGCCTCCCACCCAGCCCCGCCCTGCTCTCTGGAGCCTGACTGTCCCCCTTGCCCCAGCTTCCCCCAATCCAGCTTTGCTTCGACATCAGATCACCTCTCTTGCCTTTGGTACCTGCCTCTTCTCTGCCAGGCTTTGCTGACTGGTGTCATCATCCAGGTGTGGTTCCCACAGCAACGTGCTGTACAGCGGTGGTCAGGGCCCTCCAGGAGAGCTGGGTGGAGGTGGCCGTGGGGTCCCCTCTCCACCAGGGCCAGCTCCCTCGAAATGCCCTCTCCCTGATCTCCAGGAGGACGTCCTGCCTCATGGCTGCCGGGCTCTGTCCTGTGAATCTTACCGACCCAGGCGGCTGCCTGCACTGCAGAGCCCACAGCTCCTCCCAGCCTGAAGCCGCCCTCTAAGTTATTCAGACAGAATAGCATGACTCTGCATGACTTTAACTCTTGGGACAACACAGTCATTCATACCTGCACACACACACACTTGTGTGGTCTAGAATATGCACTATTTCCGGCCCAGTTTGGTGGGGGTGGCTGCCGGGGGTGGAGGGCTTGTTTGGAATCGGGAGGGAGACCCTGACGGAACATGTGTCCATCCCGGCCCTCCCAGGTGCACGCAGGCTGCGGGCTTTAGGAACAGGGGTGGCAGAGGGGGAGAGGAAGGTGGTGGTCAGACCTGGCCTGGTGGCAGGAGAGGCACAGATGCCCGCCAAGGCCCCTCAGTTTGCAGAGGAAAATGGCAGGCGCTGTGGGCCACTGACCTGGGCCCCACGTGTGGGACTGCGGAGGGAGGGTTCTCGGAGACGCTTTGAACAGAACCAAGCTGGTTTCCCGAGGGACCTTTTGTGCCATTTGCAGAACACTGTACCAACCCTGCGCTGCCCCGAACATTCTCCCTGGTGGCGCCTGGTCCCTGATCAGCAGTGGGAGTTTTATAGATTGTACAGAAATTGGCACACTATTTTCTTGCAGCTCTCAGATTTTGTTAATCAGGATTATACAGACTGACGTAAAGTGTTTTCCGTTTAGTTCAGTTCAGCTGCTCAGTCATGTCTGACTCTTTGCGACCCCATGAACCGCAGCATGCCAGGCCTCCCTGTCCATCACCAACTCCCAGAGTCTACCCAAACCCATGTCCATCGAGTTGGTGATGCCATTCAATCATCTCATCCTCTGTCGTCCCCTTCTCCTCCTGCCTGCCCTCAATCCCTCCCAGCATCAGGGTCTTTTCCAATGAGTCAACACTTTGCATGAGGTGGCCAAAGTATTGGAGTCTCAGCTTCATCATCAGTCCTTCCAATGAACACCCAGGACTGACCTCCTTTAGGATGGACTGGTTGGATCTCCTTGCAGTCCAAGGGACTCTCAAGAGTCTTCTCCAACACCACAGTTCAAAAGCATCAATTCATCAACACTCAGCTTTCTTTACGGTCCCACTCTCACATCCATACATGACCACTGGAGAAACCATAGCCTTGACTAGACAGACCTTTGTTGGCAAAGTAATGTCTCTGCTTTTTAAAATGCTGTCTAGGTTGGTCATAACTTTCCTTCCAAGGAGCAAGCAAGCATCTTTTAATTTCATGGCTGCAATCACCATCTGCAGTGATTTTGAAGTCCAAAAAAATAAAGCCTGACACTGTTTCCACTGTTTCCTCATCTATTTGCCATGAAGTGATGGGACCAGATCATCACTTGGATGGATTCCCCATGTCCGAGGTCAGGGGCAGCAGCCGAGAGGAGCTACCCCACCAGCAAGGAGCGGCGCAGGAGGGCTGAGAGGAGCTACTCCACATTCAAGGTCGGGAGGGGCGGCCGTGAGCAGATACCCCTCATCCAAGGTAAGGAGCAGCGGCTGCGCTTTGCTGGAGCAGCCGTGAAGAGATACCCCACGTCCAGGGTAAGAGAAACCCAAGTAAGACGGTAGGTGTTGCAAGAGGGCATCAGAGGGCAGACACACTAAAACCATAATCACAGAAAACTAGCCAATCTGATCACAGGACCACAGCCTTGTCTAACTCAGTGAAACTAAGCCATGTCGTGTGGGGCCACCCAAGACATCGGGTCATGGTGGAGAGGTCTGACAGAATGTGGTCCACTGGAGAAGGGAATGGCAAACCACTTCAGAATTCATGCCTTGAGAACCCCATGAACAGTATGAAAAGGCAAAATGGTAGGATACTGAAAGAGGAACTCCCCAGGTCGGTAGGTGCCCAATATGCTAATGGAGATCAGTGGAGAAATAACTGCAGAAAGAATGAAGGGATGGAGCCAAAGCAAAAACAATACCCAGTTGTGGATATGACTGGTGATAGAAGCAAGGTCCGATGTTGTAAGCGCAATATTGCATAGGAACCTGGAATGTTAGGTCCATGAATCAAGGTAAATTGGAAGTGGTCAAACAGGAGATGGCAAGAGTGAATGTTGACATTCTAGGAATCAGCCAACTAAAATGGACTGGAATGGGTGAATTTAACTCAGATGACCATTATATCTACTACTGTGGGCAGGAACCCCTTAGAAGAAATGGAGTAGCTATCATGGTCAACAAGAGTCCGAAATGCAGTACTTGGATGCAATCCCCAAAACAACAGAATGCTCTCTGTTTGTTTCCAAGGCAAACCATTCAATATCATGGTAATCCAAGCCTATGCCCCAACCAGTAACGCTGAAGAAGCTGAAGTTGAATGGTTCTATGAAGACCTACAAGACCTTTTAGAACTAACACCCCAAAAAGATGTCCTTTTCATTATTAGGGGACTGGAATGCAAAAGTAGGAAGTCAAGAAACACCTGGAGTAACAGGCAAATTTGGCCTTGGAGTATGGAATGAAGCAGGGCAAAGGCTAATAGAGTTTTGCCAAGAGAACGCACTGGTCATAGTCAACACCCTCTTCCAACAACACAAGAGAAGACTCTACACGTGGACATTACCAGATGGTTGACACCGAAATCAGATTGATTATATTCTTTGCAGCCAAAGATGGAGAGGCCCTATACAGTCAGCAAAAACAAGACCGGGAGCTGACTGTGGCTCAGATCATGAACTCCTTATTGCCAAATTCAGACTTAAACTGAAGAAAGTAGGGACAACCACTAGACCATTCAGGTATGACCTAAATCAAATCCCTTATGACTATACAGTGGAAGTGAAAAATAGATTTAAGGGACTAGCTCTCCGGGCAAGATGGCGGGGGGCAAGGCTGGTGTGACTTTAGGGCAGCCGCACCTTTCTCAGCAAGATCTCGCTACTTTGGATGTTTCCAAGTTGACGCCACTTTCACATGAAGTTATCAGCAGACAAGCCACAATTAATATAGGTACAATTGGTCACATAGTTCATGGGAAATCTACAGTTGTAAAAGCTATTTCTGGAGTCCACACTGTCCATTTCAAAAAATGAACTGGAAAGAAATATTACAATCAAACTTGGCTATGCTAATGCTAAGATTTATAAACTTGATGACCCAAGTTGTCCTTGGCCAGAATGTTATAGATCCTGTGGAAGTAGGACACCTGATGAGTTTCCTACAGACATTCCAGGGACCAAAGGGAACTTCACATTAGTCAGGCATGTTTCCTTTGTTGACTGTCCTGGCCACGATATTCTGATGGCTACTATGCTGAACGGTGCCGCAGTGATGGATGCCACTCTTCTGTTGATAGCTGGTAACAAGTCTTGTCCTCAGCCTCAGACATCTGAACACTTGGCTGCTATAGAAATCATGAAACTGAAGCATATTTTGATTCTACAAAATAAAATTGATTTGGTAAAAGAAAGCCAGGCTAAAGAACAGTATGAACAGATCCTTGCATTTGTTCAAGGTACAGTAGCAGAAGGCGCTTTTATTATCCCAATTTCTGCTCAGCTAAAATACAATACTGAAGTTGTCTGTGAGTACCTAAAGAAAATTCCAGTACCCCCAAGAGACTTTACTTCAGAACCCAGACTTATTGTTATTAGATCCTTTGATGTCAACAAACCTGGCTGTGAAGTTGATGACCTTAAGGGGGGTGTAGCTGGTGGTAGTATTCTAAAAGGAGTATTAAGCACAAGCTGGAATCAAGATTGCCAGGAGGCCAATGAGGCCAGATTGAAGAACAGGGCCGGGCACACATGCCCTGGTCCTAACTCCTCCCTTGAACCCAGTAAGTCCTCACTGACAGCCCCGGGGGTTGGGACGCACTGTGTTTCAGGGCACGTGACCACTGTGTCTCCCTTCGCCGCGAAAAGCAGTACAGACAGTCTTCTCTGCTTCGTGGAAGACTGGAGCTCCGAGGTCCCATCCCGCACCTCTGCAGAGGCTGCGCCTTCGGCATCACACCTACGACAACCGGGGCCGGGCTGCAGGCACCGAGCAGGCGCCCCGTGCTCTGGACTTCAGTGTCCGGTGGGGCGAGGACGGCGCGGGTCCGCGGGACGTGCCTTTACCCAAGATGGTCCCGTGGCGCCGGCTGCCATCGGAGTTCGTTAAGCGCGGAGCAGCGGGGGGACTCGGTGCAGCAATCCCCATCCCGGGCCTGGCGAGGGGGACCCTGGACCACGTCGGAGCCTCAGACCCGCCTCTGTGCAGTGGGGACAACGCCTCTTCACAGACCTTCTGGGTCCCTCACGTCTGTCCAAAGCCTTAGGCACTGGTGCCCAAACAGGCCTAAGGCAGTTATAACCTCAGCCACTAGAGGGAAACAAGAAGTCCCGCCCCTGTGAATTGGTCCTAAGACGCTTGCTCCTTGGAAGGAAAGTTATGACCAACCTAGGCAGCATATTAAAAAGCAGAGACATTACTTTTCCAACAAAGGTCCATCTAGTCAAGGCTATGGTTTTTCCAGTAGTCATGTATGGATGTGAGAGCTGGACCATAAAGAAAACGGAGCGCAGAAGAATTGATGCTTTTGAACTGTGGTGTTGGAGAAGACTCTTGAGAGTCCCTTGGACTGCAAGGAGATCCAAACAATCCATCCTAAAGGAGATCAGTCCTGGGTGTTCATTGGAAGGACTGATGTTGAAGCTGAAACCCCAATACTTTGGCCACCTGATTCGAAGTAGTGACTCATTTGAAAAGACTCTGATGCTGGGAAAGATTGAAGGCAGGAGGAGAAGGGGACGACAGAGGATGAGATGGTTGGATGCCATCACCGACTCAATGGACATGAGTTTGAGTAAACTCCAGGAGCTGGTGAAGGACAGGGAGGCCTGGCATGCTGTGGTTCATGGGGTCACAAAGGGTCGGACACAACTGAGTGACTGAACTGAACTGAACCATCCTCTAGTAAAGGAGGCAAAGCTCCTATGGGAAATGGTGCCTCTGGGTTTCCAGGCAGAGGCAGGACTTCGCTCCTTCTTAAAGAGGTTGTACTCAGATTACTGGAGTGTCCTGTCTGCAACTGAAAACTCTTAGGTGTTTGGCGACCTATTTATTAGTTTGGACTCCAGGAAGTTCAGCATTCTCACAGAAGCTACAGATATAATGCACCTGTCCTCCATAGAATCACAAAAGGTGTGTCCACTAGTAGAGAAAACTCATAAATATCATGTGCAATTCAAGCGTCAAAATTATAAAAATTCAACCATCTTTTGAAATTCAAGAAATTATCTTTAACAATCGTATGACAATGATCATAAATTGACAAAAGTAATTTATGTAAATTTAGAGTAATTGCTCTGAAAGAAATTGAGACATAAATCTAGAGTAAAAAATGCCAATTACAAATTGGCAGTTGGTGGCTCAGACGGTAGAGCATCGATTGCAATGCTGGAGACCCGGGTTCGATCCCTGGGTCGGGAAGATCCCCTGGAGAAGGAAATGGCAACCCACTCCAGTACTCTTGCCTGAAAAATCCCATGGACAGAGGAGCCTGGTAGGCTACAGTCCATGGGGTTGCAGAGAGTCAGACATGACTGAGCGACTTTACTTACTTACTTACTTATCTACCTCTATGAGGATTAACTCATGTGCTCTGCAGCTGCTGACTTTCAACATCTCCCCGAAAGGAGTTCAAGGTGCAGAGCAGAAATGAGGCACTCTGCTCGGGGAAAATTAGCAGAATAGGTATTCAGATAGACATTTTCAGGAGCCAATTTTATGAACCCCATTCTTGTATCTCCTCATATCTAGAAAAGCACTAAAACCCTTCACTGTGATGACTGCTCCTTGTGATTAGTGCTAACCTTGATGAGACTAGCAGAAACCTTTTGCAAAAAATGTGCTTGATGGCATGTACTCCCCCTTCACCAAAATTACATATATACTGACCTTCTCCTCTGCCTCTTTGGAGCAGTTTCTTAGCACTATCTGAAATGCTGTCTCCCAGGTTATAGTCCTCATTTTGCCCCAAATAAAACTTGATGCACAACTTTCACGTTGTGCATTTTTTTAAGTCAACAAAAACAAACAGTGTGACGTTGGTATAGAGACACAAAACTTAAGTCACAAACCTAACAGAACAGACTCCCCTGGTGGTACAGTAGTTAAGAATTCGCTTGCCAATGCAGGGAACACAGGTTTGATACCTGTTCAGGGAAGATTTCACTTGCTGAGGAGCACCTGGGCCTCTGTGCCACCACTACTGAGAAGCCCACGCACCTAGAACCCATGCTCCACAAGAGACCACAGCAATGAGAAGCCCTCACACTGCAAGGGAGAGTAGCCCCTGCTCAGTCCAATTACAGAAAGCCTGTGTGCAGTAATGAAGACCCAGCCCAGTAAAAAATAAATGTTTTTAAAAGGCCTATATTATTAAAAAATGTAACAGGACAGATTATGAAGAACATTTAAAGGCATGTGTATATTTTGATCCTGGATTTATGGGTAGAGTGGCACCAGATAGCAGTGAGAAATGTAAACATTTAAATATGGTCTGCATGCCACAACAAAGATCAAAGATCCCACATGCTGCAACTAAGACCTAGAGCAGCCAAATATATAAATAAAACTAACTATTAAAAAGGAAAAGAGTTCTAAAAAAAAAAAAGTCAAACTTGAATCAGAGGGGCATCAGTAAATGGCGGAGTAGGAAATTATAGGTCCTTGTTCCCCCTAAAAACTCTAGATAAACAACATCATGCTGGTCAAAATAGTTTTTGAAATACTGTAAAAACCAGTGAAGGATCTGCAGAAACTAAGCAAGCACCCTAACCAAAAAAATTTCACAAATCAAAATGATAAATTTGGGGAATGTCCCAGAAGTCCAGTGCTAAGACTTTGCGCTTCCAGTGCAGGGGACACAGGTTTGATCTCTGTAAGGGAACTAAGATGCCATATGCCATGAGTCCAAAAATATAATGGAAAAAAAAGATAAATTTGAGGGCATTTTCAACGGTTCCATGCCCTCCTCCCAGGCACAGCAGAGTGAGGTGGAAGCTGCCTATTCTCAATTCTACTTCGGGAAAGGAAGGAAAAGCTTGGCACTTAACTGCAATATTCTGGTTTGTCCGAAGGCTGACCAACAGTCTGGTTTCTGCATCACTTACCTCAGGGCCGCTGACAATGGTGGCGATAGTCTGCAAGTCAGGATGGAGGCCAGTAAGCCCCCTGGTAGACTCCAAACCTCGGGAGAGCAGCAGGGAGATGGCAGTCCTGCTATGTCTGGGGATAAAAAGACTAGGGCAGAGGAATTTGATAGACTGTTAAATGCCCTGAGAAAAATCAGGTGTGGGGGAGTAAGACTTTAGGGAAATTAAGACATTTAATGCAGCATCCTGCATATGGCAGAATTGGGAGAAAATACTCACCTACACAACAGGGAAGATGCATGTCCAGAAAAAATCTGAGAAAGGGTTGATTAGCAAAGGTCTTTCCCTGCATGGGTTGTGGCTTCCCAGATAGCCCTAGTGGTAAAGAACCTGCCTGCCAGTCCAGGAGACGTAAGAGATGCGGTTCAGTCCCTGGATCAGGAAAGATCTCCAGGGAAGATCCCCTGGAGAAAGAAATGGCCACCCACCCCAGCCTGGAGAATTCCATAAACAGAGGAGTGGTGGGCTAAATAATAAAGTCCATAAAGACTTGGGAGAGATGGTTTAATGTAACAATTAAGAGTGACAATCCCATCACCTTTGCCTAATCACAAGACTGACATTTGTCATATTCAAAGACCCACACTCAATGGCAGGTGTGTACACACAGCTGTGTACACCAGGGAGCAGGATTTTCAGGGGCCGTCTCAGAATTCTGCCTGCCACCCTGGTTTTTGCTAAGACATGTCTGCCTGGGATGATTTATGCTCTTCTCATATCCTTGATACCTGATAAAAAGTAGTCCAGGGATTTCCCTGGTGGTCCAGTGTTTAGGACTCAGCACTTTGAATGCAGTGGCCCGACTTAAATCCATATTATCTGAGTCACTTTGCTGTACAGTAGAAATTAGTATAATATTGTAAATCAAATATAATACTTGTGTCTTGAGTATTGGCCTTTGCAGCAGTGAGCAGCTGAACTTGGGCTTGGTGCCAGCCTTGTCCAGTTACACTAAATTTTTCTGGTAAAAATTTTCATTGCCCTCAAAAGAATACTCATACCCACAAACCATTTTTCCATTTTCTCCCCACCCCAGCACCTAAAACCACTTATCTACTTTCACCCTCTATTGATTTGCCTAGTCTGGGTATTTCATATAAACAGGGTCATATGATGTGTGACCTTTTGTGTCTAATCTCTTTTACTTACGCATAATGTTTTCAAGGATCATCTGTGTTGGAGCATGTGTGGGTACTCCTTTTGTCCGGCTTAACAACACCCCACAGTACAGGGAGACCACATTTTGTTCACCTGTTTATCAGTTGATGGACAGAAGTGGTGTTTCTTCCTTTCTGCTCTTATGAATAACGCTGCTATGAATGTTTGTGGACAGCTTTCTCTTGTGTGCAGGTACATATATTTTCAATTCTTTCAGATATATACCTAGGAGGTGCTGGGTCATGGAGTGACTCTATATTTAACTTCTGGAGGAACCATCAGACTGTTTCCCAAATCAACAGCCCTGTTCTGAACATCTTGCCTCTTTTCATGTTTCCCACAGCTCTCAGTGACTCCTAGCTTACAATACATCTGGCAATGTTTTCAGCTCTCTGCCTGCAGGTTTATTTCCCTCACCAGGTCCCAGATCCTTAAAAACAAAGGTTACTGTATCTTAATCTAGTGTCATATTCATTTTGACATTCTCACTCTCCTCGTAGTAAAATGGAAGCAAGCTACTGGAATTGACAGATAATGTCACTGGGGAAGCTTTATTTTATGAAAGTGGTTCCCTGGCATGGTCTGGGAGACTTGCCCAAAGAAATTACTGGTTAGGAGTGAGAAAAGAAAATCCCGACAATTTCTCTTTCACACTTACAAAGTCAGATTTCTCTTCCAATTAAGTTATATTTATTCATAAAACTATGAGAGCTAGGAAGCAGGAACTGCCACATCACATGAATTTATTTTCTGCTTTCAAGTCTAGTCGTCATCATTCAGGGTGCTCCTGTACAAGGTCCTCCAGAAGAAAGTCAGGCCCGCGCTCTCAGCCTACGTCCTCCCGCAGTTGTCGTTCCGCACTGGCTGCCAGTCCTGCGTCTCGGTCACCTGCTTTCACAAACGCCCCACTTTGGCAGGTTGTGCAGGATCCTTTACTTCCACTTCCTTTACCAAGTTCTGTGCTGCATTCCATCTCTTCTTTTCAAAATGCTTTCTTCTTTTCGATCTAATAACTAAAATGTAGACATCATGTTGCTGAGATACTAATAAATGAGGAATTATAAATGGAGACAAAAGAAGTGAGGAAAGATATGGAAAAATAAAGGAAGGAACAATGGAATTTTTAGGCTATACTGAATGCTATTTGCCTGATAAGGAAAATTGCACTTTGAAATTATTTCCCCACTTTCTGTACTCAAGCTTTGTAAATTTCCAGTTTTAAAAATGTATAATATTGTAAATCAACTATACATGTTTTTAAAACTTAAGCAACTTAGCATGCCCCCCACATGAGCATATATGTTGTTATCTCCTCACAAGAAGTGGCAGGGGTGGTGGGCGACTCTCAGCAGGGGTCTCTGACCCGGGGATAGTAACCTGTTTTGTGGGCTTGGATCCCATTTCCACATCAGGCTGAGGCAGACGGTGCAGGAAGGCATCTGCCTGTCATTCAAAACTCGAGAATAACACAACATTATAAGTATGTGTAAGGGAAATGTTTAGTCCAGGGAAGGTTTTGTCTCCTGAACTCTCTTTTCAATCCTTGGAATTGCCTTGCAAAAGGAACCAAGGAACCACACAGCTGTTTGCCCCTCTGTGTAACGGAGGATGGTTTACTCTCGCAGGCGTGGCTAGAGATGTTCGTCTTTCTTACCTCCCACTTAGCTTTGCTTTTGAGAAAACCAAACCCTCATTGTCAGCTCAGCTTTCCTGCAGTTTTGGATCTGACAAGATAAACTGGTTGACCACCTACCTGAATGAATGAAATTTTCCAGTTCCTTCTCATTCTCTGGAAGCAGGTACGTGGACTCGTCCTGGCTCTCATCCTCAAAGAATTCCTCTTCATCTCCTAACGATGGGATCTTGATATTTTTATAAAGTGATGCAAGTTGTTGTTTTTCCTCAGCCTCTACCAGTCGACTGGAGAACAAAATACATAATTTCGGGGGAAGGCTGTGCCCTATGGCTTGCAGAATCTTAGTTCCTGACCAGGGATCAAACTGTGCCCTGTGCAATGGGCGTGCAGAGTCTCAACCACTGGACCACCAAAAGAATTCCCAAAATAGAGAAATTCGAAAGCATAATTTTCACACTAAATCATCAGGTCTTAATCCTTAGTGCTGTGATTTTCTGACTAAAAAGCAGTCACTAGTGCATGGTGGTACTAGTACATGCGGAGGGAGGCAGAAATAGACTTTGAACAAAGTGTCAACATTTTATATAAAGATAGCATAGGTACTGTTGGTTTTTCCTTTTCCTCAGTCTCCAATATTTTTTGGCCTGGCACTGTTACTGATCCTGTATTTAAAATGTTCATCATGGGGCTGTGAATGCACTAATTTAGATTAAAAAAATACTGTATTATTATTTATCTTGACTACCAAGTTTTTGGCACTGCCTTAAATTTTGCACCTGAAGTGAGTGCCTTGTTCACCTCACCTAGATCTAAACTTGGAAGTGGCTCATTGACCAGATATTTCTGTGTGAAGTGGAAATGGATAATACAGTGTTTAATTTTTTCTAACATATGTACCTTCTTAATTATGTTTGACTTATGTAATAATGGGCTTCTGGGGTGGCTCAGATGGCAAAGAATCTGCCTGTAACGTAGGAGACCTGGGTTAGATCCATGGGTCAGGAAGATCCCCTAGAGAAGAGAATGGCTACACACTCCAGTATTCTTGCCTGGAGAATTCCATGGACAGAGGAGCCCTGCAGGCTACAGTCCATGGGGTTGCAAAGTTGGACACAACTGAGCAACTAACACTACATGTAATAATAAATCATTTTAGGGTTAGCTTAATTGTGTTCTAAGGAGCTGAGATGGAGGAAGGGGTGTAGGGGTAACATTCCAGAATCATGCTGTGCAGCAGAAGAACTGATTTGACTGTAAAAACTGCTGCAGATAATCAGAAAACTGGGACAGGGACAGGATTTGGGTGAGGAGAATGAGGTGCTCACTTCATGTGAAAAATTTAAGGGGGTACCAAAAAACTCAGTAATGATGATAAATATTTTTAAAAACTGAAATGAGTGAATTCCCTGGCCGTCCAGTGGTTGGGACTCGGTGTTTCCACTGCCAACGGCCCAGGTTCAATCCCTGGTTGGGGAACTAAGATCCCACAAGCAATGCAGTGTGGGTAAAAAAAGGAAAAAAAACTGGAAAAATACACAATAAACCAAATATCAAAATTTAAAAAGCAGGATCCATCAGCACTGTGATGAACTGCATGAGAGCCTGAGTCAAAAGGGAAAATATTGAGTCCCTATATACACGCTTTTATGTATTACTTTATGGTTCTTCTTTTCTAAAACATTAAAGTAGTTGAGGATATATTTTAAAAATTGAAAAGTTCTATATCAAAACTCACGGCATTATTTTAAGTTTAAATACTTTATATCAGAAACAAAATTTATTATAATTTTACTTTCCTGGTTTAAATGAAATAAAACTCACTAATATGACTGTGTGGATCACAATAAACTGTGGAAAATTCTGAAAGAGATGGGAATACCAGACCACCTGACCTGCCTCTTGAGAAACCTGTATGCAGGTCAGGAAGCAACAGTTAGAATTGGACATGGAACAACAGACTGGTTCCAAATAGGAAAAGGAGTACATCAAGGCTGTATATTGTCACTCTGCTTATTTAACTTATATGCAGAGTACATCATGAGAAACGCTGGGCTGGAGGAAGCACAAGCTGGAATCAAGATTGCCGGGAGAAATATCAATAATCTCAGATATGCAGATTTACACTACCCTTATGGCAGAAAGTGAAGAGGAACTAAAAAGCCTCTTGATATAAGTGAAAGAGGAGTGAAAAAGTTGGCTTAAAGCTCAACATTCAGAAAACTAAGATCATGGCATCCGGTCCCATCACTTCATGGCAAATAGATGGGGAAACAGTAGAAACAGTGGCTGACTATTTTTCTGGGCTCCAAAATAACTGCAGATGGTGACTGCAGCCATGAAATTAAAAGACGCTTACTCCTTGGAAGGAAAGTTATGACTAACCTAGACAGCATATTAAAAAGCAGAGACATTACTTTGCCAACAAAGGTCTGTCTAGCTGAGGCTATGGTTTTCCCAATATATGGATGTGAGAGTTGGATTATAAAGAAAACAGAGCACCGAAGAATTGATGCTTTTGAACTGTGGTGCTGGAGAAGACTCTTGAGAGTCCCTTGGACTGCAAGGGGATCCAACCAGTCCATCCTAAAGGAGATCAGTCCTGGGTGTTCATTGGAAGGACTGATGCTGAAGCTGAAACTCCAATACTTTGGCCACCTGATGTGAAGAGCTGACTCATTGGAAAAGACCCTGATGCTGGGAAAGATTGAGGGCAGGAGGAGAAGGGGACGACAGAGGATGAGATGGTTGGGTGGCATCACTGACTCGATGGACATGGGTTTGGGTGGACTCTGGGAGTTGGTGATGGACAGGGAGGCCTGGCGTGCTGTGGTTCATGGGGTCACAAAGAGTCGGACACAACTGAGCGACTGAACTGAACTGAATATATTTTCATTTTTTATATTTATTTATTTAATTTGGCTGCACTGGATCTTCGTTGTGGCATGCAGGACGTTTAGATGTGGCATGTGAACTCTTAGTTGTGGCTTGTGGGATCTAGTTCCCTGACTAGGGATCGAACTCAGGTCCCCTGCATTGGGAGCACAAAGTCTTAACCTCTGGACCACCAGGGAAGTCCCTCATTGATATATATCCAAAATATACTTCTGGAAAAAATTAATGCCTAAAAATTACATAAAAACGTGCTCTGGGGCATATATTTTTCCTTTTGCCTCAGGTTTTAAAATGTCACTATGGGTAACACAAACTTAAAAGCTATAAATGTTGACATTAGCTCAGTAACTTAATTGCTCACTAAGAGTTCAGGATGAAATGTTTTAGTGAGTTATTTTAGGAATCTTCGTATCTGTTAACATCTTTATTTATACTAATGAAATAAACTGAAATTGAAGTTCCATAAATTGAGTCAAAGGAGATCGTCAGATTAGAAAATCCAGAACCAAACATGCTGGTGACACTCACTCATTAGCAAAGTCTCTTCAATTTCACCTTTAATTTTACCTTCATTTGATATACTTCAAGCTAGTCCTAAAATGGTTACCTTAAAAGATATTCCATACATGGCCATGTATTTCCCATGTGCACACTTAATCCTAAGAAAGAATTTAGTACTTCTTCAAGATGTTTCTGATGGGATATAATGGAATCCTGGAAGTAAATCCTAGAATAGGAATCGACGTGCTGCTCCTGATCACAGTCACATGACGTCACAGTGTGGCTCGCTTTTGTCTGATACTAATTTCAAAATGATCACACAAAATAATTTCAAATTGCTCACAGCCTGTGTGAGCAAGTATATATATAAAGCTTTGCCACAAGCTTTATTTGTGTGAACAAGATGGAGTGTCTTCCCTAAATGCTACTATCACCCCAACCACAATGATGATAAATTTCTAGTGAAAGAGACAGTGGTTACTTTTCTGCTTTGCGCTATTAAGATTTCTTTCCAAAGCATCAAGTTCACTCTAGAAAATCACATTGTTAGAAGATGCCAGCATCTCAGAACATTTTTGATCATGAGCCACAGTAAGAGAGAACTTTTACTTCACAATCTTAAGTCTGAAAAGTTGAAAAACAGCATTTCTATTCTACTAAATTGTATTTATTCTGTCCTGTTTCTTTTTTGTTATTTATTCATACTTTTTATTTTTTTTTAATTTTTTGTCATGTTTCTTTTTATATTTTTCACTTATGTCATGATCCACCATGAATATAGGCCATATTCTGAAAAACACTGAAAATTTATAATGACTGTAATTATTCAGTGATTATAAGAATTACCAACATCATCACCATTATTAACATTACTACCATGAAATAATCTAGTTACTTTATGTCTTATTAAAGGACAGTAAAGATTATTTAGCATAGACTTACTATATCACGTAGGAAATAATGGTCCCAAATATCAGGGCAATAGTGAGGGCTATACATGCAACTGTAATTACTTTAACAAGAGCAGGTCTATGAGGAATCCATGCTAAAAATAGAAGGAAAAGAAGTTTTCATAAAATCCCATTTTAGCTGTGACTATCAATTAGGGCTTCCCCGATAGCTCAGCTGGTAAAAAATCCACCTGCAATACAGGAGACCCAGGTTCAATTCCTGGGTTGGGAAGATCCCCTGGAGAAGGGAAAGGCTACCCACTCCAGTATTCTGGCCTGGAGAATTCCACGGACTGTATAGTCCATGGGTTGCAAAGAGTCAGACACGACTGAGCGACTTTTGTAGGTGGCGCTAGTGGTAAAGCGCTCACCTGGTAATGTAGGAGACATAAAGAAATTCGGGCTCAATCCTTGGATCGGGAAGATCCCCTGGAGGAGGGCATGACAACCCACTCCAATATTCTTGCCTGGAGAATCTCATGGACAGAGAAGCCTGGCAGGCTACAGTCCACAGGGTCACACAGAATTAGACACGACTGAAGTGACTTAGCACACACACATGTATCAGTTAATATATTTGTTAATCATATTGTTTTAGGGGAATGGGAGAGAAAATCAGAAATAACATTAAAAATAAAATTCTTAATTTACAAGAAAACCACGCAAGCTAGATTGCACAGCCTGTGTGAGCAAGTATAATTTGAATTCCCACCTAAACCCTGACTCCTTTTTCCATCTGTCTCCTGTCTTTGGCCAAAGCCCTTTCTTATGAGACCGGTCCCTGATGTATGGCAGAAGCTGCCACTGATATAGCTGAAAGGAGAGTGGCCTTACACTCAAGTGGTTTTACAACTCAAGTGCTGCCAGATGGTCTTAGGTTGTACAGTGCTGTTTTTAAATAAAACAGGATATTACAGGGCAATTTGAGATCTAATCCCACAAACCTGCATTCCAGGGGTTGGTGTTTAGGCCCATTGAATATCCTATAAAACCAAGGGTGGTCCTTGCAGGCTCACTCTTCTCATCATCTGAAATGAAAATAAAGAGCTACTATAGGTACAAACTGAACAATTGACTAAGTACATTACTCAACCATTTGTAAAATCTGACAAACTGAGGTGCCTCCTCCTTGTCTCACACGGAACACTCCCTCACTTTCTTTCCCTTCTCTGGCTCAACAACTGAGCTGAGAAACTCTTTGAGACTGGCACCTCAATGTGAAGTCAGCTTGACATGAAGAAAAGAACCTGGACTATGAAAATGCTCAAAGATTAAATGCTTAAGTTTTCAGTTCAGTTCAGTTCAGACGCTCAGTCGTGTCCGAGTCTTTGCAACCCCATGGACCGCAGCACGCCAGGATTCCCTGTCCATCACCAACTCCCGGAGCTTACTCAAACTCATGCCCATTGAGTCGGTGATGCCATCCAACCATCTCATCCTCTGTCGTCCCCTTCTCCTCCTGCCCTCAATCTTTCCCAGCATCAGGGTCTTTTTAAATGAGTCAGTTCTTCACATCAGGTGGATCAGTCCTTCCAATGAATATGTAGATGTTCATTTAAGATTCTCTTGATTTTTCTGTACATTTTCAGGTTTTCATAATGAAATACTGATGTGGAGGACAAGGGTTACAGATGGTTTCAAAACCGTGACTACTGAAAACTGGTTGTTGGACTTGGCAATGGGAAGGTCATTGGAGACCTAGTCAAAAGTGCTATTACCCATGTGCATGACTGACAGAAGTTCATGAGAGAATAGAAGGAAAGGGATTACAGAGAGGAAGAGTTTTGAAAATTTTCTGAAGAATTTTGCTGTCATGGCAGGAAGAGAAATGAAGGCATCTCCCAGAAGGGGCTGAGGGATCAGGAGACAGGTTTTGCTTTTTAATACAGAAAAACTGACATCATGATCTCATGTGCACAGGGACAACACTTTAAATTGTGATGCTACTGGAAAGGGAGAAAGAATTGACCAGTGTCCCAAAGGGATGGAAGTTGGTGCAAAGGGGAAGGGTCAGCCTTGACCTGGCCGGGAGGAAAGATGAGAAAGTGTTATTCAACTGCTAGTCAGGGAGATGCAGATGCTCGCTCAAGTGCTTGTGTTTTGTCAGTGATGGTGGGAACAAGGTCATTCTGTAAGATCAAGGCTGGGGTAGATATGGTGGGGGTGTTTGTGAACGAGAAAAACAGAGGAGAAAGTCACCAAACAAAGAGGAAGGGTAACTGGATTAGGAAAATAGACCAGCATACTTTAAATAAAATTTCCTAGAAACAGAATGGCTGGGTACACTATTTTTTTTATAGCCACTCCTGTACCCCAGAGCCCACCAAAATTATTCAAACTATGCAACACTAGTCAATCCTAAAGGAAATCAACCCTGAATACTCATTGGAAGGACTGATGCTGAAGCTGAAGTTCCAATACTCTGGTCACCTGATGGAAAGAGCTGACTCACTGGAGAAGACCCTGATGCTGGGAAAGATTGAAGGCAGGAGGAGAAGGGGGTGACAGAGTATGAGATGATTGGATGGCATCACTGACTCAATGGACATGAGTTTGAGCCAACTCTGGGAGATAGTGAAGGACAGGGAAGCCTGGTGTGCTGCAGTCCATGGAATCACAGAGAGTCAGACACGACTTAGAGACTGAACGGCAACAATAACAACAAATGCAGCACTAAGCTTACTCCATGTACCTACCCTGCCTCACCCATTCCTTTCCCCAGACAGTCAACAGAAGCTCTGGGTCATGCTCCCCTCTTTCTGCCCCCTGCCTCCTGACAAGGCTGGTCCTTCCCCACATGGCTTGGCATGGTGTGCCCTGCCTGCTGTTTCTAGGATTCTGTGTGTATAACCTTCCTCCTTCACAATGATCATTTCTGAGTCTGTGGGTCTTATACCTGATTAAACCAAATCCTGGGTGTATTTCAAAACTGTGGGTCAAAGAGTGAATGCATTCTTCTTATAAGAACTCCCAAATTGCCCTCTGAAGAAACTGCACTTGTTCCTGGCTTACACACAAGACAGATTAACTTTCCCTACTCCTTTGCCGGTACAGTTTGAGATATTTTGCCCACTTTCAACATAGCTCAAAACTGGAATTAGAATGTATTTTCAAGGTGTATTTTCCTTTTTATGAGGTAGGCATCTTTCCATGTAACTGAGAGCTGAGAGTTACAAGAGCAAATTGGAGTCTTCCAGTGATCCAACTCGACAAACAATTTTGTCTTCTATGTCTGTATCATAAATTACACTTGGGACTGAAAGCTCAGGGATGGCAGAGGACTCAGCGAACCTCTAGGGCCACCTCACAAGAGGTTAGTGTTGATAGTTAGTGTCAAGATAGACTAGAATGTGGGCCTTCTAACACTTTGACCCAGCTTCCTTTTCTGGACTTTGGTGGTGGTGAAGTGAATGGGGAAATGAAATACTATAGCTGAGCTTTGTCTGTGCACGCTCAGTTGCTCAGTCGTGTCTAACTCTTTGTGACCCCATGGACTGCAGCCAGCCAGGCTCCTCTGTCCATGGGATTCTCTAGTGAAGAATACTGGAGTGGGTTGCCATGCCCTCAGAGGATCTCCCCAACCCAGGGATCAAATGTGCATCGCTTACAGGTTCTTTACACTGAGCCACCTGGGAAGCCCATAGCTAAGCTTTAGGAAGAGTAATAAAGAATGTCTTTGGGATGGACAGATGTATTAACTGTGATTTTTTTTTTCTATATTTCCTGACACCTTGACATCTGTGCTATTTTCTAATCTGTCCCTAGCAGCATGGTTACTAACCCAGCCATGGGGGGGCAAGGCGTGCCTTTTTCTAATTTGCACAGAGTAGGGGGGAGCTGTACAGGTTAGTTATGAGCATCACGGGACGCCCTCCTGGAGGAGCCATACGACACAAGAGCTTTGCAGATATTCATGGATCCCACGTGCACTCCCAGATCCCGACTTACCAGTGCTTGCTGGGGGCTGCATGGGCGTGGTACTTGGAGCTAGATGGCCATTGAGGGGGATCAGAGAGAAGAGAAAGGTTTAGGATACATTTAGGAAAATTACAACATAACTTGGTATTAGACGACAGGGCATGACACGGTTTCCAAATATTAATTGCTGAGATGGTAAATGTTCTTAGCAAGTTTACTCCAGTGCCGAGCAGATGCACAGGGCTTAGTCTGCAGAAGAGCGGTGCTCTGCTCGCAGCCAGTGTTTCCTCTGACGCACATGGACAGTTCACAGTGCATCTGGGTGTGGCCTGCTTCTGCAGTCACGCAAGCTGGGAACCCTCCTCCCAAGCAGAGGACCTAGAGAAACTTGGCGTGGAGCTAAAGGGCGCGGTGCTGTCACCAGCTCAGAGAGGTGGTGCCGGGAGGCAGTGACAGCCCTGCCATCACCCAGCTCACACAGAGAGAACACAGGATCTAGTTTCCAAGCAACGTCTATCTAATCTTATTATTTTATGGATCACGCTACTAACAAAGAAAAGACACATTGAATAGCAGCTAGGAGGACCACAGAGTACAGTTCCCATTCCACTGACCGAGTAGTAATGACGACTCACCTCTGGGTCTTGGGATAGCTCCATGGACCAAACGAAATTGCTTACCGAACTGTATGGGTTGTTTGGTGACATTTGGCTGTCTTTCTAAGGGAAAATAATCTGGAAAAGAAAACCTACAGCAGTGAGGTGCAATCACCCCCTCTTACTTCCCCTGAAATGAGTGAAAGCAACGGTTGAGGCAACCCATTCAGCCTGTTGTTTGTCTGACTGGTTTGAACTCACCTGCATAAGGCACACACAGATGAAGTGGGTATTCCATTAAAAACAAAAATAAAACAGCAAAAGAACTTTGAACCTTGTCCATCATTCCAAAACTGCTAGTTTGTTATCGTGTGGGTGAAAGGAAGTATTTAGCTATGTCCACCATCTGCCCTGTATTTCTCTGAAAAACTAAGTAGCTCTTCTCCCTACAGAATGTTCTGACTGGGAGCCACCAGTGTGAGGTCAGCTCACATTGCTACATGGAATTTTTTGATGGAACCAAGTCAGCCAATGGGGAGACTAACAGAATGAGAGGGTGTGCTGGGAGTGAGTAAGACCCTCAGTGCCCAGACTCTTGAGGAGACAGAAGGGAATCAATTATAATTCAATGTGACACCTCACAAGAAGCAGACAGAGGAGACAGCAGGGCTCTGTAGGCCCATTCTAATGCTTACCTCTGGCTTCCTGGATGTTTGAGCTTCATCAAGTTACTTAACCTCTCTGAGCTTCAGTTTCCTCATCAGTAAAATAGGCGGAGGAAAGAACACCCACTTCACAGGGTTACAGTGATGGCTCAATAATGCAATCCACACAAAGCTCAAAAACAGGGTGGGCACTGAGAGTGAGTTAGTTCTGGATGTAAAATGTGAGTGTGTAATCTTTGAAAAAAAGCAGTTTGGTACGCCTCCAACCTCTGGGGTACCATCCAGAAGCCTAGACCCAAGTGGCTGTCTCCAAAAGTTTCTTTAAGGGAGAGATTAATTGAATCATCTCAGCTTGTAGAAAGGGGATTGAACAATGAGATGGTGTAGAAGGCTGTCTCCTGGATTTGTCCTCTGCCCAGCCAGTAGTTCACATGATACACAAAATAGGCTTTCATCCCTCCTACCAATGGTAATAAGGACAGACCGGACACCTCTTGGTGCTTATACAGCCCCGAGGACCAGAAGCCAACTCCACCTGTGCTGCAGCCCAGAGGGCAGCTGCCCCTCCTAAATGTCTGGGGGATGACAAGACTAGGACCTGCCCCCACCCCAAGACTTCCTCCCGCTGTGGACAGTCAAGAGGGCCTTGCTCTGTTCTTTCAACACCCAACCTGTCTTCCCCCCATCCTGCTGTGCCCCCGGGACGAGCCTGGTAAGGATGCGGCTTCCATGCTTTCTAAATCCCACAGTCTCACAACTGCCTCTGATCAAACCCATCTCTTTTGAGCTTCCTATTGGCCTGCCTGTGGGCACTGTTTAGACTGGACTTAGGACTGTCAAGGTCCCTGTGCTCACTGCTGCCTTGCCCAGTCCTTCCCCCTGGGTCTGTGAACACCGGGCTCCTAGTCCAGGTTTCCTGGAACACAAAAGGTTGGACAGAATTAACTGTGTGTTTTCCAGGAGCCTGGAGGTAAAATTCCACACCGTCACCCCACATCTCCAGGTTCCACCCCCTCTGTATCCTGGAGCCCTTCAGGTGGCCCCTCTAGGCCCATGAAGCCTAGGCCACCACCCTCCTCCATGCTGTAATCGCTGCATGGGGCCAAGTTACGAGTCCCCAGCACTTTGCTTGGGTCCTGCCCAAAGTGGACCCACAGTGACCTCAAGCCAAGCTGCTTCCTCCCTTGTGGGGTATAAACCGTGTCATGTCCCACTAGACGTCTGCTCCCAGGATGATAAGAACCTCCAGAGCCCTGGTTGAAAATACATTTCTGGGGCCAGGGGGAGGGGCCTGTATTTTTAAGATGCCCCCAAGTAACTTTCAGGATAAGAAGTTTGGGGAACAAGACCAAACTTAGTGGCTTCTGGCTGGAAAATCTCGTCAGGGTCCCCATTTCTCCACCGGGACACTCCCTCTTTGGGGCACAAGTACTTCTTCAGACCCTTCACCGGTTCCTCCCACCGTGAGGACCCACCTTGAGCAGGGTGCTGCCCGTAAGCGCCACACTTGCTCCACCTGCCGAGGCGTTTCGTCTTTGTGATGTCACACAACGGAGGGCAGTGTCCAGGCAGAAAGAACAGCTTCTGCAGGGGAGGCTGGCGTGAGCTCTGGCTCTCCTGACTGAAGACTGTGTTGCTGGGAGCGCCCAGCACTACCCACATTCCCGGGCCCTTCTCTCCTCTGTCCACAAGGCAAGGCTGCCTTGTTGCTTCTGAGTTAATTGCTTTTTTTTTTTTTTTTTTAGCATTTAAACACTTATTCTTCAAATTAAGAAATGACACATTTTGATAATGGCCATTGTCTTCAAAGTGTCATTCAGTTCCCGCACATTTAAAAGGATAATGCTGATTCTGACCAATTCCTGTAACTGTCTCCTTGATATCCACCCCCAGACCCCATCATATGGCTGAGCCTTCTGACCAGTCCTTCTCCCACATACAGGGCTTCATGACCATCTGCTGAGACTGCAGAGCCCTTCTCCCCGTGCCGCATCCCCTCAAGTCCCCCCACATCTCCGCGGTCAGGAGATCCAGATGAGGAGGTTGAGAAGCACAACCGACAACCTGCTGGTGTCCCAAGCACTTCCGGAGCCACAGTGCCATGCTGGGCACCACAGACATGGCAGACCAGGACCAATGAGGTTCCCACTCCCTGGAGCACAGAGCCTGGTGTGTGGCATTGGGAGACAGAGTGGACAGTAAGAAAGGAGAAAATGTACGAGCCGATGCCAAGTAGTGACGCATGCAATGAAGCAAGTGAAGAGAGGGCGGTGAAGTGGGAAGTGAGGAAGGCGTGCTGGTTGGATGGTCCAGCATCAACACGGCCATGAACAGCCCCTGGTCCAGGTTGCTGAGGGGTGGAGTCAAGGCTGGGCAGTAACCCGTGCTTGGGAGTAGATGAGAAACAGGCAGAGACTCCATGACACCAGGCACAGGTTTTTCCACCCTGACTCTACAAAGCCCTGGGCTGGTGGATCACACTTCAGAGTTACCTTGGGAGGTGAGAAGTCACTGATTCACAGTTACCTTGGGAGGTGAGAAGTCACTGACTCAGTTACCTTGGGAGGTAAGGAGTCACTGACTCAGTTACCTTGGGAGGTGAGAAGTCACTGATTCAGAGTTACCTTGGGAGGTAAGAAGCTACTGACTCAGTTACCTTGGGAGGTGAGAAGTCACTGATTCACAGTTACCTTGGGAGGTGAGAAGTCACTGATTCAGTTACCTTGGGAGGTAAGGAGTCACTGACTCAGTTACCTTGGGAGGTAAGGAGTCACTGACTCAGAGTTACCTTGGGAGGTGAGAAGTCACTGATTCACAGTTGCCTTGGGAGGTAAGAAGCCACTGACTCAGTTACCTTGGGAGGTAAGAAGTCACTGACTAGCTTTCTGGTGCCTTCACCTCCCCATCCTAGGATCCGTCCTCCCAACCCTGAACTCACTGGGGTTCACAGGGACCAGGATCTGATCCCATCCCATGTGTGCATAAAAACAAGTAGCTGATGAAAACAAGAGAAATAAATGTGGTCACTGGCCAAGGAAATAAGCAATTTTCTAAGCATACTTATTTCCAGAAGAAAAACAGCACACCGGATTACAGATTCTATCAGAGGCACATATATTAGAACAGATGGACCAAAATTTTAAAGTAGTCACATACATTTAGAGAGATAAGGCATGACATTAGCAGTAGGGAATGAAACTAGTAACATATAAAAGAGAACCAAGAAGAAATATTAGATATGTAAAACAGTTATTGAAATGAAGATACATTAGAGGAAATAAGTAGCAAATAGACAGCTGAGAAACAAATTAGCAAACTGGCATAGGAAACAGGAAATGTCCAGAGGAAAGAAAGAAAAAGGAATTAGAGAACATGAAAGCAAAGGTAAGACATACTGACAACAGACACAGACATGCTAACATCTAAGTATTAATAATAGGTGTCTTAAAAAGAGAAAAATTTTAAATATATAGATGAAATCTTAAAAAAAGAAGAGATAAATTTCCCAGAATGTAAAACAGAATAAAGACATCAGATGAAAAGGCCCATAGAAGTAGCTTATGAAGTTACACATATACTTACCATACAACTCAGCTATTCCACTGCTAGGTTTTTACCCAAGATAAATGAAAACCTGCACACACAAAAAGCACTGAAAAGGAACATCCATAGCAGCTGTATTTACACTAGCCCAGAGCTGGGCTCAAGGTAACGTCCATCTACAGGTGAACAGGATGACTGCCTGTGGCTCATCCATGCAACGCAAAGTAAGCTACTGACACACAGTACAACGTGGAGGAGCCTTCAGAATCATGCTGAGCACAAGTATCTGGATACAAAATGTAGGATACGAGCAGAACACTGTACAATTCTATCTGTATAAAACTCTAAGAGACAATTCTAATGTGTATTCACAAAACAGACATGTGACTGCTCAGGTCTTAGGGTTGTGGTGGGGATTAACTGTGAAGAGACATGGGGAACTTTTTGGAGAGGGGAAAAAATTCTCTAGTTTTACTGTAGTGGTGGTTACAAGGATATGGACATTTTTTTCAAAACTCACCAAACTGCAGACGTAAAGGGAGATTCAACAGCATACCTGTGGTATTTATAGAGCCTCAAGACTGGATGAAGTCAAGGTAGCGTGAGCAGACGGAAAGTGGGGAGGAAACAGCAAAGGGGACCTGAAATGCAGGCCAGAGGGGCAGGGGTTGAGCCCCGAAAGCCAGGTGAATGTATTTCAGGAAGGAAATGACCCATCACCTGAGAATTTGAGATGCTGCTGCTAAAGTCAAGGAAGAAAACAGAACTGACCACTGGATTTAGCAATGTGGAAGACATCTGGCAGCAAGGTAGGTTTTGGAGTGGGTTCAAGAAAGAACGGCTTCCCCAGGGCCTCAGTGGTAAAGAATCTGCCTGCCAATGCAGGTGACCCAGGAGATGTCAGTTCAATCCCTGGGTCGGGAAGATCCCCTGGAAGAGGAAATGACAACCTACTCTAGTACTCTTGCCTGGGAAATTCCATGGACAGAGGAGCCTGGTGGGCAACAGTCCATGCGTTCACAAAGAGACAGACACAACTGAATGGCTGAGCAGAAGAAAGAATGGAAGGGAAATGAAGACAGCAAGAGACCACCTTTGAGAAATTCGGCTTTCTGTAACAAAGCAGAGAATGATACAGGAGCTAGAGGGTTTTCTTTTCCTTTTTTAAAGTATGTTTGCGCATAGATGGGGATAACCCAGTATATATAGAAAACCTGATGATACAACAGATAAGGGAAACGCAGGAACAATGTCCTGAGGCAGTGGACATGGAACAGGCTCTGGCACCAACCCAGTCCATTTGTATAAAGGCAACAGTGGGAAGGCACGGATGTTACCAAAAGTGGGTAGAGGAGGTGGAGACCTACGATGGAAGCCTCTGCTGGTGGCCCCTATTCACTCAGGAAACAAGGAGCAAAGTCATCTGCTGGGAGCAACCCGGAGGGAAGCTTCAGGCAAGGGATTGTTGGAATCTTGGTACTAAACAGCCAACTAGCTTAGGAAAAGATACTTGAAACGGATGGTGGGCAGGTCCTAGTCGCTGGTAATGGAATGGTCCTAGGGATGACAATGGCAGTGTCTGTTGCAGGCTGGGTGGGAGGCAAAACCACTAGCAGAGAGGTCGAAAAGCTGTGAGGTCAGGACACGGGAAGGTTGTCTACACGGATAATGGGACTGGGAGTATGATGGGGTGGTTTTAGATGCAGTACTGCAAGAGTAGAAATCTTTGCAGACAAGTGAACCATTCATAAGATGACTGCAACAAAGAAGCAGGAGTGATAATGACAGTCTGATGTTCCAAGAGTCAGAACTGTTTTAGATAAAAGGGAGGGAGAACAATCTAGAAGCAACGAGTGAAGAAAAGTAGGACAGAAAGCAGCCACTCCCTGCAAGGGTCTTAAGAGGCGCTGCGCAAAGAGGAGACTCATGTTTCAGCAGATGATGGATGAATGGAGACTTCCAACCGGGCCCAGAAGGTTTCAGAGTTGGGGCAGAGTGAAGTAGGGCTATTAAAAGGGCAATGAACTGAGCCATGTATAGGTGAGAACAAGGGAGGTAAGAGGGGACCTCGGAGTCCTGGACACACAAGCTTGTATAATAGGTGGTAGGGAGATAGGAAATCCTCCTAGGAGGAAACACGAGACTGGGATCCTTTTAGAAGGACGCTTTAGAAGTCCAGGAGGCCCTTTTAGAAATATTTTTTGGGGACTTCCTAAAGTGGTCCAGTGGTCCAGTGGCTAAGACTCTATGCTCTCAATGCAGGAGGCCTGGCTTCGATCCCTGGTCAGGGAACTAGCTCTCACATGTCACAACTAAACAAGATCCTGCATGCTGCGACTAAGACCTGCTGCAGCCAAATGAATAAATAAGATTTTTTAAAGAGAAATACTTTTAAAAAAATACTAAGCTTGGTAATATAGTTACAGAAGAACTTACCAGGATGCTTGTGGAATATGTGGAATATTGTATATGACTTCCAAAACCCTCTGGAGTCACTAAATCAAGAGAATCTGGGTTCACTCAAAGTGTATTCCTTTGGGTATTAGAATACAATTCCCATATATTGTCAGTATGACTCTTGATACATTAGATTGCTTTCTCTTACAGAGATAACGCTGATAACCCTAGACTCTTCCACGATCTTTGCACAAATCACATGAGAAATCCAATTAATTTACCCCTGCAACATTTATTGGGTTAACTATACATTAAGGTCGGGATCAGATGTTACACACCTATATAAGCACCAGCTACAGGTATCAGATAGTGAACACAGCATCCCACAATACCGGCAGGCGACTGCTTCTCACCCCCTGGAGCATCATGGACCCCTAGAGAACTAGATGAGCCTTCTGTACCCTGGATTTCTAACCAATAACCTTGAAACCTATCCAGGAAGGATTGTTGGTCCCAAATTATAGCCCAACTTTAGGGAAACACAGGAAATATTTGTGAACCAAAGAAACACCATCCAAGTCCTCCTATTCATCTTACCCCCCCTTTCCACTCTGAGCACTCAAGAGAAACTGCCTCACTTTATGAGATGATTGATGGTATCTCTTCCCTTCTGAGTCCTCCCTACTATCAAGCAATCTTTTCATCTAGAGAAGATAAGGAAACACTGCATCCCAGGGAGACCTTGAGAAACGGGGATCTCCTGTGCAGAGGTGTTTCTTGTCCTCTGCCTCATGAAGGGTAATTCTAAACCCATCAAGGGGCATGCCTCTGACTTGCCCAAACCTCCAGTGAGTCCTCCAGCTCCTGGTTGACTATAATCTTCAGGGATGGAGGTGGTGAAATTCTTGGGAAACCAGAACCCAGAAAATGCAGTGATTTTCACTGTCCAATCCAGACTTCATATTTCAAAGGGAGCTTTGCTCTCATATTACCAGAAATTCCACAGGCAAAGAGCCAGGTAACTTTATTTCTCATTGTTTAGGAATTTGATTTTTATTATCAAATATCTACTATAAAAACAGTGAAGAAAATTTTTAAAAACACATTAAGGGGAAAAAAAAAAAATCACTGCAGAGGCAGCGTAACACAGTGGTTATAAACATGAACTCTGGAGTCAATCTCTCTACTCCTAACTAGTTGTGTGTCCTTAGGTAGGTTTCTTATGATCTCTGCCTCAGTTTCCCCACTTGTAAAATTAAGATAATAATAGTTCCTATCTTATAGAATGAAGGGGATTGAATAAGTTAATATCTGAAAAGCATTTTTTAAAAAGTCTAGTACATGGTAAGTGCTGTATGTGTTTGTAAAACTTAAAATCTTAATTAGGTTAATTTACCCATGAGTATTTCGAGTCCTTATGCAAATACACTTTTCAGATGTTCCAGTGGATATATACATACAGTTCTATGTCCTTTTTATTCCTTTATGCTATGCATTCTGACTCAGTGTCCATAATTATAACTTACGTGATGGCCTAAAACAGATTACAAACTAATTGTCCAACTGCAGTAATGAGTAAACCACGGACACTGACACACTGGGTTATTAAGTATCACCTTTTGTTCCAAGAACATCAGTCTCATACTTCCGCGCAATAACCTTTCCGTCATTAGTAATCTCATTTACTACTCTAAGGCTAATCCTGATTAAAGTAAATATCCCATTCAATACTATTTTTTTTCTTAAATTCAGGTTTAGTATTCCATATTCTATTCTTAAAGGGCACCCGGACCCTCCTCTTACAATAGCACAATCTGTGTTTCCATGATACACAAATGTTATTGTAAAGCTTCCATTCAATACTCCAGCTTGATGCAAAAGAGTGTATTTCCAGTTGAAAATACTTTTCTAGGATAGTTTTTCCCATAACAATGCACTCTGAGCCACAAACAGTAGAGATCTCTTACTAAAAGACGTTTCATTCCCTATGTTCATGTTGCTCAAGTAGGATTCCTCGTGAACCATGAGGGGAGTCTGGAGTTCTCTTCACTGTACTTATTTGATTTTAAACAAGGGCTACATAACTGTGGAAGGCTTTTACTTATTCTTTTCATTCACAGGTTTCTTCTACAAAGATAATTTCTACTGATTAATAGGGGGAGAAGTCTTACTAAACTCTTATTAAAATTTCCCCACTTGATTATACTTATAGGGTTTTTTCAGTGTGTTATCAAGTGTACAATAAAATAAAAACCTCATCAATTCAATTCACAGAGTTTCTCTTCACTATGAATTCTCTGATGTTGGAGAAGGGTTGAGTGACCACTAAAGGCTTTTCCGCAGTTGTTGCATATAAAGCGTTTCTCTCCACTATGCATTCTCTGATGAATAATAAGAGATGAATTCTTACAGAAAGCTTTCTCACAATGATTACATTTGTACGGTTTTTCTCCAGTATGGTTTCTCAGATGTACAATAAGGGAAGAACTCTCATTAAATGCTTTTCCACACTCATTACATCTATATGGTTTCTCTCCAGTATGAGTTCTCCGGTGAGCAATAAGATGAGAGCTACAGTTAAAGGATCTTTCACATTGATTACATTTGTAGGGTTTCTCACCGGTGTGGATTCTCCGATGAGCAACAAGGTGACAGCTCTGGCTGAAGGATTTTCCACATTTATTGCATTCATAGGGCTTTTCTCCAGTATGAGTTCTTTGATGTCTAACAAGGTGAGCCATTTGGCTACAGGATTTTCCACATTTATTACATTCATAGGGCTTAATCCCAGAATGAATTATTTCATGTTTAGTGAGGGCTGAACGTTCTCTGAATGCTTTGCCACATTCCTGACAGTTATAGGGTTTCTCTCCCGTGTGAGTTCTCTGATGGGCAATAAGGTGGGAGCTCCAGCTGAAGGATTTTCCACATTCAGTACATTTATATGGTTTTGCTCCAGAGTGAGTTCTTTCATGTTTACTAAGGGCTGAGTAATCCCTAAATGCTTTTTCACATTCATCACATTTAAAGGGCTTCTCTCCAGTATGCATTCTCATATGGGCAATAAGATGCGAGCTCCAGCTGAAAGATTTCCCACATTCAGTACATTCAAAAGGCTTCTCTCCAGTATGAGTTCTCTGATGTCCAATAAGATGGGAGTTCCAGTTGAAAGACTTCCCACATTCATTACATACATAAGGTTTCTCTCCTGTATGAATTCTCTTATGTACAATAAGATGAGAATTCCAGCTGAAGGCTTTTCCACATTTATTACATTCATAAGGTTTTATTCCAGTGTGAGTCCGTTCATGTTTAGTAAGGGCTGAACGATTCCTAAAAACCTTTCCACATTTATCACATTCATAGGGTTTCTCTCCAGTATGAGTTTTCTTATGTTGGATAAGGTAAGAACTCCAGATGAAAGATGTTCCACATTCATTATATTCATAAGGTTTCTCTGTAGCGTAAGTACTTGTATGTTGTGTAAGGAAGGAGTCATACCCAAAGACTTTCTCCCATTCGTTGTATTTATATGCTTTCTCTACAGTACCAATTTTTTGATGTTCCATAAAGGATGAAAAATAAAAGATGTTTTCATATTCTTTGTAATCATACTGGTTTCCTCCAATATGAATTCCTGGATGTTCACTAAATGATGGGCTCTGGTTAAAGATTTGATGGCATTCCTTATATTCATAGAGTTTTTCTCCTGTATGCATTCCCATATGATCACCAAAATGCAGTATGTGATTGAAAGATTTAACAGCATCAGTACATTTTAAAAGATTATCTCCAGTTTGTACACTTGCAGGGTGAACAGGCTGCATGGACTGGTAGAAGGCTTTGTCATACTCATTGTTTTCACAGGTAATCTTATCAGTATACATTATGGCTGAGTTACATCTCCAACTTTCAGCATTTACATCAGGCTTATAGAAATGTTCTATTTGAGAAACTTTCTGAGATGGAACAATGCTTAAGCTCTGGCTACACCCTGCTCCAAGTTCACAGAACTCAGAGCCTCTTTGAGATAGTATCTGCTTTTGCATGAAGACCATCTGCCTCATAGCTGTACTCTGGTTCACGTGATACATTTCTAATTGGTCTTTACATCCCAAAACTTCTAACCTGGAGAACCAAGGATCATCCCATATGTATCTCTCCAACTTCATGCTATGGGACTGTTCCTCCTCAAGTATGCTCTGTGTTGGGATCAATGCTTTGCTTTCAAGATTTTTCATCCATTCTGAAATAAATAGAAAAAGTCCATGAGAGTATAGAGAAAACAAATTCTAAGAGTAGGGTGGACAAGGTAAGATTCATTGCCCATGTTATTGAAAAGGCAAGTGTGAACCTGTTTCCAAATAGACTGGTAACCCAGAGAAAGATCATAACAGGAAAGAGGAAAATAGTAAAGAGTGAACATAAGTAGTTAACCAGAATACAAAATGTGTACTCAATATGAATAAAACCCATTTAGGAACATTTCCCCATGTAAAGGAGGACTAGAGTAAGGGGCTACTGAAAGCCTGCACTTGGCTTCCTCTGGACTTAGCTCCACACACCTTACCCTCTGCTGATGCTGCTCTGCATCCCTTCACTGTAACAATCCATTACACTGAGTGTAATGCCTTCTGAGTTCAGTGTGTACTTCCAGTGAACCACTGAACTTGGAGGGGTTGTCTGGAGGATCCTGGCACATTTAATACTACTAACGTGAAAAAATAATAACTGGTTTAGCAAAAGACAGACGAACAACCAGCCCCTCAGCAACTAATATTTAAATTATTAAAGCATGTCAATTCATTTCTATGTTATAATGTCCTATTGCTCTCCTATTTGGACACCTACCAAAAAAAGGAGGGGTGTTAAGTCAAAGTATCACCAACAAGGCTTCAAGCCTTATTTCCTATTCCACAGAGTTCACTCAGTAACACAAAATCATCTGCCCAAAGGGCAAAAATCACATAGTTTAAGGATACTTCTAAAGTTCTTGTAACACTGCAGAATAATTTGTAGAGTGATGGCAGAAGAGACAGACTTGAAAGACAGCATACTGCAAAGAAAAAGATACAGGAGTTATAGTCTGATAATCTGTATTTAATTACTGGCTCTGCCACGCCCCTTAGGTGAGTTTTCTGAAGATTAAATGAGATTGTAAAACCAACATAATGTCTGACAAATTCAATATGTGGAAGCCACCTATTATCACGGCTGAGGTATTAGTCCTCCAACAATGGAAAGGTCTTTACTAGTTTCCAATTGTTGCTATAACAAATCACCCATCTCACAGTCTGAAAGTCAGAGGTTATCAACGGCTTTCACTGGGCTAAAATCAAAATAGCTTTCCTTCAGAAGCTCTAGGGGAGAATCCATATCCCTGCTTTTCCCAGCTTTAAAAGCTGCTTGCATTCTTTGACTTGTAGCTCCTCTTTCTATCTTCAAAGTATATCATTCCTATCTCTGCTTCTGTCAATCATATCGGTGTCTCTGACGCTCACTCTTATAAGGAACTCATGATTACGATGGGCCCATCCAGACAATCCAAGATAATCTCTGCATCTCAAAGATTCCTAGTTTAATTCACATCTGAAAAGCCACTTTTGCCACATAAAGCACCATATTCAGCTTCAGATGTGGACATTTTGTGGGGGGAGGAGGGTATCATTATTCAGCATACCACAGTGTCTAAAAGCTACAGGGACCCAATAAGGACCTAGATCCTGGTTTTCTTCAGGTTTTTCCTGCTTTCTTCACTATATAATATTTTCCCCTTTTACTACCCAAGTCCATTACAACAGAGAGAGATTCTACTCTGCTGAAGAACTGGCATTTATTATCAATTTTAAGCTTAGCTCCTAGAAGCTAGGGAGTCCTGCTTTGTGCTCAGTTGTGTCCAACTCTTTGTGACCCCATGGACTGTAGTCTACCAGGCTCCTCTGTCCATGGGATTTCCCAGGCAAGTATACTGGAGTGGGTTGCATTTCCACCTCCAGGGGATCTTCCTGACTCAGGGATCAAACTCGCATCTCCTGCATTAGCAGGCAGGTTCTTTACCTGCTGAGCCACCAGGGAAGTCCCAGAAGTCTGGGAATGATCTTCAAATAGCTTTTGAATTTTCCCAGTAAAAAACTTTTTAAAATGGTAGCTGATCAAGTCACTGACCAATTTCTGACCAGTTTTACAATCAGTACTTGTGGCCTGAGCCTATCTTCCACCTGTAAGTTATTATCTCTGTGACGAGAGGACAATTGAAACACTGTGATTGTGGGGCTGTAGATGCTAAGCAGGTGAGAGGCCAGAAAAGGAGATCAGCATGACAGAAGCCATCCAGGAAGGTTTCACCCACAAGAAACGACATGAGCTCAGCCTTTGAGCATGGCTCAAGTACAGACTGCCAGAATAGCACGAGCAGAGGCAAGCTGATGAGCAAAGGCATCACACATCCTTAAGGATGCCAGCTGAGTAAATTCCAGGAATTAGGCAGGAAACAATGAGAGAAAAAGAAAACAGAGAAAATTGGAAGGTCTTGAAATCAAGTCAGTTATTTAAAAGGTAATGCAAGTCATTGTAAGCTTATTGGCAGAGACCTCATAATGAAAGACTTCAGGGATGTAAATCTAGAAATACCACTTGAGAGGCTCATAACAAATAAAAATTTACTCAGCAATTTGAGCTGGATGAGAAGAGAGATTACTTCTTAGAGAGGAAAGAGCAGGGAGTCAGGATGACTTCCCCACTTCCAGCTCTGGGGACTCACAGAAGGCTGGCACAAGGAATACACATCAGGAAGATGGGCATACCAGCCGGAAGGGAAAGCTGAGACTCCTGGTTCTATCAGTATCAAGGAGACAGCTGAGATGATCTGCAAGAAGGCAGAAGTGTAAGGCTGAAGCTGGTGGAACCACAGGGCTCAGGATGATTACTCAGAAAGGTCAGCACATAAAAGCTACTGGAAATTGACTCCTTGGTACAGGGTTTCAGATCCAGATGGGGGCAACAGGAAAGACTCCACAAAAGCCCACTTTGTTAGAGTAGACAGGAAGACGTCCACCTTTAGGACTCGAGAGAGAGCACAGTACATTGTTAAATTAAAAATAACAAAATACAGAACAATGCGTACTGTATTTTACCTTTGGTAAGGTGAAAAGTAACTATGTGTGCCTATATGCTTAACCAAAGCTGTGCAGTGACCCAGAGAGAGTTTATTCAAGGAGAATAGTTAATTTCGATAGTAACAGATTTGTAGCATTTTAACTTACCCTAATCCCATCTCTGACTCCTCAACTCAGCAGTAGCCTTGGAAAATAACATCCCATATTTCTGGTGCTGGAGGAAACAGAACAAAGCTAGAGCTTTTTCAAAGCCTCACTCCCAAAGAATAGTCACTATCTGAGCTGTTTGGTGGTTCCCAGAAAGATCCCACTTGAAAGGCTTGTGGGAACTTGCACAGTGCCAAAAGTTTCCAGAAAGTAGGGATCTGTCAAACATTTCCAGGCAAAGTTTTAAGAAGCCTTTTTTTATTTTAAATTACTGTCCAAGATGATGGAAAATGGTTGGGGCAAACAATATACAAACCAAAAAATGAAAGGAAAAGCTGAGGAGTGAGATATGTCCAGGAGCTTTGAAAAGTTCTAACATATTCCTGGGAATCTAGAAGGCCCTGTGCATACACACTACACTTAAATTTTCAAAAGTCAAAGAAAGAATCCAGAAAGCAAAGAGAGAGAAGCAAGTCATCACACACAAGGGATCCTCAACAAGATTAACAGCTTATTTCTCATTAGAAACCAGGGAGGACAGAAAGAAAAAATGTGGCAACCACGAATTCTATACTTGGCAAAACTACCATTCAAAAATAGAAAAATCAAGACCTTCCCTGATAAAACAAAAGGTAAGAGTTTGCTAGTAAAGCTGCCCTATGAGAAATGCTAAAAGGAGTTCTTCAGACTGAAATGAAAGACAATAACTCAAAATACAGACCACCAGTAAAGGTAACTGTATAGGTAAATACAAGACTGTATAAATGCATTTTTATTTTGTTTCCTATCTGATTTAAAAGACAATTACATAAAATCCAAACTAAACTGCTGCAAATTAAGATGTTAATTATAATTCCCAGAACAACCACTAATAAAATAACCCCAAAATTTATAGTAAAAGGAAAGGGGTTACCTGTGTGTGTTTCTGTGTGCCTCTCTGGAGGATAACAATAGTGTGAATAAGTATAAATGAAACTTTCTTTCACTTACCCATTTTATATAGCTTTGAGTTTTTAAATCATGTGAATACATTATCTGTATTAAACAATCACTTTTGCTGTTGTTTTTTTTTTTTGGAAAGAAGAGTCTGTGACTACAGGATACAAGTTTTGCAATAAAAAATTAAAAAGCAAGTAAATGAATGAGAAGTCTTTTTAGACAAAAGGGACAGCAGATACTATGAGAAGTAAGGAGGGAAACTGCAGCATACAAAAATTGCTACCTTGTTAAGAAAGTGGGAATCTTTGCTCTGAAAATAGTACAAGGGATGAAGCTCCTTGGAAGGAACTGTGATGCTATCTGAGGAACTGAACTCCTCATGGCCTCAGCCCTTTTCTCAAAAAGTAGGGCTTGGAGGAAGGTTCCTCTCTCCCACCTGGGGCCTGCTCTCACCTGGACAAGTGCCTTGAAGAGGATATGCTGATTCCATTGACCATGGCTCTTCTCCTTGCTCCAACAGGGAGATGACCTCAGGCTTGGTGATCTGATTCCCTACATGAAGAAGAAAAACACAGACTTGTATAGTCACATAACCTTCCTTCCCCTACTCTTTTCATGAGTGACTTCAATTCATACTTTATGATCAGTAGGGACTCCATCCTTGAACCTCAGGGCTCATGATCACCTTGGCCCTCCTGAGGCTCATATAAGATGGTAAACAGGGAGTAGCAGAGGGTATTGCAAGGACAGCTTCATTATTCATTCGGTATTCATTCAGTCAGCCACCAGCTTACCTACAGACAGCAGGTGCCCATAGGTCTCCAGCATTACATCACGGTACAGGGTCCTCTGAACAAGGTCCAGCTGCCCCCACTCCTCTTGTGTGAAGTCCACAGCCACATCATTGAAGGTCACTGGTTCCTAAAAGACCAGACATGTTCCTCTTCAACCGGGAGACACCTCTCCCTGCCCCCTCCTCCATCTAGTGTTTTCTGGAGAGGGAGTAGGGCTGACAGCGTTGGAGAGGAAACAGGACATAGAGGAATTGCCCTGAATGTATTCAATATTCTGACTGATGTGGGTAAGGTCTCACTGGGAGCCAGCGAGGGCCCTGCATTTGGGATGTACTCTTAGGAAAGTGGATACCTGGGCTCACAGTAACCACAATAAAAATGAGCAGCTCTCTCCCAAGTCTTGCTCAGTTCTAGTAACACTGGGTAGTATCTGGGCAGTTCTTCCTGCTTCTCCAGAGCTGCAGACACTTAATGAGACCAATACCAGGACCAGGACCAAGATGGACACAGAACATGAACCCTGATCCACAGAGCAGAGAACCTGGGGCTGACATCTGCTCTATAAGTGGATCCAGGACCTGCAACGGTTCTCTAAACATTCAGAGGCTGCCTTCCTGGGCACAGAGAGAAGTTTCCACTCCCAGATTATTTCTGAGGACAGCCTCCCAAGGACTGGAGGTGGGGTGGGCCAGGACTGAGCAGAACTGACCAAGCCAAGGAGAACCACTTACAGTTGCTATCAAAGCACTTTGAGTTCTAAAAAGTTCAAACTGACGTTCTTAAGAAAATGAACCAGGAATACCCACTAGAAAAATTAAGGGATGTCTGATTTTTGCAACAAATGCATCCTGTACAGTCCTTTGAAGCCATCAAAGTGAGTTTCAGGTATCTGGGCACTTCTAGGGTGGGGCAGGGGCATGTCTTCCCTCATGAGGGCAGTGGGGAGTGAGCTGTGTGTTGTGGGAGGTATGCTACAAACCCCACAGCCCCTGCTCCTTTTGAGGCCTCTCTCTTGGCCTGTCTATCCACAATGGTCCTCTCCTCCAGGTCTGCACAGAACTCTCTCAGGACAAACACCCACTGAATGGACACGTGTGCAGTGCGCTTCCCCTCATAGCATCTGGTGAACCTCTACAAAGCCTGTTAAACACTTCTCTTCCAACCACATACGGCCACCTTTCTTCCGTCCCTGTGGGTCATGGCTCATAAACCAAGCCTGTCACCTCTGATGAGGGCCAGCTGGGTCCTCAGAGTAGATTTCTCTGCTGGGTCTTCAGAGTAGATTTCTCTGCTGGTCTGAACTGCTCCCCTCACCCCCTTCACACAACTGGCTTGAAACACAGAATTGCTTCTGCTCCCGTGATTCTCTTACTCCAAAAAACATTTACAACGGCTGATTACAACCTCCTATGGTGAAACCCTCCCAAAACTCAGACTCCTCAATGACAACGGGTTTTCCTCTTGAAGACCTGCCCAGGCGCCAGTTTTCTTAATGGTAGCTGCCTCTACATTTTTGGGTAACATAAACATTTTTACTTAAATGTGACATTCAGGTAGAGAAGTGCACAAAACCTAAGTGTGCACAAAGCATAAACTCACTGTACTTCCAGAGTGATACACTCAGGGGTGTTAGGGAAATTTTTAAAAAAAACAGTCTTGTTTAGGCTTCAGAGACAAAGCAGAACAGGCCTCTGACCTTGCTTCTAACCTGTGTGGATGGTGCCCAGACTGGGAGTAACTGTGTACTGAGTCTAGGACTTGCAGCACCTTAGATAAGATGAGGGAGGAATCTTGAGGTCCTTGAGCCCCTGAAGGGGGCCGGGCCAACCAAGCCCCAACCAAACCCCAGGCCCCAGCAACATTCCAAGTTTTACAAGACAAAACAAACAGCATTAACATGAAACCAGGCTTGCAGTTTGGTCACAGATTGATGATGATATCAGTCTGCCGCCATTCTGGAACTGAGCAGGAACCTGAACTGCAATCTCTGAAGTCTCACCCACAGAGTGGATGCGCTGTCTGGGACCCTTTCCCAGTTGAGACTCCAGATGTGCTGTGACTTGGGACTTCCCAGCACTGTTTAAGTCTGGATGTTGGTCAAAACACAATTTGGTGATGTATCCTCTGCTCTATTTCTCTTTTAATGCTAGTATATTGAAAGTAAGGTAGATAATTCTCTGACAAATATTTGTATTATTTATTTGTATATAGCGAGTGGCTTATTTTGTTAACAAATCCTTTAAACCTGATACGAAAGTGAAAGCTTTTGGCAAAACCCCAGGCAGGAGGCCATGCTTCCTGCCCAGGGTGCTCTTAGGATGCTATCTCCCTGGAAGGTGGCACCTACTTACATGGCTTCAAAGTTCAACAGTTAACAATATCCAAGCCCACACCCTGGCAGCAGTCAAGCAGGTGGAATAAGCCACAAGTTCACCTCCCACTCCTCCAAAGAGCCCAACGGATCCCCACACAAATACTTAAAAAGGAACAACCACCTTTAACAGAGACAGAACGAAAAAAATCACTAGAAAGAATCTGCAACCCCTAATAAAACAGTGGACCCTGGCACTCTTGCAATGATCAGCAATGACTGCTAAACTACAGGTGAAAAGCAGACAGGGAAATTTATGATGGAGATCAGGCTGACTATACCTGCACCCACTAATCAATCACATCATCTGGAAATGAGACAACAGACAACTTGTGCCCATGCATGCAGCACAGGAGGGACTCAGCACCACCTATCAAGGACTCTCGCCCAAAATACAAAGCCTCTAACTGCTCTAGCCTCTAGCTCAATTACCCACCTACAGGAGACAGCAGGATGAAGGAACTCATCCAAGGACATCACAAGGGCAAAATTAGGCAAACAACGAGAGGCGACCTGGTTTCATCAGCATATGAAATACAAGCAATGTGCCATCCTCGCTTGGATCCTGATCTGAGTAAACCAACTGCAAAAGATATCTTGGGGACAAGTGGGGAAAACTAAATGCAGGCTTGGTACTAAGTAATGCTAAAGAATTACTGTTAATTTTGTTGGGTGTGATAAAGGTATTGTGTTCATTTCCTAAAAGGTGTGTATGCCTCAGATACATATATGGATGATGAAACAATGTAATATCTGAGCTTTGCTATAAAATACTTTTTTTCCCTAATATTTGACTTTAAAAAAAAAACTTATTTATTTCTTTATTTTTTCCATTTATTTTTATTAGTTGGCGGCTAATCACTTCACAATATTGTAGTAGTTTTTGCCATACATTGACATGAATCAGCCATGGATTTACATGTATTCCCCATCCTGATCCCCCATTGGAAATCAACTATATGTCAATAAAAATAAATTTTAAAAAAAACTTATTGACATATACTTGATTTCCAATGTTGTTTATAAGTTGTACAGCAAATTGATTCGGTTATACATATAAAGTGAAGCTGCTCAGTCATGTCCGACTTTTGCAACCCCATGGACTGCAGCCTACCAGGCGCCTCCATCCATGGGACTTTCCAGGCAAGAGTACTGGAGTGGGTTGCCGTTTCCTTCTCCAGGTTATACATATATATACATTTAAAAAAAACTCTTTTCCATTATGGCCTATCATAGGATCTAGCTTTTTTTTTTTTTAAGGTATCCAAATAGACACAAAGGTAGAAAGCTGAAAGGTGACATTTGTTTGCTAAGTTTGATTAACGTGGATATCTGTGGTCAGCTGAATCATGGTCCTGCCAAGGACGTCCACATCCTAATGACCGTTCCCTCAACATGACAAAAGATGTCACAGTTACAGCAATGAGATTACATTAAGGATGCTGAGATGGGGAGATTTATCTTGGATTATCCAGGTGGGCTCAATGTAATCACAATGGTGCTTACAAGTGAAGGAGGCAAGAGCGTCCACATCAGAGAAAACGAGACAAAGGAAGCAGAGTTCAGAGTGATGCACACTGGAGGAAAGGCCCACGAGCCAAGAAATGCAGATGCCTCCAGAACTGAGTAAAAGCAAGGGAGCCAATTCTCCCCTGAGCCTCCAGGAAGATAAGAGCCCTGTAGTCCCATTCTAGACCTGGAGCTCCAGAACAAGAGAATAAATTCATGTTGCTCTAAGTCACTGTTTCTGGTAATCCGCTATAGCACCACAGGAAACTAATAGGTTTAAAAATTACCTGGCTTTTTTTTAATATTTATTTTTATTTATTTGACTGTGCCAGGTCTCAGTTGAAGCATGTGGGATCTAGTTCCCTGACCAGGGATTGAACCTGGGACCCCGGCATTGGGAGCACAGTCTCAGCCACTGGACCACCTAGCCAGAGTCCCCAAAACCACCTAGTTTTAAAGAAAAGCCAGTCAGCTAAAGAAAAGAAGCCATCAGCACGTGGTGGTCCACACATTCCTGTCAGATGGGGAGCAGAGGAAAGTGTGGCTGAACAGTGAAACACCAGAGACCCCCCCCTGCACGTGGGAAGGGGCTGCAGTGGACGCAGCACCCGAGGAGGGGCTCTGGGCTCTGGGTTTAAATGCCACTGAAGTCAGGAGTGAAAATCAGGCTTAAAGGCCTGTACTCAGGACACCTTTGCCACTTGCCCCTCCTCCCTGCCAGCCACTCTACCTGATGGGAAAGTGTGTAAGAGGTTCTCAGGTTGCCCAGGTGAGTGACCGCCTTGAAGTTGAGACCCCCTTCAGCCCAAAACAGGGAGAGAGGACGGGTCTGTGGATGACCTGACAGTCAGCTGTATACCCAGGAAACTGCAAGCAGAACTGATCTGGTGATCATGGCCCACCCAGGCCCATGCAGTTTAGCATGAGACTTGTCAGGAGAGACAGAAAAAGAGACAAGGAGGGAGTGAGCTCAGAAACCAAAGCCGCTCAGCTGCAGAGAGCCACAAAGTTCTCTGGTAAACACAGACAGATAGGAGGGCCCCTGAACACAGGAGAAACACCTGCACAGGTGGAGACTGAACTTAGCAGCCAAGGGGACAGAGAACCCAGGCTGCAGTCACATAGAACTTTCAATGATCTGAAATTGTAATCCCCAGACTGGAAAGTTTCAGTATAAAACAGGACAGGATGATACAAGAGGCTTGGAGTACAAGAACCAACAGAATACGAAGAGACAGAAAACACAGCAATCAGGTCAGAAGGTCATATAAATAACCTCAGAAAAACAATATAAAGGAAAAGGACAGGAAGGGATTTTGTTTTAAAATAAAGGACTTCTTTACATAAAATGCTAGCCATAAGCAAAAACAGATACATTTGACAAAAATATACCAAAAAACATTTCCCTGACAAAAGACACCATAAAGTTAAAGAGGAGAGGGAAAAAGTTGGCTTAAAGCTCAACATTCAGAAAACTAAGATCATGGCATCCAGTCCCATCACTTCGTGGCAAATAGATGGGGAAACAGTGGAAACAGCGGCTGACTTTGACTTTATTTTTTCGGGCTCCAAAATCACTGCAGATGGTGACTACAGCCATGAAACTAAAAGACAGTTACTCCTTGGAAGGAAAGTTATGACCAACCTAGACAGCACATTAAAAGGCAGAGACATTACTTTGCCAACAAAGGTCCGTCTAGTCAAGGCTATGGTTTTTCCAGTAGTCATGTATGGATGTGAGAGTTGGACTATAAACAAAGCTGAGCGCCGAAGGATTGATTCTTTTCAACTGTGGTGTTGGAGAAGACTCTTGAGAGTCCCTTGGACTGCAAGGAGATCCAACCAGTCCATCCTAAAAGAGATCAGTCCTGGGTGTTCATTGGAAGGACTGATGTTGAAGCTGAAACTCCAATACTTTGGCCACCTGATGTGAAGAGCTGACTCATCTGAAAAGACCCTGACGCTGGGAAAGATTGAGGGCAGGAGGAGAAGGGGATGACAGAGGATGAGATGGTTAGATGGCATCACTGACTCTATGGACATGAGTTAGGTAAACTCAGGGAGTTGGTGATCGACAGGGAGGCCTGGTGTGCTGAGGTTCATGGGGTCGCAAGGAGTTGGACACGACTGAGAGACTGAACTGAACTGAAAGTTAAGACAAGCTACAGACTGGGAGAAGATAATCCGTATACAGCAAAGATTCAGGATCCAGAAAGCATGAAATGCTTATGTATCAACAGAGTCTACAGAAATCTAGAGATGGGAGTGAGACAGAGAGAAGGCAATACAGATGACCAATAACTACATGCAAAGATATTCAACCCCACAAGCAATCAAGGACATGCAAATTAAAGTAATACACTTTCTTGGTCTCCAGGTAAGCAAAAATTAAAAGACCCAATATTAATACTGTCAAGTGGCAGCAAATATGGAAATAGACACCTTCCCTCAGAGTGGGGAGACTGAGAAGGGGCTTTGCTCTTTCAGAGCCACATGGCAGCACTGGTCATACTGACAACACATATACCCTAAAACTTAGCAAAATTCTGCTTCCAGGAGTATGCCAAGATAAACTTACATGTGCACACAAGTAAAACTGTAATGTCCACACAGCTTTGTTTGAAATAGGAAAAATGGGAGGTAGAGGGAGGGAGGACTTATAAGCCTATTCACAGAAAAGATGAATATACAGCGCATGTCTTTGATGGGGCAAAAAGAAATGTACCTGATCTTTACTATCACATGGTGGGACCTCAAAATTGACCTTAAAAGGTGCAAAGAAAGCATGTACAAAGCATTGTTAAAAACTGTAAGATTATTTATTACCTTATATCTACAGTTTATTATCTACATGTATCATACTATCTATATAGTATGAAAATGGACTCACTGTATATGTATTTTAAGTGGCTGTTCTCAGGAAGGGTAGGAGAAGAATGTAATTGGGGACTAAAAAAGAAAGCAAAGCAAATACAGCAAAACATTAACAACTGTTCTTTTGGAATGATGGGAGGCACCCTGTCTAGCTTATCACTTTTTATATTTTTCTACAGTTATAGAATTTGTCAAAATAAAAATCTAAATAAAACATATTTCCAGAGTTGAGAGATGTCATCAAAATTGAAGGATCCATGATCTACCAAATAGAAACAAAAAAAGACCCCGAGCAGAACATGCCCCAACATCAGGGCCCAAAACTGAGGCTGGTGATGAAACAGAAGGAAGAGATGGCAGGAGAGAGGCACCTAGTCTCACCAGCTGTGGAGCGAAGAGGTGGAGCTGGGAGAGGAGTGTCACTGTTACCCAATGCTCAGGAGCAAGGCGGCAGGGCAGAGAAGGGCCCACCTCTAGGTAGGAGTGAGCCCTTCCAATTCTCAGGTAACCCTTACCTGAATTCTCATCTTCCAAATTATTATCTGCCATGATGAACTGCAAAGATATTTCACCCAAATTTTGGTAAACATTTTTGGACAGATGGCTTTGCATACACATATAAGCATTTATCTACACATTCTAAGGCACTTTATGAAATCTGATACACCAGCCACACATAAACCATGGGAGGACCCAGAGGGTGATGAGCTGGGTCTCAGCCGTTTGCCTGACAGTATCTCATCTGACTGCTCCTGCATTACCTGAATTCTCTGACCACCGGCCCCTTCATGGAACCTAGCAAAATTCAGATGGACTCTTTGGCATCTTCAGAACTTCATGATTTATTACTATTTTAGGGCAAGCTCTTTGCAGAGAACGAAAATGTAACTAGAATGTGTTCATCCTTGAGACAATCAAGGATGGGGCAGAGTATTCCATTAACTGATGTCTTATATGAACATTTATTGTGCAGAAAACTTCCGTGGATTGTTAAGGAGGGGTTTAAGAGTTTCCACATTTGGAGTGGCTGGCTGGGATTTTTTAATGGGCTGGAATATTATTATTTTCCCTATTCATCAAAACAATGGACTCCCACTAGCTGAAACTTCACTAATCAACATGTTTCTAAAATCAGACTATACCGATAACAAGGGATGACAGCCATTTGATGTTTTCACCAGGTGAATGCTTTATTTCAATAAATATTAATTTGGAGGGAACAACAAAGGCATAAGGGGCTCTTGTCTGTGTTTCTGAAAACCTCACTTAATACAAAACTCACATATTCAAGGCTTGAGTTTCCCAGAGGGAAAGATCCAAAGTGAGTGTGGAGAGAGGGCCAGGAGTATGTGCTCATACTCTTCAGACACTCTTCAGACTCTTCAGACACTGGACGGTGGTGTTATTTGAATTCTCCATTTTATTTTCTTGGTATTAACTCTAATAATTCTCAGAAACCCTCACAAATATTGCCAGCTAAGTGCAGCACAATGGTTATTATTAGAACTTCATAGCATTTCACTGCAGCTAACTTCTATTCCCAAGCAACTGATCAGGGCCCATCTTTCAACCTAGTCAAGGTTCACTACTGACTATGTTACAGAATCTAAAAATGACTGCACACTGTAACAGCAGCAAACATCAGTCACTCAACTTTTGATGCCAGACAACCACCACCCTGCACGTGATTCAGGCCTTGCCTCCCAGAGACAGCAGCGCTGCCATGTGGGGACAGCACACTTACGACAAGCTTCACCAGTCAGCTCTTAAACTGTGGGAGGTTTTGTTGATTTTTTTTAACTTGGTGGGAGACACAAAGCTAGGCAAAGATACTATTAACATTTTTAAATCACAGTATCTCCCATTTGCTTGACTCATTATTGTAACTTAGAAATGAAAAACCTAAATATAGTAATGGAACAATTTTTGTCTTTCATAGCAGATAATCATTAGGATACACCTAAATTCAACGAATTAGGATAAAAATCTCTCATTTAGAAGGAACCCTTCTCTCATGGCTGAGACAGTAAAGAATTTGTCTCTGCAGTGCCAGAGACCTGGGTTTGATCCCTGGATTGGGAAAATCCTCTGGAGAAGGGAATGGCTAACCACTCCAGTATTATTTCGTGGAGAATTCCAGGGACAGAGGACCCTGGCAGGCTACAGTCCATGGGGTTGCAAAGAGTTAGACACAACTGAGCAACTAACACACTTCTAAAAAACTGAAACAGTAAGTTAAAAATGGCTATTTCTGTGTCGTAAACAAGAAAAAAACTGATAAATGATATCACATCGATAACCTGTCAAAACATGCTAAGTGACAGAAGCAGACACAAAAGGCCATATATTATTTGGGTCCCTTTATATGAAATGTCCACGATGGGCAAACACAGAGAGAAGTAAATTAGTGGTTACCAGGAGCTGGGAGTTGGGGAAACAGGGAGTAACTACTAATGTGTATAAGGTTTCTTTTTGGAGTGAAGAAAATTCTAGATACTGGTGATGGCTGCAGTTCTGTGAATATACTAAAAATCCACTGAACTACGTACTTTAAAAGGTTGACCTTTATGGTATGTGAATAATATTTTCATAAAACAGTTATAAAAAAAATTCTTAAGTGGCTGCCTCCAGTAAGGAGGCTTGGCAAAAGAGGGGAGGAGCGGGATGACACCTCTCCAACATCATCAACTCTGCTGCTCTGTTTCTCTAGGGAGCCAATCTTCTGCCCAAACAATCACAAAGTCCTCCTGCTTCAACTCCCTTACACGTATCAGATCTTGCTTCCAGGTGCCAATCAGACTGAAGCCTGATTCGCCAGCCTGCCTTCCAATCCCCTTCTTTTCGCTCCCCTGCCAGGAGCATCCTTCCAGCTACATTTTAGACCCTGGTGCTTCTCGCTCCCAACACTCCTGTGGCTCCTTACTACAACCAGGATGGAGCCCCAACTCTGTGGCAGGCATTCAGGATGCAGCAGGGTTTTTCCTGGCTTTCTTGGCCTAAAATCAAATTACGTTCAGCCTTCATCCAGATGCTGGTCATGCAGTGTGTCCCCATGGTGCTAGAGAAGGCAGATTCCTCTCACCAGGCTATGCCCATCCGGCTGATGTGTCCCTTTCACCTCTTGGCTCAGGAGCATCCTATCTCCCAGGCAGCCTCCCTCTCCACAGCAAAAGGACCCCAGCTGCGGCACATGGCCTCTACGCAGATTCTGTCCCACCTCCAAGGCATCCGTTGTGCTCAGCTCCTCCAGGGCTCAGGGCCTTTCTGAGCACCTCAGGCCTGTGTTCTGAATCACATGTACAGCACCAGGCAAATGGTGAGGCCTCAGGAGCTGACTAAACCACCCTGGAAAGGGGCCTGGGAGCTCCTAAGGATGGGGGCTCACAACTGACCTTGTTCCCCTCTCTAAGCACAGAGCTCAGCAAACAGGACCAATGTGAGTCAGGCACTGAATATATGGGAGGGAAAAAGGGGAGGGGACTGCTTGCCAAAAGGGACTGACCCTTATCTACCAAACAGCCCACAGCACATTGGGGCTCAAGGACTCTGAATAGGCTGGTTGACAGTGAGGTTCCAAGTCATGGAAAACTGAATTCTCCCTATCTATGCTCAGAAATCAATAAACTTCTGGCTGATTCCTTCTCTATCCAAACCTTGGCTGTGGTAAACTGAGGAGCCATATCAACTGGGATGGTCAGGGACACCCTCAACACCTTAGGAAGAGGGCAACCCATCAGATAAAAGCAGAAGCCCCATCTCACCTGGGCCTGGGCTGTTGGGAGCCCTGGGACCCTCCTTCTCTCCTCGGCGGTCTCCTCCACTTGCCAGGTAGAGTCCTGAGGGCACAGAGCTGGGGGAGGAAAATGAAGTCACAGAGGCAGCTCTCCCTGCCAGAAGTGGCCCACCTGAGTACTACTTCCAGACCCTGTCCCTCCCTTTTGGGCAAGGGAAAAGATTCACTTCCTCACATTACAGATGAAGGCAGTTATATGAAGGGATCCAGAGAAGTTAAACAATAAATCTAAACACATGACCCATCCCCTGTTGTCCTGAGGCACTGTCGTAAAGAAAGTGCCTGTTCACAGCCTTTCTGGGTCTGAGCCCTAAATGGCCACACATGCATTCTCATGCATCCTGTTCTGGAGATTTCATCACTAGATCCCCCAGTAATGTGTTCAGATCCTTCCCTGTTCCAGCTCTGCTAAGAGACAGATCTGGACCAGTCCCCCTCCTCTCTCCCCACCAGCTCTGATTTCCAGCAATGGTAGGTTACTGATGGGAGAGACCACAATATGGTAACCAATGTGTCTGATGAGGAAACAGGGTCTTGACTCACCCCAGGAGGCCCATGGGTCAACAGTCGTCATCCCCCAGGACTGGTCCATATAGATACCTACACCAGAGGGTCAGGTTAGGACAAGTAAAGGAAAGGACTGTGACACTGATCCTAGTGACTAAAGGCAACAAGATGGAAAAGGAGACCTGTCTCACTAATGTGCACAACAAAATTCCATAAATAGAGCCCAAGGACATATGGGAAAAAAAAAACAACATAAGCTAGATTTACAGCAAAAATGCACAAGTGGGTCACTTTCAGGAAATTTATTGATATGATACAGCTACTGAGCAATTAAGAACAGAACTCCTTAAGTGGCTGGAGAAGTATCTGACAACTGAACATCATTTAACTTTTAGGAAACATTACTAGTCTTTTGATGTCTTTAATGACAGATACATGAAACTTCACTTAAACATAAAACACACTACTGACACCATTTAATGATGTTCTTAAATTATAAACCAACGCTATACAGTGAAAATAATACAAGTAAAAAACATGGGGATGGTAGAGAAATTTTGGTTGTAGATGACTGTCTTCCAAGAAATTCCACAAATCACCAGAAAAATATCTTAGAACTAAAGAGACTTCTCAGGAGAGAACTATAAAATGCACGAAAATTACATTACCTTTTATACAAACAACCAATTAAAAAACAAAACAACCTCACTTAGTTCTAATTCTGTACCAAAATAAAGAAACCCCCTCCAATCCCCAAAACCCTTAGCCCCTCTACAGCTCTGACCCCTAGCTACAGCAGGTCACCACTAGGGAGGCCCAGAAGAAACAGGATTTGAACTCACCCCATGAACCCCACGGGTTGATGGCAGCCATCTCGCAGGATTAATCCACCAGAAGCTTGCCCAGGAGCAGTGGACTTGGGTGATTATTGAAAACCAACTGCAAAACCCACCTAGTAACAAAAGTAGGAAAAGACAAATGGTTTTTCTCAAAGACAGTGGGAATAAGAACACATCCACAGAAACAATGAAAGACTTCTACAGAGCACTGTAAGAAAACAATTTACAAGTCAAACACAAATTTCTGAAGAAAAATGAAGAGTGACTCAGGTTAGCTGTCAAAAGGGCATGGTCCAGGATGAGGAGGGAGAAATTTGTCAACAGTTCTCATGAGACGGGTACTGATAACGACGACGTTAGCTTTTCTAATGATTTAACAAAAATCGTTGTAAAATCTACCTACAACCTTCGTATGTAAGTAGTTGCCTAGAGCTGAGGGGAGGGAAGAACGGGCGAGTGGCAGCTTAATGGTTCAGGGTGGTTTTTTCTGGGGGGCGGGGGGGGGGTGCGTTGAGAGATGATGAAAATGTTCTGGAATTATATAGTGGTGATAACTGCAAAACGCTCTGAACGCACAAGAAAACCACGGACTTGTACGCTAAAATAGTTAATTTTAAGTTATGTAAAACTAATGTAGGAAAACAAAAATGTGTCTCTTGGTGCAGGGACCAACAGAAAACCAAATTTGGAGGCCAGACCAACCCTAAATTCTAGAACTTTATGCAAGTTCCGCGACCTCTCGGAGGGCACCAACGCCAACTGGCAGAGCTCTGCGGATTCCTGGGAACGTGTATAAAGCACTGGAACGCCCAATGGGCACCGGGAGCACCGGGATCTGCGCCCAAACTCCAAGTTGGCACACTAAATATTCTGCAGGCTTGTTTGCAACTTGACAAAGTCATCCGGTCACTGCACCTTTAAAGGAGCCCCGGGTTGTTCCCAGGTCACTTTTGACTTTCCTCTGTGACAGATGAGAACGGGTTCTCACGAGAAACGCCCGTCGGAAAAGACAAGGTGGACTCCTAGGGACAGCCTCGGAGGCGTCCTCGTCACCTGCCTTCTGCCCTCTCACCCCAGACTTCCTCCGCACTCCCGCCGCGGGTGCGATGCTCACAGCCCGTCCTGGGAACGGCGGACCTCACCTGGTTCGCAGCCGCCGGCCTCCCACCCCTGCTGGCCGGTGACCCCTGCTCTCCGCGGGCAGCTAGACAAGCTCGTGCTCGCTTCGCCGAGGGCGTTCGGCTTTTGTTGCGCTCACATTCGGCCCGGCTCGGCCGTGAGCTTGGGGTTCCCGCCCGGGGGACAAAGGCCCGACGCGCCGGGCTCATCCGGGCCCGCCCAGCCGACCCAGCGCCTCCGCGAAGGCAGAGGTGGGCCAAGGGACCTGCCCTGGCGGCGAGCCAGCCGCAGGTGTAGGCGCCACCTCTCCCCGCCCGTTCTCCCTACCCTCCGGGCCAGCGGCAGCGGCAACAGTAATAATCCCACCGCCCCGGCGACCGCTTCACCTCAGCCGCGGACAATGGCGGCCTCTCCCCCGGTGTCGACGGGGACGCGTCGCGCGGGCTACTGGGAGTGGTAGTTCTAGGGACGCGCTTCCGGTGCCGGAAGCGCCTCCTTGGCAAATTCCCCAAGCGGCACTTGTCCCTAGTTCCGCCTCTTATGGACTTAGAGGGACAGCAGTGTCCGAGGCCTTGGCGAGGTGGGCAATACTGTCCTAGACGCGGACCGCGCCGGCTAGGGGGTGGGCTTGGTAAGTCGCCGCCCGGCGAGCCTCAGTTTGCCTGTCCCTAAAATGGCAGCTCACGGTAGCCGCACTTTGTAGGAACTTTATTGAAGTCTGTTGAAGTGCTTTCCTTTTCATTCAGTAGTTAAAGGGTTGTAAAGAAGGGGATGTTATGTACCGTTTTCGGACGAGGAACCTAATTTTGAGCTTCGCCTCATATATGAAGCCCTACCCCTTGTTACCAATCGAATTTGAGGCTGCTGAACCGAGGCCTCCTTCCCAGGAAAGGAGTTGGGAGGGCCCCTTGCCCAGAGGATTCTGGCCTTCCTGGCCCCTACTCTTTACTCCTCATTCCCCTCACCTGTTAATTTGTCTACCCACGTTTATATTGTTTAGTTGTAACAACAGTAAGATGGTCAGAGTGAGTGGCGGGCTGGAGAGAGCCTGGGGGCATCAGAATGGCTCTGCTGTGAGCCAGGGCATGGGTCTGAGCAGAGCAGCCATAGGCCCTGGCCGCATCAAAGGATCACTCACTCTGGCTTTTGTGAGAATAGGCTCAAGAGGGTGAGGGAAGGACCTTGATGACTTTTGAACCAATGCAGTAATCAAGGTGGGTGGGGATCAGTGGTCAGATTGTGGACCGGTTAGTATTTTTAGGGTAGAGCTAACAGGCAGGGGGTTCAAGTTTGTGCATCATGGACTGCAGTCCAGCCCCTAATATGGAGAACAAGGCGTGGAGAAGGCCTCTCAATGCAGAGCTGTTTACCAAGGGTGAGTGGAGAACGTGTTACAGGTGTGTGATGAAGCTGCTTCCTTTTTGTCCAGGCCCTCTGCTACTTCAGTTACCGGAGCTTGCTGGATGATACCCTGTTCTCTCTGAGTGATGGGGTGGCCAAGACTGGGCCAAACAGCCATTTTGGATGCCTCTATTACAGAAGTCTGGGCTGTGTCTGAGCAGTTACTGAGGTTTCTGAATTGGAAAAGACCAGAGCGGTGGTAGAATCTATGCTGTCTGTGGACATGCTCCCTCTGAGAGATGTCCAAAATGTGATCACCCCATGGCAAGTGAAGGGCTCCAGCCGGTTCCATTTCATCATAGCCAGATGAGAATGAAAGGTTAAGGGAGGGTGAGTCAAGGACACTTTATTTGGAAAAAGTAGGGCATTTTATGAGCTGGGTTGTAGGTCACCAACAGTAAAATAACTAGTACAAGTCAGCCAGACTAGAAGTTATTAGTTTTGTGCAAAAGCAATTGCAGTTTTTGCTTTTTTAAATTTGCTGTCTGATACTGTTTTTGTTGTTGTTCAGTTGCTAAGTCGAGTCTGACTCTTTGCAACCCCATGGACTGCAGCACACCTGGCTCCCCTGTCCTTCACTTTTTCTGGAGTTTGCTCAGATATTGATATTGGAATACATTCTAAATAAATGTGGTTATGTTATATATCATTTTAATGCACATTTCTCATTTTATGTTTTTTTTTTTTGGTAATGACATTACTTGCTGTTGATTTTATATTTATTTTAGACTGAGAAAGACTGAGGGCAGGAAGAGAAGGGGGTAACAGAGGATGAGATGGTTGGATGGCATCACCAACTCAATGAATGTAAGTTTGACCAAACTCCAGGAGATAGTGAAAGACAGGGAAGCCTGGCATGCTGTAGTCCATGATGTAGCAAAATGTTTGACACAACTTAGCGACTGAACAACAACAACAACAACAACAGTGGAAATGCTGTTAGACAAAAAGCAAATTCCAGAAATTTTCTTATTTGAGTTCAAAATGGATCATATGCAGAGGAGACAACTTGCAACATCATCAATGCATCTGGCCCAGGAACTGCTGATGAACATACAGTGGTGGTTCAAGAAGTTTTGCAAAGGAGACAAGAGCCTTGAAGATGAGGAGTGTAGTGGCTGGCCATCAGAAGTTGACAATAACCAACTGAGAGCATCATCAAAGCTGATTCTTTACAACTACATGAGAAGTTGCCAAAGAACTCAACATCAACCATTCTATGGTTGTTTGGCATTTGGAGTAAATGGGAAAGGTGAAAAAGATCAATCAGTGGATGCCTCATGAGCTGACCAAAAAAAAAATTGTTGTTTTGTAATGTCCTCTTATTCTGTGCAACAGTGAACCATTTCTCGATTGGATTGTGACATGCAATGGAAAGTGGATTTTATACAATAACCAGCAATGACCAGCTCAATGGTTGGACTGAAAAGAAGCCCCAAAGCACTTCCCAAAGGCAAACTTGCACCAAAAAAGGGTCATGGTCACTATTTGGTGGTCTACTGTTGGCCTGATCCACTACAGCTTTCTGAATCCTGGTGAAATCATTACATCGGAGAAGTATGCTCAGCAAGTGTATGAAACACACCAAAAACTGCAACACCTGTAGCCGGCATTAGTCAACAGAAAAGGTTCAACTGTCCATGACAATGCCTGACCAAACATCAGACAACCAATGCTTCAAAAATTGAATGAATTCGGCTACAGAGTTTTGCCTCATCAGCCATATTCACCTGACCTCTGGCCAATCAGCTACCACTTCTTCAAGCATCTTGAGAACTTTTTGCAGAAAAACCACTTCCACAATGTGCAGGATGCAGAAAATGCTTTCCAAGAGTGCATTGAATCCTAAAGCATGGATTTTTATACTATAGGAATAAGCAAACTTATTTCTCCTTGGCAAAATCTTGATTGTAGTGGTTCCTACTTGGATTAATAAAGATGTTTTTGAGCCTAGTATAATGATTTAAAATTCATGGTCTGAAACTGCAATTACATTTGCACCAATGTAATACCTCATGCTCTCAAATCCTAGGATTAACTCATTTTCTCCAGCCAACATTCTAAGAGTCACAAAGGTCAACACTTGGGATTCTGAGTACCTCCCCCCCCCCCCCCCCCCCCCCCCCCCCCCCCCGCCAGATGAAAGTCAAGATGTTTCTCTACAACTGGTGACCATGTAGAGGCTCCCCTTTCACAGGTCTGCTTTGCCACTAGTTCAACATTCAGCATCCAATTTTTCATGTGCTTGGAATTTAATGTTAGATGTCTGCTCCTTTTTCTTTTAAGAAAAATATGTAAGACATAAAAATTTGTAAGAGATTTAATGAAACCTGTGAAAAGACTCCTAAGCTGAATGAAAAAATGAAAAAGAACATCAACCTGCAGGCCTAAACCCCTTTGTTCCCCTCTCTTCATTGGAAAATACCCTGATTCTGGGAAAGATTGAGGGTAGAAAGAGAAGGGGGAGATAGAGGATGAGATGGTTGGATACAATCACCAACTTGAGCAAACTCCAGGAGATAGTGAAGGACAAGGAAGCCTGGCATGCTGCAGTCCATGAGGTTACAAAGAGTCGAACACAACATAGCTACTGAACAACATTCCCCTCTGGAATAGCAAACCCCCTTCCTCTGGGGGCAGCCACTGTCCTGAATGAGATGTGAATCATGCCATGTTTCCTGAAACTTTACAATGTGTGTTTCAAACCACATTTTGCATTCATATAAAAGCATAGCATTTCATCTGCAACTTGCATTTTTTGCTCCATAAATTTATCATTACAAGATTTATCCTTTCGCCTTTGTGTAGGGCTTTTTGTTATTGTTATTTGTTTTGCCATGTTACCTGTCGGAATCTTAGTTCCTCAACCAGGGACTGAATCCAGACCCCTGCAGTGGAAGCGTGGATTCCTAACCACTAGACCTCCAGGAGAGTCCCAAAATTTATCCTTTTTGATATGTGAGACTCAATTTCATTTATTTTCTCTGCTGTATAGTTTCCCATTGAATGACTATATCACAATTTGTTTATCCTGTGTACTTTTGATGGCCACTTAAGTTCATTGAAAAATACTCATTAAAGCAACACCCTAGAGCCCATGCTCCACAAGAGAAGCCACCATGATAGGAAGCCCATTGCACTGCAACTAGAGGAAAGCTCACACATTAATGAAGACCCAGCACAGCCAAAAACAAATTTTTTAAGCAAAGATGTCATCATGAGAGAGTTTATGCTAAGTTGCTTTAGTCGTGACTGACTCTTTGACCCCATAGACTGTAGCTTGCCAGGCTCCTTTGTCTATAGGATTTTCCAGGCAAGAATACTGGAGTGGGTTGCTATTTTCTCCTGCAGGGGATCTTCCCAACCCAGGGACTGAAACCACGTCTCTCTTATCTCCTGCATTGGCAGATGGGTTCTTTACCACTAGTGCCACATGGGAAGTTTTCATGCCTTCTGATCTGGTAAAAGGAAACTGGGGAGGAAAAGGGTACATTTTGTGAAAGAAAAAGGAAAAACAGTCTTACTTTTCATTTGGATTTGCAGGTGAGGGAAGTGGTAATAGACATTTTATGAACACTTTAAAGCTTTCTTACTTCAGCAGACAGAAGAGTAGCTTTCAGTATGACAATCACAAATATGATCCTTTATAGTCTCTAAATGACATCTGAAAAGAAAAACTAGAGCTTGCATCATGAGAGCATTCCAATTTTGAGCCATCAGACACATCTTCTCATAACAACCACTGTTACAAGGCTTACTAGATTTGAAGTCTTTCACTCATGTGTGAACCAGCCAAATCTTTTCACCTGTTATTTGTAAAAAAAAGATGTCACCAGCTGTTTTTTTTTCCCCCTAACATAAGAATTCTTATTGTTTGCTGTTTTCAGCATCAGAGTTTTTCCAAATAAATAGCTGTTTTAGTCAAAGAAAAGATGCCCTTGGCTTGAAACTTTTTCTCAGCTTCAGATCCATCATGCAAGCCCCAAGTTATCTGAATCAATCAATCCCCTCTTAAAAGGGCAAAGGCAGGTGAGGTGGCTCAGCCTTGGTTAGATTCTTGCTCCACTGGATGTTCACATGCATTACTGAAAATAAGTCCAGCTCAAGTGGGGGAATGGTGAACGGTCTCACCTTGTACGCTTGGCTGCTGTACCCTGGGCATGCCACCTGGTTGGCCTTGGCCAGTGTTCACCAAATGGCGAATTCAGTCATGTGAGGGGACGTCAACTTTTAATGTATTCATGCTCAGTGGCATCTGACTCTTTGCAACCCCACGGACTTTAGCCTGCCAGGCTCCTCCGTTAGTGGAATTTTCCAGGCAAGAATACTGGAGTGGGTTGCAGTTTCCTACTCCAAGGGGTCTTTCCCACCCAGGGATCAAACCCGCGTCTCTTGCACTGCAGGCGGATTCTTTACCACTGAGCCACTTGGGAAGCTTTGCGTACCATGTGCAGGTGCTAAATCGCTTCAGTCCTGTCCCATTCTTTGCGGCTCCCTGGACTGTAGCCCCCCAGGTTTCTCTGTCCAAGGAGTTCTCCTGACAAGAATACTGCAGTGGGTTGCCATTTCCTGCTCCAAGGGATCTTCCTGACACAGGGATGGAACCTGCGTCTCTTACACCTTCTGCATTGTCAAGCACGTTCTTTACCACTAGCGCCACCTGGGTGAATACTATGATGCTACTGAAACGCAGTTCTGACAGTTACGAAGCAGTGTGTAAAGCAGTTTTCAAATATCCATGTTTCTTATAACCGTGTACTAAATACTGGCACCTACTGAGCGCCGGGCTACAATCAAAGGCTCCTCACCGCGGCGGCGGCACGGAATATTTATGATGGGGACACAGAGGTGTCAGGACTCGAATTCGTGTATCAGAAGAACCCGACGGGCGGGAATAGAGAGACCCAGGGAAGCCGCGAGTGGCCCTCTGAGCGACGCAGTTCGGCGCCCTCCGCGCAGGCGCACTCCCAGACCAACGCGGTCGCAGCCACACGCTCCAGTCCCAGGAGTGAGGCGTCAGAGGGGCTCGAACTTCTCAGCCTCAGCCCCAGGCGGGGTGGGACGAGCTGACGACCGGAGGTGGGCGCACCGCTCTCTGGGAGTTGTAGTTCGGCGCCCGCCCAGCTAGGCGCAATTTCGGCCAGCAGCGGGCGTGGCCTTCCTCCTGGCATTCCTCCAAGGAGTGCGGAACGAGAGGGTCCCAGGGTGGAAAACAAGGCGGCGCCAGGATTCAGAGCCCCTCAACCTCAGCCACCCAGGAGGGGGCGTGGCAAGCGGGAAGACGATCGGTGGCGCGCGCCACCCTCTGGGAGGTGTAGTTCAGCGTCGGTACGCAGGCGCAGTGCGCTCCGTGGCGGCCTCAGTCTTTGTCCTACAGTCCAGCGGTAAGTGAGGTTTGGGTTGGCCGGGGTAGGGGAGGCCGGGCGGAGCGCGGGTCCAGGGTCTTCCCTGGGACTCCGGCCAGGGTGTGTCCATAGCCGCGCGCGCCTGTGTCACATCCCTTTTACTGCTTCGGCCTAGTTTGGGTCGCTGTGGGCGGTGTGGGCGGGGCCGAGTGGGCGGGGCCCAATCGGGAGGGGTGTCTCAGTGCCTGAGGGGAGGAGTTGGGGCGGGGGTTGGGTCACGGCTTTGAGGGAAGAAGGGATTGAGGTCTTTGGCTTCAGGAGCATAGTCGTAGAGATTAGCTGGCCTGACTCCTCAGAGCCTGGAGCCAGCCTAACCTGCATCCCTCCCTGGACTGGGCGAGACCTCCGAGGTTTGGAGGTGGGGAAGGAGGTCCCACCACCGTGTCAGCTGTGGAACCTCACTTTCTTGAGGGGCGTCTGTCCGTAAAGAATAAAGGTAAAGGAGACCCAAAGCAACGGATTTTGATCTTATCCACTTGGGACCCAGGAAACAGACAAATTAAAATCTTATTGAGCATCAGCTGCATGCCAGGCACCATCCAGGTACCTTCATTACTTCAACAAGCAAGTGTTTACATGTTCTGGGTGCCAGGCCCTGTCCTATATCCCCAACATTGTCTCCACCCTGAATGCCACAGGAGAGTCAGGGAGAGGATGATAAGCCCATAAAACATCACTGAATATTATAACTCCCATCCAGGGAACTATAATGAAGACAACTGGTCAGAGTGGCTGGGGCAGAATCAGGTGCCAATAGGCAGGGTCATTATTTATTTAGCCGCAATGCATGGCTCATGGAATCTCAGTTCCCCAACCAGGGATTAAACTCCAGGCCACAGCAGTGAAAGTCCAGAATCCTAACCACTAGCCCACCAGGGAACGTCTCCTTTTCACATTTTAATTCTCATAAGCTCCGTCCTGGGTCACCATCCTCATTTTATAAGAGAAAAACCTTTTGTAGAAACAGGCACACCAAAGAGTGCCAGAGACCCCAGTACTGCCTGGTTTTCTGCCTTCTGCACAGTAACAGAGTCATCACCCTGGGAATCATCTGTGCGACCTGGGCTGCACCCTTTGCCCCTCTGGCCATCCGTTTCCCTGTCTGGAATGAGTAAGGGAAAGGGAGGTCATCTTTCAACAGTGCCTGGAATAGCATCGGGTGCACAGCAGGAGTTCAAGAAATGCCACGCTGAAGCGGCAATCCTATTGCATCCCACCTGGGCACGGAGTTCCTACTACATGCACACAGGCCTTCCAGGGCCTGGAGTCACTCGTCACTTGTCACTTGCCCAGTCTCTTGTATCCCCTTTCCCCCCAGAACTGCCTACAGAGGAGCTGACTATTCCTGCAAGAGGCCCGAGGAGGAGGGAATGACTGCTGGGCTCCTCACCGCCGGGGACCCGGTGAGTACAGTGCCCCCTCCCACCCGGCCTTCAGGTGCCACCCGTGGTCCCCACCAGGCTCGTTCTGCCCTCGGGGCCTCTGCCGTCACTCTGTCCCTGGCCCGGTCTGTGCTTTCGTCAGCTCCGTGTCCCTCCACATCTCACCTTGACACTCTGAGAAGATCAGCTGGGTCCCACCCCCCAACCCCTCCCCTGTGCCACCCTGGCAGACATCGCTTATCCATCCCACTGACCTGGAACTTTCTCGACACAGGGCTCAGGGTCCATTCTCCCAGCTGACACTCCCTCCAGTCACTTGGCCAACATGTACTGAGCACTGCCCGCCAGCAGGCACTGTTACAGGTACTGCAGGTGTGGAAACAGACAGGAAATCTCCGCCCCACGGCTCACAGAGCACGTGAGGAATGTAAATGTGCCATGTGTTGGGCAGGGAAATGAGGCCCCAAAGAGGGTGGGCTTGGGGCCCAGGAGGCCTCCCTGAGGCCGTGACCCCCAGGCAGAGATCTGCAGGAAGGGGGAGGGTGGGCTCGAGCCCACAGGCAGAATGCTGCAGGCGGAGGGGATAGCAGGAGCAGAGGCCTGGGGGTGGGACCGCACCGGGCGCTTAGACCAGGCACATGTGTGGCAGGAAGACGGAGAGCCAGGTCTCCTAGGCCAGCTGCAGGGGCCTGAGGCCTTGGGAAGCAGTTCTGGTCATTTTTACCATGTGCAAAGGACTGGCACACAGTAGGCACACGGAGAACGGGTGAAGACTGAGTATTCTGAACCCTGGTCAGTGCTGGACACGTTTCACCGGGTTCAACATCCACATCAGTCCCACGAGGTTGGATGAGGAGGGACCAAGGTGCAGGGGCAAGTGACACAGCTGGGAGTGGTCAAGCTGGGCCTGAACTCCGACCCCTGAGGCCCTAGAGCCCCGAGTATGTCCTGCTCCTTCATGCCTCTTCCTCCAGGTCCCTCTGCTGCTGCTGCAGCAGCATCCCTCCCACTTTCCCCAGAGCACTGAGCCTTTCTGGGGTTTGCATTTTTGCTCCCTCCCCAACTCAGCAGCTAGCACACAGCAGCAGGAGGCAGTGTGTGTGTGTGTGTCTTGTCTCCACGGCCTCTGCAGTGTCCAGACCTGTGCTCAGTAGGACTCTTCAGATAACTGAGCAAGATCTAATGAGTCTGGAAAGTATAGAGCAAGCAGGGAGAGTTGGTGAAAGAAAAGAAAACCACCCCGCCCTTCCCTCAGCATAGTTTGAAGCAGGGTCTGCAGGTAAAGCAACCACTATGTGCCGAGTCCTGAGCACACTTCCTGTGACTTCCCTCATTCCTCCCAGTAGCCTTCTCAGGGAGCTTCCAGCAACTTGCAGATGAGGCCGGAGGGGCAGAGTGCAGTGCAAAGACACCTGGGTCTGGGGTTGGAATCTCCACCATGTGGATCCGCCACCAGTCTTCACATCACCACCCCGCCCTTGCCCCCCCACTGGCTGTTCTGGTGGGAGAATCTCTAGCAGAGGTGGATTCTGCCTGGGAGACCAGGGTCCAAGAAGTGGGTGGCCTTGTGTCCCTGACCACCCCCTCCACATGGCCAAGTTCTTAACTCTGCCCTCCACTCTGGCCATCCATAATACTTGCTTCAGTGATATGAAAATCTCTTTGTGGAGGATGTGAGTGCCCAAACCTCATGTGCCTTGGAAAAAAAAGCATAAATTCCCCACCTGATCATGGAAGAAACTGGCCTTATTCTCTCTTTGTGAGTCTGTTTTTGTTTGTTCACTTGTTTATTTTTTAGATTCCATATATAAGAGAGAATGTTCAGTATTTATCTTTCTCTGACTTATTTCACTAAACATAATACCGTTCAGGTCCATCCATGTTGTGGCAAATGGCAAAATTTCATTTTTTATGGTTGAGTAGCATTCCAGTGAGTGTCTGTAGGTGTGCATGTGTGTACCAAGTCTTTACTGGTTCATCTGTTGATGGACACTTAGGTTACTTGCACATCTTGGCAATTGTAAATAGTGCTGCTGTGAACACTGGGGTGCATGTGTCTTTTAGAGTTACTGTTTTGTTTTTTTTTTTCTTCAGATATATACCCAGGAGCAGGATTCCTGGATAATATGGTACTTCTATTATCCCAGTATTTAAAATTGAAGACTAGGAAACAGTCCTTGGGGGGCCTGCCCCTGGACATCCCCACCATTTCATTTTTCTAGCCACTCTCCATTGCTCTTTCTCTCCACAGTTCCTCTTTGTATTCAGGCAGTTTATGCACTGAGTAGATTTTGTGAGTGTGCAGCCTGGTGCCTGCACATATGGACACCAGTGGATGGTCCAGCTGAGGCGTGGGGTTCCCAGCCCCTGGGGCTCCCTCAGTCGATTCTGCTGTGACATCTCAGGGGTCCATCTCAGTTTGTCCAAGGAGGAACCAGATAGGAGGGTGTGAGTTCCCTGCGTACCCCCAAGGCCCAGAACTCCCGTTCTGACCCCTGGAGCCTGTTTTTTCTCTCACTTGTCTTTCAGGGAATTGGCTTAGCCCCATGGCCAACAGGCAATCGATGGACCCAGACTTCCTAAGTTCAAGTCCTGGCTCAGCCCTTTGTCCGGGTGGTTTTGGGCGACTCCGTTGTCGTCCTCCCTGGGTGAACAGTGGCTGAATGTGATTACCCATGGCTGGGGTTATTAAGTGAGCAATCCATGTGCATCTCTCAATACCATCTACATGTTTGCTTTGACATTTTCTTTTTTTTAAGGTTCAGAAACTCAAAGTTCTTAATGTGTCAAAACTCTGATATCTTCCATAGTTGGCTGACTTTTTTTAAGACCAACAGTCCCATAATGATATTCTCATTGTGAAAGTGTCAAGCAGACTTAGAAAGTCCCCCTTGCTCCTCAGTCCCTCCTAGGCTTCCTTTTAAAGCTGCCGCTGTTGTCACTCTGCACCTCATTTTCCGGTGCTAATATACACGTTTTCAGACAAATAGGAATTAGAACTCTGTTTTGTTTCACATAAATAGCACTGTGCTGGTGATGTCCCACCCGCTGGGATTTTTCCATCTGGAAGGTTATTCCCCAGCTGTGTGTATCAGTGCCCCCCATCTTGTGCTTGGCTGCAGGTTTTCCAGAAACTAACTTTGGCTGCTCGCATATGACAGGCGTCTAGGCTATTACCAGTTGTCTGTCATGTATAGACAGTGCAGCAAGGGAGTGCGGTTCTTGGGGGGATGGGGAGGTGGAATTGCCAACATAACTACTATATGTATTTTTAAAAACCTGCCAGTTGCGCAAGTAATCCATGCCTGGGTACTCAGCCTCCCTCTTCTCAGAAGGGCCAGGCTCTCTGTCCTGTTGTTTGCCTTTTACTTACTGACTTGTCAGTTCTTCGCATGTGCTGGCCAGTAATCCTTTTCCTTCCATTTATGTTGCAAATATTCATTCTGCTGTTATGGTCCTTGTGGCTTGTAAAGACTTTGTCATCTAGAAATCATGAATTTTGATTGCTGAATGTATCATTTTCCTGTTGATTCTGTAACAAATCCCAACAAACTTAGTGGCTTAGAACCACACAAATTATTGTTTTATACTTCTGGAGACCAGAAGTCTGAAATGCGTCTTTTTAGGTTGAAATCAAGGCGTCTGCAGGGCTGTGTTGCTTCTGGTAGCTCTAGGAGAGAATCCACTGCCTTCCCTTTTCCAGCTTCTAGATGCCTCATAGCCCTTGGCTCCTGGCCCCCTTCCATCTTCTAAGACAGATTCCGCCATTTGAGTCTTCCTCACATATCATTACTGTGAGGCTGACTCTTCTACCTCTTCCTCATTGAAAGACCCTTGTGATTACATTGGGCTCACGAGGACATTCCAGGATAACCTCCTTATTTTAAGGTCAGCAGACTAACAACCTTAATTCCATCTGCCATCCTAATTCCTCCTTGCTATGTAATCCTGGGATGGTAGAGACACAGTTCTTCCTACCAAACTCATTTTTCTTCTTTCTGACTTTTAATGTTTTATTTGTGAAGACTTTCTGTGCCACCCATTTATTAAATTAATGGTCTATACTTTTCCAACTTTTTCCTTTTTTATATTCATCTCTTTAAGATTTCTCAAATTTATTTACGGTGTGAGGTAGAGAGCTACTGTTTTTCCCCCAAAGGGCCAGTTGCCCCAGTGTGCCCCATGGCTTTGAAATGCTCCCACTACCACACTGACGTTCCACTAATGCATGGATCTTCATGTACTTCAATTTAATTTACACGGTAAACAGATTCTTAATAAAATCTCCCAGATTCAACCCTTGGACTTGCTGCTTACCAGCTTTATACCTTTGGGCAAGATACTTACGTTCTCCCAGTCTCTGGAAAATGGGCTTGTGGCAGCATGGACCCTCTTATCTCTTAAAGAGGGCTTTGTTTTATTATGTATACATCACAGACCCCTCAGATATGATTTTGGCCAAAGGGTGAGGCAGAGAAACAGCCTGACAGTTTTCTAGGTGCTCCTTCCCTGCCTTCTCCCTGAGGGACACCCATGCAAGCATACTTCCTGTGACCCCAGCATGTCAGGACCACCATCCTCTTCACTGTTACTCCTCATTTTTTCATCTCAAGAGTCTCTCCTCCAGCAGGGCTCCTGGCCCCCCAAGGGAAACCTGACCCAAATCCCCTGACCCTCTCACCTACGTGGCTGAGGCCCCCATTCACCAGCTGCTTCCTCCTGACGGCCACACTGGGGACTCTGAGGATGTGTGTGTGTGATGTTTCAGGAGCAAGTGACTTTTGAGGACGTGGTCGTGGACTTCACCCAGGAGGAGTGGGGGCATCTGGAGCCGGCCCAGAGGACCCTGTACCGAGATGTGATGCTGGAGACCTTTGGGCTCCTGGTCTCTGTGGGTGAGGCCACCCCCATGCCCTGATGATCTGCCCCCAGCACAGGTTCTCATTTTCCTGGGATAAAAGTGGGAGTACATCTAGGCCTTAAATGGGGATACCTGGGCTGTGACTTGGGCTTCAGGGACCCAATTGTTTTAGTGTAGGTAACATCAGTTATGGTGTTTTGGTTGCAAATTACAGATCCGTGTGAACAATGCCAGAAGCAGAAAGTCCTGGGGTAAAAGGGACATATCGGTCCCGTGACCACAGAACTCCAGGGCAGACCTGGATCTGCCTTTGGTGCTGGTGGGAACCCCCTCCTCCTCCCATACCTCTTTCTTCCTCCATTCACAGATGGACCCCTCTGAAGGTGATGAGAAAGCTAACAGTGTGCCTCTCCCGGGCTTGAGACCAACAGGAGAGGCAGAGTCCGTGTTCCGGGCACCCATAGAAGGTCCTAGGTTGTCTTGGTTTGGCAGCCAGGTCCCCTCCACACTGGTCATTGTTGCCATGAGGCAAAGGAAAAAACAGAGCTCTGATAGGCACCCTGGGGCCAGGGATGGGGTCAGGGACTGAGTAGGGGGAAGGGGCCTCTAAGGAAGGGCAGAAGCTGTTACAACAACCATGTCCTCCCAGAACCCCAGACACGTGGTCCTGGAAGACTGAAGGTGTGGGCAGAGGGTTAGGGAGGCTCCTAGGACACAGCTGTTCACTCCATGGGTCTCGCCCTGAGCAGGACACTGGCTCCCAAAGCCGGATGTCATCTCCCTGCTGGAGCAGGAGGCAGAGCTGTGGGCAGCGGACGAGGGAGGCCCCCAAGGTGTGTGCCCAGGTGAGATGAAAGCCCTGCAGTCTGGGGGGAGCCTGTTCACCCCCCAGCTTCTCTCTCCATACCCACCCCTGGTTCTTCAGAGCAAACTGACTACTCAGTCTCTCAGGGAACATTCACCAAGCACCTGTTCTGCTGTGAGAAGGGTAACCTCAAATTCAAAGCCTCCAGAGATGAGGACATGGATATGTTTGGGAGTCTCTGTTCTGCCAACCACATCTTGCTTGACCTTTTCTATGTAACTTTTCACTGGAGTGTAACAAATGGGAAAGGTGCCCACATCACACTTTTAAGCCAGTGTAGTGTCAGGGTGGAGATGTCAGGCACCGAGTCCATGGCCATACAGAGAGAGTCAGATCCCAGGGCCAGAAGGGAGGAGGAGGAAATGCATTTGTTTCTTCCTTCAGCACATCCATTGAGCTCTGCTCTGAGCCGGGGGTACTCCAGGTCCAGGACATCTGTTGACAGTTTCCCTGTGTGCGTGCTTTCTCCTCAGCATCCTCTCCTGCCCTCATTCTCTGTGCTTCCCTGAACACCCCATCCACACCTCCTATACCAATGCCCCACCCGTGATTACTCTCTGTGCTTCCTTCCCTGATTTGTAAAAATGTACTTTTTAATGGACAAAGCCACCTGTGCCTTGGACCTTTCAAAACTATAAGTTTTATTCTTCTGTCTACTCACCACCCCCTACACACACACACAGACTTCCTTCAGAACCAGGATTAGGGGACATTTCCATTTCTCTGCTTCTTTCAGATTTGGAAACCAGACCCCAAAGCAAGCTATCAACTGAAAAGCAAGGTGTAACTGAAGAAATACCCAACAGTGCCCTGGTAGAAGGGTTCCTACAGGAAAGTCTGTGGCACTCTAAAGATGAAGATGCTGCAGGCAACAGGGAACAGGGCCCTGAGAAGTCAGATAGCTGTGTGGTGCAGGCGGCCTGCACACCTGTGAAGACACCGACACAGGAGCAGCAGCAGGGTAATGGGTGTGGGGAAAACTTGAGTCTGAGGCCAGATCTCCCAACTCAACCAATGACTCCTGAAAGGCAAGGTGCCCCAATGCGGGGAACACATGGACAGAGGGAGAATTCAAACTCAAATGCTCAACAGAAAACCTGTGCAAAAGAGAAGCCCTATGGATGTCAGGAATGTGGAAAGGCCTTTAGTCACAGCTCAGCACTCATTGAACACCACCGAACACACACAGGAGAGAGGCCTTATGAATGTCCTGAATGTGGAAAAGGCTTTCGAAACAGCTCAGCACTTACCAAACACCAGCGAATCCACACTGGTGAGAAGCCTTACAAGTGTACTCAGTGTGGGAGGACCTTCAACCAAATTGCCCCATTGATCCAGCACCAGAGAACTCACACGGGTGAGAAACCCTATGAGTGCAGCGAGTGTGGGAAATCCTTCAGCTTTAGATCCTCCTTCAGCCAACATGAGCGGACGCACACAGGTGAGAAGCCCTACACGTGCAGTCAGTGTGGGAAGGCCTTCCGACAGAGCATCCATCTCACCCAGCACCTGCGAATCCACACTGGGGAGAAGCCATACCAGTGTGGAGAGTGCGGCAAGGCCTTCAGCCACAGTTCATCCCTGACTAAACACCAGCGGATCCACACTGGGGAGAAGCCCTATGAGTGCCAGGCATGTGGAAAAGCCTTCACCCAGATCACACCACTGATTCAGCATCAGAGGATACACACAGGCGAGCGGCCTTATGAGTGCAGTGAGTGCGGGAAGGCTTTCAGCCAGAGCACACTCCTGACTGAGCATCGGAGGATCCACACAGGAGAGAAGCCCTATGGGTGCAACGAGTGTGGGAAAACCTTCAGTCACAGCTCATCGCTTAGCCAGCACGAGCGGACACACACAGGCGAGAAACCCTATGCATGCAGGCAGTGTGGGAAGGCCTTCCGGCAGAGCACACACCTCACTCAGCATCAGAGAATCCACACGGGGGAGAAGCCCTACAAGTGTAGTGACTGTGGCAAGGCCTTCAGCCACAGCTCATCCCTGACCAAACACCAGCGGATCCACACTGGGGAGAAGCCCTATGAGTGTAATGAGTGTGGTAGAGCCTTCAGCCAGCTTGCTCCACTCATTCAACACCAGCGGATCCACACAGGAGAGAAGCCCTATGAGTGTAATCAGTGTGGCAGAGCTTTCAGCCAGAGCTCCCTCCTCATAGAACACCAGAGGATTCACACCAAGGAAAAACCCTATGGGTGCAATGAATGTGGAAAATCCTTCAGCCACAGCTCATCGCTCAGTCAGCACGAGAGGACACACACTGGGGAAAAGCCCTACGAGTGCCAGGACTGTGGAAAGTCCTTTAGGCAGAGCACCCACCTCACTCAGCACCGGAGGATCCACACAGGAGAGAAGCCATATGAGTGCAGGGACTGTGGGAAGGCCTTCACACACAGCTCCTCCCTTACCAAGCACCAGAGAACTCATACTGGGTAGACCCACTCCATGTGTGCTGGGACCCAGCAAAGCCTTAAGCCATAGCACATCGCTTACTACATTTGACCCAGTCATACTCCTGATAAACAATACACTGTAAACAAGCCTTTGTGCTCAACACACCCCTAAGACTCCCACACAGAGTTGACATTTATGGAAATGACTGTGGGAATAGCAAGCTCTGGGTCATCTATCCCAGACAGCCAGTCATCCAGACAGTAGGGAAGTGTGAAGTTAATCACTGTTGAGGACCTTTAGCCATGAGTGCCCACCAATGCTTCACTATAGAACCTACAAAAGGGAGAAATGGAAAAAATGTAGTGGACATGGGGTGGCTTCTAAGAAGTCACCATATTCTAAACCAGATATTTTCAAAGTGGTGAGAAACTCAACAAATGCCTTTCATATAAAAGAATCAGATGCAGTCAGAATTTGTCATTATTGCACATGACATTCTTGTGGCTAGGTGCTTATGAAAAGTGCAAGTTGACTTTCATATTTGCTAAAACCAATATGGCAGAATGTTCCAGACATGAGAGTGGCATTTTTATGGAATCATGAATTATCAAATATCTCAGCACAAAATTTTCTGATTTGTGTGTAATTGAACAAGGTACATGGCCACCAGTCTCACAAATGTGAATGCCATATGATAATTATCCATGTACTATAAACAGATTTTAAAATAGTTGTATGCATTATGTGGCAATAAGTTAATTTTTATATGCAATGGAACTGAAAAGATTTGTATAGGAAGACTTGAAAGGTAGAGCCCCTTCCACAGAGTCTTGCAGATTCTGAGATGGCTTTTACTGCTTTGTTCTTGCTATAAAATTTTCTACCAGACTCAAAGGCATTAGAAATGCAGATGTTGCTGTTTCACAGAGAAGATTTATCTTTGTTAAGTCACCATCTTGGGGCTTCCCAGATGACTCAGTGTTAAAGAATCCACCTACCAAGCAGGAGATGCTGTTTTGATCCCTGGGTCAGGAAGCTCTCCTGGAGAAGGAAATGGCAACCCACTCCAGTATTCTTGCCTGAGAAATCCCATGAAGGGAGGAGCCTGGCAGGCTACAGTGCATGGGGTAACACCTAATTTTATCTTGGCAATTTTTCATTTTTCCTCCCAAAGAGGGGGCACTCCTCAGTTGTGTGAGCTTCGACTCCAATGAATCTGGACTGATCCCTGACTCAAGATACTTAAGAAAGACATTTATAGTGATGATGTTCATAGATTTTATATATGCATTGAAGACATACATACCAAATCTTGTACACAGAAAAATTAGTCATCTGTACACTGAAAAGTCAAAAGTAATAGTTCCTATGTGCTGGGAATATGAGAAAATATTTTTTCTCCCCCCCGCCCCTTTTTTTTAAAGTTTTCCGTGATTGGGAGAAGTTTTTTCAAAATGGTGGAAAGTGAATTTTATAGAAACCCAGTAAATAATTTTCAAGAAAATTTAAAAAGCAAAAACAAATATAACTAAAATTCCATGACTCCAACAAAACTATTTTAAGTTTTACACTTTCTTTGCTATGATTTGACCACATTCACTGTCTTATAGTTACAACAAAATAAATATTTATAATTTACTTACTAAGCAATGCTTAGAAATAAGTTTTTCTGTGTTGCCACACAGTCTTCTTAATTATCATTATGCTTATTATTCCTTTGAATAACTCTACCAAAATTTAAGTCATAGTTCCTCTGTAATTGGGTATTTAACTCCATGTAAATGAACATCCTAGTCACTTGTGTATATTTTGCTTTTAGTATCCCACAAAGGTCCAGGAAGGATTTCAGCCTCAATGTATACAGCCTTCTCCTTCCCCTGCCCCACCCCCCACCAACTAATACTTAAAAAAAAAAAAAAATTTATTTTTGGCCCTGCCACACAGCATGTGGGATTTTCATTCCCCAACTGGGGATCAGACCCATGCCCTTTGCATTGGAATCTCAGAGTCTTAATCACTGGACCACCAGGGAAGTCACTCCTCACTAACTCTTTAGGAAAAATCATCATGTCTTTACATTTCAAGAAACACAAATGTCAAAGTAAGTCTTAAGAAATTGGGCTGTTTGTGTTCCAAGTATTTGCACTGGTTGACACTGATTTACAAAGCTCATCAACCCAGGCAATGATGGGGGCTATGTATTAGTCTGCTTGGACTGCCATAACAAACAGGTTAGCTGGCTTAAACAACAGAAATTTACTGCTGGAGGCTGGAAGTCCAACTTATGGAGTTATGGAGTTACAGAGACTGAAAGTCCAAGATCAAGGTGCTGTCAGGGTTGGTTTCTGGTGAGACGTTTTTCTGTAACTTCCTCTGTGCACACTCGGCAAGAGAGAGTAATCTCTGCTCTTTCTTCCACTTCTTATGAGTCCACCAGTCTTATGGGAGTAGGGCCCCACCTGTGTGACCTCATTTAACCTTAATTATCACCCTAAAGGCCCTATCTCTAAATTATGGGTTAGGGCTTCAACAGATGAACTGGGGAGGAGGGGCATGGCAGCACACAACTCAGGCCATAACAGAGGGTAGTAAGCATTTCCTTCACATTGGAATTCATTCCCATCTTTCCCGGTTGCCTTTTATGTGATTTTACCTTCCCCTGTCCCTTTGAACATAGGCACCCTCTGACACAACAGGTTTCCCTGGTGGCTCAGTGGTAAAGAATCTGCCTGCCAGTGCAGGAAACACAGGTTCAATCCCTCAGTTGGGAAGAACCCCTGGAGAAGGAAATGGCAACCCACTCCAGTATTCTTGCCTGGGAAATCCCATGGACAGAGGAGCCTGGTGGGCTACAGTCTATGGGTTTGCAGAGTCAGACACGACTTAGGGATTAAACAAACCCTCTGATACTCCTTGTGAACCCACTAACACTCAAGCAGCAGCAACAACTACAAGACAGGGATGTGAATGAGGAAATAAATCCTTGATTATGTTAAGCTCCTGTGATTTGGGCATGATTACAACAGAAATGTATTGCTGGAGAAGACTCGTGAGAGTCCCTTGGACAGAAAGATCAAACCAGTCAATCCCAAAGGAAATCAACCCTGAATATTCATTGGAAGGTTGATGTTGAAGCTGAATCTCTAATAATTTGGCCACCTGATGTGAAGAGCTGACTCATTGAAAAAGACCCTGATGCTGGGAAAGATTAAAGGCAGGTGGAAAAGGGGGTGACAGAGGATGAGATGGTTGGATGGCATCACCGACTCAATGGACATGAGTTTGAACAAACTGGGAGATAGTGACGGACAGGGAGGCCTTGGCATGCTGCTGTCCATGGGGTTGGAGAGTCAGACATGACAGCAACTGAACAACAACTTCCTGCCCAAAAACTGACAGAAATAGGCAACAGTATCTATAGAAAGCAGTTAAGTTTATGCGCAGGCAAAAAAAAAAAATGAACAATGCTAGAATCTGAGACTGAATGCAGAAATCAAAAGATCACCTTACACAGCCCAAGGAGTTAAGTTGATTTCTGCTTGAACAACAGCCTTTGGAAGTTCTACCAAGAGGAACAGAGACAAGGCTGACTTGGAGAAAGAGCTGGCAGATGACACACTTTAAGGCAATTACACACTTCGCACAGAGACCAATGTTCCAATGTGTGGGTGGTGCTGAAGTGGGCCTAGAAGAAAGCAGAGTCTTCTTTCGTTCTTGATGGCTTGTGCTCAAGGGTAAGCCCTCTTTAGTTGTGTTTGCAAGACCAGGGCTTCCTCGCAGCCCTTCCGGGGTTCTACCTGCTTTAGCCACATTAGCTCATTTAGAAAACAAGCAGACCTACACCCACACAGACACCACAGGAAACCACTCAAGGGTTTCAAAGGAACCCGATGTGTGATTTGGAACATTCAGGCAGGCAGCTGTCCTGTGCTGGCATGTACAGCAAAGTGGCTCATCTCTGCCTCAGAGTGAACGGGGCAAACGTCACCTTCCACGTGTTCCGGGACCCACCGAGCCTCCCCCGGTCTGGGCTCCACGTGCAGCCAGGTGAGGCCCAGTGCCCTCTCAGATGCACAGACTCTTTCCTCTCATGGTCTCCTGGTGCCCGGCCAGGGCCAAGCTGAAGTGGAAGTTTCCAGCAGCCCTGCCCATCTGGAGCTTCCTGATGTGGCTCCTGAGATGATCCGTGAAATGGTGGGTCCCCCCACAGGTCTCCCCACAGGGCCTGCAGGCCCCTGGCTTCCCTTGGGACCCCCGACCCCCAGCCAGATTCACGTACTGCAGGGCAGCAGGTGGCTAGAAGTGCCTGGTCCTGCTCGGCCACAGCAGGCGCCTTCTTCGTGTGGCATTGCCGGCGGCTGCTCCTGCTGGAGACACCCTGGGGCCCTGCCCACCCACACCCTCTGCGTGAGGCCTGGGCACCCTGGCCTTGCTGCAGGGTGCCTGGGGTGACAGGTGTTCGGGCTCTCCCCACCTGTGCCACTCCCCTGGCTGGCTCGTGGATGACTGACAGCCTGCGGGCTACGGTGAGAAGTCCTGGTCCCCCTCCCGAGGGTCCAGAACCTTCTGCAGCTGGCTTTCCTCCCACGTGGCAGTGCCCCCAAGAAGCAAATGAGACTTTCCCTCGTGAGCGTCTCACAGGCTCTCTTTGCTTTCCTGCCGCCTGAAACAAGGCCACAACGTGAGTGGTCCTGACTCACGGGGCTCAGAGAAGGAGACAGCTACGGGAGCAGTTTTGGGCGAGGATGGAGGGTCTGGACAAGCAGGGAGGAGTGGGCAAGAGCATGCCATCATCGATGAACTGAGGGAGCTGAGAACTCGGGCCGGATCACAGTTGCTGAGGGCTGTGGCGCGGGCCAGGGTGGTCCTGTCTGCTTTCCTGCCTCTGAGTGCCTGAGCTCGTGTTTGCCTGAAAGAAAGACCCTCACTCCCCGCCCACCTTACCGCTAAAGTGGCCACATGACCCAGTGCTGGCCCAAAAGCTCAAGTGGAAGGGCTCCTACTGCCGTGAGAGTCGGGCCAGTCTGCCCAGACTGCGAGCTGACGCTGGCAATGGACTGTCTGAGCCAGGACTGTCACCAGGAAGGGTCAACGCCCCCATGTTGTAACTAATGTTACGCTGGAGGCCCCAACGGTGCACGTCCCCTGGGATTTATGCCCTTGGGTACGCCCCCTGCTACTCCCGAGCCCACCCCGCACTGGCTTGGCCACGTGACCTATATAGTCTACCGGACATTAGCACACATGATGCAAAGGCTTGATAAGCACGCGCACAACAGCACTTGCTGTGTTAGTCGCTCAGTCAATCCGACTCTTTGTGATCCTGTGGACTGTAGCCCAACAGGCTCCTCCGCCCATGCGATTATCCAGGCAAGGACACTGGACTGGGTTGCCATGTCACAGCGCCTACCCTCCTGGAGTGCTCCCTCCTGAACCCAGCGGCCTGCCCCACTGTGAGGCAGCCTAAGTGAAGCAACATGAACAAGAACCCAGGCTGAGCGCTTCAGCTGAGCTCTGTGCCTAGGGCCAATGCCAACTGCCAGGGGTTGAGTGAGGCCACCGGGGACACGCCAGCCTGACTCAAGCCTCCAGGTGACATGGCCCAGCAGGACTACCCGGCTGACTCAGTCAGTCCACAGAATGGTAGTGCCTAACACTGCTGTTCTTAAGTGCCTATGTTTTCGGGTGGTTTTAGTACACGGCAGGAGATCACTGCAGCAGCCAGCGTTTGGGAAGGACAGGTGGTGGGCGGATGAGTGAGGTCAAAGTGGAGATCTCTACCGAGCATCTTGGGAAACGTGTTCAAGGTCAAATACATTTAGCACGTCTTTAAAACAGGGTGGGGTCAGGATTCCTGAGACCAGCAGTGCTGGGGGAGGGTGAGCAGGGAGGCCGTGGAGGCAGGTCTCGCCCACAGCGGTGGTGTCTAAGGATCTTCGTGCTTTCTCCAGCGGGATCTGGTCTGCCCTGCTGGTCCCCCTTGCCGCCCGCCCCTGTACGCAGGCACCTCTGGAAACTTCAGCTTCTGAAAAAGTGCAGCCACAACTGAGGCTCTTGATCCAGAGAGGCTGGCCCCTCCGCGTCAGGCCCACAGAGAGATGCTTGGGGAGCACCGTCCTGGTTCTGCCCAGGGGCCCTGTTTCCTGGCCTGGCCCAGGGCTCCGCGGCTGCAGAACTGCCGACCTTCTCGGGGCCGGGCCCGCCGTGGGCACGCAGGGTGCTGCATGGCACCCCGGCCTCTCCCTTGTAGATGCTAGGACGGACGCCTGAAGCAGCCCCCAGACAGTGCCCATCACCCCGCGCTGAGGACCAGGACTTCAGTCCCCAGAGGCTCCTCTGTCCTTCCACTGCACACGGGCTCCAGGCCTGCACTCGGGGTGGCAAGGCCATGACAGGGCAGACAGACATCAACAAAAGCCATGCAAGAGATGAGGTCGGGAGTCCTGGCTGGTGGGAGCGGGAACCCAAGGAGAGCAGATGCAGCAGGAAGTGTGGGGGGGGACCAAGAGCACACGGGGCACGGCCAGAGAGGCAGGGAGGAGGCTGCAATTGCCACAGTGGGTCGGGGGGCAACGTGCGGTCAGGGGCTCACGTCAGAGCCCCTTCTGATCTCGGGGAGCTCAAATTCCCCCACCTCCAACTTCAGCTCAGGACCAGGCTCATCCCTGTTTCCCAGTGAGGCAGTGGCCTGGGTGCCCACCCTGCTGCTCCTCTGGCCTCCCTGGGGTGGCTGGGGGTGCACTGATGATGAGGGGTGGGGGGAGACGCTGACAAGCCAGGGTGGATGGGCCTGGGAGCGGCCGGGAGAGCGTGCCCTCTGGCTTCCACTTGGCCTCTGTGAGCTCGGCCTCTCTGATCCCTCCACGACGTCCTCCGTTCCAGAAAAACAGGGTCTGGAGCTGGAGAGGCTGGGAGAAGGGAAGGCAAACCTGAGGACACTGGATTTCACGGCTTTGTTGTTGTTCAGTCGCCAAATCACGTCCGACTCTTTGCGACCCCATGGACTGCAGCATGCCAGGCCTCCCTGTCCTTCACCATCTCCCAGAGCTTGCTCAAACTCATGTCCATTGAGTCGGTGATGCCATTCAACCACTTTGTCCTCTGTCGTCCCCTTCTCCTCCTGCCTTCAATCTTTCCCAGCATCAGGGTCTTTTCCAATGGGTCAGCTCTTCTACCACAAACCTAGCAGCTTAATATAATGCAGATTTATCATCTCACGGCCTTCATTACCTCAGTGGCCTTCCCCCTGACTGTTCCTAGGAGCTGGTCACAATTCCGAGGGGAGCCACCCAGGGCTCTGAGGCCACCCCAACCAGTGGCAGCAGGTCACAGTCAGTGCTGCTCAGCCTAGGAGGGAGGCCCCAGGTCCTCCTAGACCTCTCTGTGGCCTACCCCTCCCATTGTCCACGGGAACACCCTCTCATCATCCAGGTTCTGAAGAGAGAAATTATCCTCGTGCCCTGAACTGTGGATGTTAAACCCAGAGCAGCTTCTGCCTGGAAGCTCCCACCCAAGGGGTGGGGGTGGGGGGTGGTCCCCCTTGGATACCTCTCCTCCATTTCCCCCATCCATTCTTACTAAACTGCCCTGAGACCCTGACCCAGGCACTTCCGGTCTGAAAAAAGTCCAAAGAAACCCCACCTTTTCACTCCTCAACAAATTACTGAAACAACAACATATGATTTGTGATGGAGGCAAAACCATGCAGTCAACAGTCTCTTAGGAAAACGACATGTTTATTTCTCTGTGCTCAACTTCCAACCTACATCCGTATGTGTGCATGCCTTTACAGGGCTGCAGCAACACAAATCTATTTTAAGCTTTCAGTTGCTGGACATATCATAAGTATTTTCAATACAACAACAAAATCTTTTATCATTATGATTCGGCACGGCTGCACAAAACAAACCCCAGATCCCAAATGAACAGTGAGGGGTGACAACATAAACATGACAACTCAGTGTCTTCTGTCTGCTTGGCTCAACAACTAAAGCAATGCCTCGCATTTCTCAGCAGCAGCCCCTTCCCTCTTGGAGGAATCTACTTAGTCTCCTCTTAGAAGAAACATCATTGTTCATTCACAAGCAACTTCCTCACCCAGCTGCCCCTGCTGAAATTAGTCCATGGCACCTCGCAAGACAGTAACATGGGAATTCATTCAAACAGCGATCTGCTTTAACTCTGTGGTCATTGCAGGGTACAGTAGCGTGTAGGCTTTTGCTGATACAGATAAGCATGTAAGGGCTCCAGCCAAAAGTCTCCCTCACTGGACTCTAGTAGGAGTCTGCTTACTGACTGTGAGGCAAACACTCCCTGTCAAGGACTCCTCACCCCGATTAGAGAGGAGCCTTGCGGTTCCAGGATTCCAACGTTCGGGCAGGTGGCTCCTCCAGGGGAGCGCAGGCTTTACTCCAGTGTGTGCACTGTCACATGTGTGCACTGTCATGCGTGTGGTACACATGTGGTACAGGTGGAGTCATCCATGACGCCTTCACCACGTCTATTACCACCCTGTATTCTCTTCAGGAGTTCCCGAACCTAAAGACTGAAGAGTGTGGCTCAGGAACGTCTCACATCTGTCGATTCACTGCAGGGCTCAGAGAAGTGCTTTCCCCTGACAGGGAGGAGCCAGTGTCTGAGAGCCAGTTGGGAGAGAGCATGGCCCATGTTCACTAAATGCCCACGGGCTGCTCGCCGGGGTGTGAGCTCTGGTGTCGGACGAGGGCGGAGCCCCTCCGGAACGTCTTCCCACATTGGGGACAGTGGCCGGGGCCCTCCCTGCTGTGGAGTCTCTGGTGCACCGCCAGGTGAGAGTTCTGCCTGAAGGACTTGCCACACTCTGGGCACTGGTATGGCGTCTCCCTGGTGTGGATCCTCCTGTGCTTGGTCAGACAGGAGCTGTCCCTGAAAGCCCGGCCGCACTGATTACACTCGTAGGGCTTCTCGCCAGTGTGAGTCCTCTGATGCCGGATGAGGCCAGCGATGTTCCTGAACAGCTTCTGGCACTGGTCGCAGCCATAGGGCTTCTCGCCAGTGTGAATCCTCTGGTGCCGGATGAGGTACGCGCTCTCGATGAAAGTCTTCCCGCACTCTTTGCACTCGAAGGGCTTCTCCCCGGAGTGGATCTTTTGATGCACGATGAGGTGGGAATTGCGGTTGAAGGACTTCCCGCACTCTGTGCACTCAAAGGGCTTCTCTCCAGTGTGAGTCCTCTCGTGCTGGGTGAGGTACGAGCCATCTCGGAAGGCCTTTCCACATTTGCTACATTCATAGGGCTTCTCACCAGTGTGGATCCTGAGGTGCACAGTGAGGTGGGAGATGTCCGTAAAAGGCTTCCCACACTCGTTACATCGGTATGGCTTCTCCCCCGTGTGAGTCCTCTGATGGAGGATCAGGGACGAATTTCGGTTGAAGGTTTTCCCACATTCTGGACACTCATAAGGTTTCTCCCCGGTGTGAATTCTCTGGTGTTGTGTCAGAGCTGACCCGTCACTGAAGGCTTTCCCGCATTTACTGCACTTGTAGGGCTTCTCTCCTGTATGGATTCTTTGGTGCACAATTAGGTTGTAGTTCTTGCTGAAGGACTTTCCACACTCATTACAGGTGTAAGGTTTCTCCCCAGTGTGAGTTCGGTGATGCAAGACGAGAGAAGAGTTCCGCTTGAAGCACTTGCCACATTCAGTACATTTATACAATTTCTCTCCAGGGTTGCTCCTCTTGCTTTCATTAAGAGATGGACTCAGGGTAAAAAGGTCCCCAAAGTCCTCGCCTTCATACAGTTTCTTCCCTCGTGTCATGATTTTCTGTTGGCCAAGAAGGGTAAAGTGGTTGAAAGACTTAACGCTGTCAGGGTATCTACAGGGCTTTTCTCGCGTCTGAGTTCTTCCAAACTGAGTCACTTCCATGGAATGGCTGAAGGCTTTCCCGAAGGAGTCCCTGTCACCCATTCTCTTAGCTGTGTGGCTTTTCTGACCATCGTGTGAAGCTGGGTCACAATCCAGACTTTTAACATCTGAGTCACGTACCCGGAAACCGTTTGTTGCAGGAGCTCTCTGACGTTGTGGAAGATCTGCGCTTGCGCTCAAATGCTTCGCAAACCCAGGATGTTCAGGAGCTGCCTCTCGGGCCCCTGGCTTCTCCTGAGTTAAGGGTGATCGCCTCGAACGTCCCTCTGGCTTCTCAGAGTCCCAGCTGTCCCCTAGAGTGGAAAGACAAGGAGTCTCTCTCGTGAATGCCTCCATCTCCACGTCACAGGACAGTCCTTCTTCAGGCACATTCCAAGCTGTCATTTTCAATCTTGTGTCCCAGGCTGGAAAGTAAAGAGTGAAAAAGACAGACTTAAGTACACGAAGCTGAGTCTAGAAGAGGAATGAAAAAAGGTGACAGGCCAGGTGTGTGGTTGTGTCTTTTCACCTGTTTTCTTGGCTGTGTTTTTTTACTTGTTTTCTTTTTGAAATTCAGATATGAACATGGTGGAGAGACAGTGAAAGTCAAGGACGGAGCCAAGAGCAAGTTCAAGAAGAACCATGTGGCATTTTCCTCTTCCCAGAGACCAGACAGGAGGAATGGTGCTGGGGGTGAAAATCACTAAGAGGACTAGTCTGACACGGGAGACCAGGGGCCGTGTCACCACTCACATGGGAGCACCATCTCAGCCACTCTGTGCTTGTCCCCGTGACCCGCCCCTGCCACCGCCGCCACCAGCGGTCAGCACATATTCCAGAGCAACACCCGACAATGGTCTTACTTCAGCACTGAAGAGGCAGTCCTCAACCCACCTTTGTGGTAAGAGCTCTGCATTTATGGACTGGACACAGAATAGGCCGACTTTCCTGAAAGTTCTGACATTCCGAGATCTGTCATCAACCTCCCTGAAAACTTCCAAGTCCACAGAGCAGTGGTTCTCAACCCCCAAAAGACACCAGGCACCATCTGGGGACAGTTTTGGTTGACATGACTGGGGAGCAGATGCTACTGTAAACTAGGGATGCTGCTGAACACCCTTGAAAACACAAGACAGCCCTTCACAACAGAGTGACCAGACCCAAAGGTCAATAGTGTTACAGTGGAAAAATTCTATTAGAGGAGGAAAAAACAAACAAACAAAAAACCCAGATTGATCCAGAAGGTGGTAAGGGTAAAAGTTCAGAAAGGACACATTAGAATGGAAAGTATAAAATAGGACATCACCAACAACAATAAATGTAAATGGCTTTGATGGGTAAGATAAAGACACTGTGTCAGACTGCATTAAAAAAATGTGTTTGTAACAGACACAAAAGCAAAACGAGGCAGAAGACAAAACCAGTTTCAAACTGACACTCCTCTCCAGAGACTGTTGGTTCTTTGCTAACCAACAACAAACTTCAAAGATGACAACAGGGCTCTGTAACAGTCTATGTTAACATTTTGCCTGCAAACACACAGCAAGGTCAGCAAATCTAACCATACTGGGTGGGTTTAACAGGCCTCCTTCAGAAATGGAAATACAGGAAGACTGAATACAGACATGCATGAGAATGTAATTAGTCAGCCTGGCCACATAGCTGCATGAAGGACCACTGCCAACAATCAGAGCCAAAGGCTTCCCAAGCACAAGTGGAACATGTGCTACACTGGCCATAAACCAGGCCAAAGAGTAGGTTCAACAAAGGCCAGACCGCAGTCTTTTGACTACAGATGTGGTCAAGTTAAAAACCAGAAAATATGTGGCAGCCTGGGTGGTAGCAGGGCTTGGGGTAGTCTGGATACATATATATGTACAACTGAGTGCCTTCGCTGTTCACCTGAAATTATTATACCACAACATTGTTAATCAGCTATACCCCAGTACAAAATAAAAAGTTTAAAGTTAAAGGGGGAAAAAAATACAGTAACAGAATGAGCACCAAATACACAAAAAAATAATTAAGTTTTTTAAAACCCTCTTTATTTGGAAAAGTGAAAACTTGTTTCTCAGTAATTCACAGATCAAATAGAAATCCTGATGAAAATTAGCAAGCACTCACTTAGAAAACAGAGAACAGAACAACTGATGATGATGGCACAGATCAAAACACGTGGCAAAGGAAGATGCAGCTAAAGTAGTTCCTTCCTCGGCAGAAAATGTTGGTCTTTAATGCTTGGGCATCTGGGGAGAGGGCTGAGGTGGGCTTTTTGTTTGCTTGTTTGTTGTGTGCACTGCTTGAAGGATCTTAGTTCCCCAACCAGGGACTGCACTTGTGCTCCCAGCAATGAAAGTGCAAAGTCCTAACCACCTGACCGTCAAAGAATTCCCTAAAGCTTGTATTTTAAAGAGAAGGCTGAAAGTTAGTGAGATCATTGTTCAAATTTAAGAGGCTACACAGAAAACCAACAGGAGGTGGTAGGAAGGTGATAATAAAGGTAAAAGCAAAAATTACAGAAGCCAAAAACAAGGAAACATCCAAGAAGATGACGAAAACCGAAAGTTTGTTACATGAAACAACTAATGAAATCATTTTTGACAAGAATAATCATTAAAAAATAAGAAGGCATACAAGGTGATATTCAGCATAAAAGAAGAATTTAATTACAAAGTTATCAAAAGTTAGAAGAAATTTATCAAAATGGCAACATTGGATTTATCCCAGGAAAGCAAGGACTATGAAACATTAGAATATCTACTGATACAATTCCCCACATTTTCAGATCAACATAGAAGACACCCCCTACACACAAGAGGAGAGTGAAAAAGTTGGCTTAAAGCTCATCATTCAGAAAACTAAGATCATGGCATCCAGTCCCATCACTTCATGGCAATTAGATCGGCAAACAGTGGAAACAGTAGCTGACTTTATTTTTTTGGGCTCCAAAATCACTGCAGATGGTGAAATGACTGCAGCCATGAAATTAAAAGACACTTCTTGGAAGGAAAGTTATGACCAACCTAGACAGCATATTAAAAAGCAGACATTGCATTGTCAACAAAGGTCTGTTTAGTCAAGGTTATGGTTTTTTCAGTAGTCATGTATGGATGTGAGAGTTGGACTATAAAGAAAGCTGAGCACCAAAGAATTGATGCTTTTGAACTGTGGTGTTGGAGAAGACTCTTGAGAGTCCCTTGGACTGCAAGGAGATCCAATCAGTCCATCCTAAAGGAAATCAGTCCTGGGTGTTCACTGGAAGGACTGATGTTGAAGCTGAAACTCCAATATTTTGGTCACCTCATGCGAAGAGCTGACTCATTTAAAAAGACCCTGATGTTGGGAAAGATTGAAGGCAGGAGGAGAAGGGGACGACAGAGGATGAGATGTTTAGATAGCATCACCAACTCAATGGACATGAGTTTGGGTAAACTCCGGGAGTTGGTGATGGACAGGGAGGCCTGGCATGCTGCGGTTCATGGGCTTACAAAGAGTTGGACACGACTGAGCGACTGAACTGAACTGATACGATTCCCCACATTTTCAGATCAACATAGAAGACTCTCCCTACACCCCATCTCAATAAATTCAGAAAGTAATCTGAACAAATCTCACCTAGACTCATGATCAAAATGCTCTCAGATTGAAGCAGTAGACCCCTTTACCTTATGTCAATAAACTGATAAAGTATTTTAAGGCTGCATGTTTCCAAATAGGTCTTCTGATTAGACTGGAGCCTGGGCGTCCTACAGCTGTCCTGTGGAAATGAGAGATGGAGCGCACCTCCCTACATGTGTGTAAGGGGAGGATGAGTGTTTGAACTTAAAAGAAATGAGGTAAGTCAGATATATAAGCCATCATATATAAGATAATACCACTTAGTGAAAATTTTGACACACAAAATATTCTCAAAGTAAAAATATTAAAATGCCCTGGCAACATGCCTACCAAAGCTGTGATCATGACTGTTTTGGAAGTGTGGAAGGCAACAGGCCTTGAGGAGCAAAAGCAATGCCCATTTCATCTATAATAAATACTTCCTTTATTGAAATGAGATTTATTTATCACTAGGCAAGTAAAAAGACAAGCTACCAAATCAGAGGAAATATTTACAATGCATGAATCTGATAAAGGACTTGTAGAAGGTATTTAAAAAATTCTGATAGCCCAATAGTAACAGGACAACCCAAATTTTTTAAATAGGCAAAGGATCTGAATGGAAATTTCTCCAAAGAAGACCAACAGATGGCCAGTAGTACATGAAAAGATGCTCAACATCACTAGTCATTAGGGAAATGCTAATAAAAACCACAGTGAGATGCCACTTTACACCTACTAGTATGGTCAATATTAAAAAAACAGACAATAACTGGGAGTTCCCTGGCAGTTCAGTGGTTAGGACTTTAACTGCCATGGGCCTGGGTTCAATCCCTGAGATGGTGGGACGTGCCCTGGTGGTTACTGCAAACAGAACAAATGATCTCAAGTATACAGGAGGACATTAAGACAGACTTCAGGGCAACAGTATTAAATTAGGGTAATTAACGAAGGAATTGAACTGAATTTCATTAATTAAGGTTGTTTTGAAAATCTCCTATTATTATACTCATACATATCTGTGTATTGCTATTTTTGGCAGTACAATGATACAAAAATTATGTGGTAAAAAATTCATCTTCATGCTGTTTACAAATTTGGGGAGTTCTCTGTTTCCTCCACACACACACACACTCTTCCTCTGACCTGACCTCAGATATTCACACCACTTCTCTGGAGCCCCAGCATGACTAATTTCCCCTAGCCTTCTCTTCCCCATGGCCACCAAAGAAGGTGGTCTTTAAGGCTTTTTACACTGAATGGTACCCCAGCACATGCTGAGACTTCAGCTCTGTCTGGAGAACTGTTTTCTGAAATAAATCATCCTGATGTTGCTGCAGATTACAGCGGAGGGGGTGATGGATCCCACAACTGTCACCCCAGCTCATCCAGACAACCTGGGACAGTTAAGTGCTTAGAACCTGCTTCTACCAAGGTGCGTTCTTCCATTCCTATTTAATACACCTGGTCTGGATCCACACACAACACTCATGTTCCAGCAGGATCCAGTCACACCTCACCTCATCAAATTTCACTGAGGACAATGAGTTCTGACTGTACTATTTCTCTTAATCCAAACCTATAATTTCCAGCACCAGACTTCTTCCTATGTCTTTAGGTACCTGTGACAAGCATTCAAATACAGAAATACATTTTTAAATACAAATGCCTTTTATTGATTCTTTACATTCACTTTTAAAAATTATATGGATATTTAATATTATCCATAAAATTCTTTTCAGGATGGTAAAAGGCACATTGCAACTATCGATCTTAAAGAGTGAACATTACAGAAAAATTAAGTCAAAATACATCATAAGTGTAAATATACAAGCTAAAACTATAAAACTATTAAAAGAAAAACACAGACATAAATCTTCAGAAACCTAAATATAACACCAAAAGCACAAGTGACACAGGAGATAAAAGGGACTAATTAAAACTGTGCTTCAAAGAATGTTACTAAGAAAGTTAAAAACACAATCCATGAGATTGGATAAAATGTTTGAAAATCATACACCTGATAAGGCACTGGTATCCAGAATAAATAAACTACTCTTACAATTCAATAATAAAAAGATCAATAACCCATTTCATAAATGGGCAAAGGATCCAAATAGTGTTACAAAGAAGATATACAAACAGCCAATAAGCACAATGAAAAGAAGCTTAATATCACTAACTATCAGGGAATTATAAATCAAAACTACATCAAGATACCATTTCACACCCCCGAGAATGGCTACAATTAGTTCCACTCCTAGGTTATCTAAGAGAAATGAAGACACATGTCCACAAAAAAAACCCTACAAAACTTGTATGTGAATGTTCACAGAAGCATTATTCTATGAAAGCAACTTAGATGGCTATCATCTGATGGATGGATAAAAAATTTAATACATTCATACAATGGAATATTATTCATCTATAAAAATGAACCAAGTACTAACACATGTTATCATGTGGATGAATCTACAAAACAATCTTAAGTGAAAGAAGCCAAAACAACAGATTACACGTTATATGACCATCAGTGTGAAATGTCTAAAATAGGCAAATTCTGAGGAGGAAAGTAGGGTAGTAATTGCCTAGGCCTGAGAGGAATGGAGCAAATGGGAAGTAAGAGCTAGTGCTAATGCGCATTTCCTTTCAGAGGATGATGAAAATATTCTAAAACTGATATTGGTAATGGATGCACAATTTAGTGAATTTACTAAAAAGCAGTAAATTGTATATCTTAAGAGAATGTATTATATAGTATGTGAATTATACTTTAATACAACTATTAAAGGAAAAAAAAAAAAGCAGGTACTGAAACTGTTGGGAGTCAGAATTACTGGTCCAGACTCCACTTGGCATGTTTCTGGTACCTTGAGATTTAAAGCTTGTGGAGAATTCCATTCCCAGGTACTCACCTCTGAAGGGCTTTTCCCCCAGTCTCTATGACCCTGCAGAGGAATTCATTTAACCCCGACAACTGGATGTTTCACATCAGCGGTTGCCAGACTTCAGCTGTCTGATCCCATCTGCATGGTTCTTGACATCTCTGTGGACCAAACATGACAATGTTTACTTGTTCAAATGATAGATTCTTTAACAAAAATAAACTGTTTGCCACTAATGTTCAGTTCAGTTCAGTTCAGTCGCTCAGTCGTGTCCGACTCTTTGCGACCCCATGAATCAGAGCACTCCAGGCCTCCCTATGCATCACCAACTCCCGGAGTTTACTCAAATTCATGTCCATTGAGTCGGTGATGCCATCCAGCCATCTCATCCTCTGTTGTCCCCTTCTCCTCCTGCCCCCGATCCCTCCCAGCATCAGGGTCTTTTCCAATGAGTCAACTCTTCACATGAGGTAGCCAAAGTATTGGACTTTCAGCTTCAGCATCAGTCCTTCCAATGAACACCCGGGACTGATCTCCTTTAGGATGGATTGGTTGGATCTCCTTGCAATCCAAGGGACTCTCAAGAGTCTTCTCCAACACCACAGTTCAAAAGCATCAATTCTTTGATGCTCAGCTTTCTTCACAGTCCAACTCTCACATCCATACATGACCACTGGAAAAACCGTAGCCTTGGCCAGATGGACCTTTGTTGGCAAAGTAATGTCTCTGCTTTTTAATATGCTATCTAGGTTGGTCATAACTTTCCTTCCAAGGAGTAAGCTTTTAATTTCATGGCTGCAATCACCATCTGCAGTGATTTTGGAGCCCAAAAAAATAAAGTCAGCCACTGTTTCCACTGTTTCCCCATCTATTTCCCATGAAGTGATGGCCCTGTCCTAATAAAGTTACCCATCTGATTACCAATTGTGATTAACAGCCTGACTTCATTTTTTGATGACTAACTGCTGGCAGTTTTCAATTCCCATCCTTACCACCACCTACTGCCCCTTCTCCTTCTGCAAACTAGACAAATGAACAAGAAAGCCTGAAAAAGAAAAGAGAGAGAACCAAAATACTTTCTCCTTGCAGTTGGCAGGAAGTTCATACCATCCAAGCCCCAATCAATGCAAGGCCACCATCATCCCAATTCCATTCTCTAATCACTATAAAAGCCCAAAGAAAGACTTCAATGATGGTCCAGTGAGTAGGACTCTGCACTTTCAATGCCGAGGACCTGGAGTTCAATCCCTAATTGATCCCACAAGCGTCTCAGTAATAAATAAATAAATAAAGCCTAGCTAGCTTTTTCCTGGTCTCTCTTGATTTTTTTGGATCACTTTAGGAAGCCTTCCCTGCTCTCACAAGATAAGTCTCATCCTGTGAGTAATAGACCTTTTATCTTCTTGGGTTGTCTGTAAAATACAAAAAAAAGAGCGTGTCTTTATGTGTTTGGGACTTCCCTGATGGCTCAGACAGTAAAGAATCCACCTGCAATGTGGCAGACGTAGGTTCCATCTCTAGGATGGAACCTGGTTCCTCCTCCAGGTTCCTCCTTCCTGGTTCCTCCTCCAGGAAGATCCCCTGGAGGAGGGCGTGGCAACCCACTCCAACATTCTTGCCTGGAGAACCGCCATGGACAGAGGAGCCTGGCGGGCTACAGTCCATGGGGTTGCCAAGAGTCAGACATGACTGAGCAACTAAGCACAGCACAGCACAGTATGTGTGTTTGAGGCAGGGAGAAAAGAAAGGTAAGCTAATGAGGCAAAGTGTTAATAACTTGATAATCTGGATGGTTTTACAAGTGTTCATTGAACTATTCCTGCAACACTTCTGTAAGTGTGATACTTTCAAAATAAAAAGTTGGGTAGGAAGAAGAGAAACAAGCAGTAGAAGGGAGAAAAGTTAATGGCTGTGGGTGGAAAAAAACAAAAAAGCTTGGTGTTCAAACATAGGTTTTTACAAGCCCAAGTTCTTAACAAACTTTTTTTTTTAAATTGACAAAAGATAAAGGAGTATGTCAAGGCTGTATATTGTCACCCTGTTTATTTAACTTATATGCAGAATACATCATGCGAAATGCCGGCCTGATTGGATGAAGCACAAGCTGGAATCAAGACTGCCAGGAGAAATATCAATAACCTCAGATATGCAAACGACACCACTCTTAAGGCAGAGGCAGAAAGTGAAGAAGAACTAAGGAGCCACTTGATGAAAGTGAAAGAGGAGAGGTAAACAGCCAGCTTAAAACTCAACATTCAAAATACTAAGATCACGGCATCTGGTCCCATTACTTTGTGGAAAATAGATGGGGAAACAATGGAAACAGTGACAGACTTCATTTTCTTGGGCTCCAAAATCACTGTGGACAGTGAGTGCAGCCATGAAATTAACAGATGCTTGCTCCTTGAAAAGAAAAGCTATGACCAACCTAGACAGCATATTAAAAAGCAGAGACATTACTTTGCCGACAAAGGTCCATCTAGTCAAAGCTATGGTTTTTCCAGTAGTCATGTATGAATATGGGAGCTGGACTATAAAGAAAGCTGAGCACTGAAGAACTGATGCTTTTGAACTGTGGTTTTGGAGAAGACTCTTGAGAGTCCCTTGGACTGTAAGGAGATCCAACCAGTCCATCCTAAAGGAAATCAGTACTGAGTATTCATTGGAGGGCTGATGCTGAAGCTCCAATACTTTGTCCATCTGATGCAAAGAAATGATTCATTGGAAAAGACCCTGATGCTGGGAAAGACTGAGGACAGGAGGAGAAGGGGACAACAAAGGCTGAGGTGGCTGGATGGCACTACCGACTCGATGGGCATCAGTTTGAGCAAGTTCCTGGAGTTGGTGATGGGACAGGGAAGCCTGGTGTGCTGCAGTTCATGGGGTCGCAAAGAGTCAGACACAACTGACTGAACTGAACTGAAAGGATCTTTTGGAGTAATGGTAATTTGGATAAAAGTTTGAATTACATTTGTCACAATTCATCCAGTGGTGCCTTTCACTGTAAGTCAATTTTCCCTCAAAAAAGTAAAGAGCAATACTGAACTCTAATTGATGTTAAGCACAGTGAGGTGTTTGAGGGGGTGAGTAATAATAATAATCTGTCATTTATTTTGAATGTATCCCCAAAAGATTTTTGAGCAAACTCTGGGAAACAGTAAAGGACAGGGAAGCCTGGTGCCCTGTAGTCCATGGGGTCGCAAAGACATGACTTAGCAACTGAGCAACAACACAAAAAGATTAGTGGATGGCTAAAAGGGTGGACAAAGGGAACAAATATAGGGCATACAGCAAGCAGAGCAGATGTTAATGAATTAGTATAAGGACGCAGGAGGAACTCAACTTCACTATATGTAGAAAAACTTACCCTAACCCACTGGGTGAAGAAGAGCTAAGGAACCACCAAACCAAGAAAGAGGACTTCCCTGGTGGTCCAGTGGCTAAGACTTCACTCTCCCAAAGCAGGGGGCCCAGGTGTGAGCCCTGCTCAGGGAACTAGATTCCACATGCCACAACTAAGACCCAGAGCAGCCAAATATTACCAAAAAGTCAAGGAAGAGGAAAGTGAAAAGGCCACTAACAGGTGGGAAAACGCGGTTTTCACTGAGAACCCGGCAAGACCTGATTTTGCAGCTGTTAGGTGGTGAAAATACAGGTATCTGACACCTGCTGGCCCGCCGGGTGGTGGGAAACCGCACAGTCCGTGGGCGCAACGGGGCCACCTTGGCCCGACACCCACCTACCCATGCCCACACCGGCTCGCCCGACATCTGGCAGGAGAAGGGCGTTAGACCTGGGGGTCGCCCAGCAGCCCGGACTCCTAGCAGGCAGTGGCAAAACGGTCCCTGGCGAAGGGCCGGCTGGCTCCTCACGAGCGCGTAACCGCCGGGCCGTGAGCTGGAAATGGCTGGGGCGTTCTCACCAGGAGAGGGGGCGTCCACACCCGCAGAGGAGTTTCCAGACTCGCAGGGGAGCGTCCACACCCGCCGCGGGGCGTCCACACCCGCCGAGGGGCATCCTCACTTGCAGAAGGAGGGGGCGTCCTCACCGCAGGAGAAGGGCGTCTACACACACGGGAGCTTCCTCACTGCCGCCGGGCCGACGCGGCGCTCTTGAGCCACTGGAGCCCAGCGGACACCGCCCCCGCCACACACACCCCGCCCTCGAGGGGAAGCCGCGGCACTAAAAAGCGAGAGGCGTGGCGGACTCACCCTCGGTAGGTCAGCAACACAGGCCACGGCGGCAGCCATGTTCCCGCGAGTGCGCGTGCGCTCGGCGGGACCGGAAGTGCGCGTCCCGAGACTCCGCGGCCCCCTCCCGCCCCGCGCGATGTAGACACCTGCGCCTTTCGCTTCCCACTTGTGCCAGGGCGGGCCCGCGCAGGTGTCCGGTCCCCGCTCCCTGGGCTGGGGTCGGCCGGAGGGTTCCGGGCTCCCGCTGCCCGCCCTGCGCCCAGCCTTCGCCTCCAGCCCGGGGCTTCAGAGAAGTGCATTGGGGCAGAGATGTCCTTTCGCTGCATCTACTAATTCAGTTATTTATGGCGATCAGTGTGGGTTCGCCGATATTTATTTTCGCCTACGGCTTTCATCCGAGGACATCATTATTGTGCAGCCTTATTTTTATGTACTGCATAGATTGCCGAAATAATTCTATGCCATCCCTTGTTTGTTGTTTTTAAGAAAAATATGTTCAAATTCACATAAGGGCAACTCAGTATCAATTAGCAGTACAGTTATTTACTTAGAAATCTAAACAGAAGCTACACATTTTTGGATTTGATGTGACAGTTAAGGATTTTTTGATGGATTAGGAATGAGAATGAATATATGTGTTGTGGAAAAAGCAGTATATAAAAATAATATAACAAGCAGTTAGAAAGTATGCTTTGAAAAGGTATTAGTTTTGTGTGTGTGTATAAAACAATCCAAAAAGAAATCATTCGTGTATAAACAAAAAATAATAAATGGCCATACTTCCAGCATGAATGTGGTGGGGGGTGACCCTCAGAGTAAGCCCAGCCAGGACATGTCTGGGAGGCCTAGGATACCAGGCTCAATCCCTACACAGCCCAAGTCAAGGTTAAGGAAACAATTCTCAAAGAATCTCGCCCAATATTTATACCTTTTTGCTTTCATATTGGTGATTGTAGGTTTTTTTTAAATTGAAATACAGTTTATTTACAATATTGCCTTAGTTTCAGGTGTGCGTGCCTGCTGAGTCTCTTCATTTGTGTCCCACTCTGCGACCCCATGGTCTGTAGCCTGCCAAGCTCCTCTGTCCATGGAATTTTATGGGCAAGAATACTGGAGTGGGTCACCATGCCCTCCTCCAGGGCATCTTAGTGACTCAGGGATCAAGATGATAGTTTACGGTGAATGATACTGGATTCTTGATATCCGAAGATAAAGATTTAGCCTCGGGACCAGGGACCAGGCTTCAGACCCTCAGAACTTCGTGTGGCAGAAGTTTTATTACCATGAAGGACAGAGAAAGCTTCTGACGGAGACATCAGAAGGGGGATGCAGAGTGCCCACTGGCTAGGCTTCCGGGTCTCCTGCATTGGCAGGCGGGTTCTTTACCGCTGGCTTCATCTGGGACGCCCTTAGTTTCAGGTGAACAGCAAAGTGATTCAGTTATTTTTTTCAGATTCCTTCCAATAGGTTATTGCAAGATACTGACTATAGTTCCCTGTGCTATACAGTAGATCCTTGTTGCTTATCTATTTTATACATTGCAGCTTGTATCTGCTAATCCCATATTCCTAATTCATCCCTGCCTCCCTCTCTTCCCCCTTTGGTAACCATAAATTTGGTGCCAAACCAAACGCCAGTGCTGCCCTCAACTCCAGCTCCTCTCACAGTGCTTCCTGTCTGGGTTCCTAGCATTTCCACTCTTTGCCTGGTGCAGGCCAAGTCTTCACTGGTGCCTGGATTCCCCTAACTCATATCCTACCTGTGACTGGACAGCGGGTCCTGCCAGCATCATGCTGACCCCTACCCAGAATGCAGCCATCTCTGCCTGCTTGATAGCCAGCATCTCTTACAGTGATCCTGTCATCAGCCTCCCTGCTTCTGTCCTTGTCCCCAACTCAATTTCCCCATAGCAGCCAGAGAGTTCTCCTGCCACCTGCCTCTTTTGCTCAAAAGTTTCAAAGGCTGCCAGCTCCCTCAGGGGGGAAAGTCCATACTGAAGCCTGAGAGGTGGCCAGGTCAGCTCAGTTGCCTTTCTGAGCTTATCATCCACACCTTTCTCTCTGCCTCAGCACCAGCCACACCAGTCCTCTCCCTGGAGCTCACATGCACAATACGCTTCCACCTCAGGCCCTTTGCACATGCTGTTCCCCCTTGCCTGGAGTATGTTTCCACCAGATACATGCTCAGCTCATTCCTTCTTCTAAGTCTTTATTCTACCTGGCACATACTAGGTACTTAATGAATATTCATTGGCTGAAAACTAGTCAGTTGAATTGTTGGTCCCAAATTTTCACTGCCTTTCCTGAAGAAGGATTACATGTCCTGACGTGTTGCTAGTGACTTGCAAAGCCTCCCTGTGCAGGTGGGAGGGAGGCATATATATGTGACATATATGTGTGTGTATATGTGTGTGTGAGTGAAATACATCAGTTCAGTTCAGTTCAATCACTCAGTCATGTCTGACTCTTTGTGACCCCATGGACTGCAGCACGCCAAGCTTCCCTGTTCATCACCAACTCCCAGAGCTTACTCAAACTCATGTCCACCGAGTTGGTAATGCCATCCAACCATCTCATCCTCTGTCGTCCCCTTCTCCTCCTGCCTTCAATCTTTCCCCGCATCAAGGTCTTTTCCAATGAGTCAGTTCTTCACATCAGGTGGCCAAAGTATTGGAGTTTCAGTTTCAGCATCCTTTAGGATAGACTGTTTGATCTGATTTCCTTTAGGATAGACTGGTTTGATCTCCTTGCAGTCAAAGGGACTCTCAAGGGTCTTCTCCAACACTATAGTTCAAAAGCATCAATTCTTTGGCACTCAGTTTTTGTTTTTTTTTTCTTTATTTATTTATTTTTCAGTGGGTTTTGTCATACATTGATATGAATCAGCCATAGATTTACACGTATTCCCCATCCCGATCCTGGCACTCAGTTTTCTTTATACATAAATGTCCATATTTGTATATGGGTGGTGCAGTGGTAAAGAATCCACCTGCCAATGCAGGAGACACACAAGAGACGTGGGTTCAATCCCTGGGTCAGGAAGATCCCCTGGAGGAGGAAGCGGCAACCCACTCCAGTATTCTTGCCTGGGAAATCCCATAGACAGAGGAGCCTCGTGGGCTACAGTCCATGGGGTCGCAAAGAGTCAGACATGACTGAGCACTTACATTTTTTTTCCAGGTCAGGAAATCGGATTCAAAAGCAGAGTTAACCAGAAAGCAGAGCATTTCTCCTAGAATCATGTGCTGTCCTGAAAACAGAAAGATTCATAAAGAATGAACTACATCCCTCCACATTTGGCAGAGACTAGGCACGAGACTCACTTAAAGCAGCTGCAGAAGAACCAGGAGACAGAGGTGGAACACACAGCCCGTGAGAAACTGTTTCAAGACAAAGGGAGCAAGAATAGTACATTTGGGGGAACAGCTAATTAGGATTGTCCTTCCTTCTTCCTCTATTCAATGACATCAGAGAAGTCATACTCAAGAGGGATCATACAAATATATCCAGACTACAGACATATGAATAGAGCTCAGCCCTTAAAACCATGAACAAATTCTCTCAGGAGACACATCTTACAAATATGTGTGTGTAGGAGAAAGATGGCCTTTCAGTACATTTTAGAACTTATACAGGAGAAAAATCCTATAAATATACAGGCACAAACTATCCGTTACTGTGTATGAGAGAAGTTATGAAACATTTCATATTTCCAATGAATTCAAGAAATTATTTTCAAGGAGTGACTGCTTTATGCTACAAGGATCTGGAAAGAAACCCTACAACATACTCATCAAAGAAAAAGTTTCATGCTTTTCTCCTTTACTCAACATCACAGCACACATCCTGGAGAGAAACCTATGGATATATGCATTGTGGGAAAGGCTTTAAACATAGCTCAACACTATGATAATACATCAGAGGACTCATACTGGGAAAACCCTACACAAGTACACAGTGTAGAAGAGCCTTCGGGAGGTGTTCTCACTTTATCCAACACAAGAGGACTCATACTGGAGAACAGAAAGAACATAGGCAAGGCTGGCAGACTTCCAATTATGGCTTTCACATTATTTGACACCAAGAAACTCATAGAGATTAGAGAAACTCACTGAACATAATCAATATGGAAAAGCTGTTGGTTGGAATTTAATTCGATGTGACATCATAAAGAAACCAAAAAGGAGGCAGAATCCACAAGTTATTTTTGACCCACAAATAGGTTGCTGTTGTTGTTTAATCACTAAGTCATGTTCTACTCTTTGTGACCCCATGGATTGTAGCCAGGCTCCTCTGTCCATTTGATTCTCCAGGCAAAAATACTGGAGCAGGTTGCCATTTTCTCCTCCAGGGGATCTTCCTGATCCAGGGATCAAACCCGAGTCTCCTGCATTAGCAGGTGGATTCTTTACCACTGAGCCACCAGGGGAGTCCTGAATGTAATATGACTGTGCACTTGTAGCTCCCCACTGTCACAGATGATGAAGTATGAGCAGTTATGCTCCATATATGCCCTTGATTTGCCACAGAAACATCATTTAATGGGACTTAGGCCTGGACTAGATGGGCATGAGTTTGAGTAAACTCCAGGAGTTGGTGATGGACAGGGAGGTCTGGTGTGCTGCGATTCATGGGGTCACAGAGTCGGACACGACTGAGCGACTGAACTGAACTAAGGGTCTAGGCCTCAAGAACAAAGTCTCATAGAAAAGATGCTATAGATAATAAAATGTAAATATTATCAGTGACAACACTCTATTTTTTATATCATATAAAATCCAGAGAACCATCAAATTGAACTGTCATGTGGAGATCATTGATCTTTTAGTATCACAGGGATTAATATATGTACAATTGTATTACTAATCACAGAAGAGAGCTGAAAAATATGGCATCCATTTCTTTCTTGCATAGTCCTGTTACATCAGACAAGTTAGAGTTTTATATTAACTCATGAATATTTCACAGACGGCATTCTACTACTAAGTTTAAGAGAGGAATCATAAAGAGTTGTCTGTTGCATCTTCATGTTTCCAGGGGCACAGCCAGTGTCCAGGCAGGACTGAACAGACATACCCATGCTCTGCAGCCCTCAGGCCCCAGGAGAGAGAAGCCCTTGTGCTCCAGAGAAGACCCAGTGAGCCAAAAACAAACAAGTAAATAAATAAAATTTTGAAAAGGAAAAAACAAACTAAAAAGGGCAGAGGATTTGAAGACATTTATCCAAAGACAAACAGATGGTCAACAGGCACCTGAAAAGACATTCAGCATCATGAATCACCAGGGAAGTGCAAATCAGAGCCACAAGATGTCATCTTACACTTGTAAGAATGACTGTTATCAGAAAGACAACAAAATAAGTGTTGGCAAAGACGTGGAGAAAAGGGAACACGCATCCACCGTGGCTGGGAACATAAATCAGTGCAGGCACTGTGGAAAACAGTATGGAGGTGCCTCAAAAAATTAAATCAGGGAATTTCCTGGTGGTCCACTGGTTAGGATTCAGTGCTTTCACTGCCATGGCCCGGGTTCAATCCCTGGTTGGGAAACTAATATCCCATAAGCCACTTGGCATGTACAAAAAATAAATCAAAATACCATATGATCCAGCAAGTCTATTCCTGGAAGTAAAAACACTAATTTGAAAAGACACATGCACCCCTATGTTCACTGCAGCATTATTTACAATGGACAAGATGTGGTCCAGATCTCTGCTACTACCAAGTCTGGCATTTTCCAGCACCAGCGGCTCTCCGGGGGCATGCAGCCCTACAACCCAACTCGAGGAAAGGCTTCTGGGGCAGATGAGCTTCCTCCAAGCTGACTTTTGTGCCAGTCGCCGAGGAGAGGTCAGTTCCAGATGCCAACACGTGAGCCACCCTTTTCCAGCTTTTGTCAGAGGTAGGACATGGATACGTGTGTCAACCCTAGCCAGCAGAGCCTGAGAAAGTCTATGGAAAGAGGGCTCGAGAAGAGAATGAATTCCTTCCTTGTGGTCAGCAGGTAATAGCTCCTCAAAGCTGCTTGCATCCTAATAGCTGGAGCCAGTGACTGTTACATTACAGGGCAAAGAGCGCTTTGCAGGCACAATTAAGGTTTATGGCCTTGAGATGAGATTATCTTGGGGCCGATGTAATTGCAGTTGTCCTTGTTTAAGAAGCAGCAGGAGAGGGGCTTCCCTGGTGGTCTAGAGGTTAAGAATCTACCTGTCAATGCAGGGAACGCAGGTTTCATTCTTGGTTGGGGAGCCTCGGAGCAAAGAAGCCCACAAATCACAGCTTCTGAAGCCGCGTGCTCCTGTGCCTGCATGCCACAGTTGAGAATCTGTACGCTGCAGTGAAAGCTCCTGAATGATGGAAGGAAGATCCCACATGTGGCAACTAAGACCCAACGCAGCAAAACAAAAAAAGAAAGACCCCTCCAATTATCTTCAAAAGAAAGAAAGAAAAGAAGCAGGAGAATCAGAGTCAGTGGAGGCAATGTGATGATGAAGCCGAGGTCAGAGTCAGAGAGAGACTTGTAGATGCTACACCACTGGCAGGAAGTCTCTAGAAGCTGTAAAAGGCGAAGAAGCTGGTTCTCCCCTAGAGACTGGAAAGAAGGCAGAACTGCCAACATGTTTATTTTGCCCGGAAAGATATATTTTCCCTTCTGATCTTCACAGCTGTGGGATGATACATTTTTGCTGTTTCAAGCCACAAAATTTGTGGCAATTTGTTACAGTGTCAAAGGAAACAAACACTCCCTGGTGCCAATATCTTCAGCCAAATGTTGTATGGCTTCAAGTGATGCATGAAACAACCACCTTGAGACCATGAGGACAGGAACCTGGGGAAAAAACCAAGACTGAGGAGCAATGAGCAGATGAAGAGTGCCTGCAACCACCCCGGAAGCTCTCACCTCTGGGCTGCATGCGATATAAGATAATGTATGCTGGCAGATTCTGTGACTTGTGGCCAAAAAAAAAAAAAAAAAAAAACCCATCTTGCACAATAACCGTTTCTTGTTCCCAGCAAACTTCTGCTCTCCAATCTCATTTAGTCATGCAGAACCAATTTAGGGAGCCCTGCTGCTGTGTTCAGTCATGTCCAACCCATTGCAGCCCCATGGACTAGCCCACCAGGCTCATCTGTCCAGGGAATTTCCCAGGCAAGAATGAGTTGCCATTTCCTATGCCAGGGCATCTTCCCGACCCAGGGATCGAACCCGTATCTCTTACATCTCCTGCACTGGCAAGTGGATTCTCTGCCACTAGCGCCACCTGGGAAGCCCCATCGGGACTCCTAGAAGTCATCCCAGGTAATCAGGTTGTATAGGCTCAGGCTGACCCTTGCCTACCTGACTCAGAGTCCTTTCTCAGGAGCTGGACACACTACAAGGAGCAGACACTCACCGTGGTCAGCAAGATGGGCCAAGCTACCTCAGCTGTGGCCTCAGAGGCACTGCCAAAGGGCTACAGAGGACACAGATAGACGCTGCAGACTCCAGGGATACGACGTGATAATACACGGGACCAAGGGCATATGGTGGATTCGTCAAATTACACACGTAGTATCCCCCTGAGTCTTCATAGTGGGTTACAGGAGTCCTCTCTGGATGGAAAAAAAAAAAAGTGCTTGAAAAAAGCCACACACTTCAAGTAAAAAAAAAAAAAAAAAGTGCCAACTTGCTGAACAAGTTGAAACCCCTGCAGCCACCACCACACACAGGAGAAAAGTTATATGATTGTTACTGCATGCTGTTGATGGCTTTGAAGTCTAAATTTACAAGAAAGGAAAAGAATTTTTTGGCACTTGTACTTTCTGGGGGCATTTCTTAAAGAAAATGAGTCCAAGTAGTTTCCCAGTGAGGATGGTGGTGAGTTCCATCACATTTTCAAGAGGAAGCAAGCACAGAGCCAAGTCCAAGGGCCAGGCACCCAGAGAGCCCACTGTGGTCCTGTAATCCCACTTGCTCTTGTATTGAGCCCAGTGATGGTCTGCAATTTATAGTTGGCCTTCCCAACCTGGAGCATGATATTCGCCTTCCTTTATACAATTTTACTTGTAATTCTTTCCAGAAACATATCTTCCTGTAGATTCCTTGCATTTCCCAACAAATTAATCCCAGACATTTGTCTTTATGCTTCATCTGTGAATCTCCTTTTCAATATATTTGTTTGTAAAGATTTTGTATGTTACATGTGTGTTGATTCACATATCTTTCTTACTGCCTCACTTACTGCAATCTTGTTTTTTTTAATTTCCAACTGGATTTTGTACATACGATAATGTTGTGCTCAGATGCTCAGTTGTGTCCGACTCTTTGCAGCCCCTTGGACTGTAGCCTGCTGGGCTCCTCTTGGCCTGGAATTTGGCCATGAATACTGGAATTTTTGCCATTTCCTCCTCCAGGGGGATCTTCCTGACCCAGGGATCAAACCCAAGCCTTCTGCATCTCCTACACTGGCTGGCAGATTCTTTACCAGTGTTATGTGGGAAGCCCAAGTATTCTATTGTTACCTATTTGTAAAAGCATTTTTATATTTTCTTTTCCAGTAGTTACATCTCTTAGTTCTGTTTCCTATCTTACTTGTGGTAATAACAACACCCAGAAATCTTAAGGTGTCGTCTTCTATTTTGGATGTGTACATCAATCTATGGTTATTGAACAGAAGAGTGAACAGACAAGAGAATGAAGAAAGGTCAGTTTTCATTGGAGAGGAAAAGGTCGATTTCTTGAGGCAAAGAGAAACGTGGAAATGGGTGATATTCAGAACCATAAAGACTGAGTGCTGAAGAACTGACGATTTCAAACTGTGGTGCTGAAGAAGACTCTTGAAGAGTCCCTTGGACTGCAAGATCAAACCAGTCAATCTTGAAGGAAATCAACCCTGAATATTCATTGGCAGGACTGATGCTGAAGTTCCAATACTTTGGCCACCTAATTCGAAGAACTGATTCATCGGAAAAGACTCTGATGCTGGGAAAGATTGAAGGCAGGATGAAAAGGGGAAGACAGAGGATGAGATGGTGGATGGCATCACCGACTTGATGGACCTGAGTTTGAGCAAGCTCTGAGAGTTGGTGATGGACAGAGGAGCCTGGTGTGCTGCAGTCCATGGGGTTGCAAGAGTTGGACATGACTGAGGAACTGAATAACTAAAGGACTAGCGGTAAGCAGGTTGCTGGCTTATTCTCTGTCTACCCTCCAGTGGCCAGGAAGAAGGGTGACACACTGCTCCACTGATGAGAGCAACAGGGAAAGTAAAAGTCTGGTCCTGGGTGACACTGGCAGCTTAACCAGTCCCAGGACGTTCATTTTTGAGGAACCGGTGCTTATGATCGCTGAATTTTCAGTTATTTACAGCCAAACACACCCTATAGGATACAGGGTACAAAGCTATGAAAGGGATTCCAAACCTGACTTACTGGTTTGCCCAGTTTCTGTGGACTTCCCACACTCCTCTTTGAAACAGATCACTTCTGGAAGTTGCATGTGGTCTGTCTCTGCTCAGAGCTCTGATTCTTCACCTTTCCTCCATGTGCTACACCCAGTCTGGATTATCTTGATTTTGAACTCACTCTTTATCTTGGGGAGAACAGGCATAGAACAAATGTGTAGTAGTCACGACCCCAAAGCCTGTTTGGGGAACCAGTTATGATACTAATAATTTATAGTTAATGTGCTGATTGATTTATTCCTGCTTCTCCAAGCTGAAGTTCTCAAGCTCTGAGGAGCTCTGAGAAGTGTCCTAGAGGCTCATGTTTTAAAGACAAAACCGTACATCTTTCTTTTCTTTTTTTAAATGAGTTTTAAACACATGTTCCCCTTCACATGAAACACTCTGAGATGCTCTGTGTGATGAAATAAGACAATAATGATGAGTGGAGACCAAACCACAGGTCCGTTGTTGAGTGGACTGAATGCCACCAGCTGCTATAGTGATTTGGTCAATATATAGTTTTATATCTCTTATTCAGCCAATAGTGCACTGTTGATTTTAAAAGCATATGAAAGAATACTAATCTATTTCAACAATTCAGTATCTCAATAAACATGCTTATTAAACTATATAGAGTATACAAAGAGAAATGAAGTGCAAATTAAACACTGCAATTGAATGAAACTATTATTGCTAATCTAGGCATTTTCATAAATGAACCACAATGCTTTTTCTGCAATTTTAAAACCTTTTCTAATGAAGAAAGTTTCTTCCCCTATTATGCATCTGCAAAATTTAGCTGAAATAACAAGGCTGTGTAGGGCTTCCCAGGTGGCTCAGTGGGTAAAGAATCTGCCTGCAATGCAGGAGACACAGGTTTGATCCCTGGGTTGGGACGATCCCCTGGAGGAACCGGCAACTTCTCTCCAGTATTCTTGCATGGAGAACCCCATGGACAGAGGAGCCTGGTGGGTTACAGTCTATAGGGTTGCAAACAGTCAAACACAACTGAAGTGACTAAGCACAACACAGCTATTTACACACTGCTTTTTTCCAATTTAGCGTGATCCCTTATGTGTTTTGCTACGGATACACCGTATCCGTGTATTTTGCTACACCCAGATGCTGCCCCAGACCTGCTGGGGATGCCACATGTGGTGTGGTGTGTTTACCTTCCTATACTGCTGAAATCCAAATGCTTATGAATTCCAAAATACTTCTGGCCCTGAAGGTTTTGAACAAGGGATTAGGGCCCTGTATGCAAACAGGATGCATAAAATTTTTAAAAATTTTATTTAATTGGAGGCTAATTACTTTACAATATTGTGGTGGTTTTTGCCATACACTGACATGAATCAGCCATGTGTATACATATGTCCCCCATCCTGTACCCCCCTCCCACCTCCCTCCCCACCCCATCCCTCAGGGTCATCCCAGTGCACAGCCCTGAGCACCCCGTCTCATGCATCGAACCTGGATTGGCAATCTATTTCACATATGGTAATATACACGTTTCAATGCTATTCTCTCAAATCATTCCACCCTCGCCTTCTCCCACAGAGTCTGAAAGTTTGTTCTTTACATCTGTGTCTCTTTCACTGTCTCACATATAGGATCATCGTTATTATCTTTCTAAATTCCATATGTATGCATTAATATACTGTATTGGTGTTTTTCTTTCTGACTTACTTCACTCTGTATAACAGCCTCCGGTTTCATCCACCTCATTAGAACTGATTCAAATGCATTCTTTTTAATAGCTGAGTAATATTCGATTGCGTATATGTACCACAGCTTTCTTATCCATTCGTCTGCTAACGGACATCTAGGACATTTTTGACATTTTACGTACATAACAGTTAACATTCATCCAAAAATGTGTTTATTTACTTATTTATCTTTGGCTGCACTGGGTCTTTGCTGCTGTGCACAGGCTTTCTCCAGTTGCAATGAGTTGGCTTCTCATTGCAGTGTCTTCTGTTGTTGTGGAGCACAGGCACTAGGCAAGCAGGCTTCAGCAGTGTGGCGCGTGGGCTGTTTCCCCATGGCACTTGGGATCTTCCCGGACCAGGGATCAAACCTGTATCCCCTGCATTGGCAGGCAGATTCTTAACCACTGAATCACCAGGAAAACCCCCCAGAAATGTTTTTAACTTAATCAAGTTACAGCAAACTAAATAGCATTCTTAATTTGCTAAATGGGAAAAAGAACATGCAATTTATTATTAAAAGTTGTACTAAAGTGTTTCATGAATCAATCTTAAATAATATACTTAAGATCACCTTTTAACCTAAAGTCATGTTTTTACTCTATAGCATACAAACAGAAAGAACTGAAAGAACCTCCAAGAAGGCCTGTTTCCTTAAGATGTTAAAGCCTCTATCAGATTGACAGTAAACCACTATAAGGATCCCTAATCATAACCAGAAGAAAACAATATGGCTAATGAATTGCCTTGTCCCACTACCCATGGCTACAGAACACCATTTTTTTAAGTGAAAATATGAGAAAGAGGCTTGAATTATTAAATGAACGGGGAAGTTGTTTTAGCTATAACAGCCAAGAAAAATTCAAGGAAATGCATGGGTAGTGAGTCAATACTAATATGCCCAAGTCAACAGACCCACTGTCTCAACTGCAACAAATAAGATGAACAATGTGCAGCCCTCATGTGGATATTCCCATAGTGGCCACAGAAATGTACAACTGCTGGAACAAGCATAGCATGCAGTGGACAGGATGACTGAAAAAGTGGCATAAGGCTGCTGAAACCTGCTAGGAAGTGGAGAGAGAGTGCACTGGGCCCTGCGTCTCAGTAGGAGAGTCCCAAGCACCAAGGAGGAGAGAAGACATCAGAGTCTGGGCCCTGGAACCTCAGGAAGATGGAAGGACACCAGATACTGGACTTTGAGGAATACATCAGACTATTTTGTCCTAGACTCCAAAGAAAGATGAGAGTGGACTGGGCTCAAGGAAGAGGGGCACACACCAGGTCCTGGGCAGGGAAAGGCTTCTTCCATTTCCTAGACATGGGCACCTGGCTCACAGATGAGGACCCAGGACAGAGGATCCTTCCTGTTCAGCCCACACCACACCAACTCCCTGATTCTATGCTTAGCCAAACGTTAGCAAAGTTACTCTGAACCTTCTCCCCAGTAAGACTCATACGTGTACTGCCTCATAGAATCCCATTTGAGCAACAATCCTAAGTCAGTTTATGAAGACTCCCCTACTCTTGATATCTGATCAAATTCCTCACCCCTACTCCCTCTCCCAGGTGATACATCATCACCCTGGCCTGCCTTCCTTAAAAGTCTATTAGCTTTGTCCAGCTAGAATCCCCCAGATAGGATGTCTCCTCCTAATTTTCTATCCACTGGTACCTCTCCCCTTACTCCTAGGCCATAAATCTCCACTTACTCTATTGTATTCAGAACTGAGCTCTGTTCTACACTGGAGTCTCCATTCCCACGTTTCAACAGTTTATTGAACAAAATCTACTTTCACTGCTTCCGTCCAGCTCTGATTTACCCGTGGACAACCCTCCCTCCACTCCCCTGCCTCGGGTCCACTTGCCTGAGAGTGCACTAGCCCCTTTTCCTCACAACTTGGGTGGATAGTTAGTCCTGACCCCATTCCCCTCCCTGGGCCTGGAGGACATTTAGCCTCACGCTCTGCACATTTCCCTGGTGGCTCAAACCATAAAGAATCTACCCGGATTCCATCTCTGGGTCGGGATGATTCTCTGGAGAAGGGAATGGCAACCCACTTCGGTATTCTTCCCTGGGAAATCCCATGGACAGAGGAGCCTGGCGGGCTACTGTCCATGGGGTCGCAAAGAGCTGGACACGACCAGCGACTAACACTTTCAAACACGCACAGTTCACGGCAAGCCCTTACCTCTTTTCCTCCCAGGACCTCGGGAGGATTTCAGTCCCGCCTTCAGAACACGTCCAACCGTCCCAACCCCTTTTACCCCTCCCTTAGACGTGAATACACACTTAGTACCCTCTTCCCCGGAACTTGGCAGGACTTTGTGTTCAGCTGTATCGGAACCTTTGGCCTGAAGTCTATCAGACTCCTCTGTCCATGGAATTCTTCAGGCAAGAATACTGGAGTGAGCTGCCATTTCCCGCTCCAGGCGATTTTGCCGACCAGGGATCGAACCCGCATCTTCTGTGTCTTTTGCACTGCTGCCCAATTCTTGACTGCTGAGCCTAAAGGGACCAACTTTACCGCTGCCTCAAAGCACTTCCGGCCCGCCCCTCCTCTCTCTACGTTAGATGTGAGAAGCGCCCCGCCCCTCAGAACTTCTGGCCCTGCCCCTCCCACGCCTTCCCTTTCCCCATTTCCGATTCGTCCCACGCGTTGCAGCCCTCGAGGCTTGGCGAGGCTCCCTCTCAGCCTGCCTCGCCGCCCATGCAGGTGCTGGGACCCACCAGCGGCCCGACTTGCCCCTCGAAGGCCTCCTCCTGTCCAGCGGGATCGCCAAGGGCGCTCTTTCCGCGACCCGGGCTTCGCCTACCGCCCCGAGTTGGCCGCCAAGATGTCCGCCGCCCGCAACGTGGAGTGCGCCGCGCCGCGGGGATCTCTGGGAGTTGTAGTCCAAATGGACGCACTGACGCACTTCGCCGGGGGCTGACAGGCGCCATTGTGCGGCGCGCGCGCGCAGGGTGAGTGTGGCGCGAAACCTGCGCCCGTCGGAGGCTGTGTTCCAGGGCCGCTCCGCGGGAAGCGCCTACTTACGGCCGCTACCCCGCCAATCGCAGGAGCCCAGAGCCAGCCTTGTCTGCCGTCCGTCCGCCGTAGGGCCTTTAGGGCAGCGAGAGTCGCGGACTCTGGGCCCATAGGGGCGCGAGACGGGCCGACCCCATCCGGGCGCTTGCGGGCTGGATAGGGGGCCGACTCCGTCTGGGTGAGGAGGCTGGGAAATCGCCCCATTGGGTGTTCGAGAACAGGTGGAGACGACTTTTTAGAGCATTTTCCGAGGTTGGAGTTAGACCTGTCATTTCCTGTTGATTGGGTCGAGGGGGCGGGGGCCTTGGTCTAACCCTCACGCCCCTTCCACCTCCCAAATTCGACCTTCTTAGGACTCTGCCTACTCCCACGGGACTCGTTGAGGAAGAGGAAGTTATGGCCTCCGGGCTTCCGACGGATTGGTTCCGTGTGAGTAAAGGTTTCTTGATAAAGGTTCAGAGTCTACCGCTGGATTGGGGAGCGGGGGTGGAGGGGTGATGCAGGCACACGCGTTCCCTGAGATGCCCCCAGGCCCCCTAGCATCTAGGTAAGGGGAGGGGGACTGCAGGAGGAGGAGAGACCCTAGTGGACGGAGGGATAGCAAGTTGCTTAGCTTTTCAAGGGAACAAATAGAATAGAGGACAAATCGCGGGGGATTCTAACATCTTTTAAACGGAGCGGGGAAAGCCATTGGCAGGTGTAAGCAGGAATCAGGCTTCACTTAGGTTTCAGTAATACTTTGGAGTTAAAGCTTAGTCACTGGGTGAAGAAGAGATGGGGATGAATCCCTGATAGGTGAAGGAAGTAGTAGCAGAATAGCCAGTGGATGGAGGCTAAAGGCTGAAGTATGCTGGTTTAGCTCACGGAATTCGGTAGGAGAAAGGATACACCTGATACCACTGTTGGAATCCTCAGGTTAGTAAGAAATGGAAAGGTTTTCAGAGAATGAACAATGTTTTCTGACCACATGGGTTGTCCTACTTGCTGTGACCTGATAGGATCAAGCTTGGGTTTGCTGTTTCAGACAAATTCAGGAACTCGTGATGAGACATCTGGAATGCTCGCGTCACCTTGTTAATTATGCCTACGTGTGCTCAGTCACCCTCCTCCTGTCAGCATGGGTGACAACAGGCCCTGGCTGAACAGGCACCTGTGGGTTTTAGGAACCAGTGACCTTTGAAGATGTGGCCTTGGGTTTTACCCCAGATGAGTGGGGAAAGCTGGACCTCGAACAGAAGTCCCTGTACAGGGAGGTGATGCTGGAGAACTACAGGAACCTGGTCTCAGTGGGTAAGGATGGCCTCTGTGTCAATAAAGATTTGTGCTTTGCAGCCCCAATGTGGTGCCTTTGAAGTGTGTGTCTGCTTTGGCTCAGTCTGCAGGGATCCAAGTTCAAGGGTCAAGGCCCTGGAGCCTGAGGGAAAGGGCAACATTACATATAACTTTTGAAACTTTACCTAGTCCACCTCTTAGAGGTGTTCAATACCAGGGAGGTGGGCCTATCGGGGATGTTTCCAACTGCTGATGTATGCTTACTATTTTTGTAACAAGAATTCCAGAACGTGGTGTCAGTGTCACCAGCTCAGGTGTATCATCAAAGGCCTTGCTCCCTTCCATCTCTGCATGGTTAGTGTGAAGTTTTCATTCTTAGGTTAGCATGTGCCTGGCTGATGCCAAGCATTATGTCCATCCAAGTTTAAGGCAGAAAGGAATGCAGGGGCAGCCCTGACTAGTTCTTTCTATAGCTGTCACACTTGCCATAAGCCCCCAGCTGACAAACTTCCCTTAGTGTTTTACTGACCAAAACCAAGTCCCACTGCCTCTTTTACAGTCAAGAGAATCCAGAAAAGGAAGCAGCTGGCGAAGGGGATGGGTGGAGTTAGCAACACTGCCCTAGACCAGAAGCCGTCTCTACCGGGGAGAACACAGGGACAGAATTGCTACAGTAGGAAAGTACTTTCTCCGGAACACAGACCCGCCAAGCACTGTCTCTTTTCCCTTGGGCAGAACATCAGCTTTCCAAGCCAGATGTGGTATCTCAGTTAGAGGAAGAGGAAGAGCTCTGGTCGGTGGAGAGAGGAATTCCTCAAGACACCTTTTCAGGTGAGAACCAGGCACATGGGAGTCCTGGTGTGGGAGTCCTGGTTAGTCAGGAACTAGTGTCTTAGCAAAGGAGGTGGATGGGGAAACCCCTATGGGGTGTTGTGAGGAGTAGCTGTAAACATGCTGAATCAAGCTCTGCATTTTCCTTGGCTTCAGTCGGGGGCACTGCTTGGCTGAATGGGAACCTCTTGCCAGTGCCAGGTTGGCAGTAGGGGCGTCCTCACCCTGCTTCACTCATGGTCTACTGCCCTTCCCTTTTGCAATCTCTGGTAACTGGTGTGTGGCTCTGGCCAGATTTGTTTTAATGTTTATATTTATGTAAGTTTATGTTTTGGGGGGTATAACCATACTCAGTGGAGACAGGATTGCATCATTCATTTTCACAAATGCAGTGTAGACATTTGACTTTTTTCTCTTGATGGACATTCAAGTGGTTGCAGAACATCCTTGCATACAATTTTTTGCACAGTCAAGTTGGGTTTTTTGTGTAGATAGCATTTCTAGAAATAGAATGTAGAATCAACCAAGATATAAGTGAAAAAATTTGTTAGCAACAAGTTGCTGTCTTAAGTTCCTTTAAAATACATATAGCTGCTCAAAAACATGAGACTTCGTTTTCCTCTTTGTAAGATACTGGTGACTGATACTGGTCCTGTTTTTAAGGTTTACAGATCTGACAGGAAAAGATATATTCAGTTTGGTTTCTAAGTTTACAGATTATTTGTACTTTTGCTTTTGTGAGTTTTTCTTTTTTCCTTTTTTTCCTCTGTTGGTTTGTCTTTTGTGTGTGGTGGTGGGGAGGACTCTACTATATATTATAGATAGTAACACTGCAGATAACAGTCCAATATGTATCTCCTACCTTTATTTAGTCTCCATAAATTAGTTTTATGATTTCAGATTTTTTTTCTTTCAGATATGTCTTTATTCCTAATCTAGGTTTCATGCCATACATGGGCAGACTGTACAAATACTTTATTCCGGTATTTTTGGGTTTTGTTTAGCTGTTTCATGTACTAGGTTCCTTGTGTAATTGGTGTGGTGCACAAGTTTTTTCAATGCCATTTTCTGATTATTGGAACACCATCTTTATCATCTCTCTCATAGTCACTGTTTGTTGCATGCAGGCCTTCTTGGCCCCTTATGGTCCCTTGATCTCTGTCAGTATCTTAGTAAACACCATATTACTGTAGCTTTATAACAATCTTGGATAAATGGTAAGCCCTCATTTTTTTTTTTTTTTTAATTATAAAAACCTATTATCTGTTGTCAACCAGATGAATACCTACCATCAGCTTGTCAGGATTCATTGAGAACATGCTGTTAGAATGTATATTACATTTAACTGCATTCAGAAATTTGATCAGAACTGGTCTCAGTCGAGTTCTGGCATAGGCGTACAAGGAGGGATCCACTCCCCTCACCGCGCTGGTTAGGCTTTCCACGTGCAGTTGGGCATTCCCTCCAGTTGCTGTCTTATCTGCTCAGGTTACTCCTTCCTTACAGTCCTGCGTAGTTGCTGCAGGTGAACCTATCCTGCTGCTAAATTCTTAAGTTTTGTTAGGTTATCATTAATTTTCTCAGTACAGAGTCATATTACTGGCAAATATTATTTTACTTCTTTTGCATTCAAGGTACGCGAGGAGGTAATTACATTCCTCACAGCTACTGCTTCCAAAACACTGGGCTGAGAATGTGACGATTTTAAGTATCTGGTCTCTGACTTAAAAGGAGAAGTTTCTGGATTCTGCTTTGATTCATATCACTTTTTATCTGGATAAAGGAACAGTCATCTCACCCTTTCTAGTAAATGAAAATTAGTAATAGTCTCAATTTTCCCCCTCCCAAGCCCTCCAAAGGGATCATGATTTTCTCATTTGAAAAATTAACAGTGACATAATTATAGACGTGCCCCTGTTGTAATGTCCTGATGTTTATTAACTTTTTTAGGATTTCTGCATCAACGTTCATAAATTACATTGGGGAGGTGGGTGGTTTTCTGTGTTTGTTATTTTTGGACATTTCTCTATCAGAGTGTGTTGGCTTTGTAAGGAGAACTTCTTGTGTTCCCCTTTGTTCTCTGTGCTTTAATGCAAGTGGCTCCGGAACTACCTGGAACTTTCAGTGTCCAGCTGTGAAATCTGTACCTGGCCTGCATCTTTGGTGATGACCTTCCAGCCATGCATCTCTGGATGATCTAGCAGTTTCCTGAATCTAGCTGCCATGGGGGGGCGGGGGGCGGGGACAACATTGGGCACTTATGGTTCTGCACATGTCAGAAAAGCTGGCTTCCCAAGGGATGGGAGATTCAGGGGTGGTGTCCTAGAACAAGAAATCCTGTGTTACAAGCTAGGCCTGGGGTGATAGGTGCCTAACATGTTTATGCTGCGTCACAAAGAATCCTTTATGTGATGTTCTTCCTCCACTGTCTCCCCTTGACCTCAGAAATATTTGTGGAAGGCCCCTTGTGTCCTATGCAATATAAAAAAGAGAAAGTATGTACTTGGTAGTAGGCCAAAGACCTAATGTAATCCCTGTGATTGTAGACTCCTCCGTCTAACAGATGAACACCTTCTACCAACATGCTACACAGATGTAACCAAGTAAACACCAGTTAACTAGTGGTATGGACGAAGAAGAAAAAGAACATGGTGTAAAGCAGGGAGCAACAGGGAATTAGTCTAGAGGTGGGGTCAGGGGACACTGCAGGGCCAAGATTTTAAGCCAATGCCTGAAGAACAGAAAGTCAGCAGATGGGCAAGAATCGAGGCGAAGAGCTTAGTTTCCAGGTGCAGAAACGCTACTTGGGGTTACCCTGAGAATAGTGGAAAGTAACTTCTGGAAGGAAGTAACCGAGGTGTACTGATAGGCAAGTTAAGTTTGGGGCCTCCACTGTCAGGGGGGTTTGACCTTCCTTGAGTAGGTGTGTGCTTTGCTTTTTACAGCTCACTCTGAGGACAGAAGGACCCAGATGCGAGCAGGCAGGGGGCTGCAGTAGTAGCACATGGGGAAGAGGCAGTTAACATCTGCCCCAAGAGAGTAGCAGCAGGGCTGGGAGAAGGTGGCTCATCTCCATTCGAGGTGGATCCAATGGGGCCAGTTGAGTAACTGATCAGGAGGGCACAGGAAAGGAAGCTGCAAAGAACTGCTCACAGGTGAAGGCTTGAAGGGATTTCTTGTGACTCTTCTTTGTAATGTATGTATTTATATGCATTTTTCATACACACTTTTTAAATGTATCAGTATCTCATTTTTAAAATATAGTAACAGAGATGAGATGGTTGGATGGCATCACCGACTCAATGGACATGAGTTTGAGTGAGCTCCAGGAATTGGTGATGGACAGGGAAGTTTGGCGTGCTGCATTCCATGGGGTCGCAAAGAGTTGGACACAACTGAGTGACTGAACTGAAAACAGAGGTATTACTACTATGGGGTTTTTGGCATCGGTCAGTGACATGGAAGTCTGGTAAAGGCCAAGACTTCTGAAGGGTGGAAATAGGTTCTCTTTGACTTTTTTTTTTTTTGGCTTTTTTTATGTTGAAACAATTTTAAGCAGACGGATGAATCGTACAAAGAACTACCTAATAGCTTCCACCTAAATGCACCATGTTTTTGCAACTGTACCATGTCCTGACTGGTTCTATTAATGAAGTATGAATAGGAGGTGACTTACAAACACCCAAGTAAAGGTCTGTGAAGCCAGTGGCATGCCCCTGTCTGAGGTCCAGGCAGTACATAAAAACATGGGAGTCAGGTGTTTGGAATGGCCTGCTTACTGTTACGAGAACCATCTCCTTCAGTGGTCCCTTTCTCCCAGCACTACTGTAGCTGTGCCTCTCCTCAAGGCAGAGAACTGGAACTGAATGAAAGCTAGGTCTCACTAATGCAGCCCAGTTTGCAGGTGTCTTAGCTCTCCATGACAGCAAAAATGGCAGCACAGGCAGTGGCTGAAGTAGAAAGGAACCTGGGTAAATGCTTAAGACATGGAATTAATCTTCAAAAAGGCACTAATTTGAAAAGATGCTGTGAAGATAAGGAGTGTGGAGAAATATTTGATCGCACTCACATCTTAAGCCTTCTCACTCAATGTTCTTTCAAGAAAGTATTACCTACCATATGTGTGGCTTGGGTGGAATATCTTGAGACATAATCTATATAGATTCAAACATTAGGGACAATGCAATGGAATAAAGACACTATTTTGAAGGTCATGATTGTAGGAAAGCCTGCAGGACAGTTAAATTTTTTTTGATTTGTCAAGAATTTAAGCAGAAGAGCCCTGCAAATATGAATGTGGCAACTCAAATTAGTATAGACATTAGTAGGGAAAAAAGGCTAGTACAAGAAGATTGTATTGTTGGGAGGAATAGAAGGACATTCTTCTCAAGATTTTTTGTGTAGCCTGAGAGGACTCACATGGGCTATAAAACCAACATGTGGGGGATGTAGGAAGTCATTTGTTTTATACAAAGGATAATTCTTTCAGGAACAAGAGTAAATAAATACGTTTAGTGTGAGAAAGCCTGGTTTTAGCTCAGCTCACAGAGGAGACTCACATGGAAAAACCTCAAATGGAGGAAGTCCTTTTCATCATGTTTTTCAATATGAGAACTCAAACAGAAGAAATCCCAGGAAACATAGCAGGAAATGCTTATAGCCTGATTTGAGAGAATTCATACTGGACAAAAAATTCCAGTTGTATTCTGTTTGGAAAAGTTCTTACATCAAATCATTGTATCTGAGAACTCTGAAATCACGGGGAAATGGTTGCTGTGGAGAGGTTTCATAAACAGCTCTGTTTTCAATATTATAGAAGTAGATATTGGAGAGTGTCTGAGAATGTAATCAATGTAAGGCATGAGGAGTCACAGAACCCACTGACAAGAAGCCCTTCAGTAGGAGTCCTCATTGTGTTCAGCATCAGAGGACTCATATGAGAGCAGATTCTCAATGTAATCTGTGCAGGCAGATCATTCATCTTAGCTCTCCCCTTGTTTGACAGAACAACAGAAAAACAGACTGAAGAGACCCACACTGAATAATAGAAATGAAATGTCTCATTCTGTTTTTACACCAGATTGTCATAAGAAAGACTAAAACCTTGATCACATCAGGACAGCCATCTCTTGATATCCATGGGGGATTGTTTTAGGACCCTACAGATACCAAAATCTGTAGATGCTCAAGTCCCTTATATAAAATGGTGCAGTACAGTGCTTGCTTCGGCAGCATGCATACTAAAATTGGAACAGAGAGGATTAGCATGGCCCCTGTACAAGGATAACAGGCCACTCGTGAAGCACTTCATGTTACTTTAAAAAAATACAATGAAATTGTGAAGTACAGACAGATGTGAAGGGTCAACTGTATGAATATATAGTAAAACAGGTTCTGTTTCTCCAATTTGGGTTCTATTATCTATCTGAACATCTAGAACAAATGTTAAGTAGCATGAGTGAGCCAGGCATCCTTATTTCAGTTTCCTTTGCATGTCCCCAGTGGCTAGGAAATGACTGACGTTACAGCTTAGGAAACTGTTGAGTGAATAAACAGTTGGAAAAATTAAAGAGATGAGGAAAAATTAAAGAGATGAGGAAATCTTCAAAGAGGAGAGTCTGAAGACTAGGCCAGGCTCCCAGGGGAGCGTAGGTAAGGGATGATAAAAGAAATTTTAAAATAGTGCTACAAAGAACTTTGAAATGGTCACATTCCTGGGGATAAGGTCAAAAGTCTATAACCTTGAATGGCTATCAAACATGTTTTGGCAGGAATCCAGCCTATCAGGGTGTGGTCACATACTGTGCAGTCTTTATTCAAGAATACTTCATGTTCTCTGTTACCATCCATTTGCTCTCTAGGACCCATGTAACCTTAATCCTATTATCTGAGGACCACCTTCCCTAGCGTCCAGGTACAGTCTCTGGAGTAATTTCAAGACCTGAAGTGCTTTAACTATTAACTGAAAAAGAAGGAAAGTAAATGAACTAAGCATTGGACTCAAACTTTTTTTGAGGAGAAAAAAACTTCTAAGAGTTCTGAGGAAACATAAGATAAAAACAGTAGTAAGTCAGAAATGAAGAAGAAAAGAGCCCATTTTCTGGATAGATAAGAGTAAATAAATAGCAAGTTAAAAACCTATACAGAGAAAAGAAACTATGCAGATATTCAGCAACACATGTTCCCATTATAGTGTTTTAAACAACTGTCAAAAGAATAAGCCTGCTTGGGACTTCCCTGGTGGTCCAGTGGTTAAGACTCAGCTCTTCCACTGCAAGGGGTGTGGGTTCAGTCCCTGGTTGGGGAACTAAGATCCCCTTGCCATCTGGTATGGCCAAAAAATGAAGAATAAGCCAGCTTTATGTACTGATATGAAACAATCACCAAGAGATATTTGTGTTTCCTAAAAGCATATACCTTTTAACATAGATACCTTAACGTGAACATGTGAAGTGAAAGTGTTAGTCACTCAGTCCTGTCCGACTCTGCAACCCATGGACTATATATAGCCTGCCAGGCTCCTCTGTCCATGGAATTCTCCAGTCAAGAATACTGGAGTGGGTAGCCATTCCTTTCAACAGGGGATCTTGCCAACCCAGGGATCAAACCTGGGTCTCCTGCATTGCAGGCAGATTCACCATCTGAGCCACCAGGGGAAGCCCGCCTTAACGTATATAAAGATGTACAGACATACAGGATACCAATGTCTTTTTTTTCTCCATTAAAAATATACAGGCAAACATACACCAGGTATTAATATAGCAATTGTTACCACTGGGAGAATATAGAAACTATAGGATGTGATTGTCTCCAGAGAAGGAAATTGGGTGAGAGGGTGACCTTCCACTTTGAGAGGTCCTGCCAGTAACTATGCTCATAAAATGGAAGACTGTCACCTTCCTGCTGTGTCACCAGCTCCTGACATAGCATAGGGGCTCAGTAAGTATTTGTTAAGTACAGGAATGAACAAACAGTAAGATGGAAGGATTTCTGGAAAAGTATAAAGTTGGCCCAAGAGAAATGTTAAAACCAACTTTTCCTTAGAACAAAGTAGATAATTAGTTGCATCTCTGTATTAACCCAGGCAGTGAATATTGTCTAGCTTCCTATTAAAAGATAGGTTTCCATAGAACATGAGCTACTCAATGACAGAACACTAGGTGCTTTGTTAACAGGTTCTTTCTGCAACCTATACATAGCATTGTTCTCACTAAAGCACAAAATGAGAAAAATACTGAAAAGGAGAAAATATCTGTAGCTTGTAATAATGAGCACCTGTTTTTACCTATTTTTAGATAATGTGTTCAAAAAAAAAACAACTTATCCTCTAAAATAGTTATAAGAGTTGAGCAGCTACAACAGAGTATAAAATACAGAAACTTAATACCTGTGGCTTAAAGCAGGAATAACCACTTTAACATAGAGGAAAGATTTTGTTATTGATACTTTTTTGAAATGGAACCTAAGAATAAATTGGTAAGGAATGAGCAGGCTCTATTTGGAGAAGGTTATGTTAGAGGGCCATGTAAGACTTAAGTATGTAAAAACACTGACTTCTTTTGAGGGGTTAAAAGGCTAGAAGTGCATGAAGTCCCGTTCTTAAGTCCTGTAATTATTCCAGCCAGCAGCCCCAGAGAAACTCCACAGACCCATTCATGCTGGGGGAGCATGAACGCAAGTCCCTGACCTGGCTCATCTGGGAAGAAGCAGGTGGGGGTTTAAACCAAGGTCCTGTTACCCCATGACCTGCTTAGGCTCCCAAGTAAAAGATGGGAACTTTGCAGCAGCAGCTGTCTTCCCATAACTTACAGATGGGACGCAATTTCAGTGCCAATGAGATTTCCTGAAATTTGAAATATGGGCAAGCATAAGGCTGAAAGGCCCAAATGTCTTGGTGCACTGTTCACCAAAGCACTTAGAAGCTGTGATGTGTCAACAAATACTGCTTGATCACTTGCCAAAATGCAAAGTGCTGGTACAGGGAAGGGTCACCATGATAAACAGGGTGGAAAGGCCCCTGTCTCACTGGGCTTACACTCATTCCAGAGAAGCTACTAGCCTGTGTTGCTGAGTAAATGTAAACCTACTAAAACCTACTAAACCTACTAAAACCTACTAAAACAAACTTACCAGTTCAGTTCTTTAGTTGTGCTGGCCTTTCAAATGTTCACCGGTCACCTGCAGCTAACGACTACTATGTTGGACAGTGCAGATCTGGAATATTCCCTTCACCAAAGAACGTTCCCCTGAGCAGTGCTGTTCTAGAGAGGGTGGAGAGAGAAATTAATGAGCCAGATACTTAAAGGTGGTAATCAATGGTATGAAGAAAAATGAAACAATAGAGTGTATATATGGGGAAGATACAGGAGTAGGGAAGCACGGGTGGGCAATACTGGTTTAGAACTGGGTGGGAAGATAGCTCCGAGATGACATCTGACCTGAGAGCTGGATGGGCAAGGAGAAGCAGAGATTTTAGGAAAGACATCACCTTGGCAGGCAGGTAGCAAGTGCAGTGACTTCTGGATGAGACACTCTTGGGCACATTTGAGGAAAAGATTGTAGCTATGTGAAGCCCTCTTTGGTATAAAAGGCATAAAAGAACAGGGTTTGGTTCCCAGGTGCTCCCTTCTGCAGATTCTCAGCCTCTCCCAGCATGGATCTGTGTAAAAGTTGGTCACTTGCTTAATGGGGCTGTGGTGTTGTAAAAGCCCAGGCAGGTCCTTGGAGGGCTTCATGAAATGGTAGCTGCTGTTACTGATTTGAAAGCCAACTGTGTAAAGATCATCAACAGCTTTGGCACATCCTCCTCTGGGCTTGGCTTAGGAGTTTCCAATGCGTGAGACCCAGTTAGCAGCCTCAGCAGGCCAGTGAGGGTAGACATGTTTAGAAGGTGATGAAGCAAGATGTCCAGAGCTGAGAAGTAAGAAATGGAGAAAGGAGGAGACAGGGTGAGCTGAGGGCATCCTAAACAAAGGGAGGGTGCAACAGGGATGAGGGGAGCGGACCCTGAGCCCCGCAACAGGCTGGTAGAAGGACATTGTAATTAGTTACTATTATTTTTGTGGTCTGGTAGCAAAGCTTTCACTGGAAAACTGGGCACTGAGAGAGAGCTTACCTGAAGGTAGTGGAGAGAGCATGAGAGAAGAAAACAACAGCTTCCATCAGCCTTTACGACTCGCAGTACCTGCCTTAAGATCCCTAATCACTTAGGGTGGGGAAACTGAGGCCCAGAAGGATTAAGCCCCTTGCCCAAAGGCTCAGTGAATTTGTAAAATAGCCCCCTAGCTAGATAGGGAATTGCAGATGGGGGGACTAAATTCCCCCAATCCTACCCCCACCCCCTGGGGGTTTTTCAGCTGGTGGGTTGAAAGCCAGCACTTGGAATTTGTGGCTGAGGGATCATTTTATGCAGCTCCCAAGGCAAGTGGGTAGGTCAGTCAGCCCTGCTTGAGTGAGGTGTGGATCCAGGTTCAGTCTTGCTAGCTAGTACACAGAGCTTTCATTTTCTGTCAAGTGGGGCCGAAAGAGCATTGAGGGTTACCTTTAGAGGGACCGGGCAGTTGTTCCTGAGATGAGACAGAGGACTGAGGTGCCTGGAGTGACACTTACCTCGGCCATTTCAGGTACTGCACAGCATCCAGTAGGTGTTTATGGTAACTGCACAACCAGTGTCCCCCTGAAGGGCTGCTCCAGCAGGGAGAGGGCAGACACACTAAGTCAGCAACAAAGGAGGATAGCTGGTGCTCCCAGCGATGGGGAGGAAGTAAACATATGCTCCAGATTAAAGAAGGGGTGCAGTTAGAGCGAATGAAGTAGAATAGAAAGAACCCAACTTTTTTATAAGGGAGAAAGCACTAAATAAAAATTCCTCTGATTAACCAAGGAATAAAAAACGTAAACTTCATAAATTAAAAAGCTATTAAAAAAAAGCAAAAAAAAAAAGCTATTAAGCAATGTGGAGAATTAAGGTTTTTAAGTGTCATGCATGAGTATTACTCAAAATGGTGCTTGTGGCCCAGCACGGAGCCCCTAGGGAGCCCCACCTTGTTATCCTCAGAGAGAAATTCCAAGCCTTAAGAGCTGTAATTTAAAGAAAAAACTGTACTTTCAAGTCAAGAATGACTGGGCGGGGAGGTGGGAATCAGTTCAGTCGGGTCCGACTCTGCGACCCCATGGACTACAGCACGCCAGGCTTCCCTGTCCATCACCAACTCCCAGAGCTTACTTAAACTCATGTCCATCCAGGAGGGAATAAGCCTCCAGAAATCCTGAGGAAGGGAACTAAATAAATGCTCAAGATAACGCAGGTATGAACTGAGGCAGGCAAGCATCCACATGAAACTAATTCAAAGCCTTATTTGAGAGAAAGTTGGGGCAAGGGTTTGGAAATGGAAGGTCAAATGTCTGTCATGATTTTCATCAAGGAAAAAGTCACTTTAAAAAGTAGGAAAGGCGTGACCGGGCAGCGGCCGTTAAGTGACAGCGTGGCCCAGGAGCTGTTTTTCAATCCTGGAGCGCCCAAGGCCAGTCTGGATGGGCGGCCCCAGCTGGCACTGGGCGACTTCTGACCCCGAGCTGACTCACTCGTCGGATCACGCGCCAACAACGGGCAAAACCTGTGAGGTCCGTGGAGGCCGCTGCCGAGTCGAGGTGTGTAATCAGAAAATTCGGAGAAAGGAAGACAAAAAAAAGCCCTAAGGAGACAGGGAAAGAATGTGGGGGCGGGGGAGTAAAATAAGTCGGGAATCCAGGTGCTCGCTACTCTCGAGGCAAGTGGCCGCGCTCCCGACACCCAGCGTCGCCCAACAAGACAGACTTGCAGCTCGGGAAAGTGTGTATGGAGGCTCCGCCGCACTGACCCAGGAAGGCCGGGAGACGGAACGCGAGAGGAGGATGTGAGAAGCGAGTGCGCCGCAATCCTGCCAAAAGCCTCAGAGGAGCCCAAAGCCTCAATATGGCGGCGCCGGAAGTCCCACGACTTGGAGGCTCCTGGGAGTTGTAGTGCGGCGGGAGCAGACGTACTTCCGTCCAGGCCGGAAGTCGCGACCTTAAGCTCCTAGAACTTGGAGAGGAGGCGGGGCGGCTGTGAAGGGAGCGTAGGCGTCTAAACTCTTCACTGTTAGGAGGAGGGGCCGGGCGCGCTTAGTACACAGTCGTCTGGTGTGGCCATGGGCTCTGCCAAAACCAGCTCCGCAGCCGCCGCAGCTAAGTGCGCGGCGACACACGCGGCAGGTGCTGTGTGGCCACAGACGGCGAGGGAAAGCACGGAGACGGCGAACAAGCAGCCGCTACTCCTAGTCGCTTTCAGATTTTTTTTTTTTAAAGCAGTTGCAGTTACTCCACAGTAATGTAACTGACTTCGTGTGCGCTTGGCGTAGAAAGCCAAACTCCAACCGGGGGAGTTTGCAGCAAAGTAAAGGTTTATTACGTGGAGTGTTTTAAAGGGAAAGATTGGAGAGCCTGGGGTTAATCATCGTTTTTTTGACATTTCTTAATCCTGTTTTTTGGCAACCCACTCCAGTATTCTTGCCTGGAGAATCCGCATGGACAGAGGAGCCTCGTAGGCTCCATAGCGTCGTACAGTTGGAGATGACTTATCAAGACGTCTCTGGCCAGGTGATCCGTGGCTCCAGGATCTGTTAGCTCATCTTGCCCTGGACAGACAGCTTCAGTTTGTATTAAAGTACGATGCTATCCATCACAGCAGTTTTGGTCATCTGACACTGATTGATGTTCAGTTAGCGCGGAATTGAAGTCAGAGGGGACAAGAAAGGGGATACAGTTTTGGATAAGAGAGGTTAAGCGTAAACTCGGCGGGGAAGTTGTTTTGGGGGGGACTCGTTTTCAACAGTAATTTCCTATTCTGCTTTTTACAGGAATATGACAGGGAACATTCCAGTGTTGTCATAGTCCCCCTAAAATCAATGTACTAATTTTATAATGCTTACACGGGGATCTTTCACAACTTTCTTGACCTGTGTTTCAATACTACCTGTGTCTTCCAGTTTTACTCCATCATTTACCACATTGCTCAGGAAATGAGTGTCGTGGAAATAAAGCCCACTCAAAAGAGGACATGCAGAGGCTATTACTCAAGAGTCGAATCTAGCAGGGGAGGTCAACCACTGTCCTTTGTGTTTGAAGTGAAGAGAAGTGAAAGTCGATCAGTCATGTCTGACTCTTTGCGACCCCATGGACTACACAGTCCATGAAAATCTCAAGGCCAGAATACTGGAGTGGGTAGCCTATCCCTTGTCCAGGGGAATCTTCCCAACCCAGGGATCAAACCCAGGTCTCCTACATTGCAGGCGGATTCTTTACCAACTGAGCCACAAGGGAAGCCCAAGAATACTGGAGTGGGTAGCCTGTCCCTTCTTCAGGGGATATTCCTGACCCAGGAATTGAACCGGGGTCTCCTGCATTGCTGGCAGATTCTTTACTAACTGAGCTGAGAGTAAAGCAGATTGGGAGGGGGAGATCATGGTGAAAAAAAAAGAGAAGATTCTGTTTGGAGATTATTGGCTTGGGGGTCAGAAAGAAAAACTGGAAGTTATCAACCAAGTCCTGAGAGCTGGGCTTATTGCCACAGAAGTTGTAGTTCAGAGTTCTGTTCTCTTATACTGGCTTTCCTTTATCTGTATATTCATTCTCTGGGTATCACAGAAGTCATGTCTTCATCTCTGGCTGGCTCCCTGCTCATAAGTAGATTAGTATGGTAAAGTTCCTAGGCGTCCATGTGAACTCTTTGTGTACTCAGATCAGTTCCCTAGTGGGGATCTTGGGAACCCTGGGCCGTGCTGAGGTATAGCAAGTGGGATAGGCGCTGGTACAGCTGTTCTGAGGTGGATCAGAGGCTCAGCGTGGGCTCCATTCGGCCAGAATCTGTCTCCGGGCTGGAACAGGAGCCTCCCTGCTGGGGCCCCTCTGCCTACTGACTCAGCTGGGATGGCTGCGCTGTTGAGTCTGATTGAGATAAATGCTTTGTCCACCGGGCCCCTCAGCCAGCTTTTTTTTATATATATATACTTTTATTTTGCTGTTGCTGCGCTGGCCTTTCTCTAGGGGCGGAGAGTGGGGTCTACTCTCTGTTGCGGTGCTCGGGCTTCTCATTGCAGAGCTGGGGCTCTAGGACGTGGGCTCAGTAGTTGTGGTTCCTCGGCTCTAGAGCACAGGCTAATTATTTGTGATACAGAGGCTTAGTTGCTCCACAGCCTGTGGGATCTTCCCGGATCAGGGATGGAACCCATGCCTCCTGCATTGGCAGGTGGACTTGGACTCTTTACCACTGAGCCTGGTGGCTCTTGCCAGAGACCAAGTTTTGATTACTGGGCCTGGAAGATCCCCTGGAGAAGGAAATGACAACCCACTCCAGTATTCTTGCCTGGAAAATCTGTGGATTGAGGAGCCTGGCAGGCTACAGTCCATGGGGTCCCAAAGAGTCGGACACGACTGAGTGACTTCACTTTAACTTTCATTTTGGCTGGCCTTTGTCTGTGTGTTCATTCTCTGGGTATCACAGAAGTTATGTCTTCATCTCTGGATGGCTTCCTGATATAAGCAGATTAGTCGGGTAAAGTTCCTAGGCATCCATTGTTAGGTTTTGAGTTCATGCTATAAATTCCTCTCCAAGTAGAGCTGTGCTTAACCACTTATACTTACAATAGCAAGGATGAAAGTGCAGGTTTGCTCTTGATATCAGCCATGCCATTTCTGTCTTTATAAAACAAGTCTAATTGAAAGTAAATCATAATTTGTGTTATTTACCTTTTTAAATTTATTTTTTAAATCTTTAAGTCATTCAGAATTAGCATTTCTTCTTGGAGTTGTAGAGAACTTCCTTGTTTCCTGTTACTTTGTGCACGTTCCTTAGCATTTCAGGGCCATCCTGGAGTTCCATTTAGCAAATGCTCTCTGGACTCTATGCCAAGACCCAGCATCCCTGCCTTTCCCAGATATTTTCATTCTTGGCCCCCATGGAGGTGGGATCAGGTTCAAGTCACCTCATGGCTGCAGGCATATATAGCAACACGGTTCTTGTTGTCTCTTGGGGTTTTTTGTTGTTTTTGTTATTCTGTGTTGAGATATAATTTATATATCATAAAGTTCACCCTTTGAAAGTAACAGTTCAGTGGTTTTTATTATATTCACAAGGTTGTGCAACCATCAGTATGATCTCATTTCAAAACAGTTTCTATATCCTAAAGAAGTTGTCACCCCCCAACCCCCTCAACTCTCCCATCTCCTGGAAACCACTCATCTACTCTGTCTCTCTATATTTGTTAATTTTGGACATTTCATATAAATAGAACGATACATATGTGGCCTTTTGTGTCTGGTTTCTTTCACTTAGCATAAGGTTGTCAAGGTTCATTCATGCTGTGGTATGTATCAAAACTTCATTCCTTGTTATTACCAAAGACAAATGTATGGATAGATCTTATTTTGTTTATTCATTTATCATTTTACGGACATTTAAGTTGTTCTCCTTTTTTGGCAATTATGAATAATGCTGCTGTGAACATTCTTGTACAAGTTTTTGTGTTGACATGTGTTTTTAATTCTTTTGGATTGAAACCCATGTATCATTATATAAAGCTATGTGTAACTTGTTGAGAAGCTACCAGACTGTTTTGCTAAGTAGTGTAGCATTCTGTATTCCTACTACCAGTGGGCAAGAGTTCTAGGTTTTCCACAACCTCACCAACAGCTGTTACCACCCATCCTTGATAATAGCCATTCTAGAGACTGGGAAGTGGTATTTCACAGTGGTTTTTGATTTGTATTTTCCTGGTGGCTAACAACGTTGCAAAACTTTTCATGCGTTTTTTTGCCCATCTGTCTTGCTCTGTTTTCAACTTGCAGAGTATTCTGAGGCTCAGTTGGAACCTCAATTGGATCCTTTTCCTGCTGGGAATCACCTGATGAAGATCGAGGTGGTTGAAGTCCTCACCCTGAACCAGGAGATGGCTGTTCCCCGGAATGCCCAGATCCGGGCCCTGTATGCTGAAGATGAGGGCCTGAGCCCAGAGGTTCTCAGGGAGCCCCCTCAGCATCTGGATAAGGCTACGGCTGATCCTGAGACGGCTCGGCAGAGGTTCCGGGGGTTCCACTTTGAGGAGGTGGCTGGTCCCCGTGAGGCGCTGGCCCGGCTCCGGGAGCTCTGCCGCCAGTGGTTACTGCCCGAGGCGCACTCCAAGGAGCAGATGCTGGAGCTGCTGGTGCTGGAGCAGTTCCTGGGCGCGCTGCCCGAGAAGCTGCGGCTGTGGGTGGAGTCACAGCACCCAGTGGACTGCCGGCAGGCAGTGGCCCTGGTGGAGGACGTGACCTGGATTTCTGAGGAGGAAAGTGAGTTCCATGGAAGGGTGGGAAGATGGCTGCTCCTGGGAGGGTGTCTTGAGGGTGGGAGCAAAGGAACCCAGGCTTCCTGACGGGTGGCAGAAGGGTGGTGCCCACTCCATCTAGGCCAAGGGCATCTGCTTCCTCCTCTTCCCCAACCCCATTTGGGGAATCAGAGTTTTAGATCATCAGTCCCCAACCTTTTTGGCACCAAGGAATGTTGTAAAAGACAGTTTTTCCACAGACAGGCATGGACGGTGTAGTTTGGGCTATAATGGAAACCACGGGGATCAGACGATGGAGCTTTGCTCTCTTACCCACCACTCACCTCCTGCTGTGTGGCCTGGTTCCTAACAGGCCTTGGGCTAGTACCTGTGTGTGACCCAGGGATTGGGGACCCCTGCTTTAGATGTTTCCTTGCTGACATAGCTGTCACTACCACAAGGTCAAAGGACTTTGAGAACGGCCTCATCCCTGGACCTGTTTGTGGAAATGGAAGGTCTCAGGCCCCACCTCAAAGCTGCTGAAACTCTTGGGTGGTCCTGGCACTGTGTCCCTTTTTTTTTAATTGGAAGATAATTGTTTTACAGTGTTATGTTAGTTTCTGCTGTACAACAATGTAAATCAGCCATAAATATACATATGTCCCCTCCCTCTAGAACCTCCCTCCCACCCTGGCACTGTGTTCTTTAATGAGCCCTCCACACATTTCTGATGGAAGCCAGCAGATAATGTGCTTCATTTTTATCCTTCTGCGATCCCTGCTGCATCCATCTCAATCACAGAGGTGTATGTATATGTATTTCTGGCGTGGCTTCTAACATCACACACTCATTGGGGGCTGTGGATAAGATGATGACTGAGACAGACAGGACTCATGGACTCATGAGCTCAACAAGCCTCCAACCTAGCAAGAAAGATAGGAGTCAGACAAATGAACATGCGTCTGACAGCAATGGAGTAGAGTGGGTGACAGTAGTGGTGGGCCAGGGAGATGGTACATGTTTGGGATGTATTGGGGATCCAGCCTTGATGAGACTTGATCTTCATTAGGCTGACTTCTATGGAGCACAGGGACACCTGTTTGCTCACCTCCACTTTCTATGTCCATGATGGGTAGTCGAAAGATGCTTCTTGAGTGAATGAATGATTGACTGATTGACTTTGATGCTTGAGGAGGAGGGAGGGAATCTGAGCCTGGAGAGTGGCATCCAGAGAACAGAGCTTCCTGGAGAAGCAGATGTGGGCAGAGAGCGGGGCTGGCAGCCGCAGGAGTGGTCTCTTCATGTGCACCGAGTCTGGGGTGCTGTGATCAGCAGGCTGAGGGTCCCAAAGGTACCCACATTGGAACCCCTTGAACCTCACATGGCGAAAGGGACAAGGGACTTCACATGTGTGATAAAGTTAAGGATCTAGAGATGGACAGGTTAACCTGGATTATTTGGAAGGACCCAAGGTCATTGCAAGGATCCTTATGAAGACAGGCAGGAGGGTCACAGTCAGAGTAGGAGATGTGACTGCTGAAGCAGCGGTGCTATAAGGGAAGTGTCATGAGCAGCGAGCCTCCGGGAACTGGAAGGAGCAAGGAATACATTCTCCCTAAGCCTCCAGAAGGAATACAACCCTGGGAGCACTTTGATTTTAGCCCCTTGAGTTTGTGTCAAACTTCTGATCTCCATAGCTGTAACACAGCAAATTCGTGTTATTTTGAGCCACTGTCGTGGCAGCTTGTTACAGCAGGGAACTAATATAGGTGCCAGGAAGACGGTTGTCAAGCTCATGAGATGAAAGTCAGTGAGTCCATGTCACACCACGGGGGTTAACGAAACCAATTAGTATTACAGAAGATGATGGGATAGGCTTTCCAAGGAACCCTGTATTTTTGGTCAGCATATCTGTTGAACTTCTTGGCTGTGGCCGCTATGAACCCTTGCACAGAGTGGTCCAAGGGAGAAATACAATTTATTGAAAATGTCCAGAGTGATTCAGGTTCAGGCATGGCTAGACCCAGCGGTTCCAAATGTCTTCAGGGCTTGTCCTCTGCTATATCATACCTCTGGTAGCTTCACTCAAATGCACACTGTTTTCATGTAGGGGCTCCCAGCATGGGATTTCTCTTTCCTATATGTTCCAGCAATTGCCTCTTTGGCTCTCATCGGCTAGGTGGGGGGCCGGGGTTTGTCCCTGATCCAGTCATTTTGGCCAGGAGGAAGCGACAGTTTGGCGGGCCAGCCTGAGTCATATTGTGTGTCCCCTTGATAGTGGCGGGGGCAGTGGGGGGAGGGGAGGGCATCATCATTATAGAAGCCCAAGGACCGTGTGGGGACACATGGGGACAGTCACATCAAAGCATCACAAAGCTGGGCAGAGCTGTTTTCTAAGGTGGAAGAAACTTGGTAAAATTTGCATCAAGATGTGTTTGAGGGAATGAGTCTGGTCCTGGCAGCCAGAGGAAGTCCCACCCTCCATGGGGAGGGTGGAGGAAGGGAGAGAGAAAGGGAGGGAAAGAGGACTCGGAGGCCAGCAGTGGGTCTCTGTGTTTGAGGAGAAGTTGTGAAGCCAGCTGCTGAGGTGGTGTGGCGGTGACACGGCTGCCTCAGTGGAGGCCTGGCTCCAGAACAGTCCTTGGAGAGGCAGGGAGAGGGGCCAGCAGGAGGGACGCCGGTGCCCTGTGGTCACATACATGGGGTTCGGGCACAGGTCAGAGGGGGCACTGATGGGATGAGCTGTGGGTGTGTGCCGGCCCCAGGCATCCCAGAGCCAGAGGTGGGCTGCCCTTGCCCTGCTAATCCTGTGCTGACGTCTCTTCTCAGCGCTGCCCACCCAGGGCCCCCCCGGCACTCTCCCTCCCGTGGCTCAGCAGGAGAATGACACGGCCACCTGGCCCGCAAAGGCACTGCCTGAGGTGAGTGGGGAGTGTCGCACTTTGCTTCTCTAGTCCTGACTTCCCCAACAGGCCTGCCATCCAGTGTCCATAATTCATTGGAGACCATGATGGGGCACAGTGACCCGGAGTCAGAAAATCTGGACAGAAGAGGAAGAAGGGCCAAGTGAGAGGCAGGGAGCCTTGAGCCCTGGCATGCAGATGACAGCTGGATCTCAGTTAAAACAAAAGAGCCTTCATTTTCTAGAAACACAGACTTGGGTGTTTGTGACTAAAACAAAGCCTGGTATTTGCTTCAAAATAACCAGAGCCAGGGTGTAGACAAAACAGGACTGGTCCTGTCTTACTGACTGTTGAGACTCAGAAAGTGGCCAGTAATGGTGTGTGTATGGCCTTGGTCAGGGCTGACACCTGGCTTGAGCACAGAAGTGGTCTCGTGTAATGAGTGGTCTGAGGCAGGCTTCAGGCATGGCTGTATTCAGGTGCTCCAGCCTCTTGCTTCTCAAGCAGGTTCTGCCCCTTGTAGGCAGAGTGCTTCCCACACATAGGGCAATGGATGACCTCTTACTCCCAGAGTCCTGGTCAGCATCTTGTAAGGACTGACCATACTGCAGCTGGTCTGCCGCCCCAGCCCGAGGCAACCCGAGGGGTAGTTCCCTGTGGGAGGTCTTGGGGAAACAGAAGGCAGTTTGTGGCACTTGTATTCCTTGTGAAGGAACTCCAACCTGGGTCCCAGACTCTGGTTTCGTCACAACACACTCATTGGACCTCTTACGGGCCCCAGGCAGTGTTTCCCAGTAAACCTCCAAAGCTGGGGGACACCAGCACGGTGAGCTCTGTTGGAATGTCCCTCCCAGTCTCTCTTCTGTACCTACCAAGGACTCTGACCTTCCTGCTGGGACACATGTGTGACGTTGCAGGATCCGGTGACCTTCCTGGACGTGGCCGTGGACTTCAGCACGGAGGAGTGGGGGCTGCTGGACCCGATGCAGCGGACTGAGTACCACGACGTGATGCTGGAGACCTTTGGACACCTAGTGTCTGTGGGTAAGGCCCCGCCACCGTCCCGGGACTGGGATGTCCCAGAGGCTCTAATTCCAGGCTTATATCTCCTCTGGGCCCAGCGCAAGGCCTACATGTGCCCTCAAGAGTCCCTTGCAGCCTCCAGGCCTTTAGCTGACGCTGTAGACCTAGAGGGGCAGGCAAGGTGTGAACAGAGGCAGCTTCAGGTCCAGTGAAGGACTGATTTGCTGTCCAAACCCCAAGGGAATATGAGAACCCAGACGCTCAGGCTTCTGCCGAGCTCTGCTGCTTCAGTGCTTCGGTCTCCCTCCCCAGCCTGCGTGGCTGCACTTGGGGCGGGAGGGAGCTTCTGGATATCTGATTATGTCTTACTGTCAAACCGTTTCAGCATTTTCTCCCCACGCGGTCCACAAGTCTGGGTTTCTTTCAGGGTGGGAGACGACCCTGGACAGCAAGCAGTTAACACCACAGCCCGGCCCTCCTGAGGAGGGGCCCGCCTGCCCCCTAAAGGAGGAGGAGGGGTCCTCGGCGGATGACGCCCGGCCCTCCACCTCCGGAGAGGCTCTGCAGGCCGGGGCCCCCGGGGTCTGGGACGCAGCGCTGAAACCGGTGACACTCACTTCGGAAAAAACCCTACCCCCGCAGCCGTCCGGGGACAGCTCCCATCCCCAGGCAAACACAGGCCCCGACCGCGGCTGCGTTTCCCTTCAGAGGGCTGTTCCTAGAAAGCGCTTGCGCAAGCGCGACCCCCGGCTTAAAAAGGGGACACGCGGCGCATGCGTAAAGCTTCCTCCAAAGCGCGGCTGCGCGGGGAAGGCCGTGAAGAGCGGCGGCGACGCGGGCAGGAGGCCCTGTGCCCGGAACGCCCCGCAGATCACCTTCACGCGAATTCACAAAGGGAGCCAGGTGTGCCGGTGCAGCGAATGCGGGAAGACGTTCCGGAATCCCAGGTACTTCTCGGTGCACAAGAAGATCCATACGGGAGAGAAGCCTTATGTGTGTCGGGACTGCGGGAAGGCGTTCGTGCAGAGCTCCTCCCTCAGGCAGCACCAGAGGGTTCACACCGGGGAGAGACCCTTCGCGTGTCACGAGTGCGGGAGGACTTTCAACGACCGCTCGGCCATCTCCCAGCACCTGCGGACCCACACCGGGGCCAAGCCCTACCCGTGCCCGGACTGCGGCAAAGCCTTCCGCCAGAGCTCCCATCTCATCCGGCATCAGAGGACTCACACCGGCGAGCGCCCCTACACTTGTAGCAAGTGCGGAAAGGCCTTCACGCAGAGCTCGCACCTGATAGGGCATCAGAAAACTCACAGCAGGGTGAAATGCAAGAAGTAATAGCCTGCCTCCTAGCCCTCAAGCCATTTGAGGTGGCGTCACCTTTGCAGCAGTGTCACCTTAGGAAACCTGGTTGGGATTCGGATATGAATAAAAAGTCTCTGGTGATGAAATTCTCAAGACCAAATGACGACCAGGGACACCGCCCTGCACTTAAGAAAAGCAGTGGGGAGTTAATGCTAATAAATACATCACTCGCTCCTAGGTGTTTGCTCAGTTGATTTGCTGTTCTAATTTGTTTGTTCATTGGTTGTTAAAAGTGATACTCGTGAAACCTGAAAGTGCTTATAATGTAAGTTTAAAAAAAAAATACCAAGAAGTCTGCACTGATATTTGTGTAAAGTATTTATGCATATAGAGAAGGGTTGAAAGAGAACATAGATAAATAAACTTTATATTTCTGTAGTAGGGTCTCTGTGTTTTTTTCCACCTATTTAATTAACCATCTTTTCACTAATGACTTAGTTAAAAGAAGCAATGTTGAAACAAAAGGATGGGCCCTGGTGGACCCGGGAATTTGTCCCGGAGTGCATAAGGGGAGTGTGTGGGGAGGCAGGTGAAGGAAATGCTCTGGGAGCATGATCAGCAGGTAGGAGGGCGGGTGTTGCACTAACCTCCTTCAGATGAATGAACATCTGTCAGGGTTATATGAGCAGCCTGGATGGTGAACTAGAGGATGACCAACCAAGGGAATGGTGGATGATGCCACCAGGAGGGCCAGCAGTGCCCTAGTCTCATGGCAGGAGCCTCTGTACTCACCACTCTGTCACTAAAGGAAACATGGAAGTAATAAAGGTTCAGTTAGGAAAAATTTCAGGCTGTGGGTAACTTCATGTCATAAGTTGACTGCTTCAGAAGGCCAGAGACACCTCATCTCTGGTGTGAATGTAGTAAGAGTTCACACTTAACATAGGATAAAGTGATGCAGGATTTATTACATTGTGTCAGCTGAAGCCTGGAGAAAATGGAGAAGGGTCCCATTCACAAGCTAAGATCTGGCTTTCTTCTGCCTCATATCCACAGATCACAGAACGTAGAAACAATCACCATTACAGCTGTTCTTTTGGAACTGGAATTTAATGAATGCCAACCATCTGGACAACCAAGAGAGCTCCCATGTGGCTTCAGTATCTTCTTGGTGTGCACAATAATCTTCTAGGTTGGCAGTCTTCTTTCTATTTGTGGGGACAGAAACTGTTAGCAGCAGAGCCAAGAGATCTACATATATTTAGTTATTTGCTCAACAAGCAGGCCTTGAATGCCTACGGAAAAGAATTCAAAGGCCATGTGAGAATCATCTTCCAGCCCCTAGGGGCTTAGATTGTAATTGGAAAACTATGGCCAATGGAAAATAGGAAAAGGTAAAGCTGAAACATAAAGGATTAAAGCAATTTTTCAGGGCTCTAATAACAGTCAAATAAGGACTTTGGCGTATGAGAGTGGAGCTTTTTCAGAGTAGGGAATGAGCTAATGGATGACCAATTCCTCAGGATCTTCATCCACCAAATTATATGGTCTTCCTTCTTTTCCTAGCTCTTCATTCACAATTGCCACTTCCAGTATTGTTCATGATATTTGTGTATGTCAAGACCTACTGGAGGTTAGTGTCAAGTTTGAAACAATCCCTCAAGGGACACTTTAAAAATTGGAGGTTATGTGTTTATGTCTAGAATTAGAATGATAGGACTTAACTCATACTGGAGAGTATGACAATATTAGTGTGGTAAATCTATTAAGTGGAGTTCTCATCTGGTTGCATATTAAAGAACTCATACCTAAGAAAAACTGCATAATGTGATCAATGGTGGGAAGTCTTTCACCTGGTGCTCCCACCTGTTGACATTACATAATTTGTACTACAGAGAGGATCCATGAATGCCATGAATGTGGGAGGCTTTCTGCTGGAGTTCTAAACTAATTAGGCATCAGAAAACTCATACTGAAGAAAAACTGTTCTGTTGCAATCAATGTGGGAAGTCTTTCAGTCATTTCCTTTATTTCCTTTATTTTAATGTCTATCAAATAATGGAGAGAAGTCTTAATGAGTACAGTTAATATAAGACATCTTTCCTTCAGAGCTCTGATGTAATTTCACATCAAAGAACTCACACTGAAGAGAAAGAAGCCTTTCTCTTCAATGTGAAAGTGTAATCAGTTGGGAAATGCTTCAGTTGGAGTTCTCACTTTGTAATGTCACTTCAGAGAACTCACACTGGAGAAAAACTTCATAAATGTCATGGGAAAAGTATTCCCAATGGAACTCTCACCTTATTGGACATCAAAGAATCCATATTGGAGAGAATCTCTGTAAATGTAACCAATGTGGGAAATCTTTAGATGGAGATTTTTATCTTATTGTGAATCAGAAAATTCATATATAGGAGGAAAAACCACATGAATGTAATGTGAAAAAGCCTTCAGCAGACCATCTGACTTATGGAACACCAAAGAATTCATAGTGAAAAAAACTTTATGCATATAATCAGTGAAGAAATGCTTTCACGTGGTGCTCTTCCCTTGTTGCATATCAGAGAACTCATCCTTGAAGAAAACTAACAGTTTTTAGTATAATGACATATGGTCAATCTCTGCACCTCTGCTTTTGTAGGACTCCTTAAAAGACAATCCTACTAAAGGTGATCAACTAAACAGTGTTCTTAATAGCACTGAGGCCTAGATTTGAGAAGGAACAAGGACAATAAAATAGGCACTGATGTGGGGAAATGTTTCCTTAGATGATTAAAGATTCAGTTGATGGGGCCTGTTTCCGGGTGGCGCGTGGGGCTTGAGGCCGACAGCTTCCCCTGCCGCCGCCAACATGGAGTTTGTACCGAGTCCCGTTCTTAGTGCTCGAATGCCTGAACCTGAAGCTGAAGAAGCCGCCCTGGGTGCACATGCTGTTGGCCATGACGGTGTACGCTCTGGTGGTGGTGTCTTACTTCCTCATCACCGGAGGAATCATTTATGATGTTATTGTTGAGCCTCCAAGTGTCGGCTCCGTGACTGATGAACACGGCCATCAGAGACCAGTCGCTTTCTTAGCCTACAGAGTAAATGGACAGTATATTATGGAAGGACTTGCATCCAGCTTCCTGTTTACAATGGGAGGTTTAGGTTTTATAATCCTGGACCGATCCAATGCACCAAACATCCCCAAACTCAATAGGTTTCTTCTTCTATTCATTGGATTCGTGTGTGTCCTATTGAGTTTTTTCATGGCTAGAGTATTCATGAGAATGAAACTGCCGGGCTATCTGATGGGTTAGAGTGCCTTTTGAGAAGAAATCAGCAGGTACTGAATTTGCTTCTGTTAATGAAATTTTAAAGGCTGTACCAGTCCTCAGATACGAAATACAGAGAAGGATGAAAAGCAGCAGAAAAGAAACATCTACTGAAAACATAGGAAGCATATTAAAGCATGGACTAGAATACCTTCTTGGTGTCAGAGACAAGCTTATCAGTATTTTTTCCTGCTGGCCTTCACTGATGTACCAATGATGTTAAGTGACATTTTCGTTTTTGGGTTTTTTTTTTTTCATTTCTTAAAATGTACTTCATTTCTATAGCTATAATATTGAATAAAGTGATTATTTTTTACAAATCCCTTAACATTTTTTGGAGGTGACTTTTCTGACCTTCAGAAATTAATGTAAAATCAGGATGCGTGATCCCATAAGCTGAGAACTCTGGACAGCTGATCAGCTTTACCAATGGTGCTTTGCCTTTGAACAGAGTGTGTGACAGTACATCATTTCAGATATATATGGAAGACTTTCAGGAACAATAAGATGTATGAAAGGAGCAGAAATAAATAGTTTTTCTAATTAAAAAAAAAAGATTCAGTTGATGAAAATGTAGTATCAGTGTTTTTTACTTATAGTATCAATGTTCTTTTTTACTTAAATATTTTACCGTTTGGGGATATCTAATCTGTTTTATGTGGATTCTGTAGTTTCTAATGTTTATGCAGAGTCTGTAATTATATGAAGTGAAAAATACATTATGTACATGATCATGCTGTCATAATGTTTTTTTTTATAAAAGCTGAAAATTTTTTTTCTGTCATTTCACAAAACATCTTTTGTTGACATTCTACAAATTATGCCATCCAATAATGTTCCAATACTTTCTTCTTGTGAAGATAGTTTATATACCTTTTTGACTTCTGTAATATTTGTTATTTCGGGGAGATTTTTCAGAGGAAACTGATGACCTTCTACCTGAGATATTAGGTATTCTTGATTTGTTTTTTACCCTCTTCAATATAAGCAATCAAAACTGAAGTATCATTTGCTGAGATACCAAATTTTTTCAAGGCCTCTGAAATATTGTTATTTGGGGGAAGATTGAAAATAACTTCAGTAGATAGAGTTCTTGTCTTCACTTTCCCCAGTTTGTAGAGGTGAACTGCTTTGTTTGCGGCCACAATTATCTGAAATGGATCAACAATCACTATAGGGTTTATTAATGAGCCATCAATGGCACCTTCCATGGCCTTTTTTCTCAAGCCCGCAGCATTTTTTACATCTTTAAATAACAGAAGTGTCACCCTGTATTCAGGAAATAGGTCCAGCTGATGTGTTAACTGCATTTCATAGATAAGCAGGATGCTACATCGCGTCCCCGTCCGTCTTGTAAGATATCTGTCATAATGTTTAAAAAAAATGTTTGCACATGGACGAGAATAAAAGTGGAATGGGTAAATAGTTTGTTGGTCCCATTTAAAAATATTTAAATGCTCCTATGATACTTAACAAATTTTAAAAAACCAGAACAAAAATAGAATCGTGTGGACTATCTCCTTCTTTGTCTGAGGATATCAGGAAGAAGCAGGATAAAGAACTGAGAGGCTAAGTGTACCTGGCTTCTGGGAAGTAAAAAATGTGTGACAACCACACCTCCTATCATTCTTAGGTTCCAGGGATTTACCATTAAGAGTACCCAGTAGTTCCTCTGGAGGGGACTTGAAATCCATTGAAGAATCTCATCACAGAAGTGAAAGTTCCAGATAAGAGACCAGACAAGAAATTCAGGCAAGGCTTTATTGGGATTTGTGCTGCAGCTCAGGGGAGGGAAAACAAGTAACAGCTTCCTTTGCTGGCTTCCTGAGGAGGAGGAGACAGCTGTGGCGAGAGAGCAGGGGTGTATCCAGGAGTCGGGCTGGAGCGGTCACTTTGGTGGTCTGCCCACCCCCTGGGTGGCGCTCTGTACAGGGTGCCTGCCAGTACCCTGCTTCTGCTCAGTTTTTGGTCTTTCTGTATCTCATCACTGATAATGTGCCCCAACTGTGTATGCACACAGCTAGTTTTAGTCCCTTTTAGCTTCTTAGTTTTTTGTTGTTGGAGGAGACCACTTGTCCAGGTGCAGGCACTGCAGCAAAGGATCCCAGGGTTCAGGTCCCAGCCTGTCTCAGGAGGGAACAGCTTCAACCCTTTCCCATCTCCTGAGTGTATCTCACCTGAGTGTCTGACCTGAAACAAGCTTGGGATCCATTCCACGAGCTGGCTATGGTTTTCCTGGTGGTCAGTGTTTGCTGTTTTCACTTAATGAAAGAAAATCTGTATTTTAGGGAGGAACAAGAAAAAGTTAAACCAAAAATTGTTCGCACCTCCTCTCCCTCCCTAATGTGCAGTGTGCATCTATATTAGACATTAACCAGAGCTCTTCAGAGATGGGAGTGTTTGCTTGACCATCCTTCTGACACCAGCAATGTAACTTCTTAAAGAGAATGGCATTTGTCCCCACCTCTGTAGTGGGTCCAAAAGCTCCTTCCCTATTGGATCCAACTATTTGCTGAAATCAAACCCTCAGCAACAAGAAGCCCTCTGCCAGGTTCATTTGGCAATACTCCAAGGTGCATCTTAGGTGTTAAGTTGGCGTGAGGTGCCCACTTTCAAACTGTTTAAATAGGACACCTAGCAAAGAAGTTATTTCCAGGAGCGCAAGAGTAGAGGCTTTTTTCACTGCTGCTGTTTCCAGGAATACAGGGCTAGGTCTCAGCGTGGGCATTCTCACAGGCAGCCCTGTTGACATCTTAACATAAGTGTATCAACAGGGCCACACTGGTGATGAGACAGAATTAGAGATTGTACTTAGAGGTTAATTAACATTTACTCACACAGATGCAGCAACAGGTGGCTGACAAGTCTCCTTACCTCTGAGAGGTGATCCTCTGATAAAGCAGGTTATCAAGTGGCAGAGAATATCCCTGCTGCCTTTTCAGTGGGAACAGCCAAAGGCAGGAGTTCCTTTCATGACACCAAGAGAAAGAAAAGCTAAAAACTGACAAAATGGGAAAGAGATGAGAGCAGTGTTCTGCATGGGAGGGGCACCCCCTGGAGTTGCATGAGGCGCTGCCCAACAGAGCAATGATTGTTCCTGGAATTACGAGCACACCCAAGCCTGCAGGGTCCGGTTGGTAGGAGAGCTGTTCAGCAGTGTTCCATCTGTCCCTGGGTGGGGTGCTGGGTTTCTGCTTACAAGCTCCACTCATCCATGTGAGGCAGAGTGGTTCCTGCCAACACTCAGCTTTTACACCCCAACTTTGAGGGCTCCCCTGGCAACGAGAAAATTGATCTTCCAGAGGAGAGGAGACATGGCCAAGACCAAACCAGGAGTGGAGGGAATCTCGGGTTTCAAAGTCAGTCTGATCTAGAACTGGCATATATTTGGGGGTAGGGGGCGGGAAGCTCTGCAGCAAGATGACCTGGGTTCAAAATCTTGGGCTTTGCTTCTTACCAGCTCTGCCACTCAAGTTAATTACTTAACCTCTTTGTGCCTCGGTTTTCCTATCTGTTCCAAGTGGAAGTTAATATAGGGTTGCTAAGAGGAGTACTGAATCAATACACGTGTGTGCTTTACCAGGCTGGTAGTCGGCAAACTCTTAAGCTATTACTATTCTTACTACTATTATTACTAGCTCCTCTTTCAACACCTGTCAGTTTATAAGGGCTAAATAATAAACAAGAGAGAAAAGCCAGAAACACCCTGAAGATGAAAGGTAATGTGGGAGGGCCAACTCTACTAGCTAGTAAACCATATTATGAAGCATCTATAATTTTAAAGTTGTGGTACTGGCATGTGAGTAGACAGACCAATTCAACAGAAAAGAAAATTCAGAAATAGCTGCAGTGGCCCGGTCCCTGGTGGAATGCCTAAGTCAAAGGAACTTGTTTCTTCAAGCTCTTCTGGTAGCGATTCTGACAGTGAAGTTGACAAAAAGCTAAAAAGGAAAAAGCAAGTTGCTCCAGAAAAACCAGTAAAGAAGCAAAATACTGGTGAAACTTCCAGAGCACTGTCATCCTCCAAGCAGAGCAGCAGCAGCAGAGATGGTAACATGTTTCAGATTGGGAAAATGAGGTATGTTAGTGTTCGGGACTTTAAAGGGAAAGTCTTAATTGATATTAGAGAATATTGGATGGATCCAGAAGGTGAAATGAAACCAGGAAGAAAAGGTATATCTTTAAATCCTGAACAATGGAGCCAGCTGAAGGAACAGATTTCTGACATTGATGATGCAGTAAGAAAACTGTAAAATCAGAGACATATAAAACCTGTACTGTTCTAGTTGTTTTAATCTGTCTTTTTACATTGGCTTTTGTTTTCTAAACATTGTTTTCCAAGCTGTTGTATATTTGGATTGCAGAACAATTTGTAAGATGAATACTTTTTTTAAAATGTGCATTATTAAAAATGTCCTGAGTGAAGCTAATTGTCAGTTTTATTAAGGAGGATTGCTTTTGTGTCCACCACCTAGTGTAAAATAAAATCAAGTAATACAATCTTAAAAAAAAAAAAGAAAGAAAACTCAGAAATAGATTCAATTGCATGTGTTAAGTGATAAAAGGGGCACCTCAATGAGGAAAAAGTAGACTTTAGCTAAACTACTTAGTATACCATATACAGGTATACTTAGTATACCTGCAAAAGAGAAAATGAAATCCTCACACTTCATACTAGGATGAATTGAGTGGATTAAATATTTAAATGTAAAATATGACATACAAACACTAGGAGAAACATGGGTGAATTTCCCCAAAACTTGAGAATATTTACTACCCATGAATCAAAATCCAAAAGCAGTAAAGGAAAATACTGATAAATTTGATAGTGTAAAAATAAATGTTTCTATTTATTGGGGAAGAAAACCAATTGTTGTTGGGTAAGAAAAACCCCACAACACTGTTAACATGAACAGATTACAAACTGTCAAAAATTGCAATTTGCAAAGTTATTATTACCAGTAAGGAACTTTCAAAGCTAAAGTAAAAGATCAACAAGCCTACTGAAAATGGCTACAATATGAACAGTTCACAAAACAAAAAAATGCTTCTTAAATATATTAAAAATGCTCATAACTAGAGAAATTCTCATTTATTAGAGGAATGCAAGTTAGAACTATTTTGAAATAACACTTTTTACCTATCAGATTGGTAAAGATTAAAAACTATGATGCCAAAAAAAAAAAAAAAACAAACTATGATGCCATAACCAGCTGATGAAACTGTGAGGAACAGGCCCTACCAAACACTGTTCAGTTCAGTTCAGCTGCTCAGTTGTGTCCGACTCTGCGACCTCATGGACTGCAGTATGCCGGGCTTCCCTGTCCATCACCAACTCCCAGAGCTTACTCAAACTCCTGTCCACTGAGTCGGTGATGTCATCCAACCATCTCATCCTCTGTCGCCCCCTTCTCTTCCTGCTTTCAATCTTTCCTGGCATCAGGGTCTTTTCCAATGAGTCAGTTCTTTGAATCAGGTGGCCAAAGTATTGGAGTTTCAGCTTCAGCATCAGTCCTTCCAATGAATATCTGGACTGATTTCCTTTAGGATGGACTGGTTGGATCTCCTTATAGTCCAAGGGACTCTCAAGAGTCTTCTCCAACACCACAGTTCAAAAGCATCAATTCTTCTGCACTCAGCTTTCTTTATAGTCCAACTCTCACATCCGTGCATGACTACTGGAAAAACTAAAGCTTTGACTAGATGGACGTTTGTTGGCAAAGTAATGTCTCTGCTTTTTAATCTGCTGTCTAGGTTGGTCATAACTTTTCTCCCAAGGAGCAAGTGCCTTTTAATTTCACGGCTGCAGTCACCATCTGCAGTGATTTGGTGGGATGCAAACAAGTGTAACCCCAAAGGACAAGAATTTGGCAAAATTAAAAACACACTTAGCTTTGACCCAATATCCCACTTCTAGAGATCTATTCCAAATTTACACTGGCAAAAATGCAAAATGATGTGGGCACAGGAATATCCATTGCAGCACTCTGTGAAACACTCAGTACAGCTTCTATGTCATCAGTAGCAGGCTGGTGGAAGGCACTGCAGTCCTGACCCACAATGATGCTCTGGCAGTTGCCTGAGAACAATCTCCCACCAAACGGTTAGGTGGAAAACGATGAAGTGTGTCAGCACTGGGTATAGTAGTGAAGCTTGTACCCAAGGAAGAGTGTGGGATACACTTGCAGAATGTATTGCTTATACTTTTTAAACGGAAGGATAATCCAAAACTTATAATTACCAATGGGAGAGGACAGGGATATAGGGATGAGCAGCCAAAGAGCTTCTCTTAGGACACTTTTGTGTCTGTAGTTTTCATGTTGGAACCATGAAAGTACTTTGCATAATTATAAATTAGTTAAGTTTTAAGTGATGTCTAAATACTTAAAGTATTCAGTGAAGAGCTTATCACAGATAACCTCTTTCATTAAGAGCCAGAGTGGTTCCCGCCAGAAGGCCGGCCTAGGAAGGTTTTCTGTGGTCTCTCCCACCTTGAAGAGCCAGGGCAGGATAGCAAGTCAGTCCCACAAGGCAGTGAGGCTGAATATGCACACAATGGTCAGGCCACATAAACAAAACTCTCTGACCTACAATCTCTGTAGCAACAGGTCCAAAACAGTCAGGACTTGCTCACTAACTGCCAGCTTCCCTATTTTCTGGCCCTGTCCCACTCAGGACCAACTGGAGAAAGCCAAACAAGCTTCCCTAAGCAACCACACAGAATGACGCACTGCTAGTTAGCCGGCCTCCAACTTTCATACTCCACACTCAGAACACACCAGAGGCCCTACCCTCTCCTTGGCCGGCCTTTGAGCCTTCGCCAAACACCCGGTGTAGCAGACTCCTCTGCTCTAGCCAGCTCTGCGAAAACGTCTTCCGTGCTCCTCAGCAAGTGGTCTCCCTCGACTTCCAGGCCCAGACGCCAAAGGCCACAATGCTGCCGCCGCGAGGAATAACGTTTGCTGCCGCAACTGGAGAAACTGCCACCAGAGCGAGAAAAACAGCCACCGGCGCACGACTTTCTGGGACTTGTAGTTCCTCGCGCCGAGCGGGCGCACTTCCGCCACCTACCGGAAGTGCCGCCAATACTCGCGGGCGCAGGTGAACCTGGCCCGGGAACCCGCGCGGAGGCTCCCCTGTACCCCAGAGGCCTCTCGAGCCCAGTGCGTGGAGACAGTTCTTCCACTGGTACGTGGGTTTCGAACTCAGCTTGAAGAGAAAGTATATGTTGTCCTGGTGGACAGAGAATTACAGGCAGTCTTGGCAGAGAAAAAGGCACTGGCAAACTCCGGACCTGGGTGTTGGGGGCCCGTGTTGGTTGTGTTTGGTGATGCTGCCCCAGGTGGGAAGATCGGTGTGAGAAGGGGCTGGAGCGGTAAACATGACTGGAGGTGTGGAGAGCGGGCCACACCCGGAGAATTGCCGGGTGCGCGAGGGCTGGGGTTTGGGTTTCAGAGCCTCAGTAAATAGTAGCATCCGGCGGTGGATGGCTCAGTGGAGGGGCAGTGCCGAGGGAGTAGAAAGTGTGAGGAGGGCTCTTGAGTTTCCGGTTCTAGTGAGGAGCCAGGATGGAGGCCGCAGTGCAAAGGTTGAGGGAACCGGAACCCTGGACGCTATCAGCTGTTTTGAGTCTGTGGACGAAGAAATTAATCAGTAATTGCTCTAAGAAGGAAATGGGACATTTTATTCAAGCCTGAGGATTATAACTCAGGAAATAGCTTTTCAGAAAGCTCAGAGGATTTTTCCACCCTACAGGTCAAAGCACAGTTACATATTTTTTGAGACAAAGGGCCATGTGTCAGATGAGGAATTGACAGTTGATATAATCCAGCCCTGCAGTACAAAGCAAGTAGTGGGTCATTGTGACTCCTTAGAAAGAAGGAAGTTTGTCTGTCCCCTAAGCAGATAGGGTTGGTGCGGATGCCCCGTGCACACTAAATGGGAGGGAGGAGGCCCAAATGAGCAACGAAAAAGTTTATGTTTAACTTTTTTTGTCTTGTTTTTGTCTTGCCATGAAATACAATTTTTATTTCATCAAGTCTTTAGAGGCATAGCTGGATATGGAGGAGAGAATGGCAATGGGAGGGACCCTGGGAGGGAGGTCTGGGCTGGACATAGGGCCTGGAGCAATACTTGAAACCCCACCCCCTCACAGGCAGGGATAAAAGGAACTAGAAAGAGGAGAAAGGCCTCTAGAAAGAGGTCCAGCATGAGGGAAAGAAGTTTTATGTCCAGGTGTAACCAATAGAATTAAGTCTGCTGTGGCCCCTACTTTGTGTCAGCACAAGTTTTAAACTCTGTAAATGCAACTCTTGTAATCATCACAGCAGCACCACAAAGCAGGCCTGCTCTCCTCCCAGATTTCTGCAGATGAGGCCCCGAGAGACTGAGGAGGCCTGTTCAGGGTCCTCCAGAGGCAACTGGTGGAGGTATGACTTTGAAAGCAGGCAGTCTGGCCGTGGAGGGAAGGTGTTCCCAGCCGTCGCCCTGGGATGTCTCCAACAAGGAAGAAGAGGACCAGAGGGTGAAAATGAACACCCGTAGTAGGAGACTGCCCGTGGATGGACAGGAATGTCAGAACAAGATAGCTTCACATAGAGCCTTGAGCGGTCTTCTTAGGTGTGGTGTACGTGTGTGTGTTTGTGTGTGCACACCTGCAAGCGTGCAGCATGGTTGTGCTTTTGGTACAGAGTGAGAGAGAGTCAAACATGGGGGAGGGTTTGGGATAAGATCTGGAGGATTTCTGCCTGGCTGTCTCAGTGGGACTGTCACGTGACTACAGCCAGGACACTAGATGAGCAGAGTTTGGGAAGCAATGGCAGCATTAAGGGAAGCAGGGGATAATAGGTATGACTCTGGCTAGTTGGGCAGCATCCCAGCAGGTCCAGAAGTTGGGTACCCCCTCACAGAGTGCCCTTAGTTGTCCTCCTGGGGATTTTCATATGCTCCTTGTCCCGTTCCCCCACCTCCATTTTTAGAAACCGGCTGATGTTTCACTGAGATTTTTTTTTAAATTGTACAATCAATTGTTTTGACACTACCTCCATTTATCTCTATTTAGTATCTTGAGATGACAGGAAGAACTGGCTCCTCCTTTATTTGAGTGTTGAGGTACTGCTGTGTGTCTTTGGGTTCATGGTTCAGACACCCCAGCACATGCCTCAAGATATTTACCTTGAGCCTGTGACAGCCCAGGCCCAGAGCTAGGCAGACTGGCCCTCTTCAGTGAGAGAGCTCAGCCGCCTTGGCTGACCTCAGAGCCTTGAACAGGAAGACCACGTGGTCAGAGCCCTGCCTCCCTGCTCTTCGCTCCCCAGGAGATAGTCCTCCCTGGCACTGGTTGCTCTCGCCTTTGGGCATGGGGGTGGACGTGGGAGTGTGGAGGCACTGAGGTAGAGGCTAAATCCCTAATTGTTCCCCCAACCCCAGCGCTGCTTTCTGAGGACCTCTGCCTTCTTCACAACAGCATCTCCAGGTATGAGGAGGAAATGGAGGCATATTTTCAGCAGATCCCATCCTAGGTGAGTTGGAGACCTTTGCTCTCATTGCCTTAGTCTCCGTGGCTGTAGAATGCATCCAGGAATAACACCCACCTCCTCAGGTCAGCGCACATCAGAGTTCTTGTAATGCTGCCCTGTGCCTTGGGGTGAAGGGCATGGGCTCCCACATGAATGAGTCAGGCATCCCCCAAACCTGGGGCTCTGGGCCTGGTCTCTTCAGACTTCTTCTTCATGGTGTTTGCTCAGTGGACCCTTGAGGGCGAATAGAGCTGAGCCTCCAGAAACAGGCAGCCACTCTGACCCGTTGACCCTCACCGAGACCACTCAGGAGGGCAGCTGAGAGTGTGCCCGTAAAGCGCCAAAGTCACCCTTAGATGGCTCACATGTGGATTCACGAGGAAGCAATTGAGCTCATGGCATTAGCTTCCTAGAAGCACACCACAGCCCTGATTTGTGTCATCGCTGTGCTGACCCCTGATTTAGCGCATCCTCTTTGCCTGGTTTCCAATCTGATATTGTACAGAAGCTGGGGGTGAAGATCTCCAAGAGGGGTCCCCGTTGTTCCCAAAGCAGAAAATCAGGATCACCGATGCAACTAGCAGTAGATTAGATACCCAGAGAAAAATGAAAACACCTTGGACCTGGGCCCGAGTCTGATCTGAGCAAGGAGTTCTCCCTCCCCTGTGCTGTCCTATCCCCAACTTCCTCATCAAGAAAGCAGGGCTCCGTGGTAACACCAGTGATGTTTCAGCCAACTGTGAGCTTCAGGGACATGGCTGTGACCTTCACATGGGAGGAGTGGGGACATTTGGACCTGGCCCAGAGGATGGTGTACCGTGAGGTGGCTCTCGAGGCCTATAGTCACCTGGTCTCCCTGGTTAAGGTAGTCACTGCCCATCGCAGGACCCTGGGCGTGGCTCATTTCAGGCATGCCTAGACTGGCTCAGAAGGTGCTGGAAGTGGGTCCCTTTGAGATGCAGGTCTGGGTATTGCTGCTTATCCCTCCTCCAGGGCAAGTCTGTGGCTTGTGGTTCAGGGTGTGGGGAGTCTACTCGGGAGGATGGGGGCCCCTCCTAGTCCATCCACCTCTGACCCCAGAGGTGAGAGCTGGACCTATCTCCCAGCAGAAGACCAAGCCCTCTGTTTTCCCTCCACTGACCAGGACTTCTGCTCTTGAAACTAAATGTGATCTCCCAGCTGGAGCAAGGGGAGGACCATCGGAGAGTGGAGCAGGGACCTCCCCAAGGTGAGAACAAGCCAGTGGCTCAACAGTTAAAGTCCAAGGAGCAGAGAAGCCACTTGGAGGGAGTTTGCTCAGGTGTTCTCTGCTGCCACCTCATGTCCAACATGGTAGCCATGTTCTCATCCTTGTCAGACTGTCTCTGCCCAGCCCACCCACAGAGGATACTTGTTGCTGTTGTCAACATGTGTCTCACATGTGAGTTCACTTCTGTCCCCGTCTCCCTTTGGTCTTCACTCCTCTGCTACCGTGTCTCATTCCCAGATCCTCATGCCTCCTGTTTTTCTCCAACCCCTCATCATAACTTACATCCAGGGTGGCAGCTCCTCAGGCCTCCCCTTCCTGCTGGTCTTTGTTCTGCCATTTGGGTGCCCACCCGTGTTCCATGTTGGACTGTGTCCATGTTCCAATGTTGGACATTTTCATGACTTCGAAATGATCCAAAGGTGTGGTAAGAATCCATGCCTTTCAGAAGGATTCCTACTAAATCACCATTCCTGGACCTGCTTTCCCACCTCCCCTCATCCCATAGGCCCACCACCTACCCTGCTTGTCAGCCTAATTGGAATTTTTTTTTTCTCTTAGAGCTATATGAAAATATTAAAACAATTCTCATACCATACAGTTCATCTGTATAAAGCATGCAAAGTTTCTTAATATAGTTGCAGCTTGTGTATTTATCACCACAGTCTATTTTAGAACATGGTCATCTCCCTGACTAATTGGGCTGCTTCTGATTTTTTTTTAACTGATTTTGTTTTAACTGATAAACTTTATTTTTTAGAGCCAGTTTTATCCTTACAGAAAGTTCAGGGTTTCTTTATGCCAACCCTCCCCATGCAGTTTCCCCTATTATTAATATCTTGCATTCATTGGTACATTTGTTACAATTGATGAACTTACATCAATTAATTATTACCATCAGAGGTCAATAGTTTACATTAGGTTCACTCTGGTGTTGTACATTTTCTGGGTTTGGACAAATATGTGATGTTATATATCCACTGGTGTAGTGTACAGAGTAGTTCCACTGCCCTAAGGATCCTCTGTGCTCCACCTGTTCGTCCCTCCCTCCACCCTAACTCCTGGAAACCACTGATTAATTTACTGTCTCTATAAGTTTACTTTTCTAGAATGTCCTATGGTTGAAATCATGCAGTACATGGTCCTTTCTGAGAGGCTGCTTTCACTTAACAATAAGCAGCATGTATGTCCATCATACCACCTTCTGCCAGCCTAGAGGCATTTGATTTATCCCATGTGTTCCTGCTCCTTCTTACCCTGTAACTGTCATGTCTGCAGCCTTTCTTGTTTCTTACTTGGAAGTCTTACCTACTTTTACTTACCCTTGGCACTCAAATGACATCGTTCTGAATTCAGTTTACTAGCAGTATCTTTCTTCTCTTCTACCCTAGACATTACTTTCTGGCTGACCCACACAGTCTGTATTCCTTATTTCAAGATTCTGATGCAGATGCTGCTGTAGAATTTTAGCCTCCTTTGCCCATTTTTTCAACAGCTACGCATATCTTAGACATAGCTTAGCCATGCAAAGATTCCTTTCCTCCCCTTCATCCCCAGATACTCTTTCACTCCCCTTCATGAGGCTGTTGTTTCATTTGAAAACTTCTTCTCATCAGAGATGCCAAGGCAGCACCCTAAAGGAATACAGCAGGGTATTGAGAAGGAGGACAGTGTTGGTTGTGGGAGTGCTGGGCAGAGATTAGGGCTTTCCCCAAGAGGGAAAGAAGGTCTGTGTTTGGCACAAGGAAAACATCCTCCTGGAAGTCATACTTTGCCAGATGGAGGATGCTTGTCTCCTTGGCAGGCATGGGACAAAGGGATGGGAACCTGGACAGAGGCCTTAATATTATTGGATGTGGGTGGCTACCCACCTAAAGAGGGCAGTTGTGTGGGCAGAGTGATAAGTGAAGGGGGAATCTTGGAGGACTCATTTGAGTGTCCTGAGCTGGGAGCCCATCACACTCTTTGTTAGAGGCCTACTACCGATGGCTCAGCAGTAAAGAATCTTCCTGCAATGCAGGAAACTCGAATTTAATCCCTGGGTTGGGAAGATCCCCTGGAGGAGGATCCCCTTCAGTATTCTTGCCTAGAAAATACCATGGACAGAACAGCCTGACGGGCTGCAATCCATGGGGTCTCAAAGAGTCAGACCTGACTGAGCAACTGAGCACAGTATCTTCAACAGATGAAGGAATCCCTCTCATGACAGTAATAAGGGCGGTGACATCAGCAGAACCATGTATAGCATGGTCCCCTATGCACCAAACACCATGGGAGGCTCACAAACTGATTCATTTTGGCCTCAAAGTAACCCTTGTTAGCTAAGCATTCTTATTCCCGGCTTACCACCAAGAAAATGGAACCTCAGAAGTTGTCAGTTGGTGGAGTCCACTGGCCAAGCACACTGCTTCAAGGACCCCGGTAATTTTCTAGGGAGTCTGTGGCATTAATTCTGGCATGGTTAAAGAGACCCTTTTCTTCTCTCTCTGTGGGCAGCCTGAAGCAATGGTAGAAATGGTCCATTAAGAATATTAAATCATCGTTGGTATTTGGGGTCTCATTTTAAGATCCAGCACCAGGAAATAGACTGAGTGTGAGTCATAAGGTTGAGGCACATGTTAGGACCTTGTTTCCTGACTTCTCTAACAAATTACCAGCTGGATAACTTAAAACAACACAGATTGATCCTCCCACAGCTCTGGAGGCTAGAAGTCACAATCAGCATCATTGGGCTGAAATCAGTGCACACAGGCCATTCTCCCTCTGGAGGCTTCATTAGAAAAGCTGTTCCTTTTTTTCTTCCAGGTTCTAGTGGCTGGAGGGATTCCTTGGTCAGTGGCCACATCACTTCAGTCTTTCAGGCCAGCACCTTCAAGTCTCTGCTCTGTGTTCAGATTGTCTTCTTCGTATCAAGTCTCATTCTGCCTCCCTCTTATAAGGACAGTTGTGATAACATTTGGGGCCCACCCAGATAATCCCTGGGCATCCCTGGTGGCTCAGATTGTAAAGAATCTGCTTGCAGTGCAGGAGACCTGGGTTCAATCCCTGGGTTGAGAAGATCCCAGGGGGAAGGGAATGGCTACCCACTCCAGTATTCTTGTCTGGAGAATCCATAGACAGAGGAGCCTGGCGGGCCATAGTCCATGGGGTCGCAAAGAGTCAGACACGACTGAGGGACTCACACACACACTGATTTCCTGTTTGCTGAGCCATCCCTCCATTTCACATCTTGCATGAAATTACAGTTCATAGATTAGAAACAGACCCAGAGATATATCTCTCATACTTGGTGATCTGTTTTATCCCACGCTCCCCTTCTAATGCTTCTCCAGTAATTCAGGCCATTTGGATTTCTTTCAGACTGGAAGACTACACTTGAAAGAGTCAGCATCTGAAGAGGATATTGCTGTGGAAGGGCCATCTTATCACATGGAAATGAAACTTCATGTTCAGGAGGAGGGCCCCAGGTTGGTGTCGTTAGGAGAAACGCACCTCTGGCAGGACCAGCTGGGGAAGAACCAGTAGGACTCTGAATCAAACAGTACTCACCTCAGAGAGACGTTTTGCTCAAGGTGGGAGTTGTTAGCCTGAGCTTAGGAAAATTATCTGAGTTTAAGCCTTCTACCTCTGACATTACCTACAAGAACATATTTCCATAAGGTCAACTCACAGGGTAAAAAGTTGAAACAGAACTCAGTTTTCATTAATCATTAGAAAGACTGGGCTGATCTGAAGCCCTGTGAAGATCATCAAAGTGCTAGAGCCTTCTGGCAGATTATTTATTTGAATAAACTTGCAGATTTTGAAACAGGAAATAAAAAGCCTTATGATTATACTGTCAGTAGTGACTGTTTCAACTATGGTACCGCCTTTTGTTTTCTTAATAGAATTTTTTCAGCAGAGAACAGCAAAGATGGTAAGAACTATGGAAACATTAATCATAGCATGTCTCTTAATGAACACAGCCCATGCATTTGGAGAGTCAGTTCGAATGTGATGGATTCCTTGTACAGACTGAAATAAGTCATCCTGGAGAGGCACTCCTCAGATATGAGGAGGACTGTGATGCCTCCCACATGGCCTCATCTTTTACTTACTGTGACACCATTTAGACTGGAAAGAAGCCATATGAATGTAATCTGTGTGCAAGATCTTTCAGCTGTTGCTCTAAGCTTGTACACCAGAGAACACACTGGAGAAAAGCCCTATGAATGTGCTCGATGTGGAAGGTCTTTCAGCCAGAGCTATAACCTTGTTGTACACCAGAAAACTCACATGGGAGAAAAACCCAACGAATGTAATCAGTGTGGGAAATCCTTCACCCAGAGTTCCAAACTTGTTAGGCATCAGTGAACTCACACTGAAGAAAAACCATATAAATGTCATGTGGAAATGTGGAAAATCTTTCAGGTGGAACTCTAGCCTTATTGTATATCAAATAATTCACACTGCCTTAAAACTTCGGAGTACACTCATTGTGGAAAGTCCTCAGTCAGAGCTCTGACTTTGTCACATATAAAAGGATTCACAATGGAGAGAAATCCTATGAATATAACCCTATGAATATGAATATAGTGTGGTAAATCCTTCATTTGAAGCACTCAACTTATTAGGCATCTGTGAATTCACACTGGAGAGAAGCCATATAAATGCAATCAGTGTGATAAAGCCTACACTGGGATCTCTCACCTTATTGAACATCAGAGAACTCATACTGGAGAGAAACCATTTGAATATCATCCGTGTGGGAGAGGCTTCACTGGGAGCTCTCACTTTCTTTCACATTAGAGAGTTCATTCTGGAGAGAAACCGTATGAGTGTAACGACAGTGGGAAGGCTTTTCGGCAGCAAACTCAGCTTGTGCATCAACGAACACATGCTGGAGAGGAACCTTATGAATGCAGTCACTGTGGAAAAGTTCTCAGCCAAAGGGCTCCACTCTGTGCATCAGAGAATGCACATTGGAGAGAAGCCCTGTCAGTGTAACATGAGTGTTAAAACCTTTAGTCAGAGGTCACACCTTATTGAACATCAGAGAACACATACTGGAGAAAAGCCCTCTGAGTGCATTGACTGTGGGAAGACCTTCAATGATCGATCAACCCTTAACAAAACACGAGAGAACACACACTGGGGAAAAACCCTGTGAATGTAAACATTGTGAAAAGGCCTTTAGCCAGCAGTGTCAACTTACTAGGCATCAGAGAAACCATACTGGAGAGATCCTATGAGTGTAATGTGTGTGGGAAAGCTTTCAGTTATAATACATCCTTTATTCAACATGAGAAGACTCAGGGAAGAAACCCTATGAATAGTCAAGATGAAAACCCTCACTGCCAGACTTCCTTTACTAGACATCAGATGACCAAGATATGACTGTCACTGTAGTCTAATGACTGCAGGCATCAGAATTGTTTGGAGTGTATGTGTTGAAACTGCACATTACCAAGCTTACCCTCAGCTTACTAAATCAGAATCTCTAGCAGTAAAACTCAGGAGCCCACAGTTTTCAAAAGCAGCATGAAGGACTTGTTTGTACACTAAAATATATTTACTTCTGCAGTTAGGTGAGAAGCTATGAATATGACTACTGATAAAAAAACATTGTCAGAGCTCTCAGCAGGAATTGGAAAACACAGACTGGAGCTGTACCCACCAAATAATCTTTTAAAGTCCAAACAGCCACCCAATCTCAATCAGACATTGTCCCAGTAACACATTCCTGGAAATGATAGTGAACTGAAAAATATTCTTGACACAGAGCTCCAAACATTCCACCTAAGAAGAAACCATTACATGAGGAAGATGGTGTTAGAGATGAAATTTGGGGCCAGCCATGTTCAGTGTAAACCAGCAATAAAAAACACAAATTGAAGGAATACTAAGGATGGGAAGTTTTATAAAATGGTTTTTACTGGAGTTAAAAGTAGACTCAGTTTTTTGGGCACTCCGTTGTGCTCTAATTTTGTTGCTCAGTTAGGTTGACTAATCAGAAGTGAGTCCATAGCAATATGAAAAATGTCAAATGAAGTGAAAACAGGACCAAAAACAGTATGTATACAAAATGTTACAGCACATAAAAATTTGTATGCAGATGGTTGATTAAGGTCAGTTCAGCAGCACATTAAAAAAAAGTATGTGTGTGCTTAGTTGCGTCTGACTCTTTGCAACCCTGTGGATTGTAACCCACCAAACTCCTCTGTCCATGGGATTTTCCAGGCAAGACTACTGGAGTGAGTTGCCATTTGCTTCTGCAGGGGATCTTCCTGACCTAGGGATCAAACCCATGGCTGCTGCATTGGCAGGCAGATTTGTTTGTTTGTTTTTTATAACCACTGAGCCACCTGGGAAGCCCTCCATAAAAAAGGCTGAAATGTAAATCCACAATGGTGAAGCAAGTAGGAGAGGCTGTTAATTGCAGGTTTGAGTGAGGTGACAGTACCTGGAGGTGTGGAGTGGGAAAGGTTGAATTGGGAACTTGTAAAGAGGGGCTGCATCAGTAGAGGTCACAGCCGCCCCGGCAGAGTGTAGCAGGAAAGTAGGGTTCATTGAAGGACTGTCTGTGAAACTCCAGATTTTCTCCTCTTAAGTATCTGGCTGTGGGCCAGCAAAAAAAAAATATAGTAGGGAATGAGTTATGTTCTGACAAAGGGGAAAAAAATTCTGAGGGACTAGGGAATCTGCTCTATTGTGCTTCAGAACAAGGGCTTCCTTATTTTGCCATTCCAAGGACCTTCATCATCACTTAGTTCTTCCCTTTTCCATCCCAAAGCAAAGTGTGCTGTTAACCAGCCCCACCCATCTGGGGAGCTTTTCTTTGCCTTTTCTCGTTGTTGTTATTTAGTCGCTAAGTCATGTCCGACTCTTTGCAACCCCATGGACTGCAGCACCCCAGGCTCCTCTGTCCTGCCCCCCTGGGAACCACACAAGGATGCCTGTTGGGGGCGGGAAGGAATGGAAGGACAGCAGCTGCTGTGTACACATGAGTGCTTCCAGTCCTGTTCTGGGAAGGGTTTTACCCTTTCATAAGTCAAACCAGACACTCTTCAGGGCCAAAAAGCAGGCTCACGTGACATAGGAATCTGAGACCTGTCTTCTCAAATGGTTCTCATACCCAGAGGCCAGTGGTTCCAAATTGGAACATGCATAAGACACACATGAAAGGAAGTGTTAGAATTACAGCTTGCTGGGCCAGTCTTTTAAATTAACTAATTATTTGGCTGCACTATATTTTAGTTGCATTATGTGAGATATTTGGTATTCATTGTGACATATGGGGTCTTTATTTTTTCTAAGTTGTGGCATGCAGAATTTTAATTGCAGCATATGGGATATAGTTCCTCAACCTAGGCCTTTGCATTGGGAGCACTGGACCATCAGAGAGGTCCCTGGACTCAACATATTGTAAAGAATAATCTCACAATTGTATATCCATATATCTATTTTGTTTTCGTTGGTTTCACTTAGATTTGTGGCTTTTTAAAAATCCCCTAAATATAAGAGGAAATGGCAACCCACTCCGGTATTCTTGCCTAGGAAATCCCATGGACAGAGTCAGCCTGGTGGGCCTCAGTCCATGGGCTGCAAGGAGTCGGATGCGACTTAGTGACTGAGCACACAAACACAGGAGACCCAGGTTCAATCCCTTGGTTGGAGGATCCCCTCAAGAAGGGAATGGCAGTCCACTTCAATCTTCTTGCCTGGAGAGTTCCATGGACAGAGGAGCCTGGCAGACTACAGTCCATGGGGTCGCAAAGAGTCAGACACGACTGAGAAACTAACACAAACACAAAATGCCATACCTATGTTACATATGACCCAGGGGCTCCTAACAGAAGTCCATTCTTCCTGCTTTTAAACACAGATATCAAAATTTTGCTGAATATATTTTTAATAAAACCAGCAGTGGAACTGTTGTGGGTCCACAAGGCATTCCCACATCAGGAGATTTTCTTGAGGAATTCATGAGACTCAGCATATGCACTCATGGCTGAGATTTAGGGCAGTGGTGTTACAGGGATGCACACGAAGTTGGATCATAAGGGAAAAGGCAGGCGAAGTCTGGGTGAATCTGTGTGCAGCTCTCAACATTGTGCTTCCCTTGAGGGATCCTACAAAGCACAGCAGGCACCAGGCAAACAGACACCTGCCCAGCAGGTACCGTGATCCAGACCCCCAGGAGGCCAGCAGACGCTCAGTGTGAACGACATTGTCTCCACAGTCTAGGTGCAGTACAGACAACACTAAAGGCCAAGTTCCCGAGTGCCAGCCAGAGATCAAGCTTGCACAAGTGCTGCGTGTGTGCTGAGTCACTCAACCACATGCGACTTTGCGACCCCATGGACTGTGGCCCACCAGGCTCCTCTGTCCATGGGGTTCTCCAGGCAAGAACACTGGAGTGGGTTGCCATGCCCTCCTCCGAGGGATCTTCCCAACCCAGGGATTGAACCCACGTCTCTTACATCTCCTGCCTTGCCCGGCGGGTTCTTTATCACTGGCACTACCTGGGAAGTTCAGGCTTGCACACAGGCTTGCAGCCTCAGGCCTGCTGTGTCAATCCATTTTGCTTAAGCTTTCTTATCTAAACATGAATACAGTTAAGTGATATTTACAGTATCTATTCCATTAAACTGTTTAAACTGCAGCTCTGGGGGCTTGCCTGGTGGTCCAGCTAAGAATTCGCCTTGCAATGCAGGAGACACCTATTTAACCCCTGACCCAGGAGGATCCCACATGCTGTGGGGCAGCTAACTAAGCCCATGCACCCTAGAGCCATGCTCCTCAACAAAAGAAGCCACTGCAGTGAGAATTCCCTGGACCACAACTAGAGAGTATGCCCCACTTGCCTCAACTAGAGAAAAGCTTGCGAACAGCATTGAAGACCCAGTGCAACCAAAATAAATAAACTGCAGCTCTTGTCTACACACGTGGATGTCGCATGTGATTCATACAATTCCCGCTTGAGATTGGTTTCCAGAAACAGATCGGACCCCAGCCCTGACGTGCTTCAGCAGTGACTCCATCATGTAGACATAAATCCCATTTGTGCTGCTCCAAGCCTAGTTGCCAATGATGCTGCGTTTTTTCCTCCTTAGACACCCTGAATATAAAATGCAAATGTATGTGTTAATACTAAGCATTCTGAATGCTGTCCAGGTCGAGTTATCAGCAGAACTCATGCTGCATCGTATTTCCCCTTCATCTCTAGAGGAGAAACGAAGCTTCTCTCATATCACCGGGCCATGCCTCGCTCTTCTCAGACATGAGATACGCGGGCAGGAAAAGCCCTCTAGCTGGAGGTGGGGGAGATGTAGATAACTCAAGGGTGGTTACTGTGTCTCCTGCACACGTGGAAATCCTCCGCATAATGCTGGGCTCAGAGTCAGCGAGGAGGGACCACCTTGTGCTCACCACACACTGAGGCCCCCATCCAGCCATTCCCATTGGAAAATGGCCTCTTCATCCATCCACACTGGAGGGTTCTCCGTCTGGCCACCTCTTGGCAGGAGCCTTTCCCTGGCAGCATGGGATCCCAGTCACCACCACAAATCACGTATTACACACATACATCTCACGTATCACACATATACCTCATAGCAGGAGTACTACATATCAACTGCTCTGTACCAGGAGAAAGTATATATCAAGCACTGACTTTGTGCTAGGCTTGTGGTAAGCACTTTGCATGTATCATTAACTTATTTAACCCTCATCACAATCCTCTGAGGTAGCTAACATTACAATTGAGGTATCTGAGGCTCAGAGAGGTGCAAAAACCTGCTCAAGATCACCCGGCTAGCAAGGTAGGAAACTGCTTTTTATTTTTGCAAATCTCTTTACTGTTTGGCCTGAGTGAAGGCATCTGAATTTCCATAACTACTTATGCCTTTGAGAATTGCAGAACTCTCAGCAAATAAGAACTCAGTCTAGGTAATTCCCTGGCAGTCCAGTGGTAGAACTGCATGCTCTCGCTGCCAAGGGCCCAGGTTTGATCTCTAATGGGGAACTAAAAGTCCCACAAGCCTCGCAGTGCCAAGAGGCGCTGGGAGAGAGAACTCAGTCCAAATGCTTGTATTAAGAGACAACCACAGTCTACCATGACTTCTAACAGCATAAGGCTATGTCACTAGGAAGATCCCAACCTCTCATTATAATGTCTTCTTGAGAAATTCTGCTAAAAGAATTTACAGTTTTTTTCCAGCCATTACCTGAGAATAGTCTCCTGACTTCCCTTTCTTAGCATGCCTGTGTGCTCAGTCGTGTCCGACTCTGCGACCCTTTGGACCATAGCCCACCGGTCTCCTCTGTCCATGGGATTTCCCAGGCAAGAATACTGGAGTGGTTTCCCATTTCCTATTCCAGGGCATCTTCCTGACCCAAGGGTCAAACCTGTGTCTCCTGCACTGGCAGGCAGATTCTTTACCACTGAGCCACCTTAGAACACTAATGAAAAAGGGCTTGCAGTTTTGAACCTTTCTCTGCCCCTTTGAGATGCATTTGTATCTCCTTTAACTCAGAAATGTCTTTCTCAATGACCTGAAGGTCACTCCTTAGAAATGCAACCAGCAGGAAGGATGGGGCCTGTCTCCAGTCTCCAAGAGGACGGAATCCTAACTTCAAGAATGTCCCTCAGCAGATGCAGCTGACCGAATCACATTTACACTGAACAACTCTTTGTAATTTTTCACGTGAGCCCCCACATTCCCCCTTTTGATTTCCTCATTCTCCCTTTTAATTGCCCAGTCTCAGGCTTTCCTGGTAGCTCAGTGGTAAAGAATCATCCTGCCAAAAAAAAAAAAAAAAGAATCGTCCTGCCAAAGAAGGAAACACGTGTTCAGTCCCTAGCCCGGGAAGATCCTCTATGCTATGGAGTAACTAAGCCCCCATCACAACTACTGAACCTGCGGTCTAGAGCCCAGAAGCCGCAACTACTGAAGCCCTCATGCCTGTAGCCTGTGCTCTGGAAGAAGAGAAGCTATGGCAATGAGGACCTTGCTCACCCAACGAAGAGCAGCCACTGCCCACCGCAACTGGAGAAAAGCCCTCACAGCAAGGAAGACTCAGCACAGCCATAAACAAATAAATAAATTAAATTTCTTTTAAAAAAGCCCAATCATGTCTGTACATATTCAAATGGAGCTCAGTTACTGCCTCTTGTCAGCAGTTACTGAATAAAATCTGTTTTCACCAAGTTAACCAATATCCAGCTTTGTTTGACATCTTCAATCAGTCCCAATATTGCTCATTCAGAAGCTTAAAAAAAAACCTCCATACATTTGTGAGAAATGGGAATGGGGGAAGTATTATTATGAACTTAGTTTGGAACTCATTGACTCATAGAAAGGATCTCAGGAATCTCCCAGGTTGTCTCTAGTCCACACTTTGAGAACTACTTCAATAGACAAAACCCTATGTTATAATCAGGGCTTCCCTAGTGGCTCAGATGGTAAAGAATCTGCCTGTAATGCAGGAGGCCTGGGTTTGATCCCTGGGTCAGGAAGATCCCCTGGAAATGAATGGCTACTCACTCCAGTATCCTTGTCTGGAGAATTCCATGGACAGAGGAGCCTGGCAGGCTACCGTCTATGGGGCAAAGAGTTGGACACGACTGAGAGACTAACACTTATAATCAAGGAGAAAACAAAACTACAAGTCATAGAAAAGAAACAGTTAAAGTAATAGGAAAACATCATGCATCCAAGATTCAACAGGACCAGGAGAAAAGTCAGTGACTATTCAGTCACCCAGTCATGCTCTGCGACCCCATAGATTGCAGCACGCCAGTCTCCTCCATTCTCCACTATCTCCTAGTGTTTGTTCAAATTCATGTCCTTTGAGTCAGTGATGCTATCTAACCATCTCATCAGTTCTTGACTGTAGAGAAAGGGATACTGCCGGGAAATTTTGCTGGGTTCCCGATGGAGGCCAGATTTGGTCTCTTTGGAGGCTGCTTGATTTGTCGTTTCCACAGCCACCTGCTGTGGTGAATGAAGATGCTTGACCACGTGTCCCTCCTGGTACCACAGACCTTGAGGGGTTGGGCCCCAGATGGGGTTGCAGGGGGGATGCCTAACGTAGAGCAGAGGGGTCACTGGACGAGTGGAGATTCAAGGGCAGAAAAGAGAGGAGCCGGAGAGAGTGCAGAAACCTCAGGCCTCTTGGAGGCCGGCTGCCCCATCCCCGCAGTGACCGTGGCTGTTCACCCTTTTGTCATGTTTGTGCTTTCTTGTCTGTCTCTCCCCACTACACCAGCACCCCTGTGAGGGCAGGCAAGTACCTCTGTTCTCTGCTTGCTATGCGTGGTTCCTAGCATACAGTAAATGGTCAAGTAAATATTCTTATTTTAATTGCATCCCAGTGAACATCTGCTTTTTCCTTCTTTTCTAGTAACAGACTCTAACAAACTCACGGATATGACCCATGGCAAGGGAAACACCCCCAATCGAGAAACAGAACAAGATCAGCTTTCAGATCTCCAGCGGTGCCCGCTCTGGGCAACGGCTCCCAAAACGTTTCCACTAACAAACGTTTAAACGTTCGTGTTATTCTGAAGCATAGAAATATTTTGAGCACAACGATAGTATACAATCCAGAAAGAAACTAGGAAAGCCCCGGGCCTCCTCCTCTGTGTTTGCAGCTAGGACGAGCAGACCCCGGATTTCAAGGGCTGTGGCAATCCAGGTTGCCGACTGGCATTTGGAAGAGGGGCCGCGGGGCACAGACTGGCATTTGGAAGGGGGGCCGCGGGGCGCAGACTGCATTTGGAGGAGGGGACCCGGGGCGCAGACTGGCATTTGGAGGCAGGGCTGCGAGGGCGAAGGCTGCGTAACGGCTGGACTGGGAGAAGGACGTCCCCACGACGAGGACCCGCAGCACAGCAGAGACAGGCAGAGGAATCCCGCCCGCTCAGGCCCGCGGCTCTGCGCGGTGAGCGCCTGCAGTGCCTGGAGGCCGGAGGAAGGAGGCTCCTATTGGCCGCAGGGCAAGAGAGGAGGAAGCGCCCGTGGGCCCGAAACCAGCGGGCTCCCATTGGCTGAAGGCTCGACGAACGAAAACTTTAATTGGCAGGGGCTGCGGCGTGCCGCACGGCCTTCTGGGAGCTGTAGTTGCGGCTTCCCCTGCGCGGCCGCCATTGTCCAGCGGGCGGTGAGTCTTGCGGTTCTTGTGGCGGGGACTTCTGTCGTGTTCAGGGTCGCCTCGGGCACCAGTCCTCTACCTGTCAGCCTAGGATGGACCCCGAGGAGGAAGCGGCGGCACTGGCAATGGCTACGGGGCCGGCGGCAGAACGGCTCCAGGTACGGCGGAACAATAATAGTAACAATAACAACGATGGCAGCGGGCCTCGGCCCGGCTACTGCCCCTTTAGCCCTCATAGCGCACGGTGGGCAGGGTCGAGCCTTATCCCCTGGACAGACGGGGAGACTGAAGACCAGGTTGGGGTGTGCTGACATGCCCAGCTGGTGAGGGGTGGCGTCTGGATTCGAACCCGGGCTTTCCCGTCCCTGAGTGCGTGTGCTCCTCGAGTCCTCCGGCCTTTGCGTTCAGGGAGAGGACTTGGGTTAGTTCCCGAGCACTCAGGCTGGCCCCCCACCGATACCCTGCTCTCCGCCCCGAAGGCCGTCCACCATGAGGATGGGTCTTAGAAGCTGGAATAGAGATGCTTCAACGTGCGGAGTCAACCGACACCCACCCATAGTTCCGCTCCCCGAAACCCCTGGCACCTCCTCCTGGGTGAGGACACACCGCGTTACTGGGGCGGGAGCGACTATCAGGGTCTGACTTCTGCCGGGCTGGCGGGGACTCAGTTCAGAGCAGTCTCCAAGGGCATCTGGGAAGGCGCCTGTTTGAAAGCTCCGGCCCTTCTAGACAAAGTGGCTGCTGCCCGTGTTCTCCATACAGTGCTGACTCCACGTGGCAGGAACCAAAAGAAATGTATAATTCCTTAAGTTCCAGACTTTGTTTCCTTCTGTCCTTGCCTATCGGCTTTTGCATTTATTTCAGATTTGGTGTGCAAAGTGAGACTCTTGATGATCCTACGTGTGCACATGTTCAGAGACTGTTGTAAATGTGTGAGAGATGCAACCACGTTTTTGTTTGCTTTTGCTGTGGATCCCGGAAAAGGGGCAGGGAGTGAGCAGTGTCAAAGAGTATCAGAGCTGGGCCGTAGTTAAAGCAGTAAAAACAGGTTTTCTTTGGGGACAGTTGCAATAGGGGAAAAGAGACTTCAGTATAGAACTGGGCTCAACTGTGAATACAAGCAAACGTGGGTATTTGTATAGTGGGGGCAGAGGTAATTTTTGGTTGTTGTCTTGACTGTTTGCAACCCTATGGACTGCAGCACACCAGGCTTCCCTGTCCTTCACTATCTCCCAGAGTTTGCTCAAACTCATGTCCATTGAGTTGGTGATGCCATCCAACCATCTCATCCTCTGTCATCCCCTTCTCCTCTTGCCTTCAATCCTTCCCAGCATCAGGGTCTTTTCCAATGAGTTGGCTCTTTGCATCAGGTGGCCAAAGTATTGGGAGCTTCAGTATCAGTTCTTCCAATGACTATTCAGGGTTGGTTTCCTTTAGGATTGACTGGTTTGGTCTCCTTGCAGTCCATGGGACTCTGAAGAGTCTTCTCCAGCACCACAATTCAAAAGCATCAATTCTTTGGCACTCAGCCTTCTTTATGGTCCAACTGTTCATCCATACATGACTACTGGTAAAGAGTCTATTCACAATGCAGGAGATCCAGGTTCCATCCCCAAGTGGGGAAGATCCCCTGGAGAAGGAAATGGCAACCCACTCCAGTATTCTTGCCTGGAGAATTCTTGAGAGAATTCAAGAGAATTCCGGACAGAGGAGCCTGGTGGGCTACAGTCCATGGGGTCACAAAGAATCAGACATGGCTGACTGACTAATACTTTCACTTGACTATATGGACCTTTGTTGGCAAAGTGATGTCTCTGCTTTTTAATATGCTGTCTAGGTTTGTCATAGCTTTCCTTTGAGGGAGCAAGCGTCTTTTAAAAATTTCAAGGTTGCAGTCACCCTCTGCAGTGATTTTGGAGCCCAAGAAAATAAAGTCTGTCACCGTTTCCATTGTTTCCTCATCTATTTGCCATGAAGTGATGGGACCAGATGCCATGATCTTAGTTTTCTGAATGTTGAGTTTTAAGCCAGCTTTTTCACTCTCCTCTTTCACCCTCATGAAGAGACTCCTTAGTTCCTCTTTACTTTCTGTCATTAGAGTGGTGTCATCTGCATATCTTGCTAAACTGACCTAAAACAGGGTTCTTGCTGAAGCAGGCCAAATGATGGGATGTTACTTGGAGGACTGTGGGAGATGAGGACTTTGAAAAGATATCAAGAGTGATCAGATATGGAGGGTAGGATTCTTGGGACCAGTGGGACCCAAGAAACCGATGGGACCAGATTTTTGATAAAACTGAATGATGCAGAAATGGACAAAGAAGCCCAAAGGTCAAAGCTTATTTGAGAAGAGGGTTGTGAACCAGACTCAAGTTCAGTCAAGGAGAGAATCTGTCAGCAGTGAGAGGCTTAAGAGAGAGTGTGTTTATCTGTTGCTGTGTAACAAATAATGAAAAAACATAGTGGCCTAAAGCAACAATAAATATTACCTCAGTTTCTGGCGATAGGAATTCTGGAATGTCTTAGCTGGTGGTTCTGGCCTGGGTTCATGACAGTCAAGATGTCAACCTGGACTGCTGTCACCTGAGACTTGACTGGGGCTGGCGGATCACCTACAGGATGGCTCATTCATCACACTTGGCAGGAGGCCACTGTTCCTTCTGATGTGGGACTCTCTCTGGAGCTGTCTGGGCGTTCCCACAACATGACGCCTAGCTTCCCACAAAGGGAGTGATCCAAGAGAGGGCTCGGTGGAAGCCACAGTGTCTTGTGACCTGGGCTCAGAATTCACTCTCTGAATTATCGTATCAGTTACATAAGTCAGATCTGCTCAGTATAGGAGGAAGCTCCACAAGGGCTGGGGATCACTGGGGGCCATCTTGGAGGCCAGCCACCACAGGAGGCGAGGGCTGGAAGCAGAGGGCTTTGAGGTCCAGTGTGTTAACATCCTCTGGCTGCCATAAGAGATTATTACACATGTGATGGTTTGAAATATATATTAATATGTTGATTCTTAGGGTTCTGGAGGTCAGGAGTCTGAAATCACTTTCCCTGGACTGCGATCAGGCGTGGGCAGATGCACCTTTCCTGTCAGGGCTCTCTGCTGGTCTCGCGTTGCCTTTTTCAGCTATTAGAGCCATAGACCTTGCATTTCTTGGCTCATGGCCCTTTGTCCACCTTCATTTTGCTTTAGTGGTCACATTATCGTCTGCCTCCTATAGTTCAATATCCCAATACCTTCCCTTCAGAAGGACATCTGTGATTAAGTTTAAGGACCACCTGGATATTCCAGGATAATCTCTCTATTTTTAAAACCCTTAATCACATCCACAGAGTCCTTTTTGCCATTTATGATAATATTCACAGGTTCCAAGAACTAGGACCTGAATGGGGGCCATTTTTTAGCTACCCGTAGCCAGGCTAAAGGGGGTCATCCTTTATCTAAAGGAAGGAGCTATGTGAATGCTCTAAGCAGGAATGGCATGGGTTTGAAAAATACATTCAGGCATTGCCGGGTGGGAATAAGAGACACTGAGAGCTAGCTAACGCCCAGGGTGGGGTCCAGTGACTGGGTGCTGGCCGATGCCGGGGTGGCCTGCTTAGCTGGGGGAGGGTGTATGGAAGGAGCAGGTCTGACAGAGCCAATCCAGCCGGGCCCCGCAGTGCAGAGCAGGAGACCAGGAGGAGGGCTGCAGGGGTCTGCAGTGGAGCAGCGGGGAGGCTCAAAGACAGCGAGGAGTGGGCTTCTGCTGAGATTCCAGGAGGAGACACGTGGGACTCATGTGATGCCTCTGAGAGGTCTGTGGCCTAGACAGAGCAGACCGCAGCGGGCCCGGCAGTGTCACTGGCACTGTGTGCAGAGCAGGTAATGGAGGCTGGAGGCACAGGGAGCGTGTTTTCAGGGCTGGAGGACCGTCAGAGTGGGCAGTGAGGATGTGGGGACAGGAGCAGAGACCTTGGTCCCAACCAAAGGGTTCTGTAGATTTGCTGCATAATTTTTGTTCGAACCGCATGCCACCTGTACTATAATTTCTTAAATATTTAAAAATCTAAATGTGTTTTTCTTAAAGGAAATAGCACCTGAAAATTGAAGTCTTTTGTATGTGATTTTGACTTGCATTTCCCTGGTGGCGAATGACCTTCAGCATCTTTTCAGGTGCTTATTAGCTGTTTGTATATTTTCTTTTATATCTTCTTGAAGAAATACCTATTTAGAGTCTTTGCTCATTTGTTGGATTGTCTTCATTATTGAGTCTTACGAGTTCTCTATATCTTCGGGATACAGGTCACTTATGAGAGAGATGATCTGCAGTCATCACCTCCCATCATACAAGTGTCTTTTCACTTTCTTGTTAATGTCCCTTAGAAACAAAAAGGTTTTAATTTTGATGAAGTCCAGTTTACTTATTTTTTTTTTGCTTTATTGCTTGTTCTTTTGCTATTATATCTAAGAATCCTTTGTCAAATACAGTTATAAAAACTTAGCCATATGTTAAGAGGTTAATAGTTTTAATTCTTGTATTTATGCCTTTGATCCATTTGAGTTAAATTTTATATATAGCATGAGATAGGAGACTTAACTTTATTCTTTTACATGGGACTAAAAGTTTTCCCCTCAAAGTGTGGCCTAATTTTCAGTTTCTCACCAGAGACTGGGCATTCTGACCACGTGGGGCATGTATTTCGCCGCAGTAGATTGGTTCTGAGTCCAAGCTGCCCCTTCAGACAGGGCGCATGTTACCGTCACTTCCTGTGCCACCCCTCATAGGTTAAGTACCCTCACAGGCTCTTCCATGAACCCACTTCAGTCACTTGTGAGCCTGCCCAGTCCCTGAAGGCCAGTGAATTTCTGACTCCCAACTGCACACCCCTCTTTTCAGGGAGGAGGGTAAGCCTTGCTTTGACTTTGAGGTGTGTCAGTTAGCCGTTGCTGCATAACAGACTATCCCAAAATGTAGTGGCTTAGACTCAACAGTCACTTTCTTTAGCCCACAAATCTGCAAGTCACAGTTTAGACTGGTCTCTGTCAGCACCTGTACCTGTCCAGGGTTGTTTGTGGGCTGGTTGGCTTTGCTCTTGCCCGGATGCCTTTTCGCGTCCTGGCCGTACAGCTCACCCCAAGCGGGAGCCCAGCAGGGCCCAGGAGAGCTGACTCGCGTTGCTCGGGACACACTCCCTGGACACTGGCCTGCTTGCCTTGGCCTTCCCCACCCCTCCTCCTAATCCTGAGGACACTGATGGGGACAGTCTGGGTGACGGAGTGTGTCGCTGATGTTTCAGGAGCCGGTGACTTTCCGGGATGTGGCCGTGGACTTCACCCAGGAGGAGTGGGGGCAGCTGGGCCCAGCCCAGAGGACCCTGTACCGAGACGTGATGCTGGAGACCTTCGGGCACCTGCTCTCTGTGGGTGAGGTCACTTCCCCTGCTGCTGACCAGATTCCTGCGCTGACTTACTCTTCATGGGTTGTGGGTCACCGGGCCTCTTGTGTGACAACTTGACTTAGGGCTGGAGATCACAGAGCTTGAATTCTCACTCCTATGAGACACGTGGGTTGGAGACTCTGCCCTTGTGTGTCCTGATGCAGAACCTTATGAGATGCTTGGGCCCCTGATGGTCAGGAGTCTTGGTCTGGAGCCTGGACTGGTTCTCGTCTTCTCCAGAGCAGACCCATACACTGCCTTTGCCTTTCTCTGTTTCCAGGGCCTGAGCTTCCCAAACCAGACGTCATCTCGCAGCTGGAGCAAGGGGCTGAGCTGTGGGTGGCGGAGGGAGGACTCGCCCAGGGCTGCCGTCCAGGTGAGAGTCCGCCGAATGGGAGCCCTAATAGCAGCGGCTATGCCGCTTGGAAGGGGTGATGTGTCGGGGTCCCCAGAGGAAAGTCAGCAAAGGGAAGAGGCCAGTCAGGGGGGCCAGATCCCACCCTGGACCACCTCAGTCCCCCGGCAGTGCACTGTGACAGTTCGTGAGAGGCGTTGGCTAGTAGGCAGGCTTGCTGTAGGCTCTGTGCCAGGGGTTGATTGGGGGCTGGTCATGTGGGCATCCTCCACCTGGCACAGACCACGACCCAGGCTCCCGGGAGAAAGCAGGTGTTCGCCCTAAGCCACAGTGAGTGTCTCTTCCCAGTTTGGTTCGGGGCAGTGCCCCCAAATCCAAGTTCCCCGACCAAGCTAGAGGCTGGCCTTGAGAGCTGGTCCTCCTGGGACAGCTGCCTTGAGCTGCCCTGCAGCCCTTTCCCCACAGGGGCTTGGGCCCCTGTCCTTCGCCCCCCACCTGCAGTGCTCCGGGGTCCCCTCACCCGTGCCCCGCCTTCTCTGAGCTCAGAGACACGGGCTCTGCTCAAGCGGCCAGACTCCACCACTGCCTCCTTTCCCAGCAGCGTGCAGCGTGCCCTACCCACAGAATAATTTCTGAGTGTGAACCTGCCCTTCACCTTCTCTGTTTCATTCTTGCACGTCCACAGTCTGTGCATTTGTTCCCTACGTGCTTCTTCTGTTCTGGGAGCCGTGAATACCTGTCAGCTGGCCTAGAGCGTCAACACGGGAGCGCAGGCTTCTCACAGAGCAGAGCCGGTGAGACCATTGCTGGTGCTGGCTTGGCATTCCCGCACTGCGGGGGCTAGTGGTCCTGATTCTCCTGGCCCTTCCCCGGGCTGGGCACGGCTGCAGCAGCTTTGGACGCCATGTCCATGCTCCATGCGAGGGCTGAGGGAGCTGGGAAGAGTGGCGCCAGTCCCATTTGTCCGCCTTCTCCAGCTCCAAATGTTGTCATTGAGGAGGGGGACACCCCAGCTGCTCCACGGCTTGGGGTAGGGTTAAATTGTCATCAGTCCCTGGGCCGGTGTGCTGGTACCCTGACTACATTTTGAAGGAAGTGGGCTCTGGCCACGGGAAACATAAGCAGCCCTATCCGCAGTCCACTCCCCTTCTGAAAGCCTCTGACAGCATCTGCAGGGAGTCTGTGATCCCTCCATACACGGTGGGACCCCCCACCCGTGACGGGATTGCCACGTACGCTGTCTCCTCTGGGCGTGGACCCTGTCTGACATCTTCAGCCCCAGACAGTAGCCTTCCTTCCCCCAGGCTCTGAGGTAACTCGCATCCATCTGGCCAGCTCGCTTCTAGCTGCCTGGTCCCAAGCTTGCCATAAAATTGACCCACGTAAAATGCACAGTTCTCTGGTTTTGAGCATGTTCACAGATTGTACATCCATCACTACTGTCTGGTTCCAGAACATTGCAGCTCCCCAGAAATCATCCACTAGCGGTACTCTGGTTTGTTTCTACCCATAGAACACTCTTGATGCCAAATGTGTGGGTTTTTTCCATGTCAACAACCGATTCTCCACCTCTTCTGACACTAGATGGGTGTCCCAGCAATTCATTCCAATTCTGACCCGCCTTCCCTGGAGTTGGTGCAGATCCCACAGCTTAGGAACTCAGTCCTATAAGACTGGCTTCTCTTCAGATGTGGGTCACAAGTCGGCCTCCCATCCTTCGGACTGACTGGCTGTAAATCGGGTTCCCCCCGCTTAGGTTCAGTAGTGTGCTGTAACAGCTCACAGAACTCAGGAAGTCACTGCTTACATTTACTGTGTTTTATAAATGACAGTATAAAGGATATAAATGAACAGGCAGGTGTCAGGGGAGAGGGGCTGAAGCATCCCATCCTGAAGTTGTTGAGGGCCCGTCAAGAGTTGCCTCTCAGCATAAACTCACGGTTGAGGGGAATTTATTACAATTAACAAAAGACAGTCCTAACCCCCTCACTAAGGAAATTCCAAGGGTGTTAGGAGCTGTGTGCTGGGGCCCAGGGATGAAGACCACATACCTGTTTCTCATTAAATGACAGTAGTCGCTCATCACCTCATCCCACCCAGCCCCTGGCAGTCACTAACTAATCCACTTTCTGTCTGGGAATTTGCATATTCTGGATATTCCATTTAAGTGGAATCTTGTAACATGGCCTTTGGTGTCTAGCTTTTATTTTTTCTTGAAATGTAGTTGATGTACAACATCTTACATAAATACGGGTGTACAATATAGTGGTTCACAATTTTTAAAGGCTATACTCCTACAATTATAAAATATTGTGTAAATACCCTCTGTTGTACAAAACATCATCGTAACTTATTTTAGTACGTAACAGTTTGCGTGTGTCTAGCTTCCTTCAAGGAGCATCTGGTTTTCAAGGTTCAGTCATGCTGTACTTTGTCTCAGTACCGCATTCTTCTCCATCGCTGAATCACATTCCATCCTGTGGATGGACCACATTTGGTTGGTGGAGCACATTGGGTTGTTTCTACTTTTTGGTTCTATTGGATAGTGCTACTGTGAACGTTCCTGTACAAGCTTTTGTGAGGGCTGACTGGTGTTTTAGAAGACCCACTCTGGGTTCTGTGTGTGGAGCCCCGTCTGGGGTCTGGAGGTGAGGAGACGCGCCGGCTGCCTGGCCAGCCTGAGCCCCTCCAGCCCCTCTCCCCAGCCAGCGCTCCAGCACTGCCTCGCGTCTGAGGCAGGTTTGAGAACCTGCTCGCTGTCAGCTCTGAGAGCAGGCTGTGGACCTTCTGATGTGGTGAGGTGGGCCCTGAGTGCATGAACACAGAGTGTGCCGTGGCCAGAAATGCAGCAGGTCAGGAGGTTCGAGCTGGGGGTGGGCAGGCCCGCTGGCCCTGAAGATGTCCATGTCCTAATCCCAGAGCCTATCCATTGGATTGCTGGGCCAGTCTGTGACCTCACAGCGGCCCTCTTGTGAGGGGAGCAGGATGAGGACGGGAGATATCAGAGGGGGATTGTCCGACGCTCCGCTGCTGGCTCTGGAGGTGAGGGGAGGGGCTGAGGCCCTCTGGAGGCTGGAGCCACCAGGAAACCCACCCCTTGCAGCCTCCGGAAGCCGCCCTGCTTTCCCAGGAATAGGTGTGTGCGGGGGCTGAGCGTGAGGTCAGTGGGTAGAGTGGCACGTCACTGTGCCGGGAGGAGGGAGCGCCTTGCCTGCTTGAGGGGCGATTGGCCTCTGGAGGATCCAGGACCAGGCGCTGCTCCTCACAAGGGGTCCCACAGGTGAGCGGGCACCTCCACTTGGGATCTGACCTGTCACACCCGGGTTTGAAACAGCTCCTTGTCCCCCCGAGCCTGCTCCTTCTCTGCTTTGTTGTGTCTGCCTCCCCAGCAGCACGGCTTTCTGTCCTTCGGAGTCACTGTTTTATCCCCAGCACCTCAGGCTAGACAGTATTTTAGGCTTTGTGGACAATGTTCAGTCTCTCTATTTGTTTTCTGTCATCGCTGTGGCAAATTACCACAGACACAGAGGTTTAAGGCAACGTATTATCTCCCAGTTCTGTCAGACCCAACTGGTTTATTGCTGCAGCCCCCACAAGGCCAGAGGCAAGGTATCGCAGAGGCAAGGTATCGGTGGGCCGGGAGTGGAGGGGGCAGACTTACTGGGAGGCTCAGGAGGGCTGTGCCTCTGGATGCAGGCAGGTTGTTGGCAGAGTCCAGTTCCACGTGGTCATCGGACGCAAGTCCCTGTGTCCTTGCAGGCTGTCAGCTGACAGCTGGCTCAGCTTCCCTGGCTGAGGCCCCCTGCCCAGCCAGCCTCTCCCTTCTACCTCCTCCTCCTGTTTCTAAAGTTTGAGGGGATTGCTCCTGACCCACCCAGCTAACCCAGCATCATCTCCCTGTGCTGAGGTTTTTAAAGTCAGCTGACGAGAGGACTACGTGTCACCCGCAAAATTGCCTGCCAGCAGAACCTCCACGACTGACAGAGACACCTGACAGCTTCAGAGTCCCGCTCGTTAGCGTGGTTAGCTTGGGGGTTGTCTTTGGTCAGCTCCTGATATAGGCCAGCATCTGGCCCATGGCGGGTGATCGAAAAGTTTTTGTTGAAAGAATGAGTGAGGGAAGCTTTGTTTGCAGACAGAGCACTGGGGTCAACGTGAGCAGAACTGGGGGAGGCAGGGCACAGACCCAGGGTGTGACCATCGGCCCCTCATGGCTCTTTGGTTTTCTTTCAGGCCAGGAAACTGGACCGGAGGGTCGACCACCAGCTCGGGAGCAGGGCCTTCCTGAGGAGAAGGGGCGGGAAGGCTTCCTGGGGGAGGCGCCAAGTCCTGCCACGCTGGGGGAAGACTGGGAACCGGTGGGCCTGATCAAGGGGACCGAGCAGGACCAGGGTCATTGGCGGCAACTCAAGGAAGCCCCGGTTCAGGACGGAAGTCTCAGGCTTGGGGAGAGCCTCGGTCTGCTCCCGGAGGTCTCCGGGGTGGAGCGTGCGTGTGTGCCGGAATCTCGGGTTCTGAGCTCGGAGCGGAGCGCTGGCGCGGCCCGTGAGGAGACGGACTCCCCGGGACCACAGCCGCGCGACCCGCACGACCACAGCGAGGCTTCCGCTGAGGCGAGTCCTGTTCCGGACGCGGAGCCGGTGCGCGGCCCTGCGCCCGACAAGCCCTACAAGTGCGCGGACTGCGGGAAGTCTTTCAACCACAACGCGCACCTCACGGTGCACCGGCGCATCCACACGGGCGAGCGGCCCTACGCCTGCAAGGAGTGCGGCAAGGCCTTCAGCCAGAACTCGTCGCTGGTGCAGCACGAGCGCATCCACACTGGCCACAAGCCCTACAAGTGCGCCGAGTGCGGCAAGTCCTTCTGCCACAGCACGCACCTCACGGTGCACCGGCGCATCCACACAGGCGAGAAGCCCTACGCCTGCCAGGACTGCGGGCGCGCCTTCAACCAGAACTCGTCGCTAGGCCGCCACCGGCGCACGCACACGGGCGAGAAGCCGTTCGCCTGCAGCGTGTGCGGCAAGGCCTTCTCGCGGACCACCTGCCTGTTTCTGCACCTGCGGACGCACACGGCCGAGCGGCCCTACGAGTGCAGCCGCTGCGGCAAGGGCTTCCGGCACAGCTCGTCGCTGGCACAGCACCAGCGCAAGCACGCGGGCGACGGGCCCTACGACTGCCGCCAGAGGCTGCTCTTCGCACCCGCGCCCGCCTGGCCCGAGCCCCTGAGCCAGGGCGAGGGCCCGCCGCGCAGCGACAGGCCATTCCGGTGCGGCCAGTGCGGCAAGGGGTTCACGCAGAGCTCGCACCTCATCCGCCACCAGATCACGCACACCCGGGAGCAGCCCCGGGGTCGGGGCCGGGGCTGCCGGCGCCCACAGGCTCGCAGCCGCGGCCCGCACCTCGGGCGGCGCCCTCTCGGGCCCCCGGAGGAGAGCCCCGGGGCTGGGACGAAGGCGGGGCCATCCACCGGCAGGGCGCTGGCGCTGTTTGACCTCCATGAGATCATGCAGGAAAAGAACCCCGTGCGCGTTATTGGGGTGGAAGAGCCCACCATGGGCACATCTGTGCTGTTTGACATCAGGGAGTCCACGTAGGGAAGGAACGTGGCGGATGACTGTTGAACCAGAGGTACAGAGATGGGGTAAGTCCACAAGGTGTATTTCTGGAAGGGGGCTGAGGGTAGAAACATCCTCAGATTTCCTTAGGCAGTGATGCTTGCAAATACCTGAGGTCACTGGCTCTCCAGTGTCTCAAGCCTAGTACTCGGAAATGCATTCAAAGGTAACGGAACCTACACACATGTGTGATGTTGAAAAACCCATCCGTGTCCCCGTTTTGCAAAGGGTAATTAAAGCAAAAGAAACTGTCAGTAGGTAACGTCTGCTGAGTTGCTGCTCTCTCTCCCTGTGGTGGCGACCATCGTGCCTGGAGACTTGGGGCGTTGCCTGTTGCTTGCCATCTGGTGCATGGGGTGTGGTGGTACCCACAGAAACGTGAGGAGAGGCCTGTGTGGATGTGATTTCCCAAAGTGGTGACTAAGGCTTGGAAAAGGTTTGAACAAAACAAATGCAGGTGCGTTTCTGGAAGGTTTTTTTAAAATTCTAAACATGCAGGAATTCATTTATATGTGGAGTTAACCCAAGTCTCAGTTCGTATTCTTATAGAAAAGAGTTTCAGACATACATCCATGGCTGCTGGGATCCATTTCTGCACTTTAGAGTCATTAGAGCAGGCATGGCAGCCACATTCATGCCAAAATCAAGTGACAAAGGATTCCCCTGTGAAATTCCTCAGCTTGCCCTGGGGGTGTCAAGGCTCCTGCTAGAAACCATGGCCTTAGATTGGCAATGTTCCCTGTGGTAGAGGGTCTCACTCAGAGTGACTTTGTTCCCCAGGAGATACTTAGTGATGTCTGGATGCATTTTGGTTGTCATGACTGGCAGAGGGGAGCGGTGACATCCTGTAGGGGAGGCTGAGGATGCTGCTGAGCATCCTGCAAAACCTCATCACCAAAGAGCCACCTGGCCTTGAGGTGGAGAACCCACGCCCAGCATAAGAGCTGGCTTTCCTGACTCTGGAAATTGGTTAATCAGGGCTGTGTTAACAGTCCTGTACATTTGATTTTAACAAATACTATCTTGAGCATGTACACATTTTCTTTTAGTAATTCCTTTCCCCTGTTTTGCAACATTTGTAGTTGGTGTGAAGGAGGAGAATCCACTTATGTTTCTGAGTAATTTAGCATTTTATTTTGGACATTCCATGTGTTGATATATTTTCACTGGCACCCCTGTTGCCACAGGATTATTTTTACATCAGCACCAGAAATCTTGTTATTTTACCTATTTTTTTTAATATCTCTAAAAAGCATGGGCTTATATATATATATATGAAATCATGTTGGCCCATGAGGACAAAAACCATTTTCATAGTCATTCTGAGCTATCATTTGCCTTTATCACTAAGTTGATATTTACACTGATGTTTGCACTGATAGTGCAAAACCAACACTGGGTAACACTGCCAGAGTCTCAGTGAGAATCAAGGAAGTGGCCCCGAGGTCGCTGTTCATATTTTTCTTTCCCTGGCATTGCAGTAAAGCTGGGGGGTGGGGGTAGCGGGGGGGCGGCCGGGGGTGGGGAGGATGGTTTCACTTAAGAATGTCTGTGATGAAGCAGGAAAAATTATTAATTTCATTAAATCTCGAGTAAAACTATATTACCATCTAAGCAGAAATAACAGTAATTACTGTGTCATCAAATATCTAGTGGATATTCCTGGTTTCCTTATAAGTTTTGTTTTCTGTTTGGTTTGTTCTAATCATGATCTAAAGAAAAATCACACAGGGCATTTGCTTGACTTAGGTCTCTTTTAATCTATAGGTATCCCCTCTTTATCTTTTCTAGTCTTTTATATGTTGGGGGAAACAAACAACAGGATAACCTAAATTTTGTCCCTATCCCAAGCCTGCCCATCAGACCCACTGGACAATGTGAGGGCCCTTTATGAATGGTGTGACTCTGTTTTGTTCTCAGAGTTTATCTGCCCCATCTCAAGCACAGCTTACCATCTTGCTGGGGTCTCTGCTGACCCTCAGAAGACCTTTTTTTCAGCAGTCAATGTCCAGGAAAACAAGACGTCTGAGAAAATGGCTTATTTATATATGATGCAGTACATTGTAATATGACCATTTTCATATCCACAGTTGGAAACGTTGCCTGGCTCATCATCTTTCTCTCTTCCAACTTTACTCCTGAGGAAATCAAAGCCTTCTGATCTTTGACTATATTGTTCTTGTTGTAAAGAAGAACATTGTGTTCAAAGGTGTGATCCTTGGTATCTCAGCAGAAAGGATGCAAAGACTGAGGATTTAATCTGCCTGCTTTCTAGCCTAGAGTGAAAGAGTGAAATGCCCATCCCTCTGGGGTGCTGTGTTGTGTGCTCCAGCTACAGCACAGTTGCCTCTCTTGTTTGTTTGCTGTTCCCACTGTGGTTGCATCCTAGCGAAGTTAAATACAAAACATAAACATCAACAACTGGAAGGAACGAAAATTGGCCACGGCACAGGTCAGCTTGTAGAAATCGTTCCAGAAAAATACCCCCCAGAAGGAGTATTGGGTTGTCAGAGCATCGTGTTGAGTGGAAGAAGTATTCTGGAAGGGCACAGCGGCTGTTCTAAGCAGTGTCAGAGTGACCGACCGTCAGAGCTCACTGCTGAGATGTGATGGGTGAATGTCGGGACCTGTCAGAACTTTCCCTTGTCCAATTCTGTTTGGATTGCCAGTAGGGTTTCCACGGTAGCAGAGCCAGGCTTGCAGCTCTTCTCCAGAGGTTCCACAGGATGCCTTGAAGCCTTGGGTTTGTTTCTGCCCCCCCCGTCACTCTCTGGGCTTGTCTCGTGGACTTCTCCATCAGCTCTCATTATCACAGCGCCTCTGTTGTCATGCCTTGGCTTGCACCACCTTGCATTTCATTCTTAGCAAACAACCTTCTATTTACATGGCTCAGAAGAGGTGTGTTTTCAGACAGGCAGTGACTCACAGCTCTGTGAGGTTGGCACTGTTTTATGTATAAGGAAAATCTGGCCTGGGACAAACATAACCTTCCCAAGGCACAGCTAGGAGTTGGAGGCAGAATTTAAAGTCAGCACCCTGTTGACAGTGGCTTAAACAGATCAGGCTTTGCTTGAAGGCTGTGTCTTCAGTGGCTGTGCACCATCAGAGGCAGTGTCTTCTCTCCCAGCCTGTCCCTCCTGGTCGCAGGGAGACCACTGCAGCCTCGGCCAGTGCACCCACCGTCATCAGGACTGGAGGAGGGGGAAAGGCAGGCCAGTACTCATCGCCGGTGAGGTTTCAAAGAAAAGACTCCCAGAAGCTTCCATCCAATACATCCATGTCTCTCTGGCCAAGACTGAATCACTTAGCTTCTCTAACCTCCCTGGCTGAGACTGTACCCGAGAAAAAGCCTCTGAAGAGGTTAACGGTAGGCAGCTGCCAGCACCTGCCGCCTTTCTCCCCAGTCTCTTTCTGGAGGAATCTGCAGCGCTCCCCCTTTGGGTCAGGCACCACTGTCTCTTCATTGCCTGGGTTGTCCTGCTTGCCGACCAGGCCCCCACAGTCCTCGGTCCCCCAGCATGCTGGAGCGCTGTGCTCTCCCAGATCCCTTCTGCCTCTCAAGGGGCCTCTTGCCCTAGCCTCTTTAATTCCTGGGGCCCTTGGGCCACTGTCCCAGAGGCGCATCTTGGGCTCCATGCGCTCCCGAGATGTCCCGGTCCACACCATGGCTGTGTGCTGCTCACTCCCAGGTTCTGGTCTCCGAGCTTCGGGCTGGAACAGCAGCTGCATGCTGCCGGAAGCTCCCCCTGGATGCTTGGCGAACTCGGGAAGCTGCCTACCCAGAGGGAAATGCCGCTCCCCATCCCAAACCGGTGCCTCCTGCCCTGCTCCCTTTCTTGAGGATTGTTGCCACCTGCCATCCCACCCCTCAAGCCGGAAGGTACTAACAGACATCCTTTTGATTTTACCGCCTGAACAGCTTGGCTATCTTCGTTCCATTTCCTTCCCACTGCCACCACTGACGCAGGATGACCGGGAGATGCCTGGCCACTAGTGCCCTCCACTTGTGACGGCCCCATCGTTGGTGTGGGGGTGCAGACTCGGAATGCTCCCACCCTAGCATGCTCTGGCTCGGGGAGACCCTGCGGTAACTGGACAGCTCAGAAGCCAGGCCTGCGACTGCCCCATCCCCTCTGCCGTGGCCCGCACAGTGGCAGCTGCAGAAGGGTTGTGTCTCCACAGTTCTTAGAGTGGGCACTGGGCAGGCTGAGGCTCCAGTCACCTCGTCGGTTAAGCTGGGAACAAGCTTGTCACTGTCAGCGTTTGCTGCCCTCTCCGGCAGTGCAGCTCTTGGAATTTTCCATTTCTCATTTCAGGTCACCTTTTCTAGGCATCATATTCCTACTAATTTCCTTACAGATACTTTGAAACCAAGTTAGATAAGAAACTCCTCAGGGGAAATTGCTGTAAACTAGAGAAGTATATGGTTTTACCAGTTTATCAGAGTAATACAAAATCTTTGTAGCAAAACCTGGAAAATGCACAAAAGTAAAATACACAAAAGTATGAAGCCTTGTTTAAAATTTAATTCCTCATACTTCCACCATCCAGGGATGCTTATTACCTTAAGATTTTGTTAATTAGTAACTTTTTCTTGAAATATACATGTGTGTATACATAGAGTGTCAGGCGAACGTGATAACCACTACACTACGGAAACCACACTACATGTGTGTATACATAGAGTGAACATTAAATCTTATACACAGCAAAAATATGTATAGTTATCTTTTGTTTAGAAAGCTGTCTTGTAATGTGCTTCTTACTATATTTTGAACATTTTCCTGTGAAGATGGACTTTTAAATTAACATTCAGGAGGGTTGTAGCAGTGTGACCTCCACCTGCCATCTTACCCAAGCTTTTGCTTTTATCTAAAAGGGGGCAAAGGGATTCATACACATTTCTGAGGGAGTATGAATTGATACAGCCTCTGTGAACGTCACTTTGTTGGTTGCTATCCAAATTACAGCAAACTCTTTGTCCCAGCAAGCCATTTGCTGGAAATGAATCCTACAGATATATTTGTACCCGCACAAACTGTTCTTGTGTAGTTTTTACTATGGTATTGATTTCAGAAAGTGAAAATTTAAAATCAGCCTTGGTGTCCACCAGATGGGACTGGCTAAGTGATTTCTGGTGGACTAGCTGGCTTTTACACAGCCCTTGAAATGGGGACTGTCTTTATGAACTCTTTATGTGGAAAAGAGCGCCAAGATACATTGTCTATGAAAAGGTATAAAACAGTTTGTATGATATGTTTCCATCTGTGTAAAGAGGAAGCCCTTGCTTACACATACACAAACACACTGAATCTGAAGGGTACAAGGTTACCAGACATACTGCTTGCTCTTGGAGGGAGGGGGAAGATGAGGAATAATTTTCACTGTATATCTTTTGATATTTTTGGAATTTTGAAACATGTAAAAATATTACCAGTTCAAAAAATAAATTTAAACAAAACCTTAATTCTTTCAAATTAAACTAAGTTTGAATTTGTTTCATTGTTCACTGTCTCCCCCTTCTTAAATGTCCACATGACTGTGTGTTTTGGCCACATCTGTTATATATGACACAATGGTAAAGAATCCACCTGTGTCATATAGAAGAGATATGGGTTTGATCCCTGGATTAGGAAGATCCCCTGGAGGAGGGCATGGCAACCCACTCCAGTATTCTTGCCGGGATAATCCCATGGACAGAGGAGCCTGGCAGGCTACAGCCCGAGAGATCACAAGGAGTCAAACATGACTGAGCTTGTACATGTGTGTGTTGAGCTAATAGGACCAATTGAGTGAAAGATATCCTAGGCCCCATGAAGTTTCCTGCCAGCTAGTTGTAGCACACACATTTCCAATCAATAAACCAGTCTACAGCAGAAATAGAAAAAAAATTTTATTTGGGCCAAACTGAGGACTATAGCCTGGGAGAGAGCATCTCAGATAACTCTGAGGAATTGTTCCATTGAAGTATGGTTTCAGTCTGGTTTTGTGTCTTGTCAGAACAAAAAACATCACACAACTCAAGGATACATTCCTTCAAGGTTTCAAAACAAACAACTACCAGATCAACAGTGAGTCAGTATGGCCTTGGCACCTGGGAAGGGAGCCTTAAAATAAAATGCCTCAGAGGACAAAAATAAAAGGACACAAAAAGCTATGTATGTCAGGTCCTCCAACTTCCTGCAGAGCGACTGACAAGTTCTCGCGCTCTTTGCGGGGCGATCCCCTTGGACTTAATTTCCCAGAAGGCCATTTGCCCTGTGTTCCCCCCAGTTCCAGGCACCCAGCACACGCGTGAGGCCCGTTGGGAGACGGAGTCCCTAGACCCCTGGGCGCTGGCCGGAAGTGCCCTTGGTGAGTCCACTCCAGGCAGTGGAGGCGCCCTACAACCCTCCTGAGTCTGTGGTCCCAGCGGGGTGACGGTGCCAGTGTGAGAAGCGGGAGGCCTGTGTGTGGTGCACTCGGTGGCGCCCAGGGGGGTTCGGTGGCAAGGCCGTGGGACTGGGGAGAGAGAAGGGGGCATTGGGCGTGCCAGGGGGCGGGGAAGCCAGCTGTGCTGTACCGGCAGGTGAGACCTCAGGTGTGTATCCAGGTGCGACCCTGCTTGTGTGACACCCCCTGTGGATGCACGTGTGCCCTCGGGTGGGTGGGTCTATGCCCTGAACCCCTTAGCCATCACTCCCTGTTCATTTATTCCGCAGCCCCTGGAAAACGTTTATCTACTTTCTGTTCTCGACATTTCCTGTAAATGTGGCCATACAATATGTGGTTTTTTGTGTGTATGGCTTTTCTCAATGAAAATATTTTCTGGGATTCCCTGGTGGCTCAGTGGTAAAGAATCTGCCTGTCAGTGCAGCAGACACGAGTTTGATCCCTGATCTGGAAAGATCCCAAAGGCCGCAGAGCAACTAAGCAGACACCCAGATGTATTCCCTGTGGTGCTGGAATATAAACCGCCCTGAGAACTGGGAGATGACACGAGGATTGGGTCCCACCTGAGGAAGCAGTTGAGCCATTTGACCAACTCGAGGCAAAAGCAGTGTGGGAACGGGCAGCCCTTGTTCTGTCCGGATGTTGATGAAATGCCTACTGAGAGGCACGCATGTGTTTCTGTCATAAGCATGAGCCCTTTACTCCTGCACAGCTTTCCTCAGGGCTTCCCTGTGGCCACCAAGCTATGTTCTGACCTCAAGCCAACCTCGAAGCCCCTGCTCTCCCCACTGTGGCCCGCCTTTCCAGGATCATGTCTCATCATTCCATGGGGAGCCTGGGACGATCAAACCTGTCTCCTTCCTGCTCCTCGGTCAGCCCAGCTTGTTCTGGTTTCCTGTCCACAGCATCAGCTCTAGTCACTGCAGCTGCTTCCAGGTGGTGTGCCCTGAAGGGAATTCCGGATGGAGAAAAACAGGAAGCACTCTGTGCTTTGGATACTGGCCCTGGATACTTCAGATACCTAACTAAGGAATAATTTCAGTGAGTCCAGACTCCTGAATCATACATGGAAAAGCATGAACAGTGTTACTGTGAATATTTCTGTATATTTTGTGCTTTCATTTCTCTTGGAATTGGTGGTGTGTATGTACTCAGTCACTCAGTCATGTCCGACTCTGTGACCCCATGGACTGTAGCCCACCAGGCTTATCTGTCCATGGAATTTTCCAGTCAAGAATATTGGGGCAAGTTGCCATTTCCTACTCCAGGCAAACTTATTGATCAGGTATTGAACTCATCTCTTGCATCTCCTGCGTTGGCAGGTGGATTCTTTACCACTGTACCACTGTGCCACTTGTGAAGCCCCGGAATTTCTGGGTCATGAGATAACTATGTTTAACTTTTTGTGGAAATGCTAACCTGTTTTCTGGGTCATGAGATAACTATGTTTAACTTTTTGTGGAACTGCTAATCTGTTTTCCATAGGGCTGCATCATTTTACATCTCCACCAGCCATGTATGAGTGTTCCTGTCTCTCCACATCCTCACCAACGCTTGTTACCTTTCTGATGGCACCCATCCTCGTGGATGTGAAGTGGCATCACATTGTGGCTTTGATTTGCATTTCCCTGAATACAAAGGATGTTGAGCATCAATTTGCATGTTTTCTTTACCCATTTGTATTATATTTATTTGGCTGCATTGGGTGGCTTGCAGGATCTTAGTTTCCCAACCAGGATTCTAACCCTGCTCCTCGCCTCCACCCCAGCAGTGGAAACTCAAAGTGCTAACCACTGGCCTGCTAGGGGATTCCTTCCCCACTTTTAAACTGGGTTATTTAGGGGCTTTGTTGTTGTTGCCGTTGTAAGAGTTCTTTATATATCCTGGATGCTAGTTGTGTATTTGTGTGTCTGTGTGTCTTTATGTGGGTCTGTATGTCTGTGTGAGCTTAAGTGTTTGTCTATATCTAAGCGGGCACAACTTTTCTTCCCACTCACTAGACATGGAGCTTCCCACGTGGCAGTCGTTTAAAAAAAAAAAAAGCCTGCCAATGCAGGAGATGCAAGAGACGCTAGTTTGATCACTGGGTCGGGAAGATCCCCTGGAGGAGGAAATGGCAACCCCACTCCAGTACTCTCACCTAGAGAATCCCATGGACAGAGGAGCCTGGCGAGCTATAGTCCATGGGTTTGCAAAGAGTCAGACACGACTGAAATGACTGAGCACAACACACACATGGACATGGAGATGCAAAGGGCATCACGATCACCTGAATAGAGGGATGAGTGTGTGGGTACATGCTGAGCCATGTCCGACTCTTTGCACCCCCATGGACTATAGCCCGCCACGCTCCTCTGTCCATGGGATTTTCCTGGCAAGAACACTGGAGCAGGTTGCCATTTCTTCCTCCAGGGGATCTTCTTGCCTCAAGGATCGAACCCATGTCTCCTACATCTACTGCACTGAAAGCAGATTCATAGAAGGGGAGAGTATCCTGGATTATAGGTGAGTCAAATGTAATCACAAGGGTTCGCATAAGTGAAGAAGAGATGCAGGAAATAGGCTAGAGTCAGAGAAGATGTGATGAAGCAAAGACAGGGACACAGAACAAGAAATGCAGGTAGCCTCTGGAAGGTGGAAGAGACAATGAAATGGATTTCTTCCTTATGGCCTCTAGAGGAAACCAGCCCTGCCAACATGGTGGTGATAGCCCAGTGAGACCCATCTGGGGCTTCTGACCTGCAGAAATGTAATAGATTGTGTTGTTATGAGCCACTGCATGCTGTGATTACAGTAGTAACAGGAAACAAATACAGCCTCTCTAGACAGGAGCCAGACCAAGTTAACAGAGCTAACTCTACCCACGTGTAAAATAGGAAAAAGGGCATGACGGTTCATAGAAGTGATAAAACAGGAACCAGGAAAATCGGGTTCCTTTTACTGGTGAGAGGTTAGCTTGGAGGCAGGGAGGTAAAAAGGGAAGTACCATGAGACATCAGTGATGTGAAGTTGGACTTGGCGGAGAGGGCAGGGCTGAAGGGTGAGAAGCAGAAGCTGCCAAAGAGAAAGCCTCCTGTTGGTGCAAAAAGGGAGAAGGTCACGGGCAGAGTTGGCAATCTGGATGAACTGACCAGGGTCAGTAAGTGCCTGGTGTGCAAATGGAGCTCAGTGCGGACATAGTTTATTGTTACGATTACTGGGGCTGTGCCTTTGCAGAGGTGGGACCGAAGACCACGGGAAGGCCATGTAGACCCAGATATGTGAAGGCCACCAGTGCCACCCACAGGCCAAAGCCCAGCACTTGATAGGTGACGTGGGTCTTGGTTGGGTCAAGTGAAGGATGCCTTGGATTACAGTGTCCCTGGTGTGCCTACCAGTGGTCAGGAAATGCAAAGGGACCATTTACACAAAATATACAGAACACAGGTCTACAGAGGCAGATGAGTGGGTGTCCAGGGCTGGGGCAGCGGGAATAGAGAGTGACTGCTAATAGGTATGGGGATTCTTTGGGGGACGATAAAAGTGGTGATCGTTCCACAGGCTTGTAAAAAAACTAAAAACCATTGAATTGTACCCATGTAGAAGGGTGAACCAAAGGGAGGTGAATTACAGCTCCAAAAAACGTTAAAACATCTCAAAGAGGAAAGAAAACGGAAAGTGAACCAAGTATAGAGGCACTGTAGTGGACCACACGCACTGCATACATGATACATACCCTCCGCCCTGCATCCACACCCCGGCCCTCACACCGGTCATCTTCTCACCCACCCCTCACCTCCTCACACGCACCTCTCACACCATGCACTTTTCCGCCTTCCGCACGCTCTCGGGCCGGACCATGCACACACCGCCACCACTGCCCCACAAAGTCACGGCCGCTGTTCCCTCGGCTCACGAACCCAGTTGGACTACAACTCCCGGCGTTCCCCGGGCTGCTGGGGCGGGCGACGTCAGTCCAGGAGCTGTGGTCCCGGCTGGAACGCGCGAATACTCACTGCAGCGCCTCCCCGTCGCCTCCCGGAAGCGTGCGCCCGCCGGCGGGTGAGGTGGGTCGGGTTGGGGTCCCGCCCTGGTTGCGGCTGGAGGGGGACTACCGAAGGTCCTGAAGTCGCGAACGCCTGCGGTGGCCTGAAAGAGATGTAGGGGACCGGCACGCGCGAATGGGGAGCGAGAGGCCGACCCCGAGCCGCGCGTGGACCGACGGACGGAAAGACGCAGTGTGGAGCACTGGTCAAGTGCGGGGCCAGCTGACTGCGATGAAGGCTGACTGACCAGTTGTTTGTGTCTGACTCGTCTTGACTAGTGTTTCTGACTGACAAACTAGGAGCATATGGTCAGCTGATAGGATGTCTGACTGACCCGATCAAGTGTGCAACTGACCAAGAAGTTGTTTGAGGTTTTGTCGTTAGATTGTGTGCTGCTGTGAGTGAGAGGGTGTGTCTGTGACTGTATAAGTTTAGGCGTGACTGAGAGTGTGTATCTGACTGGCTGAAGCAGGTTGATTATGACTAACTGTGGGAATGATGGTGTGAGGGCGTGTGTTTATTTGACTGACTGTGAGTGACTAGGAATGTTTGGGTCCCCGGACATATTTTGGGGTACGACTGAGGGACTCTGCCAGAGGTAGGGCATATGCATATAACTATGGGGTTGACTGGGATTTTATTAGGGGGACTATGCTTGGATGATTTGCTTGGGAGTTTACCAGGCATGTGACAGAGTTTGCACTTGGCCATATCTGCAGCTGAAATTCTGTGACCTGCAGTCACCCAACTGGGATGATCTCCTAGCACCTTCTATGGGTTTAAATCCAGCAGATGGCTATGGAGTCATCAGATTGTGCATCTACTGTGTGTTTGCTGTGTGCCAGGCCTGTTGTCAGGCTAGGTACTAATAAGTACTAATAACATAATTACAAGAAGTGAAAAAACTGCTCCCCTAAGTTGGTTAAGCAGTTGTGGACAGAGGCTCTCAACCGTATGTGAGGTCAGGAAGTTGGAGGTGGATTGAGCATGATCTGTGTCGATATATCTCATACTGTCATCAGGGATTTTCCTAAAGTGGTTTCAGGGATACAAAAGGGAGGTTGGAAATTGTCACTGCATGTATTGTTAATCCTTCCCGCTCTGCACACCAACCCCTGCCCCCCCAGCAATGATTCCCTGTATCAGATTCCACCTTTCCTGGTCCCTCTGTTTGCTCACACCTGTTACCTGTGCACTTGCTGTGGGCACTGTGTCTCCAGCATGCTCTCTGGGGAAACATGGTTAGAGCACAGAGCCCCGGGGCACACAGGGGATTACTTAGCCTGCTCCCAGGTGCTGGGCTGGCTCTTGGAGAAGACAACAGCTAAAGTGGGTCCTGGAGGACTAAGGGGGACTTTAGAACAAGTGGAGTTAGGAGCTAAGCATAGCTTTGCCAGAAATCACCAGCTGCCACTGAAAAGTGTCAGGATTGAGGTCCGGTTTTATTAATGTCTAATTCTCCCTGTGCCCAAGGTCATTTCTTGTCAACAGTTGTTATCTGTCATTTTGAGTATTAGATCCTAGCAGGTGTAAAATGGTATCTCATTTTGGTTTTGATTTGTACTTTTCTGGTAGCTGATAATGTTGAGCTTCTTTTCATGTGCTTTTTTGGAGAAGGAACTGGCAACCCACTCCAGTACTGTTGCCTGGAAACTCCCATAGATGGAGAAGCCTGGTAGGCTGTAGTCCATGGGGTTCACTAAGAGTCGGACACGACTGAGTGACTTCACTTTCACTTTTCACTTTCACGCATTGGAGAAGGAAATGGCAACCCACCCCAGTGTTCTTGCCTGGAGAATCCCAGGGATGGGGGAGCCTGGTGGGCTGCCGTCTATGGGGGTCACACAGAGTTGGACATGACTGAAGCGACTAAGCAGCAGAGGCAGCATGTGCTTTTTAACCACTTGTATGTCTTTGGAGAAATGTCTGGTCAAATCACTTGCCCATCCTTTAATTTTGGACTATTTGTCTTTTTATTATGGAGTTGTTCTAGGTACAGGTCCCTAATCAAGATATATGATTTGCAGATATTTTCTACCATTCTGGGGTTGCCTTTTCTTTTTCTTTTTTTGCCTTGCTGCATGGCTTGTAGGATCTTAGTTCCCCAACCAGGGATTGAACCCCTGCCCGGGCAGTGAAGGCACCGAGTCCTAGACCGTCAGGGAATTCCCCTTTTCACCTTCTTGATGTCTTTCATATAGCAAAGGTTTTTAATTTTGATGAAGTCCAGTTTATCTGTTTTCTCTTTTGTCACTTACCTAACATGGCTTTGCATTATTTTTAAGTGTATGTGGAGCATTGACCACAATTAACCATACACCTTGTCACAAACCAAGTCTCAGCACATATCAAAGGATTAAAATTGACCAAAACACATTTTCTGAGCACACCAGAGTTAATCTGGAAATTAGTAATAAAAAGACAATTAGAAAACTCTGGATTGTTTGGAAATGAAGCAGCAGAGTTCTAAGCTGCCCATGGTTCAGGAAGAAACCACAAGAAAAAATTAGAAAATATTTTTAACTAAATGATAATGAAGATGCAAAACCAAACTTATGGGTGTACAGCTAAAGCTATGTTTATAAGGAACTTTATAGCCTGAAATACATATACTAGCAAAGAAAGGCTGAATGTCAGTTATCTAAGTATTAATCTCAGAAGCTACAAATAATTAGCAAATAAAGTAAGGGAATGCTCCTGTGGCTCCCTGGGGACTGGGGTGTGTGTGAGGTAGGAGACAGACCTTCCATACGTGAAAGGAGCGTATGCCTTAAGCAGACTGTCTGAGGGGTCAGGCTGCAGGAGTTTGCAGCTCAGCAACAGCCCTTCCTTTCACTGTCTGGGAAACTTTTGGTGGATCTTTCTTTTCTGTCTGTTTTCATATCCATAAAAGGGAAAGAAAGCTTCCACCTCCTGAGTTTGTTGTGAGTTTTGAACAAATTACTCTCTGCAAGCATTTAGAAAAGTTCTCAGCACCCAGTGGGCATTGTCCTGAATATTTTGATCATCTGTGTTGAGGCAGCACCCAAGGTCATGGGATGACCAAATTTTGATCTTCCTGCAGACCCAGTTCCAAGGCTCCAGCCATCCTGTGTCTCACTGAAGGTCTGCTGCCCAATGGCCATGCCCAAGAGCCGCCTGAGCCCAGTGCCCTGGGAACAGGATGGCTTTCTCTGGGTGAAAATGGAGGAGGAGGAGGCCAGCCTCTTCCAGGTCCAGGAATCTAGCTTTGGCCACACTATCCACCCCGAGGCTGCACGTCTGCGCTTCCGGCACTTCTGCTTTGAGGAGGTGTCCAGCCCTCGTGAGGTGCTGGCCCGGCTCCGGGGAGTTCTGCCGCCAGTGGCTGCGGCCTGAGGCGCACTCCAAGGAGGAGATGCTGGAGCTGATGGTGCTGGAGCAGTTCCTGAGCGCGCTGCCCCCCGAGGTCCAGTCTTGGGGGCCGCTGTGCTGGTGGAGGATCTGACTCGGGTACTGAACAAGAGAGGTACGGGGGCGACTGCAGGTGCTCACAGCGCACTGGGGGCGGAGCCTGGGCTGGAATGTGAGGGTGCAGATCTGGACTTGGGGTCACTCACCGAAACCCTCACACGCTTCGGTAAGCAGTTCTGTTTTGATTGCCAATGACCAAAAGCCAAGCCCCAACTGACAGAAGCCAAGGAGGGAGGTTTCATGGCTGTGTATGAGGAGTTCAGGTGATATCCTCAGGACTTTTCTTTCTCGGTTGAGTTTTCCTATGTTAGCTTCATTCTTAAGTAGCTTCTTAAGCTACCTAAGACATAGTTGGTCCAGCAGTCTCATGCTTGTGTCTTATCCATATGGAAACCGCATAGGTACAACAGTGAACGACCCCCAAGCTGAGCCTCACTGAACTGGTTGGGGTCTTGTGCTTGTGTTTGGCTGACCAAAGCCCCAGGGACTGATGTAAGCAAGGGCAGTTCCCCAGAGAAGGACCAGGAGGCTGCTACCAGACGAGGGGGCTGGACCCCTGGCTGGAGGAGGGGGCAGAAATGCCATGTGTCCGGCTGCTCGGCCTTGGAGCGCTCCCTGTGCTGACCTCCAGGGTCTAGGTGAGACAGGCCTGCCCCAGGCCAGAGGGGGGACCCCGCCGCTCAGAGACCCACTCAGGGAGGTCTCATGGGACGCCAGGAGGACCCAGTCCTGAGACAGTCCAGGGCAGGGAGTGAAAACTCTGTTCCAGAAGGGCCTGGCCCCGCTTGATGGTAGCATTTGGTGGGGTGGGCATGCCAGGAACCAGGGCAGGGGCCGTGGGCAGGGAGAGCATGGAGTTTGAACTCAGAGAATCCTTGCGGCTTGGTACATCCAACCCCTGCTCTGCTGCCTCCTGGCTGTGTGAGGCCACATTCTCCTGTAGGGTCAGGAGAGTCTCAAAGTGGCTCTGAAACAGCAGATAAGAACCACAGTCCAGGCAGAGGGCTGGTGGGAGGCAGAGACCCTGTGGTACGATATGGACTATTGCATTCTAGGAAGAGCAGGTGGTGCAGTGTTTCTGGAATAGAGAGAAAAAAGGGTAAGGCTGGAGGGGTTGGGGGAATTAGTGGAACACCAGTGGGCTTAGGGATTTCCCAGGTGGCACTAGTGGTAAAGAACTCACCTGCCAAAGCAGGAAAATTAAGAGACACGGGTTCTATCCTTGGGTTGGGAAGATCCCCAGGAGGATGGCATGGCTAGCCACTCCAGTATTCTTGCCTGGAATGATCCCATGGACAGAGGATCCTGATGGGCTATAGTCTATAGGGTTGCAAAAAAGTTGTCCAGGACTGAAGTGACTTAGCACGCACATACAGTGGGCTTAGAGGAGGAAAGAAGAGTCTAGAGCTGAAATCCCAACTTGGCCACTAGCTGGCTGTGTGATCTTATAAAAGTTACTCAACCTCTATGAGTTAATCATGTGGTCTTGTACCAGTTACTCAAGACCTCCCCTCAGTTGGGCGTGCATTTCCTTGTCTGGAACACAGTGGTTAAAGTGCCTCTTTCTGAGAGCAGAATAAAGCTTACACGAGGCAGTGGAAGTTACCCACTGTAGTTGCAGCCTAGCGTAGAACAAGAGCCTGATGACGGCCAGCAGCCCTGGGAGGCAAGCAGTATAGTATCCCGTCTTCCAGATGAGGAAACTGAGGCCCAAATGAGGGCAAGACTGCCCAACCCTTGGAGCTGGCCAGTTGCAGAGCTAGAACCCTACTGTGGACCTAACCAACACTTATTCCAGCCACCCCCATCCTGGAATCTGTCCAGTAAACAAGGCCCAGTCAAGCATCCTCGGGTGCCATACGCACCCGTCAAGAGCAGGGCAGTTCAGGCACGCACCTACCCCGTACACGGGCCAGCTTGCAGCTGCCCCTTAGGTGTGCGCTGCCTTCCCAGCAGATTATGAAGAGCAGGCCTTGGGTGTCCAGGTGGCTCAGGGAGGCCAGGTGGGCATCGCCCACCACCCACAGCCCCAGGTGTCTGCCTGGGATTCAAGGGCGAGTCTCCTGCAGCCTGGATTGATTCCCTCTTCCAACCAGTATTTACTGAGCCTCTGCAGACTCATCCAGGTCCAAGCGGCAGGGAATGAGGGGGTAGGATGGAGCTCGAGCCGGCCCCGGAAGCCTGTCCTCAGCTGCCTGGCTCTCTCAGATCAGTTCAACCCCGGGGATTTCCTTCTGATATTTGAGACAAAATCGGGAGCCTTAAAGAATGGAGGGTTTGAGAGGTAGTGAGTGAGGGATGACTAGAAACCTGTGACACAGGGTTTTTTAATATATTGGTTTACAATGCTGTGTTAATTTCTGCTGTATAGCAAAATGATTCAGATATACACACATATACATTCTTTTTCATATTTTCCATTATCTTTTATTCAAGGATATTAAATATAGTTCCCTGTGCTGTACAGTAGGACCTTGTTGTTTATCCATTCTATATACACTAGTTTGCATCTGCTAACCCCAAACTCAATCCATCCCTACCCCTCCTCCCCCGTGGCCACCACAAGTCTGTTCTCTATGTCTGTGAGTCTGTTTCTGTTTCATCGATAAGTTCATTTGTGTCAGGTTTTTTTTGGCTGCGACATGTGCCATGCAGGATCTCAGTTCCCTGACCAGGGATTGAATCCATGCCCCCTGCGGTGGGACCAGGGAGTCTTAACCCCTGGACCACCAGGGAAGTCCGTGTGTCATATTTTAGATTCAACATATAAGTGATAGCACGTGATACTTATTTTTCTCTTTCTGACTTACTTCACTTTGTATGATAATCTCTAGTCCCATCCATGTTGCTCCAGATGGCATTATTTCATTCTTTTCATGGCTGAGTAATATTCCATTGTGTATACATACCACATCTTCTTTATCCATTCATCTGCCAGTGTACATTTAGGTTGCTTCCATGTCTTGGCTATTGTAAGTACAATGTGAACACAGGGGTGCCTTCTCAAATTAGAGTTTTGTCTGGATATATGCTTAAGAGTGGGATTACTGGGTCATATGGCAACACTATTTTTTAGTGTTTTGAGGAACTGCCATACTGTTCTCCATAGTGGCCAAGTCAATTTACATTTCCACTACACACCCTCTCCAACATTTATTATTTGTAGACTTTTTTGATGATGGCCATTCTGAGCAGCATGAAGTGGTATCTCACTTCTGATGTGCATTTCTCTCGTAATTAGTGATGATGAGCACCTTTTCACGAGCCCATTCGCCGTCTGTGTGTGTGACGCAGGTGGTTGATGGTGTCGGAGAACAGCCCTGTGCCTTTTGTCATCCAAGACACCAAGTGAGAAACTTTTCTTTGGAAACAGGACCACATGTCAGGAGTGGCCCACACCTTCCCTTTCAGAGTGAGGCCAGGGCTCGGCAGAGTGGGGGAGGCCTGGTATGGAAAAGCAGTGACTCTGTGGTTCGAACTGTTGCAGGCTGGGCGCTGGGATCTGAACTCACAGACACCAGCTGTAAGCAGAGCGGTTCGGAGGAGTCCGGGCCCTGGGACAGGGCCATTGAAACCGTGGGAGGAGGGACTCCCCCGGGACCTGCCTTTGGTGATGACCGTGAATCCAAGGGTGGCCTAGAGAGGCAGGCCAGACTCTCAGGGGAAATGTGGGCCCAGTCTGCCGCCCACCAGATGGATTTGAGGAAAACTTCAGGGCCTCACAAGGACGCTCCCCCAGCCCAGCCTAGCTGTGAAGCTGGTGCCTTGGGGGACAGCCCCCACGTGCGGCCAGACCTCACCTCCCGAGAGAAGACTCCTTCCGAGGAGAGATGGGATCCACCGGATGGCAGTGGGACAGAGCCTCCAGGCACGTGCTCTGGAAGGAAGCCTCCCATGTGTAGAGAGTCGGGGAAGACGCTCCGGAGCCCCTCGACGGCCCACCAGAAGACCCGCGCCCGCAAGACACCCTACACCTGCAGCGAGTGCGGGAAAGCCTTCTGTCGGAGCGCGCACCTGGCCCAGCACCGGGTGGTGCACACGAGTGCGGCAAGGCCTTCGGCCGGCTCACCCACCTGAGCCAGCACTGGAGGGTGCACACCGGTGAGAAGCCCTACGCCTGCGCCGAGTGCGGTAAGACCTTCCGCCGCAGCTCCTACCTCAGTCAGCACCGGCGGACGCACTCGGGCGAGTGGCCCTACGCATGCGACGCGTGCGGCAAGGCCTTGAGCCAGAGCACACATCTGACCCAGCACCGGCGCGTGCACACCGGCGAGAAGCCGTACGAGTGCGGCGCCTATGGCCGCGCCTTCAGTGACTGCTCGGCGCTGGTGTGGCACCTGCGGGTGTACTCCGGGGAGAAGCCCTACCAGTGCCGGGCGTGCCCCAAGGCCTTCACGCAGAGCTCCTCCCTCCTCGAGCACAAGCGTGCACACGGGCTAGAAGCCCTACCGGTGCAGCGACTGGGAAGGCCTTCAGCCGCAGCTCCGCCCTCATGGTTCACCTGCGCCTCCACGTCAGCGTCCTGCAGTGACGAGCGCACCTCCCGCCAAGGCGCAGCGCTGGCGAGGAACCCAAATTCCAGAAGAACCAGGACAGCTGGACTGGGGACTGGTGAGTCCCCGAAACGACGAGGTGCTTACGGACAGAATCTGGGGCCGCTGGGGGACAGCGCTTCATTCAGGGACGCAGAGGGAGGCTCTTCGGGCCAGCCAGCGAAGCTTCCAGAAGACCCGGCTGCCTTCCGTTCCCCACTCAGGGCCGTCTCAGAACAGCTGAATCCAGGGGGAGCGTTGGTTCTTGAAGCCGGGACAGACCACGTCACGCTGCTCTCAGGACTCAGGGGCCCCCAGGTGCTCGGGCGGGAGGCTCGTCTTCACACGCCCAAGTGGCTGCCCTTCCTGCCCGCCCCTCTCCTGTGTAATCGGGGGGCCTGCCCACGCCCACCTGTGCCTTCACACACACTGTTCCCTCCGCCTGCCCAAGTCCGACTCCAAGGCCAGCCTGGGAGCTGCCTGTTACACGAGGCCCTCTCCGACCCTCAGCCTCTCTGGCATTTGCCCTGTCCAGAGGGTGCTTTTGTCGCTACACAGCATCCATTTCTCCCTGCCCGCTCTGTGCACGGCCCACCAGTCGTCAGCCTGTTGATTTTAGTTACAACCTCCTCTACTCCATCTTCACCATCATTACCTTCTGCGGGCCCACATCCCCTGTCCCCAGGATTCCAGCAGGGGGGTCTCCTTCCTGACGCCTTTCTGCCTTCATTACACACACCACACATAAACACACACACGACATACATTTATTACACACACCACATACATACACACACCCCACATACATATATCACACATACCACTACACACATACACACCACATACATATATCACACACACCATATACATACACACACCACATACATACACACACCACATACATTTACCACACAAACCACAACACACCACATACATACACACACCACATACATATATCACACACATATCACACATACCACATACATATATCACACATACCACATATATATATCACACACACCACATACATACACACACCACATTTACCACACACACACACCACATAGATACACACAGCACATACATTACCACACAAACCACACATACACACCACATATATACACAGTCCCCCTACACACACACAAACCACATACCACATACGCACTCACATCACACATGTGCACACACTCAGACACACACACCACATACACAAACCACATACATACACATCCCCCTACACATATACCACATACACATGCCACACAAACTAGAGACATACCCCACATACATACACACACCCCACATACATACACACAGCACACATGCACACTGTATACAAACACATTTCCCCCACACCACGTACACCACACACAAACCAACACACACACCACGCACACATGCCACTTACATACACATCCCCACATACACACACACGGTTGTTTCCTTCTCCACACGGGCCTCCAGCAGGCTCTTTCCACAACCTGAATCTGATCGTGTCTCTGCAGTTGTGGGAAGCTCTCCACTGCATCACCTTCTACAGCAAACCTTCCTGAATGGGTTACAAGTTTGCTGAGACATAAGTGGCTTTGGGAACCAGGCTGTCTATCCAGTTACCTTCCTATATGTTTATGAACACTCATTTTGCTGTGTGCGCAGTGGAGTGAACATGAATTTAGATCACTGCCCCGTGAGATGAACCTGAGACTCCATCAGCTGCCATTCACGGTTGTTGGTGCCGGGCCCTCAGCCTTGTCTCCTGTGGCCCTGCCTCCCACACGCCAGCCTTGCGGAACACGTGCTTCCTGGAGGAGCCGTCCTTTCTCCCACGGATGTGCCTTTGCCTCTGTGCGTGGAACCCTCCTCTCTCTCCTCTAGGACGTTTCCCCTGTCCCTCCCCCATGTCCCCACTTGCGCTCTCTGCTCCCCAAGTGCCTCCCAGTGACTCCTCCTGAGCCTCCTACGTCTCATAGCTACTTCTCACAGAGCTTGGAGTTTGTCTTCCCTGAGGACAGTGAGCATTCAGGAGCAGGGCTGTGTCTCCTCAGTGTCCACAGCACACGGGCCAGAGGTGCTGGGCAAAGGCTGCTGAACACTTGACTGATGCCTTTCCACGGGCGGTCGCCACGCTCCACCCTGAGTCATCCTCATAGACGTTTATGTGGCTGTCTCCCCCAGTTGTGGGCCCTCCAGGACAAGCCACCCGATTCCTCCAGGGCCCCAGTGCCCAGACAAGCCAGCATCCGTGGCCTCCATAAGGTGTGCCGAGCCTGCCCTGTCCGTGGCCCCACAGCTCCATGACTGCCGCAGCTGGCCGTGAGCTCTCTGCCTTCCCTCTCAGCTCTGTGCCCCCATCACGCTTGCAGGCTCCATGTCTGTAACCGACATGGCAGCCTCTGTTCCTCTGTTCCTGTCAAGGCATCAGCCTTCTTCCCTCTGCTTTTCTGACGACCCTACGGCGTGTGAACCTGACCCCCACCACACAGCTGTGTATTGTGTACTGGTCATCAACACCATCTCTCCCTGTGTTTCTCTCTCCGTCTCAAATTCATTCCTTCTGTGTCATGAGTAAACAAAGACCTCTGACAAGTGAGGTTCAGAGCAGGAAGGCTGAGACCCAGGGAGACGGAGATCTTGTCAGCATCTCAGAGAGTTCCAGGTGTACCTAGACACAGCATGGCCGAGGCTCAGATGCTGAGGACCTGACAGGACGTGAGGGAAGACTGAGAGGCGAGAGACACGTGTCACCCTGCCCTCAGGCCCTCAGCAGGCTGCAGGGGACGGAAAAGACATGAACCTAACATCAGGCCTTGGGGACCCCAGGTAAATGCCTTCCCTGAGCCTCAGTGACCGGCTCGGTCAGGAGAGGGGATGATGAGACCCGCCTTGTGCAGCACCTGATGCAGGCTCTGGGCACTGGCCCTGACTGCTGGCACCTGACTCCCCCTTTCTGCCCCACCCTCCCGAGCCTCTCACTGAGGAACTGTATCTCCTCCCCACCTCGGCACTCAGAGCACCTATAACACCCACTTTGTCATGAGACATATATCTACTTATGTTTATCTAAAGAAGGAGGTCAGGGGAAGAAAGGAATCTTTATTAAGGTCTTACATCCCATTTAAATGGTAAAATATTAATTCTGAGTAGACTGCAAAGAGTTAAGTATGTATACTGTAATCCCAAGAGAAATCTTTAAAAAAGACTATACAAAGAGAATTCATTGGAATGACTAATGCTAAAGCTCCAATACTTTGGCCACCTGATGCAAACTGACTCATTGGAAAAGACCCTGATGCTGGGAAAGATTGAAGGCAGGAGAAGGGGACGACAGAGGATGAGAGGGTTGGATGGCATCACCGACTCGAAGGACGTGAATTTAAGCAAGCTCTGGGAGTTGGTGACGGACAAGGAAGCCTGGCATGTTGCAGTCCATGGGGTCGCAAAGAGTTGGACACGCCTGAGCGACTGAACTGAACTGAAACAGAGATGATCAAAAACTCAGATGAGTTAAAAAGGAAGCTGAGAAACAACCCAAAAGAAAGCAGGAAAGGGGAAACTGACAGATAACAAAAGGAACAAACAGGAAAGAAAAAGGCAGACCAAACTGTAAGCTTATATGTTGTTACATATATATGATCTAAACATACGTATTAAAAGGATTTGCCAGAATGAATTTAAAAAAAAAAAAAAGAAAATAAGAAACTTAGCTTTCAATATGATGATATAGGGACTTCCCTGGTGGTCCAGAGGTTAAGAATCCACCTTGCAATCCAGGGACGGATTCAATCCCTGGTCAGGGAACTAGATCCCACATGCTTCGTAGAAGCTGAGCACCACAACTACTGAGCCCCTGTGCTCCGAAGCCGCTGAGCCACAACTAGAGAGTTCATGTGTCCCAGTGAAAGATCCTGCATGACGCAATGAAGACCCTCAGGCCTCAACTAAGACCCCGTGCAGCCTAATAAATATTTTAAAAATAAATGTAATTATATGGGTAAGCTTAAAGTAAAAGAGTAGGGAAAGATATGTTATGAAATCTTCATCGAAAAAATGCTGCGATGACTACATTAATATCAAACCAAGAAGACTTACGAACAAGGAAAATTACTAGGACTAAAGAAGTTACATAGCCATAAAGAGACAATTTACCAAAAAGACCTAACAGTTCCAAATAATGTATGCATTTAACAACAAAGCCTTAAAATAACAGGAAATAAAAACTGATAGAGCTGAAAGAAAATAATAGACAAATTCACAATTATAATTGGAGACTTCAACACCCCTCTCACTAGAATCAACAAAACAAAACAAAACCAGTAAGGATACAAAAGAACTGACCAATGTCATCAACCAACTGGATGTAATGAAGTTGCAAAATGTCAAACTTTGTTTATCCAGAAATAAGTAATTTCCCATGATTTAAGCTAAGATAAAACTTTTAAAGCCTGATATTAAGCTGTTACTAATGTTTACCCCCAAAAGTGAATGGTCTAAGTTTCCACCTGAAGAAAATGAAAAGGAAGAAATTAATTCAGAATTAAGTAGAAGGAAGGGAATGATAACAAGTAGAGGTTCACAAAATAGAAAAGAGATAGTACCAAAATGAGCACTCTCAAAAGGTAATCTGTTCTTTGATAAAGATAAATATAAAAGATAAATACAATTGGTAAACCTCTAGCTAGACTGACAGAGAGGGAGAAGGGACACAGCATCAGTCATGAAAGAGATGGCATCACTGCCGACTCTGCAGGCATGAGCCGACTACAACAGCGCTATGAGCAGCTCTGTGCCAGCCAATCAGACTTCCCCGTTCAAGAAGTAGGCAAATTTCTTGCAAAAACAGTTTACCAAGCATTAGTTGACAATGCTAGCCTTACTCACAACTGCTGTATGTCAGCACCTGGAGGGCCAGGCTGGGGCGGGTCAGGGGTCCAGGACGGGTCCGGTTCGGGAACCGTGGGAAAGAGCAAAGACTCTTCCCATCCCGCGGCCTCGGGGGGCGGGGTGGGCGGCCAGGCCTCCGGAGCGGGACACAGCCCCGCAGCGCCACCTGGTGGCCGCTGAGCCGGGAAGACAACTGCAAAATGCAGCTTCTGAACCGCCCCCCAATCCAGTCATGGAGGTCCGGAGCCTCCGCTGCCTCCCACACCTGCGGGGGCTGGGCGGAGGGGACTGGGGAGCAGGAGGAAGCTTAATGGGAGAAGGCAGGAGAAGGGGCCTCCACCCTCAGGATCCAGCCCAGAGCCCACCCACCTTCAGGACTCAGGATCCCAGCATGGGGGCTCCCGCTTCCCGCACCTGGACCACCATGGGCCAGAGACACGTCTTAAGGGCTGTCTGCATATTTATTAGTTCCTGGGATGGATCAGGGAGAGGCGAACACTCCCCCTGCCCCCCAGGGAAAACTCCAGCTTCCCGCTGCAGCACAAGGCATCGGAGGCAGGCTGGATAAAGGACTTCCCGAGGATACCATCAGCACCTGGTCCGCCACTGGGTCAGCTTCCTGGACCAAGTGGACAAAAGAGAGCTGGTGGGGAGGGAGGCTCCCTGCGTCCTCCCCGGTGAGTCAGGGCGGGGCTCGCTGAGGCCTCAGCAGGGCGGGGACTGGTCAGCTGCCCGGGAGGAAACACGCCCCCACCGCCCCCTACAGTTGCTCGTGACCACGCCCTGCCCTGCCTTGCAGTCCCCCGACACACACACCCCCCGCCACAGCAGCCTAGGTGTGTGTGCGCGCGCGTACACACACACACACACACACACCCAGCAGTCTAGGGGTGTGCGCGCGCGTACACACACACACACCCACACCCAGCAGTCTAGGTGTGTGTGCGCGCATACACACACACACACCCAGCAGCCTAGGTGTCTGCGCGCGCGTACACACACACACACACACACACACACACACACACACACACACACACAGTAGTCTAGGCCCACCAGCCAGTGTCAGCGCTGGAGGGGCGCATGAAAGCGCAGCCCTGAGGAGGGTACCATCGGGGCAAAGGCCTGGACCGCAGCCCCTTCCTCCTGGGGCTTCAATTCACCTGCCACCCGGAGCTCCACCGGGTCGCTGAGCTCCGACAGCAAGGAGCGGGGCCCGTCGGTGCGGTAGCGGCAGCTGTAAGTGCCGGCGTGCTGGGGCCCCACGTAGGTCAGCACCAGGTCCGCGGAGCGGTGGGTGGACCAGGTCACCGCCAAGGGCTCCTCTTCGCCCGCGCGCAGCAGCAGGAAGGAGACGTCGGGCACCTGCGCCTCGCAGCGCAGGACGGCATCGCGGCCCGGAGTCACGGCCCCAGCCCACAGGGCCCGGAGCTGCGGCCTGGGCAGCGGTCCTGGGCGAGCGGCGGGAGGTCAAGTGAGGCCCCTCTCCCCCCTCCGACCCTGGGCACTGAGCCCCCAGACCTGCTATGAGGTCTGAGCCCCCCAGGGGTCCCCATCACGGGCACGCAGGGCCCAGGACAGGTGAGGAGGAGGAAAACGCCACCCTCCCAGGGGAGAGGGGTTCCCGCGGAGAGCACAGCTGGGGCAGCGGCCCGGAGGTGGGACCTGTGCCCCCAAGAGGCCTGGAAGAGGAAATCCGAGGAGCACACAGACCCAGGGCCGGCTGGGGCTCGGCGGGAATTACACCTCGACCCTCCGCATGGGCACCTGGGCTCTAGGAGGGCCGGGATCCTAGTCTGACCACCGACAGGCGCGTGGCGCGGGGAAACCAAGGCACGAGCCGGTGCAGAGCGGTTAGGAGTCTGAGCCCTAAAAACTGGATCCGCCCTCCATGATTTCCACCAAAGCGCCCCACCTGCCCGGCGCTCACGGGGGCGGTAGACAGGCCACTAGGCGGGGCGCCCTGGGGCACTGGCGGCCTGCCCCCCCACCCCCTCAGGCCCTGGGCGCCTCCCGTCGGATCCCGGGACAGGCGCCCGGGTAGAAGGGGGTCTCCGGGCCGCCGTGCCCGCAGCTCACCGTCCACGCGCAGCTCCAGGGTCGCGCTGGGCTTGGAGCCCGCGAAGGGCGGCGACGTGTCCGTGTAGACGCAGCTGTAATTGCCCGAGTCCACCGCCGAGACGTCGCGCAGCTCAAATTGGGCCTCGGGGCCCGCGGGGCTCAGGACGCGAGGCACCCAGCGCCTGCCCGCGTCCTTGCGCAGCAGGGTGAAGCGCACGCCGGCGCGGGGTGCCTGGCACCGCAGCTGCACCAGAGCGCCCGGCGCGGGGTTCAGGGTCGCGGGCTCGGCAGACAGCTCCGGCGCGGGGAGTGTCCCTGCGGGAAGAGCGCGGGAGGCTGGAGCCCAAACCGGATCCTCCCCCGGGAAGATCCGCCCCGCTCCCTCCCGGGAGGCCGGCGGGGACCACCCCCGAGCCTTCCTCCCGACCCGGCCCGGTCCTCGCAGGACTAGTCCTCCGCACTAGTCCGTGAGCGCAGGAAAATGGGGTGCGGGCGCGTTTTGTGGAAGGAGCACCCCCGAGCCCCCGACGGCCGCTTCCTCTCCTGAGCTTTACTCCCCTGGTCCGAGTCCTTAGGGGTCCTGCAGCACCCCCGGCCCCCTCTACAGCGGCCTCAGGGCCCACCGGGGCCGGCCCTGCGCTCCTCGCCCTCGGCTCGCGGGGGAGAGCGCGCCCCGGGCACAGGCAGGGCCGCGTCTGGGCTCCGTCCCGGCTCTCTCCGCCCTCGCAGTCCCGCGATCTCGTCCCTCAGGCTCACCGTCGCTCAGCACCAGCTCGGCCGGCGCACTGTCTCGGGACCAGGCTGCCAGCTCGCCGCGCAGCCGGTAGCGGCAGGTGTAGCCGCCGCCGTCCCCCGCGGCCAGCGCGCTCAGCTTGAAGAAAACGCGGTCCGGACTGCTGCTGGCCCGGGGTACCAGCTGCTCCTCCGCGCCCCGCCGCAGCTGGAAATCCACGCCGCTTAGGGGTGCCACGCAGGTGAGCGAGGCGGGCGAGCCGGGCCTCAGGACCCCGGCCGACTCCCTGTCCACCGTCAATGTGGGGGCCGGCGGCGGGGCTGCAGGGAGGGGGATGTCACTGGGGAGGCCGCTGGGGGGCCCAGCCTCCAGACCTCTGTCCCGGGAACAGCCTGCCTGTGGCGGTTCCGACACCCCTCCCCAGGCAGGGTGCTGCTTCCCACAGCCGTTCTCGGTGGGGCTGCTCAGGGTCCAGGGTAGCTTCTCGTCCTCCAGGAGCCTCCTCCCCCAGGAAGCCCTCTGGGATGGCCCACCCACTCACCCAGCTCCTCTATGGTCACCATGGCACTGGGCTCCGAGGGGGTGCCTGCTGCGTGGGTCCGGTAGCTGCAGCTGTAGTTCCCAGCCCGGTGGACTGGGAAGGTGGCTTGCGTGGACTCCGGGGCCTCAGCCACCTCCAGAAACTGGTCCTCACCTTCCCGCCTCAGCAGGAAGGTCACACCTCGAAGTCCCGTGAAGCACAGCAGCGTGGTGTTCAGGCCGGGTGTGATCCAGGACACAGGACTGGTTGAGAGTGAGGGTGCGGGCAGGGGCTCTGCGGATGGGGCAGGGGTCACGGCGGGGCAGGGGTCCCGGATGGCTCTGCCTGAGCTGGGAGACATGGGCTCCCAGCCCGAGCTGGACCTCTGTGCTCCTGACAGTGTGAGGGAGCCAGGAGATGGACGTCTCGATGGTGGCGTAAGCCAGGAATACAAGCGGAAGGCATGGGGCTGGCCTGCCCGCAGCTTCCTGGGGATTCAATCATTTATTCCTCACAGCCTTCTAGGGTCGGTGAAAACACCACCCTCTTTTTGTTCAGTCACTAAGTCTGTCCAATTGTTTGGCACCCCACGGACTGTAGCCCGCCAGGCTCCTCTGACCGTGGGATTCCCCAGGCAAGGATACTGCAACGGGTTGCCATGCCCTCCTCCAGGGGGTCTTCCTGACCCAGGGATTGAACTGGCCTCTCCTGCACTGGCAGGCGGATTCTTTACTACTCAGCCACCAGGGAAACCCAGTCACCCTTATTTTACAGATGGGGACACTGCGCTCAGAGACAGCACCTGAACTGCCTGAGGCCACTGGCTACTCCAGAGCAGCAGGAAGAGCGCAGGGAGGGTGAGGCGTGGGCAGAGGAGCCTCCCCAGTAGCCCACCTCCTGCCTTCAGGCCGTGGACCACACTCACCTGCTCCCGTCACCTCCACCAGGTTGCTCGGGCTGATCCAATCATTGCCGCCCTTGTAGCTGCAGCGGTAGAGGCCCCGGGTGGCGCTGGTCACTGGTCCCAGTGGGAACCTGTGCTCGTGGGCAGGGGACTCCAGGTGCACCGGTTCCTGGCCCACACCATCCTTGAGGAGCTGGAACTCCTGGGTCGGCAGCGGGCTCCGGCAGGTCAGCGTCACGTTGGCCCAGGGTGCCAGCGGTGAGCCAGCCTCAGCCCACAGGGATGGCCTGGGGTCGAAGACTGCGTGGGGGAGGCAGTCAGAGCCGAGTGCCCACCTGGGGGCTCACCCCGCAGCGCCCCCCGCGCCCAGGCAAGCCCACTCACAGGTCGCCTGCTCAGTCACCGGGCTCAGGGCCAGACCTGCAGAGACCCAGCTGTTAGGCCTCACTGCCGTCCACCCTGCCCCCGGCCACCCCAGGGCCCAGCCTCACCCCAGAGCAGCAGGAGGGCTGCCCCAGCAAACATGGTCCACCTCCTGCAGCCTCGGGGCTGTCTGTTGGGTTATAAGGAGCAGCCGGGGTGGTGGGGCTCACCCCCGCGTCCTTCCCGGAAAGCTGGGCTCCAGGGGCAAAGGGCGAACCTTGACCCCTGGAGGCTCAGCCACAGCAACAGTCAATAACCATGCTGAATGGGTTTGCTGCCTTCCGGTCAGTTTTGCAAATCTCTCACACGCAGTCACCTGGGGACTAGCTGCAGTCAGGATGCACGTTTCGGTCCCGGACACGTCAGAAGGACTGGATGCAGCTGCTTTTCAGGATCCTGCTGGCAGCCCTTGCGGGCGGGTTATTTTTCCCTTGGATATCCAAACCACAAAAAACCTGCCGGCCAAACAGGAGCCGGGTTTAATCCCTGAGTCAGGAAGCTCCCCTGAAAAAGGGAATGGTAACCCACTCCAGAATTCTCGCGTGGGAAATTCCACAGACAGAGGAGCCTGGAGGGCTGTAGTCCATGGGGTCCCAGAGAGCCAACATGACTTAGCGACTAAACAAAAAAAATCTCAGCTACAGCAGCAGAGATGAATCAGTGGTCAGAGCTCTGGGGAAAAGGTTTTCGAGTGGAAGTCAGCAACGCTGAAATGGTTAAAGGTGAGATTGCAGAGGAAGGCGCGGCCTGCAGACGGTGAGGGGGCCACAGGAGCTGCTTGTCCAAATCCCGAAGCTGAAGGCCCTGAGTTCAGAGCGTCCCATCTGGTCCTACATTCAGCGAGGAACCGGTCTGAGGCATTCCCGGGAGAAAAAAAGAGGTCATACGGACAGGCAGGACCTGAGGTTCTCACACAGGTCACACATCACACACACTCATCACACACACACACACACACGTGGCCATTGCACAACCTCCCATCTCCTCCAGGCCTGTGTGGACCTGGCCTTCAACCCAGGCAGGTGAAGGCCTCTCCCCCCACTGGTGGCATTGATCAGGTAATTCCTTGGAAATCCAGTGCCTCCCCCACCCTGTGGCAACTTGCCACGTTGTCCCTCGGTTTCTCCACCTGACAAATTAGTCAGCTAGAGCCCGAGACCAAAGGATGGGTGCTGGGAGCCCCTTCTCCAAGCAGGTGTGAGGATATCGGGGTGACGGTGAACACCGGCATGCCATGCCCCATGCCAAACTGTCCCCGGGGCCCTGACGGTCACCGGTCACCACATGGAAGATGTGACAGAGAAGCTCTGCTTTCCCAGAGCTCACGGGCTGGAGTCCGAGGAGGCTCGTCCCAGGCGGGAGGTGGGCCGGCCGCCATGCCGCCCATCCACCTGAGACACTGACCGTGCGGCTCCCGGAGAATGGGGCTGGGGGGACCCGGGTGTGCTGGGGGGCAGGCAGCCGGGGGCCCCCCTGCTCACTGTCCCAGCAGCCAGTGGGGACAACCTGACCCACAGTGGACGCCAGCCCAGGCCGACGGAGCTAGGGTCAGTGGCCGTGACTCCTGGGGGAGGTCAAAGGAGGTGCTTCTCTAGAATTTGAAGCCTGTTGTGCAAGTAAGTATACCAGCTGCAGGTTCCAAAAGGCGTCACCTGTACACCAGGATGGGCAGAGCGGCGGCCGGCAGGCCCTGTCGTGTGTCACCCCCTGTGGCTTAACTGCTCAGGCGCATCCAGCACCCGGCCCACGCAGAGTCTGCCCTGCCCAGGACAGATGGGTGGGAAGAGCTGGCCAGGGGGAGGCAAGCACAGAATGCACCCTCACGTGGCAGCTGGGAATGGAAAACAGTGCAGCCAGCCACTGTGGATGGCTGCCTGGACATGCCCCCAGTGGTCAAACAGCACACCACATGTCCAGTCCTACGTGTCCACCTGAGAGATATGGGAACAGGCGTTCAAGCAAACACTTGTACACTAGTGTTCACTGCAGAATTTTCCCTAACCACCAAAAGGTGGAAACCACCCAAATGTCCATCAACTGATGAAGGGCTAAACGAATTGTGGTCTACCCATAGGATGGAATATTACTCAGCAATAAAAAGGAATGAAGTACTGGTACGTGGTCAGACTGCAGAAAATATCACGGTCAGGGAAAGAAGCCAGACACCAAAAGGCCACATATTGTATGATTCCATTTATGTGAAAAATCTAAAACAAGCAGATCCAAAGAGTGAGTTAGTGGTTGCTAGGGGCTGAGGGGAGGAACAACGGGGAGTAACTGCTTAATAAACAGAGTTTCATTTTGGGGTGTGGAAATGTACTGGAATTAGTGACAATGACTATCGCACAACACAGAAAATACGTGAACTAAAAAATATAATGAAAACAAAAACCAACTGTACACTTTGAAATGGTTCAATTATGTTCTGTGAATTACATCTCAAAAACAGAAGGCACTCAGGGCATAAGGTGTTCCTGCCTTTGGCGTGCTGGGATGTCCACTTGATGCGGCCTGGGCCAGCCCACCCACCAACATCCAGAAGTCATCTGAGCCCCAGCCACAGGGACAATACTGCATTGACAGGAGGTGAGTGCATATATGTTTAAGCAATACTTCTATAATAAGAAAAACAAGGTCTTGGAAATCGTTAGGTAAGATAAAACATCAGCTTCTTGTCCATGGTCAAGCTGACTGCACACCAAGCAGGTTTTACATCAGAAGCTTAATTTGGGGTTGACAGCATTCTCCCCAGGGCACAGACTTCTCTTCAACCGGATGTGTCTTAATCCACTTGCTTCAAAAAGAAAACGTTCTGTGGGAAGATGGAGACACCTGCCGGGAATAATGGGCAGCGTGCTGGGGTGCAGGACAATGTCCTGTGGAGACCAAGCCCAGGGCACTTCAGTCACCACAGACAAGGAGCTGTGACTCCGCGAGGCCTGACTCTGGCAGGACGTGGGGCTCAGTTTGTCTGACCCCGGAGCCCTGGCTCCACACCCGGGGGCGCTGGCTCCCACCACCGCCCACCTCATTCAGTGTCTGCCTCTCACAGGGGTGGGCTTTACTCTCTGGCGGGGGTCTCAGGGCAGGCCCGGACTGCTACCTCCCCAGCTTTGCTTGAGTCTTTGCCTCTGCAGGTGTGACAGATTTCCTTGGTCTGCCTCCAAAAAGCCAGGCTGACTGCAGGGGACCAACTGCGGAGCTGCTGGGGCCGCTGCCAGGACCCTCTACTAATGGGGCCAGCCCAGGGGCCAGCAGACGAGGATCTGGGGTCCCCACGCACAAGGGAGCCATGAGTGCTGACATGGGAACCCTGCCACCCCTTCTGTTTGTACAACTGCAACCCAAGTGTGAACCTGGCCCCTCACAGAGAAGGGGACCCCACAGGAGAGCTGAGCCTTCGGAGGCCGTGGCCCTGCCAACACCTTGATTTCAGACGCCTGGCCTGTAGAATTGAGAGAATCAAGTTCTGTTGCTTTAAGTTGCCCAGTCAGTTGTAGCCACTTGTGCAGAGACCGGCCCAGCACCCTCACAGGATGGGTGGGTTGCATGGGGAGGCGGCCTTTCCTGACCCCCAGTGATGCCCTCAGATGACTGCTCAGTGCCGGACAGAGGGGAGACGGGGTGGTTCCTGGAAGCCGCAGCCCCCGTCTTGCAGGAAGGGGCCGTGTACTCACAGGAGGCAGGGCTGAGGGCGCCTCCAGACACCCTACCCCGACAGGTGGCTCCTCTGCGCATCTGCTGGGCCAGAAACCGGCCTCCCAGCAGCAGACCCGGCAGATGGAAGCTGCAGAGCGTGGCTGTGTCTCTGCCTCTCCTGCCCTGCTCCGAGCCTGCACCATCGAGCCACCTCTCCTGTACGACCACCTGCCAGCCACGGACCCAGGATCTGGAGCTGCGCTCAGCGAGGGCAGCCGGGAGCCTGTCCCTGACCCGGAACTGCAGTTGTTCCAGGTGTCTGACAGTAACCTCCCGTCTGCCCTGGGGGACCATGACCTCCACGCTGCGGGCTGGCCCAGCCTTCCTAACTGACTGCCGGTGAATGAGATTAGGGCTCGAGGACCTTCGGGCCCGCAGGGAGGCTGGGGGGCCAATGTCTCCCGTGCCGCGGCCTGCAGAACCGCATGCCAGCTTCCGTGGGAAGGAGGTGAGCGAGGCTCAGCGTCCTCAGCACCTGGACACGACCCCTGAGGCTGATAAGATTTTCCTGGAAATCAACAGAGGGCAGGCCGGGGGCGGCTCCACCAGCCCTTATCTTAGGCAAACTGCACCCCCACCGAGGGCTCCGGAGGACTCTAGCGTCTGTCCCTGCACCCGGCGGGAGGGGGGAGCAGGACGCGCAGCAGGGCGGGAGTGCAGTCTGCGTGCGGCCAAACTCCCTCCCACGCCCGTCCTCCCGGTGGTGCCGCCGCCCGGGCCTCGGCCTCCACCACCGGGACGCCGGAACCGGAGCAAGAAACACAGACAGGCCCGCCCGGAACTGAACGGCCGACAGCGGTGCCCGCCCGGGCCGGTGCCCGCCCGGGCCGGAGCCCGCGGACCGGAAGTGCGCCGGTCCGCCCCCGCCGGGACCCCGCGTGCGGCGCTGGGGTGGGAGCCGGGGTGGCGGCCGTGGGCGCCCCGCTCTCAGGCTGGGGTCGCGGGAACGCGCGGGATGCCCGTTACTCGCCGGGGGTGGCCGGCGCGGGTCCCCGGGTCCCCGCCAACTCGCAGCGCGGAGCCTTCCACCCTTGTGCTCCCGGCCGCGGCTCTGAAGTGAGGCGCGGCTGCGAGGACTGGCGGGATCCCCGCCCCCGCGGGTGCGCGCTCAGTTCCTTCAGTGGTGCCTGACTCTTTGCGGACCTATGGACCGCAGCCCGCATTCTCCTCTGTCCATGGGATCCGCCAGGCAAGAACACTGAAGCGGGAAGCCATGCCCTCCAGGGGATCTTCCCGACCCAGGGATCGAACCCTCATCTCCTTAGTCTCCGCCCCTGCAGGCCGATTCTTGAGCCTTCTGGGACGCCCCGCTCCCGGGGGCTGCTGGGAAGTGTAGTCCCGCTGAGCCCGGCTCTCCGTCCGCCCCAGGACTCCGGTTGCCGTGGTAACGGGCGCCCTTGAGCCTGCGTCGTCGCCAAGGAGATGGCGTCAGAGACCCTGCACTCGGGCGCACCTGGCCCCGGAGAAGCTGGTAATTGGCCACGACGATGCTTAATAGTCCTTGTCTCCTATGACTTCTGGGACATACGGACTGGGAAAGGCGTGGAAGGGTCGCGGGTGGGAAACACCTGGGCTGCTCTGAAACGTTCGGGTGAGCGGGTCGCTCGCCAGCGGTGAAATCAGAATCTCAGAGCGGGGCTCGAGCATTTGGGTGTCAGACCTCCGGGGCAGATTCTAGAATGTCCAGCCGCGTTCCAGAGCCGCGACCCCCGGGGCCCCACTGGTGACGCTGAGCCTGCTTGCTCTGCTGGGCGGGATGTGCAGGTCAGCCCCCCCACCCCCACCCACTATGCCACCCGCGTCGGTGCCCGCCCTTCCCGGGACTCCTGCACCACAACTATACGGACACACGTGATGATGTCTGCCGATGTGGCCCCCAGGTGGCACTCAGCGGTCCCGACGGTCCGCTCCCACTGTGTGTCCCCTTTTCCATCCTAATAGGTGTCTGGGTATCGAATATCCTGCTTTAGTGAGGCCTGTCTCCTTGCCCAGCGGCAGTGTCAGGGCTTGCTTGAAGCTGTTGGTGGGTTCACAACGCTCAGTGAGGTTGGAGCGGTGGCTGACCGGCACGCGGAAGGCCGCTTGCCCGTGTGCCTACCCTGGGGGAACAGGAAGGCCTTGCCAGGGTGGCTGCAAAGGAGGGGAGGTGCGTGGGTGCCTCTGCGGTGTGGGCAGGCCCCACTACTAGCTGAAGACTCTTGTGCACTCCCTGGGGCTTCCACTGCTGGGTCTCCCAGGGCTCAACAGGCTTGCAGAATTGGGACCTCTCAGGCCTGTGGGTGCACTGCGGCTGAAGGAGCTTCTCCTTCTTGCAAAAGGACCTCCTGCTCTGGGTGCAGGGAAAAGGGCCACTCCCTGGAGTGAATTATCTGCTGCCTCAGGCCTGCCTCCCAAAGGCCCTGTTGCTGTTGGGCAGTCGTGGAGGGTGGACGTGAGCACCTGTGTGAGGGACTTGTTTGGCTGGAGTTGGCTGCAGGGTCTGCTTTACAGAAGCTGGTTACCTAAGATGACCTCCTGTCCCGCCCCCTGCCTCCTAGGGCTTATGCTGGGAGCAGCACCCGAAAAGTACTTGAGTGCCCTGGTGGGCCACAGGGGGATTTTAGGGGCAAGACCCCTGGTCACTCAGGACACTGAAGAGGGAGTGGGGCTCCCGCAAGAGGTCCCTGGAAATGTCAGGCTCCTGGACCAAGGCTCATACCGGGCCACAGCCCTGGCAGCCTGTGCCCTGGGGCAGCTGTCCTGCCACCCACACGCCCCCCCACGCAGGAGGGGCCCTCTCAGCTCTGTCTGCTGGGGGCCTAGGCTCCACCTCGCCCTCACCTGAGGTCCCAGGACAGCTCATGGGGCATCAGCCTGCTCAGGGCACTGGGTTGGAGCGTCCATCCTGGGGACAGCCTCCAACTCAGGAGTCCTCGTTGCAGGACTTGGAAGAGCCGAGAAATGGAGAGGCTGGCCCTTCCCAAGAGGGGAAAAGCAAACTTCAGTGACTGAGGGATCCTGGATGACTTGGCCAGATTTCCTTGAGTCTTGAAAGCAGTAAAAGGGGAGAGACATAAAGAAAGGAGTTTCAGGGCCTTCCCTGGCAGTCCAGTGGTTAGGACTCCGTACTTCCTTTGCAGCAGGCATGGGTTCAATCCCTGGTTGGGGAACTAAGATCCACAAGTTGCTCGGATTAGCAAAACAAAAAAGCAGGAGCTGAAGGTAGCCGGTTCACTGGACTGAAGTAAGTGGTCAGGAGGCAACTCCTGACCTCTCCAGGCTTCCCCCCACCCTGCCCCCGCCGTCCTCTCTCACCTCTGTGACACCTGGCCCCATGCTGACCTCCACCTTCCTAAGACCCACCCTCTTCACCAGTTGCCCTGAACATCCTCCCAGACTGCCCATTTGACAAGCCACCCCCAGTGCTTGTCATTTGGTGGCTGTGCCAGCCCCAGGATGGAACTGCTGCTGACCAGGGTGGAAAGTGCAACGTGTACGTGTGGTCAGCAGAATAATGGATCCCAACTAGGGCCACATCATAATCCCCAGAGCCTGTGAGTGTGCCACCTCATTTGGCAAAGAGGACTTTGCAGATCTGATAAGCGATCAGGAGATAGAGTGTCCTGAATCATCCAGGCGGGCCCTAAATGTGGTCACCATGCTCCATCTAAGAGGGAGGATGGAGGCTGGTCGGCAGAGGAGGTGTGATGACAGAAACAGATCAGAGTGATGAGGCCGCAGGAATGAGCAGGGACCTCTGGCCTTTCCCTCCCCATTCAGCTCCGTGCAGACCCGAGGGATCTGAAATGCCACACGGAAGTTACCCAGTGGAAACAAAAGATGCAAAAAAGAGGTCACAGGGAAAGTATTTCTGGCACTCAGCTCCCTGTAGCTGCCTCTGGGTGGGTCTGGGGCTGTGGGCCATCTCTTTATACCTCTGTGCTCATACCTTTCCCCTCTCTTCTCCAATAAGTAGGTATTAGGAAATTGGAAGCATCCCGTTTTTGCTTTTACATTTCAGTGGCCCCCTTGTCCTAACACCTGGGCAGTTATCTACGATTGAGTACCAAATCACCTCAACATATGTATCCCCTACTCTTCAAAAGTTTGCTTTATGCCACTTTGCTGTGAAGAAAGATCTACATTAGAATCTATTTTTGCTAAATGAAAGAAATCTTTGAAGAGAATTTTCACTTTTAAGAAAAGTTAAAAAGGGAAAACTTCATTCCCCATTTGTTATGCAGAGAGCTAAGTGACAGAGGAAGCACACATATATAAGTTAAATAAGCAGGGTGACAATATACAACCTTGATGCACTCCTTTTCCTATTTGGAACCAGTCTGTTGTTCCATGTTCAGTTCTAACTGTTGCTTCCTGACCTGCATACAGATTTCTCAAGAGGCAGGTCAGGTGGTCTGGTATTCCCATCTGTTTAAGAATTTTCCATAGTGTATTGAGATCTACACAGTCAAAGGCTTTGGCATGGTCAATAAAGCAGAGTAGATGTTTTTCTGAAACTCTCTTGCTTTTTCGATGATCCAATAGATATTGGCAATTTGATTTCTGGTTCCTCTGCCTTTTCTAAATCCAACTTGAACATCTGGAAGTTCATGGTTCACATACTGTTGAAGCCTCGCTTGGAGAGTTTTGAGCATTACTTTGCTAGCATATGAGATGCGTGAAATTGTGCAGTAGTTTGAACATTCTTTGGCATTGCCTTTCTTTGGGGTTGGAATGAAAACTGACCTTTTCTAGTCCTGTGGCCACTGCTGAGTTTTCCAAATTTGCTGGCATATTGAGTGCAGCACTTTCACAGCATCATCTTTTAGGATATGAAATAGCTCAACTGGAATTCCATCACCTCCACTAGCTTTGTTCGTAGTGATGCTTCCTAAGGCCCACTTGACTTCCATTCCAGGTTGTGTGGCTCTAGGTGAGTGATCACACCATCATGATTATCTGGGCCGTGAAGATCTTTTTTGTATAGTTCTTCTGTGTATTCTTGCTACCTCCTTTTAATATTTTCTGCTTCTGTTAGGTCCATTACCATTTCTGTCCTTTATTTTGCCTATCTGCATGAAATGTTCCACGGGTATCATTAATTTTCTTGAAGAGATATCTAGTCTTTTACATTCTGTTGTTTCCCTCTATTTCTTTGCATTGATCACTGAGGAAGGCGTTCTTATCTCTCCTTGCTATTCTTTGGAACTGTGCATTCAAATGGTTATATCTTTGCTTTTTTCCTTTGCCTTTAGCTTCTCTTTTCTCAGTTACTTGTAAGTCCTCCTCAGAGAACCATTTTGCCTTTTTCCATTTCTTTTTCTTGGGGATGGTTTTGATCACTGCCTCCTGTACAATGTCATGAACCTCCATCCATAGTTTGTCAGGCACTCTGTCTATCAGATCTAATCCCTTGAATCTATTTGTCACTTCCACTGTATAATTGTAAGGGATATGATTTAGGTCATACCTGAATGGTCTAGTGGTTTTCCCTACTTTCTTCAGTTTAAGTCTGAATTTGGCAATAAGGAGTTCATGATCTGAGCCACAGTCGGCTCCCAGTCTTGTTTTTGCTGAATGTGTAGAGCTTCTCCATCCTTGGCTGCAAAGAATATAATCAATCTGATTTCAGAATTGACCATCTGGTGATGCCCATGTGCAGAGCCTTCTCTTGTGTTTTTGGAAGAGGATGTCAGTGCATTCTCTTCGCAAAACTCTGTTAGCCTTTGCCCTGCTTCATTCTGTACTCCAAGGCCAAATTTGCCTGTTACTCCAGATATTTCTTGACTTCCTACTTTTGCATTCCAGTCCCCTATCACGAAAAGGACATCTTTTTTGGGTGTTAGTTTTAGAAAGTTTTGTAGGTCTTCATAGAACCGCTCAACTTCAGCTTCTTCAGCATTACTGGTTGGGGCACAGACTTGGATTACTGCGATATTGGATGGTTTGCCTCAGAAATGAACAGAGGTCATTCTGTCTTTTTTGAGATTGTACCCAAGTACTGCATTTCAGACTCTATTGTTGACGATGATGGCTACTCCATTTCTTCTAAGGGATTCTTGCCCACAATAGTAGATATAATGGTTGGTCATCTATGTTAAAGTCACCCATTCCAGTCCATTTTAGTTCACTGATTCCTAAAATGTCAATGTTCACTCTTGCCATCTCCCGTTTGACCACTTCTAACTTGCCTTGATTCATGGACCTAATATTCCAGGTTCTTATGCAATATTGTTCTTTGCAGCATCACCAGTTACATTCCCACTTCACAGATGGGAAAACTGAGGCCCAGACAGGAAAGCCACGCATCCTGAGCTGGACCCATGCAGCCATGGCCCACGACCCGGGGCTGATCTGCCCCAATCTCTCACCCCAGCCGCATCCCTGAGGGGTGGAAGGGCGCGCCCCCCCCACCCCACCCCAGGGCAGCATCCAGGCGCTCCCGCTGAGCACCCGGCGGAAGAGGAGCCGGCGATCTTCTCTGGGCTTGGCCAGGCCTCCCGGTTACCGTGGCGACTACCACCCTTTCCGCGCCCGAGCCCCGCTCTGCAGGCGGCTGTAGGTACTCCTGCCTCCGGATAAAACTGGAGCCTCCCTGCGATTCGCCATCGCCTTGGAGACACATGGCGTCACCCAGCTGGCAATCACTTCCACGCTAGTGATTGGTCGTGCCCAGGGAAGGGCGGGGCTTTCCGTGTGGCTCCCGGCTGTTAGTCGGTTCCACTTGCAGGACAGAGGGAGGTCCGAGCGTTCCCCCGAACGTTTAAACTGTGTTCTTAGACCCCCCCTCCCCCGGACCAACTTAAGTTCCCGCCTCTACTTCCGACAGGTATGGATGCCAGGTTCTACCCCAGTTCCTGCCTTTGGGTCCCATCCTCCCAAATCCACGTATCCGTTTCTCACCCAGTTAAGGCGTTGGGTTCCCCCTCCTCAAGTCCCAGTCCCGCTTTCTCTCCGAATTTGTGCCTTGCATCTCCAGATCGCATCCGCTAGTATCTGTATCTGCGAGACTTCTGAATTCATACATCTGGCCTCCAAAATTTGAAATCCTGTACCCACGAATTCTGGATATTTGGATGTTCGAAATGTGTTTCTGGACTTATCCTTAATCCAAGCCTCTGAGAGCCCCTATTAATAAATACCCTGTCCTAAGTTCTTCCTCCCCTCTACTCTCCACCCCAAGTGTTGCCAAGTGAGGAGACAGGTCTGCAGCTGCTCCGGCATCGCCACCCCAGCCCTGCACGTTCTGTCCTGTTGCCCCCTCTGGCCCTCGTTCCGAAAAGCCACCCTGAACATGTGGTCCTGATTTAGAGCTAAGCAAATTGAGGACGGGGAGTGGGCTTTGACTAGCCCACCTAGCAGGTGAGCTGGCCTAGGCACCTCCCTTGCCTTGCACTCTAGGCCTATAATAAGCATCCTGGCCCAGACAAGCCACCCATCCCTGTGAGCCCAGACTGATGCTCAGTGGCAGGAGCAGTGGGAAAGATCAACTTGCTCTCTGCCAAGGAGATGGATGCCTATGTTGTGTGTGTGTGGGGGTGGGGGCGGGAAGACTAACAGTCCTGCAGGAATTAGAGGAACAATAAATATGCTTGTTTGTTCACATTCATTTGTTCGTTTGAGCAGGTTTGAAATCAAAGAGACCATCCTTCCTTGGTAATTACATGGTTACTTGTTCATGAACCTTTTCTTTAATAAGGGAGGAGCTTAGTGAGCAGAAAGAGCCCCTCTCTGAATCATGCCAGATCCAGTGGAAAGGCCTAGAATTGACTGGACTCATTTGTTCATTGGACACATATTTATTGGGTACTTTGTACATGCTGAGCTCCCTGGCACTGGGGGAGACATGATGCAGAGAAGTGGAGAGGCCAGCTGAAGTAGGAGAGGTCAGGTTCTGGGGCAACCAGCTTAGAATTCCAGCTTGGCCCCCTTTTGCTGTGTGACCCTGGGTGAGTTACTGCACCTCTCCGGGCCTTATGACTACCTAATCAAGTTGTTCTGAAGAGCAAATGGTCTGATTCCTAGCTTCCTAATGCCTACCTGTGATTAGGAAGGGGTTTCCCAAGGCTGACCTCAATTAAGAGGTGGCCAGGACTTCCCTGGTGGTCCAGGGGCTAAGACTCTGTGCTCACAAGGCAGGGGACCAGGTTTGGATCCCTGGTCAAGGAACTAGATCCTACGTGCTGCAACTAAACCGGTGTAGCCAAATAAAAATAAAAATAATTTCTTTTTTTTAAAAGAGGTGGCCAGGAAGAGGGACAGAACCAGGTGAGGAGGTGTTCTGAACAGGGAACACAGAAGGACTATGGGTCTGAAATTGGTGTCTCATGAAGGAGGGAGGCTCAGTGACTCGGTGTCTGCCTGAAGCCCACAGTGGGAGCAGCAAGACACCAGAGAACTACCGCATCCATCCTTCCATCCATTGTTTATCCAGCAGTTACTGTGAGCAGACACTGTACTTCCAGCTGGGGATACACAGAGAACAAGCCTGACATTCCACCCTCACGGAGCAGTTGGAAAACTAGGGCACAGAGGATGGCCAGGGCTCCTTAGTCCAGAGCGAACACGCTGCACCAGGAATTGAGGCGGGGGTCGGGGGTGGGGTTTGTAGAGCCTGGCCCCCTCCAGCCTGGAGAACACAGTACCAGCATCCCGAGGCTTACAGGATCAGACTCCGAACTTTGTGCCTGTGTCTGGGGACATGGGGAGCCCTGGCAAATAGTGTGTGATCTTCAGCTAAGCAAGGTGACCCCCGACCCCCCAACACAGAGGGCTTTACCGCAGGTCCTCCCACCTGCTCTCCACTGCTGGGTGGGTCACTCTTGTCAGGTCTATAAAGATGTCCATTATCAAGTGATCGCTGACAGCCAGGCCACAGACTCCAGACTCATCTTGTTTGATTTAGTTCTCATTTTCACAGACAGGGGAAACAGGTTCAGAGGGGTGGGCCCTTGTCAGCTTTTGAGGAGAAAGAGGCAGGGTTGGGGGGGGCCCTCTGGATCCTGCTGAGTGAGGGTGCCCAGTGCCTACTCCTCGCTTCCTGTTTTCCCCTGGGAAGCACTTCGCCAGCTGTGTCCCGGAGAAACAGACAGAGCCTACTTAGCCCGTCCCCACCCCCACAGACCACGGTGGAAAGCCCAGCTGCTGCTCTGCACAGAGCAGGGCAGAAGCCAGGGGAAGGCCACAGGGTGGTGGTGGTGGGGCTTGGCCTCTGGGTGCAGCTCCCAGACTTCCACACCCCAGAGCCTGAAGTCTGATCCCCTGCCCAGACCAGCTTCTAGGCCTGTGTCCCCCCTGGACAAAGACATGAGCTGTGACTGAGACACTCCAGAGTTTCTGGAAAGCTCTAGGAATTGAGATGGGATAGGAACGAGTCTTTATAGTCAGTCAGTCAACAAACACCGAAGCTGCTGAGCACCCGGAATGCATATGCCGGGACGGTGGACCAGTGAGGGTGTTGGAGACAAATGAAGGACAGCCTGAGTCAGAAGGCTGAGCCCCTTCGGGTGTCAGAAGGGGAGCTCCCAGCCGCGGAGGTTGAGATGGGCACTTGGAGATGAGGAGGCTCAGGGGACTCAGCTCCCCCAGATGCCGCTTCCTGCCATCTGCAGCCAGCACGGGTGTGCAGCTAGTGGTCGCTGCGCCTGCGAAGCCCGCCGAGGAGGCGTCCACGTCCCAGCTGGGCTCCAGGGTCTAGGCTGGGGGTGTGACTCTTACTACGTGCTCTCCACGCCAATCGCCGGGGTCACTGAGTGCGGCTGCAGAGTGGACAGGGCACCCACCACGGTGCGGCCCCTGCACTCGACCAGAGACCTCAGCAGCACAGGCCCTAGCTGAATCAGAAAGGGAGGGAGCTGTCCCCCAGGACCCCTCCCCGACCCCCTCCCGCAAGTGGAAATGGAGCAGGAAACGCGGGCACCAAGGAGAGACAGTGGGAAGGGGACCCCGGCATGGCATGAAGCGACGGGTCCCCTCTCGGAGGCTCAGGCCCCAAGCAGCCCCGGGCGCGCGAGCGTGGGGGAGGCGGACGCTCGAGTGGAGCCCGGCCACACGCGCGGGGCCGGGAGCACAGCGGAGCGCAGTCGCGACGTCACAGCACCACTGAGCCGAGCCGACCTGCGACGCGTGCGTGTCGGTGTAGCGATCACTGCATGCCAGACTTCTGACCTCATTAGACATGGCGGCGTTGGCCTCAAAGAGACCTTTGCGCCTGTGCAAGTGCCTCCCCAGCGAGCTTTCAAGTGCTGGAAGTTGGACTTCCGCCAGACTGGCTTTTGGGCCCACTTCTGCGAGAACGCATGCGCTGAATGTATACGTGTTCCGTCTGGCCCCGAGGCGCGTTTACATGCTCGTTCCGGATTGGCCCGTTACTAGGCCGTATCTGTATGCGCGCGCGCCACCTTCGCTGACCCGGAAGTTCTCGCCTCAGTTAAAGGCCTCAGCCCGCGGTGCGCGGCCTCTTCCTGTCTGTGCCTGGTCGGCGCGTGGTCTGCGACGAACGATCGAGACACCTAGGCTGTGCCTTCAGGTGAGGTTGTCGCGGAGTAGGGGGTCCGAGGGGCGACCCTGGGTCTCCCGGAAGCTGTGGGTGCGCCCCGCGCCCGGGGCCTTTCCTCCTGCGGTTGACCTGACGGAGGCGCGAGGAAAGTTTCTCTTGCTGTCTCGCTTCAGCTCCGCCGCCGCTGTAGCCTTGCCTCGCGGCGTACTGGGGAAGTTGCTCGCGGTTGCCTTGGTCTCTGCAGTTGTACTTTATTTACGTAAGAAAATTCCTTAAATAGATGCTTCCTCCTAAATAACAGCCCCTAATGATCTCCTCGGGGTCGGACACCAAGTTCAACTTTTGTATTGGTAAAACACAGAATTCTTACGCTATACTGATGAGGGAGCTGAGTCCAAAGAAGAGTTGTAGATCTGTAGGTTCGTAGAACTCTGGAAGAACATGGTTGGGGTTTGAATTCTAGCGGATGCAGCGTCAGGGCATTTGGACTCGGGGCATTTGCCCATCCCTGGGCCGGCCTGCAACTGTTGAGGGGGTGCCTGTAAGCCTTGGGCCTCAGGGTTCCTGGGTGAGAGACAGGTGTTGCTTGCTGACAGAGTGGTTTTTCTAAGATTCAACACGGTGGACCCAGATATTCCCAGCGTTCTTTGGTTGCTAGTAATTTCCCAGTTCTGATTGTGTTCTAAACTGGCCTCAGAGTTAGTGATACATATGCCTGGGCTTTGACGATTTTTATCCCTAGGATGACGGAGTGGGAAACAGCTGCACCTGCAGTAGCAGAGACCCCCGACATCAAGCTCTTTGGGAAGTGGAGCACCGACGACGTGCAGATCAATGACATTTCCCTACAGGTAAGGAGGGTGTAACGATTGTGCTCCCTGGCTGGGGGCGGGGTTACTTGAAACTTGTAGCCTTCCTGCCAAGTAGAGTTGAAGGTGACACAGGTAAAGGAGGGATTCCTGGACCACCACACCCACCATATCTGTTTTTCTTTGTATCCTGTTAGAGGTTGCTACAGTTTTTCTCAGGAGATGGTTCCTTCCACAGTAATTATCACATCGCACAGGTGGTTTAGTTTTTTTTGTGTGTTGTAGTGAAATATACAGAAAATTTATTTTTTAGTTTTATACATTTTGTTTTTTAAATGTGTTTCTTATTTTACTCAAGTATTGAAAATAGCAAAGGCAATACTATTTTATTCAGGCTATAACATTTGAATTATATGTTTTAGAATTAAATAAAAATGGGCAGTATTCATCAAGTCCAGAAGTTGTGCCCTGGAGAGAAGAGTCAAATTACAGAGATTCAAATGCCTGAAAATCTAAACACTTTCCAGTTGTCCCTCAGTGTCTGAGGGGATGTTGGTTCCAGGAGCCCCAAGTTTACTAAAACCCTCAGGTGCTCACGTCCCTTCATGTGCACAGGTATTTGAAGTGTACGAGCCCCAAATTATTATTTTGTGTGAGGAAATCCAATTGTCTCAGCACATGTGATTTTTGTCTTTTGGAGTTTTGTGCATCTTAACAAATTTAGGCCATAAAATGTTATTTAAATCTCATTTATATGGTATATGTATGTATCCCGGCACCATTTGTTGAAGGGACTGTTTATCCCATTGAATAGTCTTGGCACCGTTGTTGAATATCAATTCAGCAAAGATGTAAGGGTTTATTTCTGGATTCTGAACTCTTATTTCATTGGTCTCTATGCCCCCCCCCCCCCCTTTATTTTTGGTGCCAGTATCACAGTCTTGATTACTATAGCTTTGTAAGAAGTTTTGAAATTGGTAAATGGGAGTTCTCCACTGCAGTGTTGCCCCCACACTGTTTTACACTTGGGCTCATTAGGACATTTGTGGGGTCTTTATAAAAAGAATTTATGTTTTGTGACTGCATTGGTATTGTTCGGGCGCTAAGTTATGTCTGACTGTGACCCCATGAACTGCAGCACATCAGGCTTCCCTGTTCTTCACTATCTGTCGGAGTTTCCTCAAACTCACGTCCATTGTGTTGCCATCCAACCAGCATTACTATTTGTTACTGCTGTGCAATGCGGGGAACCCGGGTTTGATTTCTGCACTGGGAAGATCGGCTGGAGAAGGGATAGGTTACCCACTCCAGTATTCTGGCCTGGAGAATTCCATGGACTGTATAGTTCATGGGGTCGCAAAGATTTGGACACAACTGAGCAACTTTGACTTTTCATGTAAATCACAGTAACTAGGCACTGAGCCTAATGGAGAATTCAAATCTGGTTTTCACTCTGAGTGTCTTCTAGAGCTGTTTTCCTTCACAGGTTTGTTGGAGAAGGTTTGCAAGCTTAAAACGGCCAGATACTAAGTGTTTTAGTCTTGGCAGGTCCCATGATGGTCTGTCACATGTGTGTTTGCCTCTTTGTGTTTTTTTTTCCCCTTCTTGCTTTTTTTGGTACAAAACTTTAATAATGTAAAAACAATTTTTCACTTTTTCCTGGTGTTCTTCAAGAGGCTGGGGAAGCAGAAGTCAGCATGGTATCAAAATTCTCACTATCAAAAGTGTACTGGACTCTACCATGGGGCCCAGCAACATAACCAAATGCTTGCTGGGGTGTTTGGTATTCACAGTTTTTTCTTGCACAGTGCGAGTCCCTGCATGTACACCCATCTGTATACTTCTGTTTGTGCAAATGGTTCTCTCCAGAGGAGACTCCAGTCTGTCATGCCTATGTCAGAATCCTGTATTCTTTCCTGTCAATCCTTGGTTTTGTAGAAACTCATTGTTTGTAAATGTTCTTGTTTGTTTGTGGTAGAGTGACTTTTATGTAGGGTTCATCCTGGAAATAGGTCAGAAGTAATCCTTTTCAGGTACATAGAGTTCCTCTGACTCAGCCCCTCCCCCAACGATTTAGTGTTTACTAGATATTGTCTTGGGACATGTATGTTTTCATAGGCAAGATTGTTGAATGATTCTTTTAAAACAGTGGTTCTCTGGGATGGTTCCCCCATCAGCCCTTTAGGGAACATTAGGCAATGTCTGGGCACATGTTTGGGTCAGTGAAGAGTGAAGAACACTTTTAAAAGAAAACTGGGGTTGTGGGCCATCATCTCCTTAGTTCTCCACATCCTTCCTCCCATTGTTAAGAAAGTACTCTTTTTAGTGAGCTGGTAAAGTCACTTTGTTGTTCAGTTGCTAACTCACATCAGTCAGTTCAGTTGCGTCCGACTCTTTGCAAACCCGTGGACTGCAGCACGCCAGGCTTCCCTCTTTTTCACTGTCTCCTGGAATTTGTTCAGATTCATGTCCATTGACCATGCCATCCAACCATCTCATCCTCTGTCGCCCCCTTCTCCCGCCTTCAGTCTTTCCCAGCATGAGGGTCTTTTTCTGGTGAGTCAGTTCTTTGCATCAGGTGGCCAAAGTATTGGAGCTTCAGCATCAGTCCTTCCAATGAATATTCAGGGTTGATTTCCTTTAGGATAGATTGGTTGGATCTCCTTGCAGTCCAAGGGACTCTCAAGAGTCTTCTCCAATACCACAGTTCAAAAGCATCAGTTCTTCAGTGCTCAGCTTTCTTTATGGTCCAACTCTCACATCTGTACATGACTACTGGAAAAACCATAGCTTTAACTAGGCAGACCTTAGTTGGCAAAGTGATGTCTCTTTAATACTCTGTCTAGGTTGTCATAGCTTTCCTTCCAAGGGTCACTTGCTTAGATTTTATTCTTTGTGGCAGGCAGGGGCTCACATCCAAAGCCCCACAGGTGGGTGGGGGCTCCCGTAAGCGGGTGTTGGGTCCCTCTGGTACCCTCGGATGTCCATCCTGCTCTTGAGTGAGCTTCTTCCGCTGCTCCAGGATTACATTGCTGTCAAGGAGAAGTACGCCAAGTACCTGCCCCACAGCGCGGGCCGCTATGCGGCCAAGCGCTTCCGCAAGGCACAGTGCCCCATCGTGGAACGCCTCACCAACTCCATGATGATGCACGGCCGCAACAATGGCAAGAAGCTTATGACCGTGCGCATCGTCAAGCACGCCTTCGAGATCATCCACCTGCTCACTGGCGAGGTAGGGCCCGGGGCCAGAGGGGAGAGTGCCCTCAGGCACCCGAAGCCAACAGCACCCCCACCATACGCATGCTGGGGTCCTCCAGGGATGGGGAGGGACGCGGGCTGGGTGTCTGGCTCATGGACGTCCCCCCACGCCCCCCAGAACCCCCTGCAGGTCCTGGTGAACGCCATCATCAACAGCGGCCCCCGGGAGGACTCCACCCGCATTGGGCGAGCTGGAACAGTGAGGCGGCAGGCTGTGGATGTGTCCCCACTGCGCCGTGTGAATCAGGTGGGCTTGGGGCCTTTGGGCACACATGGCCACCCAGGAACAGCCACCAGGCTGGGTCAGAATGCTGCCTGGGGCAGAGGCTAGCAACTAGGGATGTTCACCTCTGTCTACATGTTTTACCTGAGTGTCATTTCCTCCAGGAAGCCTTCCAGGGTTCCCACCCCACAGAACACATCCTTGCTCTGGCCCTCTCCTGGGCATCATTTCGCTGAAGGGCCAGTTTCCAGGGTGTATGTTTTCATGTTGTTTTTATTTTTTTGGACCATGTGAGAACCCATTGCAGGTGTTCTGACCATTTTTCTGTTACAACTTCAGTGGGTGTCTCCTAGACAGTCTAGTCTGTCCCCACTGTCACCTGCAAGGAATTTAACAGCAACCTGTTGTTCATGTTGCATCACCAGTCCAATTTGTGGAGCTGTCCTCAGCACACCCTTTATGGTTGTTTGTTTTCTGTCAAGGCTCCTGGGCCAGGAGCACACATTGCTTTCCCCGTCTCAGCTGGTTTAAATCTGCTGCCATCAGGGGCCCAGGCCTCAGCCTTGGACACCCTTTTCCGTGGCCCTCAGTCTGATCCCAGCCCTGGCGGCCTGCTCTGGGCAGCACTGTGGGCTCCCACTGCTGTGCTTGGTGGGCCTGCGGGTGGCAGCGTGGTAGCCAGGGTGTGTCAGGGGCCTGGTACCAGAGAACTGTGGGCCCTCCTGGGGTGGGGGCACCTGCTCAGCTGACCCCCTGCCTCTAGGCCATTTGGCTGCTGTGCACCGGTGCCCGGGAGGCCGCCTTCCGGAACATCAAGACCATTGCCGAGTGCCTGGCGGATGAACTCATCAACGCAGCCAAGGTGGGTGAGGACGCTGCAGGGAGGCGGGGGTCTCAAGGGGAAGGGGGTCCTCATTGAGCTAAGCGTCTCTTCCTGCAGGGCTCCTCCAACTCCTACGCCATCAAGAAGAAGGATGAGCTGGAGCGCGTGGCCAAGTCTAACCGCTGATCACTGGCTGCAGCTGCAATAAACCTGTTTGCCCTGTGGGGCAGCCCCTTCTCCTGTCTGTCCTTGGCTGGGGCTGGGACTGGGGCTGGTGTGGGAGCCGGGGGTGAGGGGCAGGCTGAGCCTGGTGTCTGAGGAGTTGGCCACATTCATTCCTGGCGTGTCTTTGGCCTGTGGGGACCTGGATTCACCAGGGAGGACTCAGCTCGGGAAGCATCGCTGACTCAGAAACCGCGGCACCCTGGGCTGCAGGCCTGGCTGCCCGGACCGACCCGGCCGGTATCAGAAATGAGAGGGGTGGGGTTGCCCTGGCAGAGATGGCACTGGGCAGGCACTTGGGAGGTCCAGCCCACCCTGAGAGTTGCCAGGAAGCAGCCCGGGTCAGGGCTGGGCTCTAGGCTACAACAGTCTCTTCCTCCTGTCTGCTGGCCGCACGGCTCTGACCTAGTTCAATACACTGTGGGGTCTGCCTGCCTTCAACCCCCAGGACCCCAGAAGGCGGCTCTGGGCACCCTGTCCCCAGCCTAGGTCTCCCCCCATGGACACACTGGTACCCTGGATAGTTCTCATCCGACAGTGGTTCTGGGTGGAAGGTTCATGACCTCTGGAAGGCTGGAGGTGGGGGGGCCCCCTTCCAGGCCCTGGACTGTCATGGCCTTGTCAACCTGTGCTTCCAGCCTCCCCCAACACCCTGCTGAGGTCAGGCTTGTGCGCTCCATCCTGCCGGGACCTTCTGGGGGCGGTCAGACAGGTCCTATGGGAACCTGGAGGGCGCGGGCCCCGCCCACGGGGAGGGGCCCGCAGTGTCCACCTGCAGGCAGGTCTAGGGATGGGTTCAGAACCCGCGCTGAAGTGGCATCCTGAGGTTGGAGGCGCCACCAGGTAGGAAGAGGCTGCTGGGGTCTGTGCTTGGGGAACCTGGCCTGGTGGGCTGCCAGCCCGACGTCCTGAGGCTTGGGGCCTCTCCTTCCCCTGCCTCTTCCTTGAGTCTGGGGTCTCCCCCGGGGTCTGCCCAGCTCTCCTGGGAGCCCGTCGGGTCTTTACTGAAGTCCCTCAGATCCACTCTGCTCCCGCCCGGGGATCCCCAAGTCTGGCTCTGAGTCCGCAGTGCTCAGAGCCCCTAGACCCCATCCGCCCTCCGGCGGCCTCGGGTCCACATCCTCCACCACTCCCCGCATCCTCCTGCCCCTCCAGCCGCCTCCTCCAGGCTCTCTGCTCCTCCGGCAACCCTTCCCGGTGTTGGTCCCTCCAGAGCACGGCCGTTGACTGCCTCTCCCCGCAGGTCGGCCCGGATGCCCTGCCCTCGGCCGCCCTGGCTCCGCCGCCCGCGGGCCCCCCGGGGCTCGGGCCCCAGCACCCCGGGCTCCGCGTGCACCCCGCGCTCCCCCGGTAGGGGAGAGGACGAGGACGAGGGCGGCGAAGAGGAGGCGGACGGCAGCCCGGGCCCCATGCTGGCCCCCGCCTCCCCGGTGGAGTGCCTCATTTGCGTGTCGCCCTTCGACAGCGTGTTCAAGCTGCCCAAGAGCCTGGACTGCGGCCACGTCTTCTGCCTCGAGTGCCTGGCCCGCCTGTCGCTGGCCACGGCGGGCGGCGGCGCGGCGGTGGCCTGCCCGGTGTGCCGCGCGCCCACGCGCCTGGCCCCGCGCCGCGGGCTCCCCGCGCTGCCCACGCAGCTCGGCCTGCTGCCCGGCCCCGTGCGCGTCCCGCCGGCGCCCCCGGGCTCCGTGCGCTTCGACCGCCGGCGCGGCCTGCTCTACCTGCGGCCGCCGCCGCCCGGACCCGGGCCGCGCAAAGCCCGCGCGCCGCCGCCGCCGCCGCCGTTGCGCCTCGGCCGCCCGCTGTCACGCCGCCTGTCGCTGGCGCGCTCGGCCTGGCTCTTCCACGCGGCCGTCGTCCTGGCCGTGCTGGTGGCCGCGGGGCTGGTGGTCTCGGGCGTCTACATCTTCTTCCTCATCCCGCGCGCCACCACCGCCCACCCCGCGCGGCCCCAGCTCGTGGCGCTCGCCCCGGCTCCCGGCCTCTCCTGGTTCCCGCCTCGGCCCACCGCCCCAGCGCTCCGGACCCCCGGCAGGACGCCGCGCCCCGCGAGCCCCGACCCGGACTGGAGCCCCGGCCCGGACTCGGGCCCCGACCCGGACGCCGTCCCACCCGGGGCTTCGGAGCCCGAGGGGCTCCCCAAGGACACGGAGACACCTGCTGGGCCCTCGGAGCGCGCGGGGGGCGGGGTGGAGGCTGGCCCTGACCGGACCCCGCGGGCACGGGGCGCCGGGGCCCCGGGGTCGTCCTGAGGCTCCCCGTGATCCCCGCGGAGACCTTGGCGGGCGCGGGGCAAGGGCGCCCTGCTCCAGCGAGGCCCGGCGGCTCATTCCGGGCGTCCTCAGGAGGCAGGGACCCTCCCAAGGAACAGCCCCGACTGCAGTGCCCGTGGGCCACCGCTGGAGGAGTCCCGTGGGTGTCGAGGCCCCGCGAGGAGGCACTCATCAACGGGCCAGGGGTGCCCTTGGTCCGCATCTCTCCTGGGACTCCAGTCCCTGGGGCAGCATCCCGCGGGGCCCTGCTAGGGGTACCCCCCGACCCTGAGCCTCAGAAGTGTCCCCCAAGTCATCCTTGCCCCAGGAGAACTTTCAGCCCTAGCTGGCACCGGGGCTGCCTACTCTGATTTGACTCATCCTTTGGGCTTTTGCTGGGTCCCTGGCCACGTCTGCGAGTGGCCGGGACCAACCACCCTGTTCCTTCCCAGACTGGGTAGTTTGTTTTCCACTCTGCTGCCTGCAGGCTGGGCCTGGGTGGGATCCAGCCATCCCCACGCAAGGCCCGCGTGGTGGCCTTGCGCACCCAGCTGGGGCTGGGACCTGCCAGGGAGGGGCCTGGCCAGGCCTGCGGATGGACAGACAGCCCGGGCCTCCCAGACGGACTTCCATCTGGGCCCTGAACAGCAGCTTGCAGCGGGCCCTCGCTCCTGCTGTGGGGGGTGGCTTCTGGAGTTCTCTAGAAGCCTCCTCTTGTGAGGGCAGCTGTGGTCTGGCTCAGAGCGGCCAAGGTTGCCTGCAGGTCAGGCCATGTCGGCGGGGATCGCTCCCGACATTCCTGGCCTGCCCCACGGGGTCCTGGCTCCTCTGCCCACCACGAGCCCCCATCACCCGCATCTCCACCCCCTGAATGCTCAGGGTCAGTCCCTGCCCTCCTTCAGGGCTCCTTCAGCACCTTGTCAGCACTGAGGGCGAGGGGGCCTCTGCCCTCCCTGTGGACAGCAGCTTGCAGGGAGGAGGTCCTCCTCCTGGAAGCCTTCCTGAATTATCACAGTGGGGCAGATGGCAACTCCTCCCCACACAAACTGGACAAGGGCCTTCTGTCTCCCCCGCTTGCCCTGGGGCCCCTGTCTGCCTCATGTCACCCAGCGCGGGCGAGCTGTGTGGCAGGGCGGCGTCCAGCGTTTTCCAGGGAGGAATGTCACTTCTTTGGGGCTGGGGGCACCTGGTAGATTGTTTACATGTGTGTCCTCAGGACCTGGCACACAACGGGTGCCGAGTAGCTCTGTAGGGAGGGACGGCCCTGCAGGGACCTCTGCGGGCACCTCGGTTCACCCGGCTCCCGGCGTCCTCACCCGGGGGTGTCAGCAGAGCTGCTTCTGATGGGATCTGCTCCTTCGTCTGAGGGAGTGTCTCCCTGGACTAGTTCCTGTCCAACATCTGGGCCAATGATGCCCACAGGGGCCTGGACCGGGGTGCTACGTCACGGGGCAGGCCCGGCCAGCCCCACCGGGAGGAGACTGGTTGGGCAGGAGCAGGGCTGACTGGTGGTCTGTATAGCTTTTCCCAGCTGCTACAACAAATCACCACTGACTCAGTTCCTTAGAACAGCACATGGTACTTATCTTCCTCATTCTCTTCCTCACTTTCCTGCTGCACTTTTTCTGAAAAGGACACCAGGATTGCACTGAGCTCACCCAGATGATCGAGGACATCTCCAACTCCATATCCTTAATTTCATCACCTCTGTAAAGTCCATCTTTACTGTTAAGTAACAGATTCACATTCTAGGTATTGGGGGGGGGTGTTATTCAGCTTTCACAGGGTCTCAAATATCTACCTCCTCATCCCTCGCCTCCTCCACTACAGGCTGGGAAGAGTTGAGGTGGGGGCATAGAATGGGCAGAGATGGGCCCAGCCGCAGGGGTGCTCAGAAAGGGGCCCTTGGCTGCCAGGTACACAGAAGAGGAAGAGACAATGCTTTCTGCCTGAAGGTGCTCAAGGAAGGCTGCCTGGAGGAATAGTACCTTCGAGAATGCACTGAGTCAGGGGGACCTGAGGGAGGGAGCTGGTGACTGAGGGCAGCTGGCAGGGCTGGCTCCTCCTTGTGAAGCGGAGCAGGACCTTGCTCCCAGACCTTGTTCTCTGCCTGCCCTTTGCCTGTGGATAACTCTAGTCCAAGAAGAAGTTTAATCAGAGAAGTGAGAAACAAAGGAAAACAGTCTAAGGAGACTAATAATAATGTAGTCATTAAGTGTATTCAAGGACCTCCAGTTCTTTCTCATGGGCTAGAGATAATATTTTGAGCCATATCCTGTGAGCTACCTTATAGATACCAAAACACCAGCTGGAGAAGTTGGTCACCAGGTACGTGATGACTAAACTGTACCCAGGACTTGAGCTGCCACAATTCTGAGAATTGATCGCAAAGAATTGGGAACAAGAGCACCCAGGACTGAAAAACTGCACCTAAAACAACCAAGATGATGCTGGTCAGACCACTGATGACCAACTTGAAGCAGACTGTTAGGGATGACGGTGCTGTTTCTGCATGTAGTCCCCCCCCAACTTTGTCTGTAAAAGCTCTCACTGCCTGTTTGTCAGAGGGGGGAGTTGGCCTTTGGACAGATGGCTGCCACCCTCCCCGCCAGTTGCCAGCATCTGAAATAAAGCAAATTTTCCTTTCCACCAACCTGGCCTGCTTATTGGCTTTTGAGTGGCGAGCAGCCAGACACCCTCCAAGCATACATTTTGGTAACATGTGTCCTAACCTGCTTCCCCCTCCAAACTGTGGGGAGTGGTTGCTTCTCTACCTTCCCAGATGGGAGCCTGAAACCTCGTTCTCTCTTCCTGTAAAATGCAGCTGATGACTGAGCACAGGGGTCACGGAGCAGCCCTGTTAGCTGATTACCTCGATGTGTGCCCGCCCACTGCTCCTGAACAATGGGACTGCCTGCAACCACCACCTGGGCCAGGACTGCTGGGCACCTTCAGCCTCTGTGGCCACCTGGTACTGTGCGCTCCAGGCCTGCCTGGGCTCGCTCCATCCCTGCTGGGTGCACGCTCCACAGCTGCCCCAGTATTGCTCCTCTTCTTAATGGCCCCAATGCCTGTGAACGCTGGGTGGAGGGTGATGGCTGGTGGTGGGGGTGGGCGTCTCAGTGCCTGGCATGGTGCCAGGGAGACCTTAACCCATCAGACTTTATTCTATATTCTGTAAAACGGGAGATGATAAACTTGCAGGAAGAATTTTTCATTCTTCCACAAGTATTTATTGAGCGCCTGCTCTGTACTTAGGGCACACCAGAGGTGCGGTGGGAATGAGGGACTTGGCAGGGCAGTTGATGTCCAGAGGGCGACAGGGGGCCATCATCTTGGGCACACGACCCTCCACTCCCCAAACCTTTCCCAGGCCCTCCCCAGCTCTCCTCCCCTTGCAAACAAGGTGCATGGGACGCTCCACGCCACCAGGATCCAGCTGGCCTCTCTTCATGAGGGCCAGGGAGGCCTGTGGCCACACTACACTCATGTCCAGCCATGGGTTAGCCTTTTATCTTGAGGTTGAGGGCACAGGACCACGGAGGGCCCTTGCTGAACGCTGAGAGCAGAAGTGTCCAGCTTAGAGATGGGAAATCAGGCTGAGGGCAGGACAGGGCATGGACTCGAGCAGGGACCAGAGAGCCTTCTGCAGAACAACTCCTTTCAAGTCCACTCCTTGGCCCCGGCCAGGAATAGCCTCCCTCTTCCTTCCTCCTGGGGCCCAGCAACCGCAACTCTCTCCTCCATACACCAGTTTCCCAACCTCTTTATTCCTCCCGCTCACAAACCTAAGTGGCCACAGGACTGGAAAAGGTCAGTTTTCATTCCAATCCCAAAGAAGGGCAATGCCAAAGAATACCCAAACTACTGCACAGTTGCACTCATCTCACATGCTAGCAAAGTAATGCTTAAAATTCTCCAAGCCAGGCTTCAACAGTACATGAACTGAGAACTTCCAGATGTTCAAACTGGATTTAGAAAAGGCAGAGGAACCAGAGATCAAATTGCGAACATCCGTCGGATCATCGAAAAAGCAAGAGAGTTCCAGAAAAACATCTACTTCTGCTTCATTGACTACATGAAAGCCTTTGACTGTGTGGATCACAACAGACTGTGGAGAATTCTTAAAGAGATGGGAATACCAGACCACCTGACCTGCCTCCTGAGAAATCTATATGTAGGTCAAGAATCAACAGTTAGAATTGGACATGGAACAGACTGTTTCAAACTATGGAAAGGAGTACTTCAAGGCTGTATATTGTCACCCTGCTTATTTAACTTATATGGAGAGTACATCATGAGAAATGCCAGGCTGAAAAAAAAAAAAAAAAAGAAATGCCAGGCTGGATGAAGCACAAGCACAAGCTGGAATCAAGATTGCCAGGAGAAATATCAATAACCTCAGATATGCAGATGACACCACCCTTATGGCAGAAAGCAAAGAAGAACTAAAGAGCCTCTTGATGAAGGTGAAAGAGGAGAGTGAAAATGTTGGCTTAAAGCTCAACATTCAAAAAATGAAGATCATGGCATTCGGTCGCATCACTTCATGGCAAATAGATGGGGACACAATGAAAACAGTGACAGACTTTATTTTCTTGGGCTTCAAAATCACTGCAGATGGTGATTGCAGCCATGAAATTAAAGGATGCTTGATCCTTGGAAGAAAAGCTATGACCAACCTAGTGAAAGTGTAAGTCGCTCAGTTGTGTCCAAAGCTTTTCGACCCCATGGGCTATACAGTCCATGGAATTCTCCAGCCCAGAATACTGGAGTGGGGAGCTGTTCCCTTTTCCAGAGGATCTTCACAACCCAGGGATGGAAGCCAGGTCTCCCTCATTGCAGGCGGATTCTTCACCAGTTGAGCCACCATGACCAACCATGACAGCGTATTAAAAAGCAGAGACACTATTTTGCCAACAAAGGTCCATCTAGTCAAAGCTATGGCTTTTCCAGTAGTCATGTATGGATGTGAGAGTTGGACTATAAAGAAAGCTGAATGCCAAAGAATTGATGCTCTTTAACTGTGGTGCTGGAGAAGACTCTCGAGAGTCCACTGGACTGCAAGGAGGTCCAACCAGTCCGTCCTAAAGGCGATCAACAGTGAATATTCATTGGAAGGACTGCTGCTGAAGCTGAACCTCCAATACTTTAGCCACCTGATGCGAAGAACGGACTCATTGGAAAAGACCCTGATGCTGGGAAAGACTGAAGGCAGGAGGAAAAGGGGACGACAGAAGATGAGATGGTTGGATGGCATCACCGACTCGATGGACCTGAGTTTGAGTAATCTCTGGGAGTTGGTGATGGACAGGGAAGCCTGGCGTGCTGCATTCCTTGGGGTCGCAAAGAATAGGATACAACTGAGCGACTGAACCGAACTGAACCTCAGTGGTGTTCGAGGCGGGGAAAGCTAAGAGGGTGTCAGCAACGCGGACCAATCAGAGGCCGCATTCCGGGCTGGGGGCGTGACCGTAGTTGCCCTGGCAACTTGGCCCGCCTTCGCCGCAGCTCCTTGGGACTGCGCGTGCGTCACAGCCTCCCGCGCCGGGGGGAGGGACAGAGACACTCCCGCACTGACAGTCGGAGGAGCTTCTGCGGCCGCGGGGCCCCGGGAAGAGGCAGTGATCCGGTTTGTTATCGCACCGGTGGCGCTTCTGCTGAGCACAAGGCTCAGCGCACTGAACAGATACGTCCCCGCACTTGCGGTTCTTGGTGCTCAGCTAGTGCTCATCTAATAAATTTTAACGCAGACTAATGCGAACACAGGTAGATTAGATTACAAAGGAAGAGCGTGACTCAGATGGGCTCTCCCTAACCCTAACCCCTGGCCGACCTGGGATGTGCTGCGACCCTCCGTCCCAAGGGGAAAGCAGGCTCGGATGGGGAGCGTCTCCCCTAGGGGCACGCCTTGGCAGGGCAGCTGGGCATGTCCTCCTAAGCTGTGGCTTTCTCTGCCCTCTCAGTCTCTGCAGAGGCTGGGGCAGAGGAGCCAGGAGGGACCTGAGAGCTGCATGCCGCTCACTGGGCATGGGTATTTCCACTCTAGTGGCCATGAAAAACCCACATTGGATATGGGACTTTTCCAAGGAATCTTCCAGAAATTTGCTCGTTTTTATTTTTAATAATAGGTTTTTTGAAATGTAATCTAAACACATTCATACAATTTGCCCAGAGTCTACAATTCATTTTGTTGTTAATAAGATCATATAGTTACGCAACCATCACCACTATCTAATTCCAGAACATTTTAAAGAAGCCCCATCCTGATTCAAGTCATGTCCCATTCCTCCTTCCCCTTAATCCCCGGCAACCATGTCTACTGTTTGTCTCTATGGATTTACTATTCTGGGCATTTCATACCAATAAAATCATACATATGCAGAAATCCACCCTTTAGAACAGCAGCCACTGGATTGTTCTTCCCAGCCAGTGGAGCCAACTCAGCCATGCATGTGAACTCTGGAGCCAAACAGATGTGGGTGTGAATCCTACTTCCATTATAGCCTTGTTCTTAGCCCTTCTGAAACTCACTCTTCACTTGGGGAATGGTGGGGGTGGGGTACACTTGGCCTTGGGTGTGGCTGGCTTCACACAGTCTGTGGTCTCTGCTTTCAGGTACTCGTGGGCTGTGAGAGGACAGTGGGCCTCTGTTGGATTTAAAGGAAAAAAAAGATTTTTATTTTATTTTTTGGCTGTGTTGGTTCTTCATTGCTGCATGCAGGCTTTCTCTAGTTGTGGTGAGCGGGGGCTACACTTTGTTGTTGTGCGTGGGCTTCTCATTGCAGTGGCTTCTTGATGCAGAGCAAGGCTCTAGGTGCCTGGGCTCAGTAATTGAGGTGCACTTGAGCTTAGCTGCTCTGAGGCACATGGGATCTTCCTGGACCAGGGATGAAACCAGTGTCCCTTGCATTGCAAGGCGAATTCTAAACCACTGCTTCCCAGGTGGCGCTAGTGGTGAAGAACATGCCTGCCAATGCAGGATCCATTAGTCAGTCAGTTCAGTTGCTCAGTCGTGTCCGACTCTTTGCGACCCCAAGGACTGCATCATGCCAGGCCTCCCTGTCCATCACCAACTCTGGGAGCTTGCTCAAACTCATGTTTATTGAATCGGTGATGCCATTTCACCATCTCATCCTCTGTCATCCCCTTCTCCCACCTTCAATTCTTCCCAGAATCAGGGTCTCTTCCAATGAGTCCGTTCTTTGCATGAGGTGGCCAAAGTATTGGAGGTTCAGCTTCAGCAGCAGTCCTTCCAATGAATATTCAGGACTGATTTCCTTTAGGACGGACTGGTTGGATCTCCTTGCAGTCCAAGGGACTCTCAAGAGTCTTTGCCAACACCACAGTTCAAAAGCATCAATTCTTTGGCATTCAGCTTTCTTTATAGTCCAACTCTCACATCCATACATGACTACTGGAAAAGGCATAGCTTTGACTAGATGGACCTTTGTTGGCAAAGCAATGTCTCTGCTTTTTTAATATTCCGTCTAGCTTGGTCATAGCTTTTCTTCCAAGGAACAAGAGTCTTTTAATTTCATGGCTTCAGTCACCATCTGCAGTGATTTTAGAGCCCCCCCCCACCCCCCGCCAAAATAAAGTCTCTCACTGTTCCCATTGTTTCCCCATCTATTCTCCATGAAGTGATGGGGATGCCATGATCTTAGTTTTCTGAATGTTGAGCTTTAAGCCAACTTTTTCACTTTCCTCTTTCACTTTCATCAAGAAGCTCTTTAGTTTTTCTTCACTTTCTGCCATAATGGTGGTGTCATCTGCATATCTGAGGTTACTGATATTTTCCCCAGCAATCTTGACTCCAGCTTGTGCTGGAAGGAAGAAAGGAAGGAAGAACCCCTTCCTCAGTGATCAATGCAAAAATAGAGGAAAACAATAGAATTGGAAAGACTAGAGATCTCTTCAAGAAAATTAGAGATACCAAGGGAACATTTCATGGTAAAATGGGCACAATAAAGGATAGAGATGGTATGGACCTAACAGAAGTAGAAGATATTAAGAGGTGGCAAGTATACACAGAAGAACTGTGCAAAAAAGACCTTCATGACCCATATAACCCCAATGGTGTGATCACTCACATACAGCCAGACATCCTGGAATGGGAAGTCAAGTGGGCCTTAGGAAGCAGCACTAAGAACAAAGCTAGTGGAGGTGATGGAATTCCAGTTGAGCTATTTCAAATCCTAAAAGAAGATGCTGTGGAAGTGCTACACTCAATATGCCAGCAAATATGGAAAACTCAGCAGTGGCCACAGGACTTGAAAAGGTCAGTTTTCATTCCAATCCCAAAGAAAGGCAATGCCAAAGAATGCTCAAACTACCACACAATCATGCTCACCTCACATGCTAGTAAATTAGTGCTGAAAATTCTCCAAGCCAGGCTTCAGCAGTATGTGAACCGTGTACGTGAACAGTACATGAAATGTTCAAGCTGGATTTAGAAAAGGCAGAGGAATCACAGATCAAATCGCCAAAATTTGTCAGATCATCGAGAAAGCAAGAGAGTTCCAGAAAAACATCTACTTCTGCTTTATTGACTATGCCAAAGCCTTTGACTGTGTGGATCACAACAAACTGTAAAATTCTGAAGGAGATGGGAATACCAGGCCACCTGACCTGCCTCCAGAGAAGTCTGTATGCAGGTCAAGAAGCTATAGTTAGAACTGGACACAGGACAACAGACTGGTTCCAAATAGGCAAAGGAGTACATCAAGGCTGTATGTTGTCATCCTGCTCATTTAACTTATATGCAGAGTACATCATGCGAAACACTGGGCTGGAAGAAGCACAAGCTGGAATCAAGATTGCCAGGAGAAATATCAATAACCTCAGATATGCAGATGACACCACACTTATCCATAAGAGACACGGGTTCAATCCCTGGGTTGGGAAGATCCCCTGGAAGAGGACATGACAACCCACCCCATATTCTTGCCTGGGGAATCCCAGAGACAGAGGAGCCTGGCAGGCTACAATCCATACAGCTGCACAGAGTTGGACACAACTGAAGCAACTTAGCACGCATGCACAGACCCCCCAGGGAAGCCCTGATGTCAATTTTCAAAGGGCAATGGGGACTTCCCTGGCGGTCCAGTGGTTAAGACTGGGTGCTTACACTGCAGGGGGTATCGGTTTGATCCCTGGTCTGGGAACTAAAATTCCCGCATGCTATGTGGTGCAGCCAAAAAAAGGAAAAACAAGAAATTTGGACATCACACCAAAAAAGATACATAGATGGCAGAGAGAAGCAGATGAAAATATTCTAAACATCATATGCCATTATGGAATTTCAAATGTAAACAATATCACTACATATCAGAGTGGCTAAAATCCAAAATACTGACAACCAGTACCAGAACTCTACTGCTGTCCAGAATGCAAAATTATATAGCCCTCAGGAAGACAATTGGTAGTTTCTTATAAACTTAAATACACTCCTATTATGTGATCCATCTACCACACTCCGACGTATTTATACAAATGTATTGAAAATATGTCCACACAGACAGTGGGACAGGAATGTTTATAGCAAATTTATCCGTAATTGCTTATAACTGGAGCCAAACTGAGATGCTTTTCCATGATAAATGAATAAGGAAATTGGTACATTCATACAATGGAATATTATTTAGCAATAAAAAGGACTACGCTCTGGAGCCACAAAAAGGCATGGAGGAATCTTAAATGTGTATTCCTAAGGGAAAAAGTCAGCTGAAAAAGGTATATACTGTATGATTCCAACTTTATGACATTTTAGCAAAGGTAAAACTAGAGAGTGAAGTAGTGGTTGCCAAGGACTCAGGGGAAGGGAAGGTGGGGTGAATAGATGGAACCGAGGAGACTTTTCATGCAGCAAAACTATCCTGTAGTATACTGTAATGACTGACGTGTATAAAAAATGTGTAAATTCATATTTCCTACTTTAAAAGCAACAAAACCAGTATAATTATACTCTTTGGTCTGTAACAAACAAATAAATTTGCCAATAACGGAAGGGCAGGTGGGTGGGACAAATCTGTCCTCCGGCCGCGACCAGGTCCAAATGCCCAACCGGAAGTCCCAGGCCCGCCCTCGCCGCTCTCCCGGAAACGCCCCTCTCCTGGCTGTCGTTAGCTACATCGGTACAGACGCAGTCTGCGACGTCACTTATGCGACAGGTAGTTCGCGCGCGCCCCAAACGGGGTCACAGGTGACCCGGAAGTCGAGTTAATGAAGGCGCACGGGCAGAGGTTCCACCTGGAGGCGCTGGCGGGCCGGGGCTTCCGACGTTGCCGTCGGGTGTCCGTTTTGCCTCCGCTGGCGGTCTCTGCGTCACGGGGAGGGCAATGGGGCTGGGCTTCCGACGTTGCCCCGCGTTGTGAGGCACGTTGAGGGCCGCGCTCTCACCACAGAGACCGTCACTGCGCCTTTGCTCGCACCGTGACCCCGGCCATGACTCCCTTTTGCTGAGACTTGCTGTTGTCCCCCGAGAACCTCCCGAAGCGGCTCCTGGTCTTAATTCGGCCGGGGGCTCGGGCGGGCTGGCGGGTACGGATCTCAGCTGAGCCCGCTGAAACTCTCCGCCATCTGGTTCCGATGGCAAAGGAGGGGCAGGTGAGTGGGAGGTGCGCCCCAGGTTCTCAGCACCCGAACCCCCACCCAGCAGGTCGGGACTCTGAATGGCCTATGAGAGGTGAGGAAGGCTGTGACAGGTGAAGGGACAGTCTGTGCAGAGACAAAGGAGGGACGGGAATCTGGGAGCTACGTGTGTGGTGTGGTTCCCGGCGACAGAGGGTTGCAGGGTGAGGCGGTCCTCTGTGCAGAGCCGGGGGGTACCCTTGGCCGTGGGCCGCTGGAGGTGTGGCGGGGTGGGGGGCGATGCAGGAGGGACTTGAAGTTGCTCCCCGTGGTAGCACCCTGGAGACACCAGTGTGCACAATGGCATGCGAAAGTTGCCAGTGGGGTGGACTAGTGAGGTTGTGCTGAGGGTGTGGAGTTGTACCGTGCTGCGGTACAGAGTTATGTGCCTGGCGTGCAGGAGGGCAAAGTGGAGGGTACTCAGGCTTGAGAGAGAGACTGTATCGTGGGTTTTGTTGCTTCCGAATGGTGATCCCTGGGAGACAGGGAATTGACTGATAGGAAATAGGATGAACCTGTGTGCTTCAAGGCGTCCATCGATGGCAGCCTGTTGTTGTGGGCTGAATGCAGAGTTTAATAGCAACAAGATGAGAGAGGCACCCATGGTATTGGGGGCCCTGGGAATCCTCTGAGCTGGGGATCTTAGGAGGAGAGGTATGAGGGCTTGTGAGTGGTGGGGGCTCACAGGGAACCATGACGGCAGTGAGGGATGTGGCGGGACCTGAGGCACGGGTCAAGGGCGTGGGAGTGTTTCTCTGTCCATATTTTGGTTGGCTTTCTGCCCATTATTGACCCTAAGGCTCAGTGGAATTAATCATTACAGGGCCCGGTGACCTTTGAGGATGTGGCTGTGTATTTCTCCCGGGAGGAGTGGGGTCTCCTTAATTTGACCCAGAGGAGCCTGTACCGTCATGTTATGCTTGAGAACTTTGCACTCATTGGCTCACTGGGTAAGTCACACTTTTCCCCAACAGACTGACCACCTCTGCCTTTTCTCCATGGGAAATTCTGTTCATCCTAAAGCCCACAGAGTCTGTGTGCCCTTCCCCGCCTCTCTCTTGAGCAGCACTGTTGGCAGCTTTGACACCTGTTGCCCCACAGGCTCCTGGAATAGGGCTTGGGGGTCAGATGTTTATAGTTTGCCCAACAAATCCCAGCTCTGCCTCTTTCTGGCAGTGTGACTTTGCTGAAGCTTTGGCTGCTCTGTGCTCTGAGTTTTGCCTTCCTCCTCCAAAAGAAATTTTATAGGGCCCTCCCTGGGCCAGATGTCAGCCATGAATCGAAATCAGTAGATCAGTTTGGGCAGGATAGCCGTCTTTTTTTTGCTGCTTTGAGTGGTTTGTGGGCTTTTAGTTACCCATCAGGGATTGAAGCTGTGCCCTTGGCAGGGAAAGCGTGGAGTCCTAACCACTGGACCTCCAGAAAATTCCAGGACTGCCATTTTTAATATCTTTCAATCCATAAACATGAATGTATTTCTGTTTATTTAGCTCCATATATATATTTTTTCATATATTTTTAAAAAATAATTTTATGTATTTATTTATTTTGGACTGTGCTGGGTCTTGGTTGCTGTGGGTGGGCTTTCTTTAGTTGCAGCAGTCGGGCTACTTTTCCTTGGCATGTGCAGGCTTATTGAGGTGGCCTCTCTTGTTGCAGAGCATGGGCTATAGGGCACATGGGCTTCAGTAGTTGCAAGTGAGTTCAGTAATTTCAGCTCCCAGGCTCTAGAGCACAGGTTCAGTAGTTGTGGCTCAGGAGCTTAGTTGCCCCACAGCATGTGGGATCTTCCCGGACCAGAGATTGAACCCATGTCTCCTGCATTGGCAGATGGATTCTTTACCACTGAGCCACCATGGAAACCCACTAGCTCTAATGTTTTAAACAGTGTTTTCAATATACAAAGCTAAATTTATTTCTAAGTATTTTATTCATTTTGATGCTCTTTTTTCCTCCCCTCTCCTTTTTATCTTTTTCCACTTATTTTTATTAGTTGGAGGCTAATTACTTTATAATATTGTAATGGTTTTTGCCATACATTGACATGAATCAGCCATGGATTTACATGTGTTCCCCATCCTGATCCCCCCTCCTCCCTCCCTCCCCATATGATCCCTCTGGGTCTTCCCATTTTTTTAATCTTTTTTTTAATGCTCTTTTAAGTGGAATTTTTTTCTTAATTTCATTTTAGATTATATATTGCTAGTGTATAGAAATGTAATTGATTTTTGTGTACAGATCTTGTACTCTGCAACCTTGCTAAACTCATTTATTAGTTCTAATAGTTCTTTCAGTGGATTGTTTGGTATTTTATATATATATATATATATATATAATGTCAGAACATCTGTGAGTAGAGATATTTTTACTTCTTCCTTTGCCTAACCAACTTGGCTATTGGATATAAATTTTAAGAGTAGACATCTTTTCTTGTTCCAGTTCTGATAGGAAAAGCACTCATCAGTCTTTCACTAATAAGTATGATGTTAGCTATAAGTTTATTGCAATGTCCTATTCAGGTGAGTAAGTTCTCTTGTTGAGTGCATTTATTGTGAAAAGTTGTTAGACTTTGTGCAGTGCTTTTCCATGTCTATTGAAATGATCATGTGATTTTTGTCCTTTATTCTATTAATGTGGTGTATTACAGTAATTGATTTTCTATATTCATAAGAGTTATCAGTGGTATAGTTTTCTTTTCTTGTATCTTACTTGGATTGAGTATAATTTTGGCTTCAAAGGATGAATTGGGAAATGTTCCCTCGTCTTCTGTTTTATGAACAGTTTCTGAAATATCGGCGTTAATTCTTATTTGTGTTAATATTAACCTGTGACACCATCTCGGCCTAGCTTTTTTTTTTTTCCCTGTGCGGAAGTATTTTTTTTAAGTCTATTCAGCTGTTCTATTTCTTCTTCAGTCAGTTTATCTCTGCTTTTTTTTTTTAATTGTCTTTTTCTACTTTTGGGTTGGCTTTTTTCTTTATGTTCTTTGAAGTATAAAGTTAGGATATTGGTTGAAGGTCTTTTTTTAAAAATTCATTTTATAGTTGAAGTGTAGTTGATTTACAGTGTTTTAGGGGTACAACAGAGTGATTCAGTTATACATATAGAGATCTTTTTTACTATGTGTGTTGTGCCATTATAAGAAACATGTATTTTGTCTTTGTTCCCAGTTCCTTGGAATGCAGCTCCTAAAACTTTTGGAATCTCTGGAGTGATGAGATGCTTCTGTATGCTGATGAACATTGACAGTTGCTGGGGACCCCTGGATAGTCTCAGAATAGGGGCTGGGCATCAGAAATACCAGGGGATGATTGGAAGGTTGGCTTTTCAGTTACTCCCAGCCTCCTCCTCTCACTTCCCTACCCTGACATTTGTGGGGAGGGGGAGGGGCTGGAGTTTGGGCCAATCATCAATGGCCAGTGATTCAATCAATCATGCCTATGTGACAAAACATCCATAAAAACTCCAGAATGACCAGTTCAGAGGGCTTCTGGGTTAGTGGACACATCTGAGGTGCTAGGAGAACGGTGCCACCAAGGGCATGAATCCTTCTTACCGTCTGCATCCTCAGTCTCCACCCCTGGCATACCCTGCCCTTTTCATTTCTTACACTGGGCTGTTCCTGAGTTATAGCCTTTAAAATAAATTGGTAATAGTAAGTAAATTCTTTACCTGAGTTATCAGATCTGTTCTAGCAACTTATTGAACCTGAAGCGGAATCAATAATTGTGAGAATCTCAGATTTACAGCTACCAGAAGTATGAGAGGCAGGGGACTTCAACTGATGCCTGAGGTAGGGGCAGTCTTGTGAGACTGAGCCCGTAACCTGTGGGATCTGGTGCTAATTCCACGTATCTGGTGTCAGAATCGAATTGAATCCTTGAACACCCAACTGGAGTTGGAGAAATGGTATGGAAAACCCCCCCATGGATTTGGTGTCAGAGGTGTTGTGAATAAGGCAGCTCAATTTTTGTTGCTATAATTTTCCTTCTAAGCAAGACTTTCCCCATAACTCTTGGTATGTTGTGTTCTCTTTCATTTATCTCAAAGTGTTTTATAATTTTCCTTGTGGTTATTTAGGAGTACTTTAATTTTCATAAATTTGTGAGTTTTCTAGATTCACAGACATGGAGAACTGACTTTTGGTTGTCAGGGGATGGGGCAAGGAGCAGGAGAGGGGTGGATTGGAGTTTGTAACTAGCAGATGCAGATTATTATATATAGAATGGATAAACAACAAAGTCCTATTATATAGCACAGGGAAGTATATTCATATCTTGTAATAAACCATGTAGAAAGAATTCTAAAATATTTATGAATTTCCCAAAATTTTTTCAGTTGTTGCTTTCTACTCTGAAGTCTACTGGTTTGTTTTATGTCCTAGAAAATGGCCTCTTTTGGAGAATGTTCCATGTGCATGTCAGAATGGAGGAGAATATGTATTCTGTTATTGTTAAGTAGCATGTTCTATAGCTGTCTTAGAGGTCTAGTTGATTTTTAGCTTTATTCAAGTGTTACATCCTTCTTCATTTTCTGCCTAGTGGTCCTATCCATTTATGAAAGTTAGAAATTGAAGTCTCTAAATGTCTTAATTCTTTCTTTAATTACTGTCAATTTTGCCTCATAGGGGGTTCTTTTCTAGAAAACTGTGGTAAAACAAACCATGATATTTACCTTCTTAACACATTTTTTTTTTTTAACACATTTTTAAATGTACAGAAGAGGGTCCAACAAGAAGCTGCTATACAGCACAGGGAACTATGTTCAGTACCTTCTAATAACCTATAATGGAAAATAATCTGAAAAAGGTATATACACACACACATACATAACTGAATCACTTTGCTGTACACCAGAAACCAATACAGTACTGTAAGTCAACTATATTTCAATTTTAAAAAATTAATAAAAAATAAATGAACATTCAATTGCCTCTGACAATTTTTTAAAAAAATGCGGAGTCCCATGTTCTAATACTTGATTTCCTTCATGGTTGCCATGGTGACACAAGCTTCCTCTGTTTTTGTAGGGTGGGTCAGTCTTGATTTGGGCTGGCATCTTGTTACTGTTCTCCCTCTTAGGCTTTGCACCTTCAAAGTCCCCCAAGGTTGCCCAAATGGAGGGTGAGGAAGAGGCCTGGGTGCCCAACATGGTGGACAGTGTGGTCAGCAGAGCAGAGGCCAGGAAGGGTCCCAGACTCAGTGACTGGAGCCAGGGGAGGCCTTGGTTTCAGTGATGGGTATCTGTGTGCACTGGCATTTGGGTGCTGGGGCCAGTGACCACACCTTACTCCCACCTTGCCCCTCTTCTGGACTCACCGTGTGGTCTTGCAGTCTCTACTGAGGCTCTGGATGACCCACCTCCCTGGCCTCTGTCTTGTCATTCCCTCTTCTCTGTGCCACTGCAGAGCTGTCCACTGTGACCTGCTCTGCGTGTGACTTGAGATGCACACATGTAAGCCATGACCACCAGCTGCTCTGTCAGTCATCTTTTCACTGGGGCAGACATCCTCTCCACAGAGCTTGCTGCCGTCAGCATCACTGGCCCAGCTGAAGCCCTCTGCAGAGCAGGACTTGAGGACCATGACCCCCTCCCTGCAGTGCTTCCGTCTGTTTCCTCGTCCCTGTTGCGGTTTCCCTGTTCTGGGGTCGGGCAGAGCCCTGTTCCCCTGGGCCAGCCCCTCCTCATCCGAACCTTTCCCTGCAACCTCCTGCAAGTCTGTGGACACCTCCGTGGGTGTGTGCCACAGGCACCGGTGCTGAAGGTGCCTCCTCCCTGCAGGCCCGCTCTCAGTGCCCGCCTCTTCTGTCCCAGGTTGTCTGTGTAGACTGCAGGATGAGGACGCCCCTCACGAGCTCGGAGAGAGCTGCCGAGTCCGCCTGCCAGAGAAGCCCTCTCTGTGTGGGATGTCTGGACGGGCCTTCCCTGCCGCCTTAGGCTTCCTCCAGCCCCAGGCTGCCCGCAGAGAGGGGGCGCCCCGCGGGAGCCCCGAGTGCAGCAAGGCCTGCCCACCCGGCTCTGCTCACCAGCGGCAGCAGGGTGGCCACGCGGTGCAGACGCCCTTCCGGTGCAGTGACTGTGGGCAGGCCTTCCTCCAGGCCTTCACGCTCCTCGATCACCTTGTCGCTCACGCCAGAGAGCGGCCCTTCAGGGGCCCAGCAGGTGGAAGCAGCCCGACGGCGAACTCAACCCTGGTTCCTCACCGGAACGCTCACCCTGGAGAGATGCCCCACGTGTGCAGTGAGTGTGGCAGGGCCTTCAGTTACCCGTCTAAACTGAGGAAGCACCAGAAGGTTCACACTGGCATCAAGCCTTTCAAGTGTGCCGAGTGCGCGAAGACCTTCAACCGCAAGGACGCGCTTGTCCTGCACCAGAGAATCCACACCGGAGAGCGGCCCTACGAGTGCGGCGAGTGCGGGAAGGCCTTCAGCGTGCTGTCCACCCTCATTCGGCACCGGAAGGTGCACATCGGAGAAAGGCCGTACGAGTGCCGGCAGTGCGGGAAGCTCTTCAAATACAGCCACAGCTTCGTCCTGCACCAGAGGGTGCACACGGGAGAGAGGCCGTACGGCTGCGGCGAGTGCGGGAAGGCCTACGTGACCCGGTCGGGGCTGTACCAGCACCGGAAGGTCCACACCGGCGAGCGCCCCTACGAGTGTGGCCTGTGTGGGAAGACGTTCACCACCCGGTCCTACCGCAATCGCCACCAGCGCTTCCACACCGAGGAGCGGGCCCATGAGTGCCCCGAGTGTGGTCGCGCCTTCAAACACGGCTCGACCCTCCTCCAGCACAGGAAGGTTCACGCTGCAGGAAGACTGTAGGGGGCTGGCAGGCAGGCAGGAAGCCATCGGCCGCGGCTGGCGCCTGCTCAAGTTCTCAGTCCAAAAGGGAGGCTGGGGGGAGGGGCCGTTTGCCAGCGGAACCCGACGCCCTCACCAACGGGCAGGCGCGCTGCGCTCGGGCCTGGCCAGCTGATGGCAGTGTTGGGCCATTGTCAGTTCCTGTGACAGAAGCCGTCCTACCGCTCTGAGCCGGCAGCTCCCGTGGTGTGCATCAGTGACCCTATGTGCTCTGGGCAGCCGCCCTCTCCTCCATAAGGGACAGTCACGGGCGCTGGATTCCATGCGCGGCCTTATTCCCTCCCCCCAGGCGGTTCGGGTGCGGACATGACCTAGCTCTGGCCGACGGTAGCTGAGCAGTGTCTGCAGGGGCTTCCAAGGAAGGTTAGCCATCTTTACGGACGCTGTGGACGCCACTTTGGGTCCCTGTCCCGAATTTATCCAGCCCTGAGACTGTCTCAAGCAGCTCTGCAATGTCGAATAAAAACCTTTTGTGTACGCCACCCTTAATCTTTGGGCTCTGATCTCTGTGTGTGGAAGGACTGAGAACCAACCTGGGCTCATGAATAGAGGGCATGGTTTCTCTGGAGGTCCCTGACTGTCGTCCACCTCAGCAGGGACAGCAGGATGGCAGAGGCCAGCTCCAGTCAAGGTTGGCCAAGTTTGCACTGGAGCTTCAGACCTCCGGGGGAAGACTGAAGGGCTCTGTGGGTGGATCTCTGGCCTGGATGTCAGGTCTACCTCTGGGCCCAGAGCTTGCCTGAAGAATGGAGTGGTGGGGAGAAGTTCCCTGTGTGACTGGGGACAGGCACCAGTTGGGCTCCTCGTTTCTGGGGTAAGTTCTGCAACCTCCAGCGCTGGCCAGAAGCTGCTTCTAGAATCAGCTCAGAAGCCGAGCTCTCTGAAACCGAGAACGTGGAGGTAAGTTTGAGAGTGGCTATATGTCCTGCAGGCTGCAGGGGCTGCTGGGCAGAGTGAGTGGGCACAGGAGCACGGAGAGGAGTCCTGTGGAGCGGGGGGCCCGGCACACATGAGGCTTGAGCTGATTCTAAAGAGGAATCCATGGATGTGCCAGGAGCATAGTTTCAGGGGGTGAGGCGGGCAGTTTCTCAGGAATTTCAAGCCTGTTCCCGTGTCCAAGGTCGCTGTCAGCAAATAGCCTACAGGTTCCTTGGATCCTCAGAGCCTTTCTGGGCATGTTTACCTCCTGGCCGTCACCCTGGGGCTGAGAGAAGATCCTGTCATACTGGGATGCAGCTTTTGTGCCCTGGGTGGGATTCCTGGTGTGTCTGCACACCACAGCCTTGACTTTCTGCTGTTGCTGTTACAGGGCTCCAGGGAAGGAAGTTGTTGATTCACGTATAGATCCAGATCCTGCCGGTTGTGGGCCCTTTGATTTTCAAATGTTGGAAACTACTCTTTTACAAGGTAAATGTCAGTTCAGCGAAACTTGTTATGTGGTTGTCACTGTGTCCCTGGTCTATAAACAGTGCTTCAGGTCAAGAAGAAAACGTTAGTGGAGGCATGTTTGGGGAGAGCCAACCCCAGACTGGAGGCTTTGGGCTGAGTGGTGCTCAGCCAGGACCATGTGTCGGGGTTGGAACCCGCTGCTGCTGCTGCCCTTAGCTTCAGCAGTTCCCCTCAGCCACCCTGCTGGCAGGAGGGGCGGCAGCTGTGGGCGCAGGGAGCTCTCCGCCAGTCTGCTCAGCATCTCGAGTGTCGTGAGGCACATGCCACCCCAGGCCTGCTGGGGCCCCTGTGTGTGTAATCCCTGTGTGATCAACTGTCTGCCTTCAGCGTGGAGGTCTGTATGGAGCAGAGTCAAAGTCTGGCAGAGCCAAGCAGGGCCCAGATGTCCAGGCAAGTGGGGGTTAGGGCACTGACCAGACTCCTCAGCCCAACCGACAGGGCGGCATGACCTGTCTCCTGACCTCACGGCCTGCTTCTCCCCCATGGTCCCTCCATGGGTCATCCCTGCCTGGTGCCTCTGCACTGCCGCTCCATCTGGCTGAAAAGGTTCCTGGAGAGTCCTCGCCTCAGATTTTCCTGCCAGCCTAAAAGCGGGCAGTAGCAGCATCACTGTCACTCTCACCTGTGCTTCATTCCTCTCAGAGCTGCAGTTGCTCTGCAGTGACTGTGTCCTTTAGTCCCTTTGCACGTTAAACCTTTGTATTGCACATCAGATGGAGATGAAATGCATCTACAGCAGAGCTCAGGCAAAAGCCTGGTGCCCAGTAGGACCCCGGGGGATGTCTGGTGGCCCTGAGGGATGGTACACAGCCCTGTCGGAGCTGACCCTGGGGAGGGAGAAGGTAGGAGACCTCAGGGAAAGAGTGGTGCTTACTCCGTCCAGCTGCTGAGCCCTGGAGACTTCACTCCCCTGGCAGGATGAAATCCTCAGGCCCCTCCTGCGTGAAACTGACATTGTAGTAGGGTGGTGTAGACCGAACGCTGTGTCCTCCCACAATACCTAGGTTAAAGCCTAACCCACTCAGTGTTCTGTATTTGGAGGTGGGGCCTTTGGGAGGTTGATGAGGTCTTGAGGGAGGAACCCTTGTGACTGGGATTAGTGGCCTCATAAGAGAGGCCCTCAAGAACCCCCTCTCCTTCACTGTGAGGACACAGAGGATGGCTGTCAACCAGGAAGCAGATCCTCACCTGACACCAAATCTCCTGGCACCGTGATCTTGGATTTTCCAGTCTCCAGGACTGTGAGAAATTTCTGTTATTTTAAAGCCTTCCAGTTTATATTTGTTTGATCAGTTGGAATGGACTAAGACATGGGAGACAGACATCCCTCAAGAAAGCACACAACTGGCAGCTGTGAGCAGGGCTGTGAAGGGCCCTTCAGTGCGTCAGTGAGCCCCTCCTGGTGCACCTCATCTCAGGACCCGAGTCTGTCCTTATGTCTTTCTCCTGGGGGCTCACGTGACCCTACAGTTGGCTTTTACCTTTCAGTGAAGAAAAACTTCGTGGCCTGGAGTCACGTCTACTTCTTTTGTTGGAACTTTAAAAAACCTGGCATTTAATGATTCTTCTACAATCCGTAAGGCTTATTAATATTTCACCAGTATACATGGACACACACACCTATACACACACACACACACAATTTCTCCCTTGGTACAGTTTTAGGTGTATCCCACATATTTTGATATGCTGTTTTCATTTTCATTCCAAGTACTTTCAAATTTTTCTTTTGATTTCATCTTTCACCATGGATTATTTAAAAGTGTGATATTCAGTTTCTGAATGAGGGTTTCCCACACATCATTCTGTTCTTGATTTCTTATTGAATTCTGTTATAGTCAAGGTCCATACCACGTATTATTTCTTTTCCCTTTATCAGGCCTTCCTTTATGGCCCAGAATATGCTCCATTTTGGTAAATGTTCTACGTGCATGTGAAAAGAATGTCTATTCTGTCCTCTTGGACAGGAAGTTCTATAAATATTGATTAGGTCAAGCTGGTTCAAAGTGTTGTCTTCCACGCCTTTACTGATTATCTGGGAGGGTGTGAACATCCCAAAGTATAATTGTGAATTTGTCTCTTTCTCCTTGCAGTTCCATCAGTTTTTGCTTCATGTACCCTGAAGCACTGTTGGGTACATTAATGTGTAGGACTGTCATGTGTCTTTATTAATGAATCTCTCAACCAGCATGGGTCAGTTCATTCCCTGACTCTCTCAGAGGCAACAGGCAGCTAGAAAGAGGTTTATGCTCCAGAGGGGAGACAGCGCTGTGTAGGTTCCTAGGCTATTCAGAAAGGGCAGGGTAGCTTCTGAAGGTATTTCCACATCAGTGACACATTACGGAATTTCTCTGTAGTCTGCTGCCTGAAGCATGATGTGGCTGAAGATCTCCCAAAGACCATCTCTATGAGGCTCCACTCAGCTGTGGATCCTTCTATGCTGTGCAAGGTTGCAGAGGCGGCTGAAGATTTTCCCACAGTGGCCACACTCATAAGTCCTTTCTCTGGTGTGAACTATTTGGTGTCGAACAAGTGTGGATCTTTCACTAAAGGCTTTCCCACACTGGCTGCATTCGTAGGGCCTTTCCTGTGTGTGCACTCTCTGGTGACGAATGAGGTGAGAATTACTGCTGAAGGCTCTCCCACATGCACTGCACTCATAAGGCCTTTCCCCAGTGTGAACTCTCCAGTGATAGATGAGGCTGGACTTACGGCTAAAGAACTTGCCACATTTAGTGCACTCATAAGGCCTTTCCCCAGTGTGAACTTTCTGATGCTTCGTAAGAATGGACTTTTGGCTAAAGAACTTCCCACATTCATTGCACTCATAAGGCCTTTCTCTGGTGTGAACTCTCCAGTGCTCAATGAGACTGGAACTGTGAGCAAAGGCTTTCCCACATTCACTGCACTCGTAAGGCTTTTCCCCAGTGTGAGTTCTCCAGTGCTGAACCAGGCTGGAGTTGCGACTGAAGGCTTTTCTGCACTCACTGCACCTGTAAGGCCTTTGTCCAGTATGTACTTTCTGATGCTGAATGAGGGTGGAGCTATTGCTGAAGGTTTTCCCACATTCACCACATGCAAAAGGCCGTTCTCCGGTGTGGACTTTCTGATGGCGAAGGAGGTGAGAGCTTTGGCTAAAGTCTCTCCCACATTCACTGCATCCGAAAGGCCGTTCTCCGGTGTGAACCTTCTGGTGCTGAGCAAGGTTGGAGTTGTTGTTAAAAGCTCTCCCACACTCACTGCACTCAAACGGTCTTTCTCCAGTGTGAACTCTCCAGTGCTGCATGAGCGCAGAGCTGCGACTGAAGGCTTTACCACACTGACTGCACTCATAAGGTTTTATGTGGGTGTGGACTTTCTGGTGCCGAAGGAAATTGGAGCTTTGGCTGAAGGCTCGTCCACATTTGCTGCACTTGAAAGGCCTTTCTCCTGTGTGAACTTTCTCATGCCGAGCGAGGTGTGACCTGTTATTGAAGGCTTTTCCACATTCACTGCATTGATAAGGCCTTTCTCCTGTGTGGATTCTCTGGTGATGAATGAGGGTGAGTTTGTGGCTGAAAGTTTTCCCACAGTCGCTGCACGCATAATCTTTAACTCCTGTGTGGAATTTCTGATGCTTCCTCAGTTTATATGGGTGACTGAAAGCCTTGCCACACTCTTTGCATATATGAGATGTTCCTCCAGTATGAAACCATTGGTCACTAATAAGGGCTGATTTCTCCTCTAAGGAATTTTCAACTCTTGGGCATCTAAATGGTGTTTCTTCAGAGTGAGTGCTCAGGTGGCTGAGGAGGACATTAGTCTTCTGGAAGGCTTTCCCACTGTCACTGCAGTTGAAGGGCTTCTGTGAGGACTGGACCTCTGGGAGCTGCCCAGAATCGAAAGGGTGCAATGAGGCCTCCCTGCCCTTTGTGCTGCTATGTGGCTCCCCACTGCCATTCATGCTTGGGGGATGGAGGAGGTCATGGCTGTCTGAGACATCTTGGCCACCTAACCCACATGTAATGGGCTTCTCTGACAGAGAGCCTGTTGAGCTCTTCACAAACAAGTCCCTGTCTCTGTTCCATTGGAAGGGCTTCTCTCCATTGTACTCCTGATGCTGGTGAAGATTTGCACCAAACCAAAACTTTCTTCCATATGCTAAACATGTGCAGGGAGTCTCCCCAGTATGTCTTTGATGGTTGTCCAGCTGCAAAATGTTTTTCAAGAGTGGCTCACACGTGTCACAGCTGTCAGCCTTCTGCATGGAAGGAGGTACACTGGGAGTCCTGACCTGTGCCACCACTTCTCCAGAAGCATTCTTCTCAGAAGGCAACTCTTCACCTTCCACCACAGGCCAACAGCCTGAAAGCCGAGAAATTTCTAGTTAATGTGAGCATTCCACTTAGTGAAAAGGGTGACTTCCTTAGAAATGTGTCACTGACACATACAGGAATGGGCCAAGGGTTTGCCGATAGGCCAGGTGGGGCAGAGTTAGAGTGAAAGGCTCACTGGCAGGACAGGGCCCTCACCAGGGGCAAGAACTCAGAGGCAAAGGACCTGAAAGGACATTTTTCAAAAATAATATACACAAATGGCCAAAAAGTAAATGAAAAGAAGCTCAACATCATTAGTCATTGTGTGTACTGTGTGTGTGCTCAGTCATGTCCGACTCTTTGCAACCCCATGCACTATAGCCTGTCAGGCTCCTCTGTCCATGGAATTTTCCAGGCAAAAATACTGGAGTGGGTTGGCATTTCCTACTCCAGAGGATCTTCCTGAATCAGGGATCAAACCCACATCTCTTCCATCTCCTGCACTGGCAGGCAGATTCTTTACCACTGCACCACTGGGGAAGCCCATTAGTCTTTACAAAAATGCAAGCTCAAACCACAAGGATATACCACTTTAAACTTACCAGGATAGCTTTAAGAAAAAATGATAGTAACAAGTTTTTGATGAGGAAGTAGAGAAACTGAAACACTCATAAACTGCAATGGGAATGTAAAATGGTGCTGCCAATTGGAAACAGTTTGGGAATTTCATTGCTATGTATTTACTGAAGAGAAATGACATATATCTACACAAAAACTTGTACATGAACATTTGTAACAGCCATGATTTTTTAACAGTCAAAAAGTGGAAAAAAGCCAAATGTCCATCAGCTGATGAATGGATAAACAAAACTGGTATACCTATACGCTGGAATATTTTTCAGCCATAAAAATGAAAGAAGTATTACTGATATATTCTATAACATGGATGAACCTCAACAACATTATGTCAAGTAAAAGCCAGTCACAGAAAACACATATTGTATAATTCCATTTGTATAAAATATCTATTAATAGAATAAGCAAATCTGTATAGTCAGAAAGTAGATTAGTGGTTGCCTAGGACTCAGGACAGGATGAGGGAGGATAAAGAGTGACTGCTAAAGGGTACAGAGTTTTTCCTTAGGTAATGAAAATGTTCTAAAATTAAAGTATGGTGACATTAATTTATTGAAAAAGTGAAAGTGAAGTCGCTCAGTTGTGTCTGACTCTTTGCGACCCCACTGACTGTAGCCTACCAAGCTCCTCCATCCATGGGATTTTCCAGGCAAGAATACTGGAGTGGGTTGCTATTTCCTTCTCTAGGAGATCTCCCCGACCCAGGGAATGAACCCGGGTTTCCTGCATTGTAGGCAGACGCTTTACTGTCTGAGCCACTAGGGAAGTCCATTTGTTTATTATCCTTAATTTTAAAAAATTTTATTAAGTTCTGCCATAAAGCAAACTGCCTCAGTTATACATATATTCTTTCTCATATTCTTTCCTATTATAGTTTGCTGTGCTATACAGTAGGACCTAATGATTATCCATTCCATATATAATAGTTTGTATTTCCTAATTCCAATCCATCCCTCTCCCAACCCCCACCGTTGGCAACCACAAGTCTGTTCTCTGTATCTATGAGACTTTTTCTGCTTTACAGATATGTTCCTTTGTGTTGTATTTTAGATTCCACACATAAGAGATATCACATGGTACTTATCTTTTCTCCTTCTTACTTACTTCACTTAGTATGATAATCTCTAGGTGCACCCACGTTACAGCAAGTGGCATTATTTCTTTTTTATGGCTGAGTAGTATTCCATTGTATACATACACCACATCTTCTTTTCCATTCATCTGTCGATAGAATTTATGTTGCTTCCATGTCCTGGCTATTGTAAATAGTGCTACAATGAACACTGGAGTAAACTTATCCTTTCGAATTGCTGTTTTTTCTCCAGATATATGCCCAGGAGTGAGATTGCTAGATCATATGGCAACTCTATTTTTCATTTTTTCAAGAACCTCCATACTGTTTTCCATAGTGGCTGCACCAGTTTACATTCCCATCAACAGTGTAGGAGGGTTCCTTTTTCTACATGCTCTCTAGCATTTGTTAATTGTAGACTTTTTAATGATGGCTATTCTGACTGGTGTGAGGTGATACCTCATTAGTTTTCATTTGAATTTCTCTAATAATAAGCAGTGTTGAGCATCTTTTTACATGCTTTTTGGCCATCCGTATGTCTTCTTTGGAGAAATGTCTATTTAGGTCTTCTGCCCATTTTTCAATGGGGTTATTTTCTTGTTATTGAGTTGTATGAGCTGTTTGTATATTTTGGAAATTAAAACCCTTGACAATCATATCATTTACAAATATTTTCTCCCAGTTTCTAAGTTGTATTTTCATTTTGTTTACGGTTTCCTTTGCTATGCAAAAACTTGTAAGTTTTATTAGGTTCCATTTGTTTGTTTTTATTTCTGTTGCCGTGGGAGACTGACTTAAGAAAACACTGGTATGATTTATATCAAAGAATATTTTGCCTATGTTCTCTTCAAGGAGCTTTATGGAGTATGGTGATATTTATACACTGGAAACATGAAAACCCACTAAACGATACACTTTAAAAGGATGAACGTTAAAATTGATTTTTGTAAAAAAAATAAATAAAAGGGTGAACGTTATGATATATATCAGTAAAGGCATTTAAAAAAAAGTCTCTAGGGGAAGGGGTAAAACCTCGCCATGGCCCCACACTAGATCAGCCAGCCAGGCACAGGTAAAGTTGAGCAGGACCCTGCAGGCAGACCAGAATGCCTGATCCCCAACCACATGCTAATAGCATCCCCAACCTAATAGCTGTTAGGACTCCTCATGAGGCTGCTCAGGGAGAAACGGGGGTGCACACAGCCCAGGCCAAGCACTCACAGCAGCTACAACAGGAAACCTGGGCAGGAAGCAGTGTCCTTGGTCCAGCTTGGGGCTGGGCATAAGACAAAAGGCAGATGCTGGCCCCTAGGCCAGGGCAGGGCATGAGGGCCTTACCAAGTGAGGTCACGAGCTCCAAGGTCTCCAGCATCACGGTGTGGTACAGCTGCCTCTGGGCCTCATCGAGGAGCTCCCACTCCTCCCTGGAGAAGTGCATGGCCACCTCCTCGAAAGCCACCAGGCTCCCCCATGAGGAGACAGCAAGGCCAGGGGGCCAGTAGGTGGGCTGGAAAACAAACAAAACAGTCCAGCGGGCACATTCAGGCCCTTGATGTGCGACTCAAGAGTTCTGCCACGTGTCCCACCGGCATCTCCTCTCTTCATGACCCCCGTCCATCCTCCCTCCACCCGCTTGCAACTCACGCCCTCTGCAGGCCCTCACCTCCGAGAAGACCACAGGTGCTGGCCCCACTGGTGCCCTGCTCTCCTCACATTCCCACTGGCCACTGTTTTCAGACCAATCCTAACGAGAGAGACAAAAGGAAGGTGTGTAAATGGATGCTGTTTGAGCTCTAAGTTGTCACATGACACCCCTCTCCCTACTAACCAACTTCCCTGTGTCCTTCAGGTCACACCTCCCAAATGTAAGAAAATCTGGGCTCTCTTTTCTTTCTTAAGCCTCTGTATCAGGGCTTATTCCCTTATCATGTACACATCAATCCTCATACCTTTACTTCCCACATCCCACAATACCATCGCCCCTCTCCCTGGCCACACCACAGGCATGTTACCACTATGCACTTAGCTTGCCAACAGAGGCAAGCAGGAGCCGATGCTGACCTTGGACTGTCCTTGACTGCAAAAACTTCCCACTGAGAGAGCCATCACCTCTCTAGATAAAGCCTCCCTTCTTGGCTCTGTTGCTCCAACCTTGCACCCCAGAACCAGGAGTAATAATCTCAAACACCCTTTTTCTCTTCCAGCTCTAACGTTATGCATGCTGTCCCTTCACAAGTCATAGCTGTCCTTGCCCGTCCTAATACACAAATCCCTGACTTGCTCGTCCCGACTCTTGGCATGGCAACTCTTAGCTTGGGCTGAGCCTTTTTGTTCCTGATATTCCAGCAGCCTTAGACATAAGGAGGATGGCCACAAAACCCTGTAAGCTGTAGAAAGGTAAAACCATCTAAACTCAGGCCCCACTGTCATCCTACCTTACTTACTTCTGTGCTTTTTCTTTTCTTTTTTTTGTATTCACTTATTTGGCTGTGCTTGTCTTAGTTGCATCATGCGGTATCTTAGTTGTGGCAGGTGGAATCTAGTTTCCTGACCAGGGACTGAATCCAGGTCCCCTGCATTGAAAGCATGGAGTCTTGGCCACTGGACCACCAAGGAAGACCCTGTGCTTCATTTTTTCATCCCAAGTCTACACTCTATTCAGAGGCTTGTTCATCATCCTGAACCCAGCTCATAGCTGCAGACAGTGCGCAAGCACAGGCCTCCACCTGGCGGACGTCTCTAGTCTTAAGCTGGCATGAAATACACTTGACATCTCAATTTGGCAGTCTCAATGACATTCCAAATATGATATGGCCAAAATACAGTTATTTTCCCTCTGAAATCTACTCCTCGAACCATCTTCCAAATCCGAAAAAATATTCAGGGTCAACCGTATCTCCCTGCCACACATCAGGAAATCTAGTCCACCCTAAAAATTACATCCAGGAGCCAACCACTTCTCCTACCTTACAGGCACCTCCCTGCTCTAGCCACCAAAACCACACACCGGGACTACTGCAGTCACCTCCTCCATGATCTTCGGGCCTCCAACCTCACCCCACCTTCCAGTCTCTTCACCCAGCATCCACAGGCTTGTTAAGATCTGATTCAGATCACCTCCTCCTCTGCTCTAAACTTCCCGTGACCCGCACCACACTGAGAATAGAGGCCCAGCACCCCAGCCTCCCTTTCCGGGTCTGTCTCCAGTTCCCTTGCTCTCTATTTCCACCAGAAGAAATGGAGATCTGTCGTTTCCCTCAACACTGTCACTTTATGCCCACCTCCAAGCAATTGGCACATGCTGGTCCCTGTGTCACGGGTACCTTTCCAGATCTTATGCCATGTGATCAGCTCCACATAACCTCTGGCCTAGGTTCAGGATGCCAGGGGAAAGTGACTCTCAAGGGCCCAGACTCATATGCAGGCCTTTCGGGACGCCACCACTCCCTAACAGACCCCAGGGTCACAAGGGCGGGGATCTCAGCAGGTGAAGACATGTGTCCTCTCACCTGCCACTCACCTGCCCCGGGTCCATCAGCGACTCTGCAGGACCGGTCACAGCCTGTGGGCTGGGCGGGGCCGTGTCAGGCGGAGGCCGGGACGAGCCGGCGGGCTCACCCAAACCCCCACACACACACTGGGTGGGGTGACGCAGGTTGATGGTCGCACTCAGTGCTTCGACCGTCCCCAGGATGAAACGGAAGCTGCCTCCCCGGAACTTGGGACAAAGGCGGGGAGCGGAGAAACCGAGGCTTAGGAAGGAGGGGCGGTGAGCCAAGGGTAAAAGGGAGTGCCAAGGTGCGAAGAGGGTCCCAGAACGTCCCCCTGGGAGCCTTCGCCTCACGTTCCAGGGTGTGTCTGCCGCAGCCCCACCAGGCACAAAACTAAGACTGCAATGGCGACGCCGGAAGTCCCGCCCCACCCTCTGAGGCCAGGCGAAAACGCCCGAATCCTGACCCTCACTGGCTCCAGACTCGTGGACGTCTATGACGCTTTTCCCTGAGCCTATCGCTGTGACGCCGAGTCGTTGCCTAGGTGATTAGGCAGGACGCACCGCATCACGGCTCACGCGACATGAACTACACTACCCAGAACTACCCTCGCCTTGCGTTTACACCAGTATTGACCAATGATAGCCTAGGAGATAGGCGTTTCCGGGACGGCCACACCTTGGAGGGCGGGACTTCCGTTCAGATTGTTGCTCTTCTGTCCTGCTACTCCGTCGGTCGCGGGCGGACGGACCTGGTTGTTGGACTGTGGCTGGTGTCCAGGGGGCTCCTCAGGCCCGCGGAAACGGGAATGGGTAGGTACGACAGCCTAGGAGGTCCCGAGTGTGCCCTGTATGTCCCGTGACCTCAGCAAACGTCCCGTCTCCCCTGGGCTCTTGTGTCCTCGGCTGTCGGGGGACCGCCCGGCGCGGGGGTTGTCCTGCGGGTAGTCCGTCAAGGCCCGTCTGTGCCCGTGGCCGACCGGGAGTCGTCGCCCTGTGTGTCGTGTCCACTTTACGGAGAAGGGCCCCAGGCTCAAAAGCCACCCGTTCCGAGGTCATTACCCAGCATGTTGCTAACTGAGGGCATGATAAGCGAGCCGGGTGAGGTAGGGTCTCCTGGCCTCCACCTGGGTGGACTCCGAACCCCAATGCCGCTAGTCCCCGACTGAACCCCAGGCCTCGGTGCTCAGGACACTGGGGCGTTCATAGGTGGCGGCCTGCATTTCAGAGTCCATTGTGATAAAATGAGGGTGCAGGCGGAGGGATGTGCATATGCGAAGACTCGGAGGTGAGACTGGCCTGGGAGCATTCGGGAAAGTTCTGCTGTCTCCACTGCGGGTAAGCGACAGTGTGAGCATGGGAGTCCTACCTCTGTTGACGGGCTTAGGATCCTGGGAGCCACAGATTTTCATTAGAAGATGGATGGCCATGATCTGAGTTAGGATTTTGAAACTGCGTAAACACAGAGTTGTGGTGAGGGCTGAAAGCAGGCAGCTTCAGGAGGATGCTGCTGCAAATGTTTCTCCGGTGACCTTTCGAGAATAGAAGTAGGAGAGGTGGGAGAAATAATCAGATTCCCGATACGTTTTTCAAAGTGGAGTCGGTTTTCCATGTACAAATGGAGAGTGAATGTAGTGGAGGATAAAGGACTATCCCAAGTGTTACAGATAAAAAATGAGATGGAGAGCGGAGGTTGGTAGGAGGAGTATGTTTGGCAGAAGAGTAGCAGTTGGATTATGTGGGAGTAGAGTCTAAGTTGTCTGGAGACCTCTAAGTGGACCTGACCCGCGTGCCCGTGAACAAACAGGAAAGTTCCATTTGGCCTCTTGATGTCTAGACTGCTCTGCCCTGGTGGCCTGGACCAGGGAATGTCCTGAGATGGGATTTTGGAAGGGAAGTCTCAGCTGTGGTTCCAGATGGGCCCTGAGATGAGTGTGGGATGTCCAGATGAAGGACCAGTAGCTGAGTGGAGGAGGTGGGTGCAGAGAAGAGAAACTGTCCAAACTCCGATGGATGTGGGGACAGTGCGCACCCAGGAGGAGGGCCCATGCCCTCAGAGGTGAAAGGGTGAGCAGGGGTGTCAGGGGACGGGCTTTTGGAGACCTAAGGGGAGGTGTGGGCAGGACGGAGACTGGGGGCCCAGGTCCAGCGCCCAGTGTTTAGATCACATTCTTGTGCCCCCTGCCTGGTGTTGCAGGACCCAGTGACTTTTGAGGACAAGAGTGTGTGCCTTTTTTGGGGAAGAAGTAGGTCTCCTTAGTGAGGCCAGTGAGGCCTCTGTTGAGGTGTGGTGCTGTCTTCACCAGGTCAGGCTGCCATGTTCTCCAGGAGAGGCGCTGCTGGCCCTCGTTCTGGCCGTGTCCTGCTGCTGCTCCTCCCAGACCACCGTGTAAGCAACCGCGCGCTGTTTGCCTTGGGATCTTGACAGCCATGGTCCAAGATCAAAAACATCACAGCCTGAGTAGCAGCAGATGGGTCACCTTGGTGGTTTTCTAGTCGTGTGGCCCAGTCTGGGCCTGTGACGTTTCCCTCCCTCTGTCACCTGTCCTCCGGCAGCGTGTCGGGGCTCCGCTTTGTTGCAATGTGCAGGCTTCTTGTTGTGGTGACTTCTGTGGTTGTGGACCACGGGCTATAGAGAGCAAGGGCTTCAGTAGTTGTGGTGCATGGGTTTAGTTGCCCCGAGACACAGGAGATCCTCCTGGACCAGGGATCGCACCCATGCTGCCTGCATTGGCAGGCATTCTCTCAACCACTGGACCAGCAGGGAAGCCTGGCAAGTTTATGTTTAACTCCTTGGAAGCTCCTGAACTGGTTTCCAAAGGGTCTGTGCCTTTTTATATTCCCAGCAGCACTGTAGGACTGATCCAGTTTTTCCACCTCTTGCCAACACCAAGACAACTTCGTGGTGTCATCCTAGTGGGTATGAAATGGTATCTCAATGGCTTTTTTAAAAATCATGGCAAAATATACACAAGATTTACCATTTTAACCATTTTTAAGTGTATGGTTTAGTGGCATTAAGTAAATTCAGTTGTGCTGCTTTAACCCTAAACTTCTCCAGAACATTTTTATTATCTTGAACTGAAACTCTTTACCCCTGAAGCAGTCATCTCATTGGGCTTTTGATCTACATTTTTCTCATGAACAATGGTATTTTCAGGTGCGTGTTAACAGCCTGTTTATCTTCTTTGATGAAACGTCTATTCAGATCTTTTCCTTATTTCTAATTGGGTTGTCTTTTTATCTTTGAGCCATAAAGTTCTTCATAGATTCTGTGTTTAGAATCCATATGTAAGTATTTTCTAAGTATTTTTCCCTCAGTCTGTGGCTCATTTTTTTTAACTTTTATTTTATTTATTTGTGTTTTTTATTTAAAAAAAACACTTTTTATTTTTTATTGGGGTGTACCCAGTTAACAAACAATGTTGTGATAGTTTCAGTTGAACTGTGAAGGGACTCAGCCATACATATACATGTCTCCCTTATCACCCCTGCCATACTCCCCTCCAATCCAGGCGGTGTGCTCATCTTTTAATTTTCTGAATGGTGTCTTTTTAAAAAAAAGATTTGTTTATTTGGCTGTGCTGGGTGTTCGTTGTGGCATGTGGGATCTAGTTCCCCGACCAGGGGTCAAACCCAGGCCCCCTGCATGGGGAGCGCAGAGTCTTAGTCAATGGGCCAGCAGGAAAGTCTCTTATTGGTGTTTTTTTTTTTTTTTTCTAATGGTGTGTTTTAAAGAGCAAAATTTTACATTGTGATGTTAAATTTTATACTCGTTGTCTAATATATTAGTTTTTCTATTTATATATTGTCTTTGTGTCATACCTAAAAAATTCTTTGCCTAGCCAAAAGTCAAAAAGTTCTCCTTTGTTTTCTTCTATAAATTTTATAGTCTTAGCTCTTACATTTATGATCTTTTTCATAGCAACTTTTACGTATAGTTGAGATAAGGGTTTGGATTTATTTTTTTTGCCTGTGAATGTCTAGTTTTCCCAGAACCATTTGCTGAAAAGGCCATCTTTCCACGTTATACTTTTGTTGGAAATCAGTTAAGGGTATTTTGGTCTCTTAAATCTATTGATCTATATGTCTGTCCTTATGACAGGACCACACTGTCTTGATTACCTTGGCTTTATAGAAATTTTTGAAGTTTAGTAAGGAAAGTGCAACTTTGTTTCTTGGCATGATTGTTTTCCCTGTTGTATTCTGCATGTCTATGATTTTAGGGTCAGCTCGTTAGTTTCTGCTCAGAATGTCAGCTGTGGTTTTGATAGGGATTGCACACTCAGAACCAGTGGACCTGGGTTGTTTGTTCTGGCACCACCGGTGAAACATGGGTGTTCCATGAAGTGCACAGAGCCTGGCTGGGAAGGGTAACAGGCAGGGGAAAGGCTTCTCCCCAGGTGTGGGAGGCAGCGCTGTGAGGCCTCTCTGACCGCAGCTGACCACTCTGGTACAGGGAGCTGAGCCCACCCTTTGCTCTGAAGCCTGAGGCCCCAAGGCACACCTGACTGCAGCTCTGATCGCAAGCCCCCCTGCCGGCTGAAGGGAAGGGAAGGTCTGAGTTCAGGGGACAAACAGATGCCTCGGGATGCTGGGGAGAGCTCAGGGAGACAGTCCCCAAGCTTGGCTCACTGCATGCCTGCAGGAGTGTCCTGTGCCCAGCGCTCAGCTTCAGGTCGGTGATGGGGAGGGAGTGGAGAGGTGTCCTGAGAGCGGCCGCAGCGTGCTGTGCAGCGACCCCTGGGCCCTGCGCCTTCCTGTCTAGGGATCCCTGGGCTCCTTGTTTGCCTTTTGTCCTGAGTCACAAATGATAGCCCAGAAGCCAACATTCTGTATAGCTCTCTCCATGTATATAGAAAGAGTGGAGCTCGTACATACCTATCAACTTTGAAGTTTGGGGGGGAATAGTCTTGAACCTTTATAAAATCAAAAGGCTCCACGTAAAACATGGATTTCTCACTCCTCTTGGAAAAGCAGCAGATGAGACCACCAAATGTGGACCCCACCATCCCTGCCTCTGTTCTGGGCCCTGCCTCAGTGGAAACCAGCAGATGATGAGGGCAGGTGCCCCCAGGCTCACTTGCAGTGCCGCCTGTGCCCCTGAGATCTGGGCTGCAGACCTCTCAGCCCCAGGGCTCCTGCCTTGCAGTGATGGTCTTGCCGGGAGCAAGCCCGAGGAGGCCGCCTGCCTGCAGACTGTCGTCCGACCAGGAGCAGCATGCTGCGGCTCACACCTGCTCTCAGGTGGCCTCTGCACCCGTTCTCAGGTCAAGGTGAGCCTGTGTGGCACCTCCCTGCCAAGCTGAGCCCTCTCTCACCCAGGGCTCTGCCAGCAAGTGTGGCAAACGTGACACACCACAGCCCTCCTGAGCTCAAACCCAGTGTGTCCACACCCATGTGGGATCTTAGTTGGCACACCAGGGCTGGAACCTGTGTCCCCTGCATGGAAGCATGGAGTATTAACAGCTGGGGTGTGTGTGTGTGTGTGTGTGTGTGTGTGTGTGTGTGTGTGTGTGTGTGTGTATGCCACACTCTGTCATATCCAACTCTTTGCGACCTCAAGGACAGTAGCCTGAGAGAGTGTGTGTGTGTGTGTGTGTGTGTGTGTGTGTGTGTGCATGCCACACTCTGTCATATCCAACTCTTTGCGACCTCAAGGACAGTAGCCTGAGAGAGTGTGTGTGTGTGTGTGTGTGTGTGTGTGTGTGTGTGTGTGTATGTGCATGCCACACTCTGTCATATCCAACTCTTTGCGACCTCAAGGACAGTAGCCTGAGGCCCCTCTGTCCAAAGGATTCTCCAGGCAAGAATACTGGTGTGGGTTGCCATTTGCTTCTCCAGGGGATCTTCCTGGACTAGGGATCGAACCCATGTCTCCTGCATTGGAGGCAGATGCTTTACCATCTGAGCCACCAGGGAAGCATTAGCTGCTGGACCACCAGGGTAAGTGTGTGTGTATGTGTGTGTGCATGCGTGTGCACTCCAGTCGAACCCACGTCTCTTACCTCTCTTGCATTGGCAGGTGGATTCTTTACCACTGGCGCCACCTGGGAAGCATTAACTGCTGGAACACCAGGGAAATCCCTAAACTTTATTTTTTTAACATGGACATTCTTTATTTCTGGCCAGTGCACCCTGTTCTTTTCCCTACTTTCTTCAGTTTAACTCTGAATTGGCAATAAGGAATTTAAGTCTGAATTTTGCAATAAGGAGTTCATGATCTGAGCCACAGTCAGTTCTCCATCTTGTTTTTGTTGACTGTATAGCGTCTCCATCTTCAGCTGCAAAGAATATAATCAATTTGATTTTGGTGTTGACCATCTGGTGATGTCCATGTGTAGAGTCCTCTCTCTTGTGTTGTTGTGTTATGATCAGTGTGTTCTCTTGGCAAAACTCTGTTAGCCTTTGCCCTGCTTTATTCTGTACTCCAAGGGCAAACTTGCCTGCTACTCCAGGTATCTCTTGACTTCCTACTTTGACTTCCTTCTATGCTATCTTTTTTAGTTAGCATAGAAATCAAGTTAAATCATATATAAGCAAGAATGACTTCCCTAGCCCTCAATATGTGAACATTTCTTCCTTTAACATCTACGAAAAGAAAAAGTGCGCTCATTCTTGATGTAACAAGTAGCCAAGTAGGCAATGCTTAATTTTTGTATAAGTATACTTATGGTAAGCAGGGCTTCCCAGGTGGCTCAGTGTAAAGAATCTGTGTGCAATGCAGGAGATGCTGGTCTGATCCCTGGGTTGGGAAGATCCCCTGGAGGATGGTATGGCAATCCACTCCAGTATTCTGGCCTGGAGAATCCCATGGACGGAGGAGCCTGGCGGGCCACAGTCCATAGGGTCGCAAAGAGTCCGACGCAACTGAAGTGACTGAGCATGCATGGTAAGCAGACTAAAGCACCATCCCCGCCAAAGATTTGGAGGACTTAATGTCCAGAACATGTTGTTATAGGGCAAGAGGGAACTACATTTAGACGGTAGGTGGAAATAAGGTTGATAATCACCTGACTTTGGGACATGGAGATCATTCTGGATTGTCTGAGGTTGGCAGGGTGGGAGGAAACCTCGTAATAACAAGGGTCCTTATAGTGGAAGAGGGAGGCATAGAGACGGAGAGAGATCAATTCAGAGTGATGTCATGTGAGGAAAACTCAAGTTGCCTTTGCTGGCTTTGAAGACAGAAAAAGCCAGGAACCAAGGAATACTGGCAGACCCTGGAGTCTGGAACAAGCAAGGAAACCCCTTTTCCCCCCAGAAGCAGCGCAGCCCTGCTGAGGCCTTGATTTTAGAGCAGCTGACATGAGCATCAGACCTAGGACATTCTTAGATTTCTTTTTTTTTCATTCTTAGATTTAAAATATCTGTGTTGTGTTTTTCTGCTTTCAAGGGCTCATGTGATTATGCTAGACTAACCCAGGCAATTCTGGATAATGTGTCCATCTATGGGCCACGTCAGGTAACATGTTAATAGGTTCCGAGCATTAGGGTGTGGACGTTCTTGGAGAGCCGTGGTTCTGCCTACCATGCTGAACTCACATGGCTATTTCGTGTGCTCAGTCACTCAGTCGTGTCTGACTGCAACCCCATGGACTGCAGCCCTCCAGTCTCCTCTGTCCATGGGATTCTCCAGGTAAGACTACTGGGGTGGGTTGCCATCTCCTCCTCCCGGCTGTCTTCCCGACCCAGGGGTTGAACCCATGTCTCCTGCATCTCCTGTACTGCAGGTGGATTCTTTACTACTGAGCCATTGGGGAAGATTTCCAGATTCACATGGTATTAGATATCTTAAGATAAGTGCTGCGCCTTCCCTGGCAGTCCAGTGGTTAAAACTCTGCACTTCCACTGCAGGGGGTGTGGGTTCCATCCCTAGTTAGGGAGATAAGATTCCCTTCCCTCACGCCATGCAAGGCAGCCAAAAAATAAAATAAAACAGATGCAAAAATTATAAAATCAGAAGTTTCCACAAAGAAATCTGAAGGTCTAGCTCCTCCAGGAAGTGCACACCCAACAGAAGATCCTGAAACTGTGTTTACCTTTCCCGCTTTCCTTTCTACGAAGCTGTGCCTCTGGGCCCCGAGCCTGGAAAGCCATGAAGGTTGTGACTGCTGAAGTCACCAGGAGCCCAGCCTGGGCAACAGGAGCCTCCCTGGCTTTTGCTGGTGGGGTGACAGCTCTCAGGAATGTGGCTCAGGAGACTGCAGGATTCAGGACAACTTCAGCTGCTCAGGGACCTTGAGCACGGTGTTAACAGATGCGAGTTTGGCCCCTGTAGGTCTCACGGCCTGTGCCCTTGCCTGCTGGGCTCTGGCGTACCCTGTTGCCTGTTCCCTGTGTCCTACCATTCCCCATCTACGTAGAGGGGACCGGCCCCTGTCAGCCTGGAGTGGTGATTAGAGGGATCTGGTTTTTCTGGCCTGGCACAGAAAGATGGCTCATCTCCAGCTGGTGGCCACGCTAAGATGCGCCTGGTTTGAGGGACCTGCTTCCTTATTCTCAGACAGCTGTACCCCTCAGATCCTGTGATTCCACCTCAGGTAAGCTCTGGGCACACAGGTGACTCTGAGATCCTGGCCACAGTGCTTTCCCTGGAGGGCTTGAAGTCACAAGACCTTTCGGACCACATGAGGACAGAGTGCCTCCCCCGCCCTCCCGCTCTGTCCCCAGAGGCACATGGACATTGCTGTCACCACTGAGAATCTGATCCCTCAGCATCTTGGCAGTGACCCATTTCTGTTCTGCCTCCTGGGCCACAGCCGTGGCTCCAAGGTGATGTAACCCTTCCGGCTTTATTGTCACAGAATCTGGAGCATTCGGAAGGGAGTTGCCCCCGGGACATTCCAGTTGCCCCCAGCAGAGTGAGCCTGTCCAGGAATCCTCCCCCAGCACTGCCAGCAGACCCTCTGTGGGGCCTTTGGCCAGAGAGGGTCAGTTCGCAGCTCCCGTGCAGTTAGGGCCTAACAAGTTCCGACTCTTTGCCACCCCATGTCCATGGAATTTTTCAGGCAGAATACTAGAGTGGGTTGCCATTTCCTCCTCCAGGGGATCTTCCTAACCCAGGGATTGAAACAGTGCCTCCTGCATTGGCAGGCAGTTTCTTTACCACTGAGCCACCTGGGGAGCCCCATATCATGTCCCATAGCTATGTCTTTCTTTTAAAGGTTCTGTTTAAAAGAACCCCTCTGTCCTGTTTCAGAGGGACCAGCATGTGCAAAGGCTTGGAGGAGGGTATGCAGGACACCTGAAGTCCTTTACCACAAAGTCCCAAGGGGGAAGGATTCATGTTAGGCCTTTATCCTGGGGGGGATGGGGGTGGGGCAGGGGTTGGGGAGACATGATTGGACGAGTGACTAGATCTGACAAGACTCCATTTTGGGACTTCCCCAGTGGTCCAGTGGTTAACCGCCCGCCTTCTATTGTAGGGGATGCAAGTTTGATCCCTGGATGGGAAAATACGATCCCTCATGCTGAGATGCAAATAAGCCTGAGTGCCACAACTGCTGAGCCCACATGCTCTGGAGCCCGCAAGCCACAGGGAAGATCCCGTGTGCCTCAAATAAGACCTGACACTGCCAAATAAATACATTTTTAAAAAAGAGCATCCATTTGACATCCACATGGAGAAGGGAGAGGGACTGGGTGAAGGTCAGGGGAATGGGCCCTCTTGAGCCTCTACATGTGACACATTCCTGCCAGGCCCTTCAGTTCAGCTGCCCGTTCCTGGTCAGCAGAATCATGCTCCCCACCGAAGATGTCCACAGACTGCTAACCTGCCTGAGGGCTACCACGAGGCCTGGAGTGGAGGTGGGTTGCCATCTGTACCAGTGGGGTCAGGCTCACAGTCCAGGACCACCATGCGGACCCTGAAAGCTGGAGAGCCCACCCCAGTGACACATCTTCAAAGACACCTGGTTGTAGTAGGTAGAAGCCACGTGCCCGGGGACGTGGCGGGGAGCCTCCCGGTTCAGCCCCAGCCTCCATCAACACCAAAGGCAACTGAAGTGGGGGTACACGTAGAGCCCCTCACCAGTGCAGAGTAACCCCAGAGAAGCTACATGACACATCCACCAGCACCTTGACAGTGCTGAGGCCAATGGTAAAAGGTCAAAAAGTGGGCAGTGCCCCAATTCCTGATAATCTCACCCCTTTTCCCAAATAGTTGGAAAAACCCTTCCACTCGTTAAGTCTATGAAGTTGCCCAGCCCATAAAAGCTAATCACCCCATGTTTTGGGGCCTCTCGCTTTCTGAGATGGCCCACACTGTGGAGTGTGTTTCTCCCATGGTTGTTCTGGCCTTTTTGAGGCTGACTGAATTCTATCTATGGAATGTGTTTCTAAATAAATCTACTTCTTACCTATCATTTTTGTATCTCAGTGAATTCTTTCTGCGATGAGACATAAAGAACCTGAACTTCACTAAGTCTGGAGACCTGGTGTGTGATCTCAATTAAATGACCATGGGTTGGGACTTACTTGGCAGTCCAGTGGCTAAGACTCCGTGCTTTCACTGCACGGGGTGCAGGTTTGATCCCTGGTTGAAGGAATCCCTCGTGCTATGCCATTCAGCCAGGAAAATAGAAAAAGACCTTGTGTTCGAGTCCCAATATATGGGTTTAGACTGGGTTTGTAGTCCAGACACGTGGGTTCAAGGTGCACCTCAGATGAGACTTGAGTGTTCTTTGTGTACAAGAATGGCAGGAAACATGTTATGCCCAGATATACATTAGCTTTTCTTCAGTTTCAAGGTGAGCAAAATTTAAGTACAAATACTAATTGTAGTATTAAGGAAATCAGTCCTGAATATTCATTGGAAGGACTGATGCTGAAGCTGAAGCTCCAATACTTTGGCCATCTGATGCGAAAAACTGACTCACTGGAAAAGACCCTGATGCTGGGAAAGAGGGAAGGCAGGAGGAGAAGGGGACGACAGAGGATGAGATGGTTGGATGGCATCACCGACTCAGTGGACATGAGTTTGAGCAAGTTCCGGGAGATGGTGAAGGACAGGGAAGGACAGGCGTGCTGCAGTCCATGGGGTCTTAAAGAGTCGGACACGACTGAGCGCCAAAATGGATGCTATCTCTTGCATTACAAGGATTTACAAAGAATATTAATAAAATAGACAGCTGGACGGCCGTCTACTCCACTTCCCAGCGTCCCTCGCGGTGACGCTTTGCCGTTGCCGTGGAGACAGGCGGGCCCCGCCCGGCGTGCCTGCAGACAGGCGGAAGCCACGCCTCCCCGGAGTCCCTGCGCGTGCCTCCGCAACGCGCCACGGGCCAATGAGAGCTCGCGAGATTGGACTTCCGGCGCCTGGGACTGTCACTTGGCTACCGGTGTCCGGCCACGCCGGTGACGGCCGGAGAGCGCAGCGTCGCGGCCGGCTTGGCTGGAGGGTCTTGTGACCCGAGGCGCGGGCAGCGAGGACGCGCGGGAGGAGACCCGAAGCGCGGGCGGCGGAGCCAGGAGGCCCACGGCTCGCAGCTGGTCTCAATTTCCCCGGGTGCCGCGTGGGCTGCCGCCGAGCCGCGCGCTCTCTGGTCTCCACGCAGCCCCAACGCGGCGCCCCTTGACGGACGGGGAGAGTAAGTCCCGCGTCTGGGCGTCCGCCCTTTCTGCAGGTTCCAATGGCGGCGGCGCCTGCGGCAGCGCAGCCCGACCAGGCGCAGGTGAGGAGCGAGAGCCCGGGCGCCCCACCCCACCTTGCCTCTTCCAGGGACCAGAGCCCCGAGCCGGGGAGGCACTTCACCTGATGTCTTCCCCTCGCGCTTCGTCCTAGGCCCTGGTGTTCCGGCCGGTTGGGCGTGCACGCGTGGGATCCCCACTTCTTGCAGCTAAGGGGGTGAGGTGTGGATAGAACTTCCGAGGGGACGGTGCCCCGTGTGCAAAAGCTGCGAGGGAAGCCTGAGTGTAGACGCTTCTGAAACTGAAACTGCGGGACCGGGAGAGGATATGTCCGAAAGGACAGGCCGAGGAGTTAAGACTATCCCAGGGCACTAGGAGACTGGACATGCTTTAAGTCACGAGTTTTTAGGTATCCCATCGTTTTCTGGATGGAGGGCAGCAGAGGGGGTGGCGCTTTGCAGGGAGCAGGCTGCGGCCAGAGTCCGGGCAGTGAAGACGAGAATTCTGTGTAGATACGCTGATGTAGCAAGTGGGATGTGCGTGAGTGCCCAGTGGAAGGGCCATTCTAAGGTTTTCCGCCGGAGCACCCAACAGGATGCAGGTGCCTAGCACTTTCACAGATCCTCCTTGGGCAGTGGGGCTGGGATTTGGGAGCTGGTCCTGAAATTGAAAACCCTTGATTACATCCTTGCCTTGGGACTGTGTCAGTGACAACTGTCACTCAGTGGGACAGAGCCGGGGAGAGGGGAAGGAGGTGCTGTACACCAAATTAGGCATTTGAAGGGAAAGTAGGTTTAAGGGGAAATTGGGAGGAATCTATGGTATCTTAAGAGTGGAGGTGTCACATGGATCTGGAATTGTAGCTGTCCAACGACAGTGTCCTGGTGTCCTGAGCAAGGCCGAGCTTGGGAATCAAACGTAGGAGGAGGGGATCTCATGGAGTCAGCCAGGGACAGGCATGGATACTTAGGGCTTTAGGGAGATGGAAATGGCTGGCAGTCCTGGGGCTCTAGGGGGAAGTCTGGCAGGTGGCTGAGGGAAAGGAGGCAGCAGCCGAGTGAGGAGGAAATAGAGGAGGTCTGACTGTGGAGGGAGGAGGGAAGTGGCTTCTGTGTGCCCGCCAGGTCCTTGGGATCTTGCCTGTGGTGACTGCAGGGGATCAGCCAGCCCTCTGGTTCAAAGAGCAGCCTGGAAATGCCGGGCGCATTCTGCAGGAGAGGCACACCTGCAGGGCTGGGCGTGTCCTGGGGGCTCTGCTGCTGTTGCTTGCAGTTACTTGTGCAGGAGCAGCGAGGGCACCTTTGGGGTGGGTGAGCATTTGCAAAGGCTGGAGAATGGGTGGGCACGAGGGGCTTCCCTTGGGGGTTCCTCTGGCTTCCTCATGTAGATGGCTGGGCGGGGTTAACGAGGCATCTACGGCCCCGATAAGGAAGGCCCCGGGTAAGGAAGGCGGAGGGGCTCAGCCAGGCGAGGGGCGTTCTACTTGCAGAGCCTCGTGGGGTGGGGGTTGGGGTGTGCAGGTAGCAGCTGAGAGACGTGTGCAGAGGGAGCCTTCAGGACAGAGAGCTTGGGTCACACAGCCGTAGCTTCATCGTGTCCACCTTCCGACTCTGGCAGGGTCTGATGGCCTTTGAGGACGTGGCTGTGCACTTCTCCCAGGAGGAGTGGGGACTCCTGGATACAGCCCAGAGGTCTCTGTACCGCCGGGTGATGCTGGAGAACTTCGCCCTCCTGGCCTCGCTGGGTAAGCTCTGGGTCCCCATGTGGAGCTTGGTTGTTGCCAGGCTGGGCTGCCAGCACTAACCTCTCATCACCTGGCAGCCTGGGAGCAGCCGCGTGCCCGCTGGCCGAGTGTCCCTGTTAGCTGTGGTGTCTCAGCACTCAGTCCCCTGCTGGTGCTGCCAACACTGTTTTCCTCGCTCGAGGGAGGAGGTGTGACCCTGCCCTGGGGTGTGCCCTAGGCCTCCTCATCCTCACAGAGGGTGCCGTCTGCGTCCGGCGAAGCCCCGGCCCCTCCGTCTGCCCCTCACTCGCCCGTCTTCTCCCGCAGGCCTGTCTGTGTCCCGGCCCCATGTGGTCACGCAGCTGGAGCGCGGCGAGGAGCCCTGGGTTCTCAGTGGGGTGGACGTGACCCTGCCCCGGGATGCCCAGAGGAGGCCCCGCCGCGGTGAGTGGGGCTCGGGGTGTGAGCTGAAGGCCAGCCTGTGAGCTGGCTTCGTCCGCCTCCCTTCCAGGACACGGTCCTCTCTGGCTTCCCGCCCGCCTGACTGTTCACCTTCAGCCTCTTCTAGAGGCTCCGACTTTGGCCGTCCTTGAGGGTGGCTCTGGGGCCGCCCCCAGGCTGTGGGGAGACCTGCCCAGAGTCCCACCCTCAGCCAGTGTGTGTGGCCTCAGACCCTCACGGTCTTTCCTCACTACCTCATCCGTGAGGCCATTTATTTAAGGGCACATGGTCTCTTGAGCACTTGCGGTGGCCAGCTCCATTCCAGGCCCTGGGTACACAGCCTTGCCCAGATCACTTCTGGTCTTGCCTTTGTGGGGCTGACCCTGCGGGGGAGAGGCAGTCAGTAGGTGCTAGGGCTCAGGCGGTCAGTACCAGAGTTGGTGAGTGTGAGGAGCAGAGCGGCCCGGGAAAACCCCACGGCCAGCTCCATGCCAGAAGGGAGTCAGGCCCCTGTTCCTCCCCCTCATCCACGCTGGGGTTGAGGGTCCCCTCGCCCACCTGCATGGCCCGCCCAGGATGACCCAGTCCTCCACCGTTTCTGTGCCTGCAGGTTCCCCTCCCCTGGCAGAGAACGGCAATGTTTCTGGAGAAGCCCCATTCCCGGGGGCTTTCAGGGATGGTTTCTCTCTGGCGCCCGCCAGGGTCCTCCCCACCACGGGTGCCTATGAGCGCAGGAAGATCCCGGAGGGTCGGCGCGGCATCTCCCCGTCTCGGGAGAGGAGACCCACTGGGGTATCTGTGATCTACTGGGAGAGGCTCCGGCTGGGGCCGGGCAGCGGCGATGCCAGTGTGAGCCTCCGGCTGACCTCTTCTCTGCGGCCGCCGCCTGGGGACAAGGCTCTCGCAGAGTGCCTCGTGCCCAGTCAGCCGTCTCGGGTGTCGGAGCGGCGGAAGCCCTGGGCCCGTGAGGCCCCCGGGGGAGCCTTCTCAAGCGCTCCCGGGGCTCCAGGAGCGCGAGGAATGGGCCCGGCCTGGCGCGGGCCGCCCGGCTGGACCGAGCTGGGTGAGGCACTGCAGCCCGGGCCCGGCCTCCTCTCCGGGGAGAAGCCCTTCGAGTGCAGGGCGTGCAGCAAGGTGTTCGTGAAGAGCTCCGACCTGCTCAAGCACCTGCGCACACACACCGGGGAGCGGCCTTACGAGTGTGCGCAGTGCGGCAAGGCCTTCAGCCAGACGTCGCACCTGACGCAGCACCAGCGCATCCACAGCGGGGAGACGCCCTACAGCTGCCCGGCCTGCGGGCAGGCCTTCCGGCACAGCTCGTCGTTGGTGCGGCACCAGCGCATCCACACGGCTGAGAAGGCCTTCCGCTGCGCCGAGTGCGGCAAGGCCTTCAGCCACCGCTCCAACCTCAGCCAGCACCGCAAGATCCACGCGGGCGGCCGGCCCTACGCGTGCGCGCGCTGCGGCCGCAGCTTCTGCCGCAACTCGCACCTCATCCAGCACGAGCGCACGCACACTGGCGAGAAGCCCTTCGCCTGTGCGCTTTGCGGGGCTGCCTTCAGCCAGGGCTCGTCGCTCTTCAAGCACCGGCGTGTGCACACGGGCGAGAAGCCCTTCGCCTGCGCGCAGTGCGGCCGCGCCTTCAGCCACAGCTCCAACCTGCGGCAGCACCGGCTGCTGCACACAGGCGAGCGGCCCTTCCGCTGCGCGGACTGCGGCAAGGCCTTCGCCAAAGGCGCCGTGCTGCTCAGCCACCGGCGCATCCACACGGGCGAGAAGCCCTTCGTGTGCGCGCACTGCGGCCGCGCCTTCCGCGAGCGCCCGGCCCTCTTCCACCACCAGAGGCTCCACACCGGCGAGAAGCCTGCGCGCCGGCCCCGAGCCGGCCCGCGCCCCCCGGCCAGGCCGCCTTCAGGGGCATCGCCCGAGGGCGCACTGGGGCGGGAGGCCGGGCGCCCCGCCACCTCGGGCCCAGCCACCATCCTGAGGACCACTGAGTCCTGAGGGCGCGGCCCGACCTTCCCCGGCCGGTGGTTGGGCCCTTCTGCGCATACAGGCCCGGTCCTCTGCAGAGGCCTCCACTCTGGAGGAGCTTGGCGCGGGCACTGGGGTTCCTCCTGCACCTGGTGACAAGATCTGCCGCTTGTTGGCCACAGCTCACCCCTCCAGCCTCAAGCGGTCTGGCTGCAGAAAGGACGGGGGAGGCTGGCAGGGTGCTGCCGGTTCATGCGTGTCTTCACTGGTACCAGAACAGGAGGTGCTGGGGGGTGTGGAGGTGGTCCGGAGACATTTCCGAGGTTCCCACCCAAACTGGAGGCTTTGTAGGGAACTGCTGCACCCCTGCCGTCAGAAGATCCCCCACCCCAGGCCTCAGTTCAGCCCGGGCTTCCTGGGAGCCGGCCCGTGGACAGGAGGCCTTGTGGGAGGCGGCTGTTGGCTTTAGGACCAGTGGCTGGGCTCTGAGCCTCAGCTCCCGCCTCCGGGGAAGAAAAAACATTGAGGCTGCAGACGGCAATCTGCAATCCCCCGCAGGCTCCCGCCAGTCCCGCCTCTGCCTGAGGAGGTTTCTCCTGACAGCGCTGAGGGGCTGCTGTGGCTGGGGTCCCCACTCCCCAGAGGAGGCTGAGGCACAGAGAGCTCACCCTTTCACCCCACACTTAGCCTGCCAGCTTGGAGGGTGAAGCCTGCCTGACTCCTTGCACGAGGCCGACCCTCAGGACAGGGGAGTCCCCAGGGAGCTGGGGGAACAAGGTGCAGAGTGCCAGTTCCCTGGCTGTGCTTGTTCACTCATATTGTGGTCCTGGTTTAGCTCCTGCGTCCTGCCCTCCTTAAAGTCAGCGCCATCCGAGCCTCTCCAGCCCCACTGCCCTGATGGGAGGTGACCACAGCAACAGGTTCAGAGAAGGTGGGTGGGCCACTTGCTTCTGTGGGATCCAGTGCCATGTTCCTGCCTGTGCCTCCCTCATGGGGCAGAGGACTTGCCACCACGAGGCTGTGTGTGGTGCCCTCCTGAGACCCCTCCCCAGGGTGCCACAGCCCACACGGTAGGGACACTGAGGCAGACAAATGGGCTGGGGGCCCGGTTGGCTTCTTGTGGCCTTCCACGTGGGGCATCTCCACCCAGGGTCTCACCTCCAGGGAAGTTAATGGAGCATTTATTGGAGGGGGGAAAGACTAGAAGTTATGGCTTGGAGGTACGCTTTAAACTCTTGAACGGCACTGTGCAGGGCCGCAGCCTCAGCCTCTAGGTCGTGGTTCAGAAGGTTTTGATAAGACAGAGTCCAGAGAGACTCCCTAATAAAGGTTTCTTTTTAGAAACATGAACGGAGTTGGCCTGAAGTGGGTTTCATCTCAGTGTGATGCACACGTGTTGTCACACAGCTGCAGGGCCCTGGCTTCAGGCCTGGTCCCTGTGAGGGGCCACAGGGTAGAGGTGCAGCCTGTCTGTCCCCGGGGCAGCCGGGGACCCGGATGTGGTGGGGCTGCCTCACGCTGCAGCTCCGCTGGGAGATGAGCCCTTGTGGGTCCAGACCCTGGAATCTGAGGCTGTGGCCACGTGTGGTGACCCAGAAGGTTGACCACAGCCCAGTGGGTGCTCCAGCTCCATCACCTCAAGACCTCACAGGTGTGAGGTCAGAGACATGACACCACTAACTCTCCACCTGCTGGCAGGCTGCTGCCCCTGAAACCTCACTTGGAGGTAGGGAGAGGGGTCACACAGGGCCAGGCTCCCCAAGACTCCTCAGGGGCAGGTCCTCTGAGCCAGTGTCCAGCCGTCTTGGGCCCAAACTCTTTGCCCTGGTCCTTGCCTTGGCCTGGCTATGTCTCATCTTCCCCTAGGCTGGCCTCCATGAGGGAGCCTTGAGCAGGTCACATCAGGGTCTGTTGGCGTGGCTGTGAGATGCAGGCAAACTCCACAGCTTACAAACTCTGTGGTAGGACCCTGTTGAGTATCAAACAGGTTCCCAGAGAATCAGTCACATGCAACCTTTGTTGCATCTCAGAAGAAGCTCCTGGAACCTGCTTTCCACCCTGAGCCCTGCTGAACCCTCAGGCTAGGCCTGGTGCCCTGTTCAGCCTCCTTCCTGCTTCACTGAACTTTTCTTGCCATGTGGTTGGCTCCTTCTACCCCAGTTCCTCCACCCTCCTTGAGTCCACCCTCCCAGTACCGAGGGGTGATCAGAGGCTCCAGCCCTGTTCCTGTAGGAACAGCCACCATAAGTACCCCCCTGCCCCCATGTCTTGGCCCCAGAGTTGTCCTCCAAACCTTTGTGGTCATGTTGGGCTGTGTCCTGCCAAGCTGACCGCTCTGCTTAACCCCGAATGTGTTATGACTAAGTTTTTGTGGACTTTCTGAGTCAAGATGATGGACTTACATGCATCTTACTCGGTCCAGAAACCCACTGAAACCACAAGGAGCGTTTGAAACACTAACCCTTGGGAATTTCCTGGCAGTCCAGTGGTTAGGACTCCAAGTTTCCATTGCTGGGGGCCCAGGGTTCGATCCCTAGTTGGGGAACTAGGACCCCACATTCTGCGTGGTGGGGCCAGTAAGTAAACAAAACACAAACCTTCAAGTAGGAGGATTGTGAAAGAGGAGGCAGTGGCATACGGAAGCCAGAAGTGGGTGGAAATTGAGGAGCTAGTACCGATTTGGGGAAAAGTCAAATACTGAGTTGGCGCTGGCGGACGTGCAGGGTGGTCCCACCAGGCTCACGCTGTAGAAATCCAGAAGGCTTGAAAACCAGCAGCCCTCTGGAAGGGTAGACCCCAAACAAACATGACTGAGGGAAAGCTCCCGAAGAGGCTGTTAGAGCTCCAGCTCTCTCCACATGGTAGATGATGGAAGAGACCTTTCTTTGCAGGACTGATCTAGCTGAAGGCACGTCTGAGAGTCTGAGGATATAGATTACGGGACAGTTTCCTCATTAGCAGATGGGTGCCTGCTGTCCTCGCACACCCGCAGGGCGCTCAGTGGTAGTCGAATGACGGACCCCAGCGTCACCCTCGCTGGAGAAATTCCTGGGGAAGGCGGAGAACGCCCATGGGTTAGGCCAGCCTTCCCGGCAGATCCCTGCTTCCTCCTGGGACCCGAAGAGGCGAGTCTCTGGGAAACTTCCGGCCGCCCGGGAGGGCAGGGCCACGCTCCGGCGGTCGCCTTGGAAATAGCGGGAGGGGGGCCGCTGTGCTCCCGCGGTTACCAGGGCGACCGCCGGCGCCCAGAAGGAGGCTGCAGGGAGAGCGCCCGGGCGGAGCGCCAGCCTGATTGGCTGAGAGGTCACGCCCCGCCCCACCTCACCCCTCGGCCAATAGGCACCGGCCTGATGTGCGCATGCGCAAGGCCCGGAGGTCCCGTCCATCTCTGCAGTTGGTGAGTCCTCCGGGGCGGGTGCAAAGGGAGAGCGGCTGCAGGGACGGGGCGGGAGCCCACCGAAGCCCGCGGCGCCGCAGATGCCGCTCGGAGGAACGGGTCGCCCCTCAGCCGTGCGAGGACTCCGAGAAAGTGCACCTGCTCCGAGGCCGCGCCTGTGCTCACGTGCTGAGGCTCATGGGAAACGTAGTCCGACGGGAGGGGGCGGGGCCTCGGAGCAGACGCGTGATTGGCCAGGGCGGTGTCGCCGGGGCAACGCGCAAGGGGCGGGCCGATGGGGGCCAGCGGAAGGGCGGGGCCTTGGAGCAGATGCGTGATTGGCCAGGGCCGCGTCGCCGGGGCAACGCGCGAGGGGCGGGCCGATGGGGGGGCCAGCGGAAGGGCGCGGGGCCCCTCACCGCAGGGGCTCGTGGTGGCGGAGTGAGCGCCGGTAGGCGCGGCGCACGGGCTCTCCCGCCGCCGCCCGAAGTGCGCGGGGCGCCCCTCCCCCGAGCCATCGTCTGGCTCCTCCTCTGTCTGGGGCGCCATCCCTTCCTCCCGGAGGACTCCCGTCTCCCCTTCGTCTCTGGAAGGCCAGCTGTGGGGGTCGGGCCCGGTTCAGCCTGTCAGACAGGCCCCCCTTGTGGGCGCGTCTCCCTGCGGGCCCTCAGGGCCAGGACACGGTTGCCCGCGGAGCGCCCCACACAGCCCTAGGCTCTGTTTTGCTTGGCTTCCGCCTTTCACAAGTACGGTCCACACGGTGTGAGTCACGCACAGCTGTCCCGTGTCAGCGAGCACGGTGTCTCGGGGTCCACGTCGGCCCCTGCCTCGGCCGTGGCGCAGGCCAGCCCCTCGGGGTGCCCCTCTTGAGTCAACGTGACCTTGAGATGGAGGGGACGGGCAGCCTGTTCTCACCCTGGCTCCCCCTCTCTCAGCTCCTCGGCTGACCCTGGAAGCCTGGGGTAATTCCCCTGGCCTTGCGTTCAGCATCATCTCCTAGCTGTTTCCTGGAAGCTCCATCCGACTCCAAGTGGTTCACAAGGCTTCCTTCTGCTCTTAGTTCCAGCTCTTGTGACCTCTCCTTCCATGAAACTTTCCCCAGTTTAGCTTCGAGCATCCCCACACCAGGGCCCTCTCTGCCCAGACATCAGCATCACCACTGCCACCACCCCCCCGGCTGGGGCTGTCTGCACGCAGCTGCCTCACCTTGACTGTGGCTGTGTGGCTGGCAGCCTGACTCCTCTTTCCTGCAGGTGGCTCCAAGAAGATTCCCCACACAATGCCATCCCCACTGGGTCCCCCTAGTCTACCCTCTCTGGACCCTGAGGCCACCCCAGAGGATCCCGAGATGGCACGCCAGCACTTCCGGGGCTTCTGCTACCAAGAGGTGGCCGGTCCCCGGGCGGCCCTGGCCCGGCTGCAGTTTCTGTGCCGCCAATGGCTACGGCCTGAGGCGCACTCCAAGGAGCAGATACTGGACCTGCTGGTGCTGGAGCAGTTCCTGGGGGCTCTGCCCCCCGAGATCCAGGCCTGGGTGCGAGGCCAGCAGCCAGGCAGCCCTGAGGAGGCCGTTGTCCTGGTCGAAGACCTGCAGCGTGACCCTGGGCAGCTGCTGGGCTGGGTGAGTGTGGTGGTGGTGGCTTCTCTGAGGGACAGAATAAAACTAGTGCCCCAATGACCCTCCCCCCCACCTCAGATTACAGCACATGTCCTGCAGCAAGCTGTGCTCCCAGCCACGAAGAAGACAGAGGAGTTGGTTGGGGGTGTCCACCCCTCAGGGACAGTGGAGCTCCTCAGGGTAGCCTCTGGGGAGGGGCCAAAGGATGCCCAGATGGAGGGCAATGCCCAGCTCAGCTGCAGTGTGAAGGAGGAGCCTGATGGCTACGTACAGGAGACAGGTGAGGTGCGGGTGCACCAGGGCTGGGGCCCCTTGAGAGTGCAAGGGGGGAGTCCAGGAGAGGCTGTGTGGAGACTGGGGGCTCCTGGATCGGGTCTGGCGTCCTCAGCTGGGAGGCAGGCCCCACAAGGACTGGGTCCCCTGGAGGCTGGAGGGAAGGGCTGGCTGCCTGCCTGCTGTGTGCCTGGCACACAAAGAGCACGCCTTCCTGCTGCCAGAGGAGGGCCCAGGCTACAGCATCAACGCCAGCTCCTTGCCTGCCCTGGCTCGCAGGAGCAGCCCCTGACCCCTGCCTGCCTGGCTTCCTAGCATCCTCCAGCCCCCCACCTCCAGCCCAGTCCTGCAAGGAGCATGTCGAACAACAGGAACCGACATCTGCACCCTTCCAGCCACCCCGGCTTCAGGTGAGCAGCTCCCGGTTGGCAAGTGCAGCCCCGCTGCAGGAAGAGGGTGTCCTCAGGGGCTGCTCTCTGTCCTGCCAGTTGTCCAGGCTCCTTGGTCAGTGCTGCTTGTCCTTATTGCTGCCCCAAAGTGGAGTTGGTATCAGGGTACCCCTGGCAGGGTCTGGGGGACAGAACAGTGCTTGGAATGAATTCTGGTTTCAGGGAACTGGGAACCTGGTTTAGAGTGATGGGAACTGGCAGAGGTGGGATTCGCACTTACAGATGTGAGACAGAGGTTGGCAGGAGTCCTGAGCCAGCACCCGGTGTGAACCCTCATGTGCTTGTGCGGAAGGGACAGGGTCCCCAGTGTGGCAGGAAAGCCTGAGTGCCACCCAGCAGTCTGGCCTCCCTTGCACACCCAAGGTCAGAATGGAGACACTCTTGCCAGGAAATGGCCCGGGCCCTTCCTCCAAGGCCAGTCAGCCCTCAGCTACAGCCAGCTGGGCGTGGAAGCCCCTGTCACCTGGAGGGCTTGGGTCCTGAGTGCAGGCATCAGGGTCTTGTCCTTTCCCAGTGACACTGTTCCTAACCCACTCCACACTGAGAAGCTCCCGAGGACCCAGCCGCATCCTGAAAGCCTGGTTGCTTCAACAACAGTTGGCCCGGCTGTGTCTGGAGGTGCGAGGCAGTGCCTGCCCTCTGACGCCCCAGTCTCCCTGCAAGTTTGCTGAGGCTCTGGGCACTTCCCCTGAGGATCTCTGTTACCCTTGAAACCAGAAGCAGGGGAGAGGTGGTTGGGGTCCCCGCCATCCCCTAGCCTTTTGCTCCATGCAGCACACGCAGTCCCAGGGCCATCCAGGGGTCCTCAGCTTCCTTCTGCATGGCCAGAACCTGGGGTGGGGCAGCTGAGGGTGACTGGTGAGCCAAGAGGCAGCTCCCTTCCCAGGCCTGCATCCGCAGCGCTTACTTGTTCCCATCTCAGCAGGTGAGGCTTAGGTAATCTGCCACCCCTCAGGGGACCAGCAAGGCTCTGGCCGGGATTGGCCTGGTGGGTGCAGAGTAGACAGTTCTGTGGGTGATGGGTTGTGTCCCTGCAGGAGTGGGGGCTCCTGGAGCCGTCCCAGAAGGAGCTGTACTGGGACGCGATGCTGGAGAAGTACGGCTCGGTGGTCTCCCTGGGTGAGGCCCCCTCTCCTCCTCCTGGCCCTTGGGCGCACCTTGCCTCCCAGCGCTTCCCAAGGCCGCCCCCCCCCGCCCCTCATTCGTGCGAACCCCTCACCTGATGGGCCCCCAACCTCAAGCAGGGTTGCCGCACCCCCTGCCTGAGTCGCGTGAGAAGTCGCAGCCGGAGGCCCTGAGCACCGGATCCAGATCCGAGGGGCGGAGAAACCTCCGACCGGGTAAGTGGCCTCTCGAGCAGGGGCGGGGTGGAGGATGGGGGCGGGCGGGGTGCCCAGGCGCCCCGGCTGGACAGCGCTGGGTCCCCAGGTGACCTGGCCTCCTCTGCTCCCCAGGAGATGAGAGCGAGGGCCAGCCCGGCGGCCCCGAGGCCCCGCTGCCGCCGCCGCCGCCGCCGCCGCCAAGGAGCAAGCCCTACACGTGCGCTCAGTGTGGCGGCGCCTTCGACTGGAAGTCAGTGTTCGTCATCCACCGTCGTGCGCACGCCAGCGGCCCGGGCACCGAGAAGCCGCCGGCCGGCCCGCCCCTGCGCGCGCTCCCGGGCCCGCGCGGCTACGCCTGCGAGGAGTGCGGCCACAGTTTCAGCTGGAAGTCCCAGCTGGTCATCCACCGCAAGGGCCATGCCAGCCAGCGGCGCCACCTCTGCGCCGACTGCGGCCACAGCTTCGACTGGAAGTCCCAGCTGGTCATCCACCGCAAGAGCCACCGGCCCGAGGCCCCGTGAGCACGGGAAGGGTGGCCTCCCTGTCCAGGCACCGGCGTGGCCTGGAGACCTGGAGGCTGCCCAGGACCCTGGAGCAGGTCAGAGTCCCAGGGGGCCCCCTGCCCCGCTCAGTCTGCCGCCGGAGCTAATGCTCCCTGTCTCCTGCCCAGCTTTCTGAGAGGCCTGGCTGGGCTCCAGGCTTCCGCCAGCCCAGTGCCACCAGGGGACTTGCAAGCTCCCACCGGTGACCTCGTGTGGGCTCCCCCGACCTCTGGGACCACTTGGCTTGGTCACCAGGCCCCTCCCGCTCCTCCTGCAGAAGCTGGGCCCGTGGTCTGAGTGTGGATGGGCCAGGAAGCCCAGGAAAGCATGGCCCGCTTCCGTCTGCAGCCAGCTGCAAAGCTGAAGTTTATCCACTGTGCATTTTAGAGTTTTAACAGATTCCAGTTTTAAACTGGACAAGTTTCTGCAGAAGAATCGTGATATCTGGTCTCTGCTGGTCGGATCAGAGCACCTGCCCTCCCGCCCAGCCCCTGGAGCTGCTGAGCAGCCGGCCCCTGAGCCGGGCCAGCGTCCAGCCTGCCCGCTCCTTGGCTGCACTCCCCACTGCTGGCGTTGTTGTCCCTGCCTGAGTGGATGTGAAGGGAACTTCTCTCCAAGGATTTCTGGACAAGGATGGGCTCCAAGAACAGATGTCACTTAGGCCTGCAGGCCAGCGGCTCAGGGCTGTGTCCCCACAGCCTGCACAGTGGGCCACCCCTGGTGGCCCATCTGGGTCCTGGGCAGTCGTTTAGGTCTTGGCTAGTGTCCTGTGGTACTTTTCTACTGCTGCGATGGCTTGACACAACACGTGTATCCTCTTGGGACTCTGGATTGGGTCTCTCTGGGCCCAATCACGGTGTCAGCAGGGCTGGTTCCTCCTGAAGTCTCTAAGGGGGAATCCACTGTAAGGGTTTTTCTGGCTTGTAGAGGCTGCTGCGCCCTTTGATTTGTGGCCCTTCGCTACATCGGCAGCGCTTGCCGTGGATAGTGAGGTCCCATACTGCCTCCTCCTTGTAAGGCCCTTGGGGCTGCATCCAGAGTCTCTGGTAACCATGGTGATCCTCGTCTCAGGGTTGCACGTCTTCCACGTCCATCCACCTTCCTGCTCTCATCTGCGCAAGCCCTTTGCGTGTGAGGTGACATTCACGGATCCAGGGGTTAGGACGTGGACGTCTTGGGGGCTGTTACTTGGTGCACTTCGGTCTCCATTCTGCTCTAAAAAGAGCATTTCGTGGGAGGTGATTTCAGGGAAACACATGCACCCAAGGATTGAGCCCCCCGCAGCCTCGGGCACATGCAGGGGTCGCAGGAGGGTGTTGAGTGCTGCAGTAACCATCCTTACTGGGCAAGGTGGGGGACACATGGACGGGGTTGGGGAAGCTTACTGCAGCCTGAAACTGGGAGGGAGAAGCCTTCACGCCGGGGACCCACCTCCTCCATGTCCAGTCTTCTGGGACCTTTGAGCGGTTGACCATACTCAGGCCCGGGGAAGAACGGCCAGGCTGGAGGTGGAACTGGGCACCAGTGATCTCGTTACTGCATCCAAGCTTGTGCTGCTCGCTGCATGACAGGCCGGTGAATCGAGAGCCTAAGTGGTTAGGGCAAGGAGTAGCGCCTGTATTCAAAAAGCCAGCAAACTGAGACAATGGAGACGTGTGCCCCAGAGAACCATCGTGTCTGAGTTAAAATCCAGGCTGCTCTTACACTGAAAGGGGAGGAAGTCAAGTCAAACATTTCCTGGTTCAGAGGAGATGTGTTCATTTCCTCCTCCCTGTAGACACTCATAGGTGGGTGTGGTCAGGAGGTCTCCTGTGAGCTAAAGGAAGGAATTTTAGCTTAAATGCTCACTACCTGGGAGTCAGGGCTCCCAGAGGTGGGCTATTATGTCTAATTTAAGCTTAGAGGCAGCATTCCTCTAGTGACTGACTCAGGTGACAGAATTCAAAGGTTCTTCCTCATTATAACACAATCTGGCTGGCAGCCAGCGGTGAGGTCTGTGCTGGGGTCATGGAGGAAGGTGTCAGGCCAGGGCCCAGCCACACAGATGGTGAGGGGCGGGCGGGGGTGGGCGGGCAGCCTTCTTGGGAGATTTTTCATATTTAAAAGTAGTTTCTGTTCACTTAGAAAAGTCTGAAATATACCCGAGGACAAAGAAGCTCACGAAAGTGGTCGCGGATGCCACTGTTTTTCTCGGTGTTCACACAGGGGTGGGGTTTTATAGCCGGTTAAGTCTCTGCATGTTGTTCTGAGCCCTGCTCTTCCCGCCCACCTCCCTGTGTTACTAAAAATGCGACGTGTCATGATGCCTGGGTGGAGATTCCACTTCCTGGGTTTCCACCAGGCCCCGACAGTTCCTCCCCCGCAGCTCCCGGTGCCGTGAGGACACACCTGAGCAGACTCTCTGTGGGCAACCTGTGTGTTTCCTCAAAACAGGCTCCTGCAGAGTGGGAGTGGCAAGTTTTCCCGAGCGTGGGATTTCTGTTCTTGTTTTTTTCCTTTTCTTCTTGTTTTAAGAAATAGATTACAGTTCTGAGGTCAGGAGGCGGGCACAGTCTCATTGCGCTAAAGTCCAGGTCCTGCTTTCCTTCTCTGATCTCTGGGAGAACCGTTGCTACACTTTTCCACCCTAGAGGTGGCCTGCGTGCCGCGCTCACCGCCCTTCCCCAAACCTTCTAGGTTGGCAGTGGCCACTCAGCGCTCGCGGGGGCTTGCCCGAGCTCTCCTCTGCCCTCCTTTTCCACCTCTTATGGACCCTCGTGATGACGCTGGGCCCACCTGCATCATCCTGAACAGTCCCCCATCTGAGGGTCAGCTGGTGGGGTAAGGGGCTTTTAAATTCTCCGCGGACTCATCAGCGTCTTCCAGACACGTGGGCCCCGCCCGCCTTCCCTCGGGATGGAAGGGCACCCAGCAGCGGAGACTCCAGAATGTCGTGGACTCGCTTTTCCAACCCTCCTTTTCCACCCTGCAGGCAGAGCTCAGGAGCCCTGTGTCTCCACGAACAGCAGGCAGGCTCTGCCCCACCCACGTGCTCGGGTGTGTGGCGTCTCCGGGGGAGCTGTGTGTGTGTCGCCCTGTTGTCGCGGCCTCACGCATGACGGAGTCACATCTGTCACCGTCTTCCATGGGCTTTAGACCGCTCGTCCCAGCCAGCTCCACAGCACGGTCACCCTGCCTCTTGCCGTTGTAACTGGGCCAAGCCTCCTCGGCCAGCCTCCCGGGCACTCCGCACCCCAGCATCACCTGGGCTGCTTCTGGGCTGGGACCATGGGCAGCGTCTTCCCACCCGGTCCCAGCTGCTCGCCCCCCACCCCTTCTCATCTGGTCCTCAAGGCCACCGAGAGCCTCCGTCCTCAGCTGGTCCTCTCTCCAGCCCCGTCTCCTTCCTTGGCCTTTGCTCCCAAGTTAAATCTGCTGGAGGTGACCCAGTGGTTGGCAGAGCAGAAATCTGTTGCGAGTCTGTCTGACATTCGCTCCAGTGGGTGTAGGAGGGACGCTAAAAGTAAGGCCTGATTCTGGTGCCTCCTAACACCTGAAACCAGGAGCGCCTCAAAGGTCAGTTAGCAAATCCCCTTCCCCCGCCCTCCATGCTGCTCCTGGTAAGAGCCCTGAGTCAAACAGCTCCCCTCAAGTGACTAATTCCCCCCCAAGCCAGCAGTCACCCCAATAAGCCAGTCACACCCTCAGCAGGAGTCAGGGGCCCCCCCAGCCTCTCTTGACTACAAAGCCTGCCTCCCTCTGGTCCCGCAGGCACGTTACCCTGTGTAGTGGGAGGTGCTCTCCTCCCCAGGCTGAGATCACCTCCATCTGTTGTGTGTTCGGCTATCTCGGTAGCCCTAGGGCTGGTTGAACAGGAGATGGTTACAACACTGGGCCCAGGAGCAGGCTGCTCACCACGGGCGTCACGGCACTTGATGAAGATGCCCCATAGCCAGGTAGGGTACCGCACCCCAAAGCTGCTGAGCAAGGGTGGGGCAGGTGGGGAGAGCAGGGCAGGGAGAGCAGGGCGCTGGCCTGGGGCACAACTTTGAAGGGACGCCACAAACTCAGCCAGCAAGGTAGGTAAAGGCTTAATATTCTAAAAAATAAAAATGCACACGTTGTAAAACATTAAATTGCAGTGTAGAGATTTCTTAGCAGCTTTATGGAGACCCTGTGCCATGCAATTCACTCCTTGCCAGTATACAATGCAGTGGTTTTTAGTGTATTCACAGAGCTGTGCCTTCCTCGTCACAGGTTTAGAACTTTTTCTCACATTACCCAAAGCACACACCCCTGTTGGCAGTCCCCCAAGTCCTCCTCCCCCTGCCCCTGGCAATCACTGGTCTCTTTTCTGTCTCTGTGGATCTATCAGAGCTGTTCTTTTCTTGCTGCTGCTATTTAATAATAGACCATTTACGCATTTAGCACATTTGGTTTATCCATTCCTAAGTTGTCTGGACACTGGGTTGTTTGCAGGTTTGGGGACTGGGAATAATGCAGCTATGAACATTCATATGCAAGAGTTGGTGTGGACATATGTCTTTATCTCAGGTATAAGATAACTGTGATAATTGACCTTATGCTAACTCCACATGTAACCTTGAGATTACTTTTTTTTCTGTTTTGCGCTGGGTCTTTGTTATGGTGGGTGAGTTTCTCTCTAGTTGTGGCACCTGGGCTCAGTAGTCATGGTATGCGTGTTGACCCCAAAGCATGTGGTGTGGGATCTTAGATCGCCAACTAGGGATCGAACCCCTGTCCCCTGCATTGGCAGGTGAATTCCTTACCACTGAGCCACCAGGGAAGCCCTCCATCTTTTTTTTTTTTTAATATCCACAAACATCTGTTGAGGTGGACACGATCCTCAGTCCCATTTTACAATGAAGGAAACCAGTGCTTGAGAGGCAAGTGGGTCTAGGCATTGCCCAGGCCACCCAGCCTGGAAGTGGCCAGCTGTCAATCCATGCTGCAGGCTCGGGGACCCACAGACCCAGGTTCCTGTCCAGCACGCGCCCCCCTCTCCCCATGTGGCTCTCTGGGTTCCCAGCACACGCTCTTCTCTCAAGAGGAAATGCAGTGACAGCCTCAGTGGCCAGGGCCCCTTGAACAGGGCCTTACCAGGGGGGGTGGCCACAGCTTAACCCCACTTGCAGCACGGCACGTGCCCGAGAAGTGGGTGTATCGGTTGGCGGGGGCAGTTTGGCACAGGAGCCCAGGGACGCCTGGAGAGCAGAGTCCAGCACAAGACATGGCAGGAGCAGCTGACCACAGCGGGGCTGTTACCAGCACAGCTGCCCCTGCTGACGTCAGCCGGCCTGTGGCTCCCGCAGTGCCCTGAAGGTGCTTCCGGCCCCAAGACACCATGACCTTCGTTCTCCAGAAGCCTTGCCTGTGGCCCTTGTCAGATTGCCCCTCACAGCACTTCTCCCCACACCCTCCAGACCACGTCCTCGTCTGCAGCCCGGCCCAGCCCCGACAGAGGCCACAGGCAGACTCGGTGTGTTGTCGCCTCCTGGAGTGGCTGCAGCAGGCCGCTGGTTCCAGCCACTCCCCTGGCCTTGTCCAGACAGGCCTGCTCCTCTGGGGGGATCCCGCACCTCTGGCTTGTTCCCCATCCACACAGACATCCGTGTACACATCCGGGTTTATTCTCGCTCTGCTGCGGGCCAGGGTCACCCCAGCTTGTGAAGCTGGGGATAAGGCCAGGCTCGTCGGGTCTGGGGAGTGGGTGAGGGGACAAGCGGAGGCGGGGACCAGCGTTGGATGAAGCGCCTTCGGATGTCCTGTGAGCTGATGGGAGGTCAGAGTCTCCAGGCTCCCTCACACACTGCCCGGTATATGTCTGGAGTCAGGGGCCGGAAGGCTCGGGCCTGGTTGTCCAGCACGAACAGGGGGTCAGTGACGACGCTCACGTTGAAGCCCTCGCGCACCAACCGGGACTTCACCAGTTTGAACGTGCCTGTGATCTCCAAGGCGTCCTGCGGGGGGAGAGACTGTAACCTCGACTTCAACCGCCCTGCCGGGCCTCCCACCCACCCCTCCCGCCACTGGAGCTCACCTGGATTCGAATGAAATGGGGAGCGGCGTAGGCCGGGAGCGAAGTGCGCACGTGCTGGTACAGCCTCTGCCCGTCGAAGGCCTGGCCGGGCACAAGCTGCACGGCGGCCATGCCCACTTTGCCCTCACACCCTGGGGAGCACGTACACGAGCTGTCCTCTCCCGGGTTCCGGCAGCTCCCCACCTGGAACAAGCCCCCGCCCCGCCCACACGGCTGTGCACTCCTCCGCACCTGGCACAGGCACACCGTACACGTTCACCTCCTGCAAGAAGTCCACGACTGACAGCACGCCCTCCACCTCCCGCGTGGACACGTTCTCACCCTTCCACCTGTGGGGTTGGACCGGGTGCCTGGGATCAGGGTACGAGAAAGGAGGCTCTGCCCCTGACCAAGTGCCGCCTCCTGGCCCCTAGGCCCCGGCCTGTCCTGTGCTGAATATGTACGAAGGGACCCGCCCCTGGAAAGGATAGGCCCCGCCTCCTGGCCATAAGTCCCGCCCCCCAGAAAGGGTAGGTCCCGCCTCCTCCCCAAGTCCCGCCCCTGAACACCCGGGGTAGGAGGGGCCCTGCCTCCTGACCACCGAGCCCCACCTCCTGGTCATTAGGCCCGCCTCCCCTGGGTAGGAGAGGCCCTGCCCCCTTCCCTTAAGTCCCGCCCCCTCAGGAATCTCTAAGCCCCACCTCCTGTCTATTAGGCCCGCCCCCCGGGTAGGAGAGGCCCCGCCTCCTTCCCCAAGCCCCGCCCCTCCCCGAATCCACACGTCCTGCCCTGAGGAGCCCCGCGGTACCGGAAGGTGTCCCCAAGGCGGTCGCGGAAGTAGAGGAAGCCTTCGTGGTCCATGGCCAGCACGTCCCCGGTGTTGTAGTAAAGGTCGTTTGGGTGCCGCACGTTCTTCACCAGCTTCTTTTCTGACAGCTCCCGGGGCCCGCGGTAGCCCAGGAAGGGTTGGTGACGCAACACCTGGGTCAGCAGGAGTCCTGCCTCCCCTGGGGTAGGAGCGGGAGTCGGGCATTAGCTGTGGCTGAGAGCGTCAGGAGCCCCCCAGGCCGCGGCCCGGACTCTGCCAGAGAAGAGACAGACCCAGAAACGGATCCAGAGACAGAGACAGGAAATGAAGGTGGTATCAGAGAGTCCCCTCAGAAGAGGAAAAGGCCAACAAGGATGGACAAGGGAGAGACACAAATGGTGATGCGAAGAGAGATTCCGCTGTGACCTTGCTAGGCCCCAGGAGAGAAGACCCTCAGAGAAAGTTCAGGACAGGAGCTTGATGCCTGGGAGGATGGGACTTCCACAGAAAGCGCAAGCTGACACCTCAGATGGACACCCAGAGACTCAGCAGAGCCAGAGGTTGAAGCAGAGGAGCTGGGCAGAACCGACCAGTTGAGAGGGAGGTCCCAGACCGTGGGCAGACAGACCAGGGATGCAGGGCCTGGCTGAGGACTGCAGGCGCCACCAGTGGGCATCAGCCACCTCGAGACTTCTGGTGGCTTGTTCCAGCCATGGAGAAGCCCGCGGCTTTCCCCACTTCGCACACCCGGGGAGGTTCCCCAGCCCCATACCTGGCCTCGCAGGGATGCAGAGGCCATGACTGTCCCTCAGAGGCTCCTCTGTCTCCAGGCTGTACTGCACCAGCTCGAAGGGGGACAGCATCTATAGACGGTGGGAGGTGTCAGCAGAGGTCTGGTGGGCTCGGCCCCCGTCAGGGGCCCCGTCACGCCCAGCAACTCACTCGGAGGAAGCAGCTGGTCTTGCCCTGGGCCCCGCAGCGCCCAGGATAGTTGATGAAGCCGACGTTGCCCTCGGTGGAGCCATACATCTCCCAGATCCGAATGGGGCCGAAGCGCCGCTGGAAGGTCTCCCACACTTCTGCCCGGAGTCCATTGCCAATCGCCAGGCGGACTTTATGTGTCTGGTCCTCTGGCCGCTGCAGGGACACCCCGAGAAGGGTGAGGAGGGGCTGCCCTTGGGTGTGCCCAGGAGCCCTGACCCAGGAGAGTTATCCTGGGAGGTGACGGGGACCTGTATCTAGGGGATCTGAGTTCTTAACTTTAGAGTAGTTACCTGGAGTCTGTTACCTGGAGAGAGTTACTTGCAGGGCTTACCTTCGGAGGATACCTGGGAACCTTACCTGGAGGAATACATAGGGGTGGCCAGAGGCCTCCTATAGGGTCTGACCTAAGGGAGACCTCTGGGGTCTTATATAGGGATGGTTATCTGAAGCTTTTACCTGGGGGCGTTTACTGGAGGCCTTAGCAGGAGGAGTTACTTGGGGGGCCTTTACCTGAAGGTAACCTGGGGGACTGACTTGAAGCTTCATCTTGAGGAGTTATCCAGGGGCCTTACTTGGGTTAGTTACCAGGAACGTTTTCCTGAGTGGTTACCTGGATATTTTATTTGGAGGGACGTTAGGGCTCCCCTGGTGGCTCAGATGGTAAAGAGTTGGCCTGCAATGCAGGAGACTACGGTTCGATCCCTGGGTTGGGAAGACCCCCTGGAGAAGGAAATGGCCACCCACTCCACTATTCTTGCCTGGGTATTCCATGGACAGAGGAGCCTGGTGGGCTACAGTCCATGGGGTCGCAAAGAGTCGGGCTCAACTGAGGAACTAACACATACTCCTTGAGAGAGTCACCTGGGGTCCATGTGTCATTGATCCATGGGATGAGACCTGCTCAGGTCCAGTGACTTTATCCCGAGCCAAGCCTGCTCTCCGTACTTTACATGTTTGATTCTTGCTGCACCCCTGTGAGGTATTATTCTGTTTCCCCAAAGAGGACACTGAGGCTGAGAGAGGTGAAGTCACCGCCCGCCCCACCCCCACTCCCAAGATAGCACAGCTGATCCTCAAAGCAGCCGTGATGGGAAACCTTCACGTGGGACCCCCTATCCCGAGGGCCACTGTGTGAGTCCTGGCCCGAATCTCCCTGAGACCTTCACTGGGATGACTTGGGGGCGCTCTGTGCATCTCACCTGGGGTGTGTTGCACAGGTACCGCAGGATCTCACCCACATACTGGATCACAGTCACACCATGCTGCCGACAGTCGTCCCAGAAGCCAGAGGCAGAGAACTTGGGGGCCAGGACACAGGTCACCCCTAGAAGGGAGGAGAGGAAGGGGTTTCAGGTCAGGCCTCTGAGCTGCCATGAGAAGCTGCTCTGACCACCTGGCTGTGGTCCCTGAAGCCAAGGATGGCATCACACTCATCTTTGTCACTGACCCAACCAGGACTGCCCCCACGAGAAGAGCACAGCTCGACCTGAGTCTAAATCCTGTCTTCAGAATGTGTGGAAAGCTCGGTTCCTGGTACAAAGCGAGCCCTGCTGAATGAGGGCTGTGAGCCCTCATTTGTGATTGTGATAAATGTCTAAGGAATGCCTGTCTAGCTGGGCAAATGGATAGTGGCTAGAAGGATGGATGGGTGATGGGGGGCTGGGTTGCTGGATATATGGATGTTTTGAAGGATGGACATGTGGATCAGCACATCTTAGGGGCCACTACAGGCACTCCATGGAGAAGGACATGGCAACCCACTCCAGTATTCTTGCCTGGAGAATCCCATGGACAGAGGAGCATGGTGGGCTACAGTCCATGGGGTCGCAAAGAGTCAGACATGACTGAAGCGACTTAGCACTCACAGTCACTCCAGGAATGTGCTCCCTTTTTTTCTGATTCCCCTCCTCTGCAGCTGGCCCCGTGGATGGCACTCTCCCTACCTCAGCCCTAATCCTCAGAAAACCCTGCAAGATAATATCATCAGCCCTGCACCCAGAGGGACGACTGCTCCTGTGCTTGGGAAGGGAGCAGGTGTGTGTCTTCTTCGAAGCTGTATTTTGACAGAGGTGAAGTATAATGTCCTCTCTGTGAAAATGGATGCTGGGTCCTTGAAAGCAACAGCTCTGTTGGCAACCCCAACTGAAATGCCTGGATTCTGGAAAGGGCTTCAAGAGCTGCTAAGACCAGGGGGGAGGTTGATAAGGATTTTTCCAATGAAAACGTCCCAATTCTTCTTAGCCTAAGATGGGATCCCAGTTTTAAGAAGTCTCTGGCGTGACAAATTAGGAAGCATATGCACGTCACCAAAGTTATTTCCAAGAATAATTAAACTGAATCTGAAAACATCATGGGGATTCCTCTCTGGTGGTCCAGTGGTTAAGAATCCACCTTACAGTGCAGCGGACACAAGTTCCATCTGTGGTTGGGGCTCCCACCTGCCACAGAGCAACTGAGACCGCGGGCCGCAAGAGTCCAGGCACCACATCGAAGGTCCCGCAAGACACAACTCAGACCCACTACAGCCAGATCAATAAAGACTGTTTTATTTTTATTTATGTATTTATTTTTAATATATTTATTTATTTTTGGCTTCAACGGGTCTTAGCTCTGGCTTGGCATTGGGGCTCTAGTTGCAGTGCATAGGCTCAGATGCCCCGAAGCATGTGGGATCTTAGTTCCCTGACCAGGGATTGAACCCGAGTCCCCTCATTGAAGGGCAGATTTTCAACCACTGGACCACCAAGGAAGTCCCTAAAGACTGTTTTAAAATAAGTGAAAACACTATGACAGCCTGGAGTGGGATGGGGTGGGGGGTGGGAGGGAGGTTCAGGAGGGATGGGACACATGTATACCTGTGGCTGATTCATGTTGATGTATGGCAGAAACCAACACAATATTGTAAAGCAATTATACTTCAGTTAAAAAACAAAAAAGTGAGTCTCTTGTAAAGAGCAAAAAAAAAAAAGTAAAAATAAAACAGGGACTTCCCTGGTGGTCTAGTGGCTAAGACTGTATGCTCCTGATGCAGGCACCCCAGTTTGATCCTTGGTCAGGGAACTGGGTCCTGCATGCCACAACTAAGACCTGGTGTGGCCAAAGAAATAAAAACTGTTTTAAAAATAAGTGAAAACATCTCTAGAAGGACTATCTAGTTTTGACAGGGATGTGGGAGGGAGAGGAACAGAGACCAAGCAAACAAGTACAAAGAACACTTGAATTATAAAATGGAAATAATCTAAATACAAAAGAAAGAAAGAAAGAAAAAGAACACTTGAATTGCAAAAAGACAGTAAGATAATCGGGGTAATTTTTTAAAATTATATTCAATCATTTATTTGGCTGCCCTGGGTCTTAGTTGCAGCATGTGGGCTCTAGCTTCCTGACCAGAGATCAAACCTGTGGCCCCTGCAGTGGGAGCACACAGGCTTAGACACTGGACTAAGAGGGAACTCCTGGGAAATTTTTAACATGAAGTGAGCATCAGATAGTTTCCAGGAGTTACTGTTAATTTTTCAGGCAGGTGTGATAATCACAGTGGTCACAGGTGTTTTAAGTTCTTACATGTTAGAGATACATACTGCAATATGTACAGAGAAAGATAGTATCTAGAATCTGCTTCAAAATAATCCTGAAAGAAGGGAGTTCCTATGAAATAAAATTGGCAACATGTTAACAATTCTTGAGGCTGGGTGAGGATTTCAGAGACTTCATCAAACTATCTGCTCTACTTTCCTGTATGTTTGAAATGTCCCATGATTTTAAGATTTTTGAAGAAATAATGAGAGTAAAAAGTGAGAGTAAAGGGGAGGTGATACACAAAACACAGAAGAGCAAAATGCTGCTAGTGGCTGAGGCTGGGTGGTGAGCACCTGAGGATTCATGTAGAAAACTTTAGAAATTTTGATATTTCAATATTTTCCAGGTTAAAATTTCAGAAACGACAACAACGGCAACGAAACCTGGTCTGTTCACTGAATTCGTGGCCAGGTGTCCAGGGAGACAACCGGAAGGAAGGCTTGCTGCCGGTTCCCTCACTGGCTCCACCTGGGACACTGACTGCCAGGAATGCCTGACATCCACAGCAGTGCTGCTGGCTTCCCGCACAGCCACAGCCATGAAGGACTCCCCAGGTGTCCAGCCCTCTGTCCAGGTGGCCCTGGGCTTCGTGGTCCCTTGTCAAAGATGGGAACCTGGGGTTCTCACTAACCTATGGGGCTTGTCACCCTGACATCCAGGCTGGGAGTCCTGTGGATTGAGGGGGACCTCAAAGAAAGAAAGGCTTACCAAGGTCCAGGCAACTGAGGACTCCAAGGACAAGCCCCATGGTGTGGTACAAAGGCAGGACTGTGTAGACCACGTCATCGGCTGTGACCCCACACAGAGTCAGCATCCCTGCTACCTGCAGCACACGCTCGTAGGTGAGGATGGCGGGCTTGGGGAGCCCTGGGGAGAAGAGGGGAGAGGAGGGTAGGGCAGGTCCGCAAGCTCAGGGGTTTGAGGCTCTGCAAAACTGGCCAGCGTGGGTGGGTTTTCATCTGCGTTCAGCGGATTGATTCCAAAGGTCAAGGTTTCAGCGGCTGTTTACCGGTCAGAGGCAGGGTTCTGGCACCGACCATTCAAATAACACTGGCTGTCAACGTTGGGGCCAGGGGTCACAATTCAGGGGCAAGGAGGGTTTCAGAAGCCAAGTTTGAGGGCACAAATCAGGCTTGAGGTCAGTTCAGCAGGAGAGTTCAGAGGTCGGGCCTGGACATCGGGGCACGCTCACCGGTGGTTCCCGAGGTGTAGATGAACAGGGCTGGGCTTCGAAGCTTGATGTCTGCCCGCAAGTCGGCGGGCACGGGGTCTGAGGGGGCGGCGGCCAGGGCGGCGCCCAGGGCCCCCACCCCGGGCGTGGGGGAGCTGCGGCCCAGGTAGAGGCAGTGGACCTTCTCCGCCTGCAGCTTGGGCAGGACCTCCTCCAGGTTCGCCCGGAGCTCTAGGAGAGGGGTCAGAGGAGGTTTCAGGGGGTGGGGTGGGGGGGCATCCTGCGGTGGGAGGGGCGAGACGTGCCGAGGCTCCCCTGCGGCTGAGATGCACACCTACCTTACCTGTAATGGATATTGGGGTGTGAAACGCCCGCAAATAACCACGGTGGAAACAAAACAAAACAACTCTGGTACCCTCAGCATTTCTGTCCAGCAATTGGATTTGGGTCCTAAGAGCCAGCGGGTTGTGGGCTGTTCTAAGAGCCAGCCCCCAATGGGACCCCCTGGACAGCAGTCCTCCACCTCTCTCTCCCTTCCGCTGCGCAGCCCCTCCGACCCCCTAGTCCAGGGGTTCTCACCTGGGTCCACCACCAGCACGCGGGCCCCGGAGCTCAGCACCGCGTGCACCAGTGGCGGCCCGCGGCCGTGAGGGTTGATCCAGACCACCGGGCAGCCCAGCTTGGCCAGCCCCAGCCACAGGCTCAGGGCGGGGAGCGTCTGTGAGGGCAGCACCAGCAGGGCTGTGGGCTCCCGGGCGCGCAGGCCCGCGGCGCTGGCCAGCTCGGCCTTCAGGGCCCAGGCCGCCTGGCAGGCCCTGGTGTCCAGCTCCCGGAAGGTAACCGCGCGGCCCCCCGGCCCGGTGCACACTAGGATCGTACGGCCTGGCTGGGCCCGCGCGTGCCGCTCAAAGGCATCCACGAAGGTATCCGGCGGTCGGCGCCGCAAGCGCACCCAGGTGCGGAGGCCCAGTCGGAGCATCCGGAAGGTGTAGGCCAGGTCGGCAGGCAGCCAGCGGAGCCCCGGCGGCGGCCGTGCGGGCAGCAGGGTCAGTAGCAGGGCCGTGGCCGCCAGGCTCAGCCAGTGCGGCGTCCAGGGACCCAGCCAGGGCCCTGCCAGCACGGCCAGACCCAGCAGCACGCCGCAGGCGGGGTCGCCCAGGAGCCAGCGCAGGGCCGGGGCCGCTGCCGCCACCCATGCTGACTGCCCCAGGCCCCACAGCAGCAGCAGCAGCAGCAAGGAGAAGGCCAGTCGCCTCCAGAGCCCCATGGCACCTGCTCCTAACTCCGGGAAATGTCCAGGAGTGCCCACCTCCGCCCGCGACCCGCCCCTGCGCCGTGACTCATGGACTGTTGACCGCGGTGCGGGCCCCAGGACTCTGCCCTCCCGCCTTCCTAACCCCAAGTGTTTGTTTGGCTCTGCCTGCTCTTCTGCGTGTCGCCGGACCCTCTGCCTCCGTTCCTGCCACTGGGTGCCAGTCTCTTGGGAAACCTGCAAACAGTCCTCTGAACTTCCAGCGAGGCACGATAGCAAGGCAGCTCCGGCGACAGCAGGCCTCCCGGGAGGTTCCCTGTGCACCGACCTAACCTGACTCCGCGGGAGCTGGGTGGGGGCCAGGGACACAGCAGGTGCTCAGTAAGCCCTGAACGTCGCAGCGCCTGAGTTCAAACCCGGTCCTGACCCCCCCCCCCCACCCAGGTGACCCGCTCTGACTCTGCTGTACCCCTGGCATCAGTGGGGACCAGGTTCAGGGTTCAGGAGGCTGAACTTTGCCTGGAATGTGGGTGTGGCGGGAAAGCCTCAGCGGGGGAGCGCGGAAACGAGCCTAGGATCCAGACGTGGGCCCGCAGGCCACACCCCACGCACACACCCCTGCCCCCGGCTCGGGGTACTTTGCAGGCGGTGCCCGGGCCTTGCGCCAGCGATGTGAAGGAGGCCGGCGAGGAGGAGCCTCGAGCTGACCCTGGCTGGCATCTTCAGCAACCCGGGTGGGCAGCCCGAGGGGCCGGCCGCTGGTGTCTGTGCCGCCCCCAGCCCAGTCCGGCACTCGCGACCCTGCAGGCCAGGACAGTAATTCTGGGGCTCAGGCCCCCGCCTATCAGTAGCCTGGCCCCTAAGATCCTCTGCCCCCCAAAGTGAGTAGTTCAACCATCAAGGCCATCAGGACGCGGGAGGGGAAGGAAGCCTGAAGGCCAGAGAATCTGCCCGGAAGATCTCGGGGGAGGGGCCTCGAAATCGGCATCTTGGGAAGGGTGGGGCGGGGGCGGGGGGGTGTTGCGGCTTCCAGATCCTCATCAGAGGGGGCTGTTCCCCCGCCTCCACAGGAGAGGGGGCTCTAGGGAGCCAAGCGTCTCCTATCAGAGAACACGAGACTGCAAGGCGGCCCATCCTGCCGCGCGCCGCTCAAGGGAGCGCTGCCCAGCGGGGTGCTGCCCAGGCGCACTGCACCCCAACACGCACGATGGTCACAGCCGGTGAGGCACACATGGGCCGGGGCTCGCGCTTCTGGGTTTGGACCCCACGGCCTACAGTCCTTTATTACAGAGCAGGGCTCTCAAGGCCGGGCCTCAGTCCGTGGCGATGCCCTAGACGCCAGATGAGGGAGGGGTGGCTCGGGTCGGGGCGCTGGGGACCTCGTATCCTGGCACAGGGTCAGAGGAGCAGCCCCCACCCCACTCCCTGGAGCGGTGGTGGTGGTGGTGGGGGTCGCGGCGTGAACTGGAGTCGGAGCCGTGAATCCTGGGCCCGTGGCCATAGCTGAGCCCTAGGTCAGCCTGGAGATGATCCAGTTCTCGGAGGCGGTGGAGTCCCTGACCACTCCCAGCCGGACGCCACTTGGAGGGCCGAGTACGCAGGAGGGGAGGAACGAAGCAGGCGGGGCTGGGGAACAGGGCGGGCAGGAGCAGGGCCTGCGCTCAGGGACAGCGTGGGCCGGCGGCGGGAAAGCGGCCAAGAGGCCGAGACAGGTGTGACGTCGGCGGTGGACGCGGCCCGCCCGCGGAGCGGCGAGGCCAACCCCACGGGGCGCGGCCAAGCCTCAGGCCCGCATCAGGGCGCAGGGTGCGCGGCCAGGTGGCGCTCCAGCAGCGCGCGGTGCGAGAACACCTTGCCGCAGGCGGGGCAGGGCGCGCGCTCCGGCCGGTGGGTGCGCATGTGCACGTTCAACGAGCTTTTCTGCGTGAAGCGCTTGGCGCAGACGGCGCACTGGAAGGCGCGCACGCCCGTGTGCGTGACCATGTGTTTGAGCAGGTAGTCACGCAGCGAGAAGGATCTCCAGCACACGGCACACTGGTGGGGCTTCTCCCCTGCGGGCGACAGGGCGGGAAGCGCGCTCAGGTCAGCTGGGAAGGGGCTTTGGGGCGCCGTGCCTGACCGCGACTTCCCTCAGCACCCAGACGTGTCATTAACCCGGATTCCCCCAACCGGGCAGGGACGCCCCTCTCCCAGACCCTAATGGTGACACCAGGGTCACTACCTGTCAGTGACTCACGACTCCAACAGGTAGCCTCCTAGCAGGGAAGGCCGCAGGTGGGGCTGACCACTCAGGTCTACCCCCACCTCCCGGGGCGAAACCTCCCCCCCCAAACTTCCTGGTGCCAGGCCCAGGGCCGGGCTGCCCCTCCTCCATCCCTGCCGCGCCCAGAGAGCCCTCTGAACTCTGGTCGCTGGCCACCGTTCAGGGCCAGCGGCCTCACACTGGGAAAGACCCAAGTATATGTGCCCCTCCCTGCTGGCCGGTACAGAATCCCCGGGGTTACAGAGCAGGCCGCCCCACCATCCGAATCTGAGAGGGGAACCAGGCTGTGCTGACCCTTGGGTCATTGACAGTTCACGAAAGGCCAATCAAGGGGCCCAGAGACCCACCCCGGCTCACCCGAGTGGATGAACATGTGCTTGGTGTAGTTTTTCCGAGAGCTGAACGTCTTGTGGCAGTGGCTGCACTCGTAGGCGGGAGGCTCGGCACCCGGGGCGCGCGCGGGAGTGGTCGAGGGGGCCGCGGCCGCTGGGGCCGGGGCCTCCCCTAGAGGCGCGCTGGGAGCTGCGTCCGGCTGCAGCGCTGGGTAGAAGGCGGGCGGGGGTGCGGGGGCCGCTCCCGAAGCCGCAGGAGGGGGTTGCGCCGGCGGCCCGGGGGCTCCCAGGTGGAAGGGGAAAAGCGCCACGGGCGGCCCGGGGGTCTTCACGCCAGGTGGGCGGGGCCCCGACAGGACGCAATCGGGAGGGGCAGGGGTCTCGGCCGGACAGCCTTCGGGGGCGCCCTGATCGCCCTCTTGCCAGGCGGAGACGTAGCCGTCGGGGAACACGTCCTCGGCGGCCGAGGTCCCCCGGAGGAAGTTCCTGCCGGGCCCGCTGTAATCTGAGAGGCCGGCGGGCACGGGCGGCTCCTCCCGCGTGCCGTCCGCCGCGGCGGGCATGAAGCCCGTGGCGCAGTCGGGGAAGGCGGGGGGCGCCTGGCCCTCCCCGGGGCCGCCTCCCTCGCCGTCCTCGCCGTCGGTCTCGTCGTCGGCCTCGTCGTCGTCGTCGTCGTCGTCCGCGCCGTCGTCCGCGGCCGCGGTCAGCGCGGGGTCGGCGGCCGCGCCCTCCGCCTTGGCGGGTGCGGGGGGCGCGGGCAGCTGCAGGCGTGCCGGCTGGCGCTGCTTGCGCGGGTGCGCGGCGCCGGGGGGGCCCGGGGGCCTCGCCGCCAGCAGGTGCCGCAGGCGGTGGCGCAGCTGTGCGGGCGCCAGCGGCGGCGGCACGGGCGCGGGCGGGGGCGCGGGGGCGCCCGGCGCGGGCGCGCGGGCGCGGGCGATGATCTGTGTGCACTCGTCTATGACCGTCTGGATGCGCAGCACCGACGCGGCGGTGAGCACCTGCAGCGCCTCGCCCTGCGCCACCACCAGCGAGCCGCTGTAGAGGAACTCGACGAGCTGGCGCACCGTCTGCGCGGGCACCACCGGCGGCACGCGGATCTCCGAGTGGCCAAGCAGAAGCTTGTCCTGGAAGAAGGGCGAGCCGGCGGCCAACACGCATCGGTGGGCGCGCAGCGAGGCCTCTCGGATGCGGACCGTCACGTCACAGAAGTGCCCGCCCAGCCGCTGCCCGTTGAGGGTCTCGAGCAGGGACCGCGAGAAGTTCTGCAGGTGGATGTGGTGCACCGCCTCCGCCGCCGCCGCCATCTGCGCGGGACGGGCGGTGTGAGCGGGGGACCTCCCCTCGATCTGCATCGGACGGGGCGGTGAGGGGGTCAGCCATCCCTTCAGCGGGCCGAGGGGCCGCACACCCCCAGGCCTCAGGAGCCCCAGCCCTCTCCAGTGCCCCTGGCCCCTCCAAGTCCTGGTTCCCGACCCAGCAGGACTCCCCTCCCCGCCTCCAGGACTTATGTGGCCGCCCCCTCCTCCGACCCGCAGCCTCCAGCGCACCGCTCGGCGAGGGCTGGGGACAGCAAAGCTTTGCGGCCCTCCCGGTCGTGCTTACTGCCAGAGTGGGGAGACCCAGGGCTCGCCTCCCCTATTTTGCCCGACCGACCCCCTCTTCCCCTAACTCCCATCCATGGCCTCCCCCACCTTCTCCTCCAATAGGGTGGAGAAGAGGGCAGGGGCCCCTATATAGAACACCCCCTCCCCACCCTGCCAGTTAAGACTCCCACCACTAAGGACTTCTTTTTCATCTCCCCTTGGCAGGGCCCTCAACCTTGGCACACCCAAGACCCTTGCAAACCCAGACCCAGACCCAGAGGTCTGCTGCCTCAGAACCTGGTTATATCGAGTGTATGCGCAGGTCTTCAATGGGGTGGGGCTGGCATGAATGGCCTGGGGGTCTAAGGGTGCTCATAGTCACAAAGAGTTGAGAGGAGGTTGGGCATTAGGCTGGCAGGTTTCCTGACTGCGCACTAAGTGGCTTCAGTCGTGTCTGCCTCTGCAACCCTATGGACTGCAGCCCACCGGGCTCCTCTATCCATGGGAAGATTCTCCAGGCAAGAATACTGGAGTGGGTTGCCATGTCCTCCTCCAGGGGATCTTCCCAGTCCAGGGATGAAACCTGGGTCTCTTATGTCTCCTGTATTGGCAGGCAGGTTCTTTACCACTAGCGCCACCTGGGAAGCCTGGCAGGTGCTGCCGGAAGGGAGGAAGATACAAGGTCTCTGGCTGAGGGGAGCACGTCTAGTGGGAGACATGTCTTGCAGCCTGTGCTTCCTGGAATCTTGATGCGACCTATGGGGTACCCATGGGACCCAGGGTGTGGGTGTGGCATTGAGAGGGGCCTGTGGACTGCCCAGGTCTGTGTGATTGGTTGGGTGCATGTGGAGTAGCAGAGACCTCAGGTTTAGCATGGCTGAGCAATATGGACACTTCTTGTCCAACTACAGCCTGGAAATCCCAGCACTGCCCACCCTCAGGCACCGAAAAGGGGAAGCGATTCCCAGGGATCTCTGGGAATCTGAGAAGCTCAGCTACTTCACTGTCAAACAGGCAGCATGCTTGCTGGGCCTCAGTTTCCCCTTTATCAAACGGATGAGAAACCCTGAGACGGGCCCACTCTGCACCAGTCTGGTTCAGGTGAGGCCTCGAAATCCTCTGAACCTGCTGGGGTCTCAGACTCACCCCCTCTGGCTCCTTAGGTCCAAATCGACTTTCCTTTGCTATGGGCCGTTCATACTCCGTATCTGACCCCTCGGACCACTTTGTAGGCCTCCACCAGGCTCCCCCACCTCCCGGTCTATTCCCCACCCGACAGCCAGAGGGAGCCTGTTGAGATCTATTAAGAACAGATCGGGACCCTCCTTAGCTCTGGGGTCTCCATGATAATTCCTTACTCAGGCCAAGTCTTCACGTGCCGTTACCTCTGCCGCAAGCACTCTGCACAGGCTTTATACGCCCGCACCTAAAGGACTTTCAGCCTGTGCCCGGGCGACGCGGGCAGAAGCCCGCGCCCCAGTCCGTGGGGACTGGCCCTTCCTTTCCCGCCCCGCGCCCCGGCAGGCTCCGGTCTCTGCAGGTGCAGCGGAGCCTCGGGCGCCTCGGAACAAAGGCCCACCTTGAGCCGCGGCTCCCAGGCATCCTCGCTGCCGCCCCTTGACCCACGCCGTGCCCTCTGCTCCGAGCACCCTCTCGAGTTCCCTGCGTCATGCCTCGCGCCCCCTCGACTCCAGCACCCCGTTCTCCGATCGGCTCCGGCTGCGCCCGCCCCGGCCCAGGCCAAGCCGGGTTCCCGCCTCCGCGCCCCGGCCCGCGACATGCCCCCGTCCTGCAGCGCCCCCTCACGTCTGCGGCGAGCGCACCGAGCCCAGCGCGGGCGCCCCTCCCCTGGCACGCCCCGGCCTCCCCACGGGCCCTGCTGCAGGGGGATGCTCGCCTGACCCCACCTCCGGCTCCTCCTCAGGCACCAGGCCGGGCGGTGGCCGCCTCCAGCTCACCACCTCCGAGGCCGCACTTCCGGGCCGCGACGCCGCCGGAACCGAAGTCCGCAGCTGCCGCGACGCGGCGAACCATTCGGTCAGAGCACGTTTCCGGCGTTTCCATGGAGACTAGTCGCCGCCGCCAGGTCGCACTTCCGGCCAAAGTCGCAGGGGGCCGGGGCAATCACGCAGCTTCGCCCTAGCGACGGGGCGGGGGCGGGACCTGCGCTGTCAATCTGTAGGCCACGCCCCTCGCATGTGCTGCTGGGCGGGAGAAGGTGTGGCGGGGTGAGGGTGGGAGGGCGGTGGACTCCCAAGCCCGGGGCGGGTCCCGGCGGGTCAAAACCCCTCATAGATGAGGACATCCCAGGCCTCCACCTATGTGGGTCTAGCGGCTGCGAGTGGAATGTGGGAACATACGGGCACCACCTTGCCCTGGCCCAGGGAGAAGGTGAGGCACCCGGACTAGATGCCTCTACAGCAGGCGCACCTGCCCCAGGGAGGGGTGTGAGGAGGGAATGTTCAGAGTGCTTTCAGCAGGCCACACTCCGCGCCAACGCTCAGAAAATAAAGGTGGTAGAGGCGGTGAGATGGGTCTTGCGTCTAGCTGGGAGGTGGTGAACAGCCAGACTCCAAAGAGGCACTTTAGAGCCCAGAGTGTGTGGGAAGAACTGTCCCGGCAGAGGAACAGCCTGGACCTCCGAGGACCTTGAATTGGGCCTGGCTGTCCAGGGCCCCGGGGGAGCCAGGCCCACTGGATGTGGACTGACCGGGCCTTAGGCTCTACTCATGGGGGCTGAAAGAAGAGGGAGGTGATGCCTAGACCGCAGTGGACCCCATGCTTTGTGCAGCAGGTTCAGAGTCCAGAGTGGAAGGGGCCGAGTTCTCAGCTCCAGTATGAGGATAAGGTCACAGCCCCTGCCTCCTGCCTTAGGCACCTACTGAGCGAACAGGGAAGGGAGCATTCCGTGGCCCAGGCCCCCAGGAAGCTAATTAAAATCCCAGTCTCATGGCCTCATTGTCCTTGTTAAGAATCTGAGTCCTTCAACAATGGCCTGCCCAACTCCCTGTATCTCTTCCGTCCAACTTCTCATCCCTGGTTTTTATCACTGATCATGCTTCACTGGCTTCACAGGCCCCTTGCTGTGCCCACCTCGACCTGTGAGGCCAGGGGTTCACCTATGTCCTGTGTCTTGACAGCTGTTGCCACTGTAACCTAAACAGGAGTGGAACTGCCAAAGCTGCCCTGGACTGGCCTGATTCCACAGGATTTGGGGGCATTAAGTGAGAATTCTAATAGTTCATAGTACATAGCAGGTATAATTAAGGTTACTAATCAGCTGACTAGATAAGGAGATAGTCCTGGATTGTTTGGATGGGCTCTAGGGAATCATAAGGGTTCTTTGTTGTTGTTCAGTGGCTAAGTTGTGACTCTTTATGACCCCATGGACTGTAGGGCTTCCTGTCCACGCCAGGCTTCCCTGTCCTTCACTATCTCCTGGAGCTTGCTCAAACTCATGTCCATCCAGTCGGTGATGTCATCCAACCATCTTGTCCTCTGTCATCCCCTACTCCTCCTGCCTTCAATCTTTCCAGGCATCGGAGTCCTTTCCAATGAGTTGGCTCTTCGCATCAGGTGACCAAAGTATTGGAGCTTCAACTTCAGCATCAGTCCTTCCAGTAAATATTCAGGGTTGATTTCCTTTGGGACTGACTGGTTGGATCTCCTTGCAGTCCAAGGGACTCTCAAGAGTCTTCTCCAGCACCACAGTTCAAAATCATCAATTCTTTGGCACTCAGCCTTCTTTTTTTTTTTTTGATTTATAAATCTTTATTACAGTAGAAAGATGGAGAATTTCCTGGTCGTCCAATGGTTAGGGCTGAGCTTCCACTGCAGCAGCCACAGGTCTGATCCCTTGTGAGGAAGCTAGGATCCCACAGGCCGTGCAGAGCAGCAGCCAATTAATAGTTGTTTGCTCTTCTATCCCACATGCATCCATCTGGCTACCTGTTATGTCTGACTGGTATCATAAATGCCCTTGAATCTTCAGGACAACAGAACATCTGCCTTTGGTTAGAACTCCTCATTCCTTGCATTGTAGTCACTACCTCTCTTCACACCCCAAAGAAGTCATCCATAGAAAAAAATTTGTAGCCATCATCTGTAAGGAAAAAGACCTTTTCATTAAAATGTCAATCTTATTGTTAAATTCTCAAGTATTTTGTCAAAGGGTTCTTCAGTGTTAGACTTGTCAACATGCTAATTTCAGGTCAGGCACTCAGCCTTCTTTATGGTGAAAATCTCACATCCATACATGAATACTGGAAAAACTAAAGCTTTGACTATACAGACCTTTGTCAGCAAAGTGATTTATCTGCTTTTTAACATGCTGTCTAGGTTTGTCATAGTTTGTCATAAGGGTTCTTAAAGGTAGAAGAATACTTGAAGTAGGAGGAGGACTCCAAGGTTTTGAAGGCAGAGGGAGAGGGCTGTGTGGTGAGGAATGTGTGGGTGGTGGTAGTGGACTCTCGAATCTCAGAAGAGCCCTGGGAGACAGCCAACAAGAGAACAGGGACTTCGTCTTACAGTTATGGAGCTGGCTTTTCTAGCAACCTGACTGAGCTGGGAAGCAGACTCTTCCCCCAACCCAACACACACATACAGTTTTTGTTTTACTTAATGTTAGTTATTTTTTGACTGTGCCGCATGCCTTGTGGGATCCTAGCTCCCCACCGTGAGAGCACAGAGCCCTAACCGCCTGGCCTCTGGGGAAGTTTGGACAGTTTGTGTCAGGAGTCAGAAGCCTCAGCCCCTCCTCCCAGCTCACCCAGGGTCCCCAGTCTCCCTCCAACTTCCTGCTGTGGCAGCCACCATCCAAGGGGAAACCCAGTGTTCAGGTCTCCAAACCCAGCCTTATCCTGGTGGACATGGGCCAGATGTGGGATCTCACACGCTTGCAAAGTAATGCTCAAAATTCTCCAAGCCAGGCTTCAACAGTACGTGAACCATGAACTTCAAGATGTTCAAGCTGGATTTAGAAAAGGCAGAGGAACCAGAGGTCAAATTGCCAACATCCCTTGGATCATAAAAAAAGCAAGAGAGTTCCAGAAAAACATCTACTTCTGCTTTATGGACTACATCAGTCTTTGACTATGTGGATCACAACAAATTGTGGGGAATTCTTCAAGAGATGGGAATACTAGACCCCCCTGACCTGCCTCCTGAAAAATCTGTATGCAAGTCAAGAAGTAACAGTTAGAACTGGACATGGAACAAGAGACTGGTTCCAAATCAGAAAAGGAGTACATCAAGGCTGTATATTGTCATGCTGCTTATTTAACTTATATGCAGAGTACATCATGCGAAATGCTGGGCTGGATGAAGCACAAATTGGAATCAACATTGCCAGGAGAAATGTCCATAACCTCAGATATGCAGATGACACCACTCTTATGGCAGAAAGCGAAGAAGAACTGAAGAGCCTCTTGATGAAAGTGAAAGAGGAGAGTGGAAAAGTTGGCTTAAAATTCAACATTCAGAAAACTAAGATCATGGCATCCTGTCCCATCACTTCATGGCAAATAGATGGGGAAACAATGGACACAGTGAGAGACTTTATTTTCTTGGACTCCAAAATCACTGCAGATGGTGACTGCAGCCATGAAATGAAAAGGTGCTTGCTCCTTGTCAGAAAAGCTATGACCAACCTAGACAGCATATTAAAAAACAGCGACATTACTTTGCCAACAAAGGTCCGTTTAGTCAAAGCTTTGGTCTTTTCCAGTAGTCATGTATGGATGTGAGAGTTGAACTATAAAGAAAGCTGAGCACCGAAGACTGGGACTTGAACCCATGATCTTTTAATTATTATCACTCACCAGGTGTCTGGACTTTCTGAGGCTCAGGTTCTTTGTGTCTCATGACAGGAAGAATTCAGTGGGAGACAAAGAGGTAGCTAAGAAGTGGATTTATTCAGAAAGAAACACCCTCCGTAGAGTGTGGGCCATGGCAGAGGATGAGTACAGTCTCGAAATGTATGTGGTTAGCTTTTATGCCTGGGTAATTTCATAGGCTAATGAGTGGGAGGATTATGCCAACTATTTTGGGGAAGGGGCAGAGATTTCCAGGAATTGTGTCAGTTCAGTCTCTCAGTCGTGTCCGACTCTTTGTGACCCCATGGACTGCAGCACGCCAGGCCTCCCTGTCCATCACCAGCTCCCAGAGTTTACTCAAACTCATGTCCATTGAGTCAGTGATGTCATCCAACCATCTTAGCCTCTGTCATCCCCTTCTCCTGCCTTCAATCTTTCCCAGCATCAGGATCTTTTCCAATGAGTCAGTTCTTCTCATCAGGTGACCAAAGTATTGGAGTTTCACTTCAGCATCAGTACTTCCAATGAATATTCAGGACTGATTTCCTTTAGGATGTACTAGTTGGATCTCCTTGCAGTCCAAGGGATTCTCAAGAGTCTTCTCCAACACCACAGTTCAAAAGCATCAATTCTTCAGTGCTCAGCTTTCTTTATAGTTCAACTGTCACATCCATACATGACTACTGGAAAGACCATAGCTTTGACTAGACAGACCTTTGTTGGCAAAGTAATGTCGCTGTTTTTTAATATGCTATCTAGGTTGGTCATAGCTTTTCTTTCAAGAAGCAAGCACCTTTTCATTTCATGGCTGCAGTCACCATCTGCAGTGATTTTGGAGTCCAAGAAAATAAAGTCTCTCACTGTGTCCATTGTTTCCCCATCTATTTGCCATGAAGTGATGGGACAGGATGCCATGATCTTAGTTTTCTGAATGTTGAATTTTAAGCCAACTTTTCCACTCTCCTCTTTCACTTTCATCAAGAGGCTCTTCAGTTCTTCTTCGCTTTCTGCCATAAGAGTGGTGTCATCTGCATATCTGAGGTTATGGACATTTCTCCTGGCAATGTTGATCCCAATTTGTGCTTCATCCAGCCCAGCATTTCGCATGATGTACTCTGCATATAAGTTAAATAAGCAGCGTGACAATATACAGCCTTGATGTACTCCTTTTCCGATTTGGAACCAGTCTCTTGTTCCATGTCCAGTTCTAACTGTTACTTCTTGACCTGCATATAGATTTTTCAGGAGGCAGGTCAGGGGGGTCTAGTATTCCCATCTCTTGAAGAATTTCCCACGTTTTATTATGATCCACACAGTCAAAGGCTTTGACGTAGCTCATAAAGCAGAAGTAGATGTTTTTCTGGAACTCTCTTGCTTTTTTTATGATCCAAGGGATGTTGGCAATTTGACCTCTGGTTCCTCTGCTTTTCTAAATCCAGCTTGAACATCTGGAATTGTGTCAATGCCCACTTTTTGGTTCTTGATGATCCCCTTGGAACTGTCATGGTGCCCCTGGGTGTGTCAGCTTGCTAATGTGTTACAATACTCATCTGTTACAATAGTAATGTGTTACAATACTCATGTATTACACTGAGTATATACTAAGGATCAGAAACTAGTCAAGTTGCCTTGTCTGCCATCTTGTACACATTCATTTGGTTCTAACCAGTTTAAGTTCGGCCCTTGGGCTATGATACTCTTTCAATAGTTGTGCCTTTTCCCCTTCCCTCCAGTTTCACCAGTGTTGCTTCTCCAAGGTCAGTGCACCTGGGTCCCCTACTGGGCCCTTGGATTAATTTCCAAAAGTTAAAAAAAGAAAACAAGAAGCACAGAAAACAATAGAACACATACTGGAGCACTTACATTCTCAAGCTACCAAGTATTCTTGTATTCTCTCTTTTTATTATTTTTGTTCAGTGTTTAGTACACTAAAAAACTTTTTTCAAGTAAAAATAATTTTTTTTAAAGTAAAGTGAAAGTTTCTCAGTTGTGTCTGACTCTTTGTGACCCCATGGATCATACAGTCCGTGGAATACTCCAGGCCAGAATACTGGAGTGTGTAGCCTTTCCCTTCTCTAGGGGATCTTCCCAACCCAGGGATCGAACCCAGGTCTTCTGCAGGGCAGGCGGATTTTTTACCAGCTGAGCCACAAGGGAAGGCCTACAAAGAGTTATGAGGGAGACCTTTAAAATAAAGCTTGTAGGTAAAGGGAAAGCCACTGGACTTGTCACACCTAGGTAATTCTGTCCTGGTGGCCTCCTGTTCCATCCTTGGGTTAATGCATCCCTTGAGGCTATGTTCAAATGCTTGTTTTAACCAATGTTTCTCAGTGACTTCCCCTCCCTTCCATTGCTGCTCCTTGACCTGGGGCTGGGAGCTCCTGGCACCCTGGCACAGGGATCCAGTACAACCTTTCCTACCTCTGAACACCAAAGTCTCTGATAAGTTCTCCATGTCATGTGCACATATGACCCAGTCATTTTTAGTCAATTTACCGTTCTGTGGCTCAGCTGGTAAAGAATCCGCCCGAAATGCTGGAGACCTGGGTTCCATCCTTGGGTTGGGAAGATCCCCTGGAGAAGGGAATGGCTACCCACTCCAGTATTCTGGCCTGGAGAATTCCATGAACTGTATAATCCATGGGGTCGCAGAGTCGGACACAACTGAGCAACTTTCACTTGCACTTTCTGTAGCATCCTCCTGCTTTAGAACATTTCTCTCACCTCCACTGAGATCCCTCTGTCCTTGCATGTGAGTTTCTGATCCCACCCCTGTTCCAGGCAACTGCATATCTAACATCACTGTAGACTTGCCTGTGCTGGACATTTCATAGCAGTGAAACTGCACCATATGAGGTTGCCATAGCTTTGGCCGGCAAAAGATAGGCCCTGCTGTGCCTGCCATCCAGAGGTTGTGAATTTTGTCTTGTTGGATTGCTCCTTGTTTTCCTTTCAGAAGCTGTGCCCTTGGCCTCAGGTCTGAGGAACACTTCCCTGCTAACGTGGGTGACTGCTGCTGAACCCCCAGGCCTGCTCTTCCAGCCTGTCTTCCTGCTGCATCCGTGGAGGCTGAGGCCCACTGAGCCCTAGTCCCCTCCACTCTGCCCGCTTTGTGTTAAGATGCTGGCTAACTTCTCTTTTTGAATTATCTTCATTTTAGTTTTTTTGAAGTATAGTTGGTTTATAATGTGTTAATTTCTGGTATTCAGCCCAGTGATCCAGTTACACATATTTACATTCTTTTTTATATTCTTTTCCATTATGGTTTAATCGCAGGATATAGAATATAGTTCCCTGTGTAGGACCTTGTTGTTTGCTGCTGATTGCTGATTTAGTTGCTCAGTCATATCTAACTCTTTCCAACCCCGTGGACTGTAGCCCACCAGGCTCCTCTGTCTATAGGATTCCCCAGGCAAGAATACTGACGTGAGTTGCCATTTTCTTCTCCAGGGGATCTCCCCGACCCAAGGACCAAACTCACATCTCCTGCATTGGCAGGTGGATTCTTTACCACTGAGCCACCTGGGAAGTTCACCTTGTTGATTATCCAGCCTATATGTACTAGTTTGCAGCTGCCAATGCAGGAGACGCGAGTTCGGTCCTTGCCTCTCCTACCCTTGGCAACCACAAGTCCATCCTCTATGTCTGTGTATCTGTTTCTGTTCATAGATAGGTTCACTGTGTCATGTTTTAGCTTCCACATATAAATGATATTGTCAGGCGAGTGTATGTTCCTCGGTTCTGTCTCATCACAACAAAGATTTGGAGTGATGGACATTAAAACCCTCGGCGTGTCACAGCTCTCGGATTTTGGGCACACTGTGTTATAGTTCTGAGGTCTCAAACGGACTGTGTTATAGCTCTTAGACAAATCAGTGTTACAGCTCCATGTTACAGCTCTATTTTATTTAGATAATAGCAGGAAAATACATCTTTGAGGCATGAGATCATGTCGACCCAAAGACGTGAAGAGAAGAGCGCCGCAGCGCGCGTGGGGGTGGGGTGGGGGGGGGGTGGGGGCGTGGGGGGTGGGGGATAGAGAGCAAGAGAAGCATGCGCTTTGGCTCCTCTTTTTATATGTTTTTTTCCCTTTCCTGGGCCTGCCCTATGTAAATTGGGTTAGCCAGGAGTGTTGTTTGTTCTACCTGAGGTCCTCATTCCAGTCCTTGGACCTTCCTTTGTTCTATTTTTGCAGGCTTTTCTCTTCCTTATCTTTTAGCCACCACCATTCTGGACTCCTTTTCCCTATTCTAACTACCTAACATTCCCCCCTCAAGAGATGGGAGGCCCAATTCTTTGGGAATAGGGGCGTCGAGGTCTTTCTGGCTACTTCCTGCTGAACTGGGACAACGAGGGGTATTGGGCCTCCCCCTCCTGTTAGTCTCAGGCCTCAGAGTCCTTATAGCTGTGTCCATCTAAGGGTGAGTGATATTTTCCATGGTCGGCTGTAGTTTTATGTCTTTGTTGAACTGGAACTGCATGTTGTAGCTTGTTGACCTGGGCAGAGACAACACAGGTTAGACAATTGACAGTGCATGGAACAATCATAAGCAGCATCAATATGGCATAGCAAGGGCTAGTAGGGGCATTAGCCAATTCCAAATTCACATCGCCAGGATGGCTCAAGTCCCTCCTTGTTTAGCCATCAGAGGATCTATCTCCTGTCTGTTTTGGAGTACTATCTCTGCCAAGCCGTTGGCTCTTTAGAGCTATCCTGAGAAATCTTATCCCCAGAGAGCAGATTTTGGGGTTGTTCATTAGAATGGCACTCATTTGTAGTTCTGAATAGGTATCTGAGATCTCCCAGGGGCTCACAGGTGTATTGAGTGTCCTCTTCTGTTTTCTTTCATGGCTTGACTCGTGAGTAGTGAATCCAGGAGTCATGTCCTGGTACCTTGACTGCTGTGGGGGCAGAAAGTATTACAGGGTAGGGGCCCTTCCATGTGGGCTGGAGTTGAGCCTTTGGGGACCCATCTTTCCAGACTTTAATTAGGACTTGAGTCCCTGGAGCATATAGTGGTGACTCCTTAGACTCTTTTGGGTCCTGGTTCATACCCCGCAAGCATATATCCTGTTGGAATTGTCCAGTGGCCATGGTATAAGACTGGAGGGTCTGAACCTCTGGGTCTAGGAAAGAGGTCATTGACATAAACAAAAGGTCTCCCATATAGCACCTCATAAGGACTAAGACCAACCTGTCCCTTAGGGGCAATACAGGTGCGGAGGAGAGCTATTGGTAAAGCCTCCTTCCAGCCCAGGGAGGTCTCCTGGGTTATCTTTTTTATCGCTGATTTTAAGAATTTAAGTTTGGCTCTTTTTACTTTTCCTGAAGACTGAGGCCTCCAGGCACAATGGAGATAATAAGTAATGTCCAATGCTTTAGAGATCCCTTGGGTGATCTTAGAAGTAAATGATGTCCCATTGTCACTTTGTAACGACCTGGGCAGACCAAATCTTGGAATGATTTCATGGAGCAGTTTTTTTACCACCTCCTCAGCCTTCTCAGTCCGGGTGGGAAAGTCTTCAATCCATCCTATGAAATGTATCTATCATGACTAATAGGTATTTATACCCTTGAGAAACTGGCATCTGGGTGAAGTCCACCTGCCAGTCCTCTCCTGGGTAGGCCCCATGTCGTTGGACAGGCTGGGCCAGTTGGGGTCTTCGAGCTCCTTGGAGGTTGTTTAATTGGCAAGTGGGACACTTGCCTTATAAGTTGCCTTATAGAACAACTATATATATATAGTTGTTCCTCTGAAGGACTTTTCTAGTCATCTTTGGAGGGCCTTTTCCCCTAAATGAGTGGTGGCATGTAAGAAGTTAACCAACTTCCATTGGAGGTTCCCAGGCAGAAAAAGGAGTCCCTCCTTTTGGAACCACCCCATATGATCTTCTTGAAAGACCTCACTCTTAGCTTTAAGAGTCTCATCTTCAGTACATGAAGGAGTTTCTGGCAAATTAGTCTGTGGAACTAGGGTGGCAATCCCTATTAGGTCACTGTTCTGTAATGCTGCTCTCTTAGCTGCCTGATCAGTTGCTTGGTTCCCTCGTGCCACTTTCGTGCTCCCTTTTTGGTGTCCTTTACAGTGGGAGACTGAAACCTCAGTGGGCAGATGGACTGCCTCCAAGAGTCTAAGAATTTGATCACCATATTTGATTGGGGACCCTCAGGTGGTCAAGTGGCCCCTTTCTTTCCAAATAGCTGCATGTGCATGTAGCACCAGAAAGGCATACTTGGAGTCACTGTAAATAGCTATTCTTTTTCCTTTTCCCAGCTCTAAAGCTCGAGTCAGGGCTATGAACTCAGCTAATTGGGCTGAAGTACCTGGTGACAGAGGCTTAGCCTCTATGATCTCAAAATTGGAGACTACTGCATATCCAGCTCTTCTTTTTCCATCTAAGACAAAGCTGCTTCCATCAGTGTACCAGATTTCCTCAGGATTGGTCAGAGGATCTTCTGACAATCCCTCTCAGGGTTTTGTCCAGTGGTCCAAGGTTTCTAGACAAGAGTGAAAGGGGAGAGAGCCCTTGGGGGTAGGAAGGAGGGTGGCTGGGTTAAGAACCTCACAAAGGGATATAGTTAGCCCTGGATTTTCCATCAGCATTACTTGATATCTGAGGATTCTTTGATCAGACATCCATAAATGACCTCTCCCATTTAAAAGTTGTTTTACTTGGTGGCTGGTAAAAATAGTTAGTTTGCCCCCAAAGGAGAGTTTTAAAGCCTCTTCTATCATGATTGCAATAGCTGCAAGTTTTCAAAGGCAGGAGGGCCAGCCTCGGGCGGTTGGATCGAGCCTCTTGGATAAGTAAGCTACAGGCTGGGGCTCAGATCCCAACCTTTGAGTTAACACTCCCAAGGCTATTCCTTCTCTTTCATGGACATAAAGTTGGAATGCTTTTTCTGGGTCTGGCAACCTCAAGGCAGGTGCCTGAGTTAAGGCCTGTTTTAGTGTAGCCTCTGCCTTCTTTTGAGGAGTTACCCACATTAGTGGGATTGAATCATCCCGTCCTTTAAGCTTTCATATAAGGGCTGGACAATTAGACCATAGTTGGGTATCCAGATTCTACAATACCCAGGAAAGCTCGCAATTGTTTTCGAGTCTTGGGGGAGGGCAACTGGAGGATTCCTTGTACCCGATCAGAGGACAGCCTACTGGACCCGTGTGTAATCTGAACTCCCAGGTAAGTGACCTTTGTCTCCACCATCTGTGCCTTAGCACGGGAGACTTTATATCCCCTCTCTGCCAAAAAGTTTAGAACCTGAATTGCATGTTGTTGGCACTTTTCTCATCTGGAGAGCAGATTACTAGGTCATCTACATGACCTATATTGTAATATTCTCCCATTAGGTCGCAGGTCCAGATCTAGGACATACCGGCTAAGGACCTATCCAAACAAGTGGGGGCTATCTCTGAACCCCTGAGGTAATACTGTCCAAGTCATCTGTTGATGTTTTTCTCCTGGGGCCTCCCACTCAAAGGCAAAAAGATATTGGGATTCTTTAGCCAGTGGTATGCAAAAAAAAAAAACACACGCATTTTTGAGATCCAAGACTGTAAACCACTTGGCACTGGGTGGGATTTCTCCCAAGATTACATAGGGATTGGGTACTGTGGGATGGAAGGGGACTACAGCTTCATTTATGATCCGGAGATCCTGAACCATTAGCCAGGTTCCATCCTTTTTTTTACTGAGAGGATTGGGGTGGTACATGGTGAACTGGTGGGGACCAATAGCCCATAAGCAAGGAATTTATTTATTAAAGGCTGTAGTCCCTCCTGAGCCTCTCTTTTGAGGGGATATTTTTTCCGGTTAGGAAACTGAGTGGGATCTCAGAGGACAATGATGACTGGTTCAGCTTGGTGGGCTCGTCCAGGAATCCCCTGGTCCCACACCTGGGGGTTAATTTTGCCTTCTCATAGTTTTTGGTCCCTCTCTATTGGAGAAGGTGTAATGAGTTCTTCAGTAGTAACCAGGAGCTGTAGAGCTCTAGGAGCTGAAAAGCTTCCCATCACAAGGGTGGTCCCCAGTTTAGTGAGTATGTCTCTTCCCATTAAGGGAGTAGGACACTCAGGGACCACGAGAAACTGGTGGGAAAGTATTTGTTCATCCCAGCAACAAAGAAGTGCTTGGGTGAATCTTCTAGTAGTTGTTTTTCCTGTAGCACTCAAAATGGTACAGGTTTGGGAGGAGAAGGCTCCGGAGTAGGGGATCAAGACAGAGTAGGTAGCCCCCGTGTCAACCAAGGAATTCTCAGACCTACCTGCCACATCCAGTTGCACACTTGGCTCCAGCCCCTTGATGGTTATCTGTGTGTGTGCTGGCTGGAGCGGGCCGCTTCAGTCCTCTTGAACCATCCTGAGGGTAGGCTTGGCGCTTGACCTTGAGGCTCTTGGGTCCTGAGGGCAGAGTGTCGCCCAATGTGCCAGTTAATGGCATTTGTAGCAAGTCATTTTAGGAAACTTGTCAAGGTTTGGACACTCTTTGGCCCAATGCCCCGCCTGTCTACAGATTAGGCATTTGCCTAGTGCCTTGTGCTTCAAGGACTTCCCTGGTGGCTCAGACGGTAAAGCATCTGCCTACAATGCGGGCAACCCCGCTTCGATCCCTGGGTTGGGAAGATCCCCTGGAGAAGGAAATGGCAACCCACTCCAGTACTCTTGCCTGGAAAATCTCATGGATGGAGGAGCATGGTCGGCTACAGTCCACAGGGTCGCAAAGAGTCAGACACGACTGAGCGACTTCACTTTCTTGTGCTTCAAGGTCTCAGGGTTTGCCGTAGGGCTTCTCTGGAGGGCGGCCAGCATCTGGGCATGACTTGTCTCTTTCCTTCTCTCCCTCTCCTGGGCCTTGGCCTCCTTCTCCTGTTCTCTGTTATAAAAGGTATTGGTGGCTGTCTGATCATTTCATCTAAAAAGGCAGCAGAGTCCTGCTGCTGTAGCTGTTGTAACTTAATTTTGATAGTTGATGCACATTGGGACAGGAATTTGTCCTTAAAATCACCTGTCCCTCATAAGAGTCTAAGTCCAGATTGGAAAACTTTTGGAGGGCCTCTTTTAGCCTTTCCAGAAAGACAATGGGGTTCTCATTGGGCTCCTGAGTTATTGCTGAGACTGGGCACAGTCCCCCAAGTAATAGGCTTCCTTCTGTTTCCATGGGTGGATTTCCTTAGGGGTGAGTCTTTGTGAAACGTATCCTACCCAGTATTGTTGCAACCTGAGAGCCAGGCGTCCCTGGGTCAGGGTGCAGATGCCCAAGCAGGCTGAGGTGTGACAGCCTCCTAGAGATCGAATCCACAGGCAGGTTGAGGCGTGATGGCCTCCCAAGAATTGGGTCCCTGGGCAGGTTGAGGCGTGATGACCTCCTGGGACCCCTGGACTGGCTGTCAGATCCCCAAGCAGGTTGAGGTGTGACAACCTTTCGAGGACCAGATCCCTAGGCAGGTCAAGGCAGGTTGACCTCCTGGAACCCCCGACTGGAGTTGGGCATCCCCAAGATCTCCAGCATGACCAGTGCTGGGTAGGGTTAAGGGGTTGTAATCTTAACTCATTGCTGGTTTGTGCACCGTGGATGGGAATAGATATCATGATGTAAAGCAATCCAAGCCTGTGCCCTGAGACTGGGAAACAGTGTAAGAGTCATAAGCCTTATTCTCTTACTGTTCTAAGGGATTGTAAATCACTGATTTCTTCCCTAGTCCTCCATAAGAGCAGGTTAGGGTGTCTCCAATGGTAAACACTTTGTTGTCATAGACCCACTTTAGGTAATAACAGAAGGAGTGACAAAAGGAGTGGGTTATCTGGCCCTGTTAGGGACATTAAGGTATTTTATTTTATTTTATTTTTTGTTTTAAAAATGAAATTTATTGAGGTATAAGAAATATGGAACGCTTCACGAATTTGCGTGTCATCCTTGCGCAGGGGCCATGCTAATCTTCTCTGTATCGTTCCAATTTTAGTATATGTGCTGCCGAAGCGAGCACCATTAAGGTATTTTAATAATAGGCTGGGTGGAGCAATGTTGCTTACAAGGTGGCAGGGTCCCAATTGTAGGAGTTAGTAATTGGCTTAAGAACAAATTTGTTTAGAGGCAACAGACCAAATGTTCCATAAAAGTGGAGTGGAGATTTGATCCAGGGGTATATTTGTAACTTTAGGAGAAGGGTGGTAAGGGTTTGGGCCCAAACGGCCTGCGGGGCTAACTCCCAAAGTTGCAAACATTATCCCAGGAAGCCCAATTGCCTTTGAAGGTATGCCAACAGATGGACTTCTAGCAGGCACTCTGTGCCTGTTGCCCACCCTAGCGGGTTTACTGGGAGATGCTGGTGTTGCACATGTTATAGGAAACATAGAAGATGAAGACCTGAATATCTAGAGGGATTGGATATTATACAGTATTTCCCTCCCAAGGGCCAGCTATTTTCTTGTTGTCCCTCCATAAGATTGTAGAGGCAACACTGTGGGCCCGGATGGGGCTAAGGAAAAGAGCATGAAACAGGGGGGAAGGGGGCAGAGCACAACCTTTGAAAGAATGACATAGCACAGGGGCATAACGTAAACCGATTAAAATCAATCGGGTCCAAGATGACAAGTCAAATTTGCATAAACCTTAATACCCAATCTGTAAGCCAAAAGATGCACCCAGAGGTGGCAGGACAGCTCTGAGTCACTGTCAGAAGACAGAGGAGTGGGTGGTTCCCCAATGGCTGGGATGATCCTCCCACTCATTAACATAACCACCATTCTGGACTCCTTTTCCCTGTTCTAACTACCTAACAATATCACATGGTATTTGTCTTTCTCTGGTTTACTTCACTTATTATGATAATTCCTAGGTCCATCCATGTTGCGGCAAATGGTATTATTCCATTCCTTTTTTATGGTCAAGTAATATTCCATTGTATATATGTACCACATCTTTAGCCATTTATCTGTCAATGGCCATTTAGATTGTTTCCATGTCTTGGCTATTGTAAATAGTGCTTCTGTGACCTCTAGAGTACATATATCTGTTTTTTTTTTTTTTTGGCTGTGTGGCATGTGGGATCAAACCTTGCCCCCTGCAGTGGAAGCGTGGACTCTTAACCACTGGACAACCAGAAGTACCTGCATATGTCTTTTTGATTTATGATTTTGTTCAGATATATGCCCAGGAGTGAGACTGCTGGATCACATGGCAACTCTGTTTTTAGTTTTTTATGGGACCTCCATACTGTTCTCCATAGTGGCTCCACCAACTTGCATTTCCACCAACAGTGTAGGAGGGTTTCCTTTTCTCCTCACCCTCTCCAGCGTTTATTATTTGTAGACTTTCTAATGATGGCCATTCTGATCGGTGTGAGGTGATACCTCACTGTAGTTTTCATTTGCAGTTCTCTAATCATTAGCCATGTTGAGCATCTTCCTGTGCCTGCTGGCCATCTGTATTTCTTCTTTGGTTAATTCTTTTAACTTTAGGATTCATCTTTTAAAAACGAGGATGGTTTCCTTGCTGCCTATCTTCGGAAGCTTCCTTACTCCTTATGTGTCTCCTCCACACCCCCACGTCACCGTTTGTCTACAAACAGCCCTGAAGGCTGGCTTGTCCCTGCCTGGGACCCACTCAGGATTGCTTAGGTCCTTTGCTCCCTACTGATCTGGAAGCCTCACCTCTTCTTTTGAAATAAAGGTGATTCACATAACACAAAAATTAACCATTTTACAGTGAACAATTCAGTGGATTTTAGTATAGTTGCAGTGTTGCATAATCACACCTCCATTTAATTCCAGAATATTTTCCTCCAATAGCTCTCCATTTTCCCCTCTCTCCAGCCCCTGGCAATGAATAATCCTGCTGTATGTTTCTGTGAATTTGCATATTCTGGATATTTCACGTAAATGACATTATATGTTGTCTTTTGTATCTGATTTTTTTCACAGCATAATGTTTTCAAGGTTCATGTTTGCTGGAACACATACTAGTGCCTTGTTGTTCTTTTTATGGCTACGACTCCATTGTATGAAAATACCACGTTTATCTATCCATTCATCAATCCGTGGACATTTGGGTTGTTTCCACCTTTGACCATTGTGAATCGTGCTGCTGTGAACAGTGCTCTAACAGGATTTGTTTGAACACCGTTTTCAGTTCCTTTGGATGCATACATAGTTAACTGCTGGATCAAAGTGTTAAGTCGATCTTTAGCCGTTTGAAGAAGGGCCAAATTTTTTTCCAGGATGACTACACTACTTTACATTCCCACCAGCAAGGTAGGAGGGTTCCAATTTCTCCATATCCCTGCCAATACTTGTTATTTTCATTGAAAGAAATGTTTGTTTTATTCATTATTTATTTATTTGGCAGTGCTGGGTGTTAGTTGGGGCATGTGGGATCTAGTTCCCTGACCAGAGGTTGAACCCAGGCTCCGTGCATTGGGAGTTCGGAGTATTAGCCACTGGCCTACCAGGGAAGTCCTTATTTTAATTGTTTTTTTAAACCATCCCAAATGGGTGTGAATCAGTATTTCCCTATGGTTTGACTCTAATTGTTTCTCTAATGACTAATGATGTTGAATATCTTTTCATGTGCTTATTCTCCCAGCCCATTTGTATATCTTCTTTGGACCTTCTCTCCTTTTTCAACAGTTGTACTGGAAGTTATACTGAAGCATAAGTTATATGCCATAAAGTACACCCATAGCAGATATACCTCATATTGTGCAGCCATCACCACAATCCAGTTTTATAACATTTCTCTCTACCAAGAAGCTTCTTTCATGGGAATTCCCTGGCAGTCCTGTGATTAAGACACCATACTTCCACTGCAAGGGTCATGGGTTCAATCCCTGGTCAGGAAACTAAGATCAGCGTGCCTCACTGTGTGGCCAAAAAAGAAGTAGAAAACAGGAGAAACTTCCTCTGTGCAGTCTGTGTTCATTTCTGCTCCAGCCCCAGCTAGTCGCTGCTCTGGCGTCTGGCTGGAGGTTTACAGGCCCCTCAATGAGGATGGGTCCGGGACAGTGGATCCTGGCTTCTGGCAGGACCTGCCCCATCCAGATGGCCTCTCTCCCTGCCTCCAACATCCCCTTCAGCTCCCACGGATGGAAAATGTGATCTAAAGACTTGCTGGGCTTCGGGCCAAATGTTATTGGCTGGAACCCCTCACAGCGGGCGGGAGATGAGTGCCATCGCGTTCCGTGCAGGTTCTCCTGCTGCTGCTCCTAAGGGGGTGCAGTGGTGCCGGCTCCTCTCAGTCACGTCCCCACCGCCGTTCACCTTGCAGTGTATACGGCATGTATTCGGGCCTGCTCCAGACTCATTACCGCCTGGGAAATGATGTTTTCTGAATTCTGGCATTTAATTATCTCATCAAGGGCTGGGACCATGTGTTTCCCTGAAACACAGTTTCCTGTAGGAAGACAGCATCAGTCTGCATTCTCAGTGAGGAGATGCTGTAGAAGCAGCACCATGTGGTGGCAGATGGCCCTATTTTTCTGACTCTTTTTTTAGAAAATTTTAAGCTATAACATTTTCAGAAAGACTTTTATTCGCTTTACACAACAGTAAAAATTATGTATTACACACATTGTTGTTTTAGTTGCTAAGTCTTGTCCAACTCTTTGTGACCCCCATGGACTGTAGCCGACCAGGCTCCTCTGTCCATGGGATTCCCCAGGCAAGAATAATGGACTGTGTTGCCATTTCCTTCTCCAGGTGACTCTTCTTTTTGAGAACCTTTGGGCTTCCCTGGTAGTTCAGCTGGTAAAGAATATGCCTGCAATGCAGGAGACCCTGGTTTGATTCCTGGGTTCTGGAAGATGTGCTGGAGAAGGGATAGGCTACCCACTCCAGTGTTCTTGGGCTTCCCTTGTGGCTCAGCTGGTAAAGAATCCACCTGCAATGTGAGAGACCTGGGTTTGATCCCCGGGCTGGGAAGATCCCCTGGAGAAGGGAACAGCTGCCCACTCCAGTATTCTGGCCTGGAGAATTCCATGGACTGTATAGTCTATGGGGTCGCAAAGAGTCAGACATGACTGAGCGACTTTCACTTAACTGTGGATAGGGTGGATTCATTGTGTGTCAGTCAATGACAGTGGTTGTCTTTTTTGATGCGCAAGTCCTATCATTAGGTTTGGCTTCTGTTTCGTCTTAACAGGTTCCAGTCATCCTTTGGGCACTGACTGGTGTAACAAGGTGCTCCACGGGTGTGCTTCCACTGCAGGGGCACAGATTCCATCCCTGGTTGGGGAACTAAGTTCGCACATGTCCCATGGCATGGCCAAATAATAGAGAAAAATAAATAAATACACATAACCAGGTGCTCTGAGCTCACCTGGAGCTGTCCCTGAAATCCTTTGTCCCAGGACCCCTGGTTCCTAACTGCAGAGAAGGAGCTAAAGCTCTGGGCTCTGGATGTCTCCTATCCTTTCCCTCCCTGCCCTCCCTGGGGGCCAGAGATTCCCCAGGACTGTGGGAGCCTGGACAACATGGTGTACTCACTGGGATCGGTTTTCCCATCTGTGAAATGGGGGCTGCAGTAGGCAGAAGGGTGGCCCCAAAGATCTATACGCCATAATCCTTGGAAACCACAAGTGTTACCTCATCAGGAAAGAGGATCTTGGCAATTGTGATTAGGGACCTGGGATTGGGGAAATTATTCTGAGTTATTTGGGTGGACTCTAAATGTTAATTCACATACACTTTTATAAGAGCGAGGCAGAGGGAAGTTTGTCATCTGTCTTAATCGGTTCTAGGTACAAAAACAAAATAGTGATATTATAGACCAAGGCCAGAAATTTGGTTCTCACGATTCTGGAGGCTGAGAAATTGAAGAACAAGATGCCCACAAGGTAGGTTTCATTCTGAGGCCCCTTCTCTTGGCTTGGAGGAGGCTGCTGTATGGCTTTACTGTCACATGACCTCTTCACTGTGATCACAGCAAGCTGTCTGGTGTCTTTCCCCCCACTTTTTTTTTTTTTTTAATTTGTTTTTGGCCACTCCTTGTGGCTTTCAAGATCTCAGTGCCCTGACCAAGAATTGACCTGGGACCACAGCAGTGGAAGCCCAGAATTCTAACCACTAGGACACCAGGGAACTCCCTGGTGTGTCTTCTTAACAGGACACTTAATAGGATGGAGGGCCATAACATTGTACAGAAGGCAGTGACCAAAACCATCCCTAAAAAATAAATGCAAGAAGTTAAAGTTGTCTGAAGAGGCTTTACAAATAGCTGAGAAAAGAAGGGAAGTGAAAGGCAAGGGAGACAGGGAAAGATATACCCAAATGAATGCAGTGTTCCAGAGAATAGCAAGGAGAGATAAGAAAGCCTTCTTAAGTGAATAACAATACAAATAAATAGAGGAAAACAATATAATGGTAAAGACTAAAGTTCTCTTCAAGAAAATTGGAGATATCAAGGGAACATTTCATTCAAGGAAGGGCACGATAAAGGACAGAAATGGTATGGACCTAACAGAAGCAGAAGAGAAAAAGGAGAGGTAGCAAGATAACACAGAACTATCTGAAAAAGATCTCAATGACCCAGATAACCATGATGGTGTGGTCACTCACCTAGAGCCAGACATCCTGGAGTGTGAAGTCCAGTGGGCCTTAGGAAGAATTACTACAAACAAAGCTAATGGAGGTGATGGAATTCCAGCTATTTCAAATCCTAAAAGATGATGCTGTTGAAGTGCTTCACTCAATATGTCAGCAAATTTGGGAATCTCAGCAGTGGCTATAGAGCTAGCAAAGGTCAGTTTTATTCCATTCCCAAAGAAGAGCAATGCCAAAGAAAGTTCAAACTACTGCCTGACTGCGCTTATTTCAAATGCTCAAAAGGTAATGTTCAAAATCCTTCAAGCTAGGTTTCAGCAGTTTGTGAATCTAGAACTTCCAGATGTACAAACGGGGTTTGGAAAAGGTAGAGGAACCAGAGATCAAATTGCCAACATTCATTGGATCATTGAGAAAGCAAGAGAGTTCCAGAAAAATACCTGCTTCATGACTATGCTAAAGCTTTTGACTGTGTGGATCACAACAAACTGGAAAATTCTTAAAAAGATGGGACTATCAGACCACTTTACCTGTATCCTGAGAAACATGTGTACAGGTCAAGAAGTAACAGTAAGAGCCACACATGGAACAATAGGCGTTCCAAATTGGGAAAGGAGTACGACAAGGCTGTATATTGTCACCCTGCTTATTTAACTTATATGCAGAGTACATCATGCGAAATGCCAGGCTGGATGAATTACAAGCTAGAATCAAGATTGCTGGGAGAAATACCAACAACTTCAGGTACGGAGATGATATTTGGAATGACAGACTAATTACAGCTCAAGCAGACAGATCCTTCATTAAACAGGCAGCAGGTAGTACACTTCTAAGACATGGGAGCTGACTGATGCTGAAGGATTGACCATGATCCTGTTTTGTTGTTCAGTTGCTAAGTCAGGTCTAACTCTTTGCAATCCTATGAACTGTAGCATGCCAGGCTTCCTTCACCATCTCCGGGAGTTTGCCCAAACTCATGTCCCTTGAGTCAGTGATGTTATCCAACCATCTCATCCTCTGTTGCTCCCTTCTCCTGCCCTCAATCTTTCCCAGCATCAAAGTCTTTTCCAGTGAGTCAGCTCTTGGCATCAGGTGGCCAAAGTATTGGAACTTCAGTTTCAGCCTCAGTCCTTCCAATGAATATTCAGGTTGATTTCCTTTAGAATTGCCTGGTTTGATCTTGCAGTCCAAGGGATTCTCAAGAGTCTTTTCCAGCACCATAATACAAAACATTAGTTCTTCATAGCTCAGCATTCTTTATGGTCCAACTCTCATATCTGTACATGACTGCTGGGAAAACCGGGAAAACCATAGCTTTGCCTATACGGACTTTTGTCAGCAAAGTGTTGTCTCTGCTTTTTAATAAGCTTTTAATAATCTGTCTAGATTTGTCATGGGCTTCCCTGGACCTCAGTTGGTAAAGGATTCACCTGTAATGCAGGAGACCCGGGTTTGATTCCCAGGTCAGGAAGATCCCCTGGAGAAGGGGTAGACTACTCACTCCAGTATTCTTGGGCTTCCCTGGTGGCTCAGACCAGAAAGAATCTGCCTGCAAAGCAGGAGACCTGGGTTCAATCCCTGGGTTGGGAGGATCCCCTGGAAGAGGGCACGGCAACTCACTCCAGTGTTCTTGCCTGGAGAATCCCTGTGGACAAAGAAGCCTGGAGGGCTACAGTCCATACTGTCGCAAAGAGTTGGACACAACTGAGCAATTAATACTTTTACACTTTCATTTTCAGGTTTGTCATAGTTTTTTTTTCCAAGAAGCAATTGTCTTTTAATTTCATGGCTGCAGTCACCGTCTGCAATAATTTTGGGGCCCAAGAGAAAAAAACTTGATTCTGCCTTCCTTTCTCCTTTTTATATGTCTTGTCTCCTCTTGGTTCTGCCCTGTGCGAAAAATGCAAAGAGGCATGTGCTCAAGGCCAATCAGGGAAGGGGGAGTGTCTGGGCACATGCAAAATGGAACTTTTTACATATTATATAGGTGGGAGTGGACTGAGCATTTGTAGGCTCTATTGCACATGTCTTTCCCATAATTCAGTATCATATAATCAGATGTATGTATATGTAGAATATTTATGAGCCCTTAATAGGCTCCTAGCTGCCTAAGGTTACTTGAGGACACAGCTGTGCATCAAGGGTGCTTTTGCCAGAGTGGGAGAAACCTCTGTGGTTAGTTTGTATCCACTCACTGTGTGCTGATGGCGCCTGTGCAGGAGCTGGAAAAGCTTGTGGTTATTTTTGTAACATATCTGTGAGATCTCCTGGGTGTGTCTGGGATGGGGTTTAGAGATCAGCTTGCTTGGTTTTTGGCTAGGCCACTCCTAGTTGCTGATGCCTAACTTCCTACATAACAATATAATGATACAGCTCTTAATGGCATAAAGTGAAGAGGAACTTAAAAGCCTCTTGATGAGGGTGAAAGAGAATGAAAAAGCTGGCTTTAAACTCAACATTAAAAAAACTAAGATCATGGCATCTAGTCCCATCACTTCATGACAAATAGAAGGGGAAAAACTGGAAACAGTGACAGACTTTATTTTCTTGGGCTCCAAAATCACTGTGGATGAAATTAAAAAACCTTTGCTCCTTGGGGGAAAAGCTATGACAAAGCTAGACAGCGAGAGATTTGGACCATAAAGAAGGCTGAGTGCCAAAGAATTGATGCTTTTGAAATTCTAGGGCTGGGGAAGACTCTTGAGAGTCCCTTGGACCGCAAGGAGATCAAACCAGCCAATTCTCAAGGAAATCAACCCTGAATATTCATTGGAAGGACCAGTGCTGAAGCTGAAGCTCCCATACTTTGGCTGCCTGATTGTAAGAGCCAACTCATTGGATAAGACCCTTCTGTGTTTTGCTATCAGAGCTGGTTACCAAGGATGCTCACTGTACATGTCATGTGTATGCTTTTCTCTACATATCATAAGGCTCCATGAAAAGGTTTAAAAGTTCACAGAAACAAAACAGATCATTTGTTGCCACTGGCTGGTTGAAGCAGGAATGGAGAGTGAGTGCCAATGGATTCCGTTTCCTTTTGGGGTGATGAATCTGTTCTGGAATTAGATGAACTGGTGATTGTACAACATTGTGAATGTATGAAATGGCATTGATTTCACACTTCAAAACAGATAAATTGATGGGTGTGATATGTGAATTTTAACACAGTTATTTTTTTAAAAAAAGGTTTAAAAAGTAATAGAAGGGGCTTCCCTGGTGGCTCAGTGGTAAAGAATCCGCCTGCCAATGCAGAAGGCATTGGTTCAATCCCTGGTCCTGGAAGATCCCACATTCTATGGGGCAACTAAGCCTGTGTGCCACAACTATTGAGACTGTGCTCTGCAATAAAAGTCACAGCAATGAGAAGCCGAGTGCCACAACGGGAGAGTAGTCCCTGCTTACAGCAACTAGAACCCCCCCCCCCACCCCCGCCCACAGCAATGAAGACTCAGTACAGCCAAAAATAAGTAGATGTTTTTAAAAAGTAATAGACTTCAAATCTCATCTTATAGCCTACAGAACTAGCATCATCTTCAAGCATTTGTCCTTTTACTCACTGACTGAGTGCCCTCTGTGTAGCAGGCCCCAGGTGAGATGCAGCAGACAGAGCAGTGATGTAAACAGTTTGGAGCTCATGTCTTTGTGATTCTCTCATGTTCAAACGTGAAAGAGGAGGAGGAGTCACCCAGAAAGAGAGGTGGGAGAACATTTTGGGCAGAAGGAAAAGCAAGTGCAAAGGCTATGAGGTGGGAACAAATGGGTCAGCCTGTGTGGTTGGAGCTGAGTGTTGAGATCAGAGGTCAGAAGGGACAGACTCATCAAAATCTGATTGTTATATGCCTGGTAAGATACATAAAATTGCCATTTTTGACTCTTTTTACATATATGATTCAGTGGCATTAAGTACATTGATGATGTGCAACTATCACAACTGTCTTGTTCCCAAATGAAACCTGTAAAGATGGAGAAAGAGATCGGAGTGATCCTGCTACAAGACTTCCCCAGGAAGTAGCTTTGGTGGTAATACCTGAAGGTTGGAGGTTGAGTCCTATGCAAGCATGGAGTTTGGGAAGTGAAGAGGCAGTAAGGATGGCTGTCTGCAGGCAGGTACGCTGTCTGCAAAGCCAGAATATAGACAATTTCTAGTGGTCCAGGATTGGAAAGGGTGAGATACCGTAGAGGGTGGCAAGGAACACAGGGGTTAAGGGTATAAGGGGACACCGGCTTACTGGGGAGTAAGATCATGCCCTGCCATGCTCTTCTGAACAGGCTGGCTCCTCAGGGAGGACTCAGAGGCAGGTTCTGGCCTGGCCTTGCCCTCCTGTAAGCCCACTTGTCTCCATCATGGCACTTCCCCGAGTTGTCTGAGCCTGATTTCTACTTGAACCTGCCTCCACGGATGCTGTTCTGAAAGAATTGCCCGAGTCTAGTGAAGGGACCGTAAGCGGGGCAACCGGAGGAACCAACCTGTCCAGCAACTTCTAAGCACTTCCCACCTCTCCGGTCACTGCTCTCAGTGCCTGCCTGCCTCAGGGCCTGCGCACTTGCTTCTGCATGAACTGTGCTGTTGAAGAAGACTCTTGAGAGTCCCTTGGACTGCAAGGAGATACAACCAGTTCATCCTAAAGTAGATCAGTCCTGGGTGTTCATTGGATGGACCGATATTGAAGCTGAGACTCCAATACTTTGGCTACCTGATGCGAAGAGCTGACTCATCTGAAAAGACCCTGATGCTGGGAAAGAGTGAGGGCAGGAGGAGAAGGGGACGACAGAGGATGAGATGATTGGATGGCATCACCAACTCAATGGACATGAGTTTGGGTGTACTCCGGGAGTTGGTGATGGACAGGGAGGCCTGGCGCGCTGCGTTTCACGGGGTCGAACACGAGTCGGAAACGACTGAGCGACTTAACTGTTCTTCCTCCAGCTGTTAGGGCCAGCCCTGAATCCCACACTCTTGACCATCACCTATTTATTTTGACTGGCGGGCCAGGATAGGTATGGCTCATCCCTACCCTTCGCAACCCTGTGATTTTGGGGCCCAGCACAGAGTGCTGGATGGGGTCATGGGAAGTGCTCAGCTAATAATTACTAAAGGATTCCACGCCTCAGGCAGCGCACGGCCAGCCACCAACTTTCCTACTCCCTCTTCCTAGGAGGGAAGCGAGGACTCGGGCCCAGGCCGCGGGGGAGGGCGAGGCCCGCGGCGGGGGAGGGGCGGGCCCTGGGGCGGGGCGGGGCCCGGATTGGGGGCCGCGCCCGAGCCGAAACAAAGGCCGGAGCCGAGACAAAGCCCCGCGGCCCCCAGGCCCTGCTGGGGCCAAAGATCCCGCCTGCTGGGCCGCGCCGGAGGCACTTCCACCACCGCCTCCGCGTGCGGGGTCCTGGGGAGCCGGGTGGGGGAGGCCGCGCCCCGCTCCCCTGAAGCTTTTGCGGGGTCGGTGGAGCCGCGCCAGGCGGAGTCGGGTCTGGGGGCCGGACGTGCCGGCCCTTCAGATTCTCTGCGTTCTCGCGGAATAGCCGCCGAGCCTCCTCCCGGACTGGAGGCTGCAGGACCGGGAGCCCCGCGCAGGGACGGAGGCTCACCCCAGGCACAGCTCCAGGGCTCCCGTGCCTCTGGTTTTCTCTGCCCGGTGACTCCAAATAGATCCCCTCCCGGCGACCTTGCTTTCCTCTCAGTACCCCTCCTCCCTCAGCTCCAGCCGCAGGCCCTGCTCCCTTGCCCGCGGGCCGACAGGGCTCCTCTCCACCCCCCCCCCCCAGATTCCGCCCCACCCCCAGGATTCTCCGCCCCGACTCCGCTTCTGACAGGATTCTTACAGAAAGACCGTGTTTGTCTCCCCTAAGATTCCTCCTCCAGGCCTAGCTTCCCTCACCTGATAGAACTCTCCCAGACATTGCTTCCTTCCTCAGACAGGCATACCCGCCTCCCACGCAGATCCTGCTCCCGGCTGAGGCAGGCTTACCCGTCCTACAGATCCTGCCTCCATCCTCGGATGGACCTCCCCACAGACTCCGCTCCCCTCTTCAGTCCGCCCACCCGAAGAGTGTCAAAGCCAGCGCAGTGGCTGGCTAAAAGGTGGCCAGGGGCGCTTGGGGACCAGGCGGAATTTCAGTTTCGCTGCTCTGAGCCCCTTGGGAGCTAGCTGACTTAGGTTTCAGTGTTTCTCACGTTAAACAATAAAAAGGTTAGAACGCAAGTAACCGGCCCGGCCACAGGGTGGGGACCCTTGGCCCCTCCGCCCGGGCCAGCATCTCCCCTAGGTCTCGGTCCCGCCCCCTCCTGAGAGCGCCCGGTGACGTCGCTGCGGGCGACCTCTCCGGACGGTCCGAGAGGCGGGGACCCAGGCGGGGGCCGACCACGTGCGTGCCTGCGAAACAAGCGGCCTGGAGCGGGCACTACAGTAGCGGGCACGCGCCCGGCCGGCGGGTCAGGCTGGGGCGGTGGAGACGCAGATGCCCGGCCCCTGCCTCGGGAGAGGCGCTGCGAGGGGTGGTGGCGGGGTGGAGCCGCGCGTGCGTACTCGCGGCCTCGCGCGCCCCAGCCCCGCCTCCAGGCCCGAGGCGCCCAACGCGCGTGCGCGACGGCGTCGGCGCCAGTTATTTCTGTCCCGCCCCCCGACAGTGGCTCTTTCTGCGAGCGGGCGCGCGGGCGAGCGGTTGTACGTGTGCCGTGTGGCGCTGATCTGAGCAGCCGCTGAGGAGGCGGCGCAGGCGGCGGCGGCGGCGGGAGAGCGGGCAGCGGCCGGGTGAGCCTCGGCAGCGCCCCGCGCGCAGCGGGCGGCGCCCCAGGCTTCGCCTGGCGGCGCTAGGCCTCGCGGCTGCAGCGGCCAACCGTTGGCTGCGAGCGCGTCTGCGCCTGCGTGGCGGGCCCCGCGCCCCTCCTCCCTTCTTGGGCGCCCCCGGCGGCGTGTGAATGGCGGCTTCGGCGGCGGCGGCCTCGGCGGCGGCGGCGGCCGCCTCCGGCAGCCCGAGCCCGGGTGAGGGCTCGGCGGGCGCCGAGAAGCGCGCCGCCGCCTCCTCGGCCGCGGGCTCAGCATCGGCCTCGGCGGCGGTGTCCGCCTCGGCGTCGTCACCCGCGGGGGGCGGCGGCGAGGCGCTGGAGCTATTGGAGCACTGCGGCGTGTGTCGGGAGCGCCTGCGGCCGGAGAGGGAACCGCGCCTGCTACCTTGCCTGCACTCGGCCTGCAGCGCTTGCCTCGGGCCCCCGGCGCCTGCAGCCGCCAACAGCTCGGGGGATGGAGGTGCAGCGGGCGACGGTTCTGGTGAGTGCTGTCGGGCCGGGGGCGGCCCCTCCCCCACCCTGCAGCCAAGGTTCGGAGGAGGTTCGGGTATTGGGGGTCGGTCCCCAGCGTGACAAGGGCAGGGGTCATCTGGGTGAGAGGGTCGGGGCCGGACAGTGGCCGAAACGGGTGCGGGCTGTGGGTCTCGTACTCGGATGGGGCGACTGTTTCAAGTTAGGTTGAAGAAGGGTTTGATTGCTTCTCCTAGAGCGGAAGGTTGGCCTAGCATGGGGTGGAAGTTGGCCCCTGTGGAGGATGGGATCGCAGTCTGGATGTGAGTATGCGGTGATCTTGTTTTCCCCTGTTCTTCGCAGTGGTGGACTGTCCAGTATGTAAGCAGCAATGTTTCTCCAAAGATATCGTGGAGAATTATTTCATGCGAGACTGTGGCGGTAAGGCCGCCACGGATTCCCAGGATGCGAATCAGGTATGTGTTGCCCAAGCAATCCCTGGAAGGCCTCTGGACGTGGGTAGGAGTCTGCAGCGCAGAGCATAGTACCAGCTCCAGGCTTTACCACGGCTTTAGCAGGTTATCTAGGCTAAGTAAAGGCATCATCTTACCAGGTTGTATTTTCTGGGTCTGAATGCAGATGTGTCTGGTGGTGCTGTCTCTTCTGACTCTGCCTTTGCTCAGCAGTGCTGCACTAGCTGTGAGGATAATGCCCCAGCCACCAGTTATTGTGTGGAGTGCTCTGAGCCGCTCTGTGAGACCTGTGTGGAGGCGCACCAGCGGGTGAAGTACACCAAGGACCACACCGTGCGCTCCACTGGTATGCAACACGGAGGGTGCTGCCTTGATTCTTCCCCTACATGTTTCTCCAGCTGCTTTTGATGCTGGTTGCAGTTGGTGGAGTGTCAGGGAATTTCTGAGGGGGTACCAATTGAAAGGCCTGAGGGCAGGGTTCAAAAAGGGGGAGGCTGGTGCTCTGGTGGTCGCCTCTGCTGGTCCGGGTGGAAGGGGCAAAGCCACAGGCAGGGAGTGGAGTGCACGGGGGGCTTTGAGGAAGCACTTCAGGGAATCCCCAGGCAGGGAATATGCCTCCGAGGTGGAGGGGGATCGCATGTACGGATAGGGAAATGCAGGCTGTTGGGGAATGGTGTGAAGGATCTCCTAGGCCTGAGATTCCCTGGAATGTGGTTTAAGGCTCTGTAGGAAAAGTGAGGTCTTTGGACCTTGTGTCCTCATAAGCTATGAGTGTCCTCAGACTGGCACTGACCAGTGAGTGTTCTAAGTGTTCTTATTGTTAGGTTGCAGATGTTTCAAAGTCTAAGTAGGTATCTTCAGATTTTTCTGTGAACGTGGTGGCAATTCTTCGGAGAGGGGCTTGGGCTTGGTTTTTCATCCAGAACTCCCTGTGAATGGTGTTTTGGTAGTCATGCCGTAGCTCCTGCAGCCCAGAGGACAGTTTTGATGGGAAAATCCAGATGGAGGTCGTTGCTGTGAGTCATGAGGAGCCAGGAGGGAAGGGCAGGGGTCTCCAAGGGGGTCCTGGGTTCTAAGCAAAAATCAGGATGCAGGAGGGGGCTGTACTGGGGGGACTGAGATTTGCCTTATCTGTATCTCGATGTTTTTATGTCTCAGGCTGGGTCAGTGTAGCATTGAGACGTGATTGGGGAGGAAGGGGCTGGCTGTTCCCAAGCAGTTATCTAATGGCAGCAGATTCTGGGAAGCGGTGGGGGTCACTGTGGTGTATTAGTCTTTGGGGGGTTTTGCTTTGAGCACTTAAGACCCTTTTCCCTGTGCGGGGGCCTGACCCCTCTCTGAGGGTCCTGGTCTGACATCAACTTTGTCCAGCCTGAGAAGGCTTTGCAAGGCTCCTCGTGGGTTATTAAGATGGTGTGGTCTCCTTTTACCAGAGAAGAGAGAAGAGGTCTCCAGGCGTGGCTCAGGAGGAAAAGGTACCTGACATGTCTTTAGGTCCTTGTTTGCTTTCTGTCTGGGCCAGAAAGCTCTTGTGTGTGTCCGGATGCCGTGGTTGCCAGAGTCCCCTCCCCTGCGGCACAGAGTCTTTTGAGTGGAGGAGAAAGGGAGCCCAGCAGTGGGGGCTGCAGAGGCGGAGGAGCTCTCTTGAGTGTCCACTTGGAGGAGTTTTCAGTAGAGGGAGCAGTGGGGTGGTTGTCAGAGGCCATCGTCCTTACACTTAAGTTATCACTCCCAGAAGATGAAAGAAGGGAGTGCGGATCTCTTGGTCAAGATTAGGGCAGAGGGCGTTCAGAGCAAGGATTTGGGCCCTTCCCTGTCCACTGCTGTAGGCCCTCTGCATTTTTTAGCAGATAAGCCAGGGCTGCAGGACAGACACTGTGAGGCCCCAGTCTGTCTGCCGCTTGAGTTGAGGCGGTGAGGACCAGCTCCTGCTTCATAGACCCCATTCCTCAGGGCCAGCCAAGTCGAGGGACGGTGAGCGCACTGTGTATTGCAATGTGCACAAGCACGAGCCCCTTGTGCTGTTCTGCGAGAGCTGCGACACCCTCACCTGCCGGGATTGCCAGCTCAACGCCCACAAAGACCACCAGTGAGTCCTGAGGCATGGTGGGTGGGTGCTGCCCATTCCCATGCTGGGCGCCCGGGCCCACCTCTGTTTGCCCTCAGGTACCAGTTCCTGGAGGATGCAGTGCGAAACCAGCGCAAGCTCCTGGCCTCATTGGTGAAGCGCCTCGGGGACAAGCATGCAACACTGCAGAAGAACACCAAGGAGGTTCGCAGCTCGTAAGTGTGGAAGCCAGTGTGATGGGAGAGGTCCTGGGGTGAGCACCTGCCCTACTGGCCCTGATCTCACCCTCCGCCCCCCAGGATCCGCCAGGTGTCTGACGTACAGAAGCGCGTGCAAGTGGACGTTAAGATGGCCATCCTGCAGATCATGAAGGAACTGAACAAGCGGGGCCGCGTGCTGGTCAACGATGCCCAGGTACCTCCTGTGTGGTGCTTGTCTGCTGACAGCTCGCTTTAGCTCTGGTAGCAGCGTCCTGGGGGTTTGGCTCCCTCTGCTGGCCGCTGATGCCATCCTTGGGTGGGGAGAGGTTCTAGTGCTGTTTCCTCCCTGACCTATCTTGCTCTCCACCTGCAGAAGGTAACTGAGGGGCAGCAGGAGCGCCTGGAACGGCAGCACTGGACCATGACCAAGATCCAGAAGCACCAGGAACACATCTTGCGCTTTGCCTCGTGGGCTCTGGAGAGTGACAACAACACGGCTTTGTTGCTCTCCAAGAAGCTGGTGTGTGCTGGTGGGCACCCAGGCGGTGGGTTCCAGGTCAGCACCTCCCAAGGCCTTGGAGCACTGTCCTTTGCCTCTGTACTCATGTACCGCTCTCCCCCAGATCTACTTCCAGCTGCACCGGGCCCTTAAGATGATTGTGGACCCCGTGGAGCCCCATGGCGAGATGAAATTTCAGTGGGACCTCAATGCCTGGACCAAGAGTGCAGAGGCCTTTGGTGGGTGTTTGTCTTGCTCTCACTGAAGCTTGCTCTCCCAGGCACTATGCCTTAAGCTGTTTTACCTCCTTGCTGCAGGCAAGATTGTGGCCGAGCGTCCTGGCACCAACTCCACAGGCCCGGCACCCATGGCCCCTCCTCGGGCTCCGGGGCCTTTGAGCAAGCAGGGATCTGGCAGCAGCCAGGTGAGTAGGGGAGGGGGCCGTGGGGGAGGAGAGGGGCCTGAGGCCTGTGGGTGGCTGGCCTGCTGAGGTCCTCTTGCTTTTCCTACAGCCTATGGAGGTGCAGGAAGGCTACGGCTTTGGATCGGGTGAGTGGTTTCTGCCCAGTAGGTGGGAGAAATCCAATGTCCTAGGTTCATCTAACCTATCTTTTTCTGTGTCCCGGGCAGATGACCCTTACTCAAGTGCTGAGCCCCATGTGTCAGGGGTGAAGCGGTGAGTGTGACTGTCCTTTGGTGCATGTAGGGACAGGGTGGTCATGGGGTCAGGGGTGCTCAACACAAGCCACACCCACAGGCCCCGCTCAGGTGACGGCGAGGTGAGTGGCCTCATGCGCAAGGTGCCACGGGTGAGCCTCGAACGCCTGGACTTGGATCTCACGGCTGACAGCCAGCCACCAGTCTTCAAGGTCTTCCCAGGCAGCACCACTGAAGATTACAACCTCATCGTCATTGAGCGAGGTGCTGCTGCCGCTGCTGCTGGCCAGCCTGGGACTGCGCCCTCAGGGGTCCCTGGGGCCCCTCCCCTGCCGGGAATGGCCATTGTCAAGGTGAGCCTGCTCCTGGGTATGCGGCTGGGGAGTGGAGGTCTGCTGTCCCGGCCACTAAACCACCCCTGCCTCCTCGCAGGAGGAAGAAACAGAGGCTGCCATTGGAGCTCCGCCTGCTGCCACCGAGGGCCCGGAGACCAAGCCTGTGTTGATGGCCTTGGGGGAGGGCCCTGGTGCAGAGGGTCCCCGCCTGGCTTCACCCAGTGGCAGCACCAGCTCAGGTCTGGAGGTGGTGGCTCCAGAGGGCACCTCAGCCCCAGCTGGTGGCCCAGGTTCCCTGGATGACAGTGCCACCATCTGCCGTGTCTGCCAGAAGCCAGGTGACCTGGTCATGTGCAACCAGTGCGAGTTCTGCTTCCACCTGGACTGCCACCTGCCTGCCCTGCAGGATGTGCCAGGGTGCGAGGCTGTGGAGTCTGCAGGGTGGAGGGCTGGGCTGGGTCCTGTGCAGCCCCTCACCTCTCTGTTTCCTCCAGGGAGGAGTGGAGCTGCTCTCTCTGCCATGTGCTGCCCGACCTGAAGGAGGAGGATGGCAGCCTGAACCTGGATGGGGGGGATAGTACCGGAGTGGTGGCCAAGCTCTCACCAGCCAACCAGCAGGTGATGGGGGGGACCCATATGTTGGGTTTTCCTGCAGCCCCCAACTCCTCTCTGACTCTGATGCCCATGTCGTCTGCAGAAGTGTGAGCGTGTTCTGCTGGCCCTCTTTTGCCATGAGCCCTGCCGGCCTCTGCACCAGCTGGCTACTGACTCCACCTTCTCCCTGGTGAGTTCTGGGACTTGGGAGGGTGGGAGGTGCAGGGGCTCTTTGGCCTCACCTTCAGCCTGTGGCCTCTGCCTGCAGGATCAGCCTGGGGGCACCCTGGACTTGACCCTTATCCGAGCCCGCCTCCAGGAGAAGCTGTCACCCCCCTACAGCTCCCCCCAGGAGTTTGCCCAGGATGTGGGCCGCATGTTCAAGCAGTTCAACAAGCTGACTGAGGTGAGCCTGTGGGGATGGGGGTGAGTTGGAGGTGGGGAGGCTGGGGGGCAGAGGGGGCAGAGCTAGGACCCATCCACTGTAATCTGCCTGGCAGGACAAGGCCGACGTGCAGTCCATCATTGGCCTGCAGCGCTTCTTTGAGACTCGCATGAATGAGGCCTTCGGGGACACCAAGTTCTCTGCTGTGCTGGTGGAGCCCCCGCCGCTGAGCCTGCCTGGTGCTGGCCTGAGTGCCCAGGACCTGTCCAGTGGCCCTGGTGAGGGCCCCTGAGGCTGGGCAGCCCCCGAGCCAGCCCAGCCTGGCTCTGTTCTCTGTCCTGTCACTCCTTTCCCCTTCTCCTTCCTCTGGTGGCCTGGCTCCCACTCCTTGGTGGCCCGTACCCTGGTCCCTCACGATATGGTTTTTACTTCTGTGGATTTAATAAAAACTTCACCAATTACTCAGGCCTTGGTTGGTGGGGGCAGCGGTCCTGGGCCTGGTGTCTGCCTGCCATCAGCCCCTCACCGAAGCCTTTGTGCTGAATGGGGTGGGGCTCATGTCTCTAGCCATCTGGTGTCTGGGGAGGGTTACGTGGTGGGCTGGCGGATCTCTGGGCAAGCAGGGGGAATCCCCAGGTGCGTGCTGCGTCCTAGACTGGGGCAGAACATTTCTTATACCAGACAGGGTATCACAGTGAGCTGGGTGGGCTGAGACTTCCACTTGGCTAATAAAGTTGGGCACTGTATCCGTAGGGGATAGGCCTGGCTTCCTGGAATTATACCAACAGGTCTGGGGGAACCTACCAACATTTTTGGGGGTGCTAGCCTTGAGGCTCAGGCAGGGGGGGTGCTGGACCAGTGTTCGCAGCTCACCATCACTTCCCGAGCCCAGAGGACCTGGTAGGCTTGCCCAGATGAAACCATTCCAGCCCTCTATCCCACACCCTGACTGACTGGCACATTACCAAGCCTGAGTGACTTCCTAACCCAGCCTGGCTCACGTCAGGTCAGTCGCACAGGCCCAGAACTAGTGTCCAACTTCGTTTATTACAGAAGGTACAATGAAAATGCCGGGCCATCCACTGGCTCCCTGGGGCAGCACGGGCAGTCAGTCCCTTCGAAGGTTCTTGAGCCTCTCCTCCAGGTCTGCGTCTGCATCCACCAGGGCGGAGGCTGCAGCCTCTGCTTTCTTTCCACTGGCAGCCACACTGAGGGAACCTCCGGTGGAAGGGAGGTCTGCAGAGAGTGGGGATTAGGAAGAGCACCCATGCAGAAGAGAGTAATGCAGGGGAGGGAGGTGGTGGCTGGGTCACAGGGTTAACACAGGGCCCAAGATGTAAACACTCACTTGACAGCTCATCCGTCAGGCTCAACCCCAGTTCATCCAGGACCTGGGCTACAACAGCATCACTAGATAAGGAGAGAATGCTTATGAGGATCAGGCGCAGAGCCAGGTATGCCTCCCCACCCTTCCTGCCAGCCATCTCCAAACCTCTCTTCTTCGTCATCCTCATCCCCCATGGCGTCATCGATTGCGTCGTTCATCATCTCCTCCTTCATGTCCATGATCTCTGCCTGCCGTTCAAACTCCATCATGATCTTCTGGATCTGGGGCAACTTCAGCTGAAAGGGGGAGGAGGGTGAGTTTGGGCCCGAGTTCAGCAGGGGTGGGGGGTGATGGGGAGAGGCAAACCTGTCTGTTCATGGTGCCCATGGCTTTGGTGACGCCCTTCATGGCTTGTGCCATTGAGTTGTTAGACTTGAGCGTCTGGATCTTGAGGGACACAGCCTGGATGTTGGCCCGCATCAACACAAACTTTCGGACGTACCGCCTGGTACGCACCAGGTCTTTCGCCATGATCCGGACCGCGTCCTGAAGAGGGGACAGAGGGCAGGGAGTGAGCCTTGGGGGTGTGCTCATTGCCCCTGCGTGTGCCCACTGAGGCCTACAGGGGCTCCTGGGGATCTGCCCCAGTGCTCACCGCCCCCCCACCCCCACCCCAATGCGTCTTGGGTCTCCACTGCATAGACCCCTCGGTAGGCTTCTCGCCTCTCTGGTCCAGGAATCCTGAAGAAAAGCCAGGCCCACCCTTTAGGAATCCTTTTTCCTCAATGGCTAGTCAACACCCATTCCTGAATTTCAATCTTGGCCAAAGAAAATCGCCCCCTCCACCTCTCACAGGCTGCACCAAATCCTGATTTACATACAAAGGTATCCAAGCTCAGCTGTGAAGTCCTCCCCAGAGCTCCTTCTTGCCTTACCCATCCCAGGAAATGTCACCTCCTCAAACAAGCTGCTCAGGCCAAAACTCAGCCATCTCTTGCTAGTTGGCCCTTAGGGCAAGTGGAATCTCATACCACATCTATTGAAGTAACTCCTTCAACTCAGCCCTTAGCTCCCACTGTTGCCCACGATTCTAAGTGGTCTGGCATGGGCCACTCTTGAGTTTCCCTATTACTCCCTCACTGAACATCTGCTGTTCTGACACACTTGACACTTGGCTCTTCGCAGGGCTGCCCTCTTCATTACTCAAGGCTCTAATATCAACTCCATAGAGGCAGCAGTTTTGGACTCTGAAATTAAGGAAAGCCCCACTCGAACCCTTCATTCCATTTCCCTAGAACATGTTAGTGTTTTGTCCCATTTGCTGCAGCCCCAGGGTCTGACCAAGCGACGGCACCTGGCCTGGAGTCTCAGCCTGTGCCCAATCAAGCTTACCATCTGGCCCTGCTTGGCCATTTTCTTGATGTCTGCGATGATTTTCTTCTCCTGGGTCTCGAGCTTCTGTCGCTCACGGTCCAGCTCTCGCATGGCCCGGTTCAGGGCGCGCTGGTTCTGCCGCAGCAGCTCCTCTGGCGTCTTGCGCCGCCCAAACAACAGGTCCATGGCCGCAGAAGCCTACCAGTAAGCCTGGGGCTAGCGTGAAACCTGGCTGCAGGGTGGTGTGAGGCACAGCTGGGGTCACATTGTGTATGGGCGGGGACAGACGAGGGCTCACAAAAAGGAGAAGGGTGAGCAGGGAGAAAACGAGTGAATGGAAAGGCCAAAGAGTGGAGCCTGGAACTTGGGGAGCCCCAGCCACCCCAGCTCCTCTGACTCCACAGTGCCCCTACGGAGGTTCTGGGCTTCAATCTGCTCCTGACTCTGGGATGAGACCCTAGAATGTCCAATGGACCTAGGCTGGAGATGACCATGTGTGGATACAGCAGAGGAACGGGCGCGGGGAGAGGGGGTTCGGAACCTGGAGCTCCAAGGACAGGCCAGTTGACAGGGTCCCTAACATGAGGAGCTGGAGGCAGCAAGTGCTACAGACAGGGTCGATGTGGGGGCTCCGAAGCTGACAGCGCGTGGATGGCATTCAGTTTAGGGCGGGGGTCTTAAATGCTGAGGGAACCTGGGTGCGGAGAATAAGGCTGGGGGATGTTGGGGAATCCTGGACAGAGGGCGGGATTTTAGGTGATGGGGTGCCTTGTTCACCCAGGAAACTCTTGGGGCCTTTCGGGGTTCTTGGGCACCGAAGGCAAAACAACATGGGGACCCAGGGGATAAGGGAGGGTCCCAGGCAGGGGCGAGGCCCTCGAACGCCGCCGCCCTCGCGCCCACCCAGGACCCGCGCCCCAGTAGGGGCGACTCACCGGAGTTGGGATGGGGACTCGCTTCCGTTTCCGGGTCACGCTCCTCTCTTTCAGAGCCCTGGAGCGCCCACCAACGACAGCCCCTCGGTTCTGTCACCTCGACCGTCACCGCCGTTTCCGGATTAAACCATCTGACGTCACACGCCCCGCCGGCGCCCGGAATGCTGGGCGGGGACAAGAGCGCGCGTGCGCACGCGCCGAGGAAAGCGCCGGCCACAAACGCATGCGCAGCAGCTTCCGCCTCGCTGCCGCAAGCTTGGTATTCCGTAGGTTCAAGTCCAGCCTAAGGGAGCGGAGGCCCTGTCCCGTCCTGGCCCTATGGGCTTGGTGCCCTTTCGGGCGCCTTCCTTCCAGCCACCCGGTGGTCCTGCACCCCACCACGTCACCCACTGTAGAGCCCTGCTCATCTGAGGGACCCAGAACTCGAGCTGATGTTTCCGAACTTCAGGTACCCAGTGGCATCAAGGCAGTTTTCCTCCTCCAGCCGGAGGGCAGAACAGTAGACGGTGCGGACTTAGCCCCTCTGCCGGCTCACTGGCCGGAAAGCCAGTGGTTACTGGATCCTGCCCCTCCCTTGTCCCAGAGTGGGATTCATCTCACCCTGCCCGAGGCCTGGGGCGGGGTTTCCCCCACCAGCACTGCCTCAGGCACCGGGCAGCCTGCTGCCCAAGGCGGGGGGGGGGGGGTCCCCTCATACCACCTATGAGCATACAACTCCCACCACTCTTGCTGCAGGAGCTCTGGCGGCCATCACCTGCCCCTCCCAGCCCACAAAAGGAAGAGGCAGAGGCCATGCAGTAACATTCCCCTTTAATAGCCTGGTGGGACCTCCAGTGGTGGAGGGGTGGGGTGCCGGGTCCCCAGCCACCCAACCCCCATAACCACCCACCCCAGAGCCCAGAGTAGGGGGTGGGGCTGGACAACACCCAGCGGGGGGCTAGACAAGCCAATTCATTTCCCAACGCTGAGCGGGTCGGGGGAGGCAGCGCCGACCTTAATCACGTGGTGGTTAAAAAAAAAACAAACTAGGAGCGGGTAGCAGGGAGGGGTGGCCGGCCAGGGCATGGGATTCCCCCACCGGCCGCCCCATGTCCCCCCACCTGTGGCCCCCAATAAATATCTGCAGGGGACGCCGGGGCTGGTGGCCCTGGCAGGGGTGGGTATGCACCAGCCCTATTTCAGGCAGCGCTCGAAGTAGGTGGAGCCGATATAGCCACCCCGCATGGAGCGCTGCACATTCTGCTCAAACAGCCTCCGGTTATTCTGCAGGACCTCGGCGGCTTCCTTGTTCAGTGGGTCTTCAGGGTTGGGCTCCTGTGGCCGGTATGGGGGGCGGGGGCGGGGAGGTCAACAAGCCCAGAAGGCAGAGGGCCAACCTTCCCCAGCCGCCCTCCCACCCCCACCCCTACTCACCAAGAAGAGATACTGCAAGCCATAAATTATGGAGTTTATCGTAAGGACTGGCTTCCAGTCCTCTCTGTGGGCAGAGAGCATCATGATAGGGGCTGGTGAGCGCGCAGCCACCACAGGCCCTGCTGGGACCAAACAGGTCAGGCCCAGGGCATGGGACAGCGCGGTCGGGAAATGCTAGCGGGAGGGTGCGGAGAAGCACAGGCCAGGGAGAAAGCCAAGGTCAAGCCATGAGGAAGAAAATGAGCTGGAGACAGAGGGACACACAGACCACAAGGGACACACAGAGGGAAGGGAAAGAAACTGGTATAGTGCAAGGTCACTAAGGGGGCCTGGCAGGCAGGGCTGGGCAGCATAGTGGAGGGCCAGTGCCCTCACCTGAGGATGTTGAGGCAGACGTTGCCCTCGAGGTCAATGTTGGGGTGATAAACCATCGTTTCACACTTCACCTTGGGGGGGTCATGCGGGTAACCCTGGCCCACCTGGCTCCAGGAGAAGAGAGGGCAGGTGGATAGGTGCACAGCAGTGCCTGGCCGGGGCCTCAGCTGTTGCTTCCTCAGCCCAGGGAGCCACCCCTGCCCACCTGAGACTCACCTTAAAACTGAACACAAACTTCCCGCTCTTGTAGAAGCCCTGTGAAGGAAGAGGAGAGGACTCAGAACCCTGCTCTGCAAGGTCTGGCAGGTTAACCAGGTATGCCAACTTGAGGTGGTGTCACCTGCCGTGCTTGAGAATCCAGTTAAGCGTGCCCTCACCTCATCAGGACAGATAACCAGCTTGAAGTTGAGGAGGTCGTCTGGATCTGAGAAACTGATGTCACACGTCTTGGGCAGATTCAGCTCGTTTATGTCTGGGTTTTCACAGCAGAAAAGGGAAACAGGCCGGGAAGGGGAGAGATAGGGGGTGCTCAGAGCAGGTGCCAGCAGAGCCTCCAGAGCCTCTCCCAAGACCCCGGCTCTGTCCTGGGCAGTGGGCCACAACCCCCACCCTCTCCCTGCTCCTCCTGCTCCGCGTCTCCAGGCAGGCTCTTCCGCATCTATGGAACACCAAAGATGTGCTTGAACTCCTGACCCAGGGTAAGCTCTAACTCTTCTGAATCCACAGTCCTAAGTCCCCCAACCCAGCTCCTACATGTTCCCACTCCTATGTGCCCCACCAAGAGCCTCTGACTACCCCAAACCCAGCATCCTGACCGTGACCTCTGCTTTCTAGAGAAATCTCTACTTGTCTGCCCAGATGCAAGGATCTTATCCCCCTTCCTCACCCTAAATCACCACCACCCCCAATCCCTGGCCCGCTGTCCATACACTCCTCTCTGCTTGTCATCCTAAACTCAGGATCCCATCTGACCTCCAGATCTGTGAGTTCCCAAGCCTCCTACCCTATACTATTCTGAGCATAAGATTTCCAGCATCTCTAGCAGGATGGTCTACACCAAACCCTACTCCTATCTCTACAATCCCTGGCACCCAGTATACCTCCCTCCTCCTGTCACCCCAAACTGACATGTGATTCCCCCAGACCCACGAAACCCAGGCCCCAGAACCTACTTCACCAGGCCTGACTCTGATTCCCAGTGACTCTAGCGTTAATACATTAAATCTCCCACCCCGATCCTCAATCCTCGACCCCACTGTCCGTATCTTCTCTTCCTGTCGCCCAGGTTCCCGTCTGACCCCCAGACTCTCGAGTTGCCGGTCTCCCCCTTCCGCTGCCACCCTCAGATTCTCGGTCCCTAGTATCAAAAGCCTAGCTTTCCGAATACGCCCAGTGCCCCCTGCTCGGTCCCCCTACCTCCGACCACTTTGGTGATTATATTACCCCACCCCTGGCCCCTCGGCCCCCAGGCCCTGGTCTCCAAACCCCACATCCACGGCCTCCCCGTTTCTGACACCTTTGACCCCTGGCAGCCGCATTACTCCACACCTGACTCCCGTATCACCCCGAGCCAGGCTCTGACCTCCGACCTCCACTCCCATCCCCCGACTCCCCTTACCCTTCTGGATCCGCAGCTGCGCCGCCGACGCCTTCTTGCTGCTGCCCTTGGTGCCGCCCGCCGACTCCTCCTCCTTCTTCTGCTGCTTCAGCGAGAACAGCTTGATCATCCTGCCGCCGCCGCCGCTGCCGCCGCTGCGGGGCCCGGGACCCCGGCCACCCGGCCCCCCGCCGCCGCCCGCGCCGCCTCCGCCACTCGGACCCGCCGCCGCGGCCTCTTAGGCTGCTGCCGCCGCCCGCCGGGCCTGCCGCGCTGCTCCGCGCCCACCGCGCGGCCCGCGTCGGCTCCCGTAGTCGGCTCCGGCCTGGCCCGGCGCCTCGGGCCCGCTCGGCGGCGCTCGGGCCCGTTCGGCTGTTCTCGGGATAACTCGGCCCCGCCCCCACCCGCCGCTCCCTCCTCCCGGCTGTCCGCTCCGGCGTCCTCAGGCCGTGTCCCTGGGCCTGGTCACTAGCTCTCTTCGCGAGGGCTCTGCGGCTCAAGGCGGAAGGGGGAGGCGGGGGCTGCGGTGGCCGTGTACTAGACAGGAGGGCCGGCTTCCGTGGCAGCAGCGGCTTCGGCGCGGAGGTCCGCAACGGCCTCGGGCGCCCCACCGCTTCGGCTATTTCCGTCGCCTGCCCGCTTCGGCTCTTCCCGTCCGGCCTGCGCTGTGCGCTTGCGCAGCCGTCGCCACCGCCCCACGTTGCTCCGCGCTGGGACTTGGGGGTCGAGCTCCTTCGGCTTGGCTCGGGTATTTCCGTTCGTGCAGGCCGGGCCGGTCACTTCCGGGGACGCCCGCGAGTCCAGGGAGGAGGGGGGGGGGGCGGTGGTGGTATCGCCGCCATATTTAAGTGGGGCAGATGCGGGCCGCCTTACTTGCGGGCCGCCATGCCCACTCGCAGTCGTGCGAACGGCGGCGCAGGCGGGCCAAACGAGGGGCTTGTCCCCAGGGGCCACAGACCGAGGCAGGGTTAGGGTCAGAGCCTGAGCAAGGCCAGGAGCGTGGCCTAGAGTGCGTGACCCAGAACCTTCGGTGTCCCATCTCAGGCCCAGAGAACCCGCTAGCAGAGTATGGTTGAGGTAAAGTAACAAATAAAACATGTATTGTGTCAGAGCGTAGTACAACACTGTGGAGGTTTACACGAGCTCACACACTTGGGGGCAGCCCTCCGCGCGGGTCCAGAGTTGTCCCGCAGGAGACCTGCGGCCTTCCGCCGTCTGTTTGCGCGAGGTGGGCGGAGCCAGCCTCCCCTCCAATCGTAGCTCAGCGTGCGTCGGAAGGCGGGAGCAGGCGGCGCGGAGCGGTTCTGCGGCTTCAGGCTGTCACCAAGGACACCGTCAGGCGGTGAGCTGCGCAAAGAGAGCTGGTCGAGGCGGGGGCCGGGCCCGCGGGGCGGCCGGGGCTCTGCCCCTCAGGCTTCCCGCGTCCGAATGAGGCTCCTGCCGCACGCCCCATCCCGTTGCTCAGGCGACGTGCCACCGTCTTCTGGAGCACCGTGGGAGTAGTCCCGGCGGCCCGCTTGGCCCGCGCTAGTGGTGGGCAGGCTCAGCCCATGGCCTCCTCTTGGCGACCCCGGGCCGATCCTCACCCCAGAAAGTAACCTCCACCTTTTCGCGCCGTGGTTTGGTGTCCCTGCCGACCCCAGCCTTCTCCCGGGTACCCTCGACGTCCTTGGGCTCCGTGGTCTCAGATCCCAGTCGTGGCTGTGCAGCCGTTCCCTTTTCCTCCCGCTTGCATTCCGTTTCTGCCATTCCAGAAGCCCCCCTTCAACCCTCTGGTTGTCCTCGCCCCACACTGCCGGCTTCGTTGACTTCTTGGAGAGCTGTGTGCTGGAGAGGGGCTGGGGTGAGGCTGAGCGATCGGAAGCTGCAAAAAACCTCAGGTTTGGGGCGGATGAGATTGCAACCATCCTTGTGTTCTCAGGCTTCAGGCATGACTGGTCCTGGGACGCGGAGGACTTTTCCAAAGTTAGTTTTCCTCTTTCTCTCTGTTCTTCTCATCTGCTCTACTCTTGGTGATTATCTTTGTACAGGACGTGAGGGTTGGTGACCATCCTGCAGTTTCCAACCAAAGTCTCAGGGATGGTTTTTATTGGCCAGCCTGGTTCATGTATCCACCCTCAGGCCAGTTGCCGAGACCCTTCAGCTAAAGTCCCGTCTCGGGATAGAGTATTCATCCCCTGGAGAGGTAACAGTCCACAGTTAGACTCGTGTGATCTTTGATCTTGTGGTTACCCCACTGTGCAGTGGGGAAGACTTGATCATGAAACAAAATGCTAAGCAAAGGGGGCCATAGTGTCTGGACCGAGGAAGAGAGGATGGCCTAAGTGAGGCAGGCGCCTGGGTTGGAGGTGCTGCAGCTAAGCTTGTCACCTTAGTGCTCACTCGAGTGGCAGAGAGGCCCAGGTGGTTTGGGTGGTACAGGTGCTTGTGGCCCTTGGGCCTGCCGCCTGTTAGTAGGCAGCACAGTTGCTTAACACGTGCAAAGGCCCTGAGGGAAGCTGGGGCCAGTGCTTTGGAGGGACTGGGCAGAGGACCGGGCAGAACCTGGTGGGTGGGTTGTGAGGGTGAAAGTGCACCTCCGATTGTTAGCCTAGCCTCTGGGCCCTGCCACTGTGAAGAAAGGGTCTGTCCAGGGAATGAGGGAGTAGGAGTGGGCAGGGCAGGGAGGCTGAGTGCTGTGGGCCTCCAGGCTGGAGGTGGATGGCTGGAATCAGAGCAGTGCTGATTGGTGGAGACAAGTGGATAGATCTGGGAGGCTGGGGTGCTGATGAGAATAACTGGATGGATGTGGTATGGGGCAGCCAGCTGGGCTTGGAAGTGGACAACATGGACTCGGATACAGACAGTCTGGGGACAGGCTGGCTGGGCACTGTTGTAGCCTTCCTAGATGACCAGTGCGTAGGTATTCCTCTCCTGGGTTATTCTATGGCTCTGGCCAAGTGGTCATTCTGTCCAAGCCTTCAGTCTTGAAGATCACATGGTAACACTTGGGTCTTGACCTGTAGCTGTGTGACTGGATTGCAGAGGTGTCCCTGGCCAGCTGCAGAAATGACCTTTCATGGGTGGCCCTCACATAGCTGTTCACGTTGACTTCTCAGAGGGCTGTTTTGGGACGTGGGTCCATGGACTTCTCAAGGATTTGGGTGTGGGGTCCCATCCGGATGTCTCCATGCTTTTCACTTTTGTTGTAATTTTTCCTGTGTGAAATTTCATGTTTTTATGTAGTTGTATCTGCACAGCTTTCATGATGAACACAAAGATGACCAAAGATGAGTTTTCTTTGTTTCGGATTATAAGTCACACAAGTCATTAAAAAAAAAAAAAAATCCACATGACAGGATTTTATAAAGTTCCAGCAACATTCCTCCAACCTGAGACCACTAGCTTACTGGCTACCTGTGTTCATTCGTGTGACTTCCCTGATCTGATTCTTCAGCCCCTTCCTGTCTTCCTCTTCCCTCTGATTCTACGTATCCCACACCAGGTTTCTCAGAACCCTTTGCGACCGGAGAACTGAGTGCTGTCAAAGGGCCCAGGGGAGCCCCCCCCCACCCCCCCACCCCGCAGCTTCCCAGCCCTGATCTTGCCACACAGGAGTGCCTCTGCCTGGGGGAGTGGCTGACCTGCTGGATGTAGTAGATGCCAAGAGTGATTCTGGTTGTGGCTGGGGCTAGGCTACTGGGGAGGGGGAAGGAGAGGGGTAGAGTTGGGGAGGAGGGGGGCTGAGGCTGGGAGCGGGCCTTCTCTCGCATGTTGGTAGGAAGCCTCTGGCCCAGGCTGCTTGTCTTTTCCTGATACCAGGGCCCAAGTCTTGTGGGGGACCGGGGTGACTCAAAGTGGTAGGTGAAATTCCAGCTGCGTTTCTGGAAGGGCTGTTCCTGGAACCCTCTAGGCCTCTAGACCAAGAGCAGGCTGACACCAGCCTAGGGTGAGGTTTAAGTCCCAAGCCCGACCCTGCTGCATGAAGATCCCCTTTTTGGAACTGCCTTTCACCCACGGTCTCTGATACTTCTGGCATCCAGTGGGGGAGTGGGGGGCCGTGTCAAGGCCCCAGCGGTAGGATGGAAGGGGAGGACAGGGCAAAAGCAGCAGTGGCACGGGAAGAGGCCGGAGGGGTCCAGAGGTCCCGCCCTCAAGTCTGCAGGACTCTGACCTGGAGCTGCCAGTGTCTGTCCACCTGCATGTCAGCAACTGGTGTGTCCTGTGAGTAGTTACTGAATACACATGACAGAGACCTTCCAGTTGGAGGGTACTTAGAGCTTGTGCCTGGAGCCAGGGAGGGAAGAGAACAGCCCACGACAGCTCCTGGAGGGCTGGGGAACTGGCCTGGCCTTGCCGCCAGCTTTGGTTCTCAGACCGGCTGGAGTCTGCAGGAACAGAGGAAAGTCTTTTAAGACTAGATTCCCACTTACAGCTTTTACAGCTAAGATATGGCTTCCTCGGTTTCATAAACATATAAACTCAGGCTGGCGGTGGCCTCATGGGCCCCCGTTTGATGCTTCAGCACCCGATGATCTTGGCTGGCTGGCAGGGCAGTGACCTCCAGGTCCTCCCCTGGCTTGGCCAGTGGAGAGGTGGGTCGAAGGCAAATAGTACAGGAGCCCCGCTGTAAGGGGACGTCCTGCAGATGGGGGGCAGGCCCTGCTAGGGGCCACATCTGCCGGGAGCCCTGGGTCTTGCAGGAGGCACGTGGTTACAGAGAAGGTGGTAGACCAGTAGCATGGGCTGAGAGGGGTCCAGGCAGGTGGGCAGACGGTGCAGACCCAGACGGAGGTTCTGTATATTGTTTATTGAGCACCTACTGGGAGCCAGGCCCTAAGAGAGCTGGCTTGTACAGACGCGATCACGGGTCTCCGCAACCCCATGAGGTAGGTGGAACACCTACCTACACACCCTGCCTCCAATGGTGGACGACGGTGGGGCCACGTGCTCCGGCTACTCTGCACTGTGCACGCGCTGGTGCTGAATGAGCTTGGTGCTCTGGTGGAAGCGGCGGCCGCAGTCCTGGCAGGCGAAGGGCTTCTCGCGCCGGTGGGTGCGCAGGTGCTGCGTGAGCGTGGGCCGCTGGCGGAAGGCCTTGCCGCACTCAGGGCAGGCGAAGGGCCGCTCGCCCGTGTGGATGCGCCGGTGCTGCGTGAGGTTGGCGTGTTGCCGGAAGCGCTGGCCGCACTCGGGGCAGGCGAAGGGCCGCTCGCCCGTGTGGATGCGCTGGTGCTCGGTGAGCCGGGAGACCTGTGTGAAGCCCAGGCCGCACTCGGGGCAGCGGTAGGGCTTCTCGCCCGTGTGCGTCCGCTGGTGGCGCGTGAGCTTCAAGCGCTGGCTGAAGCGCTGGCCGCACTCGGGGCAGGCGAAGGGCTTCTCGCCCGTGTGCACGCGCAAGTGCTGCGTGAGCGTGGGCCGCTGGCGGAAGGCCTTGCCACACTCGGCGCAGGCGAAGGGCCGCTCGCCCGTGTGAATGCGCCGGTGCTGCGTGAGGTTGGAGCGCTGGCGGAAGCTCTGGCCGCACTCGGCGCACCGGAAGGGCCGCTCGCCACTGTGCACGCGCCGGTGCTGCAGCAGCACCGCGCGGCGCCCGAAGCGCTCGCCGCACTCGGCGCAGCCGAAGCACTTGTCGCCTGTGTGCACTGCCTGGTGCTCCAGGAGCACGGCGCGCCGCGTGAAGCTCTGGCGGCACTCGCTGCATGGGAAGGGGCCGGGGGGCTCGGGCGCACAGGGAGGAGCGGGGGGCGCGACGCTGGGGCCCGGCGGGTCGCCGTGGATGCGCTGGTGCTGCAGCAGGTTGGAGCGCTGGCGGAAGCTCTGGCCGCACTCGGCGCAGCGGAATGGCTGCTCGCCTGTGTGCACGCGCCGGTGCTCCTCCAGGCGCGCGCTGCGGACGAAGCCCTGGCCGCAGTCGGCGCACACGAAGGGCCGCTCCTCCGTGTGCGTGAGCTGGTGGCGCAGCAGGTGTGAACTGCGGCTGAAGCTGCGGCCGCACTCGCCGCACACGAAGGGCCGCTCTCCGGTGTGGATCTTCTGGTGCCGCAGCAGGTTGCTGCGCTGGCTGAACACCTTCCCGCACACATCGCAGCGGCCCCCTCGCTCAGCTCCGGCCCCTGTGCCGGGGCGCCCCCGAGCCCGGCTGCGTCCCCTGGGGGAACGCCAGCTCGCCGCGGCCAGTCCGCGGCCCACGCCCTGGCGGGCATCCTCCGTGGGGTCCGGCTCACCTCCCAGGTCGCTGGAGAGCACTAGCGCGTGTGAAAAGCCAGCTTCGTGGGAGGCTGACTTGAGTCGGCCTGTGAGGCTGGCCACACCGAGGTCCCAGGGCAGGTGGATGTGGGGGCTCACGATGTCTGGGTCCACAGAGACGCTGTCCATCTGGAGTGTAAACCCTGCATGGCACAAGGGGATCCACTCATTGATGACAGAGAACCCGCTGGTGCCCAGAGACACTCCAGCCCTGGCGAAAGGGTGTGAAATGGAGCGACCTAAAACTGTCCAAGGAGGCAGACAGAAGTCACCTGGGCAGGGGCAGGGGTTCTGTCCGAACAGGCTTCCGAAGGCGGTAAGGATGGGACAGACAGGTGGAAGACTGAAAACGGGCGACCGGCTTTCCAGGAGTGGCATAAGTTTGCAAAACCGCCTTTCCGGAAGGGCTGTAGTGCAAAGGTGGCCCTTGCTCTGGGCAGGTGGGTGATGTTGGTTCTCACAAATGCGGAGAAGTGGGTGGGTTTGAGGGAGGCTAGAAGTGGAGCGGACAGGCGGGAAATTCTGGCACCAGGACTTCTGTCTGCTGTGCCGTGCCTGTGATGCCCGCGGGACTCCTGTGGCGCCGCTGAGACCTCTGCAGCCACTGGGGCACAGGAGTCTGGCCCTGTCTGTAGGGAAGTGTGGACGTGGTGCCGTGGCATTTACAGGGCACACGGAACCCTGGGCCTGCCTGTGATCAGACAGGGGTGGGCGTCTGGCTCAAAGGAGCAGGTTCCAGCCAGGCTGTGAGCACTCCATCCTTAGATGCTGGAGGAGGGAGGAGATGTAAGCACGGCACAGAGGAGGAGGGGGTTACATCAGGGACACAGAGAGGGGAATAGGGGTTTCAGGGATGACAGAAAATCTACAAGCTGCCAAGGAAAATGCAGATAAATTATACTGCATCAAAGGAAATCATTTGTGCTCAGCAAAAACCCTCAAGAGTCAAAAGATGAATGACAAACTGAGGAACCCTCCAGAGGCAAGGGTCTAATTAACCAAAGTAAGAGCAGCAATCAGTCAGCAGGAAAGAATGTGGGCAGAAGACTGGAAAAGGAAAGGAAATGTCACTGATGCTTAAATTCCCTAAAACATGCTTAGTTCCCCCCATAAGAAAACTGCACATTAGGGCTATACTCATCTGCAGTTTCACATCCTTACGCCAGAACCCAAGTGTCTGTGTGCATTGCTGGTGAGCACAGACAGAAGTTGGTGTCGTCAGGTACATCAAACAATAAATTTCCCGTGGGCTAATCCAACAATTCCACTTTTAAGTACTTCTCCACCAGTTGTGTTCCTCCCTGTGTGAAATGACCGGTATAGTGAGAGAGTCAATTCCTAGGCAGGTTGATAAGAAGTCTAGGGGTCCCCATGGAGAGAGGGGTCTGGAATTCTCAAGGAGGCAGAAAGGACAAACTTTTTTCCCTCTACATTCCTTAGGATTATATAACAATAATGTATCCTGCTTGAGGACAGTCTCTGGAAAAAACCTTCTGGCTAATTCTGTTATCTCAATATGTAAATCATGGGAGTAGGTCTGGTGAGGTCTTTACAACCTCTAGACATTCTTGATTCACTGTAATAACTAATTTGAGAGTATATAATTCCAGTGCTAAGACTAGCAAGGGGGTACTCTTTCTACCCCCTTCTGATGTCCATGTCAGAAGCTTTCTCTATCTCCTTTATACTTTAATAAAACTGTATTACACAAAAGCTCTGAGTGACCCAGCCTCGTCTCTGGCCCCGGATTGAATTCTTCTCCTCCAGAGGCCAAGAACCCCGGCATCTTTGCGTGATTCAGCAACAACCTTTCAATAGGAGGGTTCTCAGTTCTCACTGAAAAATAACTCAAAAGAGTGTCAGTGGGAACCTGGATGGGTAAACAGGTGTGTCGTGGGGAGCTGTCCAAAGAGGAGGGCGCTCGCTGCTGTGTGTTCAAGTGGGAAGATGCACGAAAAATGTCAGGCAGGGAACAGGGTGAAGATTAAGCCTCCATGTGTGTTTTAAAGACGGCAAATGAGTATGCATCCACATTTGTGTTTGCTTTCCTGCGCACAGAATCTTTCTGTAAGTCCATACAAAAGACCGGTGCTGCTGGCTGTTGGGGTGCAGGACCGTGTGACTCAGGCAGGGGAGGGGCGCTCCGCTGTATATGCCCTTGGGCCTTCTGAATTTTCTAACGTGAATGCTACCTATTCAGAATATTCTCCTGATGAAAACACTGGCTGCACTGATGTTCCGTGGAGGGCAAGGGGAGCAGCCAGGACATCCGGTGCAGAGCCCACAGTGGCTGAGGGAACCGGTATTTGAAGCAGGGGCCATAGTTGTCTGTGGGTGAGTGCAGCCTGAGGAAAGATGGGACTGCAGAGAAAGGACCTGCCGAGGAGCTGTAGGTGGAGCCGCCAGTGTGGCTGGAGAGCGCGGAGGCTGCGCTGTGCTGAGAGAGGCAGGGCGCTAGCTGCCCAGCAGGGCCCCCAGCTGAAGGCTGAGACAGCGGAAGGGGTGGCTGCCAGACCTCCTCTCAGCTTCAGCATGCAGCACTGACAGAACATAAGAGAAGAACCTTAAAAATACCTGGGACAGCTCCAAGACAATAAAGGACCGTCCAGAGCTTGTGCACCGTGCTCGGAAGTGATAAGGCTGTAGAGACTGGGGGCTGAGGCCAGGCTCTGCCGTGAAGCTGGGGGTTGAGGACTTGGTCTGGGTGAGCTCAGTCCACCCACAGACCTTTGGTGTGGGTGAGCCTGCAGAGGGATCTCCACTGAACAGCTGGGGGCCCAGGTGAGCCTTCCAGTTCAGAGTCACGATGGACTCTGTGGCAGCCTGTCATCCAGGATGATGCTTAGTGCAGGGACAGACGAGGAACTCCCCGAGCCATGAAGGGCAGGCTGTTCGCAGTGCAACCAGTGGGAGCACTCGCACCTCAGGAAACCAAGCTAGCTAACAAGTCCAGAAATAACATCAGGTATGTCCAGGTTCTCAAAGGATGGGTCAACATCCATGAAGAAAGAATGAGTTTGGGCCCTTTATTGATAAAAACAGCAAATGGGGACTTCTGGGTAATAACAGTATCTATTTACATTGGTTTCATTGTGAAACAGCATTAAAAACCTCCATAAAGGTTTTCTTTGGTTTTGTTTTCTTCAAGATATAAAATCCACAAAGATGAAGAGGAAAGGAAACAAAGCAACCCCTGATATTTCTACTCTGGATGGGAGACCAAGCAAACAGTAACTGTGCAGCAGTGGGGAAAAATGGAAAATCAGCCTGTTTGATCTCAAAGGCTCGAAATGTTCAGGATTCGGAAGGACCAGGTCCCTCTGGCCATGCAGGTAAAGGGGCAAGGACACCAGGTGGGCAGGGGAAGCGGACTCAAGCTGAAGCTGGGCTACCTCAGGGGACAGCGCTTGGCCCTCTCTGCACACAATTCTGAGGAAATGGAGGATGCAGGCGGGCATTGCAGTAGCTCTGATTTCTGGATCTCTTCTCCCATCCTGGCAAAAGGATGGGTTGAGGGTGTGCGCCAACACTGAGGAAGTTGAGGGGGTAAGTGAAGCCACCCAGGGGACTGAGATGCCAACCTGTCTCCTAGCTGGGATGCAGGCAAGAGGCTAGACATGCCTTCTTAGGACACTCAGAGGAGAGAACTGAAGACCCTCACAGCAAGGGTGCCGCCTCCACGCAGCCCAGCCAGGGTGCCCTGTGACTCCTTCAGTGGCATCCACGGTTGCTCCACCCACCCACACATGTCTCCCAAGTGGGTCTCTGTGGGGAGCAAACTCTTCATCTCTTCTAGCTGCCCTCTCTCACCTGCCAGAGAGATCAGAGAGAACACTGGGAGAAAGCTTGAAGACAAGTCATCATTTGTTGGGCTCCAAAATCACTGTGGGTGGTGACTGCAGCCATGAAATTAACAGATACTTGCTCCTTGGAAGGAAAGCTATGACAAACTGAGACAACGTACTAAAAAGCAGAGATACCACTTCGCTGACAAAGGTCCATATAGCCAAAGCTATGGTTTTTCCAGTAGTCATGTATGGATGTGAGAGTTGGAACGTAAAGAAGGCTGAGCACTGAACAATTGATGGTTTTGAACTGTGGTGTTGGAGAAGACTCTTGGAGAGTCCCTGGGACTGCAAGGAGATCCAACCAGTCCATCCTAAATGAAATCAGTCCTGAATATTCATTGGAAGGACTGATGCTGAAACTGAAGTTTGGCTTCAGTTTGGCCACCTGATGTGAAGAACTGACTCACTGGAAAAGACCCTGATGCTGGGAAAGACTGAAGGCGGGAGAAGGGGGCGACAGAGGATGAGATGGTTGGATAGCATCACCGACTGAATGGACATGAATTTGTGCAAACTCCTGGAGACAGTGAAGGACAGGAAAGCCTGGCGTGCTGCAGTCCATGGGGTTGAGAAGAGTCAGACACAACTTAGCGACTGAACAACAACAAATTATTATCCTCAGAGAAATAAGGAAAGATGTTACAACTGTAAGAACAGAAAGTGGCTTAAGTAAGTATTCAGGGAAAGAAGATACTGGTGGGAATTGAAACTCTATTAGCAGATGTGAAAATCTCAAAAGGAGAATCTGGAGGATATCTGAAGAAATTTTCTGGAAGATAGAGCAGAAAGAAAGGGATGGGAAATTGCAGAGAACAGAACACTGGAGCATTTGTCCTAGAGTCCAATAACTGAGTGACAGGCATTCTAGAAACAAGAGAACAGAACAATGCAGGGGAAGGAACTCAAAGAAACAATTCAAGCCAGTTTCCCACAATTGAGAAATTGAATTTAAAGTTAAACAGCCTTACCAACAGTGGTGATAAAAAATGTTTTGACCCAGTTTTACAGCAGTTAAGAAAAAAATGTTTGGAGACTGAGTCAATAAAAAGAACTCTTCATCCAGCCAAAATTCAGTGTAATGTAGAGTGTTAGACGAATGTTTTAAATATGTAACACCTCTCAGAACTTTACCTCCTGCTCCAGAGTTCACAGGAAGGTCCACCAGAACACGGGAGTAAACCCAGAAGTGGAAGGGCCCAGGAAATGGGATGAAGACGAGATGGGGCCTGGATGATGGTGGGCCATCGCAGGCGTGTGACTGAGGTGGACCGGGCAGGGCATCTGGCCTGAGAGCCTGGGCGGTTGGGTGGGACACTGTGCTGTCGTGCCCAGTCCCCACCTGTGTGTAGGTCCCTCCTGTCTGTCCACCCTGCTGACCTGCTGTCCAGTCGGTGGGATGCAGGCCTGGAACCTGGGGGCCATCCAGGATGCCAGGGCTGGGAGAGGAGGTGGGGAATGTGAGTCCTGCTCTCAGGAGGGTTTATGGGGCCAGGAGGTTAGTGGAGGGCTTGGCTTTGGAGGGCAGGAGATGCTGAAGCAGGCTGAACACTGCAGGGGCTGCCCAGGCAATGCGGGCGCGTAGGTGACGCTGCAGAAAAGGGGCCCTGTGTTACTCACCTGGGGAGAAGATGCCCCCAGCTTCCTCCTGCCACAGGGCCCCACGGTGCTGCCTCCAGGAGGAACCCTCAGGCCCAGGCTCACTATGCGGGGAGGCCTGGTCCAGCACCACGCCACAGTCCTGAAACCACAGTGGTCACTGCTGGTCTGTGTAGCCAGGCCCACCCAGGAGGGACCTACCCAGCCCCCACCCAGCCCCACCCGCTGAGGCTCCCAGAGCAGGGACTCACCCGGGCCTGGTGGGGGAGCAGAGTGAAAGGGGTCCCCTGCAGGCTGCTTAGAGGCTGAGGACGCAGCGGTTCTGGAGAAGGAGGGTGTGGTCAGGAAGCTCCAGGGCGCCCCACCCCACTGCCCTCCTCAGTGCTGTGGCAGGTGCCAGGATCCGGTTGGGTGGGACCTGGGGCTGGCATGGCAGGGGGATCTCGGGACTCACAGGAACGCGGTGTGGGGGCATGTCTGGAACCTGCCCGGGAGGCGGAGGAGAGAAGGGCACCCCCCAGCACTTGGTGCCCCCCCGACCCCCGGCCCCCAACGCTCCGGTCTGCTGCTGTCTGGTCTGCAGCAGTTGGCTAATCCCTCCCCCCCCGCCCCCCTAGCAGACCTCCTCGGGGAGAGGACTCCTTTCTTCCACACACGGGAATCCCAGGAGCCAGCACCATGCTGAGAACGTGGAAGGAACCACAGCTGTGGCAGGCTTGGCCCACAGGGGAGAATGGCCACCACTGGCTGGGCAGGATGCGGGGGCTGCCGAAGCAGAGGGCACACCTTCTGCCCTTACCTGGCTCCTCGGTAACCTCGGACTCCTCTTTCACCCGCAGGCCCAGTGCTGACTGCTCCATGGCCCCAGGGGGCATCTCCAGCCCAGGTTCTGGAGTCTCAGGTGTGGGCTGAGGGAGGGCCTGGAAGTTGGGGGGCTCTGTCCTCTCCGAGAGCACCTCCTGACCTTGCACCTGGACCGTGACCTGGGCAGGTGCCCCCCATCAGGAGCTCAGGTAGGGAGCTCCCTGGCCTCCACCCTCTCGGGATCCCAGGGGTACTGACTCGGCCTCTGAGGACCCACGGCCCCCAGGGACTGACAAGGAGGGCAGGGACGCCCTGCAGTTGCTCTCCTCTGCCGACACCGCCCGCCTCCCCCCCCCAACCCTGCGGCCTGAGTCCCGACTCCAGCTGATGGAGGGCTGCCGTCAGAACCGCGGCTGCCCTGGCACAGGGTCTGCTGCAGGTGACCACTTGCAGACCGCGGGGGACTAGCATCCTGCTGAGCAGGGCGCCCCCAGGATGAGGCGGAGACCCCAAGCCTCTGACTCACCCATCTGCGGGGCCCTCCTGGCTCCCGGCGGAGGCCCTCGACCAGGGCTGCGGCCTCCTCAGGGCTGCCTGGCTGTTGTCCTCGCACGCGGGCCTGGATCTCGGGGGGTAGTGCGCCCAGGAACTGCTCCAGCACCAGCAGCTCCAGCATCTGCTCCTTGGAGTGCGCCTCGGGCCGCAGCCACTTGCGGCAGAGTTCACGGAGCCGGGCCAGCGCCTCGCCGGGCCCCTTGGCCTCCTCATAGCGGAAGCGCCGGAAGCGCTGCCGTGCCGCCTCTGGGCCCGGATCCCAGGCGACGGCTTCGCCCTCCGCCTCAGAGTCCTCTAGCTTCACCGTGACGGGCCCCTCATCTTCTAGGGATGCGCGGCCCCGGGAGCCCAAAGCCGATGGCCTCATTGGAAAGACCAGGCTGGGGCTCTTGAGGCCAGTGTCCACCCCCAGGGAGGAGCACACAGAGGCTGCTGCGATGGGGACAGTGGCGTGCCGCTCAGGCCGGAGGCTGCCGCGTGGGACCGGCCAGCCCTCGCTGAACCCCTCTAGCTGGGCGTGTGCAGTCTCTGGTAACCCCCTGTTGCTGGGCTGGTTCTCAGGCCCAGAAGGCTCCTCCTCTGCCCACTAAATCTCACCCGTCTACACGCACGGCCTGAGCCCTGCCCTCAGCCCTCTCCCTGCAAGAGATACCTACGCCTACGACCTCCGCCGCTGGGCGTCTGCACCACCGCCACCCCGCCCCGCCGGCCCATGACTGCGCCATCCACTCTCCTGCGTGTTTCTCCGACTGTTGCCCCCCCAGCGTGGTTTCATAGGGCATCCCCCCTCCAGCGGCCCCAGCCCACACCTGTGCGAGGCCCACTGTAGGGCACAGCACTCTGACGCCATCCTCCCCCTATCCAGCCCCCTTTTCTGAGCCCCATTATCTCCTCGACCTCCTGACTCAGGTAGGGCTAGCGGGTGATGGCGTTTCAGAGAGGGGTGCCAGGGGCCCCAGACCGCTGGCCTCGGAGCCTGCGAGGAGAGCCGGAGATCCTGACCCAGCCTATTTGCCCCGTAATCCTGCCATGTCGCTGGTGCCACTGTGAACCTCCGCTCCCCGGTCTGCAAACGGGGTCGACCCCCGCCCCACTCGTACGGTGCGAGTTTTGGAAAGAAACCGGAGTTTATTACGTTTGATTTCGAGGCCTCCCGATCCCGTGAGTCTGACCTTGGCTCCTTAAGGCTCCAAGTCCGCCTGAAACCCCAGGGGAAGGCTGGGCCTCCACGACCCTGCCGGCCCTGCGCACCTTTCCGAACTACCTCGACCAGGAGCCCAGGCGAGCGGCGCTTGCCTCAGGGAGCCGGGGCAGATCCGGGTGCCGCCATGGCAACGGGGCGGGGACTCCAGGCTCTGTCGCCGTGGCAACCCGCTGTGATTGCCCCGCCGCGCGCGACAGCCCCGGGCCCGCCCGCAGGGAGCGCTAGGACCCTGCCCCGCGCCCCGCTCCCCGCAGGGCTGCCGTCCGGGTCGCTGCCCGAACCTTCCCGGCCGAGGGGGCCCGGCCCTCACCTCGGCGCTCAGCTGGCAGCTCCGCGCTCCCGAGCTTGCGCACTCGCCGACCTCCCCTCCCGGCCAGACTGTAGCTCCCAGAATGCTCCGCGCAGCAGCACACGCGCCGCCTCGCACCCCCGCCCTGCCCCCCCCCCCTCAGTTTCCACTCTCGCCTGTTTCCACGGTCGCCTCAGTTTCCACCCTCCTCCCGCTGTGATGCCGGGCAGTGTTTTTCCGGACGGTCGGACCACTCTTGGGGCCGTGTCTCCCCGCTCTCCCAGCCTCACTTTCAGGCGTCCCGGCACCCGTCGACGCGAGCTTCTCAGGGGGAAATGCGCCCAGCACCTTCTTCCGGGCAGCGCGTGCCCCCCCCCCCCCCTCCCCCAGCAAGTCTCCCTGAATTCTCTACGGGGCTTCCAGGAGTTAGGGTTCTGCACCAATCACGGCCCTCGCTAGGACGCCCTCAGCCCCCGTCTCCATAGCAACTCCCTGCCGAGGCTGGGTCACCCTTTCCTCCGCCCTGGGGACCGCAAGCGAGCCTCCCATTTTCGCCCCGCAGAGAGCCGGGGCCCCGGGCCCGGGCCCGAGCCCGAGCGGTGTGGTCGGTTGGCCTTCCGCGCGCGTGCGCGGCCCGTTGACGCTCTTTTGTTGTCATCGGCGGTAGGCGGGCCCCAGGCGTCTCTACAGTAACCGGTGGGCTGAGCAGGTGGTTTCCAGGGCAACCCCGTGTACCGGCTGGTGTCTGAGAGGATGGGAGAGGTGGGGTGAGGGTAGAGATGCTGAGCGAGCGAGACAGCGAGGAGAGAGTGAAAGTAAGTGAACACATAGTGACAGAGACAGGCAGGACAGCGTAGAGGGCTTTCATCTCTCAGAGACCTAGATCAGAGAGTCAGGGCTGGTCAGACGTGTGTCAGAACAGTCAACAAGAGGGAGAGAAATCAGGGCCGGGATGGAGAGGAAAGGAGAGACAAAGGGTGAATCGATTTACAGCGAGACGTGCAGTTCGAGAGATTCAAGTGACAGACGAGGATCAGGAGTACAGAAGCAAGAGGAGAGACGGGGACAGAAATTGGAGATAGAGTGAAATGGGTCGAGAGTTTTCAAGGGTTCAGAGAAGGGTGACAGCAAGAAGAGAGACAGACGGAGCAGGAGGGACACTTGTTAAGGAAACTTACCCAAAACTTGTCAATAAGAGAAAAAAGATGGCTGGGAGTCCTAGCACCGTTTCTAGTAAGACTGCTTCAGGTTGTCTGATTCCCTAAGCGAAGCAACTCTTTTGATCAGAGTTCAGATACTGTGACGTTAGATGCTAACTTGTAAATGGTTGATAGGTTGTAAGTGTTTTCTGTCCAGTAGAGAAGGGTACCCCAAGTTTTTTTTTTTAACCACCCTGTAGGACACTAAGATGCCTGCCCACTCCTATGTGGGACACCACCAATCCAACTTTGCGCTATTATTTCAGTGTTTGTTTGTTCTTTCACCTTCTCTGTTGTTTCTTCTCTCTCACCTTCCCAGAACCACCTGTGTCATCCTGCTAGTTCCCACCGGAGGTAAATACCTCTTTGACACATGTTCACTGCTTTTTTTAGTGGTTTCAAAAATTAAAAATTTGACAGTCTGAAGGCAACCATTTCTCCCTGAATGTGGAACAGATAGGAAGAAAGAGAAAACAGTGAGACAGACCCAGGGAAGGAAGGTGGTACGAAGGATGATGGAAAGAAAGAGACCGGTCCCGGCTCAAAGGCTCCAGTGTGCCTCTCGGTGAGCTGGGTCCCAACTCATCCCACATAGGGAATGTGAGCCTCACCCAGGCCTGGACCAGAGCGGCTGGTCCAGTCCATGGAAGACTACTGGGAGTCACAACCAAAGAAATTTCTGTGAGTACTGCAGGTGCTGGATAGTGGACAATAGGCCTAGTGTTTACTTTCTTGGAAGAGGAAAGAATCATAAGGAAAATGTGGCAAAGAGGATATGTGAGGTTAAACAGGAAAGCCGGGAGAAGGGAAAGGAAGAAGAAAAAGCATCAAAGGAGTTTGCTGCAGTGGAGGTAGCTGTCCTGAAAGGATACCAACAGGATTTGAAAAGGTTTGACTCAGAGTCAGAAATTTCAGAGCCAAGCATATTGTTAGTGACCAGTGCTGTTCCATTCATCTCTGCATCAAATCAGCAGGAAGACAAAAAAGACCCTTCAAAGGGCAGATGGGCAGAATGAGTTATCTCTCAGGGTTACCATTTCTGTTATGATCTTATCACAGGAGTACCTCAGTGGGAAAAACCTGAAGGATTTCAAGGAAACTTAAAAAAGCAGCAGTGAAAACTGGGTAGAAGGATTAAGTGAAGATGGTTATACATGTTATTATAACACAGAAACAGGGGAATCCAGATGGGAAAAACCTGATGATTTCATTCCATACTCTGGCGATCTCTTATCTAGTAAAGTCAATGAAAGTTACTTGGTACCCTGGAAGAGTCCAACTATCAGATTCACATAGTGACTGATGGGGGAACAGGAAGCAAAAAAGGGAAGGGGTAAGGAAAGGTCTCTACAGCAATGCAAAAGCTAAAAATAAAGTTTAAGGAAAAAACTAAAACAGTGATAAAGGTACTGAACCAGAAACAGAAAGAAAAAAAATACCTAAAGGAAGAGTTCATGAGGTCCAAATGAAGAAAAATCCAAAGCTCATTAGAGAAAAAAAAATGTATATATATCAGGGGCTTCCCTGTTGGATCAGTAGTAAATAATCTGCCTGCCAGTGCAGAAGACTGGGTTCGATACCTGGTCTGGGAAGATCCCGTATGCCTCAGAGCAGCTAAGCTCATGCACCGCAACTATAGAGCCTGTGCTCTAGAGCCCAGGAACACTATTGAAGCCCACAGCCCTGGAGTCCATGCTCCACAACAGAAGTCACCGCAATGAGAAGCCCACGCACTGCAACTAGAGAGTAGGCCCCGCTCTCTGCAACTAGAGAAATGCCTGCGCAGCAACGAAGACCCAGCACAGCCCAAGTAAATACAATTTAAAAAAAAAAATCAAACCCATATGGAGAATGGGAAGAAATTAAACAAGATGTTGAGTCCCATGAGGAGGTAGATTTGGAATTTCAAAGTGCTGAAAATGGTATGTATCAACTTCGGAAGCTGATGTTGGTGGGGAACCCAAAGTGGTCTCCTGAAGTTTGTGCAAACTCATGTCCATTGAGTCAGTGATGCCATCCAACCATCTCATCCTCTGTCGCTCCTTTCTCCTGCTCTCAATCTCACCCAGCCTCAGGGTCTTTTCCAGTGAGTTGGTTTTTTGCATCTGGTGGTCAAAGTATTGGAGCTTCAGCTTCAGCATGAATCCTTCCCGTTAATATTCAGGGTTGATTTCCGTTAGAATTGACTGGTTTGATCTCCTTGCAGTCCTAGGGACTCTCAAAAGTCTGTTACTGAAAGAGTGTGTGCTGGGTCCATCTCCTCACCGCTCAAAAGCCAATAAACAGGCCAGCTTGGTAGAAAGGAACGTTTGCTTTATATCCGATGCTGGCAACTGGGGTGGGGGGGGGAGGGTGTTGGACATCTGTCCAAAGGTGGACTCCCGCCCCCAACAAGCAGGGAGCAAGAGCTTTTATAGACAGAGGAGGGGGGTGGCTACATGCAGAAATCGCACAGTCATCTCTAACAGTCATCTTCAAATTGGTCATCAGTGGTCTGACCAACATGATCTTGGTTGTTTTAGGTGTAGTTAATCTTCAGTTCTAGGGTCCATTTATTCCCATTTCTTTGCAGCCAGTTCTTGGAACTGTGGCAGCTCATGTCGTGGGTGTAGTCTGGTCATCATGTAGTTCTTCCACCTGGTGTTTTGGAATGTATAAGACAGCTCACAGGATACGGCTCAGAATATTATTTATAGCCCTTGAGAAGGAACTAAAGGTCCTTGACTATGCTTAATAACTACATTATTATTATTTAGTTTCCTTTGTTTTCCTTTGTTTCGGCATTTCTCTCTTCTCTGATTAAACTTATTCTTTGACTAAAGTTTTCCACAGAAAAAAAGGCAGGCATAGGACGTCGTCGTGGTGGTGGTGGCGGCGGCGGCGGCGACAGCGGCAAGGACCATATAATCCTGCTCCATTTCAAGTCTCCCACACCAGAATTCCAAAGTATCAATCCTTCCGTGCTCAGCCTTCTTTATGGTCCTAGTTTCACATCCATACCTGAATACTGAAAAAACCATAGCTTTGACCATACGGATCATTGTTGAATTTTAAACCAGCCTTTTCACTCTCCTCTTTCACTTTCATCAAGAGGCTCTTTAGTTCCTCTTTGCTTTCTGCCATTACAGTGGTATCACTGGCATATCTGAGGTTATTGATATTTATCCAGGCAATCTTGATTCCAGCTTGTGATTTATCCAGCCTGGCATTTCACCAGTTACTAGCATGCATATAAGAATATTACAGCTTATTAAAAACTTCATGAAAGAGGAAGAAAAAAAAAAGAAAGTGACGGAAAGCAGACGGCAGAAAAGACAGGAGAAGGAAATTAATGGGCAAGAAAGCCATCCTTGGATTGACACGGCTTTGAGCTTCCCCGCTTGGACTTAGCGTTGGGCAGGCGCCTCACAGAACTACATTTCCCGTCAGGCCCTGGGCGACCGGGCACAGCAGCAGGCGCGTCTTGGGGGCAGGACCCACGCGGCCCCCTCCAATCCTGGTCGTCGCCCGGCAACCTCCGCCTCCGCCGCTAAAGATGAAGGCTGGGCTCGGCCGCCGCTCGCAAGCGGCGAATGAGGCCGGAGATGAGGAGGCTCTGCAGCCCCGTAGGCCCAGTTGAGTCAGCTGGCCCATGTTGCGGCCCGGAGGTGAGGGCGGTCGGCCTCGCGGAAACCGGGGCTCCGGGGGAAGGGGCGGAGGCGCCCATACACTCGGTTCTCGTGGGGGGAAGGGAACGGATGCGGGGGGAAGGGGCCAATGGGAGTCATCGGCAGCCCCGCCGCCTTCTGGGAAATGTAGTCTCGCGCCTTCCTCCCCGGCGGGCTTGGGGACTTTCTAGCGGGCGAGGGAGAGAATGTGTGAATATACGGGGGAGTTTAAAATTGTGGGTGAGCAGGCGAAGGCATCGATATGGAGAGAGAGGGACGGGCGCTTGACTTGTTTGGAGTTCGGGGAGTTTTTCCTGGAAGCCTTCCCCATGCTCACCCTTCTGTACGCCAGGTGCAGCCCATGGCTTAGGGTTAGGTACTCTTCGTGGGTGCCATAGACACTCCCCCAAACACGAAGACCTGTCAGGCACCTGTCCTTGTTTTTCACACGTATTCCTTAAAAAAACTTTTAGTGTTTTGACCAGGTGCTACTTTCACATGGTTTGAAATGCAAAAGGGACAAAGTGAGAAGTTGGCCTCCCTTCAGTGTACTTCATTTGATAAGTTAGCACATGACCATAGACTACCTCTAGAGTGCCAGGCTCTCCCGCTGGGGACTCAGCGGAGTACTCTGTAGGTACAGTTCCTGTCCTGAGGCAGTGTGTGAGGGATGCATGATAAAGGTGGGGAGGGCTTCTCTGATCGGGTTACTTTTGAGCAGAGACCTGCAGAAGAGAGAATAAGCCATGCCTGTTAGAGGGAAGGGCGCCCTACTGTGGGCCAAAGAGCCACAGTAGCAAAGGCCCTGGGCTGGGGGTGCCCTTAGCCTGCCCTAAGGATGTGGTCACGAGTAAGCAAAGGAGAGAAGGAGGCTTAGAGGCCCTTGACAAAGCTGGTGATGACTGTGGCTTTGACTCGGGGTGGGAGGCCTAGGAGGACCCTGAGCAGAGGGGCCATTGGTTTTTTTTTGGGGGAGGGCAGCACTTCGCAACTTGTGAGGATACTAGTTCTCCAGCCAGGGATCAAACCTGTGCCCCCTGAAGTTGAAGCATGGAGTCTTAACCACTGGACATCCAGGGACTTCCCCCTGACTTGTGCGGAGAACCACCTCCTCTGCCCCAGGTGCTCCACAGTGGTGGTGTGATTTAAGGAAGTTCCCCTCTGTGTTAGTTTCCTGTCATGGCTGTACCATATTACTACAGACTTAGTGGTTTCAAACAACACAAGTTTATTATCTTAAGAGTTTGGAGCTCCAAAATCTGCAGTGGGTCTCCTGGGCTAACATCAGGGTATTAGCAGGGCTGGTTCCTTCTGAAGCTCTAGGTTTCAGTGGTCACATTGCCTTTTCTTTTTTTTCTCACATTGTCTTCTGAGTGAGTGAAATTTTTTGCGTCCTCTTACACGGATCCCTGATTACGTGTAGGGCCCACTTGGATGACCCAGGATGATCTATGCCTCTCAAGATTATTATTTTAATCACACCTGTCCCTTTTGCCTTGAAGGGTCATTTACTCATTGTTTCCTGGGATTAGAATGTGGATGTGTTTAGGAGGCATTATTCAGTTTCTCACACTGAGTGAGAAGCATGGAGATGCTCCTGCTCATCAGTGTCTGGGAGGTGGATCAGGATTTCTAGACTTACTTCGCATTCCCTTATGGTTTCAAGAGTTTTGCTGGGGGAAGAGCAAAGTCTCCTGGCAGATGTTTTTGTTTTTATGGCGTGTTCAGCCTCTTCATTTATTTTTTAATTAGAGGATAATTACAATATTGTGATGGCTTTTGCCAAACATCAACATGAATTGGTCATAGGTATACATATGTCCCCTCCTTCTTGAATGCCGCCCCATCACATCCCTCTAGGTTGTCACCAAGCACCAGCTTTGGGCTCCCTGTGTCTACATCAAACTCCCAGTGGCTATCCATTTTACATATGGTAATGTATATACTTTAGTGCTAGTCTCTTAAATCATCCCACTCTTTCCTTCCTCCACTGTGTCCAAAAGTCTGTTCTTTATGTCTGTGTAGCCTTTGCTGCCCTCCTGCAGACCGCTATTTGATCTCATAAACGAAAACTAAGTGAAATGCTCCTCTGGTTGCAAAAGGATGCTCAGAAGTGTGTATGCAGTTTGCTTCGCATCAGGGAGAGAAGGGACTGGACCTGCCTCCGAGGCAGTGGCCTGCAGGGCTGTGGGCTCTAGGTCAGAGCACGGAAGGGCCAGGCGGTGGTCTCTGCTCGCTCAGACTCACAGTAACTCCTGTGTGTTCCCCTCTTCAGGCAGAGATGGCGTGGCAGGAGAGGCCCAGGGGCCACTGTGGCACGGCGCTGGGTACCGCCAACGGGCAGAGGGACGAGAGCGTGTTGAAGTGCATGGCTCGGGGAGGCACCCTGAAGCCCCCCCAGACGCAGGGCTTGGGAAAGGCGCCCCTCGGGCTTGGCCTCCGCCACAGTGCCAAGCGGGACCGGAAGTCCATCACCCTGCACGTGAAGCTGGAGGTACTTCGGCGCTTTGAGGAGGGGGAGAAACTGACGCAGATTGCCCGCGCCCTGGGGCTGGCCACCTCCACGGTCGCCTCCATCCGTGTCAACAAGGACAGGATCCGGGCCAGTTCTCAGGCAGCCATGCCCGTCTGCACCACGCAGCTCACGCGCTGCCGGGGTGCACTGATGGGCCGCATGGAGCGCCTGCTGAGCCTGTGGATCGAGGAGCAGAAGCGGAAGAACCTGCCAGTCAGCACGCTGCTCATCCAGGACCAGGCGCGCCGGCTCTTCGCCCAGCTGCAGCACGAGCAGGGCGGTGGCGGCCGGGCCGAGACCTTTGGGGCCAGCAACGGCTGGTTTGCCCGGTTCAAGGTGCGCCACAAAGTGCTGCTGACGGCCGAGCCCGCCGTGGCCGACGCCCAGGCTGCTGCGCGCTACCCGGCGGTGCTGCGCGCCATCCTGGAGGAGGGCTGCTACTCACCGCGACAGGTCTTCAACGTGGACGAGACAGGCCTGTTCTGGAAGCGACTGCCTGAGCGCATGCTTCTGGCGCTGGAGGGGACAGCTGGGCCCGGGCCCAAGGCCTCTAAGGACCACCTGACCCTGCTGCTCGGTGGCAATGCGGCTGGTGACTTCAAGCTGAAGCCCCTGCTGGTGTACCCCTCAGAGAACCCACGTGCCCTCAGGGGCTGCTCCAAGGCCAACCTGCCTGTGGTCTGGCGCTCCAACCGCAACGACTGGTTGACGCCTGTCATCTTCCAGGAGTGGTTTACTAGCTGCTTCTGCCCCGCTGTGGAAAGCTACTGTGCCAGCCACGGCCTCCCGCACCGTGCCCTGCTGCTGCTGGACAGCGCGCCCTGCCACCCTGTCCACTTGAGTGGCCTCTCGGCCCATGTGCGGGTCGAGTTCCTGCCCAAGAACACGTCCACCCTGATCCAGCCCATGAACCAGGGTGTCATCACTGCCTTCAAGGCCCAGTATCTGCGCCGCACACTCAGCCAGCTGGCCCAGGAGACGGGTGGTGCAGACCGACCCTCCGTGTGGGAGTTCTGGCGCAGCTACACCGTCGTGACCGCTGTGGACAACATCGCTGAGGCCTGGGCGGAGCTGCAGCCTGCCACCATGAACAGTGCCTGGAGGAAGCTCTGGCCCGAGTGTGTGCTGACTGGTGCTCCCGAGCCCAGCGCTGTACCCCAGCTACCCCACAGCATCGAGGCACTAGCTAGCCGCGCAGGCCTGGGTGATGTGGCTGAGGCCAACGTTGTTAGCCACCTGCTGCAGGCCCCCGGGGAGCCCATGCCCATCCCCCCGGGTATGGATGGTGGGCACATGCGTGGCCCTGGGCTGCCCTGCCAGGCTAGTCAGGGCCTGGCCTCTAGAAGACCGGAGTCGGAGGCCACAGGGGGTACGGAGGCTGAGGGCGCAGGTGTGGGTGCACTGTGCCCCGAGCATCTGGCCCAGGCCCTGTCCCACTTTGCTGCTGGCCTGCGAGTCCTCTCAGAGAACGATCCCAACCGGGAACGCAGCCTGCGGGTGTCCCGGGCTGTCTACTGTGCCCTTGCCCGCCTCCGGGAGCTGCTCCGGGAAAGGAGGCTACAGGCTCGGGCTGCTCCTGGGCCTCCAGAGGCCCCGTGACGGTGGCAACAAAAGAGATGTCAGGAAGTCTGCACTCAGCCCAGGTGGGGCCCACAGAGGGTGGGTGAGTGGCCATGGGTACAGACTCTGAAGGACAGACCTCTTTAAATGACCTGTGTGATTTGAGGCTTGGGCCTGATTGCAAATGCGCTTTGTCTGATGAGTTTTGTTTCTGGAGGGTAGACCCTGCCACATCTCACTCATGGCTTTCACACCTAATGCACAGCCAACTTTGTACAGTGGCACACAGAGCGCCAGGCTTGAGGGCGGTGTTTTCTGATTTGCAGATAAGCTGTGGGACCCAGGATTGTCCATCCATGTCAGAGACACACCTTGTAGAACAGCAGTTGCCAAGCAGAGCTCACCAGAGCAGCCTTCCTTGTGGTGAGGGGCCATGGTTGAGATGAGCCTCCCCTGTTTGCCGGCCCTGACTGTCCGTGCCCCATTGTGATGTCCCACCAGTTCTGGATGGGGGTTTCCTACTCTCCTGGCTCACCTTCCATGCCATCCTCACCCCTTTGGGCTTCCATGACTTGTGTTGTCTGAGCCTCCACTGTGCCAGAGCCCATGAGCATGTGTGGCTTTTGATACCAGGCACCATTCCTTGCTTTGGAGATGTTTTCTTCCCTGGGTTTCTGTGCCGTGGTTATCTTGGCTTCTCTCTAGCTTCTGAGGCTGAACCTTTTGTCACTTTGCTGGTCTCCCAGATCTAGAGCTCTTTGAAAAATCTCAGTCATTCCTGAGGGTTCAATGGCCTCAACATTCAGCTCGTTCTTCTGTCCCCTTGTTGTTGTTTTTCAGTCTCTGTTGTGTCTGACTCTTTGCGACCCCATGGACTGCAGCACGCCAGTCTTCTCTGTCTGTCATCTCCTGGTGCTGTGCGTGCTAAGTCACTTCAGTCATGTCTGACTCTTTGCCACCCTATGGATTATAGCCCACCAGCCTCCTCTGTCCATGGGATTCTCCGGGCAAGAGTAGTGGAGTGGGTTGCCATGCCTTTATCTCCCGGAGTCTGCTCAAAGTCATGTTCATTGAGTCAGTGATGCCATCCAACTATCTCATCCTGTCAGCCCCCTTCTCCTCTTGCCTTCAGTCTTTCCCAGCATCAGAGTCTTTTTCAAGTGAGTCGGCTCTTTGCATCAGATGGCCAAAGTTTTGGAGCTTCGGCTTCAGCATCAGTCCTTCCAATGAATATTCAGGGTTGATTTCCTTTAGGATTGACTGGTTTGATCTTGCAGTCCCAGGGACTCTCAAGAGTCTGCTCCAGCACCACAATTTGAAAACATCAATTCTTGGGCGCTCAGCCTTCTTTATGGTCCAACTCTCACACCCGTACATGACTACTGAAAAGATGATAGCTTTGACTAGATGGACGTATGGACCTTTATCAGCAAAGTGATGTCCGAAGCACACTGGGGTATCCGCCTGAGTTTGCAGACATACCATGTGGACTGTCAACACAAAGTCTGCAACGGAAGGCGTTCTTGTACCCCAGCTAGATGAGCCCCAGGTGGTGAGACAGGGCTGTCTGGCCTTGACTCCTTTCAACACAGGTACCTGCATGTGCCTGTGTGGGTGCATGTGCATGCCCACATGCACCTACATGTACACACCCACATGCACACACTGACACACCAAGAGTAAAGTTGGGAGAGAGCATTCCTGTCACCCAGCTAGCACTTGCAGTTGTGGGAATGCTGTCAACACATAAAAGCAGCCTGAGCCATGGCGGGGGTCCAGCCTTCCAGGGAGAAAGGTCAGATGTGGCCTCTGGCCTGCTTTCCTGGCAAGAGCAGCAAAAGGGATGCCAAGAAGAGAAGGCGCTTTGCTGAGGAGCCTTGTGACTGGATTAATAAATTACACAAATTATGGGCACTTGTAACATGCTGGATGTGGGGAGACCAGGGTGGGAGAGAGCGGTTTCAGAGCTGCCAGTCCAGAGGCGGTTGCATTCTGTGTGACAATGGCTATGACGGGTGACTGGTGAGGGACCCAAATCCAGCGGGGGCCAGAGGAGAGGACGGATAGGGAAGACTTTCTCGGAGGTGGTGCCCAGCTTTTGGAAGCCAGTCATTTCAAAATGCCAGGCATCAGACAGAGACCTGTTGAGGCGGCCCAGCATGGTGTGGCTGGTAAATGCCTGCAGACGGGGAGGCAGGAGCAGCCCCGGTGGAGCCGGAGTGTGGCCCAGCGGCTAGAGGAGACAGGTGACCCAGTGGGAGAAGATGCTCCCTCCATTCCAATCCCTAAGAAAGGCAATCTGAAAGAATGCTCAAACTACCGCACAATTGCACTCATCTCACACGCTAGTAAAATAATGCTCAAAATTCTCCAAGCCAGGCTTCAGCAATACGTGAACTGTGAACTTCCAGATGTTCAAGCTGGTTTTAGAAAAGGCAGAGGAACCAGAGATCAAATTGCCAATTATCCGCTGGATCATCGAAAAAGCAAGAGAGTTCCAGAAAAACATCTATTTCTGCTTTATTGACTACGCCAAAGCCTTTGATATATGCAGGTCAGGAAGCAACAGTTAGAACTGGGCATGGAACAACAGACTGGTTCCAAATAGGAAAAGGAGTATGTCAAGGCTGTATATTGTCACCCTGCTTATTTAACTTATGTGCAGAGTACATTATGAGAACGCTGGACTGGAAGAAGCACAAGCTGGAATCAAGATTGCTGGGAGAAATATCAACACCTCAGATATGCAGATGACACCACCCTTATGGCAGAGTGAAGAGGAACTAAAAAGCTTCTTGATGAAAGTGAAAGAGGAGAGTGAAAAAGTTGGCTTAAAGCTTAACATTCAGAAAACTAAGATCATGGCATCTGGTTCTGTCACCTCATGGGAAACAGATGGGGAGACAGTGGAAGCAGTGTCAGACTTTATTTTTTTGGGCTCCAAAATCACTGCAGATGGTGACTGCAGCCATGAAATTAAAAGACGCTTACTCCTTGGAAGGAAAGTTATGACCAACCTAGATAGCATATTAAAAAGCAGAGACATTACTTTGCCAACAAAGGTCCGTCTGGTCAAGGCTATGGTTTTTCCAGTGGTCATGTAATGGATGTGAGAGTTGGACTGTGAAGAAAGCTGAGCGCCAAAAAATTGATGCTTTTGAACTGTGGTGTTGGAGAAGACTCTTGAGAGTCCCTTGGACTGCAAGGAGAGCCAACCAATCCATCCTAAAGGAGATCAGTCCTGGGTGTTCATTGGAAGGACGGATGCTGAAGCTGAAACTCCAGTACTTTGGCCACCTCTTGTGAAGAGTTGACTCATTGGAAAAGACCCTGATGCTGGGAGGGATTGGGGGCAGGAGGAGAAGGGGACGACAGAGGAGGAGATGGCTGGAAGGCATCACCGACTGGATGGGCATGATTTTGAGTAAACTCCGGGAGCTGGTGATGGACAGGGAGGCCTGGCGTGCTGCGATTCATAGGGTCGCAAAGAGTCGGACACGACTGAGCGACTGAACTAAACAGAACGGAGGGAGGGGTAGAGACGCAGGTGAGGTCGTGAGGCAGGCCATGGCGGAGAGGCCGCTTGCGCATGGACCCATCGGCTCCTTTCCTCAGAACCAGGGACAGGACCGGACCTCAGCCAAAGCGCAGTGGAGCACCGGTCTCAGGGCCCTGAGGGACGCCATCCCCCAGTTGCCCCCTGGGAAATGTAGTATCGGCAGCTGGGCTGGGAGGGTCTTGTGACAAGCCAAGGACTACATTTCCCAGCGAGCCTCAGAGGCGGAGAGGGGCTCGCGCCAATTCCACTTCTCGGCGCGGGAGGTTGTCATAGAGCTGCAGAAGCGTCGGGTTACCCCCATTCACCTCCGCTGGCTAGCGTGCAGGGTTGTGGGGAGGTGGCTGGGGACTCGGGAGAGGGGGCGAGGGGCAGAGTGGGAACAAGGCTCCGGAAATAGTCCGTGGGGCAGCCAGGAAACTCCTGGTCCTGGGAAGGGTGTTTGGTCGTCGTTTCTGCACGGCGGCGTTGTTCCACGCCAGTCGGCGTAGCTCCTGAAGGCAGTGAGTCCGCGGGAGACAGCAGGCGCGTGGGGAAAAGCCCCGGGCAGGGTGTGCAGCTGGCCAGAGGGCGCGGGACAAGAGGGCGGAGGATCACCACCCACTTCCTGAGGCACTGAGCGATATCATTGGATAGGCGGCGCGGGGGCTGCTGGGACATGGAGTCCGGCAGGACTGGGCCTGTCCCGGAAGCAAGTTGCCCGGAAGTGATCCGCGAGGATCTGGGCTCTCGCCGCGCCTCAGAGTCAGTTCTTGTGCATCCGCGTTGGTCGCTTCCTTGGCGGAGTTTCTGGGCCTCCGGCCGGCGGCTCCCAGTTCTGTGGACACACTCGGTCAGCTTTTCCGCCCAGCTGCTCCTAAACGCACCTCCTCTGAGAAGTCTTCCTGGATTTCTGCAGCTCAGGCCACCTCCCTGCTCCCGCTGCACCTGCGCGCGTGCCCCCCTGAGGTGAGAGTGCAGGCGGGTCGGGGCAGGGTACTCGGGGGTCAGAACCCGGGTGTTTGGGCGCTGTTGGACTGACCGGCCTGGTTCAGGGGAGCCCTGACAAACCCTGTTAAAGCCATTCATTGGCACGGAAAATGATCTGTGTTCTTAAGTTACAGTGGTAGCAAATGACTGGTGGAAAGAAAGAAACTCAGATGCTTTGCAGACGTTACAAAAGGAAATGCAGATGTTTTCCTCCAGTTCCTTTCCCCAGAGTTGCCAGCTGAGGGGTTGCTGGTTTTCAGGATCTTTTGGTGAACACTTATAGCAGTAGTTCCTGTTTGCTGTTTGGAAATTTTACCATTAAACAGGACCGGGCCCCAAAGGAGCCTAACGTGAAGGAAGGCCCTCAGGGTAGGCTCCCGCTCTTGCTCTGCCTGTGTGGCTGCTCTCCCTGTCCCCAGCTGCCGTCGTGGACTTCTCCCTTTTGTCACTCCTTCCAGTGCCCCGAAGACTGCATCCTGCACTTGGGCACTTGGTCCCTGGGCTGGGACCCTCCCTGGTCACTGGGCCTCCGCTAGTTCACGCTGACACCTCTGCTTGGCTGCTGAACGGCTTTTCTGTCACTGAGACACTGGACATGTCCATGCTCCCTCCCCAGGAGCAGCCCATCTCCTTGGCCCAGTCTGGCCTGAACTTCTGAAGGCTTCCCTCCAGGACCCTCTCCCTTACTGTCCTAACCAGGTTCCCGGTTCGAGGTGTCCTCTGCCAGCTGCCCAGGTGGCCGGGTTTGGGGACGCGCTCCCTCATGGCAAGTGGCCTTGCAGGGTGTAAGTGGGTGGAGGGGTGTGGGTGGTGCACAGCCCTGATTGGGTGTGCATGTTTACCAGGAAGACAGTGCGTGTGGCTGAGTGAAGACGGGGAGGCCAGCTTCCCCACGCCTCACCATGGCAGCTGACCCGGCACCCTTCGGTCAGGAGGAGCTGGTGATCATCAAGGTGGAGGAGGACGAGGACATCCCGTGGGATCCGGAACCGTTCTCCAAGCCTCAGCCCCACACCCCACTGCCTCCTCTCAGTTGGGACCCCCGGCTGTGCTTCCGCAGCTTCCGCTATGAAGAGGCCGCGGGGCCCCGCGAGGCGCTGGCCCAGCTCCGGGAGCTCTGCCGCCAGTGGCTGCGGCCCGAGGTGTACTCCAAGGAGCAGATGCTGGAGCTGCTGGTGCTGGAGCAGTTCCTGGGTGTTCTGCCCCCTGACACCCGGGTCTGGGTGGAGTCCCAGTGCCCTGAGAGCGGCGAGGAGGCTGTGGCGCTCGTGGAGGACCTCGCTCAGATGTTTCAGGAGACTGGTGAGCCCCAGGGAGTGGGCTTGGGGCAGGGGAATGTGCCGGGGGACCCAGCCCATGACCCTTGGTCCTGAGTGCCTGCTCGCTGTGCCCCGGTCCTTTGTGTCCCCATCGCTGGGAAGAAGACTCAGAAGCCGTGACCTGTTTGGAGACTTTCCTAGCCTGTGAGCCTCCCAGAGGTGCGAACCTGCGGTTGGCATGGCATTTCCCCCTCTGAGGGTGCTCTTGGCCTTCTTTCTCTTTTTCTTCCTGGCGAATTCACTGAGTGCATGGCATGTGCCAGCCCTGTGGGTCCAGCAGGGAAGGGAGAGACCAAGGTCCTTGGCCTGATGGAGCCCAGTCTGGTTTGAGTTGGATGATGAGACCCTCCAGTCACAAGTAGAGTGTCCTCCTTTCTCTGGAGGGAGTGGAGAAAGCCCAGCCAAGGGTGCCTTTGCAGTTCGTGCTGTATGATGTCTTCACCTTGGTCTGGGTGTGCACTCACACAGCTATGCAGCAGGCCGGAGAGGTGGCTGGTGATAGCCGTCAGTCCCCCGTGGCCTCTGTGTGCTCGTTCACTCAGTGTCTGTGCAGCTCCTTTGCCTGCTTGGCCCCTTGTATCAAGGGGTGGAAACCATAGCACTTCAACAAACAGACAAAAACCCATCTTTAGTAAGCTGTAACACACACATCAAAAAATCGTACAGTTCATGGGTTTTAGTATATTCACGAGGTGCTACAACCACCACCCGTGTCTAACACCATAGTGAAATCACCTTCAAATGAACTCCATGCCCAGCAGCACTCACTCCCCTTTCTGCCCTCTCCCAATGCCTTGGCAGACGCTAACCTGCTTGGTGTCTCTGTGTACTTTCTTACTCTGGATGTCTTAGTAAATGGAGTCATACAGTATGTGGCTTTGAGGATGGGCTTCTTTCACTGAGTGTAATGTTTTCAGTGTTCATGGTGTAGTATGTCAGTATCTCACTGGTTTTTATGCCTTGTCATATCCAATTGTATGGTCATAGCACATTCTGTTTATTTGTTTTAACTGTTAATGGATATTTGGATTGTTGGTACCTTTTGGCTGTTACGATTAATGCTCATGTGAACTTAAGTATACTTTGTTTGTGCAGACAGATGTTTTCATTCAGGGTCCCCAAGACCACCCTTAGGCTTAGTGATTTTCGAGGAGCTGCAGGAATCGACAAGACTGTTATAGTCATGGTTGTCGTTTATTACAGTGAAAGGATGCAGATAAAGTCAGCGATGGGAAAAGGTGCCCATTCTGCGAGACAGCAGGCATGAGATTCCAGAGTCCTGTCCTGCGGAAGCTGTGTGGGTTGTGCTTAGTAACCCTGGCAGTGATGTGCCCCAGCACACCCAGGGTGCTGTCCCCCGGGGGGCTTGCCCTTTGTTACCAGGCAGAATCTTCCAAGGGCTTTGAGGTCCCCTACTGGGAGCAGATCAAGGGCCAGACTTTTGCTGGGAGCGGGCAGGGCTTGGACAGCTCAGGCCTGCTGACACAGCTTTTTACCGACGACCCAGCTGCAGCCCAAGGAAGCATCTGACGACTGTTTCCTTGGCATTTCAGTGACTTGGGTTTCAGAGGCCTTGGGTGTGCTCTTGAGGTCGCGTGTATGTGGGTCAGAAGGGGCTGCTGCCTTCTGTGTGAGTCTGAGGGCAGGCGAGGTCTCATCCAACTCCGAGTCCCTGGCCAGTGTCCAGCTGCACGTTGACCTCTGGGTGTCCAACCCCTGTGTCCATGGGGCGGGGCTGCAGACACTAATGCTCCCCTTCTCCCTCAGCCCTGGTCCAGGCCCCTCCTGAGGACCAACAGCCTGGAGACCTTGCAGAGCTGGCCAAACCCTTCTTGGATGGAGCTCAGGTGAGCTGTGAGTCCTCCACAGTCAGAGATGCCATATCCTGCTGAACTCTGCCCCCCACCCTTCTTTACCCCAGCCCTGGGAAGGTCACCATAAGCAGTTGTGCCCAGCACCCCCTCGCCCCCGACCCTTGGTCCCTCACCCTTGGGCTGGGCCCTGCCTGGCACCGTGGTCCAGGCTAACACCATCATATACAGAGTTCAGTAAGTCCCTTGTATATGAATTTGCCAGTTGCAAACTTTTACAGATGTGAATGTGTGTTTGCATGTCCAGTCACGTAAGTTAGTTCACGTGTCTGGGGTACACTGTCACATGCATGCAATCTCTACATAGGGTTGTGTGTTTGTGTACTTCACAGTACAGTAGTACAGTATCTTTATTTCAAGCCCAGGATGTCTGGAAGCAAGCGTAAGAGCAGCGGTGACGTAGCTGGTACTGCTAAGAAGCGCCACGCGATAACGATGGAAACGAAAGTGAAGATAATTGAGAGAGTGGAGCGAGGTGAAAAGATGACAGATGTTGCTCGTTCGTTTAACTTGAACCGTTCAACTATTGGCACGATCGTCAAGAACAAGGACAAGATCCTGGAACACGTGAAGTCTGCTGTGTCGATGATGTCGACGATCATATCCAAGCGGCGTGGGAAAGCGATGGAGGAGATGGAGAAACTTCTCAGCATGTGGTTGCAGGACCAGCATCAGCGTCGAGCCCCACTCAACATAATGCTGATTCAAGAGAAAGCTAAAAGCCTGTATGAAGACCTGAAGAAGAAATATGGTGAAGAATCAGACGGCCCGTCTTTTAACGCCAGCTGTGGCTGGTTTTATCGGTTCAAGGCCAGAGCCAATCTTCACAACGTAAAAGTAAGTGACGAGGCAATGAGTGCAGATATGGCTGCTGCCCGGGAATTTCCTGACATCCTTCGAGAAATTATTGATGAAGGGGCATATTTACCAGAGCAGGTTTTTAATGTGGATGAGACAGGACTGTACTGGAAGAGGATGCCAGACCGAAGTTACATCAGTAAGGAGGAAAAGTTGATGCCAGGTTATAAAGCAGCAAAGGACAGGCTGACTCTGCTGTTTGGTGGCAATGCTTCCGGCGATATGAAGCTGAAGCCTCTCTTGGTTTACCATTCAGAGAGCCCCAAAGCCCTTAGAAATATAGCCAAGGGCTCTCTTCCTGTTGTGTGGAAGAGTAACCCCAAAGCTTGGGTTACACAGGCCATTTTCCAGGACTGGTTTTTCCACCACTTTATCCCGGAGGTAGAGATATACTGCTTGGAGAAGGACATCCCTTTCAACATTCTTTTGTTGCTTGACAGTGCTCCAGGCCACCCCCCATTCATGGATGATTTTCATCCCAACGTCAAAGTAGTGCGTCTTCCACCGGATACTGCGCCCCTTATCCAACCCATGGACCAGGGAGTTATATCGACTTTCAAGAAATATTATTTACGTCACACTTTTCGTCAGGCAGTGAAGGCGAGTGATGAGTCAGGAACAACCTTGCGACAATTTTGGAAGGACTATAACATCTACAAGGCCATAAAAAACATTGACTTTGCTTGGCGTGAGGTTACGGCCGGCACCATGAATGGCGTATGGAAGAACCTTTGCCCGCAGTTTGTTCATGATTTTCGTGAATTCGAGAAGGTGAATGAGGAGTCCAGAGAGGTCTTCAGCAACTTAGTGACCCTCAGTGAGAAGCTGGAGCTGGATCTGCAGGAGGATGACTTCATTGAACTCCTTGCTGTGCAACACGAGGAGCTCACTAACGAAGACCTGATGGAACTGGAGGCCCAGAGAAAGGACGAAGAGAGACAGGAGGAGGAAGAACGAAGTGAAGAGCTGAAGAGATTCACGATGCAGGACATGGCCAGGGGGTTCTCTCTGTTTGAGGAGGCACTGTTCATTTTAGAGGCCCAGGACCCAAATGTAGAACGGTACACGAAGGTTGAGGCAGCCGTTCAGAACGCAATCCAGTGCTACCGTGTCATCTATGATGAGAAAAAAAGAGCCACTGCCCAGACATCCCTCGATCGGCTTTTAAAGAGGGAGATGGAATTGCCAGCTCCTTGCTGGCAAGGAGCCAGAACCTGTGCCTCGACGTCAGGCCTGAGTGACGTCACAGCCCGCCCGCCTGTTGCTGACGGTCCTTCTCTCTGCCAGCTCCCCCTCCTCGTCCAGCTCCACCAGTAACTTCTTGCCTATTCACTCCATGCCAGTCCCTCTAATCAGGTGTTATGCTGTACTCCTGTACTTTCTAAGGTATTATACTGTAAGATTAAAGATGCTTTCTTTATTTTGTGTGTGTTTATTTATGTATTATTTATGTGAAAAGTATTATAAACCTATTATAGTACTCTGTAGTCAACACTACACACAGTACTATTATAGTATTATGTAACCAGTACTGTATACAGTGCTATGCAGTACTGTGTAGCCAGTATTATATACAGTACTATTATAGTACTGTGTAGCTATACTAAATGCAGTACTGTTGCAGTACTGTGTAGCCAGTTGTGTTAGTTAGGTCCCTAGACTAACTTTGTTGGACCTACAAGCTGTGCTCTTGGAATAGAACTTGTTCTTATGTAGGGGACTTACTATAGTTTAGCAGTTTCTGTTGGACAAAGATAGAAATACAGTGGTCATTATTTATGTCTTCTGATTTTAAAGAAAAATGTAAAATGTAGGTGCATTCTATGATAATTCAGACCTCAGCAGAAGTGTATAAAGCTTAAGCTTCACACCCAGTCTGCCTCCCTGAAGATGGTCACTGTCACCCACTGTGTGTCCTTCGTCCCTCATGTACACACGGGCAGTGCACACATGGACGTGTGTGTGAACGTGGGCCACATAGATGTTTCAAAAGAAAGCCCCATCCACAGTCTGCAGCCCACTGCTGTCACTTCATTTGTGCCAGGCTCCCCTCCAGTGGTGCAGGCAGCCTCAGCCTTTAGTGGCTCTGTTGGAGTCGTCTGCCCAGGCTGAGAGGGCGTGTGGGCCGCTGTTTGCCTCTCATTCTGGGACACACACCATTATCTTGGCTCTGCCCTCTTGGGCTCTTCTGCCCTCTGGGCCTGCCTGTCCTCTGGATGGGACCAGAACATCTCTCTGTGTCAGGGGCTCCTGCATGTTTGTGATGGTGGGTAACCCAGGGAGTGCCCCATGATGAGAGGAACCTGCTCACATGCAGGAAGGAGAGCAGACCAGCCCAGGAGCTTGGCTGGGTGAGGGGGGAGAGGGGACCCCACCGTGGCCCTCCCTATCCCTGACTGCCATTGCTGGGTGTTCCTGAGACACCACCGGGCCTGGGAGCATCTGCAGCAGCCTTGCCAGACCTGCCTGAGTCTGGCTTAGCTGGCGTCCTGCTGGCAACTCTGAGACCCACTGGGGGCTCCCCGGTCAGGCTTCCATCACCCCTCTGGACTGCGGGGCTGCCTCTGAGCGCTGGGCCGCCCACTGTGCTGTGGAAGGATGGGGGGCCAGGGCCTGCAGTATGCCGTCTGGGCGGTTTCCCCCTGCACAAGCATTTCCTCCTTAGAAACAGTCAAAGACAGGACGTCCCTGGTGGTACAGGGCTAGGACTCCACTCTTCCACAGCGGGGAGCTCGGGTTCCACCCCGGGTTGGGGAACTTAGATCCCACATGCCCCGTGGCATGGCCCCAAAATAAATGAATTTAAAAAAACCCACAACACACCCAGAAACAAAAGCCCGGAGTTCTGACACCCTTAGCGACACGGCTCGTCTGGTAAGTCAGGGCCCTGACATGGCAGCTGCCGCTGGCCTCTCCTTTGCCTGGCCGCCGTGGAGCGGGGAGCTGGGTTCATGTGCCCTGGCTGCCGTCCCTGGGCCAGTCTCTGACATCTGGTAATTTCTGTGCTCCTCCTGACATCAGTATGCGGTGTGTCCTGCCACCCTGGAGGTTTCGCTGAGGCCTGCGAGTAGGTGAGGTGGGCTGGTGTCCTGAGAGCCCGGGCAGGTGGCGGTGGGTTTTTGGTGAAGTTTCTGTGGTCCGTGGGGCAAGAATCCATTCAGTGGGCAGTGAGCTCTGGCCAGATATGGCCCGGAATCCCCTCACCTAGAGCGAGACACGAGCCGGTGATCTCTGACGGTTTTCCCTGATCCCGTGGGCACTTAGCACTCGTAAATGCCGCCACCCGTTTTGCAGCAGGTCGGGGCAGGGGCGGCAGCGGTCCTGAAATCGGCGGGCACAGGGCGGGAGCAGAATATGCTGGAGAGAGCGGTGTGGGCCTGAAGCCCGCCCTGGAGAGGCTGCTGCGTGTGCGCCAGCGCCGGAGTGCCAAGTGGGACCGCAAGGCCATCGACCTGCAGGTGAAGTTCGAGGTGCTGCGGCTCTTGGAGCCGGAGAGAAGCTCAGCGGGATCTGGAGGACCCTAGGGCTGTCTGTCGCCCCCGTGGCTACCATCCGCAACAAGGACAAGATCAGAGCGAATGAGTTCGCAGGCGTCCACGTCGCGCACCACCGCCAGGGCGATGGAAAACAGCGGCTGCTGAGCGTGCGGATGGAGGACACGAGGAGGCGCGCGGCGCCCGGCACCGCGGTGCTGGGCCAGGAGAAGGCCCGCAGCCTGCTCGCGGAGTTCAAGTGGGCGCAAGGCGCGGGGCTGGGCCCGAGACCGTCGAGGCCAGCCGCGGCTGGTTAGCGCTCTTAAAGGCGCGGCACGGGCCGCGCGCACGTGCCCGGCGCAGCTGCAGAGAGTGATCCCGGACGGCGGCGACGCGGCCCGGCAGGTGTTCCGTGGGGACGAGACCCGGTTGTTCTGGAGGCGGCTGCCCGGCAGGACAGGCCCTTCCGCGGCGGAGAAGCCGGACCCTGAGCTCGCAGGCGCCCGCGATCTCCTGACCCTGCTGCTCAGCAGCAACGCCGCCGAAGGCTTCAAGCTGAAGCCGCTGCTGGTGTTCCTCGCGGAGAACCCGCGAGCGCTCAGGGGCTTCTCCAAGCCCAACCTGCCCGCGCTGTGGCACTCGCACAGGGTGCCCGGGTCACCAGGAGCCTCTTCCAGGAGCGGCTCGGGGGCTTCTGCCCCGCAGTGGAGAAGTACTGCGCCCGGCACGCGCCCCCGTTCAAAGAACTGCTCGTCCTGGACGGCGCTTTCCGCCGCCCCGGGAACCTGGACGACCTCTCCGACGACGTGCCCGTGGAGGACCTGCCCACGGATGCCGCAGCCCTCAGCCAGCTAGCCATCCATCCAGGGCCTGATCGCCACGTTCAAGGCCTGCTCTCTGCGGAGGGTCTTCCGCTTCCCGCCGGCGAGGGCTGGGGGCACAGAGCCGTCCTGCGAGGAGCTGGCGGGGCTGGAGCGGGAGCGGCAGCCGGGGGAGGGCGAGGACAGCTCACCGGGCACCTGGCCAAGGCCGGAGCACACGTGGACTCTGGCCTGCGGGGCATCAGGGACAACGACCCCCAGCCAGAGCGCAGCCCCCGCGTCTGCCGTGTCCTGAACGAGGTCAGCCGCTATCGCCAGCTTCTCAGAGAGGAGCGAGGCCTTATATGTCGTGGGGGGGGGGGAGGGGGGGGCGCGTTGGAAGTTCTGAGACCTCCAGACTGTTGGGGGTGGGGGTACTCCCTCTCCAATTTTCACAAGGAAGTGACACTGGCCTGCATGCTTCCATTTTATATCAATCCCTGATTTTTTTTTTTTTTTTGTCATCAAGTAATTTATCTCAAGTGAACCTCTCAAATACATGGTTTTAGAAGTCTTGATGAACTCTCAAGTTTCTTTATTGCATCCTGGGCACTTTGGGGCCAGTGCGCCCTAGATTTCCTAGTGGAATCGCCAGAAGCGTCATTCTCCCTGGGCGGTATTCCTCCGCCTTGCTCACTGCACTGAGTCCCTCCTGTCCCCACAGTTGGGCTCCTGGGGTGGGGTTCAGAGAGGGTTCTGCTTGTTTTCTGGCCTTTCACCCTTCAGCCGGGCTTCAGGACCTGCAGCGGCAAAGGCTGGCCCCAGACAAGCCCCACCAAGAGACTCAGGGATCCAGAGCGCGGGCCTGGGTGGAAGGAGTGTCCTGCCACATGCCTCTGATCTCTGTTCCCCCCAAATCTTAGATGCCTCTTCACCCCCGCAGTGAAGCCCAGCCCCTGCTGACCAGCCCGGAGAGGGAGGAGGGACATGGCCGTGGGTGAGCTGGTGAGCACAGCAAGCGGGGCTGGGGGGCCCTGGGCACCCTGGCTTGTCCTCTGCTGTGAGCTCCCGCTCCAGCCTGGGGCTCAGGTCCCCTTGCCTTTGGATGCCTGGCCTCAAAATAGACCTGTCTGTGGGGCGTGCTAGCCTACATGAAGCTAGTGTGGACGTGGGAGACGGGACCTGAGCAGAGAGGGAGCCCCCACAGGCCCATCCCGTCTTCAGCCAGGCCTGGAGGCAAGATCTGGGCCCCCAGCCCTGCTCAGCTGCCCACAGTCAGCAAGCTTGCCCCTGGACCCTTGTCCTAGACCGTCTTCTGGGTTCAGCTCCTCTCCCACCCCAACCCACGGTTCACCTCTTCCTGCCCAAGTCCCAGGGCACTCCAGTTTGTGATCAAAAACTTCCCTGAGCTCCCCTTCTGTCCTGTTTCTTTCACCATTGGCTCCAAGTGGAGCTGGGCTGGGTCTGGCTGTGCTGGGACGTTGCTCCCCCATCAGCCCTCCAGGGCCAGTGGTTTTCTCCCCTGTGGATGCCTGAAAGTTGCCCACCAAGTGTCAGGTTCAGAAAGGGGCTGTCTGGGGGCAGGGAACACTGGTGGTGACTGCAGCTGTTAAAAGATGCTTGCTCCTTGGAAGAAAAGCTATGACAAACCTAGACAATGGTGAGCTGGTGAGCATGGCGAGCGGGGCGGGCGGCACGGGGCACCCCGGCTTGTCCTCTGCTGTGAGCTCCCGCTCCAGCCTGACATCGCTCCAGCAAAGCAGAGACATCACTTTGCTGACAAAGGTTCGTATAGTAAGAGCTATGGTTTTTCCAGTAGTCATGTATGGATGTGAGAGTTGGACCATGAAGAAGGCTGAATGCTGAAGAATTGATTCTTTCAAACTATGGTGTTGGAGAAGACTCTTGAGAGTCCCTTGAACTTTAAGGAGATCAAAGCAGTTAACCTTAAAGGAAATCAATCCTGACTATTCATTGGAAAGACTATTGCTGAAGCTCCAATACTTTGGCCACCTGACTTTAAGTTGACTCATTGGAAAAGACCCTGATGCTGGGAAAGTTTGAGGGCAGGAAGAGAGGGGGGGCAACAGAGGATAAGATGGTTGGATGGCATCACTGACTCAGTGGACATGAGTTTGAGCAAGCTCCGGGAGATGGTGAAGGACAGGAAAGCATGGCATGCTGTAGTCCATGGGGTCGTAGAGTCAGACATGACTTAGTGACTGAACAACAACAACATCACTGATAAAAACAGATTCAGCTGGCGTTCAAGGAGGATGCTCTGAACATTCCTAAATCAAGGACTTTGTGATCAAATATGTCTGCAGTGAATTTCTAGGTAAGATAAGGTGACTCTGTACATTTACATTATCTATCAGGTGTTCAATAAACAGCAGTGGAGGCCCTGGAAGCCAACCTGTCCTGACTTCTAACGTCATGTGTGCACACTGGCCTGCTTGTGTTTAGGGTTAGAGTTAGGGGTTAGGGTTAGGGTTAGGGTAAGGTTAGGGTTAGGGTTATGTGGTGGGGGCTTGGGGCATGAAATGGGCAGACGGGTGCAGGTGGGAGCTCCCCGCAGGTGCTCAGCTCTGATGGCGTTTATTCCCCACATCTGCCCGCATTCTCTGCTTTGATGCAGCACAGTGCCCTGTGGGCATCAACCCCGGCAGGAAGGTACTTGACCTGGAGCCTAGAATGTGTTAGGCCCACCCCCCGGCCCCTGCGGGGAAGCAGTTCCTGAGCGCTCTCCTTCCCTAACTGACCAGCAGGATGGATGGACTGTCTCTTCCTATGGACGCTGCAGGATTGTCCTTCCTGGGAGACCTGGGTAGCGCCTCCTGCTAGGAGCCCGGAATGCTGCAGCCGGGCCACTTCTGGTCTGTCTGTGCAGGATGCTGGACTGCGCTCCACCAGGTTCCTGGCTCTCCCCGGGCCCTGACCACCACGTGGTCGCAGAACCTGGTCACAGTTTTGTTTTGCCTGCCGACGTGTTTAGTGTCAAAGCTTTTGTTCCCTTTCCTGATGTGAGTGAAATGTGGAGCCAGTGATGATTTCTTTAAGAAAGATACATCCCAGTTCTCACATGCAGGTGAGCCCCTGTCCAACGATGAGAAACCCAGGGGGTGTGACCTGTGCCTTCTGGGAGCGCAGCCCTAGGCGACTTTGAACCTGGCCAAGTTCTGTCTACATGGTGGATTCAGACCTCTGCAAGTCCTGTCTACACTGATTATGTTTAGATGAGACGTGTTCTTCTACAGTGAGGACATTTACACCTGGCGGGGTTCTCTGTGCAGTAGGACGTGGAGACCTGGGTGCAGACCCGGCCTGGCCTCTGTCCTGGAAAACTCCGTGCCTGTGTCTGCATGTCAGTGCTCAGAGGTCTGGGGTCTGGAGCTGAGGTGGGTTTCTCTGGGTAGCCGTGGGGTTCCATGGCCCTCCCGGGGGTCAGTGCTGAGGTAGGGCTCTTAGTCTTTCCCTCTGACACGTTCACCGCCCCCCGGGGCTCATCAAGACACAGATAGGCTACCTGGTTGTTGTTGTTCCGTCTCTAAGTCGTGTCCAACTATTTGTGATCACATGGACTGCAGCACGCCAAGCTTCCCTGTCCTTCACTATCTCCCAGAGTTTGCTCAAATTCACAGCCATTGAGTCAGTGATGCCATCCAACCATCTCATCCTCTGTCATCCCCTTCTCCTCCTGCCTTCAATCTTTCCCAGCATCAGGGTCTTTTCTAATGAGTCAGCTTTTCCCATCAGGTGGTCAAAGTATTGGAGCTTCAGCTTCAGCGTCAGTCCGAACAATGAATATTCACAGTTGATTTCCCTTAGGATTGATTGGTTTGATCTCCTTGCAGTCCAAGGGGCTCTCAAGCATCTTCTCTACCACCACAGTTCGAAAGCATCAGTTTTTCAGTGCTCAGCCTTCTTTATGGTCCAGCCCTCACATCCATACATGCCTACTGGACAAACCACAGCTTTGACCATATGGACCTGGCTTGTTTATACATTGGGGGCCTGCCGACCACAGCCATGATGTCCTGACCAAGGGAATGTGTGACCCCAGTTAGGGAGGTCTGGGGACTCTCACCCCATCTGCATGGGCCAGAATCATGTGTGGAGGGAGACTATACACTTGAAGTTAAGAAAAAGGGAAGAACACATGTGAGCTTCACTTGACTTGTGTTTAGGAATCAATGCTTTACAATATCATTTTATACAGGCCTCTGCCTATTTCCTCTTTACCCCTGAGCAGTTCCCCATCCCTGGGGCTCCTGGAGACTCCTCAGGTGAGCTACCTGGTAATTATTCCAACTCACCAGCAAGAGCATGGGGAGAAGGGAGCAGGTTTATCTGGGCAATTGATTGCAGGGCACATGGACCAGCAAAAAGCCAATGAGCAGCAGGTGAGGTTGCAACTGTGATCTCCTTCCAGTAGATGTCCATACTCAGCAGAGACCAGACCTGCCCCTCCTCTTCCAGCCCAGCTTCTGGTGTGTTCTCACAGAATCTCAGTGGGACAACAAAAGACCGAGACTGACAGCACGAAGGTAATGTGTTCAACATTATTATGATGGCTGTAAAAACAGTTAATATCACACAGAACCAAAGGGAATGTGGGAGAGCAGGAGGGGGAACCTGGGTCCCCATTGAGGCCCTCTCAGCAAAGTTTGGCCTGGGTTGGGCTTGGAGGGTGTGACCGAGAGTTTGCTGGACAGGATGCCACATTTAGAGGGCCTCCTGCAGTGTAGGTTTCAGGGCTACATAGCAACTAAGTGCAGAGCATGGTGGCTGAGCTGATGGCTGTGGATCCTGCAGGCTGAATGCTGAACCCTGAATGTTGGAAGATTGTCTGGAGTCACAGGACGTGCTTGCTCTCTCTGCTGAGATGATCTCAAGGGGACCCAGGTTCCCCCTCCTACTCTCTAGAAGCCATCAGACAGCAGCCACTCCCCACAGTAAACCCTGAGGAAACTCTGGAAGGAGAAGAATACCTGCCCTCTAGCAGCCACTAGGCTGCAGCCACTTCTCATGGTGAGCCCTGAAGAAACACGGGAAGGAGAGGAGTACCTGCCCTCTAGCAGCCACTAGGCTGCAGCCACTTCTCATGGTGAGCCCTGAAGAAACTCGGGAAGGAGAGGAATACCTGCCCTCTAGCAGCCACCAGGCTGCAGCCACTTCTCATGGTGAGCCCTGAAGAAACTCGGGAAGGAGAGGAATACCTGCCCTCTAGCAGCCACCAGGCTGCAGCCACTTCTCATGGTGAGCCCTGAAGAAACTCGGGAAGGAGAGGAATACCTGCCCTCTAGCAGCCACCAGGCTGCAGCCACTTCTCATGGTGAGCCCTGAAGAAACTCGGGAAGGAGAGGAATACCTGCCCTCTAGCAGCCACCAGGCTGCAGCCACTTCTCATGGTGAGCCCTGAAGAAACTCGGGAAGGAGAGGAATACCTGCCCTCTAGCAGCCACCAGGCTGCAGCCACTTCTCATGGTGAGCCCTGAAGAAACTCGGGAAGGAGAGGAATACCTGCCCTCTAGCAGCCACCAGGCTGCAGCCACTTCTCATGGTGAGCCCTGAAGAAACTCGGGAAGGAGAGGAATACCTGCCCTCTAGCAGCTATCAGGCTTCAGCCACTCCCCACTGTGAGCCCTGAGGAAACTCAGGAAAGAGAAGACAGGATACTGGCCCCAGATGGTGAGGTGTGTATCAAAGGGGATGATTTCAATGAGATGACTCTTGCACCTTCCCATATATTAAAAATGCGAAATTCCTTACCTTTAGATGTTGCCTGCATTTTTGAAGTCCTAAAAGCTTCTTGCTGAGTAAAATTTAACTCTCAACACCTAGATTATAAATATTTTTATGCCTACACATATGAAGTAGACACTTTCCAAAGAGCAACAAAAGAAGACAAATCTCAACATTTGAAACACTGGCACCAATGGTGGACACTCCCCTAAAGATGCAACTGATGGAGCAATTAGAACAATTATCACTCCTTTTCCCATAAGATTGTGGAATGGACACTGAGAGTGGGAAATAATACAGGGAAGAACAAAATCTGACTCCATGTTTAAAAAATTTTTTTCTTCAAATTAAATCTTTTAATTTAACCTTTGCTCCCAGTTGGTTTGTTTGCTACAGGGACACTGTCCATACATAATGGCCTGCCTCAGGAAATCCCACCCCTCTGCCTTTGTCCAGGACCTGTCTACCTGTGGATGGCTACAGGAAGGGAGAAAGTAACACATCTCGCTCCAAGGCTGGCCATTCCAGGAGATATTTGCCACATTAATGGCCTTTTAACTTTATTTCCTCACCTCCCAGCTCTGTGTTCTATAAAAGACACTGGCATTCAGACTCTGACAAGATGGCTTCCTTGAGATGTTAGTCTGCTATCTTCTCAATCTTCTGGCTTTCCAAGTAAAGTAATATTCCTTGCCTCAGCACCTCGCCTCTGATTTGTTGGCCTGTTGTGAGGCATGCAGAGCAAGCTTGGATTTGGTAACAATCCCATGTGCCTTGCAGTCAAAAAATCAAAACATAAAATGGAAGCAATATTGTAACAAATTCAAAGAAGACTCTGAAAGTGGACTGTATCAAAAAGATCTGAAACTAAAAACCAAAAGGAACTCAGTGGTTGTCTGAAATATTTAAAAAGGAGTTAATGCCCCTTTTGCCCATACCCCCTGAAGCCACACTGGACAGTTAGGCCCTGTCCATTCAGGACACCCTCTCCAGACCCCAGCTGGAGGTGCTCTGCCCCCAGTACCCACCTGGGTCTCAGGAGGTAGCAGAGACACAGCCTAGGGGGTCTCTTCTCTGGTCCAGGGGAGTGTCACACCAGCCACCCTGTCTCCCTGCCCATAATAAATAAGGAGGGTTGTTGGCACCTGGGTGAGTGATGTTGTGGGCACCTGGACTGCCTCGTCCTTGTGATTTGAGGTGAAGACAACACAGAAGGAGAACCAGCCAAGAAGCATCCAGTCAGTGCCGGGAGCCAACACACGATACCCTACCCCTAAAAAGGCCATAAGGGAGAAAATCTGACGGGCAAGGCGGATCAGGTTTTCAGGGGTTTTCGAAAAGGCCAGCTCACGAGATCCCGCCCATGACAAGGTCACGAGGAGAAAGCCTGACAGGCAAGGCAGATCAGGTTTTCAGGGATTTCAAAAAGCTGCCCCCGGCTCTCACCTTAAAGATGATATCTGTCTTTCTGATGCCTGCCTCAATGGACTACTCCCTAATTTCTGTGACACAGGCAGGAAGGCCTTCCCCGATCTCTTCCCAAATAAGAATCAATTTAGAACTTTAATCAATAAGTTTCCCAGGTGGTGGTATTTTATGAGATTATTGAGGGTGAAAGGAGTGTTTTAATTTAAACTCCTTTGCTGGTAGTTTGTTAGCCAAATGCATTTATGCGCTTGGTACTAATATGCATGATTGCTTATAATATCCTAATCATAAAATAGCATAAAGAACCTGATTATATAAAAGCCCTAATAGATACAGAGCCTTTTTAAGGGGTAAAGGAGTCCTATTAGAAAACATAAGAAAAATTATTCTATAGGTGGTTATTGGGTTGTGATTTGCTTGCTGTGTTTTTGCTTGCTGTATTTTTGCCTTTAATGTGCTAAGGTTGTGTTATAAAAATCATTGTTAATATAGTTAAAGATCTAAAGAAATAAGAACTTAGCCCTAGTGTGGTAACAATGAGATGATTGTTAATTGTCAGCCAGGAGTGCTAGGCAGAAGCTGCCTCACCAAAGTCGCAGAGTCAGTATGGGGTAAACTTCTTAGATAAACGCAACTGACAACTTTTGCAGAAAGATTAATTTTTGTATTAACAAGATTATAATTCTACTCTGTACTATTTCCCTATGACACTGTTATCTTTCAGTTAAGGTCACCATAAAAACGGAAAATAGGTTTACAATCACCTGACCTGCATAAAATGTTAATAGGCCCCAAGGCCGGAAGATAATGTACAAGACTCTCATAAACAAAGAAGTAGGCAAAAAACACTCTGGTTTCGTGAAGGACAAGCTGATGTAATGTTAAACTATCTTCTCCTTAGAAATGTACTAACTTAGGGTGTAAAAGCTATGGTAAAAAATAAAGGATTGCCAGACTCTGCCAGACCCTGCAAACACCCCCGTCTGGTCACTCTCTCTCCCTCTCTCCCTCTCCCTCACAGACTTGGCCCTATCAAGGCTAGTCTCACGTGTCTTCTCTCTCTCGCCGACGCCGTTCATCCTGAGGGTACCCCCTGGATCCTGCCGAGGCTGGACCCCAGCAAGTCAGGAGTAAACCCCTCTTCACAGGGACCCTGTGAGACCCAAGCACTCACTCTGCCCACCCTGTTCTGACTTTTGGGAACTGGCCTTTGTCATTCTCTGGGCAGGAGGTGGGAAGGACAACCCGGTCTCTCTTCCACCTCCTAAGACCCAGGTGGGCCCTGGGGGCAGCAGCACCTCCACCTGGGGTCCAGAGAGCGTGTCCTGAATGCACAGGGCCTAACCATTCAGTGAGGCCATCCCTCGTCCACAGTGCACTGACCTGCTGCAGGGTCTCGGGTTCCCTGGCATCCAGCTCCCCCATCGCCAACCCCAGCTTGGTGTCTTGGGAGCCCCTCACTGGCGGGCACCCAGCAGGTGAAAGCTGCATGCCCAGTGAGAAGGAGGAGAAGCCGGTGGGGCAGGTGTCCAGCATGGAGTGTCCAAGGCCTCTCTGCTCCCCCAGGAACACCCAGCCCTGCCTGCCGTGGCCTTGCTCCTCTTCAGTATGTGTCTTTGTGGCTGATGTTGCCAAACACCTTCCTCTGGAAGAGAAGGCTCCATGACCGTGGAAGCGGTGTAGGTGAGGAGGTGCTGTAGCCCTAAACCCAGAGAGCTTGAGGAGTAACTTCCCTGAGCCCTGAACGTACTGCCTGTTACATCTGTACCAACCAAGGCCAAGATCCAGGCAGATTCTCTGTGGAAACACTTTT